>NC_133126.1:163335128-165735128 GCF_048418815.1 Hemitrygon akajei
AGAAACACCCATTCACCGCTACCCTTTGCTTTCTATCTGCCAACCAGTTTTCTATCCATGTCAATGCCTTCCCCCCGATGCCCTGAGCTTTGATTTTACCCACCAATCTCCTATGTGGGACTGGAACTGGAACTGGAACTATGAGGCAGAAGTACTAACTTCTGCGTCATATTTTCACTCTATTAAATAATTGGAAATTTTCGCAGAGAATGGTGTTATTCAGTCCCTTTGTGGTTATAACTGCTCTTCAACCAGGTCAGCTAAACCTTATTTCCTTATCCCATACCTACGTCTGTTTATGGTCTTCAAGTAATAATCACTTAAAGAGAAGGATATAATTATTGTCTAGTATAGGAACTTGAGTAAAGTACTGCATTTTCTAATAAATAACATGTTGTAACTTATACCCTTTTGTTCTTTAAATAATAAGACTGTCTGTGCCGAGTTGCTGAATCACCAATGCATGAGCTAAGCCTAAGGAATGATCATTTATATTGTGAAACCTTTCATTTATTTTGGAAACCTCTTTGAATTGAATGAGCTGCTCCCCTTATAATTTTTGGATTCTGATAGGCCTTTGATATTGTGGTAGACCTAATATGTAATTAAATTTGAGGAAAGTGTTTAAGGGTTTTGTTTCTGGCTTTGGCTTGTGGAGAATTCTACTATTCTGTAATTTCCTAAATATAGGGAGAAATTACCAGGCAACCTGCATAACATTGCCAGTGGATAATTGCTGTGGTTAATTTATTTATGTTGATATATAGTCTTTTTGTCAGATTGATTTGGTCGTCTCCCTGTAGTGAGAGTTTGCTTCAGAGCTACAGAATATGGTAACCAAAATGGAAAATACACTTTCCCAATCATATCATCAAAACCATTTGTTTTATAATATTAAAAAGTAGTCTAATTAAGTACTAATTACTGGAATTCAAGGTTCACTGCATTTTTACTCTATACCACAACTACATTTTCTATTGGTGGCAAAAGCCACTATTGACTAAATGAATTCAATAAGCTTCTGCAAGCATGTCTCCCAGAGTCGTCATGGATCTGCTTTTGCACAACTACGTTTGTTATTTCTGCGATATTCATAACTGCTCTACTGCAGTAGAAATACTAGTGTGAAGTTTTGCTTTTTAGGTGAAAACAGGCAGCCAATTTGCACAGAGAGTGACTGGGCAAACATTCAGATCTTGCTCCAAAAACTGGCATAGATATATTTCTTTCCTCAAGTAATAATACTGTTTGTGTTTGTTTATGGTTCCAGGAAAGACAGTTTATGCCTCGCCCTAAAGGTACCTTCAGTAATCCAGAGTTGTTTTCAGCAGCTTCTAGGGTTTGCAATTACACTCCCCCACCCCCTTGCACATCTGTGGCCTCAAAATCCTGTTTGCCATTTCTGTGGTTTCTAGAGTCTAACATCCACTCCTCTCAGACACGACTGGGATTTCTGAACTCTCCCTTCCTGCCCTGGATGCTGTTGAGATGATCGGCCTCTCAGCTGCTCCTGAATGCTCCTTTTCACCTACATCTCCCACCACCACTCAGGCCATTTCTAGGACAGCCTTCTCTTCCCTATTTGCTCCTGAGGTCTCTGACCCTTCTCCCAATCAACTCCAGGGGTGACCCCTCGTTATCCTTATGGCCACTTCCTGGGGTCTCTAACCTTGCTAATTGCGCCGTGGTTTTCTAGGGTAATCCCACGTGTGACAACAAAGGATTCTAACGCAGCGCTTGGGTTGTACTGAGTTAGATGACCTTTGCTGTTACTGTCGGGGTTTTGCTGAGCTTTGCCTTGCCCATTGTGGGAATTCCACTGAAGATGAGATTGTCCATTGTTTTGCTGCTTAAAGCTGAAATTTGTTGCTGTTTGAGCCGTGAAAGATGCTTCAGTTATTGAGCAGACAGATGTTTGCTTGGATCATATCGAATAATGACATTGCTGCTGTACAGTACAAATGATCAGCCATCCCTTAGGAACCACTACAAAAACAACTTGATCGCCATTATTGTATTAGATAAGAATATGTGGAATTGTCCCTAACATTGTGTAAAACTGTCCAATTACATTTAGGAAATTATTTTTAATAAAATCCCATGTAATCTAATGGAGATGTGAAACCCACTGATTAATATTTGAACTTCTGCTAATTAGCTTATTGAAAAGCTAATGTCGTATTAAGTTTGAATAAATACATAAATAGCTGCTAAAGGACACAGATTTTGAAGGAAATTGCTGGTGGAATTAGCTTAATGTTGCATTGCATTCAGCTTCAAAACTTGCTCAGTCTGCAAATTGAACCTTGGGAAGATACGTGTGGGCAGGGTGCTGGGACTAATTTACATTCTTAAAATGTCACTGTGTCACGAGTGTATGTGAAAGCTGAATAAAATTTATTTTGACTAGCATAATAGCTGCTTGTTTTTATTGACTTGAGTAATATAGCAAATTTGTGACAAACTGTAAGTGCAGATGCACAAAAAGAAACTGCATTAACACATCAGTTCTCTGTTGTGAATATCTGTACCAAGATGAGGGAGTCTTAAAGGACAAAGAAGTCTTGAGCAACCTTTAACATAGATAAACTGCGTTAGTTAAACAATGTATAGATTAGTGTATCTTTTCAATCCTTAGTTACTTATTTAACTGTTAAGTTTTGTAATTCCAAAGCCTAAAATGAATTGAATGAAAAACACGGAGCCGGGAGATGTGTGTTTTAGTTTTGTTTTTTTTACTTTAATGAGGCCTGCACTTCTGACACAGTGGCTTAGTGACGTATGCCGTTCACGTACTTTTACATACAACCTGTAATGAGTCATCCACATGAAACCTGTAATTTGCCATCCACAGGGTAAAATTTGAAATTGACTCATTCGGGCCTAAAGATTTAATCGCTATGGAAGATTTCTTACTCTTGTGGGATAACGTCTTTCCTGACAAATGAGGTCGCTCTGCTTAGCAGCTTGGCTGTGAAGCAATCTCAGGTTCTGGGACCTCCTCCATTGTAGTTGTAGGAGTTAACTGCAGGAAGTAGTTCTGACAGCTCTGGACAGCTTTCCCTTCTAACAGTTGGCTCTGCTCTCCTGAACTGATTGTGTTGTCTCCAGATGACATCAGGCACAATCCCCACTCTGTAGGAGAGTGGTCCTGTTCTGTCTTTAATCTTCCCAAGTACCCACTTTTTGACCAACTCTGCAGTCGCTCAGCAGGACTGCATGTTCGGGAGTGCTCAGTTTCTCTCAGCTGTTTGTCCTGAGCTCCATCTGAGATTGGGTTTGAGCTGATCCAAGTGTGACCCAGGGATGACCCAGGAATCGTATAGCTGGTGAGTTGTTGCCAGAGCATTACGACAGGCAAGGAGGAGATTGGTGAGGTTCTGATTCAGTGTCAGTGTGGTGTGTTCTGCTGACAATGTTTGCAGTGTGTACTTTAGACTCTGGTCAAACCTTTCCACCAAGCCATTTGTAGCTGGTTTGTATGGTGCAGATGTAATATGTCTAATTCCATTAATTTTCAAGAAGGACTGAAACTGTTCCACAACAAACTGTGAACAAACAAGAGAAAATCTGCGGATGCTGGAAATCGAAGCAACACACACAAAATGCTGGAGGAACTCAGCAGGACAAGCGGCGTCTGTGGAAAAGAGTAAACGTTTCGGGCCAAGACTCTTGATTCTGTTTATGAAACCTAAAGCGTTCTGCAGTCAACAGTGGGTCCTGATGAAGGGTCTCGGCTCAAAACGTCAACTGTACTATTGTCCATGGATGCTGCCTGGCCTGCTGAGTTCCTCCAGCATTTTGTGTGTGTCACAACAAACTGTGGGCCATGATCACTGACTATGTGTTCTGGAACACCAGTCCTTGAACAGGCTTCCCAACACATCAATAGTGTGCAAGGCTATTGGGAACCCTTCTGGCCACTTTGTAGCTGCATTCACAACTACCAAGAAACTTGTGCCCATGAATTTGGCAAGATGCACATGAATCCTCTGCCAGGGCAATGCAGGCCATTCCCAGGGATGGGGAGGTGCTGTTCTTGGCATCTTCTGGATGTGTTGCCACCCTGAACAGTTCATGGCAAGCTGTTTGATCTGCTAATCTATCCTGGGCCACCAGACAAAGCTTCAAGCCAATGCTTTCATTTCGACCATGCCTAGATGACCAGCGTGTAGCTCCTCTAACACTTTAGATCTCAGCTTGATGGTACAATAACTCTCAATCACCACATAAGGTGACCCATTCATCCCGGCAGTGGTAAAAACGAGGGAGTTGGATCATGCTGCACTTGTGTTGCGCTCTTGTGCAATCAAACGCATCTGTATTTCCAATGTCACCAGCCAGCCATTATTATTACCTGATACTCACTGTTTATGAACCCTTGAATTTTGTCCATCTTCTGCCTTTTCTTCAACTTGATTGTCTTTCTCTCCTTTTCCAAAGAGGCACTTGATACACTTTTTAAAACTTGAACATCTTGATAGGTAGGTAGTTGTTTCGGTTTTGTTTAAAATATTCTTGTTGCATCTGTTGTTTTGTAACTCCAAAACATAAAACATAGAGCCGGGAGATGCCTGCCTTAGTTTTGTTTTTTTACTTTAGCAAGGCTTGTACATATGCTGTGGCGTAATGACATATGCCGTTCACATACTTTTATGTAAACCTGTAATGAATTATATAAACAACAAAGAATGCTTAACGAAACAATATACGTATTAACAATATTACATAAGTATTAAATGCACTATAAGTGAGAAATGAGCAGTACGACAATTTAGAGCTATTTTGCTCACTGTAGTTTCAAGTATTCAGGCTTGGAGATGCCAGAAGCAGCCAGGAGTGAAAATAAAAGGTTTGATTTCACAACTTCAGGTTAGGAACTACCAGGAATTTGAAGGTATCAACAATCATCTTGAATGCTATAATTAAAATAGATATGGAGGATGTAATCATCAATAGAATCATATAAAGACAGTCCATTGTCTGCTCTTGGTGTCTGTGCTGAGTTTGTTCATTTACCATCAAAAGAATGAAACTCTGATTAGTTCCTCCAATAACTATTGGGAACTAATACAGTTTTATAGTACTGTAATAGTATTGGTAATGTTCTAATTTATTCTGTATTTCATTTAAATACACAATTTCTTACTCATTTTGTCTTTCTTTATACAGTACAGCACAGGAATAGGCCCTTTGGCCTATGATGTTGTGCTAAACGAATTAAACCAATAAATATAATCACAAGAGAAAATATGCAGGTGCTGGAGACACAAAGACACAGACACACACCTCGAGGAACTCGGCGGGCCAGGCTGTGTTTATGGAAGAGAGAAGAGTTGGTGTTTCGGGCCAAGACCCTTTGGCAGGGCTGGAACTGGGGCAGAAGCCAGAGTAGGAGGGTGGGGATGGAGGAGCGTGCAGTTGATAGATGAATCCAGGTGAGCAGGAGAAGGTAGGTGGTTGAGGAAGGGGGGGAGGAATGGGAATACTGTGGGAAGCTGAGAGGTGACGGGTGAGAGAGGCACAAAGACAAAGGCCTGAATAAGCTGGAATGCAACAGGAGAGGACAGCAGAGCACGGAGTAAGAGAAGGAGCTGGGAAACCAGTGGGAGGCTATAGTTGGCGATGGGAAGGTCAGTGTGAGATTGGGCAAAGAGAAGGGTTGAAAGGACCAGAGCAATAAGGGAATACAGTCAAGAGAAAATCTGCAGATGCTGGAAATCTAAGCAATACACACAAAATGCTGGAGAAATTCAGCAGGCCAGGTAGCATCTATGGAAATGAGTAAACAGTCGATGTTTTGGGCTGAGACTGATGATGGGTGTGCTCATTTCTATAGATGCTATCGAACCTGCTGAGTTCCTCCAGCATTTTGTGTGTATTGCTTAACACAGTAAATAAATGCCCAGCTAAATGAACCCCTTCTGTCCACGCAGTATTTATATTCCTCTATTCTATGCTCGTTATGCACCTAAGAACCTCTGAAATGTCTCTGTCGTATTTGCCTCTGGCAGCACATTCCAAGCATCTGCTACTGTTTTTTTAATTATTTATAGAACTTGCCTTGTACAATTCCTCTTGCCTTTAAATGTTTGCTCTCTTGTATTAGACACTACAAACATGTTACCAGCTCTCTATCCTATCTTAGCCTCTCATAATCTTATAAACTTATGTCAGGTCTCCCCACGGCTCCAGAGAAAGCAACTCCAGTTTGTCCAACCTCTCCTTATAGGACACGCCCTCCGATCACTGAAGGAGGTGGTGTTGTGGTTACTTAAAATGACCAGGAGACGCAGACAATTCTTCGAGAATTTTAAACCTTTATTTGCAAACAAAGGCTGAGGCAATCAATGAACTTGTCACCGAAAGCCCACCGAGCTCCGGTGTACAGCATTCTTTATAGTAATTTCTTATCTCAGTTACATTTCGGTTTTATTAGCATATCCAATCAATTTTTAGTTGCATATCATCTATTCATTAACTAATCAATCGCTCTTGCCTAGCTCTCGGTGCGCCACCAGTATTTCTTTCCAGTTCACATCTTGGGCCTCATTCCTGGCCACGGTCGTTTCTCAGTTAGCCTCCTTAACCTCCCTCACATTACATCTTCTGCTCGTACCACCCTGTCCGCCACCGTTATCTCTTAATAAACAAAGGCTGAGTATAATACATGGAGTACGTTTCAGCTAATTAGTGCTGCTAGCTAAACAGGTGTTCTTTAGCTGCCACAGTATGTAGCTAAGAGAATACAAGGTATCTAGTAAAACAATACATAGCAAAATGTGTCTAGTAAAATAATACATAGTAATATTCAATACATAGGAGTGATTACATAGTGTAGTAAATAGCTAGTACATTGTGGTTACATTTCAGGTATATATAGTGATTATGTCAGGTATATTTCTCAATAGTGGGAAGTGGGGTCTTCATTTAATTTTGTAGCCAAAGTTGGTATCGCCTTTTCTTTTGGAAAAGTACTGCTAAGTATTATAGGCATTTCATCCTGTTTTGTAATCAAATTCAGTGCATCATTAACTACGTACACATTAAAATACCTGTTATTAAATCAGCTGTAAAACAACTTGAAACAGTTTCTGTTTTGTTTTTCCATCTACAGTGTTGAATTCAGGAAGAATTAATTAAATTAATTTTTTTTCTTTGTCGAGAATAAAGTGTTGGATTTGTGCATTCCATTAACTACATGTGGGAAATTTCCATTTAAGTTTTTAGTTCTGTTTGGTTAATTTGCATAGAACAAGAGTTGGCATACATAGTAGTGCTGTTCAGTGCCAGTTCTTGGAGCCAGTTCATTAGTCTCCTGAGATTGTAATAAAATTTGGATGGCAAAGCACAAACCAGGTCTGTAATAAATGGGGATCGTACTGTACTAGTTTTGAGGTAAAGGATGGTGTAGCTTGAGGCATTTGAGGATCTGTGCTTTCATCATACAGTGCTGCGGGTAATTTATTTAAAACCCCAAAATGGAGATTTTTATAATTCAGCCTAACCCAAGATCCAGAGATCATTGAAAACACTGAAAATTTCCAGATGTGGCTAATTTTTCAAAGAAGAGGTGAATCCATCTCATTGTTTAAACAGTGTGTTCTTCGTGGAGATGTATGGTAAACCTAGTCATTCAAAAACTCTGGAGCTTTTAAATCAGCTAAATCTGGAATAAATAAACTTCCATTGTTTTGAATTTACAGCTAAACATGTGCCTTATTTTCTTATTTTGTTTCTTTATTCTTGAATTCTTCCAGTTAGAAAAAAATCCTTTCAGCCCAGCAACTGCTGCTTCTGTAGTTGCTACCCCCGTGTCTTGCTATGTGTTTCTGAAAGCTTGTGCCAAAACACTCAGTGTCCTTTCCTTTGTAAGGCCAGAGTTTGAACTTGTGGCAATGTGGTGTTACATTCTTTGTCCTGTTCGACTGCAGATAGCAATCAATTTGAAACAATACTATCTTGTTATCTGCCCAGACTAGAGTAATATTATTCAGAGAATCCAGTTTAAGTATAGGCAACCTGGCCCTGGTTGCAGGCTATGGGGTCTCTGTGGAAAATAAATGCTCTTTTTCAGTTTTCAATGAAGTTACATTATCCAATGACCTCCCATGGAAATTTTTTATTAATTTTCTGTGTTTTTATATTCAATACCCCCCTCATATTTTGCTGAATCTTTAATTTTCTATTTTGCATACAAGGTTGAATATCCTATTTTTTTCATAAATTATAGTTTAAAGTTCAAAATAAGATTTATTAACTAAGTACGTAATTCACCATATACAATCCTGAGATTCATTTTCTTGAGGGCATTCACAGTAAATACAAAGAAACACCCCAGAATCAGTGAAAACTCTCGCACGAGATGGACAAACAACCAGTGTGCAAAAGACAACAAACTGTGCAAATTAAAATAAATAATTAAGTAATAAAATAGAGAATGTGAGATGAAGAGTCCATAGATTGTGGGAACAGGTCAGTTGAGGGAAAGGACCTTCTGGTTCAAGAGCCTGATGGGTGAGGGGTAATAACTGTTTCCGAGTCTGGTGGTGTAGGTCCTGAGGCTCCTGTACCTTCTTCCTGATAGCAGCTGTGAGAAGACAGCATGAAAAGAGTGGGGGTGGGGGGGGAGTGTTCCTTGCTGATGGATGCTGCTTTCCTGTGACACCGCTCCATGTAAATGTGCTGAGTGGAGGGGCGAGCTTTACCAGTGATGCACTGGGCTGTATCCACTACTTTTTGTAGACAGATCCATTCAAGGTCTTTTCATGGTGTTTCCATACCAGGCTATGATGCAGCTGGTTCTCTCCACCTCCCCTCCCCTGACGAGGATGAGTTTATGGACCTCTGGTTTCGTCCTCCTGTAGTCAATCAGCTGCATGGTTTTGCTGACATTGAGTGAGGGGTGTTGGTGCACTACTCAGCCAGATTTTTAATCTCCCTGCTGTATGAAGATTTGCCACCATATTTGATTTGAACAATGACAGTGGTGTTGTCAACAAACTTAAATATGGCATTGGAGCTGTGCTTAGCCTCACAGCCATAAGTATAAAGCAGGGGCCTCAAGTACACGACCTGTGCTGAAGGTGATTGTGGAGAAGATGTTGCCAATCTGAACTGATGGGATCTGCAAGTGAGAAATCGAAGATCCAGATGTGCAAGGTGGTATTAAGGACTAGGTCTAAGAGTTTATTGATCAGTTTTTGAGGGGTCGATAGTATGGAATGCTGGGATGTAATTAGTGAAGAACATCTTGCTGTATGTATCTTCACTGTCCACATGTTCTGGGATTGAGTGAAGAGCCAATGAAATGGCACCTGTTGTTGACTTGCTTCGACGGTAGGCAACTTGGAGCGGATCCAAGTTGCTCCTCAGACAGGATTTGATATGTTTCATCACCAGCCTCTCAAAGCACTTCATCACAGTGGACGGAAGAGCTACTGGATAATGGCCATTGAGGCAGCTGCCACGCTCTTCTTGGGCACTGGTCTAATTGAAGGCTGCTTGAAGCAGGTGGGTACCTCAGACTGACGAAGCAAGATTCAAAGTTATCAGTGAACACTCCAGCCATTTGATCAGCACAGATCTCCAAGTGCCCCATATGCTTTCTATTTGTTCACCCTCCTGAAGGATGCCGTTGCCTCTGCCTTTGACCCTGTGATTTCAGTTTACGGGGGGGGGGGGGGGGGTTGTAGATTTCCTATCAGGGCCTCCATGTTTTATTGATCAAAGCAAGCATAAAAGACATATTTGGGGCAAAGCTAGTTCTGGAGCACAGGTCTTCAGTTGTGCAGCTGGAATGCGAACTAGTCCCAAAGTATTCTCTGTATCCAGTGCTCTAAGCCACTTTTTAAAAATGTCATGTGGTGTGAATGGGAATTAATTAGCTGGAGACTAACTTCTACGATGGTAGGGTGATTTGGGAGAAAGCAGAGATGGTTTGTTCATTGGGAACTTCTAGCTGGATGAGGTTCTGAATATTGCAATTCTTCAGTACTTGTGCAAGGCTCAGCATTTGACCATGGCGATTCCTGGTTCTATTTCCTTCCATTTCCATTCGTGACTGGATGTGGTTGTGCTGCAGAACTTCTATTTGATTGGTTAAGAGATTGTATGCTGATTGTTTTTATTTTCCTGCTTAGCATGTGAGTTTATTGCACCTTTACAATAACCTTTAACCTTTACACCTTTACACCTTTTCGGCAAGGACTAGGAGGGCCGAGATGGCCTGTTTCCGTGCTGTGATTGTTATATGGTTATATGGTTTACATGCCTGGCATATTGTTTGTTTTTTAGGTACAGTATGTTTGGTGTTGCTCATTGCATCCCCTCTGCACTCCCCCATTGGTTCTGGCGATGCTGATGTTAGAGTGAGAGATGTGTTGGCCATGAGATTAGGCTGTAGCAGTGTCCTTTTCTGATGCTGCTGATGGTTCACAGAACCTCATTGGGGCCCAGTTTTGAGTTTTCAGATCTATTACATCATACTTGTAGCATCATGTCCTCTATGTGGAGACAGGAATTTCTCCACTATCGTCATAGAGACTTCCATGCGCAGTAATGTTGGTAGATGCATCTGCCACAGAGATTTACATGAGCTGTCATCCCTGTCAGTCCTGATGCAGGGCTTTGTCAAGCAGTTAACTATCCCTCTGCCTCTGCCGATACGCCACTGAGTCATTCCAGTAGCTGGTAAAATGCAAGTTGATAAATTTGGGGTAGAGGGTACAGTGGGGATACTTTCCAATATTTTCTCTGCTCTATTGAGCTCCCTTTCCTATTGAGTTTTATAAAGCAGCCAGCATAATCGAAGACCTCACCCAGCCCAGACATTTGCTATTTCCTTCCTCTTCCATCAGTCGAAGATACAAAGCCTGAAAGCGTTTGGCATCAGGCTGCAGGACAGCTGCTTCCCGGCTGTTCAGACTGTTGAATTGTTTCCTAGTGTGATCAGGTGGACTCTTGTCTGACAATCTGCCTTCTTATGATCTTACACTGGTTGTTTACCTGCACTGCACATTCTTGCACTTTATTTTGCATCCTGAACTGGTCACATCTTTTCCTACCTCAGTGCACTGTGTAATGATTGATCTGTATGAGCGGAATGCAAGACAAGCTTTTTCACTGTATCTTGGTACATGCGATAAACCAATTCAAATTCTGATTCCAGTGCTTTCATTTCTTTGCCTTGTTAAACAAAGTTGTATTTTCAGTAGACTGATTGGTTTTAGTATTAGACTCAGACTTGCATTATACTAATGACATGCACTCAGTGGCCATTTTATTAGGTACAGGAGCAGAACCAGGTGTGGTCTAAAGCTGCTGTAGGCCATCACTTCAATGTTCAGCATGTTGTCCATTCAGAGATACTCTTCTGCACAGCACTGTTGTAATGCAGAGTTCTCTGAGTTGCCTTCACTTTCCTGTCAACTTGAACAGGTCTGGCCATTCTCCTCCGACCTATCATTAACAAGGCATTTGCACCCACAGAACTGGTGCTCACTGGATTTTTTTTTTTGCTTGCACCTTTCTCTGTAAACTAGAGACCGTTGTGTGAGGAAAACCCCAGGAGTTTGAGATATTCAAACCATCCTGTCTGGTACCAATGATTATCTCACAGTCAGTCACATAGGCCACATTTCTTCTCCTTTCTGATGTTTGTCCTGAACAACATCTGAACCTATTGGCCACGTCCGCATGCTTTCATGCATTGAGTTGCTGCCAGATGATTGACTGATTAGATGATGAACAGGTGTATCTAATACAGTGGCTACTAAGTGCAGTTCACAATTATATTTTCTTAATTTGCTGCTAATTCCAATGTTATTCTGTGGAGATAACAGTTCTTGTTATTTCATTGATCTTGAATTTTTGACCATTGTAAGACAATATTTTCCTTGTGTATAACATTACACCTTCAGTAATTTCTCAATGCACTTATCTATTTATTATGATGTCTTTTCTCCTCTCTGTTTGGAGTACTTTGTGTGACATGGGATCAATTTTGATTAATAAAATCTCTGTGTGAATTGGTGGGAGCATCTTGTAGCATTAAATGGGACATGAATGCTGACTGTTCGGGGTATCTTTTGAATGTTTAGATTGATTAGGTTCTTGATTAGTAAGGGCGTCAAAGGTAATAGGGAGAAGGAAGGAGAATTGTGTGTGTGCATGTAACAATAAATTGGCCAAGATGGAATGATGGAGCAGAGTTGATGGGCCAAATGGTGTCCTATGTCTTTTGGTCTTATGGACCTGATCTTTTAAATTCTGAAAACCAGCGTAACCTTGATGGGCTTCGTGGTGGCTTCCTTTGTCATTTGAAAACGTGATATGAGCTCCTATAATGTATGTACGTTGATTTGGGATCATACAGTACTCCTGAATGTTGATGGTCATTTGTTTGTGCTGTTGACCTGATTTGAGTCCCTTCCAAATCCAGCACTATCTGAAACCAGAATTCATAAAAGTAAAATAATATATCAAAGAAAATTGTAAAATAACCTAGTTCTTTTTTTTTAATAATTTAAAGCTCAAATAATTAGAGTTGATCTTACAGCAATGAGAATAGGTCACCTAGCACAGTGAGCTAATGAGACTGATGACCTTTGAACAGATAGCTGATATTCATAGCTGATATCAACTGATTTCTGACCTAATTCTATACAGCCATCATCACATTTTTATTCCGCAATACCTTTTGATGGAATCTTGCAATGAAAATTAATGATTGATGCACTATCAGCTTACTTTTATGGAGTAGTTTTAGAGTTCTCTCATCCTTTTCCACATTCACATGTTTGCTAATTTCACTCTTCAAAAAACCGAGCTCTAATTTCAGGTTAAATTATTGGTGCTATTCTGTACCCATCATTTAATTTCTTCTAACTTTAAACTTTAATTAAATTACCCTTAATCTTATATTTTCTGGGAAAATTAGTTCTGATTTGTATAAGAACAAGCACGAGGAAATCTGCAGATGCTGGAAATTCAAACAACAACATGAAGGGTCTCGGCCCGAAAAGTTGACAGTGCTTCTCCCTATAGATGCTGCCTGGCCTGCTGTGTTCCACCAGCATTTTGTGTCTGATTTGTATAACATCAGATTTTCATAGTCTGACCCTTAGAGACCAAATTTTCTTCTTTCAAATTTATTCTGCATGTTTTTTTTTTGTTGTCCTTACCTGGTTTGCCTACGTGCATGTCATGATCACATCATGTGATTGGCTCTCAACAATCGGCTGAAGTGATTTAGCAAATTACTGTTACATTTAAATACTATGACAAAATTTATGAATGGAACTGGACAGTCTGACCAAAGTTGACCCAGCCCCAAGATTAGGACACGGTAGTGCAGGCCATCCAATTAACAGCTTGTCATCTTCCCATTGAACATCTGGAAGCTTGTGAATAAGTTGGCAGTGCTGTCCCACAGACCAGTCAAGAAACAATCTGTCTCAGTATTTCTCAGAATCATACGTTTTAGCCAATTGCCCAGACACGTCTGTCATCTCTGTGACACTGCTCTGCAGTTTGTGGGATGAGTGAATGA
Source organism: Hemitrygon akajei (assembly GCF_048418815.1). Classification (NCBI taxonomy): domain Eukaryota; kingdom Metazoa; phylum Chordata; class Chondrichthyes; order Myliobatiformes; family Dasyatidae; genus Hemitrygon; species Hemitrygon akajei. The sequence goes on from NC_133126.1 coordinate 163,348,681, forward strand.
ATGCTCGGTATGGTCTTGAGAGTCTTCAACATTGATTCTGGATTCCAAGGAGACACAACATTATGGGCAGGGACGCCTGTGCTGTCACCTCCCACCCACCCTCAGCAGATGAAGGAAAAGGTAGTGTGAGTGCACAATATTGTCGATGAATGATCGGTTGCTAATCTTCTTAACTGCCCACCCCCTGCAAGGTATATCTGCAGTGTGAAGGAATAATCTCACATGCTTGAATAAGTGAAGCCCCAGTGATCCTCAAGGCGCTCCACACCATCCAAAACAAGATAGATAATTTGATGGCATCCCTTCCCCATCTTAAATGCTCATTCTGCAAAATGCTCTCCAGTAATGTGCTGTTACAACTCCTGTGCCATCCAGAAGGACAGGGCAGAAACTACAAGGGAATCGCAGTGTTTGCAATACTTACTTAGCTCACAGATCATCCCGATTTGGGAGCAATCCCTCAAAGTCATCAGAACAAAATCCTGGAACTGTTTGCTCAACAGGAAGCTGTGATGTCTGAGTGGTTAAGGCATTGGAATCAAAATCCACTGGGGGTTCCCCACGTAGCTTCGATCCCTGCTCAGAGCGGGTTCACGTTTCGGGGTGGCACGGCAGCGATCTGGGTTCACTTCAGACACTGTCTGTAAGGACTGTGCATGTTCTCCCTGTGATCGCAGGGGTTTCTTCAGGCTTCTCTGGTTTGTTCCCATGTCAAAATTCAAAGCACATGTATGTCACTACCCCCCCCCCCCCCCGAGGTTCATTTCTTGTGGGCATTCACAGTAGATACAAATAAACAATAGAATCAATGGGAAAATGCATCCAAGACAAACAACAGAAAGTGCAAAAGATAATAAACTGTGCAAATACTAAAAGAAAATAATAAATAAATAAATAAATAAATAAATAAATAAATAAGCAATAAATATCGAGAGCGTAAGAAGAGTCCCTGAAAGGCGAGTCCTGAGATTGGGGGGAACAGTTCAGTGTTAAGGTGAGTGAAGTTATTCCCTCTGGTTCAAGAGCCTGATGGTTGAGGGGTAGTAACTGTTCCTGAACCTGGTAGTGTGGGTCCTGAGGCTCTGGTACCACTTTCCTGATGGTTGAGGGGTAGTAACTGTTCTTGAACCTGGTAGTGTGGGTCCTGAGGTTCTGGTACCACTTTCCTGATGGTTGAGGGGTAGTAACTGTTCTTGAACCTGGTAGTGTGGGTCCTGAGGTTCTGGTACCACTTTCCTGATGGTTGAGGGGTAGTAACTGTTCTTGAACCTGGTAGTGTGAGTCCTGAGGCTCTGGTACCACTTTCCTGATGGTTGAGGGGTAGTAACTGTTCCTGAACCTGGTAGTGTGGGTCCTGAGGCTCTAGTACCACTTTCCTGATGGTTGAGGGGTAGTAACTGTTCCTGAACCTGGTAGTGTGGGTCCTGAGGCTCTGGTACCACTTTCCTGATGGTTGCTCCTCTTCTTTTTATTTCCCCTGATGAGTACTGGCTCATGGACTTCTGGTACCCAATACTATACTTCCTGAGGAGGATCAGAGAAACTAGTATGGTGTTCAGAGTTGCCTGAGCGGTTTAGTGATGACCTATATAGCTGTAGCATTCCTTCCAGACCTGGAAAATCAGCATTCCATTGGCCTTTGTGACTTTTTACTTCGTCTGTCTTGATGACTACCAGATTTTTTTTGGGACTGCAGGTTTATGAGCATTTAGTCTGTTCTGATCTCTGGGTCCAGAGACTTGCCTAAATTGAAAATCAGTTGCAGGCTTTTGACTTCTTTATTTATATGATTTCAAAGTAATTTTATGGTGCTATCTAGGCTGTTTTTAATATTACCCATCTTTTATGCCACCTACATCTTGGGTGTGCCTCTGTTTTGTCAGCTAGTCACCAGTGAATGCAGTCAGTATGAGAATCCATCATACAGTGCCTATTAAAGATATTTGCCTTCCTTGGAAGTTTTCATGTTTTGTTTTACAACATTGAATCACAGTGGATTTGGCTTTTTTGACACTGATCAACAAAAAACAGACTCTTTTGTGTCAAAGTGAAAAGAGATCTCTACAAAATGATCTAAATTAATTACAAATATAATATGTAATTGGTATTAATTTTAATATTCACCCCTTTTAATATGACACACCAAATCATCACTGGTGTAGCCAATTGGATTTAGAAGTCACAGAATTTGTTAAATGAAGGTCACTTGTGTGCAGTCAAGGTACTTCAATTGATTATAGTAATTAATTTCCCTGCCACATATGTAAGCCAATTGGACTATAATTCCCTGCTTTCCTTATATATGTCTCAAACTGGAGCACTGTATCAATTCTACAGTCTAGATGGAGTTCCTGAGTTGAGAGATTAATGGAAGATTTAAGGTAATGTGATCAATCTAGATTCTTACTGGGGTGAAAATCATGTGGTTGTAGGGATACAGTATTTCAGCTTTTTGAACCATTATTGTCTTCATTACTAAGCAAACACGAGGGAAATCTGCAGATGCTGGAAATTCAAACAACAACACACACAAAATGCTGGTGGAACACAGCAGGCCAGGTAGCATCTATAGGAGAAACACTGTCGACGTTTCGGGCCAAGACCCTTTGTCAGTCCTCGGCCCAAAACGTCGACAGTGCTTCTTCTATAGATGCTGCCTGGCCTGCTGTGTTCCACCAGCATTTTGTGTGTGTTGTTTGTCTTCATTACTGTTAGTTTGCTCTCAATTATCCATTATTGGCTCAAAATTGGTTTCTTGAGAAATCTGACATGATCATCCCTCAGTTTCTGCAAGTGTCGACATAAAGTAATTATTGATTTACAATATTTTACAAAAGGACTTGCACCATTCTTCTGAACTATTTTCCAGAATTAGTGATATTTTACATTGAGTTTCAATTTGGCAATGACTTTTACTTTAAAATGGATTTTGACTTTTAAATAAGGCAATCTCTCTGAAGTCACTATCTTTAATGGTTTCAGTGTATCATCCTTTTTAAGAAGGAGAAGAAGTTGCAATGATTAACTAAAGCCTGGTGAATTGATGGTGCAAACAGTATTTGATTTGATAATAGATCCATAGATCAATGGAGTTTTCAGGCTATCAGTGGACATGGGGATCAAAGCATCAGGGAGTCGGTCAGGTATAAGGTTTCATCGTAGCTTGGAAACAGACTTTTGGTCCAACCATTCCATGCCAGACAAGCTTCACCATCCAGGTTAATCCCATTTGCCAGTGTCTGGCTCAATGACTTCTAAATCTTTCTCATCCATGTACCTGCCTCATACTTGTCCAAATTAAACTCCTCCATTTGTTATTCTTCAGCCCATTTACTCAGCTGATTGATTCCCCTGTAATTTCTGATAATCTTCATTATTCCCTGTACCACCTATCTTGGTGACATGTGCAGACTTATTAACTATGCCTTGTACATTCCTATCCAAACCATTGATAACAGATGACAAACCACAATGGGTGTAGCATTAACCCCTGAGGAATGCCACAAGTCTTAAGCCTCTAGTCTGGGGGTTCCTAACTTCTGGTTCGTGGACCCCTTGCTTAATAGCCTATGGCATAAAATAGGCTGGGAATCTCTGACTTTAGTTTGAGAAACAGCTTACCACCATTACCCTTTGCTTTATACCATCAAGCCAATCGTGTATCCAATTAGCCAGCTCTCCTTGAATTCCATACAATCTAACCTTGCAGGGCAGCTTGATATGGGGAACCTTATCAAAGGCCTTACTGAAGTCCATATGAATCGGGGTTGCCAACTTGGTGTCCACAGACCCCGTGCTTAATGGTATTGGTCAAGGGCATAAAAATGGTTGGGAATCCCTGATGTAAACCAAGTCTACCTTCCTGCAGTCATCAGCTATCTTGGTCACGTCATTAAAAAAACAACTCAATCAAGTTTGTTAGATGTGATCTTCCAAAGCAATGTCAACCACCCCTAATCAACCCCTAACTTTGCAGATCCACGTACATCTTATTCCTCAGGATCCTTTCCAGTATCTTGCCTGCAATAGATGTTAGACTCACTGACCTATAATTCTCAGGTTTTTCTTTGCTGTTCTTTTTGCTACCCTCAAGTCTTCCAGCACTTCACCCATGGCTGCTAATAATGCAAAAAATCTTATTCAAAACCCGAAATTTGTTTCCTTGCCTCATGCAGCATTCTTGGATAAACCTGGTGTGGTCCAGAAGATTGGCCTACCTTCATACTTTTTAAGACAGCTAGCAACTCCCCTGCTGTAATATGATCTATCCCCAAGAACTCTTCTTGTACTTCTCCTGATTCTGAAGTCTTCATGTCTTTTTCCATAGTAAAAACAGAAGAAATATTCATTAGGGACCTAGTCCATCTCCCGTGGCTCTGCCTAAGGGGCCCTGTTAACTCTGCAGTTACTTGTTCCATTAATATGCTTATAAAATCTATTGGGATTTTCTTTAATCTTCTCTGCCGAAGTTACCTCATGCCCCGTTTTTGTCCTCCTGATTTTCTTGAGTACACTTTTACATTCCTTACTACTTTTCCAGGGATTTGCTAGATCCCTAACATCTGTACTTGACCCATGCCAATTCCTTTTTCCTGGCCAGGGTCTCAATATCCCATGTCATCCAGGATTCCCTACTCACTCTAGGCTTTCATTTTACTCTATAATAGGAAGATGTAAACCTTGAACTCTCACTTTAAAAGCCTCCCATTTGCTTGTGATCCCTTTGTCTGAAAACAACCTACTCCCATCAACCTTTGCAAAGTCTTGTCTGCTACTGTCAAACTGCCCAGTGCCCCATTTGGATCTAATATGCCAGCACACACCAGTCCTTATCGAGGGATGAGCAGTGGAAAGGGTGAGCAGTTATCGAGGGATGAGCAGTGGAAAGGGTGAGCAGTTATCGAGGGATGAGCAGTGGAAAGGGTGAGCAGTTTCAAGTTCCTGGGTGTCAATGTCTTTGAAGATCTATCCTGGGCCCAACGTATTGATGCAATTACACAGAAGGCATGACAAAAATCATACTTCATTAGGAGTTTGAGGAGACTTGATATATCACAAAAAAGATTGCCCCAGATTTCTACAGATGTACTATGGAGAGCATTCTAACTGGTTGCATCACTGTCCGGGATGGAGGGGCCGCTGCGTATGATAGGAAAAAGGCTGCAGAAAGTTGAAAATTTAGCCAGCTCCATCATGGGCACTAACCACCCCAGCATCAAGGACATCTTCAAATTGAGATTCCTCAAAAAGATGGCATCTATCATGCAGGACCCCTTTCACTCAGGATCTACTCCCTTCTCATTGCTACCATCAAGGAGGAAGTACAACAGCCTGAAGGCACACTCTCATTGTTTCAGGAACAGCTTCTTTCCCTCTGCCATCAGATTTTTGAACGGACAGTGAGCCCACATTACAGTATCTCACTTTTTTCTTTTTTTTTGCAAATCTTCCTGCAGATTTGTTCTTATTTCCAGTGCCTATTTGGGGGCCTGTAGTACAATCCCTACAATGTTAGCATCCCCTTCTTATTTCCCAGCTCCACTCATAAAGGCTCAGTAGTTTCATCGCAGTTGTGATTAGGACACCGAGCAAATGGATATAGGGGGCAAGAAGCTGGTAGGAGCAATATTTTGCAGAAAAGCATGCAGCTATCCATTTTGGAAGGAAGATTGAATGGGCAAATTATTATTTAAGTAACGAGACTTGAATGTGTTCCAGTACAAAGGCAGCAGCTGGTCAGAATGCGTGAAGTAAAAATGGTCATGACAAGCAATTAGCAATGTAATGAAATGTCCCTTTTTGCAAAGAATATATAGTCCAAAAGTGGTGAAGTTTTGATGCAACTTTACAGGTCTCCACTTGGTGTCCCACACAGTTTTGGCTTCCATATTTAAAGAATATTGGAGGCTGTGGACAGAAGGGTTAGTAACTTGATGCTGGGATAAAGAGTTTGATTAGAGAAATTGGGTAGGTTGAGGCTTCTCTCAGTGCAGCTTAGTAAACCAAGAAGTGATCTTTTTCAACATAAAGATTCTCGGGGGGGGGGGATGGGCAAGCTGAATGTGTTCCCCAAGTGGGGAAAGGTTCCAGAATAAGGGGTTACCCATTTCAGACAGATGAGAAAGGAGTTCTTCTTTCAGTTGTAACTGTTTGGAATTCTTCATTTCAGAATTCAGAATCTGATTGTATTCAAGGTGGAAATTGACAGACATTTAGACTGGGAGTTGGATGGGGCGGGATAGGAAGAAGAGGGGAGCGTGGTGTTGAGCCCAGGAAGGGCAGAATATGCTCGGGGGAGGGTACAGGTCAGATGTCATAACAGGGAACTGGCATTGTGGCAAAGGTAAATGTGGATTTGGCTAAAATGTTGCATTACTGGTGTTAAGGAATGAAAATAATTGCTAGCAATAGGGTAGAAGGCTTGAAACACACTAAGAATTTGAAAGCCTTGTGCGAGAGTGGTGAACTGCATCCAATTCAGGTAGGAGAAATTTGTGAAGAATTACATATTATTAATCAAAAATAATTCAAGTAAAGAAGGAAACAGTTATGTCCTTCCAGGAACAAATAGTGAGAGTATATTAAATTTTTACCTGAATTAAAGGGCTCTCTGCTGCCTTTTTCATTCATCCCATGTTAAAAGAGGCTTTAGGATTAAATTCAGAAATGCCTACAAATCTTAGAAGAATTGAAGACAAATGGGTGCAAGCAACATAAAGCAGAAATAAAATAATATTGATATAGTCCAAACCAATTGAATATATGTTGTGATCTACCCAGGAAAATTTCACTCAAACTACATCCTGGAATGGAGTTCTTCTTAAAGTTGCTTTATTTTTCTCCCAAAGTTTTGGTTCAAGCTTATTTGCATTTCAGCAGGCAAGTGTTTTTTTTAATGAATTTCTTCATAATTTAGGATGAAATTTTTGACTAGCTTGATGTTAGTGAAAATCAGATTATCAAAAGACAATGTGCATGTTTGTTCCAATGAGTAAATTAATTGTATGTTTTTGGCTAGCAGCTTTCTTGTTTTTAATTAAACTCGTGTACCATTGCCAATTTTTTTATTTGTGTAAGAGCAGTTTTATTAAATACTTTTTAAAACCTTGCTATTTTGCCTTTGTGCTGTCATATTCCTTCATTATTGCAATCCCATGCATTGTTAATTTACCTGGCACATGGTAATTAGTTAATCTACAAAATACCAACTATAAAGTTTGCATCTTGTTTTTTGCATGTTCTCCCCTCCTCCAGGAATCTTGGTTGATTTGTGAATCACTGGAACTAGCACTTCGGCCCAACTAGTCTGTTGCCCACCGTATGCTTTTCTTGTGTTTTGGTTATGCATGGGCATCATTCATTTTTAAACCAGTTGTAATATTGCAATGCAACGTGCACAAGATGCTGGAGGAACTCGGCAGGTCAGGCAGCATCTGTGGAGGTGAATAAACAGTTGACATTTCGGCCCGAGACTCCACATCAGGACAAGAAAGGAAGGGGGACCAAGTCTCCCCCACCATTGATGCTGCTTGACTTGCAGAGTTCCTCCGGTATCTTGGTGCGTGTTGCTCAAGGTCTCCAGCATCCGTAGAATCTCTTGTGGTTCGCAGTGTATAATGGTCATATCGCAACTACTTTCCTGATATTGAGATGATGTGCAAGTTTCGTATATAGTACAAGTCACGGTTATGTGGTCGTTAGTGCAACACAATTACAATTAGGGGCATTGGAGTTTGGAGTTCAATTCCAATGTAATCTGTGAGGAGTAGGGATTTTCTTCAGGTGCTTTGCTTTCTTCACACAGTCCAAAGATGTACAGCATCTTTGTAAATGGCCTGTGATTAGGCTAGGGTTAAATGGGGGGTTGCTGGGCAACATGGCTCAAACAGCCGGAAGTGCCTGTTCCATGCCTATTCTCAATAAACAGCCAGTCAGTCAGTTAAGGGATAACTCTCGAGTCAGGCTATCCAGAAGCAATATGTCAATATAATGAAAAGTGCTTGGTAGGTGGAGCTATAGTGAGTTATTTACTCCGCACGGATGGTCTGTGCCTGGTCAGATTAGAGAGACTACAGTGCTTTCTAGAATTACGTGATTTTTATGGAATTTGTTACCCACCAGAGTACTGCAGAGTGGTGTCATTCCATATTTTAATGAGAAATGCAGTTTTAAATGACTGTAAGATTGTTGAAAAGAAGCACTCCAGGTTCTTTAAATACTTCAGTAGGTAATTATCTTTGATTCTGTGAGCCAGGGAGATAGGGAAGTTATCTAAGCTGTGTGGGATCTCAGTTTGGTCTGATCGCCCATGGGTATATGCTCTTCATTTAGATTTTTCAAAACCATGTGAAAGATGGTTTCTTTTCTTGGTTTTGTGGCTCTCTGGAGAGGAAGAATTTCAGAGTTGTATACTTTAATAATGAATGAACCTTTGAAAGATGAAGGGAGGTTTTACACCGAGTGTACTGCTCATTGGCTGTTGTGCAGTGTTTGTGTATGGTTCCGAGGGCAGCAATACGCCCAACACTGCTGTAAACCAGAGCTTAATGGCTTCATGCACGAAGAGCAGACAACGGCACGTTCTCCTGGGTCTTTGGAAGCTTGCAGTTTACTGCTTACTGATAGGGCAGATGCTGCAAGGATCAGACGCCTGCTTATGGAAACCATTGAATTTTCTTTACATTGTAATTGAATAAGGGATTCATTTTATTCCCTTAGAATCTCATTTTATCGTTTTGGATGCTAAAGCTGCTTCTTTCAACGTTTGATAAGGCGATCCGTAATAAGCAGTCACTGAAGTTTGTACATCTAGGCCTTGGGGGAGATGAATGCAAATACTCTCAGCATTCTAAGATGGGCAAAGAGGATAAACCAAAAATTGCTGATGCTGGATATCTGAATTAAACTCTTCCAACTTCAGAGTTTGATATAAATTGGTAATTTAAAAAATTCTACCCAGGTTTTGACAAGTAATATTACTGATATAGATAGTACCATAAAACAGTCTGATTGCTGGTGCCAAACAGATCACCCGATGGTTTAGCTTCTCACTGGCTGGTTATTAAATGGCATGCTTCACCATCAACATGCTCTCCACAAACATTTTGTTAAATTAAATGTCAGGAGTGGTCAAATGATAACAAAACTGATTTTTGTCCTGTTCCGTACAGCCCATACACACATCCTTTGTATAACCAGTGCAGTGATGTTGTCAGATTGAAAAGGAGCAATTAAGTTTGCTGAGTAGCTGGTAATTCATCTGCTAACACAGACAATAAGAACATGCTGACAGATAGGGGCGCTTGATGCTGAGAGTAATACTGTTTTTGGGAGAAAGGAATTTGACAGCTGAAACCCCTTTTTAATCTAAGCTGTTATTTCAGTATTGTATTTCGATAGTCAATCCAACATTATTAAATTGCGCCCATTCACCTATTTAGATATCGACAAGATAATCCTAGTGCAATATTCCCACTTTTTGTGCCTCTTCTGCCTTCTCTCCTTCCTCCTCCTTGCCATTGCAGGCCCCCAACCCCTGGCTTTCCACTTTGGTAATTATTTTCATCTTGCAAATTAGAAGTAAATATCATGATGTGAACACTATCCTGCAGAACACTAGATGGCCCTCAGATGGCAGTAGGCACACTGAAGCATTTGCTGTCCCAGGTGTCCTGCATATTGCTTCTGTTACTCGTTTGCTGGGAGGTCTGGCAATGCAGCAGTTCATGAATATCATAGGTGGATGTGTGGAGTGTGATGCCCGGTGGCGATATAGGCTCGTACGTTAGGGGCCGTCACTTCAGACTTGATAGTACCATCAACATTTTTATCACTTAAGGTTGCAGAGAGAGTTAAATTTAGGAGTTTATTTGATCTTGGGCATGTGGATGTAAGTAAAATGGAGGCTATGCGAGAGAGAAGCATTAGATTGATCTTGGAGTAGGTTCACAGATCGGCACAACATCATGGCCAGAGGACCTGTTCTGTTTTATGTTCTATGTTCAGAACAATATGCATGGTTTTGTGGACAAAGTGCATCTTTTCCTTTCTGTCTCGTTATGTTTGCTGTGTTTCTTTTGCTGACTGTGTCTTCATTTACACCTTCTTCCTCTCTACCCCAGCCACCACCAATCTAAGTCTTATTGTTGCTGCATAATGACCTCCTTTTAATTTAATATTATGCTTGATCTAAGTTGGAGGTCCCCAACTGGGGTCCACGGACCCTTTGCTTAACGGTATTGGTCCATGGCTTAACCCTCTGGGAATCCTTGCTCTAAGTATTCATCTGGAGTTGCAGAATGTTGCTCCTCGCCAGACCAGTTTAGAAGCGATGTGCAGTGGGGTATTTGTGACTGACAGCTGTGCACAGGGAGTTTTCAGCTGACAAATTAATTTACTTCAAACTTGCTTGAAAAACAAAACATTGGGAGAAAAGTATTATGGTGCCTGGAGGATAGATGACCTTATTTCACCCTCTGCGGCTCATATTTACAAACTCCTGTTATACTGCCTCCTGCTGTCAATGGTGTGCAGCAGACTTAATAATTTGTATTAGAAACTAAACATTATAACTCATCAAAATCAAGCGGATGGATTTTTTTCCCTTTATTTTAGACTTCTCAATGTAAAAGGAGTTCTGTTTATATTACCATCAACATTTTTGTCAAAAAAGGAAGTTACATTTAGGAGATTATGTGATGGACAGTAACTTCTCCATCTTTATTAATTTTAAAGCCGCTCTGAAATAAGCTCAGAATTTGGCACAAGTGAACTTGGTTGTACAGGTTTTATGTCCAGCCCCTTAATAAAAAGCTTCCTTCTCTGAAAATGAGCTAGCTTGACATTCCATCTCTTGATAATTGTTCAGTTAATACAGATTTTTCATTGATATGATCTTCAACTTTGAAACATGGGTCGATTTTATAACTCAGTTTATGAAAATGCTCTGTCATCATGATTAAATAAGAATATGAGAACAGAGTCTGTCACTAAGCACCATTGGTAAATGATAGGGTATTCTGCAGTTGGATCTTTTGAGTTTGCCTTTATTTTAGGTAAGAATTAGAAGGATCACTAAAAGGGATTCTTCCCAGTTTTCACTGCATACCAGTTTGAAGGGTACTTTTTTGTTTGAAAAAGGTGTGTGTACATACACATGCACACGCACACCTACCTGCAGGAATTCAGCAGGTCAGGCAGCATCTACAGAGAGAAATGAACAGTCGACATTTCAGGACAAAACCCTTCATCAGGACTGGCTATTTCACTCCATAGAAACTACCTGATCTGGTGAATTTCTCCAGTGTTTTGCTCAAGATTTCCCCTGTCTCTTATATCTCCTGTATTTTGTAAAAACAAACTATCAATGTGGAAAACTGTCTGAGAATTTTATGCGAGTGTTGACAAAATTCAAACTCAAACCACTTGTGGAGAAGTTAAGGTCAATGGAATTTTTTATGAAGTAGGTTGAAAGATGGAGAGGTGTAAGTTGTGAATTCCAGACCTTGATACCAAGATGGCTGAAAATGTAGCTGCCAAAGGTGGGTAACGGAAGCCATTAATAAGCGAGGGTTGTGAGATCATTGCAAAGTTGGTCTTAAATTGTTGCAGGTTGTGATTAGTAGTATTATGTTTAACAAATGGTGCTCTAGCCAATGTATATAATAAGCAGTACAAAGCTCATCAGATCTGACTCTCAGTCACTTAAGTTCTTCAGTGCACAGATTCTTACTGATCCAAGATGATTTTTCCCAATATTTATTCCCTGGTCCCCAAACCCCATTGCCTTCCATTGCATCAGAGGAAAGTGCTAAATACTTATTTTTTCCATAATACACACGCCACAATTATTTGCCCAAGAATTTATTGATATCATAGTCTGGATTAGTTTATCAGTATCATAATTATGTTCAATGCATACTTGGGTGCTAAACAGAATAGCTTGGGAAATTATGACAACCTTTTAGAAAAGGCCTTTGTTTCTTTTCAGTTTTGAAGAAAAATTAACAGAGCTGTGCGTTCAAATCCAGGAAAGTCTAAATTGACATAACTACAGATGTTTCTGTAATGTGATTTTGATGTTGCTGGCAGAAGTAAATGATTGGGTGGGGGAAATGGCCTCCTTATCAAGGAGCAAATGTGTTATTAGTGACGAGGGGACATAAGAATGCTTATTCCCATTAGGAAGTACTGGCTTCCAAAACGACTTTCCTTTATGATTGTATGCTTGATTGAAAAATACCCAAATTTTGGATGCCAAATCAGGTAATGCTATATCGATTATGCTGGGAAATCAGCATAAAATATCCAACTGAATATCTAATATTCCATCATGGTCAACACTAATGTCAACAAACCTACACTGATCATAAAGTCAAAAGGAGTGTGTGTGTGTGTGAATGTTTTTTTTGCTGTGCTCAGTGGATTGGGGGCAGTTTAAGTTATTCTGATGTTTCCATGAATTTTTATTATAAGTTGAAGCAGAAAATATATCTTCCAGTCTCGTGCTCCTGTTGTGGCCATAAACTCTGTTTATTGTTCTGATTTTATCGGTTGTGTGTAATGGGATGAAATACTGCTTTATCTCTAAGAGCAGCACCCTCTGATGGATAAGAATGCAATTGTTCCTAAAAGCTGAGGGTTATATAATAATAGTTTGAATGCATAACGATTAAATTTGCAGGAGTAATTTATTTCTCTATTGTTCCATTTGTAGCTGTGTCCAAAATTATTATATCAACACTTTGCAAGATCAGGTGAATATTTTATTAATCATTCAAGGAATGTGGACTTTTTAGGCCCATTCTAATTGCATCTGAGGAGGTGAGTTACCTTCTTAAGCTACTGCACTGCAAGGGGGAAAAAACTGCAGGGACAGTGACAATTACAGGCATTAACAAACATTTGATTCCTTTAAAATTAAACTCACCAAAGTTAAAATTAATACTGAGCTGGTGGTGCACATAATGCACTGACATCAGTGTTGTTCCAGAGTAATAGACTGTTTGAGATTAGTTCTTTCTGTAACATTTAGAACAGGTAAGGTGATAAAGTATGTTATCATGTTTCTGCACTTTTCAAAGCGAAAGAGTAACCTGAATCTCATGTTGTCTCTGGCCGTCTACCCCCAACTATCTCTTGGTGCGAAGCGTTTAATTTTTTTAACACTGAAGCTTCAGGCAACATTTTTGGAAGAGGAGACTGTATCTCCACAATTTCCCCCAAGTGAAGAAGGACAAAGGAGCAGGAGCAGGTTATTTACGGCCACTTGAAAAGAGAAAGCTCAATCCCAATCCCATAAACAAAACTGTTTCCTAATGAACAACGTGCAAGTCCATTACCCTGCAGTGGTTTTCTATATATTCTCAGGATTTGTATACAACTCCAGGATTGGCCTTCAGGCCTCCAGTGGCGTCATGGACTCGCGGACAATGTTCCTCTGACTTCCCCAGTTGACTTCAGACTTGTAGACCCAGGGCTATCGCCATTTGACTTCCAATCTTCAATCAACCTTAGGGTTTTGATCTTTGGTATCAACCCCAAGATTAGCGATAATGGGACTCCAAAATTCCAGGCCTCAAAGTTTGGACTTGCCAGCTTGCGTACCTATGGAGTCACGGGCCCTCGTGTCTCCTCGCACGGGCGTTGTAATCCTGGGACCCACTGAACTGGGTTACTCACTGATCCTATGGGCCACCAATCCTCATCCATGGTGCTTGCAAACCCAACATCTGCGGATCCACAAATTCACATTGCTGACCTTTGAGCACAGGGTGGGGATTTCATTGTCTTTCATCCCACGTCTGCATCGCTGATCTTTGAATATGGATCATAGACCTAGACTCCAGTCTGATCTCTAACTCCTCTCTGTCCCCCAAACCATTTCTATGAACTTTAAAAAGTCGAGCAGGTCTGAGCAATGGTAGAAAATCAAGCTGCAGCAATTCGTCTGCTATTAATTTGGCCTTTGTGTTGATGGTTTTATATTGTGTTAATATTGAAGACTATTCATTTTGTCTTCTCTATCTGCCTTGATTACAGAAGTGTGAGTGTCACTAACATTTCAGATAAACCCTATCAAACCACTTTTTCCCCTTGGGTACCGTGTCTGCATACACTGGATAGTTACTGGAGCAGAACTTGCTGGCACAAGTCCACTATTTGCACTTATGACTTGTGATCATACCATATTGGTTCCTAGCTTGTCTGGGTGTGGAGTTTCTATCTTTCTATCATAGAATCCTGACCTCAAATGGACAGGGCTCTGGCATGGTGAAAGTGCCTAGAAAGCTTTGACTGGTGAGATATCCCTATTCGTGGCATCTGCTGTGAAAGAGCTTATGAGATATTAAAAATGAAACATAATTTTAGAAAATGATATCCATTCAACGTATTAATTGAAAAGATTAAATCTGTAATAGTTTGAAGTAAGGAACTTGCTTATCTTTCTTGCAGCCCTTTCATTCCCATTGAAATCAAAGGGGTCAAACATTCTGTGCTGAATCAAATGTTGCTGGATGCAAGAGCTGAAACTTACCCCGCCCCTTCTCCATTCCCTGCTGAGCTTAAATGTTGGGGAATCTCGGTCAGAGGGATCCCCACTGATGAACTTGGTAAAATTCTGATAATCTTGCTATCCAGTTGTTTTCAAATCCTGATGGTTCAGCAGCTGCCTTCCTGGGAAAGGTTTCTTCTACCGCCTTTACACTCACTGAGGTTCCCTTTTAAGCTGACGAGGGTTTGATACCAACAAACCTTTTAAAGTCAGCAGCGCCTCAATCACACAATCCTTTTAAACTCAGCGGGGCACCATTTCCTGAGCCTCTTTTAACCTACCGGCTTCATGATTGTGTAACTCTTAATAATAATGAAATAGAGTTAAGTGTTTAGTGTATTAATAAAGGCATATCCGAAAGACTGGAAAATCTGTTGGTCTGGCACCTTCAAATTTCCAAGAGTTGGAGTTCAAAGTAAATTGGTTATCAGAGTACATGTATGCCACCATATGTGAGCCTGTTATTCATTTTCTTGTGGACAATCATGTAACTACAAGAAACACAATAGAATTAATGAAAGACCGCACCCGACAGGGACAACAACCAGTGTGCAAAGTAAAACAACAAACTGTGCAAATGCTAAAAGAAAGAGAAGAAACCAAATTTTTTTTTAAAAAATCAATGAATATTGGGAACATGAGATGAAGAGTCCTTGAAGGTTGTGGGAACAGTTAAGTGATGGGGTGAGTGAAGTTGAGAGCCTGATGGTTGAGGGGTAATAATTGTTCCTGAAGCTGGTGGTGTTCCTGAGGCTCCTGTGCCACCTTTCCGATGGCAGCAGTGTGAAGAAAGCATGACCTGGATGGAGGGGCCCTCGGCAAGGGATGCTGCTTTCCCACAACAACGTTCTGTATAGGTGTGCTCGATGGAGGGGAGAGCTTTAATCCTGATGGACCACATCATGGAATACAGTTTTACTGCATGCGTGACAGCTATGGGGGTCGTAAGATCAATCTTTTCTGCTTTTCACCATGCATGCATGGAAATAGTGGATTTGATGTATTTTAAGATGGGCAGTTGCCAGTGGTATCTATGGCAGTGGGGTTAAAACGAGAAAATGATTGACAAATGCTTTGTTGCAGCCACAACATCACAAGCCATGTAAACCAAACAAAGAGTCAATTTAGGACACGGTTTTCAAAGCGGGTAACAATCACTTTGTAACACTGGAAACGTCAGTGACTGTTCAGTATTTCCCTAGTCTGAATGACTCTTAGTAGCTTTTATTTCTCTGCTGAAAGACTGAGAAGTGGGACATGGAATTCAAATTGACTTGTAGAGCAGAAGCACCAGTATGGACTTGTTGGGTTGAGAGGCTTATTATTACACAGTACACTCAAACTAATTTAATTCTATCTGTCTACTGTATTTAACTAATCTCGGCAGCCAAAGAGTGTTGGTATTTTACTCTCTTTGCCTCACCTTGTCCACAACTGCAAGGATAAGCAAATTTAACTGTTGATCTACATAGAAAATTTAAGCCCTCCAACTCTTGCATTGTTCTGTTCACAGTAACACTTTGAGAACCGGTGCTTCATGTGCTATAATGTAAAGTAAGTCGCAGCACAATACCATAAACTTTTACTTCTATTCTCCTGGGCGTTTATTCCCACTGATGTCAATATAGATAAGGAGAGTGATGTAAAACTCAGCTGATTTCCTGCCAGCCGTTTTACACTGTGGCACAAGTATTATACTTTTTGTGAACAAATCCTTGGAGTCACTTTTTTTTTTGAATGGTGCCTTGGGAATCTCATCTTGTGCTCCTAACTTTGAAAGTCTGCTCCAGATGATAGATCTCCACATAACGCCCTTCCCAAGTGTGAACTGAATTTGTAAATGGGAAACTCGTGCAGTCATTTATTATAATTTTGTTGTTGTGCATTTGTCAAATTATTATCAAAAGAAATAGCATGAGGCAAATGAGCTCCTTTGGGATCCTCATACTCGGTTCTCTGCTCAGATTTCTTTTGATGTAACTTGGCAGCTTGATGAGCCCTGGTGTCACCGTGTAATGGATGTTTTGTAAATTCATGGTTTTGGCAAGCAAATTGGAAATTTCTGACGTACGCTTTTAAACCCTTTACTAAAGATGTAATCCAGGGTGACTATATGCCTCCCGGATTTGATGTCATTTTCCCCTTTTTTTATGTGTTGATGTCTCTTGTCTTTTTATTGGGCCAGAAGTAAAAGTGATTTTTATTCCTTCGGGAAAATATACGAAGAATATCTGCCGTCTGCAGAGTGACCTCTCATTAGTGCAAATTGTGTTCATTGAAAAGGTCAAATACTTCAAGGAAATTTAAGAGAAACTTCTTCCTCAATGTAGTGGAGTTCAGAGAATTAAAACAGACAACTAAACTTCACAACCTATGGCATTCTCTCTTTGATGATGTGTGTCGAAGTAGGGCACATTTGCCTGTCCTAGTTGTCTCTGAAGAATGATTAACCTTCAGCACTTAAGGAAGCTGAAGGGTCTTTAAGTGGTATGAAATTGATGATGCCTTTTTGGGGGTATTTTCTTTCCCCTCTTGATAGTGCTAACTCTTTTTGTACATTTTCATAAACTCCTCAAATAGAGAAGGAATGCATTTGACTTTAAAACAATAAAAACTGAGCTACATTTTTGCATTGCACCTTCAATATGGTTTAAATCCATCCTTTCTGTGTTTCTACCCTACAAGTCCCTTTGTCTTTCATCTGCCATTTCTCAGCAGACAAATGACACCACAAGCATTGTCTGCAAACACTGTGGCTATTTACTGTGGAGCTTGTGGTTAATTAGAATCCAAAACTCCATGATAATCTCTACAGGGACAGGTTAGGCAGGATGAGCAGAGAAATCTGTAAAGTCTTTGCAGAGTCTGAACGAGAAACTGATAAGTTAGAACAGTAAAACTAAACTCCAAATAGGGTTCTGAACATTGTGTGGGGAAAAGAAAGAAAGGTTGTATTGAGAGAGTAAACGGAAGATGAACGTAAACGTAAGAGATTCTGTGGATGCTGGAAATCCAGGCAACACACACAAAATGCTGGAGGAACTCAGCAGGCCAGGCAGCATCTATGAGAAAGAGTTAGCAGTTGACATTTCAGGCAGAGGTTCTGAGTCCTGTTGAAGGATCTCGCCCGAAAAGTCAAGTGTGCTCTTTTCCCTAGATGCTGCCAGGCCTGAGTTCCTCCAGTAATTAGTGTGCGTGATCTAAAAGGAGCGGTCACAATCGGGGATGGGGTAAGCCATTTAAAAGAAAGAATTCTTCAACCTTGTGAATTGTGAATCTTTGGCTTTCTTTTTTAAGGGTAACGTGAAGTCAGTCAATAGCTTCAGAACAGAGATTGTTAGATTCTTAGTTATTATGGAAATAAGAACATAAGGTATCGGAGTAGGAGTGGGCCATTTTGTTTGTCGAGCTTGCGCCACCATTCAATATAATCATGGCTGATCTAGCTGTGGACTCAGCTCCACTAAGATGCCTTTTGTATAACTCTTGCTATACAAAAAATTATCTTAACTCTGTCTTACATATATTTAAAGAGGTAGGCTTTACTGCTTCCCTGAGCAGAGAATTCCGCAGATTTGCTTCTCTCTGGGAAAAGCAGTTTCTCCTCATCTCTGTCCTACATTTATTCCCCTGAATTTTGAGGCTATGTCTTCTAGTTCTCATGTTACTTACAGGGGAAATGACTCGATCTTATCTATCTTTTTCATAATTCCATGTTTCTATAAGATCCCTTCCCATTCTTCTGAATACCTGCAAGTATAGTCCCAGGCAACACAACCTCTCCCCCTTATCTCCAGAATAAATTAGTGAACCTCCTCTGCACTGCCTCCAAAGCCAGGATGTCTTTCCTCGAGTGAGGAGACAGGACCTGCATGGAGTACTCCAGGTTAACCTGTAAAACAAACCTTATCGGATTCTTGCACGAACTCTCCCAAGTCCCTCTGCACAACACCATGCTGCAATCTTTCACCAGTTAATCAACAAATCTAATCTAACATTTCCCCTTCCAATGTGGATTTACCAACATTCCATCTGCCAGTCCCTTGCCCATTCACTTAACCTATCTAAATTTCTCTGTAGACCCTTTGCATCCTCTTCACAATTTGCTTTTCCACTCAATTTAGTGGCATCAGCAGTAACTACGCTACACTTGTCCCCTCTTCAAAATCAGTAATATATATCATTAACATTTAAGGGCCCAGTCTATAATTACCTGCCATTTGCCTACATTTTTTTTTATAGACAATGGTGTGACATTTGCTGTCTTCCAATTGACTGGCACTGCCCAGAATCCAGAGAATTTTGATGAATTATCACAAATGTTCCACCATTTCTCTCAGCACCCTGGTATGCATGCTATCGGGGCTAGGGGACTTGTCTAGCTTTAGTTTTTGTCTACTAGTTTGCTCATTGCTTTGCTCTTTAGTAACAGCAATTGTGTCAATGTCCTCACCTCCCATGGCATCAATAACATCTCTCTTTGGCATGTTAGTCATGTCCTCCACTGTAACAATCAACACAAAATAGTCATTCAAGGCCTCTGCAATTCCACATTACGCAATATTAATTTCCCCTTGTCATTGTCCATGGGACCTGCATTCACCTTAGCCACCTTTTTCCACTTTATATAACTGTAAAAAGAACTGGTTTTTAAATATTTTCTGCTAGTTTGCTTTCATAATATATTTTCCCTTATTGCTTGCTTAGTGGTTCTTAGTTGCCTTTTAAAGTTTTCCCTGTTTTCCCAGTTTCCCACTACTCTTGTCAACTTTGTATGAATGAGCTTTTAGTTTGATGGCTTCTTTTATTTCCTTAGATATCCAAGGCTGGCTTTTACCCGTATTGTCCTTGCTTTCAACTGGAATGCACTTTTATTGAGCACTGTGTGAAAAATCTCTTTGAAAGACTTCCACTGTTCTTCAGTTGGTCCCATTATGTAGCCCATGGTCCTAGTCTATGGTTGCCAGATCCTCGCTCTTCCTTGTTTAGGCGTAATACACGGATTTTAGATTGAACTCCACTTGTATGAGAAATGCAATCATACTCTGATCACAATTTCCAAGGTGACCCCTCGCCACAAGCTCATTCATTTTAGCATTTTCCCTTGTAGGTTCTCCAACATGCTGTTTAAGGAAGCTATCACTGATTCACTCTCTGAAGTCCTTAATACTGCCTCCACCAACTTGATTCATCTAATCAATGTGCAAGTGAAGTCCGCAATGACAACTGCTGTTCCATTCTTACATGGATCAGATATTTCTTTTGCCCATAGACAACTCCCAGTGGTTTTTCTTCCCCACTTACTATTCCTAACCTCTGTCCAGGTGGACTGAACATTCTCCTCCTTGAATCCCCCTTACCTTCCTGCCTATCTCTCTATTTTACCTGACGCTGTGTAATATTTAATTCCCATTTCTGCCCACCCTGTTATCATGATAGCGTTGCGGCTGATAAATCATTCCCCTCTGTACTGAGTTGCGTCACACGTTCACTGACCTTGCTTTGA
Source organism: Hemitrygon akajei (assembly GCF_048418815.1). Lineage (NCBI taxonomy): Eukaryota > Metazoa > Chordata > Chondrichthyes > Myliobatiformes > Dasyatidae > Hemitrygon > Hemitrygon akajei. The sequence continues at coordinate 163,368,741 of NC_133126.1, forward strand.
ATTCTACTGTTGCTGTCCAAATTTACATTTTAATATCATTGAATGTGGATACCCTTCCTGATATTTCTACTGCAAAATCTGCACCATTGCACATTTGCATTGCAATGCATGCCAGTGGTCCAGACGACAGTATAAATGTGGAGGCAAAAGTTTATAATAGAAGCTGCTTACATAAACTCTGAACACCGTCACATCTCCGTTGCGGGGAGGTTTAATTACAAGGTGCAATGCGGTTATACAAGATTATATTGGAAAAAAGTTGTCGGGAAATGCTGGCAGATGTAGGATTTTTAATAACATACTGGTTGATTTCCCAGGCATTGCACACACAGAGTTGTGATCAAGGTCAAGTTTGAGCTGGAGTGGATTAGACAGCAAGGAATACCTGGGTGATGGCAGGGAGCTGTGATTCTTTCCTTACAAATCATAGATTGTGACTTTCGAAGTACAAGGTTCCAAGTAAATATATTGTCAAAGTTTGTATATGCTGCACTGAGATTCATTTTGTGGTGGGCATTCACAGTAGGTACAAACTAACAATAGAATCATAAGAACTATGGATAACCAGTGTGCAAAAGAAGACAAACTGTGCAAATGCAATGAATAAATAAATAATATTGAGTTGTGCATTCCTTTAAAGTGAGTCCATAGGTTGTGAAATTAGATCAATATTGAGGTAAGTGAAGTTATCCACACCTGTTCAGGACCCTGATGGTTGAAGAGTAATAATGTTTTTGGGTGTGGGACCTAAAGCCCCTGTGCTGCCTTACTGATGGCAGCAGTGAGAAGAGAACATGGCCTGGGTATCGGGGGTCCTTGATGCTGCTTCCTTGTCACACTGCTCCTTGTAGATGTGCTCAGTAATGGGGAGGGCTTTTACTGTGATGGACTGGGCTATATCCACAATTTTTTGTAGGCTCTTCCATTCTTGGGCTCTGGAGTTTCCCTATCAGGCCGTGATGCAACCAGTTGGTATACTTGCCGCTGTGCATCTATCAGAGTTTTGAATGACATGTCAAATCTGTGCAAACTCAAGTAGAGGCCAGCTGTGCTTCTTCGTAATGGCACTTGTGTGCTGGTCCCAGGACAGGTCCTCTGAAATTGTAATGTGAAGGAGTTTTAAATTGGTGACTCTCTCCACCTCTGATCCCCTGATGAGTACTGGCTCCTGGAGCTCTAGTTTCCTTCTCCTCTCATCAATAATCAGCTTGTGGTCTTGCTGACATTGAGTGAGAGGTGGTTGTTGTGGCACCACTCAGCCAGATTTTCAATTTCCCTCCTATATGCTAATCCGTCATCACTTCAGATTCGGCCAATGACGGTGGTGTTGTTGACAAACCTGAATGTGGCATTGGAGCTGTGCTTAGCCTCACCTTCACAAGTGTAAAGTGAGTAGAGCAGGGGGCTAGGCACACAGCCTTGTGGTGCACCTGTGCTGATGGTGATTGTGGAGGAGATGTTGTTGCCAATCCAAACTGACTGGAGTTTACAAGTGAGGAAATTGAAGAACCAGTTGTACCAGAGGCTATTGAGACCCAGGTCTTGGAGCTTATTGATTAGTTTTGAGGCAATGATAGTATTGAATGTAGACTTATTGTACACTTGTGTATTTTCTGTTTCTATATATCCTTTAATATTTTGTTTTTCTGACTTTGATATGATTTACTTCATTTATTTTCACCTATTAATTAAACATTTCTGATGTACAATGTAAATATGTGGTCTCTGATATCTGCAATTGTTCTAATATACTCTTGCCTTAGAAAGGAATGCAAATCCATGTAGATAAAGCAGATGAATTTTAATCAGGAACTTGAACTTCCACAAGGTTGGGGACAAGTGGACAAGTTCCTGTATGAAGAGTCGTGACTTGTTGAGAGTGTTCAGGTCTGTTCCCTGTAATTATACATGCTAGACTAACAAGGAATCAGGCCAGATTAAATTTAATGATCAGGATTTGGTTAACAAGCTAAGAATATGTAAATGTTTACCCCAATATTAGAGAATCATGGAATGTTTATAGTATAGAAGGAGCACATTCAACTCATCGTGTCTTTGCCAATTTCCCATCAGAGCAATTCTGCAGTTCCATCTGCTGTTGCTGGCCTCTTCTCCATAACCTTACAATTCTTTTTTTCTTCACTATTTACTGACCCATTTCCTAGCAATAAAAAGCTGCTGCTCCTGGATATCTGAAATGAAAATCTAGAATACTGGATCTACCAGTGGGTCAGGCAAAAGAAACAGTTAACACTTCAGTTCTGATGTCCCAATGTAGGGTCTCAGTACGAGTTCCGCGTTTATTTCCCTCCATAGGTGCTGTCAGACTTGGCTGAGTTCCTCCAGTATTTAGTGTGTGTTGTAACATTTAACAACTCTGATGTATTGATCCCTGTTTTTGTTGTGGCTTTTTTTTTGTTCAGATTTTTCTGTAGCTTCTTTTTCGTGGTGCAAACTTCAAAAATGCTTTCTTAAATAGTAACTACGTGGAAGGTCTTCTCAGCCTTGGGGTCAATGACTGGTCTCCCTGAAATAATAATGCTGCCATTCTTGCTCTCCTTCCTTTTCGCTTGAGTTCTGATCCAAATCCTTTGTTAATACCATGAGTGAATCTGTACTGTGTACAAAATGATTCTCTTGATTCACCTTTGGTTCCTTGCCACACATTCTCTGCCTGTATTTTCTGTCATGGGAACAGTTTATTCTTGTTCACTTGGTTTGGACCCCTCATTATCTTGAACATGTCTTAATTTTTAATAATGTTAGGTTCTCAAAGTTCCTAACACCCATGGAGTGAATATTGTTGATATCTCAATCCTAAATCCATTCCTGTAAATATTTTTGAACTCTCACCGAGGCATATACCCTTTTTGCAGTGACTAGTCATTTGCTTAGCGAGGCATTGGAAGTTACCTCACAGATCTCAATGAACAGGTTCAAGAGACACAAGAGATTGCAGAGGCAAAAGAATAAATTGCTGGAAGAGTTCAGCAGGTCAAACAGCATCTGTGGAGGTAAAGGGATGGTTAAAATTTCAGGTCAAGACCCTTCTTGATTGAATTCTGCCAAATATATTCTTTTGTATTTTAATTCACTTTTATTAGTGGAAAAAAATGTATATAACTACTGTATATATTAAGTGTGTGCGTGTGTGTGTTGTATTACCATAGTATGTACTATAGTAAGGGCAATTAGGAAGATGTATCCCTGGCTTTTATGAAGTCTTTTTTTAAACCTTTCTTGAAAATACCCCTAGCTCCAACGGAATATTCGAGAAATAATGAAGAGAAAACCAATAAATGTACTTTTGTTGGAGTAAGATTTATTTTAACATCCTGTGCTGCTTTTGTAATAATCTGATATGGGTCTTAAGAAGACGACCTTGGAATAGATTAGACTTGCTCATGTGTGCCTACTGGTTTTAACAAGAGTAAGGTGATGGCAGTGTTGCTGTGCTTTGGCAATAAGCTGACACTTTGATTAGTTGATAGGTGAGATGCAAACTGCCATTAGAAGACTATAATGTGGGCTGAATCAACTTTTATTTATGCCGTACCTTCTATATTTTCAGAAGAGCTGGAAGCGCCAACCAGCCAATAAACAACATTTAAGTATTTAGCATTCATTTGTTATTCAGGCAAATGCTACAGGATGTTTGTGTACAGCTAGGCCCCAAAAAGAGATGTAACTAATAAGCTGCTCTGCTGGCACTGGTGTGGATTCAATAATGCCATGTTATCTTTTATGTTTACTGAACGAGTAAGCTTTGATATCAGTGCTTCTGATCAAAAGCAATAACTTCAATTACTGATTTATCACATTATGACTGTTTTGTAACTTTTAAAAAGGGTAGCAATCTTGGGATTGCTGCCTGTGCCACACAACGGTGAGGATAAGAATAGAATGAGGTGGAGGATAAATGCATGGCTGAAGAATGGGAGCTGGGGCCAGGGATTCAGACTTCCGGATCATTAGGACCTCTTCTGGGGCAAGTGGGACCTATACAAAAGGGACAGGTTGCACTTGAATCAGAGGGGGACCAATATTCTTGCAGGCAGTTTTACTAGAGCTGTAGGAAGTGGTTTAAACTAATATGGCAGGGGGATGGGAACCAGTATGGTAGAGCTGAGGATGGGCCAGCAGGTTTACAAGTAAATGATGTAATGTGAATGCAAGAAAAGATAAGCCAATGACTGGGTACGAATGCAAACACAGCTAAGAGTTAAATTGTACCACAGAGGCAAAATTCAAACGGGTGAAGAATACAGGACTGAGGTGCTGTATTTAAATGCGCGTATCGTTCGGAATAAGGTGGGCAGACTCCTGGGAAAATTAGAGGTTGGTTGGTATGACGTTGTGGGCATCAGTGAGTCGTGGCTGAAAGAAGGCCACAGTTGAGAGCTTAACATCAACGGATATACTTTATCAAAAAGACAGGCAGGAAGGCATTGGCGGTGATATAGCTCTGTTGGTAAGAGGTGGAATTGCGTCTTTAGAAAGAGGTGCATAGGGTCAGAGAATGTCAAATCTTTATGGGTAGAGTTAAGAAACTGCAAAGGTAAAAAAAAATTATGAGAATTATATATAGGCCTCCAAATAGTAGCCAGGATGTGGGGTTAAGATTGCAAAGGGAGCTGGAAAAGGCATTTAATAAGGGTAATGCCACAATTGTAATGGGGGACTTCAATATGCAAGGAAAGTCGGGTTGTTGTCTGATCACAAGAGAGGGAATTTGTTGAGTGCCTACGAGATGGGTTTTTAGATCAGCTTGTGTTGGAGCCTACTTAGGGAAAGGCTAACTTAGATTGGGTGTTGTGTAATAATCCAGATCTTATTAGGGAGCTTAATATAAAGAACTGCTAGAAACGATGATCATAATATGATTGAATTCATACTGCCATTTGAGAGGGAGAAGCATAACTCACGTGTATCAGTATCACAATGGAATAAAGGGAGTTACAGAGGCATGAGAGAGAAGCTTGCCCAGGTGGATTGGAGGGGGATACTGATGGGGATGATTACAGAGCAGAGATGGCTGAAGTTTCTGGGAATAATTCACAAGGTGCAGGATAGATATGTCCCACAGACAAAAGTAGTTCTTAAATGGCAGGGGTAGGCAACCGTGGCTAACAAAGATCTGCATAAAAGCCAAGGAAATGACTTACAAGGTAGCAAAGGTGTGTAGGAAGTTGGATGATTGGGAAGCTTTTAAAATGCAACAAAAGGCACTAAAAAGGCTGTAAGAAGGGAAAAGATTAAATATGAGGGCAAACTAGCCAATAATCTAAAGCAGGATTTTTTCAATTATGTAAAGAGCAAAAGGGAGGTGAGAGTTGATATTGGACCACTGGAAAATGATGCTGGTGAGGTAGTAATTGGGGACAAAAAAATGGCAGATGATCCTAATGAGTACTAATAAGTACTTCACTGTGGAAGACACTAGCAATGTGCCAGAGGTCCGTGAGTGTCATTGCTATTACAGAGGAAAAAGTGTTAGGCACACTGAAAGGTCTTAATGTGCATAAGTCACCTGGGCCAGATGGACTATATCCCAGAGCCCTTAGAGACATTGCTGAAGAGATAATGGATGTATTGGTCATAATCTTTCAAGAAACATTTGATTCTGACGTGGTCCTGGAGGACTGGAAAATTGCAAATGTCACTCCACTCTTAAAGAAGGGAGGAAGACAAAAGAGAGGAAATTATAGGCAATTAGCCTAAGCTCAGTGTTGGAGTTCATTATTAAGGGTGAGATTTTGGGGTACTTGGACACTTGTGGTAAAATAAGTCCAAAAAGTCAGCATGGTTTCTGTGAAGGGAAATCTTGCCTGACAAATCTGTTAAGAGTCCTTTGAGGACGTAATAAGCAGTGTGGACAAAGGAGAGGCAATAGATGTCATTTAGTTGAATTTTCAGAGGCATTTGATAAGATGCCACACATGAGGCTGCTTAACAAGATAAAATCCTAAGGCGTTACAGGAAAGATACTGGTATGGATAGCAGAATGGCTGACAGGCAGGAGGCAGTGAGTGGAATAAATGGGACCTTTTCTGGTTGGCTGCCAGTGACTAGTGGTGTACCATTACTTTTCACATGGTTTGTCAATGATTTGGATAATGAAATTGATGGTTTTGTGGCAAAGTTTGTGGATGATACGAAGATAGGTGAAGGGGTAGGTAGTGCTGAGGAAGCAATGTAAATTGCAGCAGGACTTAAAGAAATTGGAAGATTGGGGGAAAAAGTGGCAGATGGAATACAGTGTTGGGAAAGGTATGATAAATGCATTTTCGTAAAAGGAACAATAGTGCAGACTATTATCTAAATGGGGAGAAAATTCAAGCATCAGAGGTGCAGAGGGACTTAGGAGTCCTCATGCAAGACTCCCAGAAGGTTAATTTGCAGGTTGAGTCTGTGGTAAAGAAGTCAAATGGAATGTTGGCATGTATTCCAAAGGAATAGAATATAAAAGCAAGGAGATGATGCTGAGGCTTTATAAGACACTAGTCAGGCCGCACTTTTGAGTTACATCAACGGTTTTGGGCCCCATATCTCAGAAAGGGTGTGTTGTCATTGTAGAGAGTCCAGAGGAGGTTCACGAGGGTGATTTTAGGAATGAATCGGTTAACATGAGGTGTGTTTGGCAGCTTTGGGCCTGTACTCACTGGAATTTAGAAGAATGCCGGGGGATCTCATTGAAGCCTACTGAATGTTGAGTGGACTAAATAAGGTGTACATGGAGAGGATGTTTCCTATGATGGGGGCATCCAGAACTAGAGGACACTGCCTCAAAATTGAGGGTGACCTTTTAGAACAGAGGTAACAAGGACTTTTTTAGCCTGAAAGTCGTGAATCTGTGGAATGCTCTGCAACAGACTGTGGTGGAGGTCAAGTTCATGTGTGTATTTAAAGTGGAAGTTGATAGTTTCCTGATCGGTCAGGACATCAAAGGATATGGCAAGAAGGCAGGTGTATGGGGTTGAGTGGGATCCGGGATGAGTCATGATGGAATGGCAGAGCAGACTTGATGAGCTGAATGGCCTAATTCTGTTCCTGTGTCTTATGATCTTAATTAAATGACACTGAATAGTAAAAAGGTATAATATTGCATTCCTCCTGTTGTTGGCTATTGTAATGGACACTAATGACAAAATTATGAAGTATTTGTTACTTTTCCATTCACACTATCCTAATAGCTGCTTAATTCTAAAGCACAACTGCATTTTGTTTCTTATGACTCCCAGGTACCTGTCCAAATATCTTTTAAATGTTGTACCTGCCTCAACCATTTCCTCTGACAGCTCATCCCATATACATATCATCATCTGTATGTAAAAAGTTGCCCCTCGGGTTACTTTTAAATCTCTCCCCTTCATGGTTTTATAAACCTCTGTAAGATCACCTCTTGGTTTCTTCTGCTCCTTGCCTATCCAATCTATCCCGATAACTCAGTCCATCAAATCCTGGCAACATCCTCACAGATCTTTTCTGCACCCTTTTCCGTTAATGGTGTCTCACCTATAATAGGATGATCAAAACAATCCTCCAAGCACAGCCTGACAAGCATCTGGAATGTAACAGAACATCCTGGTCTTTACTCATTGCCTTATTACTGATGCAGGCCAGCTGCCTTCACCACCCTATCTACCCATCATTCCACCTTCACAGACCCACAGTATGTCCTTTTCTCCTTGCTCCTCTGGTGAAAGCCCTAACCTGGTTTGACTCAGCAGTCCTTCATCCAAGACCATTCTCTAGCTTGTTATAAGCGCCTGGCTATTTGAAAAAAAACCCACAATTCTACAACCATTGCGCACTGTTGACATAGAAGTTACAACAATTAAATAGGCCAGTCTGGCCAGGATGTGTTTGTCTGGCAAATATGCAGCATGCCTGATCCATATCCACTCCCTGTTTCCATTTCCCATTATTTCTCTTTTCTTTAACCATCAACTATGTACCTAGAACTATTCTGTTGCATTGTTGATCTGGTTTCTGCCTGTCTTTAATTTAGAGAGGTAATGTATTCTATAACTTGAGTTTCTTCTTCTATGATCCTAATACTTTTTATCTTATTTTATCTTATTATTTGTCTGTTTTTACGTACCATGTTCCAATATATGAAATTTCCCCCGTTTCAATGAAAATGCTAACAATTTTTGACTTTATTTTGTCCTTGTTCGTGCTGTGAAATAATCACAATGGATCTTTGCTACACCATCTGTCATTTAAACATCCTTTCTTAGTTTGCAGAGCAGAAGAGCATTCAGCTTTCAATGGTGCTGTTATTACTATTTTGTACAGATTAACAATTACATTTTATTTTTAGATTTTGGATCTCTGTACACAGATAACAGAATGGCACTTTTTTTCTTCTTTCTGGCTGTATTGGCCTGAATGGCCATTGTCCATTTGTCCTTCCCCACTAGCTTGCCCCCCACCGCCCCCCCCCCCCCCCGCCCCAGCTCCAGCACCTATTCCTGCGAGTGGCCAGAGTTCCACAGCTCTGATCAGGGCTCCAGGCAGTTCTTCCAGGTGAGGCAACACTTCACCTGCAAATCTGCTGGGGTCGTCTGTTGTGTCTGGTAATTCCGATGCGGCCTGCTCTACATTGGCGAGATCTGTTGTAAATTGGGAGACTGCTTTGTCCAGCATCTTCGCTCCATCTGTCAAAAGTGGAGCTTCCCGGTGGCCAAACATTTTAATTTCCATTCCTGTTCCCGTTCCGACATGGTGATGAAGCCACCCTTGGGGTGGAGGAGCAACACCTTATCTTCCATATGGATGGTCTTCAACCTGACGGCATGAATATCTGTTTCTCTCAGTTTAAAAAAAAATTCCCTCCCCTTATCTCTTCTATTCCCCACTCTGGCCTTTTACCTCTTCTCTACCTGCCTATTACCTTCCCCTGGTTCCCTTCTTCCCTTTTCTCCTATAGCCCACTCGCCCCTTCTATCAGATTCCTTCCTCTTCAGCTGTTTACCTTTCCTAACCAGCTGGCTTCACGCATCACCTTCGAGCTCTCCTGCATCTCCTACCCCCACCTTTTTATTCTGTTGTCTTCCCCATTCTTTTCCAGCCATGACGAAGGGTTTTGGCCTAAGATGTGGTCTATTTATTCGTTTCCAAGAATACTGCCTGACCTGCTCCGTACCACCAGCATTTTGTGTGTGTTGCTTTGGATACCTAGCATCTGCAGAATTTCTCATGTTTATGATGTTTCTTTCAATATTTTATGTTCCTGAGTTCTTCTTTCCCTCTGACCCCCACATCATTTATCAAAAATATATTTTAAAATCAAAATGCCACACTTTTTGCTCGCTCGTTGTGGGATTGGGACCCGCTGTTGGGGTTTCATGACTGGCCGTTATTTGTCACACCAAGGGCTCAGCCTAAGCGATTCACTCACCTTCAGAGGTCCGAGATCTCGTGGCTTTGGAGACGGGCAGATTAAAGGTCAGCGTCCCGGCAGGAGACTGGTGTGTCATGGGAGTCGGAAGATCTAAGGCTGTGTGCCCAGAGACCAGAGATCTTTGGGCACAGAGCTTGGAAAAAGCGACGCAAAGGACTTTTAACATTGTAAACCAGCAAGTTGTTTGTTATGTTTCCCCTCTCGTTGTGAAATGGAGACACCTCTCTCTCCCTTATTAGGGGGAGAGAGAGAGCCTGCAGTATATCAAATACCAGGTGAATGTGTAGACTTTGGGCTACTGCAAGTCTGTGTCTTTGCTGTTGCTTTGCTGCATACTTGAGTGCTCGGTGGTGGATGCCAATGCCTTTGTCTTGCTGGTGGGGGAGGGGGATCATTGCTTGCTGCCGCTTATGCGCGGGAGGGGATCTGGGGGGGCTTTGGGGTTCTAACATTCAACTGTCATCCATTCTTTGGGGGCACGCCTGTTTTTGGGATGGTTGTAAAGAAAAAGAATTTCAGGATGTATGTAGTATACACCTCTCTTGACATTAAATGAACTTTTGAAGTCTTTGAAATCTTTTTCACATTTCATCATCTGATCCATATTTTGTATGTGGCACGCTTTGGATCATAATTATTTATGGTCTTTTGAATTCTTGGGCAAATTTACATGCTGTTCTTTCCAGCCCACTCTCTAACATTGATGTAAATGGTGTAAGTGCAGTTTTGTGTGATGTCAGCACCAACTCCCATTCACTTTCTATCCCTCCTCATCTTGAAACTTAACTTTCTATTTTTCCTTTGATTCAGTGTTCTAAGTGCATCTTACATGGTACCCAACTATAGGCTCTCTGAAAGTCTGTGAATATCACATGGACATTATTATCTTCATTAACCACTTTAGCAGCTTCCTCATAGAACATAAAATATTGTCTTCCTTCCTGAAATTCATCTTCACTGACTTGCATAATTATTTTTTCAGACATTTAGTAATCTTTAATTTTAAAAATCTGGCATTTTATCCATTAGACATGTTAAATTCAGCCTGTATTATTTAGATTGGCTCTGTTTCCACCTTGAATATGGATATTACTAATGACTATTCTAATTCACTGGTGTATATAGTCACTAGCAGTAGAAAAGTCTGATACACTTTCTCTTAAGTACTCACCATTCTTGTTTGCTGTTTTTCTCTAAGTTCCTGGATATATCACTCATGGCTCTTGAATGTTGTTCTTCATACTTAAATAATCTCTTAACAATTATTTTCTGTTACAGCAACCTGTTTGTTTTAGCCATTTGACCAATCACTTTAACATTATGCTTCACTTTTATAAATTATGCTAAGTGCGTCACTTTGGTGTTTGTATGACAGGAAGGCAGACAGTCCCATCTCTTATCCCAAAAGGGATAATAAATCTTAAGAATTAGATTTATTATCACCGACTTGTGTCATGAAATTTGTTGTTTGATGCAGAAGTACAGTGCAACAATGGAAAAATTACTATATCAAAAACCTTGAGACAGGCTTGTGTGTAAGAATCTTCTGCATTTCATTTTACAGCTGAGATCAAACTGCTCAGCTGTAAAGGCTGTTGGGATACAACAGAATATGAGAAATGTAATATAATCAACAGATTATTCTTCATTACTGTTGAGTGTTTGTTTGCATTTTAATGGTTGTGCCTTTTTATTAACATTAGCCAGTTTCTGGGATCTGATTCATGGTAAACAGAAAAATTAGTTTAGGACATTTATGGAAGATACCCAATATGTCATTGTTAACTTTAAGTTGCCATCTCTGCCAGCATTATAAAGTGTACCCACAGCTAATGCAAAGCTTTTATTTCTAGAACCTTGAACTTTAAGGCATAACTGAAATGCATTTACAGTCACTAGAAGAATTGTTTTTGTTCACTCAAGACATACATTCAAGCAATCTTTAGAAAAACAGCATGTCAAGTGGCAATAGTTTTATTTTTGCTCATGGTTGTATAATGCAGGGCAGTAGGTTAATTGTGGGTGGACGTTTTTTTTCCTGATCTCTGGAGTCTTTTATTATTTAAAGCAAAGCTTTTCAAGCTAGAGGTTTAGTCTAGGATACATATATTGCCCTGGGGGCCAAATGTACCTTCATTGTTCTTGAGCCAAAGTAAATTGCAGCTGACAAAAGGCTGTATTTCATTTAGAATTATGAACGCACACCAGGAAATGAGATTAGTGATTATCTTTTCTTGTGCATTATCTGCAGGAAGTAACCAAATATGTTGTTGTCTAAGTTTGATTTAGTTAATCATTTGAACATAATAGTAATTCAAACTGTTCATGGTTGGAAATCCCTAATGATGTCGATGTACTCAACCATCCATGGTGCACTTCTCCCACTTGTTTATACATGGCTGTTGCTTCTGCTCTGTGGCTTTGTAACTTGCATTGAGAGATGTGCATCGGATCTCTGAGGGTCGATGGTTTTCTGGGATGTAGTTGTAATCAAGTTATTGTCAGCAGTGGGTGCGTAGATGGTAAGTAATTACCAGAGAAACAATTAACTGTGTGCTATCATAGTGTAAAACAATCTAAGGACTCCAGTGGTAATAACCCAAGAAGGCAGGGATCAGCCTACTTGAGCTGAAGCCAGAACTACAGCATTATGGACCATGCATGGTGCCAATACCATTTTTACTTTGTACTGTTTTACACGGGGGGATATCCCTAGTTTTGTGAGCACATGAGATGGATAATAGGCAAAGTATCAGCACAACGATCCAATATCTCAAACATAATGCAGTCAAATTAATTTTCTGTTGGAACTAGAGTAAAAAAAAGTCAATCCTTCCTGCAATTAAGAATATCTTTTCTGTCAAATGAATGCTTTTGTAATCTTATTTAAAACTGTTACAGGTTGATTCCTATTATTTACCTGCTGTTTAAAAGCAGTGAACATAAGCCCTCTAATATATAATACAGCATGAAAAGAAATGGTATTGTCTTACCAGTGATGGAAGATGTGCCATGTCATACAGTGAGCGCCTGACCCTTACCGGGGTTCTTCCATGCCTTTTGATGTGGGAAGTGGTCATTTCCTAATATAATTTTTAAGGGCAGATTCATTCATCAGTGAAGCTTCAGTAGTTGAGCAACATTGATCTTTGGTTGATGGTTATGTTGGGAGCAATACCCTTGGCTTGAATGAAATAATCTGGAAGACAGGGCATCAATACAGGTGAGAAAGGTGTTGAAGGCCACCTGTATGTGGTGACTAGATGTGGCTGATAATAAGATCACTTTCGTACTCATTTTTTTGTTTGTAACCCATCCTCCTTTTAATTATTTGAGGAATGTGTTGTCCCTCCTAACAATGTAAAGTCTCTGTTTTTCTTGAAATGTTCTGTCCTGTACTGTGGGCATTATGAGTTTTAAAGTTCATTATTTCCTTTCCATCTCTGATATTTTTGTTAGAAGCATTATTGCTTTATTGGAAATGCTGATGATGAGACAAGCGGTTTGAAGTTGCTGATTCATTAGAAATAAATGCACAAATAACTTACAGATGCATTTCTTTCACTTCTTTTTGCAGTGACCGTATGTAAGTGTGTATCCCAGTTTATAATCCATAAATAAAATAATAATTTCTGTGAGTAACAGCAATTGAGGAACAATTTAGCAATGGCAAATATTTTGCAACCTGAAATACAGTTTTTAAAAGAGGACTGTCAAGAATGCTGAGCCTTGCTCCATCTGTTCTACACTGTTTATGACGCTTAAAATGGAGATATACAGTATATGTGTTTATGATGGATTACAATACGCACAATTGGCCAAGTGTAAACAGGATTCTCAGCTTGATGAGATTTAGAATTGTGCACTATCACGCTATCCATTTGGATATTTCCAACTGGCACCGCAATAACACGGAGACAGCGTAAGCAAGCCAGGAAAGTTAATCAAAGTAGCTCATGGCCTGCTTGAGTATCTTTCTGGCTTTATGGAATCTGAAAGGTGAATGGAGCTAAAAATCAATTGTTTTGATAAATTTGTCACAGATACTGACTTCAGTTCATTCAGGAAAGAAAGACGTGCATTTGAAAAACCCTGATGATTTTGATATCTGCAGGTCAGCATTTGTAATGTCTGTTTTATGAAAGTATTTCCTAGTGTATGGAGGGGAATAAGCGGTCAATGTTTCAGGTCCCAATGAAGGGTCTTGGCCTAAGACATTCTCCTCCATCAATGCTGCCTGATCTGCTGACTTCCTCCAGAATTTGGTGTGTGTTGCTTAAGATTTCCAGCATCTGAAGAAACTTGTGCTTGAAGTTTTATTCCTACGTTCTGCATCAAACATTTTAGAGAACAAACAGAAACATTCAACTGAGAACTCGCAGTTGAATGCTTTACGGTGATCATTGTTACCCCATGTCTCAATTTGTTTTGGTCACCATGATGTGATGTCTGGAGACTGGGTAACCAATTTGATAAATCATAAAAACACAAAATGCTGGCAGAACTCAGCAGGCCAGACAGCATCTATGGGAGGAGGTAGTGACGACGTTTCGGGCTGAAACCCTTCATCAGGAGTGAAGTAACATGGGATGGTTGAGGGGGGATAAGAAGTGGGGGGAGGGATGAAGTAGAGAGCTGGGAAGTGATAGGCTGGGGGGAAGTAGGCTAGGGGGAAGGTGGCGAATTATGGGAAATAAAAGAGAAAGAAAGGTAGGGCTGGGGGGAGATTGTAGTGAGAGGGGAAAGAGAACCAGACTAAAATAATAGATAGGGATGGGGCAGGGGTATCAACGCAGGTCTGTGAGTTGAATGTTCATGCCGGCAGGAAGGAGGCTACGTAGGCGGGAGATAAGGTATTGCTCCATCGACCTGCGTGTGGCCTCATCTTGACGGTAGAGGAGGCCATGGACAGACATGTCGGAGTGGGAGTGGTCTGTGGAATTGAAGTGTGTGGCCACAGGGAGATCCCGCCACTGCTGGAGGACTGAGCGCCAGTGTTCGGCGAAATGGTCCCCAAGTCTGCGGCGGGTCTCCCCAATGTATAAATGGCCACATCGGGAGCACCGGATACAGTATATCACCCCAGTTGACTCGCAGGTGAAGTGGTGGTCTGCCAGCATTTTGTGTTTTTATTTATTTCCAGCATCTGCAGATTCACTCGTGTTGCCTTTGATAAATGTTTTCTTTGGAATAAAGCTTTGCATTTGTGTAGCACCTTGCATAACCTCAAATGTCTTGATATGCTTTCCAGCCAACAAAGAACTTAGAGTGGCAATTTAGAGTCAGATATTTGCGAAAAATGCAGCCCGTCAGTCCATCTAGTCTGTGCCAAACCATTTAACCTGCCTGCTTCCATCGACCTGCACCTGGGACCACAGCCCTTCATACCCCTATCATCCATGTACCTATCCAAACTTATCCAAATTTGTTTATTATTACCATGTACTGAGATAGAGTGGAAAAACCTGTCTTGCATACTGTTCTTGCAGATCAATTCTTTACACAGTGCATTGAGGCAGTACAAGGTAAAAGAATAACATTGCAGAATAAAGTGTAACAGCTAGAAAGAAAGTACACTGCAGTTAAACAATAAGGTGCAAGATCATAACAAGGTAGATTGTGATCAAGTCCATTTTATCCTACTAGGGAACCCATCAAAAGTCTTGTAACAGCAAAACAGAAGCAGCACTGGAGTCTGGTGTCACATTCTTTCAGGCTTTTGTGTGTCCTGCCTGATGGGAGAGGGAAGAAATAAGAATATCTGGGGTGTCGGAGACAGACGGAATTACAGACAGTCCATGCAGGGGAGGCTGGTTTCTGTGATGTGCTGAGCTCTGTCGTTTCTTGTGGTCAAGTATGCAGTGCAGTTATCATGCCAAGCTGTGATGCATCCATGGACAAGAGGTTATGCAGATGCTGGAAGTCTTGAGCAACATACACAAAATGCTGGAGGAACTCAGCAAGTCAGGCAGCATCTGGGGAGGGGAACAAACTGGGACCCTTCATAAGGACTGGAAAAGGAGGAGGCAGAAGGGGATGGGGGTGGTTGGAGAGTACAGGTTGGCAGGTGATAGGTGAGACAGAAGGTGGGTGAGGAGAAGGAATGAAGTAAGAAGTTATGAGGTGGTAGGTGGAAGAGGCAAAGGGCTGAAGAATAAGCAAGGAAGGGAAGGAGGAGGGGAGCCAGTGAGAAATGACGGGCTTATCAGGAAAAGTGGAAGGGGGAGAAGGTAATCAGAATAGAGAATGGGAAAAGGGAGAGAGGAGTAATTGCTAGTTAGGGAGGTCAATGTACATGTTATCATGTTGGAGGATACTAAAGGAAAATGCAGTGACGTGCTGTTCGGATGCTTTCTATGGTGGATCAGTAAATATTGGTAAAGGTTGACAGAGATGCTAAATTTCTATAAAAACATTCACTGTTTTAATATGGGCAATTGTGAGGAACAGTTTTCATTTAAATGTGACAATGATTAGATAACAACAAAAACTGGGAAAAAAATAATGATCAAGACTCTCAGACTTTGTTTTGCCATAACACGAATCAGAAAGGTAGCATTTTCAATGGTTCAGCTCACCCCCACCCACCCCAGTACTCAGCCTAGGTTTTAAACCAACTGCGGGAACCGACGCCGAATACCTCCATTTTGGTAAAGTGGATTATTTCTGCGTCAGATATTTTTCTTTTCGAGTGAGTGACGGTCCAGGTTGCTCCTGTACAGTTATGCTTTTTTTTTACTTCACTTAAGAAGCTGTGTACTAGATTTCCTGATTCTAACTAGTATTGTAGATTGTTTGAGGAAGATGAATTTTTTGCAACTATTCTATATACTGGCCTCGATGGATATTCTGAAGATGGTCAGATTTAACACTGTGACTTTTGAATAAATTCCAAGGACTTTTTGGTGATTCGTGGGTAAGTTCTTGAATGGGTTAAATGGGTTCTCTTCCAGCCATTGTTTTTGACATGTGGTGACTGGCTCTGCTTCAGAGACACTTCATGGGGAGAAAATAATTTATCTGCTGGACTGTCCTGGTCATGATGGACCTCAGGGTTATCTCTCACACCCAAATCAAGAGAGTATGAAATGGACTGCAGTGAAGGCCCCCTATTGTTCATTGTAGGCTACTGACTTCCAGTTTCATGAGATCTGCTAATTAGTGTCAGCAACTATTAGCTGTTGGGAAACCTCAAACTTTACCAGTCCTGGAGAGTGCAGGACAGCAAACTGTTAGCGAGCTGCATCAGGTGAAAAACAGTTTGTGAAAATTAAGGATTTAAAAAAATAATAATTTTATTTGGTATTCTCGCAAATTTAAATGGATTGCAAATATTTGAAAATGAAACTGCTTTATTTCTGTTTATCAAATACTCTAACATGACAGTGCAGTTAAAAATGAGACATATTATTATGCCTTGTAAATGTTATCCAGCCACTAGGTATTATTTCATAGTAGAGAAAGTAACCTTTTCCCATTGTTCTTTCTTTCTCTCCCACCTCAAAGGTGAGTGATGTTTCATACAAATTAAACTGCTGTTGAGAAAAGCGACTTTCATTTTGTGACAGAATGTGAATTACTTTCAAACCAGGTATTGTGCAGTGTTTTGTATTTATATCGATGCTCAGTATGTACAAAAAAGTTTTGTAGCTGAGTCACTATTTAGTCTAAAGAATCTCCTCTACCCTCACCCCAAATAATTTGCAGACAGCAACTCACACAGACAACACGAGGTAAGTGATAATCAATTTGCAGCACTGCTCTGAATGTCAGTTTAGATAACTTCGTTCAAGGACTTGGAAAGGGCACATGAATCCATGACCTAAATGAGGATAATAGACTGGTATTTTGGGAATGCAATATAAATTTTTTCTTATTTGCAGATGTCCCTTCCCCTCTTTTTTAAAAAAAAAACATTTTATTATTTGTCGTTGCCACCCATTATCTGGTTCATACACAACAGCTAACCTATGCAATTTTACCAAGTAAATGAGAATTAAAAACTGGGTTAGTCCCGGTAGTTAAATGGTGTGTTGTCACAAAAAAAAAGTGATGATTTCAGTCCATGAAATGTGCCAAACATACAGTGGTGTTACGACTATAATCACGCACCTCAGCTGTATCAGTCAACAGCAAATGCAGCCAACTCTTAATTCTAGGCATTCATCTTGAGAAACTCAAATCTGCAGTTGGTTTCCATTGTAGACTAGAGTTGATTTGACAGAATGCTGGTCAAGTCAATGGAGGTGAGGGAGGCAACCAGATGATTGAATTTGGAATGGTAACCTGGCCCATTATTATTATATTGCTAACAAAGTCTCTCCATTTATATATTATTCACTTGATTCTGCCTTTCCATTTTATTTCTAGATGTATGGCAGATATACCCAGGACTTGGGAGTATTTGCCAAAGAAGAAGCAGCTCGTTTGCGCCAGGAGAAGGACCAGATAAAAGTATTTTCCAGAGAGCGTGCCAAGCGTGCTGAATTGATCGAATACGATCGAAGTCGTTGTGCCCGATGTAGAAGTAAGTAATTTTAAACCAAATCTATGACTGTATATCAGCAACCATTAAAATTTCATACGGCTTGTGTATTAGGCAGTGATGTGAAAGCTCTTCAACTCATTTACCATTTGCTTTAATATTTTGTTGTGAGATGGTCAATGGTTCTAGTTATAAAATAGTAGTGTTTTTATTATTCTGATTTTTGTTAGATTCTGATTTTATTGTTTAAATTTGGTCATATAATAAATATTCTCCTTTATAATTTTGTCTAATTTTGAGAGATTTTAACGTCATGCTTTGTTAAATAAATTGGCGAGCAGTATTTTGACTTAGCTGAGGTTAGAATAATAATGGATAATATTTGTTGTAAAAAAAATTTTGAATTATCTCCAATTAGACCACTACCAATAATAGAAACTTGTCTTAAATCCAAAAAAGTTCTATATCTTAGAACTTTCCTTGATAAAACATTGGTGGATTTTTTTCTGATATAAGAGGGAAATTTATTCGTTGTTTAATTTGGCCAGAGAACACTTTCTCTGCTAAAGGGAAGTGGGAAGGGAAGGAAAGTAACTTATCTATCCTATGTGTAAGTAAATGTCTAATTAGGAAATCCATACAGGAAAAATGGTACAATCCTCGTGAATGGAAGATTTTCCCCAATCCTCTACTTAACTATGTTTCCTAATAAACATCCCGCTTGCATCATTTGATGATTTGTCATGCCTTTTCTCTCTTTGTCAGCTATTGCAATTAATTCAAACTTCAAATATTTGAAACATTTCAGTTTATAATGCCCTGGGGTTTAAAACTCCCAGCCCATATCTTGTATCAAGTCTTTTCCCCACATCAGTTGATCTTGTTCAAAGTGAATTTTATCTGAAATTATTCAATAGTGTCCCAAGTAGATGATAAAAGAGACATCTGAGGTTACAGTTTTTCTTTTAGTGTGGTCGATGATGTGTACACAAATTGCTCCCAAAATTGACTAATCTCGATGGGAGTTTTAGTCCCTGCAGGTTTCTGCTGAGGTGCAATTGATCATTGCTGAAAGCAAAATCTGCCCTGAACTAATCTAGTGCATTGAATCAAATTAGTTTAATATACAAAAATAAACATTAAGCACTCTGTAGCCTAGTTTTCAAAATTTGAAAAGGATCTTCTTAATAAAAAAAACAAGTCATTATAAAAATCAAGAGTTTTTAAAATATCCAAAAAAACCTAGAGATTTTTATTTGAGCCAACAAGTAAACACAGCAGAGCTCTGTAGGGTGATTAATTCATATTGAATCTCTTGCCAGTTCTGGTTGTAAAAGTGCCACTTTCTGCAATGGACTTTGATTTAAACTGAGGCAATTTGTGTTTAATATTCTGCGATCCTTGTGTGTTAATGTTGCCAGTTTTGGGAATATTGTGGAGAATGAAAGATGGCAGTTGAACGGGAACTCGAGGCTCAAGTGATTTACTTCACGAACCAGCCTTGGAAATACGCTGCTGCTCTGTAAAGGGTTGTACTTTGGCTGCAGCTTTGAGACAAGAAGTTGCTGTTAGTTCCCTAAGGCAACTGTGAACAAGGTTCACACACAAAACACCATTGATTTTGGAGACACAAGACTGCAGATGCTGGAATCCGGAGCAACAAGCAACTCAGCAGATTATGCAGTGTTTGTAAAGAGAAAGAACTCGTTGTGTCGGGCCAAAACCCCCTTTCAGGACTAAAGGTAGGGAGGGAAGATAGCCAGGATGAAGAGGATAGAACACAGCATAGAAATCTACAGCACATTACAGGCCCTTCAGCCCACAATGTTGTGCCGACCATGTAACCTACTCTAGAAACTGCCTAGAATTTCCCTATCGCATAGCCCTCTATTTTTCTAAGCTCCATGTACCTATCTAAGAAGCTCTTAAAATACCCTATCGTATCTGCCTCCACCACTGTCGCTGGCAGCGCATTCCACACACTCACCACACTGTGTGGAAAAACTTACCCCTGACATCCCCTCTGTACCTACTTCTAAGCTATGCCCCCTCATGTTAGCCATTTCAGCCCTGGGAAAAAGTCTCTGGCCATCCACACAATCGATGCCCCTCATCATCTTGTACATATCTATCGGGTCACCTCTCATCCTCCGTTGCTCCAAGGAGAAAAGGCCATTCACTCAACCTATTTTCATAAGGCATGCTGTCCAATCATTGGATAAGATGAGCGGTGAGTCGGTGGCTGGTAGGTGATTGGTGAAGCAAGGAGGGGTGAAGGGGTAATGAGCAGATGAAGCCAGATAGGGGAGGGTTAGGGGTGGATTTGGGCAATAGACTCAAGTCAAGTCAAGTTTATTGTCATTTCGACCATAAACTCCTTGTACAGTAAACAGTAAAAACAAAACAGCGTTCCTCCAGGACCCCGGTGCTACATGAAACAACACAAAACTACATTAGACTATGTGAGACAGCACAAGGTTACACTAGACTACGTAAAACAACATAAAAACTGCACCAGACTACAGAAAGGGAACAATGGCAGATGGAGCTGGGTGGGGGGAGGGGAGCATTAAGTTCGATCAGAGACTGCTCAGAGGGTGACAAGTTGGAGCATAAAAGGCTACCAGTGCTGGAATGTCTTAAGTAAGGGAATCTTATCCCAATGTTCTTGCTGCTTTTTGTGCCCTCTCTGGAAAATGTTAGTGAACAGTGTTGATGGTATATCTCTTGTTCAGAGTACATTTATTATCAAAGTATGTATACTATGTACAACCCTGGAATTCGTCTTCTTACAGGCAGCCACAGGAAATAAGAAACCCATTAGAATGCCTTTTTTAAAAAAGCTTCAAACACCCAATGAGTGGAAAAAAGAACAAATCGTGCAAACTGTAGAAAGTAAACAAATCATGCTTAGAACTAAAGTTCTTTTAAGTGAGTCCACAGCCTTGAAGCCAGTTCATTACTGCAGCTGGTCCAAAGCCTGTTAGTTGCAGGCCACATCCTCAGTTCAGCGCAGAGACAAGTTAAACTTGCAGAGCCCTATCTGGCCTTCTGCTTAAATCGGCCAAACACTGGCTTATTCTTTGCCCTCAGGCCTGGGGCCTGCCATATAACCATATACAATTACAGCACGGAAACAGGCCATCTCGGCCCTTCTAGTCCGTGCCAACGCTTACACTCACCTAGTCCCACTGGCCCGCACTCAGCCCATAACCCTCCATTCCTTTCCTGTCCATATACCTATCCAATTTTACCTTAAATGACAATGAAACATAGAAACATAGAAAATAGGTGCAGGAATAGGCCATTCGGCCCTTCGAGCCTTCACCGCCATTCAGTATGACCATGGCTGATCATCCAACTCAGAACCCTGTACCTGCTTTCTCTCCATACCCCATGATCCCTTTAGCCACAAGAGCCATACCTAACTTCCTCTTAAATATAGCCAATGAACCGACCTCAACTGTTTCCTGTGGCAGAGAATTCCACAGATTCACCACTCTCTGTGTGAAGAAGTTTTTCCTCATCTCGGTCCTAAAAGGCTTCCCCTTTATCCTTAAACTGTGACCCCTCGTTCTGGACTTCCCCAACATCGGAAACAATCTTCCTGCATCTAGCCTGTCCAATCCCTTTAGAATTTTATACGTTTCAATAAGATCCCCCCTCAATCTTCTAAATTCCAGTGAGTATAAGCCTAGTCGATCCAGTCTTTCTTCATATGAAAGTCCTGCCATCCCAGGAATCAATCTGGTGAACCTTCTCTGTACTCCCTCTATGGCAAGAATGTCTTTCCTCAGATTAGGGGACCAAAATTGCACACAATATTTTAGGTGCGGTCTCACCAAGGCCTTGTACAACTGCAGTAGAACCTCCCTGCACCTGTACTCAAATCCTTTTGCTATGAATGCCAACATACCATTTGCCTTTTTCACCGCCTGCTGTACCTGCACGCCCACCTTCAATGACTGGTGTACAATGACACCCAGGTCTCGTTGCATCTCCCCTTTTCCTAATCGGTCACCGTTCAGATAATAATCTGTTTTCCTGTTCTTGCAACCAAAGTGGATAACCTCACATTTATCCACATTAAATTGCATCTGCCATGAATTTGCCCACTCATCTAACCTATCCAAGTCACCCTGCATCCTCTTAGCATCCTCCTCACAGCTAACACTGCCGCCCAGCTTCGTGTCATCCGCAAACTTGGAGATGCTGCGTTTAATTCCTTCGTCTAAATCATTAATATATATTGTAAACAACTGGGGTCCCAGAACTGAGCCTTGCGGTACCCCACTAGTCACCGCCTGCCATTCTGAAAAGGTTCCGTTCTGAAAAGAAAACAATACCGAACCTGCCTCTACCACTTCTACTGGAAGCTCGTTCCACACAGCTACCACTCTCTGAGTAAAGAAGTTCCCCTTAAACTTTTGCCCCCTAACTCTCAAATCATGTCCTCTTGTTTGAATCTCCCCTACTCTCAATGGAAAAAGCCTATCCACGTCAACTTGATCTATCCCCCTCATTATTTTAAATACCTCTATCAAGTCCCCCCTCAACCTTCTACGCTCCAAAGAATAAAGACCTAACTTGTTCACCCTTTCCCTGTAACTTAGGTGCTGAAACCTAGGTAACATTCTAGTAAATCTTCTCTGTACTCTCTGTATTTTGTTGATATCTTTCCTATAATTCGGTGAGAGAACTGTACACAATACTCCAAATTCGGCCTTACCAATGCCTTGTACAATTTTAACATTACATCCCAACTCCTATACTCAATGAGCAAACATGAGGAAATCTGCAGATGCTGGAAATTCAAACAACACACACAAAATGCTGGTGGAACACAGCAGGCTAGGCAGCATCTATAAGGAGAGACACTGTTGATGTTTCGGGCCAAGACCCTTCGTCAGGACTTACTCTGAGACCCTTCGTCAGGAAGAAGGAAGGGTCTCGGCCCAAAATGTCGACAGTGTCTCTCCTTATAGATGCTGCGGCATTTTGTGTTCCTATACTCAATGCTCTGATTTATAAAGGCCAGCATACCAAAAGCTTTCTTCACCACCCTATCCACATGAGATTCCACCTTCAGGGAACTATGCACCATTATTCCTAGATCACTGTTCTACTGCATTCTTCAATGCCCTACCATTTACCATGTATGTCCTATTTGGATTATTCCTACCAAAATGTAGCACCTCACACATCAGCATTAAACTCCATCTGCCATCGTTCAGCCCACTCTTCTAACTGGCCTAAATCTCTCTGCAAGCTTTGAAAACCTACTTCATTATCCACAACGCCCACCTACCTTAGTATCATCTGCCCTTTGATTTGGCCCCAAGAACGTTCTAGCAATGGCTCGTTTCTCACTCTTGGCCCAGAGCCCACCGCCTCGATTTGGCCTGTACATGCTGCACTGCTCCTTCATCGAAATGTCTGTTGCTCTGATGCAAATAGAAAGCAAGTGAACACATCTTCCCTCATTTCCCATCCAGCAACATTTGAACTCTCCAGGTGACAGGAATTCCTGTTACCAATAAGAGCGACTTTTGTGTATGGCTTACAGGTTGGGATTCGAAGACCAAAAGAATTGTTAGCCCTGCTAGTCTCTGTAAATCGTAGTGAAGCCTAATAGGACTGCTTCCAGAGAAGCAGGTAGTAAGGTTCAGGAAGGCACAAGCTCAGGCACTTAGGTGATCAGCAGCAGTGTGTTAGCTCTTTTTCCAATGGTGCCTCAATTTTCCATTGAATGAGACCAGATGTGACATGGTGCCCAGCACTGATCTATGTTTGGGTGTAGTTAATCATAAGCTGCATGGATGCTGGTATGGATAGCAACATGACTGAGTTTGCTGGAAGTGTGGCTGCCGTGCAGATGGACGTTTGAGTTTACAATGGCATTTTAACAGATTGGGTAAATTTGTGGCTCTATGAATTCTTTCGTTTTGGATCTAAAATGTATAATCAAATGAATCACTTTCTACGTCATGAAAAGCTGGTATATTGGAGGTCAAAAGCAAGTTGGAGATGCTTGGTCAATTGAGTATCGTAGACATGTATGGGATATGGTTAGTGGAATTTTTGTTGGAGGCCGTGCGTTCAGCTGCATGCTGAGGCTCTGCAGTTCTGCGTTTACATGGCATCTGGAGGACTGTCGATTTCACGGCATCGCATCTTGTTAATGATATATTGGCTGCAGTGCACTGTAAATTTATCAAACTGAAACAGAGTCTTTACTGGCTCATTTAAGCAGAGAGATTAAACAAACTTTGGTAATTTTCCAAGAACTTAAATGGTGATAATTAAAGTTTTCTGGATATTAAAGAGGACTGAAATGATGGGTAGAGAACGCTTGCACTGGTTTGGGAGTTTCAGCACTCTGGAGCAGCAAGCCCATTGCTGCACACTGTGCTCACATGACTGTACCACCAGGCACCCAAGTAATCTCATTTGCTGCTGACACAGCGGTGACGGGGCTCATCACCAACAGGAGAAGAAGGAAGAGCTTGAGGTCTGGTGCCAAGCAAATAACCTTTCCCTCATTGTCAACAAGACAAAGATGAAGGTTGTCGACTTCAGAAGAACTCACACCTTTGACATCTCCCATTACGTTGGCGGCAGAGCAGTTCCAAACCCTGGGAGTGCACTTCCCACACAACTTCTCATGGTCCCAGAACACATCGTACACAATCAGGGAAGCTCACAAACTCCTCTACTTTGTGAGGAGGCTGAAGAGAGCTGGACTATGTACATCTATACTCCCGCCCTTCTACAGATGCACAGTAGAGAGCATTTTAACAAGCTGTGTCACTGCACGGTACTGAAACTGTACTGCGGCACTCAGGAAAGCTCTACAGCAGGTAGTCAAACCTGCCCAATGCATCACTGGTACTGCCCTACCTGCCATCAAAGACGTATACAGAAAAGGGCCACTCAGGTTGTGATGGATCTCAGTCACCCTAATCAGGGACTGTTGCTCCCACTTCCATCAGGAGGAGGTTGTGTGGCATCCAGACCAGGGCCACCAGCCTCAAGAACAGTTATTTCCCCAAGCACTGAGGCTGATCAAACACCTCCGCCCACTCACCTGACCCTCCACTCCTCCTGCCACCACTACTTTACCATTTCCCGTCAGAGTCACCTTACATACAGTCCCTCCTGAGCCTAGCATCACTTTATGGGCGTTCAGAGAGCCGATGTATGCAAGCTATCTTCTGCATTACTATTTAGTGTGTTTTTAAATTTCTGTTGTATTCCTTATTGTGCTGTTTTTGTACTGCATTGGATCTGGAGTAACAACTATTTCTTTTCCTCGACACTTGTGTATTGGAAATGACAAACAACTATTATTATTATTATTATTATTAATAACCACACATTGCAGCAGTGGTGCCTGGATGAGCATTTCTGAATGGAAGACACGTCGAACATTGAAGTAGGTGAAGGGTCGTAGTGGAAGTACTGTACCTAATAAAGTGGCCACTGAGTGTAGTTCCCTCGTGTGATGATGACCACACTAACTATCTCATTATGATCTTGCACTGTACTGTTTACCCACACTGTACTTTCTCGTTTGATGTTGCACTTTATTCTGCATTCTGTTTTTGTTTTACCTTGTTCCTCCTCATTACACTTTGTAATGAATCGATCTGTGTGAACAGTATGCAAGATGAGCTTTTCATCGTTATCTCAGTCCATGTGACAATAATAAACCAATTCCAATTCCATTTTAAATTTAGGGTCATGGTATCATACCGCATGGAAACAGGGCATTGAGCTGATGTCCATGGCAACTGATGCTAGTTCCATTTTCCTGCACTTGACCCAGATCCCTCTGTTCCTTTCCTATTTGTGTACCAGTCCAAATGTGTTTTACTATTGCATTTGTACCTGTCTCTTTCACCTCCTCTGGCAGCTTGATCCTCATACCCAGCCTTCACTGTGTGGGGGGGGGGGGGAATCCTTACCTCTTAGATGTCTTTGAGATATTGCCCCTCTTACCTTTTTAACCTTTGTTCTCCAGTTTAACACTCTCTTTTCCTTCAAAAAAGACCATTCACTTCATCTGTGTTGTTTATGACTTTATAAACCTTTGTAAGGTCACCCCATATCCTTCTGGGCTCCAACGAGAGCAGAGGGTGGATGGATTCAAGGGGAGTGGGAAATGGATGTTTTCACCCAGAGTCTGAAAGGGTGGCAGAGGCAGAAACCCTCCCGTTTAGAAGTGCTGAGGAATATCCCCACAGCACCACGACATCTTGCTGTAAGGTTGGGCTAGAAGGGGTAGCTGCTTTTAAACTGGCACAATCTTGATAGAATGAATGGCCATCTCTTGCAAATTTTCCATGGCTCTGTGACTTTATTGTGCATTTTACAGTAAAAAAAAATTAACTCTCCTTTGCAAATGACAACTGATAGTAAGTTAATTTTTTTTACTTTAAATCAGAAATGTTAATATATTTTGTAAGCGATGGGTTTTGAGTGAACATGGAGAAAGGTCACAAAGCAGCTATAATCTCATGGAATGGTGGCACCAGCTTGATGGCCTGATTCTGTTCATACGTCCTTGCTGCCTGACATCAGTAAGCACAGAAAGCTTCTGATCAATAGTGTCCTTACTCTCTATTGAATGGAGGAGGAGAGATTGCAACTGGACTAGAGCCTTCCGCTTACTGATGGTGTGTGCAGAAGTTGGCCAATTAGGACGAGAGTTGCAGAGAGCTCTACCCAAGCCACTGGGCCCTTTGTATGTCTTGCAAAGCTCTGTTGCCGAGATGGCATGTTCCAGCAGAAAAAAAAACTTGCTGCACCCTATGTCAGGGAACAAAACCATGTCTAGGCCATTAAAGGTACCGATTCGATTCCGTGCACTGTTCAGCTAGGTGACGAAATCAAAACGTGTGGATCTCTTGACGTGCTCAGATCACCAGGGTCAAGTTGCAGCATTTTGAAATCCTTAAGAGGCTCCATTAATGTGCTCCTTGAGTATTAAAACGGAAATGCAGGTTAGGTTTCCTGTTTCTTATCGTGTACATTGGTACTCGGTGTCTTGACTTGCTGCTGTCAGTGTGGTGAAGGTGCTTCTAATGTTTGTTGGGGAGTTCTAGGATTTAAACCAGGTGTTCACGGAAGCATGTACTACAGTGGTTTGTTTGTGAGAGCAAGTTTGGGTGATATCAGAGCTTGGCAGCTACAGAACATTTGTAGATGGGGATATTGCTGTCTTGGTGATCTGGTGGTGGAGGAAAGGGATGTTTAAACTTCAACATTAATTACTCAATGACAAGGTTGGCAGCAGTGGATGTTCATTCAAGCACTCAAATTAGTGATCTGTGTGTAGGCCTGTAGAGTCTTTGCGCACATGCCATTGCATCACAAGTGCTCCCTCAGTAAGTAGTGGGAAGCGCCTTTGAAGTCCTTGAAAACGGAGAAGTCGGGCACGTTCAGTAAGCTGTGAGATAATTTAAACCATACATTCCACGAACACAACTGACGTTTGAGGATGGAAATTGCCCCCCAGCCTGGCTCCCTGGATTTCTTTTCCAGTAGATTTCTTCACTGTCTGATCTATCAATCAATTCAAAAGCTGGAAGAGAGGGTAAAAACTTACTGCTCCAGTGTACTGATGACTTAAAACAGTAATGTTTGGAATCCTGGCAGTGGGCGAGGAGAGGTTTCCACTGCAGTCCAGGAGAGATCTCCTATGAGTGGGGAGCAGAATAATCCCCAAAATACTGCATTCAAATAGAAAATTACTTTGTGTTTGGTGTGCTGATGTAATGCTGCTCGAACCTTTGGCTGTGGACTTCTCAATGTACTTTACAGAGCTTTTAACGTGAAGATCTGTAGCATGGTCTTCTGTTTATCTCACAATCTGGACGTTAAAAGAAAAGAATAATTTTTCAAAGTAAGCTTAAAGTTTATTTATGTCAGCAGCCTACAATTGGCACCAGCATCCAGGATTGTGTTTACTGGGGTTTGGACCTGTCCTTTGTGTTTACAGGCTCTGCTATTTAGATTTAACTGCATAACCCAGGCTGCCGGTCCTGACAAAATTAGTATTATCGGTCTGATACAGATGGGAACACCCTTTTGAGCTGCGCTGCTCTAATATGTCACGACGGCACGGTCAGCATGCTTATGAAGGGAGATTAGTTATGGGGCATCGAATAGGTTGCATTGAAAACCACAAATCTCTGCATGAAGCAATTCCAACTTCCAGACCTCGTAACAAACAACGGATATGGCATAGAGAGTCATTGTTTGGTCCAGAGTTAATACTGGATGCAATTTAAAATGAATTTTGGAGTAACAAATCATAGTAATTGTTTAAAGTGGATTATTTCTTGGATTTGTATGAGATCTGATAGGGAAACATGGAGTGACAGAAAGAGAGAAAATTTGCATTTATAAAGCCTGCTGTGATAAGATTGATATTTATAATAAACATGCAAGACACACTGATTCCCTGGAACCAATCGACTGAGCTTTATTCCAACTTTAATAAGAGAATGCATATTCTGAGAATGATTATTCCACAAGGTACGTAATGTAGGTCATTTGTCTTTTCTGGCCTTTAGGATATGCAAGGGAAGCGTGATGTGGAGCTAGCCAGAGCTTAGCTCGCAGGGTCTACCTGCTACTTCTGCAGTCGTACATTGTCTGATCACTCCCTGGCCGGCAGATCTCTTTGACGTTGAGGCTGCCAGCTGGCATCGGGCAAAAACTGATGCCAAAGGAGGGATAGAGTGGTGGAATTGAGGGTGATAGAATTGGAGGTGCCCAGTGTTTGGTTATGGGGCAAGATGGATCACTACTGTTGTTGAACAGAAACAAAACCTGTTTTCCAGCAGCAAAGTAAACCTATTGCTGCCATAGTCATTGGGATTGCTCTCAAAATTGGATCAAAGAATTTTTATTATAAATTAGTACGGCAGCTTCTAGTTTTAATTGTGCAGTATCCCATATAGGGATTTTTAAAAAATCATTATTGAGCTGTAAACAGCATCTAGCCAATAACATCTCCACTGCACGTCTCTGTAGGTAATAGATTTTATTGTTTACCGGGAGGACTGCTTTCCATGTGTTTTCCTCAGCTTTAAGTTTAATTTCACAGGAAGCCGATTCTTGTTTATGGAAATGGGTGTTTCCATTGAATGTGACCTTAGTAAGTAATTAGAGGGTGCTCCTAACATGAGGTTTCCTATTGCTTTTACAGCTGGAATGAGTGATAATCGAGTGCCCTAAATTCAGTAATAAAAACCTGGTTCATTACTGCAGTCAACAGTCAATGCCCACTGGAGGTGATCACAATAAGATAACTCTGCCTGACATGTATTTAATGCCCACTGGAGGTAATCACAATAAGATAACTCTGCCTGACATGTATATAAGAGTGACATTAACATAATTATTTTAACCTAGAGTTCCTGTTTAAAAAAAAATGTAACTTGGCTTCGCACATAACATGCTGGAGGAACTCAGTAAATCTTCTGGTGGACCTTTCGGGCTGAGACCGTTCAATATCCACTGTCTGTTCCTCTCCACCAATGCTGCCAGACTTGCATTTTGAGCATGTTGCTCAAGATTTCAGCATCTGTGGAACCTCTTGTGTTTATGAACTAACTTGGCTTGTTTTGCTTTCATTTAGCTGAATCAGTATGCAAACATTTTCAATGAACTAACAATTGCATTATTAACTTCCTTTTCGGCGTATAAAATATCGAGTCATTTGCCAATGGAATTTTTTCAAGATCTGTACAGACAGTGGCCACTTTATTAGGTACACCTGTACACCACTTAAATGAAAATACCTAATCAGCCAATCACGTGGAAGCAACCCAGGGCATAAAAGCATGCAGGTAAGGTCAAGAGGTTTATTTGTTTTTCAGACCAAACCTCAGAATGGGGAGGAAATGTGATCTAAGTGACTTTGACCATGGACTGTTCATTGGTGCCAGATGGGGTGATTTGAGTCTCTCAGAACTGCTGATCTCCTGAGATTTTCCCACACAACAGTCCCTGGAGTTTGCAGAGAATGTTACGAGAAACAAAAAACCCTCCTGTGATTGGCAGTTGTGTGAGCAAGATCTTTTTGTTAATGATGAGGAGAATAACTAGACTGGTTCAGACTGACGGGAGGGTGACAGTAACTCAGATAACCAAGCATTACCACAGTGGTGTGCGGAAAAGCATCTCTGAACACACTACACTTTGAACCTTGAACTGGATGGGCTACAGCTGCAGAAGAGCATGGAATAAAGTGGCCACTGAGTGTGTTTCCCTTTTCAAAACTACATAATTTTGGAAGCACCAGGCTGATGCTGGATGCTGTTTGTTCCAAAGGTTTTGTAAGCTCTCTGTCTACTGGTGTCAGCAAAGGGAAACAGGGCTCTGTTCTTCGTCTGGCCGTGATGATGGTCTCTCCATTCATCTTGGACACGAGTTAGCACAGAGCCTATTTCACGCACCGGTGTGGAAGTGGACAGACGTTAACTGATCAGCACAACAGCAGTTTTTCCAAGTTCAGTTTGGCATTGCAACTAGATCGCTGCTTTGAAATACTTAGTAAACATTCTGGCTAAGGAGTCCATCGGACAAATTTCAACGGCAGTGGCAAATTTAGAGCTGTGGCTTGTTCCTACACTGCTGTTGGGCAGTCAAACCTTCTTGCTGATGTTTCTGTTTCAAGCAGATCTGACCTGACTTGGCTCACCAAATCCAACTGTGCTGTGGCTGCGTCTGAAGTATATCAGGTCTATAATTATCTGTCTGATCCGTACACACCCAGCTATTACTTGTATGTCTACTGTAGTTAACGGGTTATGCTCACTACCTTTCCAACCACATATGCTAGAAAGTGGGTTCTTGGAATCTCTGACTTCCAGATTGAAGGAGGCAGTTTACCCTTTGAAAAGAGCACCGCATGGAATCGATACGGCTCAGAATGTGGCCATTTGGTCTGTTGAGACCACGTGAGAACAAAGCTTCCCTGTCCTTTCCCCATAACCCTGCATATGGTTTCCTTTTCCAATTAGTCCCTCATCCATGTTCCTGCCTTGTAGCCCTACAAAATTTTGAGTTTTGGTTTTTGACAGCCAGTGTCCTTGGCAATGTAGAGTTGATCTCGACTGTCCCTTAATTCCTCCCTCCTTGATTGTTCCAGGGTGCTCTTCTATACAGCAGCACAATATTTTACCACTTCCCATCTAGCTTGTATCCAGATACTTTTGGAGCCCATTGCTGCCTGTTTTCTTCTCCATATCTTTGTTGTTGCCACAATATTGTGATCCCACATGGTGAGTTGTGCTCGTCCCATGTCAGCTTTGTAAAATACCTTTCTTGTGTTTACACACGCATTCTGTAAACCCATCTTGGATCATCTTGTATTCTCTCCATCTGTGCTGTTGTAAAGCTTCCTATCTCTCCATTTGGGCTTATTTATCTTTCTCTGTCCTCTGTGTGCGTGTGTGCACGCACGTGCGCGCATGCCTGTGTTTTAAATCTCACTTGTGTGTCCTTCGCCAAGCTCCTTCACCGACTGTCCTCCGTTTGATGTCCCTACTGCCGAGGTCACAGAGTGTCCTTGTTGGCTCTTTAAAGCTGCTGATGATCTCGAACACCTGCAGTGAATCTTGCCTAATCTCTGGGTGCTGAAAGGTGAATAAAATCCCAGTGGATCTCCTCTCTCTGCGTGACACATTCCTTCAGCCTTGGTATGTGGTTACATAACAATTCTTTCTGCTGGATATTTACATTCCCAAATCCAAGCAACTCCAGGTACTGTGTCATCACCCCCCAGCAGAGGAAGCAGTTGAGTACTTCTCTGTGTCTGCTTTCTTTATTCTGCCACGTGCGGTCCGAGCTTAGCTAACAGGCTGAGCTTCTAGTTTGTGAGGGTGGCGGACCGTGTTGTGAGCTCAGTGGGTGCATGCTGTTCGTGTGCCCGCTCTCCAGGTGCAGAACCCGAGGGGGGACGTGTGGCCCTCCCACTGCTCACCGAGCCAGCGGCCGTTCCCCCTTCAGGTGCTCGACCCTGCACTTGCCTGTCCTGGGCTGCTGGTGAGGCCCTGACCCCTGCACTTGCATTGTGAGACCTGCAGGCACACAAATGCAGGTAATGAGTGGTCTGGCAAGGTATTTGTGCTAGGAATTGTGTCCTAAGACCCCAGGCAGCAAGCAGAGACACAGAGCTGCGCCCCTGGGGAACTGCAGGTTCTGCTGGAAGGGAGTCAGCAGCATGAGATCCAGGAGGGTCAATGGGAGCCCATTAGAAGATGGCCCAGGGACACCTTCTTCCCAATCCATTCCTACCCTGTCCTTTGGTCACCAACAGTGGTGGTAATAAGCAATGTGTCTTTGGAAACTCCAGCCCAATGAGTGGTTGGACTTTGTTAAACAGAGTTTGCTGAGCTTGAGGAGTTCTTGCTAAGTTCTCTCTCCTATTCGCCCTTCGAATATCATTAAGGTTGGTGACCACTAAGAAAATCAGAAGTGATTGGGTGGTTGTTCGATTTCTGCTTTGGGGTACTGCATGCTCTGGTGTAAATGATGAAGTAGCTGTTAGTGATGTGCATAATAATTCTGTCAAACACACTGTTTTATGTAGGTATCTTCTGCTTACCCAGAGCTCACAAGGCCAGGTTAGTCAGTGGACGGTGCTTATCCTGTGAGCATCAACAAGCAAGAGAGAATCTGCAGATGCTGGAAATCCGAGCAACACATGCAAAATGCTGGAAAAACTTTGCAGGCCAGGCAGCATCTGTGGAAAAAAAGTACAGTCGAAGTTTTGGGCTGAGACCCTTTGGTGTGAGCAACAACCTGTTTGAGGAACTCAGCTGCTTCGAGCAGCATCTGTTCAAGTTCAATTTCAACCATGCTCATAAATACTGTCAAACGAAACCACATTCTTCTGGGGCCGAGGGGCAAAACGCAGTATGTCTAGTTGCACACAGCCCGCGTAGTTACGAAGGCAGAAAAACAATTTTTTCCTTTTTTCTTTTTTTTTGGAGACTATTTATTTACTTTTTATCCATTCCAAGTCCCTGAGTAGGGACTGTAGATTGAGGGTGCTGCAGTCCTCATAATGCACCAGCACAGCCGCATCTGTGGGTGAGGTGGGGAAGGAATAGTTTCAGATCGAGATATTTTGACTTGGATAGAAAGGTTCAGAAGGGTATGGTTCAAATGAGACTGGTGCCAGAAGACACCTTGGTCAGTATGGATGAGTTGGGCCGACAGGGCTAGTTCCCTGCTGGCCACCTCAATGACTCCACTGTGTGCACGTGGGGAGAAATGTATTGACTATTGCTTGAGTGAAGGAGTCACTGCACAAGCTGCCTACTCTGCTTGAGGACATCTGATGGCATTCAGTGGAACTGAGGGAAACATCATATCTAGTGTTCCCAATTGTATATTCGCAGATAATATAAACAAACTGAACCAAGAAAAGTACTCATACTGGGAATCAAAGCCAGCTCAAAGTTGTAGGTTTGGCATTTACCCAGCTGTCTTCTCAAAAGCAACAAATTGGATGCAGTTGGTTACTTTTTCAGTTATCTCTTCAAAGGAATCCATCAGATTCAAGGAAGCTTCTGCACATGAGATTAATAGGAATAGTGTCCTGTGAAATGACCTTGGGGCATTTTACCCATTCCAGATGTAAGGCAAAGCTTCACCAATTCCTATTGTATTCCTCTTTGAGGTACAGAATCTGTTTTTTCACCCCTCTGTGTGCATATTTTGCGTTCAACCCTTTACTGAGGGCCCTGATGCCCTTGACTTGTGTGTATTTTAAGTTCTGTCTCTCTTACTGACTTCTCTTTCATGAAACCCTGCCAAAACTATTCCAACTGTACCTTATCTTTAACTGCTTGTGTTTTTAGTTGCTTAAGGACTTGTGTAGTTTTCATCTTCATTATTCTTGCTGGTGTTATTCAGATGACTTGCATGCTGTGCAAAGAGTGGAGAATGCTCTTTGAAAGTGTACAACCTGAACTTTGCTTTCTGATGCACTTTTCAAAGGATGAACTGTTTCATGTGATAGCTCCTCGTTTTGCAAACTGGCGCCTTTTATTTCTGATGAAGCCGAGTGTGCCCTGGTTTCTGGTGAAGACTTTGGATTTCCTGCCACCTGCTGGCTGATCATTATTACTGCAGCAATGCAAATTATTGATGCACAAATCCAGCAAAGTATAAATACAGTACTTCAAAATTATTTTGCATCTTATGTGATAAATACTGAAGACCATCTGTTCATGGCAGTGAATAATGCTGAAGTCTTCTGGGCTGTTATTTTTAGTTGAGATTTAAGTGCCTGTGATGTTAGTGGTTTATTATTAATATTAAATTTGCCATTCCATATTTCCTTATGAAAGTAGGAAGCCATTTCACAGAGTAATCCCATTCCCCTGCTCATTTCCTCTGCAGCGAGATTCTTCCCTCACTTCTATTAATTCCCCCCAGGTTCTACCACTCATCTAAACATGGGGGACTTGCAGTGAGCAACTGGCCTACTATCTTGTATGCCTTTGGGATGTGCTAGGGAACTGGACCGCTGGGAAACCTATGCTGTTACAAGGGAGCATGCAAGCTCCAAGTGGTGTTGTTCAATGTAAATAAATGATTAAAAAGCGTGCGGGTTGGATTTTAGAATATACCCATAGTCTTGGAGGTTTATTCCATTTAGTCCGCCATCCCATGATAAAAAATAGATTAGTTTAACTCCATTTCTATTCAGTTTTGATTTGTGTAGAATTAAAGCAATTTGCCCAACTTTGCAATTTGAATTACACCCTGAGGGGAAATTGACATGTCTGGCAGATTCTGTATTTCAGATTTGCTTGAGTGAAAAACACAGCCCTTTCTGTGAATTGTCTCTGAGTTTGGGCATCCTCTTTGAAGGAGTTATTGCTGCAGAGAGCCTTGGATATTCAGAGCCCTAAAAATCTTGGCCTTGGCTTGTAGATGACCCAATCTGCAGCAATTATTCCAAATGTGTGAAAGTGATCTGCATTACAAGTAGCAGCGAGGGTGGCTGTAAAGGACTTTTAGATTGTAATTGATCAAAATAACTAATTCTTTGGAATACAAAGGATTTGGTCTGAAGTTCGCTAGGAGTTAACTCCCAGCAATGCTGTTGGATATGGACACTCCTTGTGTTTGGGAATACTGATGTGGAAACCCTTAAATGTGATTGAATGTTGCTGTGTGATGTTGAAAATCTCAGTGCTCTCTCACAGCTTCATTAACCAAAAACAATGGCTGTGTCAGTTGGATTGGTGTGGAGTGGCGGTTGAGAAAGTTGAAATAATGAAACAAGGCTCCAGGGTTTACGGTCAGTTCTAGCAGGCAAAAGGCTTTTCTACCAACAGCGTGGTTATTTTATGAGTTGTATTTAGTGCGGTTGACAGGATTGGCTGCATAAAAGCCAGGACCTGACATTCTGACAAACAAGCCTGGGTTGCAAATTGTTTTTTAATATTCTTCTTTTAAAACTATGCTGAGGAATTGGGATTGGGATTCATGACTTAAACAGGCCCTTTGACATCGACATCTTGGTCTAAAGGCCCCTTTCTCATACTGTGTAACAGTTGGAGCCAACATGGACCTGGAAGTCTAAATCCACCCCCCCCCCCCACCGATAGATAGATACTTTATTCATCCCCATGGGGAAATTCAACATTTTTTCCAATGTCCCATACACTTATTGTAACAAAACTAATTACATACAATACTTAACTCAGTATTAACTTAGGTACAACCAAGGCATGAAGGGCATTGCATATTGGTCTGGTCAAGGGAGTTGGGGTGTGGGTGGTGAAAGAGAGGGCCAGCTGTAACAGGCCCAGTTGGGGTCTGGTCTTGGGATGGGTCAGAAAACAGTTATTGAGGCCAGCTCTACCCTTGCATTGAACCGCACTACCTTGAGATTGTCCAGGCTACAGAAAGGGGCAGACACGGTCCAGTCCATCACGGGCAAAACCCTCTACACCATTACATACATTTATGTAGAGCACTGCCATGAGAAAGCAGCATCCATTACCAAAGACTTACTCCATCCAGGCTGGCCCTCTTCTCGGGCCTTGGGTCCCACAACAGGTTCAGGACCAGTAGTTGCCCCATAACCATCAGGCTCCTGAACTGACGTGAATAGTTTCACTCACCACAACTCTGAACTGATTCTATGACCTACAGACTCACTTGACTCTTACAACTCATGCTCTCAGTATTATTTTTTTTATTTGCACAGTTTGTCTTTTGCACATTGGTTGTTTGTCAATCTCTGCCCGTTTATGTAGTTTTTCATGAATTCAGTTGTAATTTTTCCTGTAATGCCCATAGGAGAATTGATCTCAAGGTAGTATATGGTAACACATGCGCTTTGATACTGAAGTTACTTTGAACTTTTGAACACATGATAATTGTTGCTAGCACTGCAGGGGAAACTATATGATTTGCTGCTCAGCTGATGAAGTTGTGTTGTAACCCTATTTTTATTTTCTCCAGTGTGACTTAATTAGTTCATATAGATTTAGATCATTTGAGGGAAAAATTAGCATTTGGCAATCTCATCATTAAATGCTCTTTTCCTTTAGGAGTTCCAAGCTGATTTATTCCACGCTGCCATTGACGCACACTCTGAAACTGAATTACCCAGCTGGGAGATGCCCTGCAGTGCCCCTCTAAGGGCAAACAGTTCATCCAATCCCATGTAGTAGATAGACTTCAAACTCAAAAATCAACTGTTTACTGATTAAATACTCAGTAAGCCAGATGTCATTTTGTTTAAGTATTCCCCGTTTTGTGGGCAAATAACTGGTGTTGTTGTTCTGTTGGAAGAAGGAACATTCAGAACTGTCCTCTAACTTGACTTGTTAATTTGGGTACACATTTTCAGTTGTGTTCCCAGGCTTCTCCCTCTGGCACCTTTCACAGTCCAAGGATGGATGGGGAATGCTCGACGGAAGTGCCTTTATCATTTTTTTTGTTTTTGTGCTAGGAACACTGGACATTATTGTTTCCTAGCACATTCAGCAGTCCCCGCCCCCCTGTCCCTCCCTCACCATTATGTCCACTGCTTTGCAGAGAGGTATGGGGTAGGTTAAGAAAGTGTTAGGTTGCCAGAATGCTCAAGCTATATGTACAACATCAATGCAGAGGTCACAGTTTAAGTGTGTGCTTCATGGCATCTCCAATTGTAATATTTAGTTAATTACGCTAACAATAAAATATTCTAACTTAGTTGGTCACTTGCTAAGTGCTGACCACATATTTTGTTGTCACTAATGCTGCCTGTTTCCACCTGCAGAACGACTCCCATTTGACCTTCACGTCAGCTCATCAGTGACTGAAACTCTCTCATGCCTTCCTGGGCACCATACTTGTTTTCCCAACTCTCTTCGCCCTTTCACCACCACCTGTAAATTCCAGCTCATCCCGAGCTTCTTTGTTTCATATATTCCAACACCCTGTTGAGTGTGTCCCATTTAGTTATCACACCTGTTCCATTATTGATAATGATAATTGTATTTCCTTGTGACATAGAGGGTGGTTATTTGGTCCTCCTGAGCTTTTGCTGGCTCTCAGAGAAATCCCATCAGTTCATTCCCACAGTCTTTCTTGTACTTTTATCTTTTTTTCTCCAAGATTCCTCTGTCACTCATCCGCCAGAACCCGCCAGTGTACAATCAAGCCTTTGGTTGTTGTTGAGTGCCGTCGAGTCACTGTTGACCTGTGGCAACCCTATGGATAGTGTAGTTGTCCACAGGGTTTTCATGGCAAGATACAGAAGTAAAATGCCAGGCCTTTCTTCTCAGATACTACCGCTGCCGGGGTTGGGATCCAGCCGGATTCGAACTTGGGACTATCTGCCTCAAGTCCAGTACTGATGCCATTAACCCACCAGCCGACCCCTAGCCTTTGTTATTTAGGGGGAACTGGATCACCCCACACAGTCGTGAGGAGAAGGTGAAAAGGCCACATAGACATCACCTGAGTCAGGACTGAGCCTGGACCACTATCTCAGTGAGGGGTAGCACTGGTCTGTAATGGAGCAGTGTGCAGAGTTTTGACCCAAAACATTAACAATTCCTTATCCTCCATGGATTTGCTGAGTTCTCCATGTTCCCCCTGATTCCAGCATTTGTAGTCTCCTGGAACCCCTTGACATATATAAGCTCCTGTTCAGGCAATGCCTCTTTTTAAAAAATACTTCTCCTTGTTTACAGAGTTCTCCATGGGCTGCTGTTTCTGTCTATGTAACTTTCACTGGCCCATACAACTGTCCAAACTATAACAACTCCTTGAGAATCCTCATTTATTTTGTCTCTCATTTGATTGCTGTGCTTGTTGGAGTCTAGGCAGCCAAGCCAGTCTGCCTCACTAACTCTTTTTCCATTCTCCAAGGTACTTGTTCACATCTCTCTCTGCAGCCAAGCTTCCCCAGTTTTCCTGTAAGCGATGTAGACAGTTTTTATTTAGTAGTACTTGTGTGAAGCATATTGGGAAGATTAATTGCATTAAAGGTGCTTCATAAATATTTTTGACTGGTTTGTCTTCCCTTCTCTGATTTATACAGATCTCTGATTTAATTGAGAAATCACAACATCAGTGGCATAAAGTGATGAGATGCAGCTGATGTGGTTTTCTCACTGGCCGTCTTTGTTTTCATTTTCTCATCCACCCTTCAAACACCAGAAATGCAGAGATTACTTTTGTCAGCATTATTAAAGAAATGTAAAATGCCTTTTTGATATTTTTAATTCAAACTGAACTAATGTTTCACCAAGAAAATAGTATTGTACTGCACCTGAATTTCAACTTTTATTTGAAAAAGCCAGACCTAATTTTGTATATTTAAACAAATGATCTGGAAATTTGTGCTTAGTGTTTTTTTTATGTCAATGCTACCTATAGGAACATCAATCATTTTTCTTGTTTCTTGTTTATAACTAATTCCAGGTCAAATCATATACCTCAGAAAAATGAGCAGGAACTTTTGTGAGCCAGCGTTGTACATCTAGTGAACCTCCCTGTACAACATTCCTTTTGGGTGCTTGCTGGCGAAGTTGATCCATGATAAGTTGGAGAACCATTCATTGGGTGCTCCAAGAGCATCTTGTGACCAAGCTGAGGCCACTCGTGTAAGCATCGTTATTTTCATCCTGACCCTGTGCAGCCGACTCTTATCACTGAAGATTGTATTTAGTCGCCTCAGGTGCTGCTGAAGGTTTGCAGTGACCTTCTCAAAATGGAGTTGCCTGTATGTGTGCACTGCAGTGATCCAACACGCAGTCAACAACCATTATATCTATTTGGTTTTAAGTTACTAATTTGCTCATCACTTGAATTTTATCATTCAATTCCTTTGCCTTAAAATGGACTTCTTTGATGGAGATCAGGGAGGCATGAGAAAAGATGCATGCTGCATTTGAAGCCATTGTCAGTCCTGTAGAATGAAGATTGGCTGACTGCCAAAAGGCAAGGATTTGGAATAAAGGGAGTCTTTTCTGGTTGGCTGCCAGCGTCTGGTGATGTTCCTTAGATGTCAATGTTGGGGCTCCCACTTTTCATGTTATAAATTAATGATCTGGATGATGTAATTCACAGCTTTATTTTGCAGATGATATAATGATAAATCGAGGGGCAGGTAGTGTCATGGAAGTAGAGAGTCCGCAGATGGACAGATTAGGAGAATGGGCAAAGAAGTGGCAGGTGGAAAACAGTGTCGGGAACTGTACGGTCATGAGTCTTGCTGGAAGGGAGAAAGGCATAGACTATTTCCTAAGTGGGAAGCAAATTCAGGAATTAGAGGGGCAAAGTCCTTGGGAGTCCTACTGCAGATACCCAAAAGGTTAACTTGAAGGTTGAGTCTGAGGTGAGGAAGGCAATGTGATGTTAGCATTCATTTCAAGAGGACCGGCATGTAAAAACAAACATGTAATGCTGAGGCTTTATAATGCATTGGTCAGACCACATCTGGAGTATTGTGAGCGATTTTGAGCCCGTACCTAAGAAAGCATGTGCCAGCATTGGAGAAGGTCCAGAGGAGGTTTACAATAATGATCCCAGGAATGAAAGAATTAACATATCAGAAGTGTTTGCTGCCTCTGGACCTGTACTCACTGGAGTTTTGAGGGGATTCTCATTGAAACCTACCAAATTATTAAAAGGCCTAGATAGAATTGTTATGGAGAGGATGTTTCCTATAGTGGGAGAGTTTAGGAGAGGGCACAGCCTCAGAATAGAAGCATATCCATTTATATGACGAGAAGGAATTTCTTTTGCCAAAGGGTGGTGAGTTTATAAGTCTGTGCAGACGATATATTGGATTGGATATATTTAAAGTAGAGGTTGATCGGTTCTGGATAAGTCAGGGCATCAAAGGTTATGGAGAGAAGGCAGGAGAATGAGGTTGATAGGGAAATTAAATCAGCCGTGATCGAATGGTGGAGGCGACTTGATGGCCCAAGTGATCTTGTGTCTAATGGTCTGTGCTTTAGCTGATCTTGCAATGCATGAGCTCAAACAGCAGCCCAGTTTCAGAAAGGGACTGGCTGTTGGCTGAACTTAATGCCTCTCCATAACACTGACTGTAAGGAAATCAAGCTACTGGAAATTTCAAACAAAAATATCAGAATGCTGGAAACAGTCAGCATGTCAGGTGGCATCTGTGGAAAAAGAAACGGATTATTGTCAAATTCTTTGCTGCTGATCTGAATGTTTCCAGCTTCTCCTTATTCAAGAAAGAGTAAAGCTGGGGTGAATTATTACGTTTCCGCCCCGTTGCTTTTCTCACTTTCGTGCACCTGGCAGCAATTTGTACATGTCATCATTTCACTAAGGCGGTCAGATGCACTGTCGAAGAGCGTTCCTTGACAAATAGCTCAACAGCTCGCCAATCCACGGCCGCAGCGCTGACGGGTAAGAAGGCCAATTTGAGAAGACTGGGTAGGAAGAAAGCTCACACATACAAGAAATCAGTGCAGAAGTTAGGCAGAAGCCTTAGAAGGAAATGCAGCTACATTGAACATTTGGTTTGACTGCTGACATGTCACAGGTGTATTGGGACCAGTGTTTATACTCATGACTCCCACGCTGTGATCCGGATCTCAGATACATTACGGCATGTGCTGTGGTCTGAGAGATCGCTTCCTCCCTGGAGAGAATAAGGCAGATGAGTGAAAACATAGCTCCCTCGGTGTTTGTCTCCAAAACTGACCGTTGTTTGCTTTCCAGCTCTCTCTCTCTGTCTGGCATTCAGCAAATCAGACAAGATGTTTCTCTTCAAGCTGGAGTACAGGAACATTCTCAAGCCGGCAGGCAATAATATTCTGCTTAATACTACTTCCATACGTGGCTTTGTGATGCTGTTAGCGGGGAGCCAGTTATTGATGTCTGGCAGTTGTGTATACCAGGAAGAAGCATGACAGGATGTCTTGTGTCAGGAAGATCTTAAGGAGAAAAGGAAGTTCCCGCCCAATGCACCCATCTCCCTGGCCTGTCTAGAGGGAAGTCCCAGCTCAAGGTTCTGTTCCTCAAGCATCATTACCTCAAGATTTTCCAACCAGCAGTGAGACATTTGCGGCTGATGCAGGAACTATTGATTATTGAGAGATGATCTGTTACTTCCTACAAGAGTATTCTCTTCTGCAGCTTTGAATTTATTGAAATCTTACATCCATCCCACAACGTGAGGGAGTAAAATTCTTTTGTGTTATGACTCCATCGCAGTGTACAGACATGTGAATTTAGAAGTCTTATGGCTTGTAGAAAGAAGCTGTCCTGTAGCCTGTTGGTCCTGGCATTAATGCTGTGGTACTGTTTGCCAGACGGAAGCAGCTGAAACAGTTTATGATTGGGGTGACTGCTGTCCCCGATGATCTTCCAGACCATCTTTCTGTACCTGCTGCTGTAAATGTCCTCAATGGAGGTAAGTTTACATCCACAGATGTGCTGGGCTGTCCGTACCCCTCTCTGCAGTGCCCAGTGATTAAAGTTGGTGCAGTTCCCATACCAGGCGGTGATACAGCCAGACAGGATGCTCTCAATGGTGCCCCTGTAGAAGGTCTTGAGGATTTGGGGGCTCATGCTAAACTTCTTCAGTCACCTGATGTGGAAGAGATGCTGTTGTGCTTCTTTTTGCCACAAAGCCGGTGTGTAAAGTCCAGGTGAGATCTTCAGTGATGTGTATAACGAGGAACTTGAAACGACTCACCCTCTCAACTGCAGTCCCATTGATGTTTATTAGAACAAGCCTGTGTGCGATCCTCCTGAGCAAGGCAGATAGCTGTATGGTTCAGACCAACCTGATACTACTTGCTTGTCTTGAGCAAACGGGTGCCATGCTGTATGATCTGAAAGTGTCAGCACACCAGTTAGCCTCCTTATCAGTTCTCCAGGCTAATAGGTTGTATCAAAAAAATCACTGCTGTTTGATTCTAAAATTAAGGCATGAAAAGTCCTGATGCAGTGGTTTTCATCATTATTGGAGAATGCTTTTTAATCGCGCTTTAACTTGTTGTTAGCTTTCAGGAGCTGCATCAGCATTTAAAAAATTTATCTGTCAGCTTCTTTGAATTCGTATGCATATTGCTGAAAACTATTTGACACTAAATTAGCATTTCCTAGCTTGCTTCGTGGAGCGGAGAAAAGTATCATAAGGGCTTTTTAATATCAGATATTACCTTGAGAGGAGAATGTTTGGAGTTACTTAAGAGCTTCTGCAGTTCAACAACATAGAGGAGGAGGACTGAAATGCCATAGGGCATCGAGCTCCTTGTTTATCAAAACAATTCAACCAATGTTTGTGTCTGAGTGTAAAAAGATTTCCATCAAGATTATAACACAGTTAATGGTTTCCCAGAGATGGAAAAATACAAACATTCACTAATTTTCCCCCTAAACTATCTGTGAAATTCAGACTGGTAAAACTTAACTGCATAACAATGCTTGGTTTGTTCGTTTGTTTAAAAATTAAAGGCTAAAACTTTTTGTAATAATACTTACAACTAGACAATTGTGCCAGTGTAATAATTCCTTTGTTATCTTGAGAAAGATGAAACATTACGATCTATGCTTTTATTTAATGGTTTACATCTGTTTTGTGCATAATTAATTTTGGCACTTTTCAATTGTCTTAATAGTTTCCTTTGTTACAACAGTGCTCAGTGAACTTGTGTTTCACTCAATTAATAATGGAATAGACAAGCAATGTCTGATTTTAAATAGAATCTGAAATAGTAGCTAGAAGTTCTTAGGTTAGGCCATAGCCGTATTCGCTTTTCCATCATCTAGTGTTTCGTGTAACCTACTCTCAGCTTTTACCCCAGTCCTTTGGTTACAGTGTTAAATCATGAAGGTTTTGTTGTTATACATTTCCCTGGAGTGCCACATCTTTTCATTGTCAACTGTTGGCAATTGGGAGTTTCTCAGCCTAACAGCAACCATCTTACTATTTATATTTATTGATTTCTTTTACAACAACATATATGCATATATCTTTAATATATAGTTTAATAGATTCCTTTAAAGAAGTTGTCCGAATTTCTTAATTATAGAAATTGATCGGGGCATGACTGCGCAAGCACATGGACGTCAGCCAGTGAGAACAGTGAGAAAAGTTTAAAAGGAGACACCTTATAGAGCGGGCGTCTGGAGCAGGCGACGGAGTAGAGGAAGACGGGGTAGGAAGGCTTTGGCTCAACAGGGCTTCGGCGATAATGCGCCTAGGTGAGGTAGGTTGCCTGTGTAGAATACAGACAGGAAGTATGTGTGTGAGGCCAGTGTTCTGTGCTCGGTGTCAGATGTGGGATGTCCGGGAGACTCCCAGCCTCCCGAACAGCCACATCTGTGCCAGGTACATTGAGCTGCAGCTCCTTAGGGACCGGGTTAGGGAACTGGAGATGCAGCTCAGTGACCTTCATCTAGTCAGGGAGAGTGAGGAGGTGATAGAGAGGAGCGAAAGGCAGGTGGCCTTAGGAGACAGATAAGTGGGTAACAGTTAGGAGAGGAAAGGACAGGAGTCAGAGAGTACCCCTGTGGCTGTACCCCTTGACAATAATACTCCTGTTTGAGTACTGTTGGGGGGAACAGCCTACCTGGGGGAAGCAACAGTGGTGGCACCTCTGGCACAGAGTCTGGCCCTGTGGCTCAGAAGGGTAGTGAAAGGAAGAGGAAGGCATTAATGATAGGGGACTATAGTTAGGGGGTCAGACAGGCAATTCTGTGGCCGCAGGAAAGAAGCACGGATGGTAGTTTGCCTCCCAGGTCCCAGGGTCCAGGATGTTTCTGATCGCATCCACAATATCCTGCAGTGGGAGGAAGAACAGCCAGAGGTTGTGGTACATATTGGTACCAACAACATAGGCAGGAAAAGGGAAGAAGTTCTGAAAAGCAGGTAACAGGGAATTAGGAAGGAAGCAAGACCACAAAGGCAGTCATCTCGGGATTACTGCCTATGCTACGTGAGAGTGAGTATAGGAATAGAGTGAAGTGGAGGATAAATGCGTAGCTGAGGGATTGGAGCAGGGGCAGAGATTCAGATTTCTGGATCATTGAGACCTCTTTTGGGGCAGGAGTGACCTGTACAAAAAGGATGGGTTGCACTTGAATTCCAGGGAGGGGAGAC
The DNA here is from genome assembly GCF_048418815.1 of Hemitrygon akajei. Classification (NCBI taxonomy): domain Eukaryota; kingdom Metazoa; phylum Chordata; class Chondrichthyes; order Myliobatiformes; family Dasyatidae; genus Hemitrygon; species Hemitrygon akajei. Next base: position 163,413,264 of record NC_133126.1, read on the forward strand.
CAATATCCTGGCAGGGAGGTTTGCTAAGGCTATTGGGGAGTGTAAACTAGGGTTGTTGGAGGGTGGGAACTGAACTGAAGAGACTGGGGAAGAGGCGGTTGTCTCACAAATAGAGAAAGTTTGGAGACAGTGCGAGAGGAAGGATAGGCAAGTGATAGAGAATGGACGTGCTCAGACCAATGGTTTGAGATGTGTCTATTTTAATGCAAGGAGTGTTATGAACAAAGTGGATGAGCTTAGAGAGTGGATCAGTAATGTTGTGGCCATTACAGAGGCTTGGATGGCTCAGGGGCAGGAATGGTTACTTCGAGTGCCAGGTTTTAGATGTTTCAGAAAGGACAGGGAGGGAGGCAAAAGAGGTGGGGGTGTGGCACTGATGATCAGAGATAGTGTCACGGCTGCAGAAAAGGAGGAAGACATGGAGGGAGCATCTACGGAGTGTCAACGGTGGAAGTTAGGAACAGGAAGGTGTCAATAACTACTGGGTGTTTTTTATAGACCATCCAGTAGTAACAGGGACATCGAGGAGCAGATAGGGAGACAGATTCTGGAAAGGTGTAATAATAACAAGGTTGTTGTGGTAGGAGATTTTAATTTCCCAAATATTGATTGGCATCTCCCTGGAGCAAGGGGTTTAGTTAGGTGAAGTTTGTTAGGTGTGTTCAGGAAGGCTTCTTGACACAATATGTAGATAAGCCTACAAGAGGAGAGGTTGTACTTGATCTGGTATTGGGAAATGAACCTGGTTAGGTGTCAGATTTCTCAGTGGGAGAGCATTTTGGAGATAGTGATCACAATTCTATCTCCTTTGGCATAGCATTGGAGAGGGATAGGAACAAACACGTTAGGAAAACGTTTAATTGGAGTAAGGGGAAATATGAGGCTACCAGACAGGGACTTGGAAACATAAATTGGAAACAGATGTTCTCAGGGAAATGTACGGAAGAAATGTGGCAAATGTTCAGGGGATATTTGCGTGGAATTCTACATTCCAATGAGACAGAAAGAATGGTAGTGTGCAGGAACCGTGGTTTACAAAGGCTGTTGTAAATCGAGTCAAGAAGAAAAGAAGAGCTGATGAAAGATTCAGAAAACTAGGTAATGATAGAGATCTAGAATATTATAAAGCGAGCAGGAAGGAGCTTAAGAAAGAAATTAGGAGAGCCAGAAGAGGCCACGAGAAGGCCTTGGCCGGCAGGATTACGGAAAACTCCAAGGCATTCTACAAATATGTGAAGAGCAAAAGGATAAGGTGTGAGAGAATAGGATCAATTAAGTGTGACAGTGGAAAAGTGTGTATGGAACCAGAGGAGATAGCAGAGGTACTAAATGAACACTTTGCTTCAGTATTCACTACGGAAAAGGATCTTGGTGATTGTAGGGGTGACTTACAGCGGACTGAAAAGCTTGAGCACGTAGATATTAAGAAAGAGGATGTGCTGGAGCTTTTGGAAAGCATTAAGTTGGATAACTCACCGGGACCGGACGAGATGTATCCCAGGCTGTCAACTTGCATGGCAACTTTGATGGATCTATGGACTTTGATGGATTCAAGATCCCTCAGTTTCTCTACACTATGAATCCTGCCATTAACCTTGTTGCACCACGCTGAACCTTTTGATTCCTGGTCTTTACCTGAGGTCTTCCCAACCTCTGTCTCCACAACCTCTCTACTAACTGTTCCGACACTTGATTCCCATCCTAGGCACACTTTCCACTATTCCTTTTGCTAGACTCTTATCTTTTTAATAACATGTAAAGTGCATAAATGGGAAACTGTTTTAAAAGGAAACAGTTTAATGTATAGCAAAGTATCTTCAAAGTATTGCAAGAACCCGATAGGTGAGTGATCTGTTCTAATCTGAAAACTACTTTACAGTACAGGATGTATTTTACTGACGGTGAATAAATCAAATGTTCTCTTTAAGACAGGTGCAGTATCAAATGCAGTGAGACTGATATATGTGAGATGTTTGTGAATAATATCCTGATTAACTCAACTCATTCAAGAACATAAGTCTTAAGTTATTTCTGAGATCTGTTTGTCTGCTGTCTCTCATTCACTTCCCAGTTCAATGTGATAATTTTGAAACTGACCAGAATTGCTCCCTGAAAGATTTGCCTGTGTTGGAGCAAAGTAAGAGATCTAAACCTATTTGCTTCAGCAGATTTGCCTTTTACATGACAGCTTAAATAAATTCATTTCTCGGGCTGCTTTGGGACAATCTTCTGTCTGATTCTGTATTATAATGCAATGCTTTGTTTATTTAAATTGTTAAGCATGGAGCCTAAAGATAAAATGCAGTTTCTCTAATCCAGCACTTAATATTTTTCACCCAAAGCCATGGATGTTCATAGATTGATCTAATTGTGAACAAGCAAACGAGTGCAGCATTAGTGCTGAGCTGAAGAACTCTCCTGTCACCTGACTCTTTCATTCTGCACTTCCTGCGTACTGATGATGCTGCTCTTGTGTCTCCTTGCCTTAGTAGCCATGGAAAGGAACCTCCTGACTTTACTATTTTCCAAGGCCAATTTTCCGCCATTCCTTTTTGCTGGACTTGTATTAAAAAACAAATTGTTGAAAAAACCCCTCAATCTTTAACGTATTGACTAGTATGTATTGCGACATATCTTCACAAGCACAAGCCTTGACCCAGTCGGTCAGCGATCTGTTCTGATCTGAAAGCTACTTCACCGTACAGGATGTATTTTTACTGATAATGAATAAATTGACAATTAAAGGCATGTTAAATATTTATTTATATTTAGCAGGAAAATTCTCATAAAGCACCCACTACTCCAACCTCTGTTAACTTCGTATGCCTCAATTCAGAATTCAGGGTGAAATATTGGAGAAGCATATCACCATCTGGGAGTATATGGGGGGGGGGGGAATCCCCCAAATTTTTACTGATCTTTTATTCTTTGTGCTGCCTATTGCAATACTCTGCGATATTTTATAGATAATTTTTGGGTGCTCTCTGTGGTGGGTTTTTATTGTAGAGCTCAGTGCACTTAATATGTGGACCTTTCCCACGGATTAACACTAAGGTCACATGGAATTGCCTTGCTTGTTTCCCTGGCATCAGTTTGCAATGGATGCTTGAGCAGGGAGGTTGCAGAGTGTGAGAGAGAACAGGGAGAGTCATAATGATGCCATATTTGAGGAAATATATTTGTATTTTTAAATCATGTCCAAGTAAGGAATTCAGCATTATCTTCTCTTGACTTTAATTTTTAGTCCACATGTTAACTGATGTACTTTAACACAGGAAATTAGAAAGCATTGCCATCATACCTTGAATATGTTTGACTAGAATTAATTCTGAGAATATTTCATTAGTTAGTATATAACTGGAGAAAAATTGTTCTCACCAGATTCAGGTTTTTAAAATTTGAACTGTTTACATTATCTACTTATCAAATGCTTAGGTCATCTTCAGCAATATTGATTATTTTGCATTATAATTCTTGAATGATTTTGCACTGTGAATATTTGAGAAACTTAAGTTTTTATCTTTTCACTTGGAAAACGACACACTTTGTTCACTTCTCTTCAGTGTGGTGATCTTTAAGGGCCAGAAAGCATGTGTTTGGGAGCAGTTAATGGGTCTAAATCTGGGACACAACAACACATCAGGAAGCCGATTCCAATCTGCTGACTTCTGCATGTTATTGGGGCAGGGCAAACAATGGATAGCTAATCTACTTCCTGATGTGGGTGGCACGACAAATATTGAGGCTGGAAGCCTCTTATTTAACCTTTTGTAATGCATTGTCTCGGTCCCTTTGAACCAGATAACCATACAGAAAGATGAGCTTTTACAGCCATGACTGAGGTATGTTGGTGACATGAGTGTTCTCCGTCGGAGATGAAGGATTAGATAACCTGGGCACTAGACAATGGTCTTTATGGTCCTGAGACCAACCTAGAGCATTCACTCCCAATTAGATCAGCTTTGGGTTGGGTGTCTGTCAGTGCCGAAAACCATCACATTTTAACTCCAAAGGGTGCTAGGAAATACTGGCTTTTGGGTTTCTTACCTGAAAATTCATCTGCACAATTTGGTGTAAGCATCCAGGTTGGTGTTTCATTGGGCTGAGTCAGGCCTACCCATGGCTGGCAATTCCACTGCATTGTCCTTCTGGATCAACTTGTCTGACTTTCCCCAGTACTGACTCCAGCTGCAGGGCAGCTACGTAATGAGCTCAGGGGCAGATAACAGGGGATCTCAGTGGTTTGAACAATGCTAGTGGGGAGGGGAAGGATTGTCAATATTTCAGATGGAAACCTTGCAGCATTCCCTTTCCTCCCATTCGACCCACGAGTTCCACAAGCAGATTTTTTTGGTGCTCCATATTTTATCATCTGTAGTCTGTTGTGTCTCTTGTGAATTCAGGGCCAGGTGGAGGAGCTGGATCCATCTCCATAGCTTTGTGCCAGGGTGACAAGCATGGACTGTGTGACCCCATTCATTGGAATGGCATCAATGAGCCAGACTTAAAGGACGCATGATTTGCTTATTTTAATTTATCCTGTATAACTGGATTGGAAGAGGTGAAGAGGGGATACGTTTGTGTTATATAAAAATTACGACCACTATAGATAGGGTAGACTAAGAAATATTTTCCTTTTCCAGAAGTAGTTAGAGAATGTGGATTTAAGGTGATGGGTAAGAGATTTAGGTGAAATCTGAGGTTTCACCTGGAGAGTGGTGAGTTCCTGGAGCACAGTTCCTGAGAGAGTGTGGAAACAGTCACTGAACATTTGTCTAGATCAGGGGTTCCCAACCTGAGGTCCACCAACCCCTTGCTTAATGGTGAGGGTCTATGGCACAAGAAAGTGTTGGGAACCCCTGGTCTGGATGAACACTGAATTGCCTAGTCCTATGGCTATGACTAAGTGCCTGAAGATGGGATTAATATGGAAGGGTGCCTACTGGTTGACATGGATCTGGTGGGTATTATGGCCTGTTTCACTGCTGTTTGACTTCATGACTTAACATTTAGATTTAAATCCTGTAACATTCTAAGGTTTTTTCCTAATGAAGTTTATTGCTTTTTTAATCTATTTGAACTGTTCTTCAACAGATCTGATAATCAGAAAAACTGTTTAAAAAAAACAAACACTTTGGTAGAAGCGAGCTGTTTAGAAAGGATTCATGCGGGCTGCACACATGGGTGAGGCCTTGGCTTCAAGGACCATTTTGCTTCACGGGATGGCCATGGCAGGTGCATCTTGAAGTCAATTGGCCTTGCAGAGTCACAAGCTGTTAGTATCTCTGCAGGAAAAACTCGGATCATGTGTGGTAGAGGGTCAGCTGAGGCCAATTCATTTCTTTTTAGCTTTTGCAAGGGAATTTTATCAGTCTGCCATTGTTTAGATTTAAATTTTTGAACTTAAGCTAATTAATGGTTGAAATTCAAATATTTCACCAGAATTTCACACAGATTATTTTAAAGATTTTTACAATTGCATATTGTGAAGTAGATTTGGGGCCTTGTCTAGGATTATGCATTTTATTTTGACATATATTTTCCTTTGCACAAGACCTTAAGCATTTCCAACATCTTTGGGAACTGTACCATGATATTTGCTCAGCATTTATGGTCAGGTTCTTTTTATATTGAAGATACTGGAGCAGAATTTTAGCTGACCTCACTCACAAGAACAAGGTGAATGGATGTTTAAGTTGCTTTTTGATATTTACCACTGTCTTCCTATAAATAGCCATTTTATAAGAATGGTTAATTTCACTGTCTGATGCATAGTTCTCATAAATATGGGAAAATCAGTGTCTTCCCTTATTAAGATTCCAACACCTTTTTAATAAATTAACTCACATCTTATCTAATAAACCTTTGCGAGGGAAGGTCATTAGCCTGAAAAGTTAACTCTTTTTCACTCTGTACAGACGCAAACTGATCTGCTGTGTATTCCCCACAATTACTGTTTTTGTACTGCATAAAATCTAACCTGCCTATCACAAATGCCAAGATTGGTCTTAATCTCCTGGAACTGCGACTTGCAGGTTATTGGATCATAGGATTTAACTGCTTGCCTCAAACTCGAGATGTCTCAGTGGTTTATGATCAGCCTCTACTTTGATTGTGGGAGGAGTGTAGGGAATTTGGCTCTCAATTTGTGCTGAAGCATCAGTATGGTGATGGCTAGATACACTTCACTAATTGTTCTTAGCTTGAGGCACAGATTTTGCCAGGGAACTTCAGGAGGATCAGACTTGCTGTTTCCCCACAGGGTACCTGCAGCATCAGCCAACAACCAACATGGGTGGGAATTGTGTTTAAGTCTGAGAAGGATCCAGTCGCAAACAAGATCGTACACAATTTACCAACAGCTGCCATTCTGATTTAAATGGACTATTATGTACTGCTTAACCACTAATAGAGTCAGATCAGTTGCAGATGACAACAGATCTTACTCTTTTCATGGTTAAGCAGCATAGAGATAATCGAAGAAGGTGAGTACCAGGATTAGAATCGAGCACAAACTATTTGACCACTTCAAACTGAGAAAGCAGAACATCGGCTGTCTTTGAGCCTAAAAAGATACGACAGAAAATGGAGTTCCAGCTTGCAGGGGCTTTGTCTACCTGGGATTCGCCACTGTTGCCCACATTCAAAATTGCATTCACAATGTTCTACTTCCGATGAGAGATTGGAGAGATATTTTACTGTGGTATATGGAGGGAAAATAAGAATTGAACTAATGATTCACAATTGATTAATGAAGAACTAAGAAGATTGATAGCATGACTTAGTAGTGATTGCTGCAATCTTGGATTATAGTTTGCAGAATAGGAACAAAGGCAATGGAAGTGCTGACTGGAGTCATCATCTGTTACTTTTCCACAACCAGCTCGTCTTCATGCTATACTTAATATCACAATTTCAGAACGTGGTTTGCTGGCACTTATTAATAGTTGTATCAAAAAGTTTTGTGCATCCAGCATCCAATTTCATAAAAAACAAAAACTGGAATTTATTCTTCCTACTTTTTCTTTCTGAGCTCAAGATTTGAAAATTATGCTGCAAGAATTTCAAAGCCTAGTTGTATAAAACCCCAGTTAGACCACACTTGGAATATTGTGTTCAGTTCTGGTAGCTTTAGAGAGGGTGCAGAGGAGATTTACCAGGATGCTCCATGGATTGGAGAGTATGCATGAGCCAGGGCTTTTCTCTTTGGAGTGAAGGAGGGCGAGTGGTGACTTGATGGAGGTGTACAGGATGATAAGAGTCATAGATCGAGTGGACAGCTATAGAGACTTTCGTAGGGCAGAAATAGTTAATACAAGGGGCCATAATTTTAAGGTAATTAGAGAAAAGTGTAGGAGGGATGTCAGGGGTACGTGTTGGTGTGTAGAACATGCTGCCAGGGTGCTAGTAAAGACAGATATATTAGGATATTTAAGAAGCACTTAGATGGGCAAGTGGATGATTGAAAGATGGAGGGTTATATGGAAGGGAAGGGTTTTAATGATTTTGTGTCTACATTTTCAAAATCAAGGGCTGAAGGGCCTGTTCTGTGCTGTAATTTTCTTTGTTCTAATTGATGAAGTGAAGGTCCTGAGGAGGTGCAACTAGCATTCTTTTAGATCTGAAATGCCTGCAAACACTGATAGTAGCCAAAGGGCTTTTTGAGCTTCTGTAGTTCCTTTTAATTCTGCATGGTTTAGTGCGTAGTTTCCAGTGCCATTACAAGTGAATATGATAAGATTCTTCAAGACAAGTGGTCTTTGAGGCAGAACAGTGATTGGATTGAGGATTAGCTATGCAGTATTGTGGCAGGGAGCAAAAGCATCGGGCAGGGTAGAAAGTAGAAATTTCATGCAGGAAGAAGAAGTGTCCATGAATTGAACAGAATATCTGGTACCAACATTTTCAGAACTAAATTCAAAGTATGTGAACTGGTGAAAAAGGACAGCTTCTAGGAAATGAATTTTAATCTTGTATGAAATTCTGAGGAGTATGTAAATGATAGTTCTTGTTAAGAATTTTAGAGAATAATGCACAATTGTGTTCCACATTGTATTGAAAAGAATTGTTATCCTCTCATCACACAGCTGTGTTTGGTTGCCGTAAGTCTGATCTGTTCTTCCCATACTTGATGCAAACTCAGCACTTGTGAATCCCTTAACAAACTTAGACCATAAGATATAGGAGCAGAATTAGACCATTTGGCCCATTGAGTCTGCTCCGCCATTTCATCATGGCTGATCCATTTCCCTCTCGGCCTCAATCTCCTGCCGCCTTCCTGTATCCCTTCGTGGCCTGACTAATCAGAACTTCTTCCATGACGTGTGTATTGGTGCAGTGAAGCTTTTAGTTGATAGTGCATTAATGTATTATTTTTAGGTGTGACTAATGTTTTGAACTTCATGTGCATTATCGCTGTATCCTAGCCTATCTTTGTATTTATGGAGGAGAGCTTCAGCCTGCATAGACTTGTGAGCCACTGTGTTGAATGCTATGAGCTGAGTGTAGGGTAAGTTGTGTCATTTCATGAATGTAAAGAAATTTATTAGTGGTTGAAAGAATCCACCTGGATCTTGAGTGATTCTTGAGGCACTTAATTACTTGAGCTTAAAAACTATGTAATGTCACATTCTAGGCAGAAGATGTAATGTACCATAGCTCTCCCTGGTAATGAATAATTTTCATTTTCATGGGTATCCAAAAGTCGATTTTGTCCATCAGTAAGAAAATACACAAACATCACTTGAATATGGTAAGCACACCTCCATAGTATTTGTAACGAATGGTATCAAAAGCACATAGACTGATGAGAAAGAACAGTTACTAAAAGTGGAGAGAAAAAAGAAACCAGTTCCACTGATCATGAGCACGAGGATGTGCACTTGCATCAGACCTCAGAATTTAGTAAATTATGGAAGGTTGCTCATATGGAGGGTGTCTATGTTTGACAGTTGTAACCCAGGAACTGCCTGTACTTGGTGTGGTCCTCTGATGACAGAAAGTGAAAGAAAGATCAAGCAAAAACATTTGATACTTCAATTGTTATTAGTAACTAATGACCTGTAAATTTGAGGGGAAGAGAGTTGGCGACATTCATGGTTCTCTGGTCTGTCATAAAGCCTCTCTGGCTGGAAAGTGTATTCATATTTTATGGGCTAAAATATGTGCGTTGTTTCTGCATTGTTACAGATTGCCTGCTATTCCACTATCAACTTCATCAACAATGTATTTATGTGAATAGGGTTGGATAACTCCATGTGTATAGCCATACTGCTTTTGAAATGACTGCTAAGGCTAGGCTGTCCACCCACAATCGGTTCTAATTGTTCTTGGAATTGTACTGATTTCATAAAGTGTAATTGCAGTTCATTTCTGTCCAAAACTATTTATGTAATCACAAATGTGAATTGTCTAATTATGTCTGTCAATTAGTCATTGCAATAGAATAATTTTTTTTAAATTCTGTGTTTTAAAACTGCTAAGTACAGTAACTCAATGCGTTGATAAAGCAGGAGGTGGGAAGATGGTGCATTCATCAATTTAATGACTGTTTGAACATTCTCGGATTTACCTAATCTAAAACCACTGAATCTGCACCAGGCAATTTCCCTTCAATCAATGTACTTTGTCTTAATGAACTAGCGCTTTCAAAATCTTCAGGAGGACTTAACTCTCTAGCATGTGGGTACGACACCTTTAAGCGGAAGAAGGTACATCACCATGGCTAGAAGCGAGGGAGAAGGGGAGGACTCCACGCCAGACTGAAACATCAAGCAGAGAAAGTTCCTCTACCCAGCATCTTGTTAGCAAATGTACAGTCGCCGGAGAACAAGATTGAGGACCTACAGCAGGATTGTTCTAACGGAGAGAAATGAGGAATTGCCACATTCTGTGTTTCATGAAGACATGGCATAGAAGATAATGAAGACTTGGCATAATATTTAAAACTTTGACAAACTTCCTTAGATGTGTGGTGAAGAGTATGTTAATGTGTTGCATCATGGCCTGGTATGGAAACAGCAATGCCCTTGAACTGAAAATCCTACAAAAAATAGTGGATACGGCCCAGTCCATCACTGGCAAATCCCTCCCCACCGTTGAGCACATCTACATGGAGCACTGTCGCAGGAAAGCGGCATTTGTCATCAAGCACCCACACCATCTTGACCATGTTCTCCTCTCACTGCTGCCATCAGGAAGAAGGTACAGGAGCCTCAGGACTCTCAACACCAGGTTCAGGAACAGTTATTACCCCTCAAGCATCAGGCCCTTGAACCAGAGGGGATAACAACAACCATTGGTCTCTGTTTCAGGCACTCCACCTCATCTTCTTATATTTATTGTTCATTTGTTGGTTTGTATCTGCACAGTTCATTTTGCACATTGGTTGTTTGTCTGTCCTGTTGGATACAGTCTTTCATTGATTCTATTATGTTTTATGGGTTTACTGTGTATGCCTGCAGTAAAATAAATCTTGGTTGTATATGGTGATATATGTACTTCAATAATAAATTTACTCTGAACTTCAACTTTGATAATTGCTTATTTAAAAATAGTAGTTAAATATTTCAAACCTTCAAAGTATTTAAAAAGAAACAAGAGTCGGGGAGGTATGAGGTCACTTCCCAGACACACATGACTATACATAATATTTATTATTTTAACCTGCAGTCGTGGGCAATTTTGAGAGTGAGCTTATTTTTCAATCAGTGTTGAATGTTGTTGAATCTTGATTTTGAACTTCATATGATGTGCACATATGATGAATGATGTAAGCCTTGATTAATTGAGTGGAATGCATTTGAGGCAGAAACCTGATGTGGCAAAAGTTAACAGGCCTGTCCCCTTCAGAGAGTTTAGCAACAAAATTAATTGAAGAACTATTCTTTGACCTGAGTTTCAGTTTTGTTGTCCCCTCCAGCTTGATTGCTCCAGCCATCTTTCCCCCCATAGCTGAACTTCTCAACCTACTGATGTAATTTGATTTCAGATATCCTTTTGCTACCTTAGATCAATTTGTAACCCACCCCTTGGGTCTTAAATCTTTTATCTGAACTCTTTCATCTTCTCTTTCCTCAGTTCCTTATTCCATTCCTCAGTACCATTCTTCACCTGAACCCAACCCATCTGTTTACAATATCAAATACCCCTACAATGGTGTTTAACTATGCAGCTAAATACAATATTAGCAAATACACATGAAAGATTTGTTAATTTAATTACATTTGCAGTTTTAAGTTCATTATTCTGTTAATTAAATGGTACAAACCCTAATTTCATTATGGTGTCTACAAAGTAACCACCCGGGAAGGTTTGTAAACCTTGTTTGTTTATGTGCATTGCTTAATGTGCTTCAAGACTACAGGAGTAATTCATGAACAGTCTGATAGCATTCCTGTTGGCAAGGGGGAGAAATTTGGGAAGCTCTTATATTTTCTTTCCACGTATATGTTTCCCCCCTATTTTGTGCCACTTTACGTTTCGTGCATTGCAGTGTCATAACACAAGATAAATTGCAGATTCAGTGAGTTTTGGATCATCAAACCATTTTCTTGATGTTGTATTAACAAAATTGCCCCAAAGCCCAATGGCAATTGACAGTATTATGTAATTGAAAATTAACTAAACCTGATATAAAAACCTTTTCAGAGCCAATTCACATCACTTATGAAATGTAACTACGGTAAGTACAATTAACCTTTCCTTCCTTGTCACAATTTCTTAGCAAATTGTACATAGGATGTCAACCCCAATACACATTTACTTTTGAAGAACTGCAGGAACTTGGACTAGGAGTGACCACCACCATCACTTCCCTCAGTATTGTTACTAAGCTCATGAGGTCCATGATCTGACTTTCCAATGGTCCAGTGGCTCAATAGTCCCAAGTGTCTTCATTTAACTCGGGGATTCCCAACCTTTTTTATGCCATGGAGCCTACCAAAAATTGAGGGGTCCATAGACCCCAGATTCAGAACCCGTACTTTTGCAAATCTTCAAAGCAACCAAAAGAGATGCTGAATATTAATCCTTACTTCTTCGCTCAGCCACTTGGCTATTGCTGTCTCCATTTGCAAGTACAATATCATTTTTATATGAAGTATTAAAATCTGATGTAGTTTAAGTTTTCTTATTCTTAAATTAGTCTTAAGACAATGAAAGAAAATGCTGGGTGGAATGTAAAGGGACTGTGCTTCACCAGTGCTTACTTGGTTCCTGATGACTGGAAGAATTCAATCGATACAACACCATTATATACAGTTCCATTTTTTTGTAATGCTACATTTAGATGAAATCATTTTATAATAGTTTTCACAAGTCTTTATTTAGCCTGTAATTATAACCTTTATTTCTGTGGAATTCTCTGCCATGGGAAACAATTGAGGCCGGTTCATTGGCTATATTTAAGAGGAAGTTAGATATGGCCCTTGTGGCTAAAGGGATCGGGGGGTATGGAGAGAAAGCAGGTACAGGATTCTGAGTTGGATAATCAGCCATGGTCATACTGAATGGCGGTGCAGGCTTGAAGGGCCGAATGGCCTACTCCTGCACCTATTTTCTATGTTTCTATGTTTCATGTGACCTTTCACCAGCTGAAGATGCACTTTAGTGTGGAATGAGTACATTTTGTGCATTTGTACCTGTGAGTTCCGTAGTGACTGACCAGTCTACTGTACTGAAAACAGCTTAGTAACAGTTAACCATTTAAACTTTATGGTACCCTGTTTTTCCCCCTAAACTGAAGAGTCTGCGGATAATAAACAATAAAGGAAAATTGCAGAGGATCAAAACAGGAATTAACTCTTGCAGGTATTATGTGGAGATTATGTTGAAAATGGCAGAGAAATTTCTAAATTCTTATCCTTTCACTCTTTTCATTCTTGATTGCAGTTAACTTGGAACATTCGGTAATAAAAGATAAATAGCTAGGCTTTACTACAAATATACAGTACAGTCGGCCCTCCTTATCCGCGGGGGATTGGTTCCGGGACCCCTCGCGGATACCAGAATTCGCAGATGCTCAAGTCCCTTATTCAACCTGTCACAATGCAGTGGACATTAGGACCCAGCGGAACCCCAGACCTTATTCAACCTGCCTCAGTGCGGTAGACATTAGGACCTGGCGGTAAAGATCTGAATCTGCAGTGTTTCTGTTCGCAAAAATAATCACGAACACGATTGAAAATAAGGTGGAAATAATAAAGCGATCAGAAAGAGGTGAAACACCATCGGTCATTGGAAAAACGTTAGGCTATATCGGTCAATGATCGGAACAATTTTAAGGATAAAGTGAGAAAGGCTCTGCCTCGATGAAAGCTACAATTATTACTAAGCAACGCAGTGGTTTTATTATTGGGTTTTGGGGTTTTGGGTTATTGATTCTCCACATCAACCTGGCATGGTGGAGAGCGCGCTCGGGGACAATCTGTCCCGAGTCCTGAGAACTTCCGTTCCTGAGTCTGGCGCTGAAACATACGTTCTTAAGCGTTTTATATGCATAGAAAGGTAAAATATATACTATATACTAAGGCAAAAGTTTGACTAATTGACGCTAAATAATACCAGATGTACCTGTTCCGACTTACTTAGTAAGAAAACTTCCAATTTTTTTCAATCCCGAGCCATGATAAGCCACGCACATCCTCCCGTATACTTTAAATCATCTCTAGATTACTTATAATACCTAATACAATGTAAATGCTATGTAAAATGGTCGTAATACTGCATTGTTTAGGGAATAATGACAAGAAAAAAGTCTGTACTTGCTCGAACAACAAGTGCTGGAAGAACACTTCCAGGTTTTCGTGATACGCAGTTGGTTGAATTTGCGCATGCGAAATCCGCGGATAAGGAGGGCCGACTGTACTTGCATCATTCTTATTAGCAAAAGCCACACCTACAGAATCACAATGGTCACAGAACGTCAGGAGGGCCATTCATTCCTTTGTCCATGCTGGCTCTTTTTGAAAGCAGTCTAGCAATGACCCCCTCACTCCCTTGCCCTTTCTCCATAGCCCTGAAAGTTCTTTTTCCTTCAGTGTACTTGTCCAGTTTGCTTTTAAATGGTCCCAGTGTTCAAGGATGGTTAGAATGTAATTAGGATATATTAGAAAAAGTTAGGAAATTGATTTGATCGTGAAGAATATTACTTTATTTCATTCGTCTTTTCGAATCCAATTAAAGCAAGAATAACTGGAGCCATTAAAGAACTTTAGCTTTGAATTATTATTGGTCTACCCTTTTAGCATTTGGTAATCTTCATAGCATAATTCATGAGCTTCCATAATTCACAGGCTTACATAATTGCTAGGCACCAATTGAATATGTAGACAAATACTTTTTTAAATGATGTACTTTAGTTCTGCAGAATTTTTTATATATGTTCCCAAATTGGGAATCCATTTTGAAGTAGCAAATTGTCCAAATCTGGCCTTCCGGGCAGTGTTACAAATAACTTGACAACCAACTAATGATACTTATTTACATCATTTGATATCCATGGATGAACAAGCACTTAGAGCTAAGAAGCCATTATTGAAACTCCTGCAAGTGTTTCAAATCAAATTGACCATCAAACCTCATGCTAAGTTGTGCATATTAGAATACAGCCAGTACTAATGGGATTTTCACCATATCCACTTATGTCGAAAGTGGATGGGGGGGAAAAAACCATGAAGTGCATTTTAACCTCTTGCATGATTTACAAAGTTTACTTATTTATTTCCTGCACGACTTTGTAGAACTTGTCAATATGGCTTCTTATCTTTAGGTGGCACACTAGCACTAGGCTTTACAGTACCAGTGACCGGGGTTCAAGTCTCTCTACTGTCTGTATGTTCTCTCTGTCACCGCATGAGTTTCCTCCGGGTGTTCCAGTTTCCTCCCACAGTCCAAAGATGTACCAGTTGGCAGGCTAATTGGTCATTATAAATTGTCACATGGTCAGGCTAGGGTTAAATCGGGGGTTGCTGGGTGGCACAGCTCAAAGGGCCGGAAGAGCCTTTCTGCACTGTACCTCAGTAAATAAATAATCTGGATGGGTTACAAGAGCAGTCAGACGCTGACTGGGGCCAGCACATGTACTTGATGTACTGCCAGTAGATTTTCTGTACAATCTCTACCCAATCATCCAAATTTCAAATTGAGCTCTGTAAACAGTGCAAAACATTAATATTCAGTATTTTAAAATTTAATATGAACTATGAAGAACAGACTCTCATTGCTTATCTTTCTTTCCTGTTCAATATTTGCATTGTAGCAAGATGTGTCACCTCTCTCCTTACACCATGTCATGAGATCATACACAAGCTGAAATTATTAACTGCAATCCCTGGTTCCAAACTAAAGATGATTAAAGCCTGATGTTTGATTTTTACCAGAGGTAAAGCATTTTTGATGAGTGACTCTGTTTATGCTGGACTTAATAAATGCATTCACAATTTTTTAAAAAAGGTGAGGAATTATAAATAAAGCAAGATTCCTGTAGCAAATACCGGAAATCCTGAAATTTACGTTCTTTCATTATTCAGATAAATAATCAATAATCCCTTGTGTGTCTTCCAAGCAACTGTTTTGACTGGCTTTTCTTTTCCCAGTAAAGTCACCATGGGTTGTTTGATTTTGATTGAATGTTGAAAATGTAGAAGTTGCGACACCCTGTGTTTTCATGTGATGCACTATTTCAGTCTTTGCACATGAATTCAACATAGAACCATTGATTTCATGTGATTGTCAATATTTTATACATGACCCTCTGTGCAAAATATGACAATGCTGGTTTGTAGCAGACACTGCTACAGACACTGAAAATCTAAAACACACGGAAAATACAAAACGCACTTGAGCTGACAGGCAGCATCATTGGGGTGAGAAACAGAATCCTTCATCAGAGTGTGTTAAGTCTGGTTGAAAGAAAAGGATCCGGTGTAAGTGAACTTTTAAAGTCTTAATAATTATTGGTTAAGCTCGCAGGCACTGTAAGTTAATTTTCCGTGTTTCATTCCCTTAAACATTTAAAAATTACAGGGGTTTTCACATAATATCAAATAATTTATATTTTCAAAGTTTGCAACCAGTCACTGGCCTGGATTACTCTACTGTCTCACAATGGTCCCACTGAACAATGAGCAGAAATTTTATGCAATTAATTATTGGATAGATTGAAGCTACTGTTTGGTTTCTGCAACAAGCACCACTATTCCCACTATAAAGACTTAAGCTGTATGTTACACAGAAGTGAGTTTTACTGCCACAGATTTCAACATTAAAACTTCATCATTCAACCCTGTAACTGGATACAGTCAGGTACTGCCTCAGCTCATCTACTGCTGAAATCTTCCTTCATGCCTCTGTTATCTCTTGGCCTAAGCATCTCTATGCTCTGGTGGATAACCACAGTTAACTTGTGCTCATCCAAAATTCTCTTCAAGTCTGGTTAATGAATTCTGCTTGATCTTGCTGACAGCTCTAGCTTGCACTATGACAATCATTCTGCTGTAAAATGCATAGGTTTTCCAAATCTCGTGCTGTTACTTCTGCAACAATTTCTAGTCCTGCAGCAATTGAGGATCCCTTTGTTCTTCCAATTCTGGTTTCTTATTCTGTGTGTTAACACTTCCCCCCACACACCTAGTTTAACAGTTCCATACACACAGGCTGTGTTTTCAGCTACCTTCGCTGAAGTATCTAGGAATTCTTTCCTTAAAACACTCTCTATTTCCTTTTTAAAAAATCCATAACTTCTGCAATTATTTGTTCTTGTATCTTTTCCCTTCGTCCTACCTTTCCCTCATATCAGATTTTTGTTCGATATTCCTTTTCAAGAGTCTTGGGATCATGAGTTGTAATGGAAATGTCATATGGGAGCAAGCTATTCTTGTTGAATTCTACCTGCTGCCTTACTTACAAATACATGACCTTGATGTTATAAAATCTACAGTGAGTTGGTAAATGGGATCTAAAATTGGTTAAGTAACGTTACACAGAGGGTAGCCGTAGAAGGGTGTTTTTCTGACGGCCTTTGGTATACAGGTGGTTTGATTAGCGATTTTGCAGATAATGTGAAAATGTGTGGGGTTGCAGCTGGCAGGGATATAGCAATATGTAGATCAGTTAGAAATTTGACAGAAAAATGACAGATGAAGTTGATCTGGTTGCATATTTGGAGGTCAAATTCAAGAGGAAAGTGCACAGAAAATTGTAGGGCCCTGAGGAGCATTGAAATACAGAGGGATGTTAGGATGCAAGTCCGTAGCTCTCTGAAAGTGATTACACAAGTGGGCGTGGTGGTAAAGAAGGCAGACAGCATACTTGTTGCCTTTGGACCAAGCCACTGAGTGTAAATGTTGGGAGGTTATTTTGTAGCTATACAAGACTTCTTTATGCCACAGTATTTAGAGTATTGTGTGCAATTCTGATTACTACATTTTAGGAAGGGTGTCAAAGCAATGGAGTGGCTGAAGGAGAGGATCAAGAGCTTGCTGTCTGGATTCAAGCATATTAGCTATAAGAAAGATTGAAGAAACTTGGACTGTTTTCTCCGAGAAGCTGGAGAGGTGTGACCTGACAGAAGTACACAAAATTATGAGGGGCATAGATTAGGTGAGAGTCTTTGTCCCAGGGTGAAAGTTTCAGATACTAGAGGGTATAGGTTTAAGGTGAGAGGGGAATAGTTTAAGGAGATTTGTGAGACACAATTTTTTTTAAAAAACGGAGTCATGGGTGCCTGGATTGACAAACACCCAAGTAAGTATGAACTTACAAGGTGTTGTGACTTTGCCATACCTTTCTGTGTTCATCTCTTCGACTTCTTGATTTGCTCCTTGTAAGTACCCCTCATGCTTTTTCTGGATAGCATCACAGATCCCCTTCAGACCTTGTGTGATCTGGATTGTGTTGCAAATAACCTCAATCCGCATTACAGCTCTGTCTTCATGGCACCCTTGGCTAGTGTGACGCCTTCATTACAGACTGGAGTATCCTAAAGGTAACTTGCATTGACTGATTATAACTTTCTGAAAGTTTGATATCGTTTCTTACATAAGGGATTTCTGTAATGGTATTTAGCCCCAACAAAATTTCAATAAATCTACATGATAAATGATAGTATAACAATATCTGTTTTCCAGTAGGAGGTGTGATTAGCCTTTAAAATCTTCCCCACACTGAAGTAATTGATTCTGTTTTCTTTACATCAAAAAAATTCAGCATAAATTGTTATATTTATTAGAGTATGACAGAGCAGATTTTATTTTTCCTGTCACTTTTGACATCCAAAAATATTTATAGCATCTGTGTTGGTGTTAAATTGTCATTTTTTTTTGCCAAATGGTAGGAAGCGTACGTTACTCATGGGAAACTTTGCCTCCTACAAGCCTTTATTATCCCCTGTTGGTTACAGTTTTTTCCAGTTCTTTTTAGCTCAAAAACTTCCAATCCCTAATTTGCTAGAAAAATAAGTTAATGACATCATGGTGAGAACAACTGGATACCTGGGGTCTTTGTGAGAGGAGTGGGAAGGGGGTGAACCTTTAACCAACGAGAATCCAGGAATTAAAGAATGGTAAATTCAATTGAGTGATAGATTCAATACCAAATTTCTTACAGAAATGGAAGTAAGCAGGAGGAACAAAAGATTGGATTGAGGAGGGGAATGCAAAAAAAAAATTATGATAAAGAATTAAGATATTAGACAAGTTCTCCAGTATATTTTTTTTCTAAAGACGTGAGAAATCACAGATTATTTTTTAATTTTCTGGTCCGGGGTTGGAAAAGTGGTTTATGAAAAAGCATGAACATTGATAAAAAGGCACCGAAAGATTTTAATTAGTAACTTGCACTATTAAACATAAAACAACTTTCTGTGGTTTTATTATGTACTGTAATGAAAGCACAAATCCAGCACATTGATGTAAAATACGTGTGCATAGTGTGCTCTTGACCCATAAGAGAGACGGGATGTGTAGGCTCACAGACAGTTGGCTTCCAGCAAGAATCATGCCGCAGATATAAATTCTGAGGCTTAAGGAGCTCAAACGAAGTGTAGTTTGTTAATTCAACGACTCTCTCAAATTGGACAGTTAGTCTCATTACTCAATCCATCAAGGGGTGTATCAACTTTAAAGTAACAGTGGCTGGTCTCACCAGATGGTATACCTATCACTGTTCTAACAAGTAACAGGAGAACTGCAGATAAGATGCTTTCTCCCCCCAGACAGTGAAGTATTATAAGCTAGCTAATTTTACAGATATGCAATTCAGTGGTTTATAAATTCTGTTCTGTGATTAAATGCTTTAGTATATTATGTGGTGGAATTTTCACAGAATGTGACATGGTTCTCACAGGAAACCAGACTGTTGCTGAGTTTTAGGTGCTTGTTTACCATGTGCAATTGTGTGCAGAAGGGCCTTTATATGCGTAGCAGCTTCCAATGCACGTTTACCTGCTATTTGCATAATGTCGGTAGGTCAATTTGAAGACAATATAGTATTAATGGTAACACTCTTGGCAGTGTGGAGGATCAGAGAGATCTTGGGGTCCGTGTCCATAGGACACGCAAAGCTGCCCGCACAGAGAGCGTGGTGCGTGGAATGCACTGCTGGTGACGGTGGTTGAGGTGGATACAATAGGGTTTTAAGAGACTCATAGTTAGGTACATGGAGCTTAGAAAAGCTGAGGGCTATGTGGTAGGGTAATTCTAGGCAGATTCTAGAGTAGGTTACACGGTCGGCACAACATTGTGGGCCGAAGGGTCTGTAATGTGCTGTAGATTTCTATTTTCTGTGTTCTGTGGCTTGTGATTTTCAACATCAAAATCAAAGTAAATTTATTATTAAAGAGGTATAAATTATACAGCCTTGAGATTTGTTTGTGTACAGGTAGCCACAAAGCAAGAAACCCGAAGAACCCAATTGTTTAAATAAGGAAGACCAGAACCACTGCACAGCGAAATAGAAATAGGAACATGCCATGTAAACAACAGATGCAAATGACAGCATTCCAAACCAGATTGATCAAGGCTACCACTGTAGTAACAGTTTTTCAGAATAACCGGGTGGCTCACTACAATGCAGATTACTGAGGAACATTGGCAGCCTTTTCAGCCCATGGAGTCCACTGGCTCCTTACTTATCAACACATGTCCTCTAATTTTCCTATAACCCATTCTTCTCACTATCCCCTGATTCTACCACTTACCTTCATACTAGAGCCATACTAGTGGCCGGTATGTCTGCCAAATGGCTTGCCAGATTTTTCACACTGGATTATCTTGCAGATCTCAGTTAAAAAAAACTAACAATTTTTATGCCTGAAAATGGACCCTACTTGCTCACCTCTGGATCTTCCTGCCACTGCCCTCCTCCAAATCATGTATTGCTCTATACCTGCAGTTCAGCATTAAGCATTGCTCTTATTTAAGGGAGAGCGTTAAAGGATTGTAAGAAACCCAGTAAAGTTTACTCGACACATGAGGAAAGGTTGGATGATCTAGGCTTGTTCCTGCTGGAGCCGAGAAAGTTAAAAGTAGGTATGAATTATGTATATAGGATCATGAGAAGTTTTGACAGTATATATACTACAAGTCTGTCTTCTTGTGGAAGAATGTAGAACTAGGAGTTATTATTTGAAGATAAGTGGGTCAAGCTTTTAAGACGGTTGAGATTTTATTGCCTCAGGGTGTCCTTGGAACTCTCTTCCTCGGTCTGGTGGAAGCACTTTAGAAGCATCTTTGAATATTTTAAGGTATAGTTAGATACTTGGTAAGCAAGAGGGTGAAAGTTACTATGGAAACATGAGAACATGAGGTGAGGCTACAATCACATCTAATTGAAGGCCAACATTATTTGGAACTCTCCAATGTTGAGAATATTTTACAAATATATTTGTTATAGATTGCTGTAGGTGACATCTGTTTATGCTGCAGTGACTTAGTTTAATTAATATAACATGGTAAAAAATGTTTATTTTGCAATATTCTTTACAAAGAGAGAAACCATTTCCCAAATTCTCTAAAACATGGGGGGGGGGGGGGAAGCTTTCATTTGCATACTGAATATAAATTTAGTCCTACTTATCAGCTAACCAGTGTAGAAACGTATTCCATTGAAAATGTGTCCCATGAGGAATAGTTTTAGTCAGTAATGAATGGCTTAAAAATGCAGGAAGGGCAGGTATGCTGAGAATGATGAAAAGCAGATGTAATGTGTGGTAAAAGACATGAAGCGTAGCATAAAGGAGCTTGAGCATATGGTTTGCAAATGCCATAGGTTTCACCCCGATGCAGTCACATGACCAGTTGACAATCTTAATTTTAAAGCTACACCATAGAGACAAGTTGAATCTGGCCAATTATACAGGTGTAATAAACATGAGCATCCAGGCATACTTTAGAACAAAAGTTCTGCTCTGATTTAGAGAAATAATTTTTGACCGTACAGTAAAATTATTTTCTTCTTTAATGACTGGTGACCCTAACAATGAGAACAACCCATGGGCTGGGATGCTGTCCTTCAAAGGTACAATTTGCCTGTGCTGTTGAAGTTGTGTAATGACCACAATTTGGAGTGGGTGTTCCCAGTTACTTTATTGTCATGGTGAGAGATTGCACAAGATTAGGATGAGTATGTGTTTTGTGCATGATTTAAAGTTAACTGAAGATTGAAATGTGGTAGATATTAGAATACTGGTCCTCTGTGGCCTTGCACAAAATTGCTCTTGCTACCCATGCACGGTAATCTTAACCCACGGACTTATATATCTGAGAATTATGTTTCCGAAACGTGAAGATTTTGTCTCGGACTGTGAGACTATCCAGACTGAGATGTTCTTTAAACTAAAACTTAGCAGGAAACAGCGACATAATAATGAAGCTTATCTTGAAGGCAAATTGAAGGGCACTTTATTCTGCATATTGCTGTGATGGTTAATTACCTTGGGGCAACTGGCTTCTCTCACTATTGCCAATATTCGGAGGCTCCTAATGATCTCAGTAAATCACTGTTATGAATAAGTGCCTACGATCTGACTGTTCAACGATGGCCCAAGAATTCTTTAGTGCATTAAATATATGGTGCATAGTAGCCCCCAGCATGTATTATGCCTGTAGATAATTCCTCTTGTTCACAGAGCCCAAGGTCTTGTAATCACCAATAATAAATTAACTAAAGTAATTAAGCCCAGAGCACATGCACTCTTATGACTCAATCATTTTTATTTTATTTGTGAACAGGAGAACAGCACAGCCCCTGTCACCCACACTGTTTTGATGTCTGAACAGAGAGCAGTTATTTTTATACAGGTGGTCTCACTTCAAAGCTCTTCAAACTCTTGTCTGGGTTTGAATGTCACTGTTCCATACTTTACAATATTTAATTTGTGTAGTTTGTTATTCATGTACCATTCATTGGTAGATTTTATCCTTGCCTTCATAAGTTATCGTATGTTATAGAACATAGAATAGTACAGCGCATTACAGACCCTTCGGCCCACAATGTTGTGCTGACCCTCAAACTCTGCCTCACATATAACCCCCCACCTTAAATTCCTCCATATACCTGTCTAGTAGTCTCTTAAACTTCACTAGTGTATCTGCCTCCACCACTGACTCAGGCAGTGCATTCCACGCACCAACCACTCTCTGAGTGAAAAACCTTCCTCTAATATCCCCCTTGAACTTCCCTCCCCTTAACTTAAAGCCATGTCCTCTTGTTCTGAGCAGTGGTGCCCTGGGGAAGAGGCGCTGGCTGTCCACTCTGTCTATTCCTCTTAATATCTTGTACACCTAAATATTATGTGTACTACTGTGCTTCACACCCTGGTTTGGAGAAAGGTTGTCTTGTTTCCATATAATTATTTGATTTGTGTAAGTTATATACATGTATATAGTTAAATGACAGTAAACTTGACTTGCAGTCAAGTGGATGTTGTGTTTAACCCTTGCATTACCACAGCTTCCACAATCCCGTGTGTAAAAGAGCCCTCAGCTGCTTGGGTTGTGCAGTAGTGCAGCAGTTTGTGCCTCTGCTTCCTGGCTCAAGGCACCTGGGTTTGATCCTGACTTCAAGTGCTGTCTGTGAGCATTTTGCACATTCCTCCTATGGACCTGCAAGCTTCTACCAGGTTCTCCCAGTTTCTTCCCATACTGTGCAAAAATTATTAGTAGTCAACTGGCTGCTGTTAGTTACTCATTAATGTAGGTTAGAGGTAAAAGAAGATCAAAGGGCAGGTAATGGAAATGCATTAGAGAGAGTAAGTTGCAGGTAGGTAAGGAGACAGGTTTCCTAACCAATGGGATTGTTGCTTTGAGAGCCAAAATGGACTTGATGGGCAGAATGGCATCATAGTGTGCATGCTTGCACATTTAATGTCCTCAAGTTATTCCTCTAAAAATTGAATAGGACCCTAGGTTACAGGAAATAGGAAGATGGGAAGTGTTACAAACAGGATGAGGACCTAAAGGGTTGACTTGGGGCATCAATAAAGGGTTGGTATTGGGGTTTGTGTTCAATTGGTGTTTCAGTGTTCTATGTTGTAGTGATGTTGCTTGGGATGTAATGCGAAAGTAGAAGTGCTTGGATCAAGTTAGGGCTGTCTAAGGGAGAACTGAGGTGAGGGATAAATTTGTAATGTAGGGTACCTAACATTGGCCAGATCTTACAATGATAAGGATTTTCAGTTTTGCGCATGAGTTATGCTAAAGGAAATAATATTAATTTCAGGTCTGTCACTAAACACTGGGGCGGACGGTAGTGTAGTGGTTAGCACGATGCTTTACGGTACAGGCAACCCAGCTTCAATTCCTATCACTGCCTGCAAGGAGTTTCTGTGTTCTTCCCGTGATCGCGTAGGTTTCCTTTGGGTGCTCCCACAGTCCAGAGACATACCGGTTGGTAGGTTAATTGAATTGTAAGTTGTCCCGTGATTATGCCTGGATTATATCGGGGGATTGCTGGGCGGTGTGGCTTGAAGGGTACCATGCTGTATCTCAATAAGATAAATAAATAAAATGTTGGGGTGAAGTATTGATGGGAACTGGCCTGCCATATGTTAAACATCACTGCCCATGTTGGGGTATCAATTAACTCACACAGGTGGATAGCTGGGAAGGGATTCACAAATTCTGAATTATTAAGTTGCAAAGATCAGTTCTCAGATTAAATGTGATTGTACACTGCTGCATCATATGATGTTATTTCTTGGCCTTCATACTTAAAATCTGAAGGGCAAATTAACTGGAGAAATATTACCAGTCCTCTTTGGCCCCAGAAATGGGGATTGTGTTGTGAATAGTTTTTTGTCTGGAGTTACTTTATGCATAGCACCATAGAACACTACAGGGCCTTCAACCCTCCATGTTGTGCCAACCCATATAATCCTTAAAAAAAAAAGTACTAAACCCACACTACCCCATAACCCTCCAGTTTTCTTTCATCCATGTGCCTGTCCAGGAGGCTCTTAAATACCCCTAATGTTTTAGCCTCCACCACCATCCCTGGCAAGTCATTCCAGGCACTTACAACCTTAATGCACTAAAATAAAATTCCCTTTTTCAATTGAGACTTGTATTCATTAACAAACAGCTTTTTATTTTGTGTTCTAGCAAAGGTTAGCAGAAGAATGGTGTGATTTTAACTATTTTATTACATTCCTACATATCTAGAGACGAGTTTCATTACATGCTGTGTGATTTGTTTTCTGAATGTATTTCCCAAATGAGAACAGCAAATAGCCTCCTGCTTGCAGGTGACTGTCCATGCTGTACTCTGCTGCCATGATTGATCAATATCAAATGTTAATTACTCTGTGAAAATTAATTTTACTTCACTCTTGTTTGGATTTGCGAATTATCCATGAACGCAGGAACATAAGGAAGTATGAACTGCGGTAGGTCATCAGGCAACTTGCACAAGAGAAGTCTGTAACACCAGTTAGGTTCTGGTGACTTAGCTGGCTTTAGACCCTGAGCATAGAACATCATGGTAAAAAAAGTTTTGATTTCTACTCAGTCTGTGTACAAAGCACCAAATGTCAGTATGATGCTCAGTCTTATCCTTATCAAGGTGTCAATTTTGGCACGTGCCCCGTGACTAAATAGGGTAAAGATGGAATTGCGTTCCTGGCACGACTCTCCAGCATTGATAATGGTGCAAGAAGATGGACGGAACCACTTGGAGGGTGTACAACTCTTGTTCTTCAGTTTGACAGTCCTTAACTGCATTCTGGGCCAAAATGAATGTCAAAATGTATAAGTAACATCTGCTTGTGGAAATCTTCATAATGAGTATTATAGGAGTGTTTTAACTTAAGTGGGAATGGTTAATTTCCACATTACTCAAATATGATATGAGTGAAGTGGCAGCTTCTGGAAAAAAGCAATTGTAATCCAAATGTAATCCAACTCATTAATTGTTCAGGTTTGATGAACATCTTTAATTTTAACACAACTCACTCGGGCTAGACGTTAAAATTCCAGTCAACATCTAAAAAGCAATATATGTACTTTTTTGGAATGACTTGTATTTTTAATATTTAATACTGAAGATTAAGAAGAAGAGGAAGAAATGGAGGTGCATTAGCAAATGCGATTTTTTTTTGTTAAGTAATATGTAATGAAGCCTTCAGTGTGGGTGTATAAAGTGGAGAGAAAAATAGAATTTATGTATAAATTAATAACTTTGCACTTGAACTAGGAAAGTTAAATTCATGAAGAAGCAGAGAAAGGAGGAAGGGGAATGAACTAAAGGGAAGATAAATGATAGAAATATAGAAAACCAACAGCACAATACAGGCCCTTCGGCCCACAAAGATATACCAAACATGTCCCTACCTTAGAAATTACTAGGCTTACACATAGCCTTCTATTTTTCTAAGCTCCATGTACCTATCCAAAAGTCTCTTAAAAGACCCTATCATATCTGCCTCCACCAACGTTGCTGGCAGCCCATTCCACGCACTCACCACTCTGAGTAAAAAAACTTACCTCTGACATCTCCTCGGTACCTACTTCCCAGCACCTTAAACCTGTGTCCTCTTGTGGCAACCATTTCAGCCCTGGGAAAAAGCGTCTGACTATCCACACATTCAATGCCTCTCATTATCTTGTACACCTCTATTAGGTCCCTTCTCATCCTCCGTCACTCCAAGGAGAAAAGGCCGAGTTCACTCAACCTATTCTCATAAGGTATGCTCCCCAATCCAGGCAACATCCTTGTAAATCTCCTCTGCACCCTTTCTATGGCTTCCACATCCTTCCTGTAGTGAGGCGACCAGAACTGAGCACAGTACTCCAAGTGGGGTCTGACCAGGGTCCTATATAGCTGCAACACTACCTCTCGGCTCCTAAATTCAATTCCACGATTGATGAAGGCCAATACATCGTATGCCTTCTTAACCACAGAGTCAACCTGCACAGCTGCTTTGAGCATCCTATGGACTCGGACCCCAAGATCCCTCTGATCCTCCATACTGCCAAGAGTCTTCCCTTTAATACTATAATCAGCCATCATATTTGACCTACCAAAATGAACCACTTCACACTTATCTGGGTTGAACTCCATCTGCCACTTCTCAGCCCAGTTTTGCATCCTATCAATGTCCCACTGTAACCTCTGACAGCCCTCCACACTATCCACAACACCTCTAAACTTTGTGTCATCAGCAAAGTTACTAACCCAACCCTCTACTTCCTCATCCAGGTCATTTATAAAAATCAGGAAGAGTAAGTAAGGGTCCCAGAACAGATCCCTGAGGCACACCACTGGTGACCGACCTCCATGCAGAATATGATCCGTCTATAACCACTCTTTGCTTTCTGTGGGCAAGCCAGTTTTGGATCCACAAAGCAATGTCCCCTTGGATCCCATGCCTCCTTACTTTCTCAATAAGCCTTGCATGGGGTACCTTATCAAATGCCTTGCTGAAATCCATATACACTACGTATACATAGAACCATAGAACATTACAGCACAGAAACAGGCCTTTTGGCCCTTCTTGGCTGCGCTGAACCATTTTTCTGCCTAATCCCACTGACCTGCACCTGGACCATATGCCTCCACACCCCTCTCATCCATGTACTTGTCCAAGTTTTCCTTAAATGTTAAAAGTGAGCCCGCATTTACCACTTTATCTGGCAGCTCATTCCACACTCCTACCACTCTCTGTGTGAAGAAGCCCCCTCTAATATTCCCTTTAAAATTTCCCCCCTTCACCCTTAACCCATGTCCTCTGTTTTTTTTCTCCCCTAGCCTCAGTGGAAAAAGCCTACTTGCATTCACTCAATCTATACTCATCATAATTTTATATACATCTATCAAACCTCCCCCATTCTTCTTTGCTCCAGGGAATAAAGTCCTAACCTATTCAACCTTTCTCTGTAACTCAGTTTCTCAAGTCCTGGCAACATCCTTGTAAACCTTCTCTGCACTCTTTCAACCTTATT
Organism: Hemitrygon akajei; assembly: GCF_048418815.1. Classification (NCBI taxonomy): domain Eukaryota; kingdom Metazoa; phylum Chordata; class Chondrichthyes; order Myliobatiformes; family Dasyatidae; genus Hemitrygon; species Hemitrygon akajei. The sequence goes on from NC_133126.1 coordinate 163,440,701, forward strand.
AATATCCTTCCTGTAATTCGGTGACCAAAACACATACTCCAAATTCAGCCTCACCAATGCCTTATACAACCTCACCATAACATTCCAACTGTTATACTCAATATTTTGATTTATAAAGGCCAATGTACCCAAAACTCTCTTTACTACCTTATCTACCTGTGACGCCACTTTTAGGGAATTTTGTACCTGTATTCCCTGATAAAATAAAAGAGATTAATTAACAAGGAAAGCTCATCTAAAGTGGAAGAAGTTGTGTCTGTGCACAACGACATAACAATTAAATAAAAGCAAGCACGCAGGAGTTGGCTTTAACTGATGTATTCACAGCAGATCAATACATACTGCTAAGGGGGTGGGTCATTGCTGTAAAAGAAACGGATCTATTCATGACACTTCATTCCCATTTTGATTAATGCAACATAAAACTGTATATGTAGAAAACATTCAATTTTCATTTCATAAACCCATACTCCAAATAAGCATGCTTTCACAATAACAGTCAATAACTAACTTCACAGTTTGAAGGTTCAGTCTTTTGGGTGGCACTCTGTTTCTTTCAGGATAGCCCCTCTGGACCTGTGAAGTGGCATCCGGTTCAGAAGGTATCTTGTCGATAACAACATTCTTGGTGTTCTGTGTCACGTTGCTGTCAGTGGCACGATCATCACTGAGAGGTAAATCCGGTGACTGTAATGTATCCGTCTTTTTGGATGCAGTTAACTCAGGTGAGCGTACAGTATCTAGTGCACATGACGTCTCCATGTCTGATCTCCAACATTCACTGTGTACAACAGTGATCCTGTTCTTTTAGCCATCCTACCAGGTGTCCACTTGTCTCATTGGTCATAAGACACAGGAGCAGAATTAGGCCATTCAGTCCATCGAGTTGGCTCTGCCATTCCATCATGGCTGATCTGGATCCCACTCAACCCCACACACCTGCCTTCTCACCATATCCTTTGATGTCCTGACTGATCAGGAACCGATCAATTTCTGCCTTAAATATACACATGGACTTGGCCTCCTGCCACAGACTGCAGTGACCATTCCACAGATTTACTACTCTCTGGCTAAAAAGAATTCCTCCTTACCTCTGTTCTAAAGGGTCGCTCCTCAATTTTGAAGCTGTGCCCTCTAGTTCTGGATACGCCCACCATAGGAAACATCCTCTCCACATCCACCCTATCTAGTCCTTTCAATATTCGGTAGATTTCAACGAGATCCCCCCACATTCTTCTAAATTCTAGTGAGTACAGGCCCAAACCTGCCAAACACCTCTCATATGTTAACCCCTTCATTCCCAGAATCATCCTCATGAACCTCCTCTGGATTCTCTCCCATGATAAAACATCATTTTTGAGATATGGGGCCCAAATACTCTGAATGTGGCCTGACTTGTGTCGTATAAAGGTTCAGCATCACCTTGCTTTTACAGTGGCATACAAAAGTTTGGACACCCCTGGTGAAAATTTCTGTTACTGTGAATAGTTAAGTGAGTAGAAGATAAAACGATCTCCAAAAGTCAAAGTTAAAGGTGAAACATTCTTCTCAACATTTTAAGCAAGATTAGTGTATTATTTTTGTTTTGTACAATTTTAGAGTGGAAAAAAAGGAAAGGAGCACCATGCAAAAATTTGGGCACCCCAAGAGATTTGAGCTCTGAGGTAACTTCTACCAAGGTCTCAGACCTTAATTAGCTTGTTTGGGCTCTGAAGTGAGGCTGTGTGGGAGGAGCTTAAGCAATGAATTTACCAGGTACGCCGAATTCAAATGGTGTGTTGGAAAGATATTATAAATAGGAGGGAAACCATTGACTCCAATGAAGGTTGCTGCTTGGGTATTTCATCGGTTCAGTTACCAGGGCCCCCATAAACACTTGGGGCTCCCCTTCTAACAGGTTTTCAGTTGGTGGCCCCCTTCAAATGTGCCAGGGCCCCCAAGGGGGCCATATGGCCCTGCTGACAATGGCTGTTCTAACCTCAAAGTCAGCAGTATTTCTGCTGTAGTCTCTAATGATATTGCAATGGCTAATGCCCGTTCTCAGGTCAGATCTTTTTGGATAGTAGCCCTTTTGACTATGTATGCTAGTTACAAGCCTGTACCTTAATGCATCAGAAAGTCCATCTCTATAGTCACAGTACTGGGAAAGTTCGTGCATTTCTGCAGTCTACTCAGAAATACTTTCATCATTTGACCGGTTCCTTTTGTAAAATCAAAATTTCTTGGCTCTTGTCAGCAGTTTAGGGCTCAAGTGATTTTGCAAAATTGTAGCAATTTCATTGAATATCTTGCTTGCTGGCTTTGGAGGGGTTATTAAGTTGCATAAGAGACTGCACGTTAAGCTAAGAAACATAGGGGCTTTTGTTAGTCTTCCACATTGTTCGTGTTACAATACAGTTCAACCCTTTCGATATAAGACTCCCGGCCTTCATTAGCACTATCAAATTCATCAACTTTCCGGACTGAAGCCATCGCCACATTATTTTCACTTTAACTTCAGCACATCTTTCACTGTTACTATGCACTGTACGCGCATGGTTGTTGGCGCCTGTGACGGCCTCCTCGTGCTGTCCAGTAACTGTCCGTGCAGATGGTGATATTCTGTGACATTCAGAATTGTACCTGTCGCCAATTTGTTGTGTCTGTGCACAACTACATGTGTATTAAATAAAAGCACGCACGAGGAAGGTGGCTTTAACTGGTGTATTTGCATTGCAGCAAGAGAGAGAGAAAATATGAGAATGCGTGTGTGTGTAGACAACAGCGCGTGCACAGACAACTGATCAATACGTAGTGCTAAGCAGGGAGGGGTCATTGCTCCAAAACAAATTGAACCATACATTACAGAAGTAACACACAAAAGGCTGGAGGAACACAAGCTGGTCAGGCAGCATCTATGAAAATGAATCAACAATCGACGTTTTGGGCCGCGATCATCCTTCAGGACTGGAGAGAAAGGAGGAAGACACCATAATAAGAAGCTGGGGTGGGGGAGGGGAAGGAGGCTAGCTGGAAGGTGGGTGGGGAAAGGTGAAAGATGAACCAAGTTTAAAGGAGGAGGTGTATAATTATTTTAAACAAATGATTCATTTGACAACATTGGAGCAACCATTGAATTGGAGATGTGGGTGAGGAATGTACATGACTTGTAACAGTTTATTGCAGTGTAATCAAGGTCTATTAGCCCTGAAAATAACACAATCACTGAGTGGTCACATAATTAGATCAGAAGGGTTTATGAAAGTACCATAGATTTTATACTGATAATTAGCAACATACAAGTACCTCACCCTCACCTTGCCTGATCAATCATCAAACGCCATTTCACATTGTTCCTATGCCTAATTATTTTATTTTCCTTTTAATCCCAACGACACCCCACAGTTGCTACCGACAAATCTGCACTCTTTTGGAACATGGGGATAAACCTATAAGAAAGCTATCTAATGTAACTTCCATACAGATAGCACTGAAGGTCATGTTTGAACCTGGGTCGCTGAGGCAGTAGCTCAACGTTCATTCTGACTTTTTATTGCTGTTATCTCTAAATACTTTAATGGCACTTAATCCTTTTATTAATTTGCTTTTTGTTTGTTCATCCACTAGTGGGAAGCATTTTTGAGGAAAAAGTAAATTAAACTGAAGACCAAAACTTTCATAAGAGAATAAGTCACCTCAGGTTAAGTGTTTCTGTTGGAGTTTTATACATAACTTGCCAGGGAGGTACATTTGAATGGGTTAAGATAAATTCCACTTACCATTTCTTTTAGGCAATATTGTGGATCAGGGGTTTCCAATCTTTTAAATTCTATGGACCCCTACCATTAACCAGGGGGTCTTTGGACCCTAAGTTGGAGCCCCGACCATTAACCAAGGGGCCCGTGGACCCTGGGTTGGGAACCCCAACCATTAACCAAGGGGGCCCGTGGACCCTGAGTTGGGAGCCCCGACCATTAACCAAGGAGGCCCGTGGACCCCGACCATTAACCAAGGGGGCCCGTGGACCCTGAGTTGGGAGCCCCGACCATCAACCAAGGGGCCCGTGGACCCTGGGTTGGGAACCCCAACCATTAACCAAGGGGGCCCGTGGACCCTGGGTTGGGAGCCCCGACCATTAACCAAGGGGCCCGTGGACCCTGGGTTGGGAGCCCCGACCATTAACCAAGGGGCCCATGGACCCTAGGTTGGGACCACCTCCTGTAGATCCTGTAAGATGGTTCATAAATTAAAGTGTATATTGAAGTTTGGAGAGATTTTATGATACCATTTGTTAACAATTTTTTCAGTACTTTTGCTTTTTTTAATAATTTACAATGGATTTATCCTGAGAATATCTTTTATACAGACGCCTCCCCTGCTTGCCCAAGGCAAAGTGCTCAATGGTACATTGTAATCAAATATTATAAAGAATTCAAAATAAAAAGAGAACAGTGTATGAATTTCATGAGGAGCTGGTTTTGCCCTTGCTGGTGGATTCCTGCTCCCTTTGGGTCAGGGTTGTAGACAGTGTTTCAGTTTTATATGAACAAGTGAGAATACCTTTTGCCAGCCAAGAATAAGCTTTCTTGAGCCAACTCTGTCTGCTCTTAGTGTGGTTAGAGACTGCCTTACTCCTCAGTCAGCATCTGTGTAGCCGTCCTTAAAGTCATGGAAGCCCATGACTGCTGGTCTTAGAGGAGATGTGACTTGTGTCCATACTCAGTTTCTGTGCACAAGGACAGGGTGCAGGCACCGGCAGCAAAAACAATGCCTGCACGCCCAACCTCATTAACGTGAAAAATGTTACAACATGGCAGCAACTTATTAATTTGCGCGTTGCCTGTGATTGAAACCATTTTGGAGGAAGGGGGAAAAGCAGGCAGTAATCATAGTCTCCACGGCAACAGAAAGAACTAGTTGAAAAGGTCCAGGTTTGTTATTCGGCTTTCAATTTGTTTAAAATCTATCAGTGGGGAGTCATTACTTTCCCATGATTTATGATTCTTTTCCCTGTTGGTTTGTAATGGTGTGGAGTGTGTTATTCAGGGTATTTGTAGTTCTAAGTACCAAACTCGATAGTCTGAAGCCAGCAGCAGTGGAGATGGAGCATCTGACGGAGCAGAGGGGTTTAAGTGTTGTAATGTCTATGAATAACCAGCGTGTAACATTGAGCTGGTAATTTGCACTGGAATTCTTTATATTCAATATGACACAGAAATGGCAGAAAGCTTGAGATCCCAGTGCAACTGAGCTTAAATCTAGATGTCCCAAACTTCCAGAGGTGCTCGCAGGGATTTTGCGGACTCCGTGCACTTCATAGGCTCTGGCCGCAGAGTGCAAGCTTTCCGCATTTTCCCGACGTTCCCAATGGGAATATACTCATTGAACCGACACGTGGATGGTCCAGGCACAAGTGGGAAGCAACAGTTGTGATGTATTTTTATTTATTAAATTTACTTGCCTTATCTTAGGCAGTTGGATTAATTTTTAATTAGTTTTGGATGTCTTGAGACACTCAGAAACACTTAGTGGTGTGACATTTTTGACAGGTTACTAAACCATGAAGTACACTGGGAAGGCAGCTATCAAAGATGTTCCAGCTTTTCTCCAGACATTGCTTGTTCCGGCCTCATCACACGATGACAGTCGTACAAAATGTTGGTGAGACTTCAAGTACTGCGTACAGTTCTGGCAGCCTGCTCTAGGAATGACATGATTAAATTGAAGAGGGCACAGAAAAGATTCATAGGGACGTTGTCTGGTCTGTGGGGTAGATACAGTCATGAGGGGCACAGCTTAGGGTATTTGGTCAGAGTCTTTTTCCCATGATATAGCAGATCATAATCTTGGAGGGATAAGCTTACGATGAGGTGAATAATATGAAGGGGAGTTGAGGGGTAAGTTTTTCCACGCTGAGGCTGGTGGGTCCGCCGTATATATATGGACCCGTTGCCAGAGGATGTGAAAGAAACAAGTGAAATTGTAAATTCCAAATTTCAAAGAAAATTTCTTATCAAAGTACATATATCACCATGTACAACCATTGTCTTGTGGGCATAGTCAATAAATCCATAGAGTAATAACCATAACAGGATCAATGAAAGATGACACCAACATGGGTGTTGAACCAGTGTGCAGTATTTAAAGCACACATGAGAACATTCACATGGATCGGAAAAGACCGTAGGGATATGGGCCAAACGTAGGCAAATAGGATCAGCTTAGATGGACATCTTGATCAACATGAATGAGTTGGGCTAAATGGCCAGTTTCCATACTATATAGTTCTGTGAATCTATAAAGAATTGGCCTGCAGTTCATCAGTGTGACCCAGAGTTTTCAATGTATATGATATTCTTGATAGTGAAGGGTTTGTTGGGACCGATGTATCTTTCCCCATTACTTACTGTAGATCTGATGGGCAACTTTACATGATTTGCTCTTCCTTTCATTCATGATATTCAAAAATTTATGGAACATATTAGTTGTCACACCCACCTTGATAAAGTTGCAGGGATAAGGTTTTCTTTGTTTTAAAATGAAATTTGGATCATCTTTAACGCTACATCAGAGGAATGTTTCACAGACCATATAATGTTTAATCTAAGTTAATAATCACTTTAAGAAAACTGTTTTCAGGTGTGATAATCATGCAATTACTGAACTTTCAAATAAACCGTCCTAGTTCACTGATGATATTCAGGAAAGAAAATTACAATCCTTGCCTGATCTGCCTGTGTGATTACTCACAAACATGACTGACTCTCAACTACTGTCTCAGTTTAGAAGCATTTGGGGTGGCATTAAATACTGACGTTAGCAGCAATGATTACATCTTGGGAATGAATAAATAAAAGGCAAAAATAACTTGCTCTTGAGCTTGTTGTTATTTCATAAGGAAAAGAAAACACTGGAAATACACAGCTGGTCAGCCAGCATCCATGGAGTCAGATAAATAATGAGGAGTCCAGATGGAAGGTCATTATCCGAAAATATTAACTCTGTTTTTCCTATCTCTGAGGCTGTCTGACTACTGAATATTTATAGCTTTTTGTATTTTATTTTTAGCTTTCCAGCAACTCCATATCTGGATTTGAGTTCTGCATTTTATCAGAATATGTTATACCTCTTATTTAAGTCATACAGATGACGTTGTATCTGCCAGGGGAGTATGAAGTTAACATGGGAACTATTTTAACATTTGGATGATTTATTGTATTGATGTCACTTTTTTTTCTGCAATCAGATGTGTGAACATCAGCTGGAAGGTCCTTCTACATAACCAGATGGAAATCCAATATTTTAACATGGGTGTAATAATTAATTTCTCTGTTAGCAATTTGTTTGATACGTGTACAACATTAAATGAATTTTCAGCAAAATTGGTAAATGTAAGCCCCAGTTTTTATAATAGCATGTAATAATGAGTCCCCCGTAAGTCCTGATGAAGAAGCATAGCCCGAATCATCAACAGTTTATTTCCCCCATAGATGCTGCCAGATTTACTGAATCCTTCCAGTAGTTTATGTGGGTTGTTGGAGATTTTCAACATCTGCAGAATCCCTTGTGTCAGTAATAGTGAGGATGTGCACACTTGAATGTGTTTAATATTTGATGATGCTTGTAATGTGAGGCTTCTATTACTGGTGCATTTGCTAATTTAATGAGAAGGAGCAATTGATCTTATGCACAATGCGTTTACACTTACTTCCTGCCCCGGTGAGATCACCATTTATGGTCAATCTGTATTTGGATATAATTAAATATGAGAGGTGACCAGCAATATGTGGACCACATTTGTGGAACTGTTACAGGAAATGCTTTCCTAATTTTTTTTTATTTTTGTATTTTGATCATTTTGCCTCGGATACCGGAATTTATTACTAGATTTCTGCCTTTTGAATTCTGTTTTAGTTTTGTTACATTCTGCTCTAGCCCAGAGCATCAATGGGCTGGCATCAATGAATCAGCCTTTGACAATGTCTTAGTCAAGACAGCAGTACTTGCTTGGGGGGTGGGGGGGGGGGGTTTAGTTACATCCTCCTCCCTTGGCAAGCTCAGCTCTCATTTTAATCGGCAATCCTTGAAAGACACAGAGCTCATTTCCTAGTACCAGTGAGTAGAGTGATAGTCCGGCATGAAACCAATCTCAAGTTCTTTCTGCATCAGGTTCAGATAAAACTGCTTAGATGATGATTGTGGCTTTTTCTGCTCTTTAAAAAAAACAACAAAATTATCTTTACATTTTATTCCATTATATCTTATTGATATAAGTCACTCCTTGCTTCACAGCTGATTCATTATATTTCAATCGACAATAAAATTATGTATGATGTTAGAGGGAAAGTCACAGATGCTGCAAATATACAGTATATCATAGGCCAGGCTGAGTGTGCATGAACTATAAAGGTTTATCCTGCTGAAATTTGAAATTTGCTTTTAAATAGATGGGGAATATTTGGGTACATGCATCAAGCAGCCAGAGGAAGTGGAAAAGAGGGTACAATTACAATGTTTGAAAGACACTTGGACAGATACACAGATAAGAAAATTTTTGCGGGATATTGGCAAACATGGGCAAATGGGACTAGTTCAGATAGGTTTTATAGTTGCTTGGTTGGTATAGAATTAAGAGTGGCTCTCCAGGCTGTTTAATTGTGATTCTATAAGTAACAAGCATCAATAGCACCAATTACCAGTTGATTATATTGGAAGGAATAAGAACAGGAGATTCTGCCTGTCGTGTGAGACTATACCCTCAATCATTGACACTGGAAACCCAGGGGAGGGGTTGAAGCTTGTATGCATTAGCTACAGAATTGGACGGAAAGTTCAGTTCTACGCTAAAGATAATGGGAATGATGTAGATCACAGCGCAGGAATAAGACAATGCTAAATCTCGTAGTAGACAGAATGGAAGATGAAAGGAAATCTGTTTCTGAGAGTGGGTGCGTCACCATTATACGGCCTGGAAAGGAATTATGAAAAGGGTGCTTAAATATGAAGTCTGTGGGTTGCATATGAGAGGATGTTTCTATAAAATGCTGACAAATTTGCCTTTTGTTTTTATTTAAAATTGTGTTTAAATTAAGGACTTTTTAAATTAATTTCTATTTGAGCAATGCTCTGCAAATATCTACTCTGTGAATTACATAAATGTTAGCTTGCATATTAAATATCCTTAGGTGTATGATAATGTCCATGAGTTTGTTGGATCAGTAAGTCTGAAGTTCGTGATTACCTTTTTACCTGCATGGGCTTGCTATGCTGTACTCAAGAATATTACCCTCAGTGGATCTGTAATTACTCAGTTTGTCATACTCTATCAGTCAGAAAGATAAGGTTCAAGTCTTGCTCCTATGCAATATTAAAGAAGTGTTAGAGTATCCAAAGTATTGAATCCGAATCGGGTTTATTTTCACTGACATGTTGTGAAATTAGTTTTGCAGCAGCCAAAATCAATTATCCTCTCAGGTGGATATGAAAGGTGCCAAAGCACTAATTCAAAGAAAAATAAGAAAGTTAGCCCCAATGTTCTGAGTGCATTACTAACTTAATGGTACAAAACAGATTTTCTACTTGTTGCTCTCTGTGGAAGCGTCTCATTGTTTGTATACTGCTGAATGATATACTGAGAAGTATATGAACAACATTAAATAAATACAAATCTTCCTTGCTTCAGGTTGGGTACAAGCCAAGTCAATAGTGACATATTTAAATTATCATCCAAAAATAGTGAATCATTAAAGTATTCTGTTGGTATGATTGTTCTGCTGATATGATTGTCTGTGATCTATGACTCATTGCCTACACGATGCACTGCAGAATAGATCTGATGCAAATGCCTCTGGAAGCATTATGAAGTACATCAAAAAGTGAAAGGTAGAATAATTTTTTGAACATCTGTACTTGATTTTTGTTTGTGTTTGATTTGCTTCTTTATCATTTTCAAGGAAGGGAATTACTTCTGAAATGCAATGTTTGGTGAACAAACAAGACATTTAGTTTAACTGAACCATGCCAATCTTTGTTTCCCCAAAGGTGCCTCTAACCCTGTCATATCTCTTTGTCCCCACTGTGTGTGCCCATGAGTTTCAACTGCTCTTTGTAAATGAAGGCAGAACATCACCAGCCCATTCCTTCCCTAACTCCTTGCTGCATAACTCTGATTGCAGTTGACATAATGTACAGAATGGTGGGAAAGCTGAAGGAAAAGGTGATAGTCTGTACGTGCACCCTACAATCCCCATTGCTCTCTCCTTTATTGGCTATTGCTGGACCTAATCTTTTCTAGATTATTACTATACTTCCTAACTTCATGGTCTTAATTGCCATTAAAGTTCCCTACTTAATTTCAGGAAGAGCTTCACTGGTATGTATTCACAGACTAGATCATGGTGGCTGAATCCACTGCCAAAATTCTCCTTGCTGTTGTCCCAGTCTGAAGTGGAGGAGCAATATTGCAGTCCTTCCACTTCAGGACCTCTGTAGAAAAAAGCTGTGAGCTTAGCAGTGACGGGGCCTGAAGCATGTAGAAGAGTCCTACCTCTGCATCACCCTTGACTAATTGAAATGTAATTGACTTTGTTTTTCGCAGCTAACGTTCAGGTACATTTATGAACTTGGTATGTTTAAAAGTAAATAAATAAATTTATCTAAAACATCCCAAATCTGCCTAGAAAACTTCTAAAGACGTTCACATAAAGAAAAACTTTATGTCAAAAAATGTGTTCCTTCCTCAACCACAAACATGAAAATGTGCAGCAGTTTTATTCCGCCTGGGTAGCCTCCAACCTGATGGCATGAACATCAATTTCTTGAACTTTTGGTAATGCTCTTTACCCCCCCCCCCCCCACCCTTCACCATTCCCTTTTCCCTCTCTCACCTTTTCTCCCTACCTGCCCATTGCCTTCATCTGGTGCTCCTCCATTGTTCTTTCTTCCATGGCCTTCTGTCCTCTCCTATCAGACTTCCCCTTCTCCAGCCCTGTATCTCTTTCACCAATCAACTTCCCAGCTCTTTACTTCACCCCTACCCCTCCTGGTTTCACCTATCATCTTGGTGTTCTCCCTCCCCACCACCCCCCCCCTTTTAAGTCTACTCCTTGTCTTCTTTTTCTCCTGTCCTGCTGAAGGGTCTTGGTCCAAAACGCCATCTGTACTGTTTTCCATAGATGCTGCCTGGTCCGTTGAGTTCCTCCAGCATCTTGTGTGATGCTTCTTTCCCCTTTCTCTCCAGTCCCGATGAAGAGTCTCAGTCCAAAACATTAGCTCTTTCTTCCTCTCCCTAGATGCTGCCTGACCTGTTGAATTCCTCTAGCATGTTATGCGAGTTCCTCAAGATTTTCTGTAGCTAAAGGATCTCTTGTGTTTATATATTTTTTAAAAATTGTTTCATTCTTTTCTCTTTGCCTCCGCTTTCAGGTCAGACACGGGCTAGGATCCAAGTGGCAACTATCCAATTCTGGGGACCCAGCAAGACTTGTCTCCATCATCTAGAGAGTGAGCTCAATGGTCTCTGTATTCATAAGTAAATCCTGCACTTCCATGCTTGCCTTTACTTATGTGGAACTCTGGGACTCAATGCAGTTTCAGCGACTGCAGTTGTCGGGAAGTCACGAAGAAAAGCAAACAGGACTAGCCCACATTTAATCCTCATGCCTGCCTTGCATTCAATAAGATCGCGACTGATCATTTACCTGAACATAATCTTTCCTTCACCTGACACATATTGATTAGCTTCCTTAACATCGAAGATCTTTCAGTCTCTGTCCTGAACATAATCTGCAACTTGGGTTTCCACAGCACTCATGGGTCGATAATTTCAGTGAGTCACGACTGTCTCGGTGAAATATAGTATTCCTGAATGGCTGACTCATTATTTTGAGACAGACCTTATTTCTAAACACCTCATTATTGAAAACTTCTTCCTTTCAACAATCCCATTAAGCCCCTCAAGGATTTTGTATTTTTCAATGAGCTCATGTCTCATTTCTCTACGCTTTGGAAAGTAAAAGCCCAGTTGGCTTATTTTCTCCTTGTATAAAAATCACACTAACCCAGGCATCAACCCTAATGAAGCTTCACTGTGCTCTGTCACTTGCAAGTAGGGAGACGAGAGCTACACAATATTCCAAATGCATTCGCTCCAGGTCGCTACGTAACTAATGTAAGGCATTTCAGTCGAGCCTTTGGATTGCTCTTCCTCTGTCTTTGCTAAGTTCACCTCGATCCTTAACGGTGGGTGTTCTTGACTCCATCACACTGAAGCCAGATTGATCCATTTCAGCTGATGGGAAAAGAAGTTAAAAAGACAAATGCCGACTGAAAGACAAAGTTGTGGATTAGAGCAGGAAAGATGATACTGAAGTAAAAGATCACCTATGATTATTGAGAGATAGAGCACATCAGAAGGACCAAAATGATCTGCCTCTACTTTGTTTCTTTCATTATATTCTGACAAGCGCAGCAAATGGAAGTCAATATTAAGTTCCAGACTTTCATGCAAGCTCAGTCAAACATGAAAGTGCAGGGCTTACTGGAGGATTCACTGAGCACCCCAGTTCACTCTTCAACATTGATGAAGTCAAGTCTTGCTAGGTGTCTGAAATCAACGTTTGGATCCTGGGCTATATCTGCCCTGAAACTGGAGACAGAGGAAGCGAGGGAATTAATTGTTTTCCTTTACTCTGCTTTATGCTTGTTTCATGATGGTATGTGATTTGCTAACCAAGTCCACAGCTAAAGCCAGTCTTCTTGCAGACTGGTGTGAAGTGAGACTGTGTTGTTGTCCCAAGTCTTCAGACTTTCTCAGGACAGTGCTGCACTTTGCATCCTTCAGGTTTCCCAATGATAAGGAACTAATGTGTAGAAATAATGAGAAACTGTTCAGACTGTACCATCACTCTAGAACTGAGATCAATCAACTTGGTAGTAAATCTGGTGCGTGCATGTATATGATGCACCATAAGGCAGAAAGGCAAGTCTACTCCACCATTTAATCATGGCTGATCCTTTATTTCTCTCCCTCTCCCCAGCCCCACTCTGTGGCCTTTTCCCTGTAACCTTTGATGCCATGGCCAGTCAAGAACCAATCAATCTCCACTGCAAATACACCCAATGACCTGGCGTCCACAGATCCCTGTGGTCACAAATTCACCATCCTCTAGCTGAAGAAATTTCTCCGTATCTCTGTTTTAAATGGATGCCCCTCTATCCTGAGGCTGCACCCTCTTGTCCTATACTCCCCCACCATGGGAATCATCCTTTCCACATACTCTGTCTAGGCCTTTCGACATTCAATGAGATTCCCCCCTCATCCTTCTAAATTCCAGTGAGTACAGACCCAGAGCTATCAAACGTTCCTCATATAATAACTCTTTTATTCCCGGAATCATCCTTGTGAACCTCCTCTGAACTCTGTCCAATGCCAGCATATTTTTTTTTAGAGAAGGAGCCCAAAACTGTTCACAATACTCAAGATGAGGCCTCATCAGTACCTCAGCATCACATCCCTGCTCTTATATTCTAGACTTCTTGAAATGGATGCTAACAATGCATTTGCCTTCCTCACCACCAACTCTGCCTGCAAGTTAACTCCCATCCCTTTGCATCTCTGATTTTTGGATTTTCTCCCCATTTAGAAAATAGTCTGCACATTTACCTTTACTACCAAAGTGCATGACCATGCATTTTCAAACATTGTATTTCATTTGCCACTTTCTTGCCCATTCTCCTAATCTATCTTTGTCCTTCTGCAGCCTTCCTGTTTCCTCAACACTACCTGCCCCTCCACCAATCTTCGTATCATCTGCAAACTTGTCAACAAAGCCATCCATTCCATCACCTAAATCATTGATATTCAGCATAAAAAAAAAGTGGTCCCAACACCAACTTCTGCAGAACACCACTAGTCACTGGCAGCCAACTGGAAAAGGATCCATTTATTCCCACTCACTGCCTCCTACCAGTCGGCCAATGCTCTAACCATGCCAGTAACTTTCCTGTAATACGATGGGCTCTTAACTTGGTAAGCAGCCTCATGTCTGGCACTTTGTCAAAGGCCTTCTGAAAATCCAAGTATACAACATCTACTGCATACTTTCTACCTATTTTCTAATCTCAAAGAATTCCAACAGGTTCGTCAGGCAAGATTTTCCCTTAAGGAAACCATGCTGGCTTTATTCTATCTTGTCCTGTGTCACCAAGTATTCCATAACCTCATCCTTAACAATTGACTCCAATGTCTTCCCAATTACTGAAGTCAGGCTAACTGGTCTGTAATTTCCTTTCTGCTGCCTCCCTTCTTTCTTAAAGAGTGGAGTGACATTTGCAGTTTTCCAGTTCTCTGGAAGCATGCCGGAGCCCAATGGTTCTTGAAATCTACAATCTCTACCGCTACCTTTCAGAATCCTGGCACTCCGTTCATCTGGTCCGGGTGACCTAAGCACCTTTAGGTCTTTCAGCTTTTTGAGCACCTTCTCCCTTGTAATAGCAACTGCACCCACTTCTCTTTCCCCACACCTTTCAGCATCTGGCACACTGCTAGTGTCTTCCACAGTGAAGACTGATGCAAAATACTCATTTAGTTCATCTGCCCCCCTGTTGTTATTTCTCCAGCCCTATTTTCTAGCGGTCCTATGTTCACTCTCATGTTTCTTATTTTTTTATATACTTGAGAAACTTTTTTTATCCATCGTGATGTTATTTGCTAGCTTGCTTTCATATTTCATCTTTTCCACCCTAATGTTTATTTTAGTTGCTTTCTGTAGGTTTTAAAAAGCTTTCCAATCTTCTATGTTCCCACTAATTTTTGCTTTGTTGTATACCCTCTCTTGCTTTTATGTTAGCTTTGACTTCCCTTGTCAGCCACGGTCATACTATTTTGCCGTTTGATTATTTCTTTGTTTTTGGAATACATCTATCCTGCACCTTCCTCATTTTTCCCAGTAAACTCCAGCTATTGCTTCTCTACTGTCATTTCTGCCAGCAGCTCCTTCCCATTTACTTGGCCAACTCCTCTCTCATACCACTGTAATTTCCCTTACTCCACTGAAATACTGCTGCATCAGATTTTCCTTTCTCCCTATTAAATTTCAAGTTGAGCTCAATCATATTGTCTCCTCAGGGTTCTTTTACCTTAAGCTCACTAATGGTCTGGTTCATTAGAAAACACCCAATCCAGTACAGCTGATCCCTGAGTAGGCTCATTGACAAACTGCTCCAAAAAACCATCTCACAGGCATTCCACAAATTCACTTTCCTGAGATCCATTACCAACCTGATTTTCCCAATCTACCTGGATGTTAAAATCTCCCATAACTATCATAACATTGCCCTTTTGACACACCTTTTCTATTTCCTGTTGTAATCTGTGGTCCCAGCTACTGTTTGGAGGCCTGTATATAACTGTCATCAGGGTCCTATTACCCTTGCAGTTTCTTAACTCAACCCACAAGGATTCACCATCTTTCAATCCTATGTCACATCTTTCTAATGATTTGATGCCATTCTTTACCAGCAGAGCCACACTACCACCTCTGCCTATCTTCCTATGCCTCCGATATAATGAGTAACCTTGGATATTCAGTTCCCAACTACAACCATCCTTCAGCCACGATTGAGTGATGGTAACAACATCATACCTGACAATCTGTAATAGTGCAACAAGATCATCCACCTTATTTCTAGTAGTGCATTGTGATATAACACTTGGAGTGCTGTATTTGCTGCCCTTTTTTGATTCTACATTTTCAATGCACTGATACTCAGCCTGCTGGCTGCAGTTTTGTCCTATGATCTGCCTGCCCTTCCTGACAGTCTGATTGCATGCTATCTTTGGTTTTTTACCATCTGTCCTATCCTGAGTCCCTTCACTCCGGTGCTCAGACCCCTGTCAAGTTAGTTTAAACCCTCCCCAACAGCTCTAACAAACCTGTCTGCGAGAATATTGGTCCCCCTTAGGTTCAGGTGCAACCCGTCCCTTTTGTCCATGTCACACCTACCACCAGAAGTGATCCCAGTGATCCAAGAACCTTGGTCACGCATTTATCTGCCCAATCATCCTGTGTCTACTTCTGATACTTGCATGTGTTTGAAAGCTATTCTCCAAGTCATCAAAATCGAAGCGAGTTTATTATCGAAGTACATATGTGTCACATATAAAATCCAGAGATTAATTTTCTTGTGGGCGTATTCAGTAAATCCATAGTAGAATAATAACCAAAACAGAATCAATGAAAGACTGCACCTTGTGTGCAAAAGACAGCAAACTCCAAATACGAAAAGAAATAATAATAAATATTGAGAACATGAGATGACTAATCCTTGAAAGTGAGCCCATAAGTTGTGGAAACATTTTAATGATAGGCAAGTGAAGTTATCTCCTTTTGGTGCAAGAGCCTGATGGTTGAGGGGCAATAACTGTTCCTGAACCTGGTGGTGTGAGTTCTAAGGCTCCTGTACCACCTTCCTGATGACAGCAGTGAGAAGAGAGCAAGTCTTTGGTGATGTGGGTCCCAGATGATGGATGCTGGTTTCTGTAACATTTTGTATAGAAGTTCAGAATGATGGGTTGGGCTCTACCTCTGACTGGGCCGTATCCACTACTTTTTTAGGGTTTTCCATTCAAAGTCATTCGTATTTCCGTATCAGGCTGTGGTGCAGCCAGTCAATATCCTCTCCACTACATATCTGTAGAAGTTTGTCAAAATTTTACATGTCGTGCTGAATCTACGCAAACTCCAAAGGAAGTAGAGGCACTGCTGTGTTTTCCTTGTAATTGTACTTGTGTGCTGGGCTCAGAACAGGTCCTCTGAAATAATAAGAGAGGAATTTAAAGTTGCCTACCCTCTCCACCTCTGATCCTCTAATGAGGACTGGCTCATGGACCTCTAGTTTCCTTCTTCTGAAGTCAATGATCAGCTCCTTGATCATCAGCTTGTTCAGTGAAACGTATGTGAATAGAACAGAATGCCCCCAAGACAAGGCCTTGTACCAGTTAGTCTCCATGTGCAGCACTGCCCTCTGGCAATTAGCAACCAGGAGAAGACCCTGGAAAACATGATTTTCCATTTCTTGGGATCTGCCCTGTGGAGAATGCAGACAGCAGTGTTGAAATTCACTGTTGCTCTCCTCGTTCCTTGTTGCTTCATTTGAGTGATAATCGTAGCACGTATTTCTGCAGCTGGCATGCTGTCTATGCCATATAGCAGCCAAGTTTCCTTTGTTTAATTTTTAGTGTAATTTAGGGATACTGCACAGTAACAGGCCCTCTGGCCCAATGAGCCTGCGCTGCCCAACAACATTCATGTCACCAAGTAGCATAATAACCTGTATGTCTGAAATGTGGGAGGAAAATGGAGCATACGGAGGACACGTGGAAAACGTACAAACTCCTGACAGACAGTGGTGGGAATTGAACTCGGTCACTGGTTTGGTAAAGCGATGCTCTAACTGATGCACTACCATGCTATTTTTTTTTTAAATGATTGAATTGATTGATTGAGTCTGTGAAGAAGCCTAAATAGAGGCTACTTGTAACTGTGGCACTCAGCATGCACTGTAACTGGACTGTTGAAAACACTTTACCCACTGAAATAGGATCACTGTGGTGCGAGTGTTATTAATACACTCCTGTTCATTGTTAATTCCATACCCACAGTGGTGAGGATAGTGGTGCAGACAGTCCAGCACATCATGAGCTTCCCATGATTCAGGATATTTAGAAGGACAGGTGTGTAAAAAGGGCCTGTCGGATCACTGGAGACCGAAACAATCCCAACCACAATCTATTTCAGCTGCTACCATCCAGTAAGTGGTACCGCAGCATAAAAGCCAGGACCAACAGGCTCTGGGACAGCTTCTTCCACCAGGCCATCAGATTGATGAGCTCACACTGACTTGAGTGTACTCTATATTACAATGATTGCTCTATTTATTATAAATTACTATGATTGCACATTTAGATGGAGACGTAATGTAAAGATTTTTACTCATGTATGTGAAGGATATAAGAAATAAAGTCAATTCAATTCATGCCTGTATTTCCCTGCGTGTTCCCCCCCCCCACCCCCCCCAACTAATCCCATTTTACCTGTAGGCTGGTCTTTATTTCCACTTAAGACAGTAGGAGTTGAATTTATCTGCAATACATCAAATGCTTTTATTTTCTCAGCATTTTTAGGCCAAAGCTGGTTCTGTACTTGTTTATCAGGTTTGCCAAATTTTGTAGTTCATCATATCTTAATGGCTATAGTCTTTCCCGAACAGGATGTGTCAAATGGAGTGGATGCGTAAATTTTTGCCGGTGTGTTGGAGAGGCTCCGTTCTCTGACTCCATCAACGTCACGACTCCTGGTGTGTTTTCAGGTTGCTCATGAAATGCATTTTTCTGACCCAGTCTTCCTTGTGTGTCAGCCTCAGCTCTATTTCACCTTAATGTCACAGATCTCGGCTGTTCATTCTGGCATCATCACTCTAAATATCTCTGTATTGCTATTTGTCTTCCTTGCTTCACAGTGCTTAGCAAGCTCCATCATTCTGACTATGTTCTCAGACATCTCCACTGATTCTCTTCTCAGGATCTACATTTACCTCTGAACCACTGTGCAGTTTGTTGATGGGTTTTGTATATTTCACACTCCTGCTCTTGAACTGCATCATTATTCAAGAAATGCAGAAATAAGGTATATTTTGGGAAGTGAACAAGAAGTTGACTACTCTGTGCCAAAGCTGAGCACACACCACAGGATATGTTGGAAGAGTTATACTGGGAATAGTTCTGAAAACAAAAAGAATTATATTTTTACCTTGTGATGTTTAGAAACTCTGCTTTGCAATTTATCACGTTCGCAGCTTCATCCTTGTGATGTAAGCAGAAACCAAGATGCACTGTGCTTTTATATTGAAGACTTGCGTAATTTCGTGAACATAAAGTCAGTCACTCAATTTGAGGTCTAGTGTGGAGGTTTTGAGTTGTACTGCACTGTGTTGTGCATATATTACAGGGTTTCATCATTATACTGCATTGCATGGGTGAAATTCCTCATATTTCTCACCCTTATCTGCATTAAATAAGCACAGACAAAAGAGTAGATTATATTATTCATGATGCATGAATAACTGATGTCTGGGATTTACACTGCAGAGTTTTGCAATACTGATGCATGTAGTTGATGCAGTTTCTGAGGAAGGTTAATATATATTTTTCAACACAAACAAGAGAAAATCTGCAGATGCTGGAAATCCAAGCAACGCACACAAAATGCTGGAGGAACTGAGCGAGCCAGGCAGCATCTATGGAAAAGGGTACAGCTGACATTTCAGGCTGAGACCCTTCATCAAGACTCTGATGAAAGTCTTGGCCTGAAACGTCGACTGCAGTCTTTTCCATAGATGCGACCTGGCCTGCTGAGTTCCTCTGGTATTTTGTGTGTGTTGCATATATTTTTTTTGGTAGCCTATGACGATGTGGTTGGCATGAAAAGATCCATCTGGAAAATTAAGTGAATTATCATTTATAATATGATTAGCTACTATATGTTCTTCCATGAATGGATCACATTGTCACAAATCACCTGTGTGTGAGAATTGATAGTAAGTAACAGGTGGCTGAACGAACGGGCGGCATTTAAAATTTGACAGAGCCACAATGTTTTGATTATTAATTTACTCGTTATAATATTGTTTGATCCAACAGCAAATCTATTGGACTTTGTCAGGAAGCAAGAAGAAAATTCAAGGGCAGAGGCTTTTTGGTCTGTTTTGAATTGGGATGGTAGAAAAAAACAGAAAGATCTGTTCATGCTTGTCACAAGTTTAAATTTGTTGCTTCTGATGTGAACCTGCTTATCAGTTCAGATGAGATTCACCCAAGTCTAGGTAGACCATGTTTACTAATGTAAATATTTGATGGACTAATTTTTCACAAGTCTGGTGACCATGTGGTGTACTTAAAAGTTGATTTTAGAAATACAGATGAAGTAAACACACGATGATAATAAGCATTTCATTTCTTGTATCGGTCACTTTTTGAATTTGCTCCTGGAATTTGGGTAGTGTTGGGAATGCTATGTTTATTGTCTTCAGTTTTCTTCCCAGGGCACAATGCATGAACTACATTAAGTAGAGGAATTTACAAATAGGTTAGACTATAAGCTTCATGAATAAGGGAACCTCAAGGCCCTTGTACAGCTGTATTATGTGGCCTCATTCCATTTAAACTATGCTCCGTTTTCTACTCATCCAACTGAAGTGGATAACCTCTCATATTCCCACATTATATTCCATCTTCCGTATTTTAACCACTCCCTTAATCTATCTGTTTGAGGCCCCCACTAATACTTATATTGTCAGCAGAGTTGCTCACTTTAGCTAAGTCATCAAGATAGATTGTAAATAGCTGAGGGTCCAGTATTAGTCCTTGGGGCATCCTAGTTACTGCTTGTTGTTCCTTTTTGTGCCTTGTGCAAGGCACATTGGGTGACATTTTTGCCATTTCCGTAGCACGTGACATTTTTTGAGGCCGGGTTGCTAGCTCGGTGTTCAACCTAGCGCGAATGGAAAGCGTGGAAGGAGCCGGCCGAATTTGAACTCGGGACCATTCACCTGGAAGTCTGGTGCTGATGCAGCTACACCACTGGTCAGCAGCTACTGCTCGAAAAAGATCCATCAATCCCAATTCTCTGTTTTCAACTAGCCAGTCTTCCATCCTTATTAACAAATTATTTCAATATCTGGACCTCTTCCCTTGGCATGCAACCTTTTATTTCACACTTTATTGAATGCCTTCTGGAAGTCCATTGTTTGCCATTTATTCACCAGGCTCATTATATCCTCAAAGATCTCTAATAAAATTGTCAAATGTGATTTCCCACTTAGGCAATTATGTTTGAGTTGTGTTATGATTTTCTAAATGTCCAGCCTCTTCCTTAACAATGGAGTCCAGCATTTTTCCAATGACTTGATGTCAAGTTAACTGGCTTATAGTTTCCATATTCTCTCTCTTCCTTCTTGTCTTGAATAAGCATATTCCATTTGTAATTTTCCAAAATGCTGGAAAATTTGCAAGATCATAGAAATCCAGCCACACCTTTTAACACCTCAGAATGCTGGTCTGAGGAATGTGATGACATTTTAGTTCCATTGTTGCCCCTGTATTATACTATTACTGGGATGATCTTAGTGTCTATTACTATGTGATAGATGGATGCTAATTCCTTAAATAATTCCAGCTTCATCTTTTATGAAACATTAATTTTACTCCCATTTTGTGTACTTATATAAAAAAATCAACTTTATTTTCATGCTCTGATAACATAACTATTCTTTGACCTCACCAGGACTTCAACAGAATTGCAAAAAAACAAAACATTTGTTCATAGGAGCAATTTTCCGCAAGTCTCCCTAAAAATCAAATGTACTACTACCACAGCAGCTGGGGATTTAAAATTTCCTGAATAATGTGCTCTTCATTGTAACCTCTGTGATAAAATTTGACCCCTTCACCAGGGTAGTATTTCTGTGTGCTTTTCTGATAAAGTCATACTGGAATTCTCATGCTTATCAGCAGCCTGTTGTTGTGAACCCCTTTTCTTACACAGCATTGCTGGAATGGCATTGCATCCTTCAAGTCTGAAATAATTAAGAATTTTTAGTTATTGACTAAGCTTTCAGGAAAAAAAAGTCCTTGGAATAAGTCTACATTATTGAAAGAATTCATGCTTCAGGGACGTTATGTTGGACTGTAGTTTTACTAGAAACCATTTCCATTGATTAATGATGGTGCCAAATAGATATCCCATTTATTATATTCACAGGGAGTAATTTTGGTTTTAGGGTTTTCTTAAAACTGTTAAATTTATTTAATATTATGTCTGGTACAGGTGACCCCCGCTTTACGAATCTTCGCTTTACGCCACTTTGCTTTTATAAAAGACCTACATTAGTAACTTGTTTTCACTTTTCAAAGAGGATTGTCGCTTCTATGAAAATTTTTCCCATATAAATTAATGGTTCTTCACTTTATGCCATTTTGGCTTAAGAAAGGTTTCATAGGAAACCTTGCGTATTTTGAATGCAAGTTCCATGTACGGTTGCTGCAATAAAACAGATAATGCTGGAAATACTCAAAAGGTTAGGTTGCATCCGTAGAAATACGAAATGGCTTTTCATTTCAGGTTGAAGACTGTCAGAACAGTGAAGGGGGACAGAAGCTTGTTAAATTACAGGGAGTTGGGACAAGGTAAATTATCCTGCTGCTCTTGTTTTCTAAACAGCAAGGCTCCACTTGTAAAATCACCAAAATGAAGAAATCTTCAAACCGTAGTCATTTCTGTTTCATACTCTGCTTATGTATGCACGT
Source organism: Hemitrygon akajei (assembly GCF_048418815.1). NCBI lineage: Eukaryota > Metazoa > Chordata > Chondrichthyes > Myliobatiformes > Dasyatidae > Hemitrygon > Hemitrygon akajei. The sequence continues at coordinate 163,463,043 of NC_133126.1, forward strand.
GATGTGCATGATAGCATGGCAATTAACACAATCACTAATCGGGGTTTAATACCAGTTGTCTGTAAGGTGTTTGTGCATTGTCCCTGTGACTGTGTAGGTTTCCTCTCAAACTCCAAAGATGCCCAGGTTGGGCTTATTAAGTTCTGGGCACGCCACATTGGCACTGGAAGCATGGCAGCACCTTCAAGCTGACCCCAGCACAAACATCACTGATTTGATTTGATGCAAACTGGATGTTTCACTGTATGTTTCTGTTTTGCTGCACACATGACAAATAAAGCTTATCGTTATCTTTATATGTGAATACTTGCTACTGTTTTGAGATGTCGCAAATATTTAAATGTGGAGTCTATTTTTTTTGACAATATCTCAGGAGGTGAATGATTTGATACTTATGCAGGTTTTTATTATGATCAGACACCATTGTAACAAAACAGGGTGACTTGTGATAAGTAGCACATTTTGAAAGTGAAATTGATTTATCGGTTTTTTTAAACAAAAAAGAATACTGGTGAATCAACACCATATATTGCTGTGCACCCAATTTTATCTGTGCATAGAGTGAGTTATTGATTTGCACTTCTGGCTGGGACTAAGTTCATCCCATCAGACACTTGATCCTAAATCAAGGCCCACTTTCCAAATGAAGGCCTAGAAATTATGCTCTTGGTTCTGAACATTAGCTTGGTTAGAACCCCATTAACTGTGCTGATCAAGCTAAATACTTCGAGCTCAAATGTTTATTATAACCATTCATTATTGCCCAGAATTTGGATTTCATTATTTTTCAAGTGTTTGCCTGAGTTTAGCAGTAGCACCAATGGTGGAATGGTATCTGGCTCAAAGAAAGATGAAAACAGTTTTTAGAAGCCAATCATCTCATTCTCAGAACATTCCTCAAAGTTTCTCAGAGCTTTCTTGCAGGTCCATTTCTTCAGAATTGGAGTCAGGTTTATTATCACTGTCGTATGTATTGTTTTGCCACAGCACTACAGTACTAAGATATAAAATTACAATAAATTGCAAGATAAATCACGCAAAGAAAGGAACAATGAGGCAGCATTCATGAGCCGTTCAAAAATCTGGTGATGGGGGAAGAACCTGTTTCTGAATCATTGAGTGTGAGTCATCAAGTTCTTTACCCCCTCCCTAATGAGAGAGGGCATTTCCTGGATGCGGAGGATCCTTGGTGATAGATGTTCACTTCTTGAGGCGTTGCCTCTTGAAGATGGCCTCGGTGGTAGGAACGGTTGCACCCTTGATGGAACTGGCAGAGACTACAACCCCCCTGTAGCCTCTCCTGATCCTGTGCATTGCAGCATCCATTCCAGGCTGTGATGCAACCAATCAAAATGTAGAGTTTTTTGTGACATACCAAATGTCCTTAAGCTCCTAATGAAGTAGAGTCACTGGCATACCTTCTTCATGATTCAATGTGTTTGGCTTAGGTTAGACCCTCTGAGATGTTGACACCCAGGAGCTTGAAGTTGCTCATCCTTTCTGCTGTGGAATCCTCAAATTTGACTTGTGTGTGTTCTTCCAAAAAGCAAATCCTTGGTCTTTTAATGTGCCTCATCACAAGATTAAAAGAAGAAATGTTAAATAATTTCAAAGATTTTAGTTCCATTTGTAATTCCTATGACTACATTTTGCAAGACCTAATCAAGTTTCAGGGTGCTGCTGAGAAATGATTTTCTCAGTAATCATTTTGGGCAGAAACAGTCTCCTTCTTGACCACATTACAAAAGCAAGATTTCTGCTTACAAGTCAACACTTGCAAGAAACTCAACCAGACCAGTTATAAAAATGGTTTGGTCTCAAGAGTAAGTGAAAGACAAGGCATCCTGCAGTCAACGATCACTCCATTTACAAATCACAAGTCAGGTGTGATGGCACACTGACTGCTTGCACAAATAGGTGCAGTTCCAACATAAGCTGAGGCTCATCGGTGAAAGATAACATATCTGATTGTCATTAAGCATTCACTTCTCCACTCCACCACCTACTCCATGGCTGCTTTGTGAGCCAGAGCAAAACTCACTGCTGCCTTTTCAATGTCACCTTCAAAATGCTTAACATCTTGCCAAAAGAGACAAGTCTGGCAAGAGTATGGGTTCCCATCACCTACAGCTCCCAATTCAGGCTGGACGCAGATCTGACCTGGAATTCTGTATCCATCATCACTGCGGCAATTTCTTTGCCATGTAGAGGAGGGTGGTTCACCACTTGTAGCCACTCATAGGTGGGTAACTGGCTCTACAAATCTTCCAGGAGGAAATAGAGAAAAGACTGTCTCACACTGTCACACTGTGATATCACTAAAACCTTTGTAAAGTCTAAGTTCAGTTCACATTAAGCTGGTCTGTATAGGCCATGACCTCAAGTTTTATATTGAGCCTGCACATAAAAGTGTGTTTATGTTATTGGTGTGACTCACATATTCATATTTGCTCTGTGCAAAGGGCAGAATGTTCTGAGCAGCTTTGATATTATTTTGCCATGAATCCATTTTTTCAACTGTGCAGTGAGACAGCAGGGAGCTTTCATTCTGAAATCTTGTCAGAATTTCTCCAAGCTAGTGAAACTTGAATGCAGAATACAATCTGCGGCCAAAAGTTCTTCGTTCCTCCTCAAGGCTCCTTAGTATTTTCTGCAGTCTTCAATATGATGCTACCACTAGGCACCCCTTCCCCTTCCTCCCCCCTCCTCATCACTCAGCCTGAAATAATATTGCCTCAGTGATTCCTTGGTTCACTCTTCCATCTCCAGTACCCATGAAATACCAGGCTTTTTTTGTTTCTTCCCTTCCTACCCTCCAGGACTACAACAGTCTTGTAGGCGAATCAACAGTTCACTTGTATTATTTCCATTCTGGTGTCCTACATTTGGAAGTTGCAATGTGGTCTCCTCTACACTGGGGAAAGCAAATGCACATCAGATGACTGCTTTGCAGAACACCATGCGATCATGCGTTTCCAGTTGCCTGTTATTTTAATACTCTGTCTCACTCTCACTCCCACTCAATTCAGTTTTGGCCTCTTGCACTCTTTTACGGAGCCAGATGTAAACTCAAGTGGCAGCAGCTGGATCTGTATTTGGATGGGAGCGGCCCCCAGTCCTCAAAGAATTCAACAGTTTCAGACCAGCCTTTGTCAGAACTGGCCAGGTCTGATGAACAGTTGTCAAGCTCTAATGCTAATTCAGTTTTTTTCCGCCTCGCGATATTTAAGCTGACTTGATGGGTGTTTCCTGCCATTTCTGTTGGAAATCTAGCTAGTATGATGTTTTGTTTCCCATGGTTGTAATATTTGTTTTTTCTTTGTCCTCATTCCTGTTTTTATTTAAATGTCACCAGCTGATGAATTGCAATTAGTAAGCCATTCCATCCCCCCTCTGCCTGAGCTACGACCGTTGGTGTCATCTCCCTTGGTTCCCATCCTATCACAGACTTTTCCTTTGTTCTCTTCATTCTGCTCCCTTACAGTTTTTTTAAAAATAATTTCTAATTTTTCCTTGTGATGAAAGATAAATGTGAAACATATATGAGTGTCTACCCTTGTACTATATTCTACTGGTAGTATTTCCAGCATTCTGCTTTTAATTCTTACGATTCCAAGTTATAGACAGCCTCCGTGTGAGTGCTGATTTAGCAGAAATATAAACACTTCAAATCTTATATCTGGGAGTTGATGCATGTGTTGACACACAAGCCTTGCATGATTTAATTACATTAATAGCACCTATGTAGACATTCCATGTAATATTGACAGTGAATCTGCAACTATGATATTGACAACGAAAACCACAAGTTAATTTTCTGCATCCACTGACTAACGTACTCATCATAAGAAACGGACTCTGAATCAACTCCTGACCTGGCTTGCATCTTCACAGGCAAACTACGAATTTGGCCCGTGCAGTGTACTGGGAGGAGACTGCATAAAGATTGCATTTAGAAACGGAGAAGATGTTGAATTTGAAAAATAGGATAAGAATTTAAAACTGGCAGATGGCGCAGCTTTGGGAGCTGAGGACAGGAAGTTGCAGTGGGTGAAGTGTAAGATAGATATGGATAGGAGTTTTGGGTGAGCCAAAAGAGGCGTTGGAATAATCAGATTTGGAAGAAGCTAAGAAAGGATGAGAGTCTTACAACAGCTGGACCTCCTGTGTCAGCAGCTTGATAGAGTCTGAATGAATTGAATTGAAAATACACATGGACTAAGATGTTAACTGTCCTGTGATATCATCAGTTGATCTGCCACCTGTCTTCAGGAGTTACGGCCCACTTATGATCCAGACTCCCTCGAGGTGGAGGGCCAGCATTGCTAAAGCACCACCTCCCACTGATGAGCTTAACAGCTTGGCATCTGCATCTATCAGAGTTGTTGGTCGCTTCCATCCAACAGATAGTCTACTCTTCAGGTGTCTATGCAGCTTCTGAAGAGTTTACAAAAGATGGATACACTGTCCAATTTTCTGCCCCTCTGGACGTACTTAGTCCACACCCATGATGATCCTGCCTCTGCTGCCTCAGCTACAGCCCTGCTGGTTGACTTGATCTCTCTTCTAGTAAAGCCAAGGTCACGCAGCCACTTCTGGAAAGTGAACGCAATAAAGCCACGGCAACCTACTTCGAAGCACCCTACTGCTTTGCTGAAAGTGTTCACTCAAACAGGTATCTTCACAATGATATTGATTAAACATAGCAATCCCCAAACCTTATCATGTTTCCAACTGGTCATAATCTAACACTTGAAAATTAAACATTATTCAAATGCTGGATTGCAAGTTGAAAATGGCCTTACAGTACAATAAATGTTTCAACCCTTGGACTGTCTGCATTGTACCACACTTGGCAGAATCCTTTCTTGGTGAGCTTTGTTGGCATGGTAGCTGTCTATTGTGCTCTGCTGGTGCCTGCAACTTGTTTGTAATGTAACAGAAGTAAAGTAATTAAAGCGTTGTTGATACTGTGCTTTGAACTCCCAAACAATTCTAAACGCAAATAAATAAAACTGGGGTACTCCTAAAGGTACAGATGATTCATAGTTAATATCAGCCTTTGCTAATTTTATAATCCTTAATTTTTAGATGCCACTTTGAGACATTGGATAGAAACTTCACATAAATCACCTACTGCATCTATGTTTGTCTTTTCACAATGATCATGGGGCTGAATCAGTAAGCTAATTAACTGATAACCAGCCACACTCCTCAACATCTTAAGAGTAACAAAATGGACCCAAGATCTTAAACTTCCAATTAAGATGGAGCAACCGAACATGTGCAACAGCTTTCTGGCAATCAAAAGGCTAAGAAATCCAACTAAAAACATCACTAAAAATATATTTTCTGAGGTAAAGTGTGTTAAATTATTGCTGCAAACAGTGAAGGGATGAGTGTTGGCGAGGTGAGATCAGTGGATGAGTCAAGATGCTGTGTCACAGAATCATTGCAGATGGGGTTCTGATGCCTAAACAGGTGGCCTGGGAGTGAGGTTGGATTACTCTGGGCACTGAAAGGAGAAGTTGGGGCCTGGGCAGAGGAGAATTGGTGCCCGTGCAACTGGTTTGGGTGCGAGGCTGGATTGCTCCAGGCACCAAGCTGATTTGAAGAGCTTGGGCGCGGCTTCGGGCTGGATGAAGAAATCTGGGCCCGGAGCAAGCCCTTGACTGAGTTTTCTAGCAGTGGTGCCTGGGTCCTAGTCCAAGGTATGCTGTTTCGGCAACTTAAACACCAGCCCAGATCAGGGACGAGAGCTGATTTCGCTTGCTCTCGGCGATCTTCACTCCTCTTTCTAGTGCACCAGAGCCTTACATTATTCAGTTGTTTAGTCAATTTAAATGCCAGCCCAGATAGACCAAAAAGACAGTGTCAGTTGGGACGAGAGCCAGTTTCACTTGATCACCACGATAGTCATCTCCATGGCTCTGAGGCTATGAAGACAGCCTTGACTGCTGTGCTCAGTGCATGCTAATATGATGAACTGATGAGTGAGGCTTTCAGCCTGCTCCGGGATTTGGATCTGAGCACTCAATTTTAGTTCAGATATTCGCTTCATTTGTTCGCTTAACTTGTGGGTTTTTTTTCTTTCTCTTGTGCATCGAGTGTTGGTCCTTTATTTTTATTTTTATTCTCTTTGTTTTTTAAAATTGGGTTCTTCCAGGTTTCTTGCTTTGTTGGCTACCTGTGGGCAAGCAAATCTCAAGGCTGTCTAGTTTATGCATTCTTTGATAACAAATCTACTTGAATCTTGAATCTATAAGAGAACAAGAAATAGAAGAAGGAATAAGCTAGTTGGCATCTCACATCCATTCTGTATTCAATAAGATGAAAAATTACCTTTAACCTTAGTGTCACCTCCCTATAGTAATACCACATCCCTTAATTTCTCTAATGTTGTCAGATGCTTCGTTCATGCTGATTCCATGTGGACTCGAGTGCTCTAATCGCACTGCCCTGGTCATCATTTAATTTGGCTAAATGCCCTAGCACATGATGAAACGACTACACACAGATTCAGGAGCTCAAAGTCGCAGAAGGTCTGATCCCACCTCAGAATGTGGCTGTTGCCTCATAAGTCAACCCACAGAATTCTCAGCGAGCTACTATCTAATTAATCCAAGATCCACCAACTGCTGTGTTCTTCAGCACTTCACTTATATCTACCATTATTCTTGCTTTAAGATGATCACTCCCTCAGGATGTTTGTACTTTAAGTAGTTCTTTACATTCCCATTTATCATGTCATGTTGGTACCCAGAGCTCCATAGATTTTTGTCTACTAATTCCTAGTCTGAAATATTAATATGCTTTTAGTGTGAATACATCTATTTTTCACAGTCACAGATCTTGGCGCTCTAAAGCAAAGGTATGTTAGCTTTAAATATGTTCGCCTTTATTATTAAACAGGTTGTTCAATGCAGCAGGCTTGAAATCTTCTTTCATGTAGGAAGGTTTACTGGTGAACCGTGGCAGCCAGGATCCAAAGTCTAGAAAAGGTAATTCTGACTTAAGCACTTGGAAGATATTTGAAAGCGCAGAATTCAATGCCACAGAAAAACTGTGGAGGCCAAGTCGTTGATTAGTAAGGGTGCCAATGGTTACAGGAAGAAAGCAGGAGAAAGGGGTTGAGAGGCATGATAAACCATCCATGATGGATGGTGGAGCAGAGTCGACGGGCCGAATGGCCTCATTCTGCTCATATGTATTACAGTCCTATGGACTGGTTAAGAGCAGAAGGGATTTGATTTCTATCTCTGGACTGTCATTTACTTGGATTTTCAGAAGGCTCTTGATAAGGTGCCACACATGAGGCTGTTTTGCAAGATAAAATCCTATGGTTTTACAGGAAAGATGCTGGCATGGATAGAGGAATATTGACGGGCAAGAGGCGGTGAGTGGGAATGAAAGAGGCCTTTTTTTGCTTGGCTGCCAGTGACAAGTGGTGTTCCACAGAGGTCAGTATTGGGACTGCTACTTTTCACAGTGTTTGTCAATGATTTAGATAGTGGAATTGATGACCTTATGGCAAAGTTTGGGGGTGATGCAAAGATAGCTGGAGGGGTAGGTAGCACTGAGGAAACAACGCGATTGCAGCAGGACTTAGGAAGAATGGACAAAAAGTGGCTGAGGAATGCAGTGTTGGGAAATGTATGATAATGCATTTTGTTAAAAGGGACAATAGTGTGGACTATAATCTAAATGGGGGAGAAGGTTCAAACATCAGAGGTCAAAAGGGACTTAAGAGTCCTCATGCAAGACTCCCAGAAGGTTAAATTACAAGCTGAGTCTGTGGTGAAGAAAACAAATGCAATGTTTGCATTTATTTCAAGGGGAATAGAATATAAAAGCAAAGAGATAATGCTGAGCCTTTATAAGACACTAGTCAGGCCACACTTGAAGTACTGCCAGCAGTTTGGGGCCCCATATCTCAGAAAGGATGTGCTGTCATTGGAGAGAGTCCAGATGAGGTTCACAAGGATGATTCTGGGAACAAAGGGGTTAACATATGAGGAGCATTTGGCACTTTTGGGTCTGCACTCACTGGAATTTAGGAGAATGCAGGTGATCTCATTGAAACTACTGAATATTGAAAGGACTAGATAGGGTGGATGTGGAGAGGGTATTTCCTGTGGTGGGAGTACCCAGAACTAGAGGGCTCAGCCTCAAATTTGAGGGGCGACTTTTTAGAACACAGACATCCCATCTCTCCCAGAAGTTCTGGGAGTCTCCCGCATATTGATAACGGCTCACTGACACCCGCAGATTATATACAATATCCCAGAAATCGATTTTTTTGAGAGGGAGAGGAAGAGCGAGAGGGAGCATCCTGATTGGTCTGTCTTCATCCTAAGTAGACCTATCAGTTTTCTCTGTGGGCGGGCTTTACAGTCAACCTCAAAAATACTGACAGTGTTGCTCGCTGCACTGTTAGCAACAGTGACTTTTCTATTGCCCATGGTGGTTTAAATGACTGTAAAAGTCATGTTGTGGTGAGTTTAACAGGTGTCATTCATTTATTAGCACAACTAACATTATTTAAACTAGCTGGCTAGTTGCTAAGCAGTTACTCTATTGATGTCCTACGTGATGAGGCCAAACTCCCTGTAGGCTTGCTTAAAGTTGTGATAGAATAAAAAAAACTCCATTATAATATAATATAAGTGCATATTTTAATGTCACATTTTCTGCATATACCCAACTTAGTTTACAGATTAGACAAAATCACTAAACAAAGTATTACATACACCCTTGGAGGTCGACCGGTTGGGGGGGATATGGGGTTGTGGGGGGCGGTGGTGCTAACTCCTGAAATGATTTTTTGCAGGGTGGGATGTCTGAGAACAGGGGTACAGGGGAAATTTTTTAGCCAGAGAGTAGTGAATCTGTGGAATGCTCTGCCACAGACTTCAGTCAGGTCATCAAAGGATATGGCGACAAGACAGGTGTATGGGGTTGAGTGCGATCCAGGATCAGCCATGATGGAATGGTGGAGTAGACTCGATGGGCTGAATGGCCTAATTCTGCTCCTATGTCTTATGGATGCACACGAGGACCTTTGTTGTATGTTTTTTTTAAACTTAATTTTCTTTGAGGAACAGACTTTTTTCTAATACAGTATTTGCAGTTTGCTCATCTGGTTTTTAAATGTTTTGGTAGCATTGGATACTTGGCTCTTCAGATGCCATGCTGTTCACTCATTTCTGGTCTTAGTGGAAATCTAACTTTACTCCATGGTGCAGTTACTGCCAGAAATAGAAAAATATCTAAGTTTGAATCTGTGTTACTATGTGGGATTCTGTACCACTGGTGGGATTAAACAAAAAGCCCTGATTATAAATTTACCCTGTTGAATTTCTGTTTTGCTGCTGATTTACCGTAAGTGTGTGCAAAAGTGATTGCCACTGATTAAATCACCCCTGACAACTAATGAAGAAGATGACTTCACTTGTTTATTCCTTTGGGATCTCTACTTGATATTAGTGCAACTTGAATCAGAAGCACTGTTAAATGCAGCCACATCACCACTTCTGTGATCTTCGTATCTGGTGCCGTTTTAACAAGGTCCCTCTGAGTAGATGGCATGCAGTTGTAAGCAGCAGATTCAATCTCTGGTATTAGATGTCAGACTGAGGCAGGTGGATGCAATCTGAGCCATCTGCAGTTGCACATCTGATTCACCCTGCCCCTTTAATAGCAACTCAGCGTGAAAATCCTGTCTGTGTTTCTGTGGCTCTGGGGGGGGGGGGGGGGGGGTGGGGGTAGGAGGTAGGTTGCTGGGAGGTGAAGTATGTTGCATTTTGCTTGTTGCTAAACAACATCAGTTACAGATTTTTTTCTTTTAATGTGCTTCAGATGGCATAACCCCAGGGTGCTTAAGGAAGTAGCTGTAACAGGGACAGATGTCTTGTCTGTTTGACCCTTTTGGCTGCCGACAGCACAGTGACATTTGGAGAAAACTCAGTGGCGCTGACAGCCTGCTTTCCCTGTTTCCAAGTGCGCGATTAGCAAGCTGACTCTGGTGATTGCTTTCATGTATAAAACAGAGCGGAGTTTGAGGACGTATTTAGCAAAAAAATGGAATCTGAGACGAGAGAATCTGCAGATGCTGGAAATCCAAAGCAACACGCACAAAATGCTGGAGGAGCTCAGCAGGCCAGGCAGCGTCTCTGGAAAAGGGTGAGCAGTCGACGTTTCAGGCTGAGACCCTTCATCAGGAGTCATGGAGAACTCGTGAAACGTTGACTGTTTACTCTTCTCCCTAGATGTTGCCTGGGCGGCTGAGTAATGCCAGCATTTTGTGTGTATCATTTTATTGCATTTGTTCTTTTGTATCAATTCAGAGTTCCAAAGCTTCAATAAAATCCGTCTCTTCTTGTTGGAGACGCAGAATATTCCTTTGTAGAGATGGTCTCATTCCTGTTTTTTTTGGAGTGGATGGTCTGTACTTGTGGATGACTAGCTACTTCAAGACAGTTAACCAATTTTTTTGAACTGATCCAACTGGATTAGCAAAGAGATTACTGGGAGGATTTCTAAAATTGATCAACATTGAAATGTATAACCTTCAAGTCAAGTCAAGTCACTTTTTATTGTCATTTCAATCATAACTGCTGGTACAGTATACAATAAAAATGAGACAATGTTTTTCAGAACTATGGTGCTACATGAAACAGTACAAAAACTACACTGAACTACGTAAAAACAACACAGAAAAAAAACTACACTAGACTACAGACCTACCCAGGACTGCGTAAAGTGCACAAAAACATTGCAGCCATTACAATAAATAATAAACAAGACAATAGGCACAGTAGAGGACAGTAATTTGGTATCAGCCCAGACTCTGGGTATTGAGGAGTCTGTTGGCTTAAGGGAAGAAACTGTTACGTAGTCTGGTTGTGAAAGCCCGAATGCAGAATAGTGACATTGTCGGTGCTGACTGATTGATTTTCTTGTTGATATGACTGTTCCAGCTTTCCCTCCAACATTACTGAACCTAAACGGATTATTGATCAGTGCTGGTTGTGGGTGCTTGTGGCATGCAAATTGCCTGTCAACTTTGTTACATTTCAGAGGAGTTACACTTCAATGGCTCCACTTTGCTTTGGGTTGTACTTAAAGGGACCTAAGATTTCATAGAATGCAAGCCTTTTATTTTCCAGGTTCCTGTGCAAAAATTATGAATATTTGCTTCTTGAATGAAGTTTGCAGAATTAAAGACAATGCAATCTAGGGTGAATGTAATCCCCTGTGCATGCACTCTGCAATTACATCTAAAGGAATGAAGGATTTGCCTTGAATAGGAAGATGTCAAGCAATGCTTCCAGGGAATGAGTGGCAAATCTTTTCCGAATGGGTGTTGAAAGTTAGTATTACTATTGGCTGACATTTTGTCATACAAATGTTTCATTTTCGATTGAATACCCTGGTAAAGTCACCAAATCCTTTTTGCTTTGCTTTCACCTACACAGTATATTCCTCTTGGTGTATGCTCTGTTGATTAGCCTGTGCCGCTGTAAATGGACCATGTTATTCAGCATCATTGGCTCCAAAGCCTTCCTTGCTTCACATCAAGGACGGCGATACGCTGAAGTACTTCTGATTATAATGCTACCTTACTCCCTCTATCCCTGTCCTTTAAACCACCAAGGCAGCAGAAAAATCACTAACTTCCAACAGGTATTGTGCACAATGGGAAATTTTGCCAAATAAGCAAACGATGCTGTTCCCAGAAATCTGTTTCTACTATCTTCAGTTTCAGATGTTAAAGCTTAGTTTTGTCTGCTACAACTTGTACACAGTACATGTTTTTATTTTTTTTAAAAAGGGTTCAGGATCTTTACTTCATCATTGAAATGTTCCGGCAACCAATGGACTTAGTTCCAAAGACTCTTCATCTCAAGTTCTCATTATTTATTGCTATTTATTAAGAGCATAAGAAATAGGAGCAGGAGTAGGCCATCTGGCCTGTTGATCCTGCTCCGCCATTCAATAAGATCGTGGCTGATCTGGCCATGGACTCGTCTCCACCCACCTACCTTTTCCCCAGAACCTTTAATTCCCGACTATACAAAAATATATCCAATATATTTACTGAGGTAGCCTTTGCTGCTTCATAGGGCAGAGAATTCCACAGATTCACCACTCTCTGAGAAAAGCAGTTCCTCCTCATCTCCATCCTAAATCTACTCCCCCCAGATCTTGAGGCAATGTCCCCTAGTTCTAGTCTCACCTATCACGGGAACCAACTATCCTGCTTCTACCTTTTCTATCCCTTTAATAATTTTATATGTTTCTATATGATCTCTTCTCATTCTTCTGAATTCCATTGAGTACAGTCCTAAATGTTTCAATCTCTCCTCATGGGCTGACACCCTCATCTCTGGAATCAACCTGGTGAACCTCCTCTGCACCGCCTCCAAAGCCAGTACATCCTTCCTCAAGTAAGGAGACCAGAACTGCACACAGTACTCTGGGTGCGGCCACACCAGTACCCAGTACAGTTGAAACATAAACTCCCTGTTCTTAAATTCTATCCCTCTAGCAACGAAGACCAACATCCTATATGCCTTCTTGATGGCCTGCTGCACCCACAAACCAACCTTGTGTGATTCGTGCACAAGCACTCCCAAGAACCTCTGCACAGCAGCATGCTGCAACTTTTTTTACCATTTAAATAATAATATGATCTTCCAGTTTTCCTTCCAAAGTGGATGATCTTGCATTTACCAACATCGTACTCTATCTGCCAGATCCTTACCCACTCACTTAACCTATCTATATCTCTCTGCAGACTCTCTGAATCTTCTGCATGATGTGCTTTTCCACTTAATTTGGTATCATCAGCAATCTTAGATACACTACACTCAGTCCCCTCTTTCAGATCATTAGTGTATATCGTGAAAAGTTGCGGGCCCTGCACCGACCCCTGTGACACACCATTCACCACTTGTTTGCCAACCAGGGTAACACCCATGTATCCAGATCTGCTTTCTATGAGTTAACCAATCCTCTATCCATGCTGATACATCACCCCAACTCTGTGCATCCTCATCTTATGGATAAATCTTTTATGCGGCACCTTATCAAATGCCTTCTAGAAATCCAAATAAGTAATGTCCATCTGTTCCCCTCTATCCACTGTGCTCATTATATCCTCAAAGAACTCCAGTAAGTTTATCAAACAGGACCTGCCTTTGTTGAATCCATGCTGTGTCTGCATGATGGATCCATTTCTTTCCAGATGCCTCGTTATTTCTTCTTTAATGATAGCTTCAAGCATTTTCCCAACTACAGATATTAAACTAACTGGCTTATAGTTACCTGCCTTTTGTCTACATCCTTTTTTTGAACAGTGGCATGACATTTGCCATCTTCCAATCTGCTGGGACCTGCCCAGAGTCCAGAGAATTTTGGTAAATTATCACCAAAGCCTCTACTATAACTTCTGCCATTTCTTTCAGTGCCCTGGGATGCATTCCATCAGGACTAGGGGACTTGTCTATCCTCAGGCCCACAAGTTTGCTCAGCACTGCCTCCTTAGTGATAGCTATTGCATCGAGGTCCTCACCTCCCACCAGATCCATAACATCTTTTTCTGGCATGTTAGACGTGTCCTCCACTGTAAAGACCAACACAAAATAGTCATTCAAAGCCTCGGCCGTTTCCTCATTACTCAATATCAATTCCCCTTTCTTGTCCTCAAAGGGACCTATGTTCACTTTAGCCACCCTTTCCTGCTTTATATAATTATAAAATCTTTTACTATCCATTTTTATATTTTGTGCTAGTTTATTTTCATAATCTAGCTTTCTTTATTGCTTGCTTAGTGGTACTTATGTTGTTTTTTAAAGTTTTCCCAATCTTCCAGCTTCCTAGTACTCTTAGTGACTTTTTTTAACTGGAATATACTTCTGTTAAGCACCATGAAAAATCTTTTTGTAATTCTTTCACTGTTCCTTAGTTGTCCCACCATATAGCCCGTGTTCCCAGTCTACACTAGCCAAATCCTCCTTCATCCCATTGTAGTCTCCATTGTTTAGGCGTAATATACTGGTTTTAGATTAAACTATTGCACCCTCCATTTGTATGAGAAACTCAATCATACTATGATCACTCTTTCCAGGAGGATCCTTAATTGTACCTGTCTCATTGCGCAGGACCAGATCTAAGATAGCACATTCCCTTGTAAGTTCAGTAACATGCTGTTCAAAAAAGCCATCATGGATGCATTCTATGAAGTCCTCCTCAAGACTGACTAAACCAACTTGATTCACCCAATCTATGTGCAAGTTAAAATCCCCCATGATAACTGCTGGTCCATTCTTACATGCCTCAGATATTTCTGTTTATTGCCTGTGCCACTGTAATGTTATTATTTGGTGGCTGATAGACAACTCCCACCAGTGTTTTTTATCCCCCCCTCTCCCCTCCCCCTTCCCCCTCTCTCTCTCTCTTCCCCATCTCTCTCTCTCCCCCTCTCTCCCCCCTGAAATGATTGATCTCCTGCTAATACACCAAGCCCCGTAAAACGCTCCTTTTTAAAAAAAACTCTTCTCCCCAATCTGTGCTAAGCTATCTCTCTCTGCAAATTGATCGGTTTGCCACAGCTAATGCGCTGGGCCCTGCAAAACGCCCCCTTTTCAAACTCTTCTCTCTGTCCAAAATTTATTTTGAACTTTGAACTTAGAAGCTGTGCATCCTGAGTTGAGTTGAGAAGGCTTTGATCCTTTGGGTCTAGAAGTAGGATGTTACATTTTTGTTACCATCACTTCATTGACAGTACATTTAACAACAGCTAGATTCAAAGGTCTTTCATTATGGTTTAAATTCTGGCAAGTATAGCCCTGAGAGCTACAGTTACATTTAGAATCTGACTGTTCCCTATATACAACTTAAATATATGTAAAGATGATCTTTATGAGTTGCAGTGAGACCCTGGCTGCCATCCAAGCAATGGGAGTTCTGCAAACACCAATAACTGAAATAAATAATTAGATTTAAATTATTCTGCTTAAACATAATTTTCATTTTCTGCCTTAGAAACTTCTCCTGTGCTTTGTGTAATGAATTCGGGTCTCCCTGGGTTTGGGAGAATAGAACTATCACACAGATTTTGTGTGTTGGCTTCTTGGCCATCCATGGGGACTTTGTGCAAGAACGTTGGAATTTGCTGAATGAAGTCATCCACTGTTTTCTTATTCCTCTCTGAACCCTACACCCTGCACCCAGCCACTCTGCCTGCATTGAGCCAGAGCATTTGGTGTTGCAGGAGAGAAGTGAAGAGAACATGGAGTTTGCTGCCACGTAGGTTGATTGATCTAGTAGTAAGGCATTCATAGGGAGCTTTGAGAGTCGTATATAAGATGAAGGGAATGCAGAGATGTGGAAGGTGAAAGTACACTGGCATTGAACAATGGGGTCAGTTACTTCTGCTGATTTTATGTACTCTAAGTGTGGAAATGATGGGGTGGTAGGGAAATGGAATGGAATTGAGTTCTGAAAAGTTACAATTCCTTGTTGCAATTGTAAACTAATAGGCAAAATTAGGAAATGTTTGAGCAGCTTATCTAGTATATTTGTACCTACTCAAATACACAGCTTCTACCTACTGTGGATATTTACTAAGGGTTTGGTGACCTACTGATGGCTATGCCAACCGTTCTGCTGACCAAGACGGTTCTCCTCCGTGATTCTGACTGCCAAAAGATGACATTGCCCAGATACTTGAGATATTGAACATCTCCTCCACGGTCTCCATCAGCACAGGAGCACCACAAGGATGTGTGCTTAGCCCTCTGCTCTTGTCGCTTTACACTTCTGTCTGTGTCTAAGCACAGCTCCATGAACACACTGTTGTGAGCTGAATCAAAGTTGGTGATACATCAGCATATAAGAGAAAGATTGAAAATCTGGCTGAGTGGTACCACAAAGACAACCTCTCATTCAATCACTGTCAGTAAGACCAAGGACTTGAGTATTGACTTCAGGGCGAGGAAACCAGAGATCCATGAGCCAGTCTTTATCAGAGGATCAGAGGTGGAGAGGGTCAGCAACTTTAAATTCCTCAGTGTTATTATTTCAGAGAACCTGTCTAGGCATAGCAATTAGGAAGAAAGCATGGCAGTGCCTCTACTTCCTTAGGAGTTTGCGTAGATTGGGCATGACGATAAAACTTTGACTAACTTCTATAGATGTGTGGTGGAGAATATATTGACTGGCTGCATCAGTATGGTATGGAAACACCAATGCCCTTGAAAATCCTACAAAAAGTAGTGGACACGACCCAGTTCACTACAGGTAAAGCCCTCCACACTATTAAGCAAATCTACATGGAGCGCTGTTGCAGGAATGCAGCATCCATCATCAAGGCCATACTCTCCTCTCATTGCTGCCATCATGAGGAAGGGACAGGAGCCTCAGAACCTACACCGCCAGGTTCAGGAACAGTTATTATCCCTCAACCATCAGGTTCTTGAACCAGAAGGGATAACTTTCACTTGCCCCATCACTGAACTGTTCCCAAGGTCTTACTTTCAAGGATTCTTCATCTCATGTTCTCAATATTTATTTATTGAATTTTTTTTCTCTTTTGTGTTTGCACTGTTTGTTGTCCTTTGCATACTGGTGCAGTCTTTTGTTTATTCTATTTTGCTTCTTGGATGTAATGTGTATGCCCTCAAGAAAATGAATTCTGGGTTGTATATGGTGACATATACATCATGTGCTTTGATAATGAGTAGCATCTCTGTATCTCCGTGGGCAGGTGTGCTTGTAATTCTGAATATTACACTGATGCAACCACTTGTTTTCTATAATATACAATGGTACCAGTTAAAAGATTAACATAGTGGTGGTGTAGAAGGTTGTAAGTTTAGTCAGCTCCATCTTGGGTACTAGCCTACAAAGTATCCAGGACATCTTTAGGAAGCAGTGTCTCAGAAAGGTAGCGTCCATTATTAAAGACCTCCAGCACCCAAGGCATGCTCTTTTCTCACTGTTACCATCAGGTAGGAGGTACAGAAGGCTGAAGGCACACACTCAGTGATTCAGGAACAGCTTCTTCCCGTCTGCCATCCGATTCCTAAATGGACTTTGAAGCTATGGACACTACTTCATTTTTTAATATGCAGTATTTCTGCTTTTGCACATTTTTTAATAATCTATTCAATATATGTAATTGATTTACTTGTTTATTTATTGTTTTATTTTATTAATTATTTTTTTTCTTTCTCTTTGCTAGGTTATGTATTGCATTGAACTGCTGCTGCTAAGTTAACAAATATCATGTCACATGCTGGTGATAATAAACCTGATTCTGGTGAAATAATCAGCGGCTGATAATATAAATCATGTTACAAGTCAATATTAATTTAAATCTAAGCTTCTGATTTAAACTTAACCTGATTCTGATTCTGATGATTTTAAACTTTGAACAAAGTCTCTGCTGCACATGTTTGCATTATCCTGTTAGATAATGAAAGACCGTGTCAGAAAACAATGTGCACACAATGGTCATCCATTGGAAAAGTAGCAGCCTCCACATGTGTGAACTTCTGGTCATTTTCTCAAGTTCAGTCGTATGAAAATGGCCCTTAAACAACACATGAGAAAACGCAAAAACTCCTCGTGTTTGCATTTTTATATGCAACACATGGGATTCTGTCCTTCTAAGTCATTACCGTTCGTGTTTATTTTGTATCTCCCATCACTCCCGCCTGCCTTCCACAATTTCCTTAAACTAACATTTGTTTCATTAATTAAATATCAAAGGTAGATCCAGAGATTAGGAGGAGCTAAGCAAACTTTGATTTTATTCAGTGCAAGACCTGCTATTGCCCACCATTAATCAGCCAAGCAAATAGAGCAATAAAGAGCCTAGATCATTCCAAACGTAGCTAATTTCTAAGAGTGATTTTATTTTCGCATACAGTACTTCCTTGCGTTTAATGAATTGAAAATCATCTGAAAACCTGACAAATTGGTAGCAAATTACTGCCTGTATTACTTATTCTAAATGTGAAAGTTTAAAAGTTTTTGCAAAGCAGTTGTCACTAAATCATTGCAGGACTGACTTTCTTTATGTAGGCAAGGCTATGTGCATTTTTTCCCCTTTATATTGAAAACCCATAGGAGTCTGACAACATGGACCATAATTCCGTACATGACACTAGCTTCCTCTTGGTTATCTTGAACTACACATATTTGAACTGGAAGCAAAGAGATTTGAGAATTGAGTGATTAGACGTGTTGTCTCTGCTTGCTACAAGAGACTCTCGGGGGTATCTGTTGGGCTAAAAAGTTCAATAGAAGAGTGCTGGCTTAACAGATTGTAGCCACTGCAGGTTCTGTCATGTGATTCAACCCTTACTCTATAATGTGCACCTTTCATAATGAGAAGTGCTTGTAATGTAGGGCAGTTAAAGTCCTGGAGAGAAATTCAGTCCAGAAGAGACTTATAAAGCAAACTCCATTAAAGGGAAGCAGTATGGTTCTTGACTTGTCTCTGCCAATGCCATTATTTATCCTGTATGCGGATTTGCTCTTGTACATTTGAAGCATCTCTTTCCGGTCATTTACATCCTTTAATTTTCTTCAAATTGTGCACTTTCTTTTCTTTGAACTGTTATTTCACTGGAGAGGTATATAGCAAGTTAGAAAGAATAAGCAGCATCACTACGTGGAGTCATTCAGTTAAAAGGTCATCCCTATGGCAACTGAGTAGTTGCTAGGGTGAAGGATGGCTGTAGAATCCATTCCTTTTAGAGATTTAAAGAAATAATCGCAGTCTGCCACACTTGAGTTCAGGTGATTATGGTAACTTAGAGTTCATGTCTGCTGCTGCTATGGAAATGGGAGTCTACGCAAAGAAAATACGAGGCAATAGAGTTTTAGTTTCCATGGCAACAAAAGCTGATGCTCCAGGGAAATCAGGCTAATCACAGCGGACTGGTTTTCATGCTTGAGCTCAGTAGATAAAAGGGTTGCTACATTATAAATTTGCTGAGAATTACAATCATTATTTCTAATACTCTGATACTTGGTGAACAGTATTTTGCATGAGGTTCCTGTGAAGAAGCAGATTGTAGCTACTAGGCTGTTGAATTAAAGCACTCTGTTCAATTTTGGTTAACAGGTCTACCTTGAGGCCTTGCTGGTTATTTGTGAAATTAATGTATTTGTTGCTAACAAGCACTTTAAAGTGAAGTCCCTCAAAAGATAATTGGCAGGTAAAATTTTGTGAACTACATTCCCAAACTGTGGAGCTCAGTATCTAAGGGATGCAGACTCAGTTGACACTTTAAAATGCCATTTCAAAACTTATATATTTAACCTGGCTGTTAACAAATATAGTTTTGTCTTTTAATTTTATTTTTGCACTTTACCCCATTGTAAAGCATTTTGAACTATATCATTTGTATGAAAAGAGCCCTATCTTTAAAAAGCAAATGTATTCATTTTGATAATTAGGTTTGAGTGAAAGCATATGTGCCACCTGTAACTTTGATCCTTTCTCAGAGTACAAAGAGTATGTTTCCTTCCATCCAGAAGTATTGATTATTGCCTTACATTTTGCAACTATAAAGGAAGTTAATATGATTGTACATTCAGCCCAGAGTTGCAGTTTGCAGTCAGGGTTGCAACTTCAATCATGTTCTGCATCATTTACATTGTTATTAGACTTCATACAAGGGAGGACAAATCTTAGCACAACAAAAAAATCTCAAACTGTGGTGAACTACATATACCTGTCTGGACATGCCCCCTGCTGACTGCTCCTGTGGCTCCTCCCACAGACCCCGGTATAAAGGCGATTGAGGCCTGAGCCCGGCCTCTCTGTCTCCAGGATGTAGTATGGTGGTCAATCACTGCTTGTTCCTTCTTCCAGTCAATAAAATTGATGCACCATCAATAACTCTCTCTGAGACGTAAAGGCGAGATATCGGCTTTTATTGACTGGAAGAAGGAACAAGCAGTGGTTGACCACCATGCTACATCCTGGAGACTGAGACCGGGCTCAGGCCCCAATTGCCTTTATACCGGGGTCTGTGGGAGGAGCCACAGCAGCAGTCAGCAGGGGGCGTGTCCAGACAGGTATATGTATTTCACCACATTCACCCCCCCCCCTTTGTTTTAAAAGAGAGTCCCCATGTGGTGAAGTTTCTTACAAGTATATTTACAGGTTAAGTCTATCAGGCGGTCGAATCTGTCACTGCGATCTATGTAGCACCGGCTGTGATTGCACAGGTGCCGGTGGTGATTTCACCGGAGACGGTGGTTGTGCTGGTTCTGGCCTAACTGGAGGTGTCAGCCCACTAGGCGTCAGTGATCCCTCACGCGTGTGCGAGGCGCCTGGTATATATGCGTACGAGACGCCCGGTATAGGAGTGTCGTGAGGAGTCTGTGTAGGGCTCAGTGTGCGTGGTGTCACCTCGGGTACAGGGTTCATAGTTACCGTGGAGTGTTCGGGGTAGGGGTCTGCTGCTCCTGCGGGCGCCAGGTCGCGGACGGAGACAGTGTCCTCCCGCCCATCAGGTAAGACCACGTAGGCATACTGGGGGTTCGCATGTAGAAGGTGAACCCTCTCAACCAGCGGGGAGTATTTATTACTCCTCACATGTTTCCGGAGCAGCACTGGCCCTGGGAACGTCAGCCAAGCTGTTAGGGTGGTCCCAGTGGCAGACTTCCTGGGAAAAGAGAATAGGCGCTCGTGAGGGGTGGCATTGGTGGACGTACATAACAGGGAGCGGATAGAGTGGAGTGCCTCAGGGAGGACCTCCTGCCATCGAGAGACCGGCAACCCTTTTGACTTAAGGGGTAAGAGTGTGGCCTTCCACACTGTGGCATTCTCCCTCTCCACCTGTCCATTTCCCCGGGGATTATAACTCTTCCACACTGTGGCACAAACATAAGAAAATCTGTAGATGCTGGAAATCCAAAGCAACACACACAAAATGCTGGAGGAACGCAACAGGCCAGGCAGTATCTATGGAAATGAATAAACAGTCGACGTTTCGGGCTAAGACCGTTCATCAAGACTTCAGGAAAAATCTCAAACTAGAATCATAAACATTATGTGATGTACAGTATCAAAAAAGAAACATGTTTAGTCACATTACAGCTGCTTTTTATATTCCTCTGAAAAATCAAACTATTTTCATAAATTGTCTAGACAGTATTGCATTTTTTTAAAAATTGGGCAAGAGATCTATATCATTGGCTTTATAATAATCTGTGGAGATATCTTTTAGTTCAGTTTAACATGTCGTTACAGAGTAACCCAAAGAAACAATTTGTGTGACATGAATCTCAAACCTCCGAGCATATTTGTAATCTGTTTATAGTGATCAATAAAGGCCATGTTCTTCCAGCATTTTCTGGCAGCACTTTTTTCCCATTTTAGTACTGTAAATTCCAAGGCTACTGGTAATCAAAATGATGCAGGGAGAAGACAAAATCAGACACGTTATAATGTTGCATTGGCCATCAGAGAATATTCCTGGTAGTAAAGAATATTGCACTGATAAATCTTTAAGATATAATGCTGTAGTTATGAAGTTTCTTTGGCATTTGTAAGATTTAATGGTTGGTTGAGTTTCTTCGACATCTGTGTAAATGTAATGGTTGGTTTGAGGAAAGTCCTTGGTTACCGATATTTCTACTAATTGAGATTAACAGGAAAGTAAAGGTCCTATTTTTAATGTACTTTTTAAAATGTTATTTTGGTCAAAATGAGATAAGATACAATTTGAAACCATCTTTGCTGCACCACCACATTGTGCAACAAGTATTTTGCTTCACACTGACTATCAGTACTCTGAACTCCTTTGAGTATTCCTGTAAAAGTAAGAGCCTGATATATCTTTCATTTTGAGAAAGAAAATAGCCAGCATAATTGAGTAAGTTTGGGATGACTTGTTTCTTGTTGGGTATACTATTCCTTTTCATGATGACAAGTGGGGAAAGTATAGCTTCTCCACCATGGCTTAGGATACAATTGGTCCTCCCTGTTATTGAAAAGTATAGTGTTCAGGCGGGTGCTGGAGCCCAGTTAAGCATTAAAAGCTAAAAGTTACTTCCTTTCTCCACCATAAGATTTTGTCTGATACCCCTGCTGGAGACTCAGTAATTCAATATTGAAAAACATGGAATGCCTGAAGTTCATGGGTATGAGACCTGACGAAGAGTAAGTGCAGTTTTAGCAGTGTGAAATGTTTTAAGTACTACAAAATACCAGAATTTAATCTATATCTGAAAATAAGTATATTTGTTGCTTTTTCTTGGTTTATATTCTTCCTGTGCCTTTATCCCAGCATGATTTCTCTCATTTTATTTTGCTTTCAATAATTGGCTTGCCACTCATTACTTGTTACCAGAAGTGTACATCAGCAGTACGAAATGCATTGGAGTGAGGCTGTGATTGATTGAGACTTCGACTTCCGTGCAGGTATAAGGACAAGGAGGCAACAGGCATGAAACAATCTGGAAATTGCTCAGGGACATTCTGCCCACACAAAAAAAGAATGGTTGGATACAGTTTGCCCAATTGATGTTCCATTCCAAATAGAGCGACACTTTCACGAGTAACCAACTCACTGGGAAGCCAAGTCAATTGCCATCAATGAGTAAGACTGGAGTTAATGGGAATCAAAGGGAAGATGGTCCACTGGTTGAAGATGCATCCATCTTGTGACTTATGGAGGGCAATTGTGTCTACTGCAGGAGGCATGACAGCACTACAGTAGCTCCTGAGGCCTGTATTCTAGATGCACAGACCTTAACTGCTTCTTTGCTATTTATCCTTCTATTGTAATGTCAGAAGCAGGGCTCTACACTGCTGGTTATAGAACATTAAATTCAATTTACAGTGCTCAGATAAAGTAATGTTCTGTTATAGATGGACAACTGGCAAATTTACTTCATACAGCAAAATTGTTCGGCAATATTCTCTCCAACAGGGAGGAGTCCAGTCGTTTCCACTATGCATTTAATAGCATTGCAATTGCAATGGATGAGAAACATATCTGGACCCGCCACGTGAATAGTGTGGCTACAAGAGCAGGTTGGAAGCTAATTGCCTCCTGAAACCCAGAGCCTTTCCACCAGCTGCAAAGCACATTAGAACAAGTCGTCGTTACTCACTTTACGCCTGTATTAGCGTACTTCCAACTCTCAAGAAGCCTGACACACTCAAGAACGTTTCCTGGTCACCATCACTGTGATGCTGACCCTTCCAAGTCACCCTCCTTCCTTCAAGCTTCCTTCATCCTCTTGACGAAAAGTAGCATCTCTTTTGTCAACTGTGGTGCCTCACCCTACCATCCTTGCCCTGCCTCAATGGGATGAAAGCTATACAGAACCCCATCCAAGTTCTCCCAAAACAGCCTGTACATTTCCCTGAAAACATCTGTTTCCATTATACCATACGCTCCCGAGTTCCTGCCTAATAGCACCATAATTCACCTCCCCCAATATTCTTCAATGCACTATTTTCAAATCATTATTATATTACTTACTTTGTTGGAGCTCTACAGGGCTTTAGTATGTTTAGTTTTCCTTTTACCCTTGGGTCTCTATGTGAGGCACTTCCATCTGCATCATGCATAATGCATTAATTGCAGTCGACAATATATTTAGTACTGTATAGAAGTTGCTGGGTAACAGGGTGTATGTTTTCAGTGTTACTTAAAGTGAGCTCATCTGGTAAATACTCAAACTATTGTTAGGTCATTGAATTCACAAAATCATTTTGGCAAATCCTGAAAACAGTGTTCCCATGGATGAGTAGGGAACCACTGACAGCAACTTCTGGACTGAATCTATGCTTATTTTGGCAAGTGCTACCACTTTCATAGTTAAGTGACAACAAATACTGACTGTTACACTCTCACTTCAACCACAAAACTTGGGCCATCTGGTTTACCTTCCCTTGCCTCCTAATTAATACACTTTTGTTTGGCACGCTGCTTCACTGACAAGTTTGAATATTAGTCACATTTAGAATGGAAACAATCTTTATTAACAACAGTCCTAGAATGTTATTTCACTTGTGTTGGATGATATCACCATTTGTATTCCTGCTTTATTACCATAATACCAGTTAAGATCTGTAAGCTTGTAAATCTGCTCTGTTGTCCTTTAATAAAGCAAAAAATCAAATAAGCCTCAAATTTACCCAGACACTATGCATTGCTTTGTGGTTGTTCTCTGCAAGAATTGAATGTTTTCTTGTGCTTTGACAACTAAGACTGGACAAAATGTTCCAATCTTAACCTCAAAGTTCAAAGTAAATTTATTATCTAGGCATGCATATGTCCACTGAGATTCATTTTCTTTGGTGTCTTGCCGTGTACAGGTTTAGCATCATCTTCTCCAACGCACTATCTTCGAATCATTATTATACAGGCAGATTCAATTGCATTCTTCATTGCAGCTGTACAATAGGTCAGTATGTTTAGTTTTGTCTTTTACCCTCCGGTGTCTACATGTGACACTTTCATTGGCATTATGCATGGTAATGTGTTTGTTGTTCCTGTCAACAATCTGTACATGAACACATTTCATTTACAAATCCATTGATGGAAATTATAACTCCATTCTGAGTGGAACAGCAATGGGAAGAAGAATGTAACATAGAAACACTGCTATTTCTTTGAAGATTGAAGTATTCTTAAACACGCAATTCTGCATATACTGGAAATCCATAGTAACACACAAAATGTCGGAGGAACTCAGCAGGTCAGGTAGCATCCATGGAGAAAAATAAGCAGTTGACATTTTGTGCCAAAACCCAACCATTCCCCTCCCCAACGTTGAGCACCACTACATGGAGCGCTATTGCTGGAAAACAGTATCCATCATCAAGGGTGCCCACCACCCAGACCATGCTCTCTTCTCACTGCTGCCATCAGGAAGAAAGTACAGGAGCCTAAGGCACCACACCACCAGGTTCAGGAACAGAGCCTCAACCGTCAGGCTCTTGAACCAGAAGGGATAACTTTACTCAATTTCACTCACCCCATCACTGAACTAATCCCACAACTTGTGGATTCACTTTCAAGGACTCGTCATGTCATGTTCTTGAAATTTATTGGTTATTTATTGATATGTATGGGATTTTTTTTTCTCGTGTATTTCCTCAGTACAAAAACCCTAAAACTCAGTTACAGTTTGGTATGCCCTCAAGCATTTAAATTAGCCGGCTGGTGGCATAGTGTCATCAGCGCTGGACTTTGGAGCAAAGGTTCCCAAGTTCGAATCCAGCCGGCTCCCTTGCACGCTTTCCATCCGTGCTGGGTTGAGCATCGAGCTGGCAACTCGGCCTCGTAAATAGAAGAAAGCCTGCCAAAAAAACGTCATCACGACGGTGTCCCGATTACTCCACTCAGAGTTAAGGGCTTTCTTCTTCTTCAACCAGTTTAACTCTGCATTAACTCTGGGTCACTGTGATATACAGCATGGAAAGACACCCTTCAGTACAGCAAGTCTGAGTCAATATCAAGTGTTTATTCATATACGAACCACAATCTAATCTATTTTATTCTTAACAAAATCACAAAAGTTACTGCCTCCCAAATCTTACTTGTCTTTGGGTTATGGGAGAAAACTGGAGCACCTGCAGGTTGCTGGGACATTGACTTCCACACTGACAGCACTGGAAGCCAGGATTGAAACTGTGTTACTGTGGCTCCACTGGCTGCACCACTGTCTCACTCTAATATCAGAATCAGGATTATTATCCCTAGCTTGTATGACATGAAGTTGCTATAAATTACAAAATTTTAAAAATAGTGCATAAAGTGAATAATGAGATAGTGTTTGCGAGCTATTCAGGAATCTGATGGTGGAGGGGAGAGAGTTCTCTCTGAATCATTGAGTGTGGGTCCTCTTGTGCCTGCTCCTCTTTCCTGATAGTTGTAATGATGATGCAACGAAGTCACCGAATTTTAATTGTTTGCCAAGATTGATTAAAAGATGCCAGTCAGACAATGTGGCAAACTGAGAGGAGAAGGTAAACTGAGCTGTCTTGCTCCGGCCTCCATGCCTGAGGGCTCAGTGACGTTTGCTGTGCTCTGAACTGAGGCTGAGGTACTGGCAGCTCCAGGCTTCATGTCTGTGGACTCGATTTTGTTCTGAACGCGGTTTGCTTACTTTCATAGTTTGGATTATTTGATTGTTTTCTCTCTGCAGTTTGAGAATTTGACGGACTCTTTTATGGGTTCTTTTGGGTTTCTTTGTTGTCAAGGTTGTATAATGTACACATACTTTGATAATCAATGTACCTTGAACTTTGATCTGAGCTGAGGTGGTGGTTGGTCTCCAGCTTTGGACTTCCTGGGTTGGCAGAGGTGCTTACTATTGTCAATGGCTGAAGAGGTATTTTCTTCCACTGCATCCAGCACTTGGTCATTGCGCAAGTGGTAGCAGCCTTTTGGGCAGCTGCTGAGGATGTACCTCTGCCAGGGCAAAGAGGACATGATGGTGCCTCACTTTTGCCCCAAGCAAAAAGGTTCACTGGACCAGGCAGGATGTCATACCCAGCCTGGATCATGAACTTGTGCTGGAGTTCTCCTGCCAGATGTTGTACCTGTACCTCCTTCCTGATAGTTGTAGTGAGGAGGGAATATCCTGGATGGTGAGTGTCTTTAGTGATGGATGTTGCCTTCTTGAGGCACTGCATCTTGAAGATGTCCTCAGTAGTAGGAAGAGTTGTGACCATGATGGATTCTACAACCCTCTTGTAATCATGTGCATGGGGGCCTCCGTATCAGGCTGTGATGCAACCAATTGAAATCGTCTCTACTCTGCACCTACAGAAATTTGCAGGAGTCTTTGATGTACCAAAACTTCTCAAACCCTTAATGAAGTAGACCCGTAGGAGCAGATCCATGGAGATGTTGATACTCAAGAACTTGAAGGTGCTCATTCTTTCCAGTGCTCGCCCCTCAGTGAGGACTGGTGCATGTTCTCCAAACTTTCCCTTCCTAAAGTCTGCAATTCTCTGCCTTGCTGACATTGATTATGAGGTGGTTGTTGTGACACCAACCAACCAACTGATCTACCTCATTCCTGTATGTCTCCTTGTTTCTAGCTGCGATTTTACTAGCACCAGTGATGTTTATAAATGGTGGTTGAGCTGTGCTTAGCCACACAGTCATGAGTGTAGAGAGAGTACAGCAGTATATGGTGATTATATATACACCTTGATAATAAATTTACTTTGAAATTTGAACTTTGATCGAAGCATGGATCTCCGAGGTGCATCTGTGTTTATTGTTAGCGAGGAGGTGTTATTATCGATCTGTACTGACTGAGGTTTCCCAATGAGGATGTCAAGATTCCGGACGCAGAGGGAAGTACAGAAATCCAAGTTTTGAAGCTTTGTGATTAATAATTCTAATAGTTCTAATATTTCTAATTATAATCTTCAATATAAAACTTGGTTGCTGTAGGAATGTGTTAAGCCTTGATGATCTGAATGGCTTGATCCCATAGCTGACTGTGTCTATTCAAAATAGAGCTGGGGTTTCACTTTTAAGAGGTTCTTAGTTTACAGTGAGACAGAAACTCAGTTACCAATTGGGCATGACAAATGATAAATTTATTTGAAGTTACTAAATAACCAGCCAGATTAAAATCTGACCTGAAATGGGAAGTTGACTTCTAATCCTTATTGTTTAAAGGAATGCCATTTATCAAACTTAATAGTAAATAAGCATCCTATTTACTTTTAAAGCAATTAAATAAATTCCACCAAAGTAACCTCTGATTTTATTATGATGTAATATGTAACCTGGTTATAATGCTTTGCATGTACGCTCAGGAGCTACTTTATTAGGTACTAATAATAAAGTAGCCACTGTTGTGTGTTCAGAGATGGTCTTCTGCCCACCACTGTCGCAATGCGTGGATATTAGAGTTATTATTGCCTTTCTGTCAACTTGCACCAGTCCGTCCACTCTCCTCTGACTTCTCTCATTAACAAGGAGTTTTCGCTCACAGAACTGCCACTTGCTTTCTTTTGTTGTTTTTTGCACCATTCTCTGTAAGCTGTAAACTGTGTGAAAATCCCAGGAAAGCAGCAGTTTCTGAGATGCTGAAGCCACTCCATCTAGCACCAACAATTATTCCATGGTCAAAGTCACTTGGATTACGTCTTTCCCATTCTGATGCTTGGTCGGAACAGCAACTGAACCTCATGATCATGTCTGCATGCTTTTATGCATTGAGTTGCTGCCACATGATTGGCTGATTAGATATCTGCATTAACGAGCTGGTGTACCTAATAAAGTAGCTAGAGTGTAGAATTTGTGTTTCTCTCTCACTTTTCTTGCTGGCCGTGATTTACAATGTACTTCCAGGGGATTATAAATAGTCTTATGCAGTCCGCTGTATCCTTCATGTGTACTAGCTGGTAAACAGCAGAATACCCACCTAGTCCTTTTTGCGGGGTTTTGTCTGACCTGAGGAAAAGCTTGATGTGGGATTTATTGGCTTATTCAGCAAAAGGATACAAAGCTTAAATCTAACAAGTGCATCTGAATAAAAAGGAATGATTTCAGCAGGCTGGGTATCTGCCAGCCAAGAATGTTAACTTGAAAAATTATTTTACTTCAGTTGTGCTAACATGAAAGTGAAACATAGTTTGCTAACAGTATGATTTCATGAGAACAATTTAGCCATTCATTTATAGAAATGAAAAATGAAATATTAAAAAGAAAAATCAGGGAGATCAGCAAAATCTGAGCTAGAAAGAAAAATGAGCTTTCATGAAAACACTGTTGATGCCCAATTATCTATGTTCATGGCAAGAGTATTTTTAAGAGAAAAGAAAATTGATTCTATTTTATTTTGAACCGAATTTGCATGGTAATTCTGTGGATGTACCCCAATGCCAAAGCAGACAGTGCTCAGTGTAGCTTTGTTGTTGGATGGTGTTACTGGCCAGTCGGTGGTTCAGTGGCAAACCTGCGGCCAGCTGCAGTGCGTACTTCCACTTGTTCCTCACATCTGCTCCTGCTCACCGGAAGCAGAAGATGGAGATCAAATGATGCCACACATCTCATTCCAGTGCTGGGCTCAGCTCTGAATCCAGAGTCAGAGCTCATCTGTGCTGAACTGTGGTGTCTAAGCACTTCACAGCTGACCCCTCAGCTTTGCACCAGCTGCTGAATGTAGGACAGCCTCATTCATTTGAATGGGGGAGTTGAGCTGGTTTGAGTATGTTCATGTTTTTAATCAATTTCCACCACAAACGTTTTTATAAGCATATGTATTGTATTTAATATTTGAAATGTTTCCAAGTTCAAAGTAAATTTATTAACGGAGTACATATATGCCACCATATAAAATCCTGAGATTCAATTTTTACAGGCATACTCAATAAATCCAACAACTGTAACAGAATCAATGAAAGACCGCACCAGGAGGGCAGACAACCAGTGTGCAAAAGACAACAAACTGTGCAAATACAAAAAAAGGGAAAAAAACCCCAAATGATATTAATAATAATAACGGCTCTCTAATTTACTCAATCGGATGAAAATAGGGTATCAAATCAGAAACAACCAAACAAATTATACCTTGACACACCTTCTATGCATGGACAATTTGAAATTGTATGCTCCTTCATCAGTAACACTAAAGCAGTTAGTTCAAATGATAGAGCTTTTCTCAAAAGATATAAACATGAACTTAGGATTAGATCAGTGCAGAACATTAGATGTAAAGAAAGGTGCAATAGAGCTGGTAGAATATAGAACAGAGCAGAACTACAACACAACTGATGGATGAACAGATAGATAGATACTTTATTGATCCCAAAGTAAATTACAGTGTCAGTGACTCTGTAATATGAAGGACACTGTAATATACAGAACAGTGAATATGAAACATAGAAGTATTTGGGATATGAACAAGCAAAGAATATCTATCATACTGCAATAAAGATAAAGCTTACAACAGAATTTTCTTCAAGGCATAAGAAAATCTGCTAAACCAAACACAATAAAAAAAAATAACAAAGACTTTAAACAGTTTCGCTATACCCATATTAACATATTCTTTTGGCATAAATCTTGGTCCGAAACTGATTTGGAAAATTTACAAAGAAAAATGAGATGACAAATTTTAGAAATCACTATGTACACTTGAACACACTTAGATTAATACTACCTCGGACAGGAGGAGGAAAAGGAATAAAAGACATACAGTTAAAAAAATTACACAACAAATAAAACTTCTGAGGATGTATTTTCATCAACAGAAACAGGATTCAGCACTCCATGCGAGCATATGCAATTCTGATAAGAATTACACATCACTAAGCTTAAATGAAAACAGAACCCAGAAAAATGAAGAAATAATCACTATAGCAGAAAAAGTTAACCAGTGGAAGAACATGACCCCCCATGGAAGACGTCCCCATGATCCAAGCAGACTAGATGTTGACAAGGACGCATCAAATGCCTGGCTGAGAGTTGGAGATGACATCTGAAGGGTTCCTTGTGGCAAGACAGGACAAGGGGTTAACACAAAATGTGATGAAAAATATATAATAAAAGACCACAAAATTCAAGCTGATAAATGCAGAAAATGCCGAGACAAACCAGAAACAAGCCTGCACATTACAGGGTCTTGCAGCATTTTAACTTAAACTGATTACTTACACGGGCACATTCACCAAAAGCTTGCTTTAAAATACAAACTCATAAAAGAAGTCATGCATTATCATAAATACAACAAAACAAAATAGAAAGAGTACAGAGAAGATTTACTAGAATGTTACCTGGGTTTCAGCACCTAAGTTACAGGGAAAGGTTGAACAAGTTAGGTCTTTATTCTTTGGAGCGTAGAAGGTTGAGGGGAGACTTGATAGAGGTATTTAAAATAATGAGGGGGATAGATAGAGTTGACGTGGATAGGCGTTTTCCATTGAGAGTAGGGGAGATTCAAACAAGAGGACATGGGTTGAGAGTTAGGGGGCAAAAGTTTAAAGGTAACATGAGGGGGAATTCCTTTACTCAGAGAGTGGTAGCTGTGTGGAATGAGCTTCCAGTAGAAGTGGTAGAGGCAGGTTCAATATTGTCATTTAAAGTAAAATTGGATAGGTATATGGACAGGAAAGGAATGGAGGGTTATGGGCTGAGTGCGGGTCAATGGGACTAGGTGAGAGTAAGCGTTCAGCACTGACTGTAAGGGCCGAGATGGCCTGTTTCCGTGCTGTAATTGTTATATGCTTACAAGCCTGATTCAGTTTTAGAGTCAGAGTCCTACAAATTATATTACAACCGATCCGTTATCACAGATAGGAAAATCCATACAGGACAAACAAGCAAGAACAACTTACTGGAATTGAATTGTCTTTATTACATAAACCTTCACATACATGAGGAGTAAAAATATTTACGTTATGTCTCCGTCTAAATGTGCAATTTATAGTAATTTGCAATAAATAGTATGTCCAATGGGACAGTCAATATAACATAGAAATACAATTGTATCAGCGTGAATTAATCAGTCTGATGGCCTGGTGGAATAAGCTGTCCCGACTGTTGGTCCTGGCTTTAATGCTGTGGTACTGTTTCCCGGATGGTAGCAGCTGGAACAGTTTGTTGTTGGGGTGACTCGGGTCACCAATGATCCTTCGGCCCTTTTTACACACCTGTCTTTGTAAATGTCCTGAATAGTGGGAAGTTCACACCTACAGATGCGCTGGGCTGTCCGCACCACTCTCTGCAGAGTCCTGCCATTGAATGAAGTATAGTTCCCATACCAGGCAGTGATGCAGCCAGTCAGGATGCTCCCAATTGTGCCCCTGTAGAAAGTTCTTAATAGATATAACCATTCCAAACACACATACAGAAATCAACAAATTAAAAACACCAGAAATATGCTGAAT
The DNA here is from genome assembly GCF_048418815.1 of Hemitrygon akajei. Classification (NCBI taxonomy): domain Eukaryota; kingdom Metazoa; phylum Chordata; class Chondrichthyes; order Myliobatiformes; family Dasyatidae; genus Hemitrygon; species Hemitrygon akajei. Next base: position 163,494,949 of record NC_133126.1, read on the forward strand.
TAAAAAAGGAAATTGAAAGACTATGGAACATGAGAATGTTATACATTGTCCCAATAGCCATATCCACAACTGGTGTCACCCAGATTCACTACACAATAGCATTAAACAATTAGGCCTACCCAGCAATATTTATGTCTATACACTGAGAGCCATAATACTAAACATCACTAGAATAGTCTGAAAGTTCCTAGCAATTCAGAAATGAATGTGCTTCGGTTTTACCAGCTTGAGCTGAAAAAAAAATACAATAATGAGTAATGAATATCGAGACCATGAGATGAAGAACCCTTGGAAGTGAGTTCATAGGTTGTGGAAACAGTCAGTGATGGGGCACGTGAAGTTGAGTGAAGATACCCTCTTTGGTTCAGGGGCCTGGTGGTTGAAAGGTGATGACTGCTGCCACCCCATCTTCCCACTGCCAAACCAAGGATAGGGTTCCTCATCCTCACCCTCACCTATTACCCCACCAGCCTCCATGTCCAGCACATGATTCTCCATAACTCCTGCCATCTCCAAAGGGATCCCACCATGAAGAACATCTTTCCCTCCACTCTCCACATTCAACTTTCTGCAGGGATCACTCCCTCCACGACACCCTTGTCCACTCGTCCCTCCCCACTGATCTCCATCCTGGTTAACGTTCTTGCATAGTATATGGCCTCCTGTATATCAGTGAGACCACACATAGATTGGAAGATTGCTTCAGCGAGCACCTACGCTCCATCCAACAGAGAAAGCAGGATCTCCCAGTGGCCACCCATTTTAATTCCACTTCCCATTCCCATTCCGATATGTCTATCCATGGCCTCCTCTACTGTCACGGTGAGGCCACACTCAGGTTGGAGGAGCAACACCTTATATTCCGTTTGGGTAGCCTCCAACCTGTTGGCAAGAACATCCATTTCTCAAACTTCCAATACTACCCCCCCCCCCCACCCCTTCACCATTCCCATTCGTGTTTCCCTCTCTCACCTTTTCTCCTTACCTGCCTATCACCTCCCTCTGGTGCTCCTCCCCTTTCTCTTTCTTCAGTAGTTTTTCTGTCCTCTCCTATCAGACCTCTCCTTTCTCCAGCCCTTTATCTCTTTCACCAATCAACTTCCTAGCTCCTTACTTCACCACTCCCCCTCTCCCAGTTTCACCTATTACCTGCCACCTTGTACTTCTTCCTCCACTCCCCCAACTTCTTACTCTGACTTCTCCCCTTCCTTTCCAGTCCTGAAGAAGAGTTTTGGCCCAAACCATTGAACTGTGTACTTTTTTCCATAGACGCTGCCTGGGCTGCTGAGTTCCTCCAGCATTTTATGTGTGTTGCTTTGGATTTCCGGCATCTGCAGATTTTCTCTTGTTTGTGATACCTGTTCCTGAAGCTGCTGGCGTGGGTCCTGATGATGGATGCTGCTTTTCTGTGGCACTGCTCTGTGCAGATGTGGTCAATGGTGGGGAGGGCTTTGCCTGTGATAGACTGGGCTACCCACTGCTTTTTGTAGGGTTTTCCATTCAAGGGCATTGGTGTTTCCACACCAGGCTGTGATGCAGTCTCCAGTATTCTCCACTACACATTTACAGAAGTCAGTCAGAGTTTTAGATATCATGCCGAATCTTTGCTGATTCCTAAATAGAGGTGCTGCTGTGCTTTTTTCATAATTGCACTTAGGTGCTGGGCCCAGGACAGGTCTTCTGAAATGATATCATAGAGGAATTTAAAGTATTTAAAGTTGCTCACCCTCTCCGCCTCTGATATTCGACCTCCTCTCCCCTGATGTAGACTGGCTCACGGAACTCTGGTTTTCTCCTCCTGAAGTCAATAATGGGCTCCTTGGTCTTGCTGATGTAGAGTAAGATGTTGTTGTTTGTTTTCACTATTTACATCTATTTTGCCTGTTTACTTGCAGGCTATTTTTATAACAAGTAAGATGGCCTTTGGCAGTGAGTTGTCTGAATTCGATTAAGGCATTGCAGGGATAAAGGCACGGATCTGCCCCTGAGGACAGCAGCCTTGTAGGACGGCAAGGCGTCACTCAATGTTGCATGCAGTATGGAATAAGCAAGAAGCAGTCTGTATCAAACATGATCTGGCCTATTGGAGAAAGACTTTCTGATTGTTATAAGCAGTTAAAACACTGAAGGAATAGAGCTTGGTTATTTCTGGTGAAAGCACACTAGATCATCAAGCAATGAAGACTGCACTCATAAACGTGAATGTAGCGTTGTTGTTTGTGAAAGGAAGAACACAAGATGATGATACTGCATTATATCACCCTAAGAAGCTTTCAATTTTTGATGCATTATCGTATTTTAGGTAAGTTAAGCACATAGCACTAAAAGTTAGGAGGCTTCTTCTAGAAATATTCAGCCATATGCCATATTCAATTAACCATTTGTCTGATGTAGTTAACTTTATACTTCAGAACTTATGTGTCAAACCAGCATCTTAACAAAAATACCATCTGTTTATATTTAATTCATTACTAAGATCTCTGAAAATCATTTGTCTTTAGCTTCTGCGTGATGTAACACATCCAGAGAGTGGCACTGCAGAGCTCCCAAATCTCAGTCAGTTACCACGGGCCAGAAAGTTTGCTTTCTTTCACCATATTGATGACTTCAGTCCACTTAGCTGTTATTTCCTCATATCCCTCAACACCATTGCTTAAGAAACATATCAATTTCAGATTTAAGATAATCTTTGAGCTGGTAACTAATTTTGTTTGAGGAATAATTTTTATCACGTTCAACCTTCAAAGTCTAGGTTCTCATTTTTAATCCATCCTCACTTATATTACCAAGAAAGTGAAAATATTGAAGGCCCTCTCCATCAATAAGCTTCAAGACCTTAGCCTTAATACCTCCTTGTGCAATTGGATCCTTGATTTCCTCACTTGCAGATCTCAGTCAGTTTGGTTTGGCAACAACATCTCCTCCGCTATCTCCACTGCACAGGTGCACCACGAGGCTGTGTGCTTAGCCCCTGCTCTACTCACTTCACACTTGTGACTGTGTGGATAGGCACAGCTCCAATGCCATATTCAAGTTTGCTGATGACACCACTGGCGTGGGCTTGAATCAAAGATGGTGATAAATCAGCATATAGGATAGAGATTGAAAATTTGGCTGAGTGGTGCCACAACAACAACCTCACTCAATGTCAGCAAGACCAAAGGACTAAATATTAATAATATCTACATGAGGCGTTGTAGGAAAGTAGCATCCATCATCAGATACCCCCACCACCCTGACCATGCTCTCTTCTCACTGCTGTCAGGTCCAGGAACAGCTATTACCCCTCAACCATCAGGCTCTTAAACCAGAGGGGATAACTTGCCCCATCATTGAAAGATTCGCACAACCTATGGACTCACTTTCAAGGACTCTTGTCTCCTGTTTTGGATGTTAATTGCTTGTTTACTTATTTTTATTATTTCTTTCTTTTTCTATCTGCAGTTTGTCATCTTTTCACACTGACTGAATGCCCAAGCTGGTACAGTCTTGCTTTGATTTGATTATAGTTATTATTCCATTATGGATTTATTGAGTATGGCCACAAGAAAATGAATCTCAGGGTTGTATATGGTGATATATATGTACTTTGATTTTTAAAAAAATGCATCAAACTTTCCAATCAGTTCCCTCCAAGTATTTCGAAAAGTGCAAGCTAATTCCCCTGAATCCAAATTTTAGGGAATGCCAAGTCAGATTCTGTAATCACTTTATAATTTAACCCTTGGAGTCCAGTTATCACTCTAATGAATCTCTGTACTCTGCAGTGTCTCCAAAACCAATAGAGCATGCCCCATTTAAAGAGGGAGTTCATTTTTATTCATGTATGGGGTATTAGCAAGCTCAGCAATTATTCTCTTGCTAGCTGCCCTTGAGGTGGTGAGCTGCCAGTCCACGCAATTGAGTTAAGTCCACAATACCAGAGAGTATGAAGCTTCTCTATTCAGATATAGATGTGTTGAGAAAAGGGCAAACCTGGATAGTGTGTGACGCAGAAGAGGACTTTCAGATGGCAGCACTTTCATGCATCAATTCCCCTCATCCTTCTAATTTCACAAACCTTCAGCACTATCAATGGAACGTTGCAGTTCCTGAAGGCCTTTCTTGCATTCATTACTTCCACTGTATTTTAGATACCATACTGTTGTGTGCTGAAGACCAGCCTTTCAGATGGTAAGGCGTTCATGTAGAACCTGGGTGAATGACACACTCAGCCCTTCTGACTGGTGAATTGCAAACGCTTCAGCCTTGTGTTTGGCACTCTTGTGCTTTATTCTCCCCAAAGATGAGAGTGAGGATGTTCGTGAAATGTCCATATTCCCTATCAGTAACGATTGCTTATGGTATGAATGAAAGTTCTTGACTTCATCATTCAGCTGTTCTCTTACAAGTGTACATTACATTTGTAGGTATGCACCTGATCCTTTGTTGAAAATTGACTAGGTTGCCATTTCATTTAATGCTGCTCTTGGCATCTTCCCTTGGGTCAGTCACTAATTGAACCAGAGATGGTCTCTAACTTGATAATGTTGGATCATGAGCTTAGACATGGTGTGATGTGACTCTACCAATGATGACCCACAGTGTCTCATGGAAGCTTCTTAATTTCGTATTTGTTCTGAATATACCCTGCTTGGGACATTGTTAATGCTATTTTGTATGTTATCATCAGCATGAAGATAAGAGTTTATTTCTCCTTCTAGTAAACAAATTCCCCTCCCCCTTCCTTTTCTCCTCACTCTGACCTTTTATTTCTTCTCACTTGCCTATTACTTCCCCCGGGTCGCCTGATCCTTCCTTTTCTCCTGAGGTGCACTCTCTCCTCCTATCAGATTCTTTCTTCACCAGCTCTTGACCTTTGTAACCCACCTGGCTTCACCTATCGCCTTCTAGCTAGCCTCTTTCCCCTCCCCCAGCTTTTTATTCTGGCATTTTCCCACTCCTGATGAAGAGTCTCAGCCCAAAACGTTGACTGTTTATTCTTTTCCATGGATGCTGCCTGACCTGCTGAGTTCCTCCAGCATTTTGTATGTGTTACTGTGGATTTCCAGCATCTGCAGACTTTCTCTTGTTTATTTCTGCAGATTTACTCCTCCCAAATCTGTTATGAGGTCTAAGTGCAATGGGTAGGTTGGTGAGAATTAAGTCAGTAGATTAGGCTTGTTGTCTCACAACCTTCTGCTGATTTTGTCCAGCCATGAATGCTTCACATGTTGATGAGCTCACTCAGTACCACTGTCACCAAACTTTATGATGGAGCTCTACTGCAGATGGGCTTCAGCAAAACGTTTCTTTGCCGGTTCTTGAAGGATCTGGAGTCAACATTAACTAGTCCCTATCATCTTCCTATCACCTTCCCTCCACCTATCTATGTGCTACTGTGCCATCTCCTTTGGTGGAACTGGACATGCTTGAAGGTCATGATGGTAGAAAGCAGAGTATTGTTTCAAAGGCATGATCTCCTGAGAGTGATTTCAAGCTGTTATTTGCCTAGATTGTACGAAAGTTGTCTTAACTTTGGCACAGGTCACTAGATGTCCATAAATAAAGTTTTAAGCAATTGTGCTGGTGTGTATGAGGGCCTTTGCCACCTCCAGTTCCATGCCTCGGTTGGTACCAGATTGTCCATACAGTTTTCTTTTCTTGTATTACTTTGAAATTGTGGTTTAATTTGTAACGGATTGCTGGGGCATTTCTGAAGACATTTAGTTTTCCAACCATGTTGCTGTGGGTTGGAATCAAATACAGGCTAGAGCAAGAAAGACTTGTATGATTCATTCACTAAAGAATATTAGTGAATCAGGTGGGTTTCTATGACAGTAAAACCAGTTTCATAACCATACTGTTAAGACCTTATTATACTAGATTTATTTTAACTAATTGAATTTAAATTTTCAAACTATGTTGGTGTTATTTAAACTAGACCTTCATATCATTAGCACAAGCCTCAGTAATTGCTTTAATCACCATTCATGTTGTAGTTGTTGACATCCACTTGTTTATTAGCATATAAAGGGCTATTGGCTCACACAACATATGGCTAACATCAGCAGGCATTGCAGATTAATAGCTGAGAAGAAATGCGGTTTCACAGATGCTTCTCTCTGTAATCTTCCAAACATTTGAGAGTGAATTTGATAAACAATGATACAGGTGAATTCAATAGAATGTGCAGGCATGTGTTGTAACAATCGCTTGTGAAGTTGCTTAATCTTGTTCTACCATCGGGTCATATAGACATCCAGTTTAACATAACAGGAGGCTAATCAGCCCATTGTATCTATTCTTGTTCTTTCAAAACTGCTGTCCAAATCAGGGTCCTTGCCTATTTTTCTTTTTGAAAATACGGTCATTTTATATTTGAAAAAAATATTTCCATCAGATTAAAATTTTAGATTGATTACAGTTAAATGTGCTAAAAACTATCTTTTGACTTTCACAATTTTTTTTAACAATTATCTTAAATCTCATATTAGTGACCCTCCTACCAGAAACAATTTGTCCGTCTATTTGAGCAAAGTCTCTCTAATTTTGTAAGCCCCTATTCAATGCTTTGTTCCAAGGAGACCAGTTTACCTAATCTCCATTTAACTGAAATCACTTGTTCCAGGTACCATTATGGTAAATCACTCTCTTACCTCTTGAAATAATTATAGAATAAAGGAATTGGAGTATCCCATGAGACAGAAAAATAATTTATGTTCATACCAACTAAATGAACGTAACCTTGAAATTAGAGCTGATTGGCTATGACTGGGCTCACTAAATATTAACGATGTGAGTCATCTGAAAAGTTGTCCCAAAAAGGTATTGAGCTTTGCATCAATTGAAAATTTAAAAACTTTGAGTTTAATAAAATTTTATTCTGCCCCACTGTCAATACAGTAGTTGATTTCAGATATTAAATCTGTGTGTTCTTGTACAAGTTCTGATATTTACAGTGTTATATCATCCTCCCTGTCCTCATTCTCCTCCTGCTCGCAACTTTTCAAACACGTAGCAGCTGGACTGTGCGTTTCTTACTTGATTTTGACTATACTAGATAGCAGCAGCAGGGTTACAAGAAACCTTTTTTATTGTGTCAGTATAGAAGGGCCACTCTGGATGATCTGATTTCTTTCACTGGGAAACCTGATGAATAATATTTTCCAATGAGTTTGAAGAGAAGAGGAACAGAGTGAGATATTGCATTGCTCTGTGCTTTGTTCAGATTCAGATTCAGTTTATTGTCATTTAGAAACCACAAATGCAATGCAGTTAAAAAATGAGACAACGTTCGTCCAGAATGATATCACAAAAGCATATGACAAAACAGACTACACCAGAAAATCCACATAACGTTTGGCAATCCCCAATCCAGAGTCCGGAGAGGCTGCTGCGTATTAACATCGCGCTGCCATCGTAGCGCGTTCCCCGGAAAGGAGCTCCAAATCCACTAGACAAAAACAAAACCAAAAGCTAAAGCTACAAGACCTGCACAAAACCACATAATTACAACATATAGTTACAACAATGCAAACAATAGCATAATTGATTAAAAAAAAACAGACCATGGGCACAGTAAAAATAGTCCAAAGATGTTAAAGGACTATAAGTTCAAAAGAAATCACCACACAGTTTCCACAATTCCCCAGGGTCTCGACAGACTCGCCATCCCACGCCGGCGGCAGAAGGGAATACCCCCGCTATGGACTTCCATGGCGCTGCCCGACTCAGCCTCGCAGACGCAGCACACAATGAAAGCTCCGTCGAACCCAGCCTCGCAGATGCAGCACACACCGAAAGCGACCTGACCGTAGAGGACTCCGAGTCCGTCGAACCTCCAAGCTGACGACCATCCCTTCCAGCACAGCTTCTCTGAGCACCATCCTCTGCCGAGCGTATTAAGACGCCCTCGCCAACGGCCATCGGCAACGCGACCCCGAGGACTGGGGGCCTGTTCTTCCCAGCAGAGTCCGGACCGCACAGCAGCAACGAAGAAGGTCTTCCTGGAATTTCCCGATGTTCCTCCGTGCTCCTACATCCGTCTTCAATCGATTATGATTGCGCACGGCACCCCACTTCACAAATAACAGATAATCAGTTCCGGAGTGGCTGCTGCAAGCTGCATCGCGCCGCCATTTTGGATCAGTTGAGGAAGAAAGGTGAAGAAGTAAAATTAACCTTTACTTGGTTCCATGCTTGCCCACTTGGAGTTAGAAAATACCTGGGAAGGCAGATAATGCATTGCTCTTCAGTGCATGCTTGTTCTGTGAGGAGAGGTGAAACAGAATGGCCCTGTACCTGCAGAGAAGAATGAGAGGTGATCTCTTTGGAACATGCAAAAGGGCTTGACATGATGGATACAGAGTTGTTCTTGATTAGCCAGGGCATCAAAAGGTGAAAGCAGGAGAGTGGAGGTGACTGGAAGAATTGGATCAGCCCATGATTGAATTATGGAGCAGACTCGCTGGGCTGAATGACCTACTTCTGCTCCTATCTCTTATGGTCTTAATGTTTCTCCTGGTTTGAGCAGCTAGGACCAAGGGTTATTGACTCAGAATAAAGGTTGGCAATTTAAAGCAGAGATGGTAACATGTTTATTCATCCACAGGTTGTGGAATCTTTGGAATTTATTGTCCAAATGGCCTGTGGCAACTCAGTTGGCAAGGATATTCAAGTCTTCGGGTATTGAGGGACTTGAGAACAACGGGGTTAGTGCAGAAGTTAAAGATGAGCTTTGACTTTATTGAATGGTGCAGCAGACATGACAGGTCAAATCGCGTTTTCCTTCTACCTCTGATATTTGCAATTAATGTGCCTCTTTCTGTGCAAACTCAGCCTGCATTCTGTGTAACCTGCCAGCTGACCAACATATAAAGGCAAATCAAAACAGAGCTGCTTTAGTAGACTTTTGAAGCTTGTAACAACATGGACACTATTATGATTGCATTGGTACTACGTCCTGGTCATGAAATACAATTGGTTAAGAAGGTTAAATTGGTTTCCATTTTATTTATGAATATATATGGTTTAAGTGATTTGCAAAACTTAAGTCATTTTATCAGTCAGATGGATCATTTCTCATTGGAAATCCAGTTTGATAATCTTGTCGTAATGCATAATTGGCTGCATAATTTAGATACTGAAATTCTCAACACTGTTTCACAATAATAATAAATTAATAAAAAATACTTTATTAATCCAGTCCTGAGAACTGTGGCTAAATTTGCTAAGAATGGTATACCCTTGACTGCATAATTTAGGTAGAAAGTAGAAGAATAATTGACCGTTTACAGTGATGGATTTTAAATGATCTAATATAATTCTAAAATGGAATGAAGTTGTAGTAATCTCATTTAAGCTATTATGAAAATGATTCCAATGGAACTTATATCTTTGTTTCATTGTCCTTATCTCTTTTTTTAACCCTAGAAAAGATAGAACAGGAAATTGAAACAGGAAAAGAATGTTAATGAATCACAGCATTTAAGAAAGGCTCGGAACACATTCATGTTTTTGGTTGGATAATGAAATCGCCAACACAGCAGGAGCTTTTGGTTGTTGAATGATTAACGTATGTGTGAACATTATATAGCTTACTGGCTATCAGAAAAGGAGGCTCATGCGACTTTGATAGCTTGTGTTGAGTTTGGAAAAGCTTGATCATTAATATGGGAATCACTTTTTAGTCTGTCTTTTCATTGGAAGAACATTATTAAGAATAAATTGAATTACTTCCTCAAACATTACACATTTCAATGGCAATAAGATTTGTTCTTAACCACAGAGGGAAATTTATGAGTGAAAGCAGGTCCAGCAGTTCTGATTGGGATCAGAACCTGGACTGATTGGGAGAATGAGCAAAGAAGTGACAGATGGAATATAGTTTAGGTAAGTGTATGGTTATTCAGTTTGGCAGAAAAAAAATACAAAAACTATTTTCTAACCAGGGAGATAATTGATAAATCAGAAGTGCAAAGGGACTTGGGAGTCCTTGTGCAGGATTCTAACTTGCAGGTTAAGTTGGTGGTAAGGAATGCAAATGAAATATTGGCATTAATTTAGAGAGGATCAGAATATAAGAGCAAGGATGTGATGTTGAGATCTTATAAGGCACTGATCAGATTGCACTTGGAGTATTGTGAGCAGTTTTGGGCCTCTTATCTATGAAAAGATGTACTGACATTGTCACAAGAATGATTCCAGAAATGAAAGGATTAATGTCTGAGGAGCATTTGATTTGTCTGGGCCTATAATCACTGGTGTTTTGAAGAATGAGGGGGAATCTCATTGAAATCTATTGAATATTGAAAGGCCTAGGCAAAGTGGATGTGGAAAAGATGTTTCCTATAGTGGTGAGTCAAGCTTCAGAGGGCCTCAGAATAGAAGGACAGCCATTTGGATCAGAAATGAGAAGCAATTTCTTTAGCCAGAGGTTGTTGAATCTGTGGAATTAATTGGTCTGGTGGCCAAGTTGTTTGAGCATACTTAAAGCAGAGATTGATAGGTTCTTGGTTGGTCAGGGCATCAAAGGTTACAGGAAGGAGGCAGGAGAATGGGATTGACAGGGATAATAAATCAGCCATGATGGAATGGCGGAGCAGACTTGATGGGCCAAGTGACCTATTTGTCCTCCTTCATCTTATGGTCATATCTGTAGGTTCCTCATTCTGTTCCTAGTAACTGAAGAGAGTTGGCATTCCCCAAAAAATATCTCCTGCCTTCTCCTAATATTGGGATTGTTTATGTCGAACCCTAACATTAGGAGTCAGCATTACGGTATTTCTCTGGCTATCTTTCAGTGTTTGTTTGGTCTTTTTGCTGATCGAAGCTGAATACTTTACAGTTTCATTATATTTTGCTCTGGCATGAATCCTGCTGCATTAGCTGTAATATTAAGTATTCTACAGATTAAGCTAATTGCTTCACTTAAGATAATTAGATGTGATTGTTATATGTTCCAATGTTACTAAGTCTCTTCCAACTTCTCAGACTCAGGTTTAATATCACTGGCATATGTCATGAAATTTGTTCACTTTACAGCAGCAGTACAATGTAATTCATGATAAATATAGAAAAAGATCTGAATTACAGTAATTATATATGTATATTAAATAGTTAAATTAAGTAGTGCAAAAACAGAAATTTTTAAAAAAGTTGTGAGACATTGACGCAGCCAGTCAGAATGCTCTCCGTAGTAAATCTTTAGAAGTTTGAGTGATTTAGGTGACAAACCAAATCTCCTCAAACTCCTGATGAAGTATAGCTGCTGTCTTGGCTTCTTTATAGTTGTATTGCTATGTTGGGACCAGGTTAGATCCTCAGAGAACTTGAAACCCAGGAACTTGAAATTGCTCACTCTCTCCACTTCTGATCCCACTATGAGGATTAGTTTGTGTTCCCTCATCCTACCCTTTCTGAAGTCCACAATCATCATTTTCATCATTTCTACAAATTCATGGGATCTGTATGTTGCCCCATTTGTCTTCATACATGTACTGCTTTATACTGAATTTCTTCTGTTATTTAGTGGTCCAGGTTCATATTTTGATTCATCATCTTGCTGCTTCAGGGCACCTCCTTCAATTCCACCATCATTCATGGTTTAGCATTAACAGGCTATCTGATAAATTTGCTTTGAATTTTTGACACCATGTTACTGATATAAATTCAAAACAGCCTAATGTTATGACTATTGCCCTGAGGTTATTTCTTTAATCTGTGCTAGATATTTCCACACATAAGTTGAATTTTCTTTTATCCATCCCTTCTGGCACTTAAATCCTAAATCCGTTCGATGTTTCTTGAAAACCTTTATGCATAACTTTCATCTAATGCTATATAGAATTGACAAGTAAATGCTTATCTCAGTGTATTTTTTGGGTATCAAATATATACTGTACTTTGTATGAATGAAGTGCTTCAATAGAAGGCTAAAGGAGATAATAGTTTGATTTCCTTCTGATAACAGATTTCATTGGTTTTTATGGAATATAAATTAATCCACAGGACTTGTTCTGCTTGGCAACCCATTGCAAGGTAGAAACCACCTAATGCTGTTTCCAATTTACAAGTACCTTTCCCGTCCCATCAACTCACACATATTGATTGCCAATGTCAGATCTCCTAACTGGTTTTGTACATTAGAAATAAAAACAATTGAACTTGAATCCTAGATCACGACAGGACAGAAACAGGGCCTTCTGTCCATCTAGTCAGTGCTGAACTGTTATTCTGCATAGGCTCATCAACTTGTACCTGGACCATAGCTCTTCATACCCCTCCTGGCTATAGACTTAGCCAAACTATCGTTGAAGTTAAACCTGCATCTACCACTCCCTCTGGCAGCTTGTTCAAATTTCTTTTAGGAGGGTTAATTTCTTCAAAAATCTTGTCTTGTTTTTCCATTTTATTAATGTCAGTTATGTATATCGCTTTGGTATGTTTATTTCTAGAGTTATTTTAAAGAATGGAAGTTTTCTTTTAGGTGTCTTTCTCTCCAAATAACTCAGTCCTCCAATACCATGCCAAGGCAACATGCACAGAGAATGTCTTGTATGTGCTGAAAGGTAACGGGAGCAGGTACAAACATTTTTCTCAGTAAGATTACTGCGGTCAACCTGTCACCATTTAGACAAATGTCAAGCTTTGCTGTCAATATACAGCATTTGAACATAGGAGCGCTGAGTGCTGCTATGATTTCGGCCATTTTAAGTATTCAGTTAACAGCAAAAACCAAACCTTTTCATAACCATTGTAGTTTGAAGACTTGCACTAAACCTGAACTACCAAATGAAAGAAATCTTCTCATTGTAGTGCCTGACTCAGAAGACAAAAACAAAAGAATAAAGCCAACTGGTTCAGTTTTGGACCATTATAAAAGGAGAATTAGTTTTCAACATGAATCATTGTTCTTTAATCAGGTTGTATTTGACCTTATCAAAGTTTGCCAAAGTTTGGCTGTAATTTGACAGTACTGGCAGGTTTTTTCACGTTCAAGTGGGTTTGTCAATAATTGAGTGCAGCTTTATTACCTAAGAATTTAATCAATCTTGTCAGACTAGTCAACTGGCAAAGTACCAGCCTGAAATAGAAAGGAAGTTCCTTCTAAACTTTTAGACTAAGCTTCATTTCTTTTTGCTGACGCCCGCAGCTCTTTAAAATCCAGCAAGTTATCCTTTTAATTATACTTTTGGTTTTATTGACAGAAAAGTTTTTGATCATCTTCCTACAAAAAAAATCAGCTTATGAACTTACATACAGTGCGTATAAAATACATTCACACCCCCCACTTGGAAATTTTCATGTTTTATTGTTTTACAACATTGATTCACAGTGGGTTTAATGTTCTTTTGACACTGATCAACAGAAGAGACTCTTTTGTGTCAAAAGTGAAAACAAATTGGTATACATTTATTGCAATTATTAAACAGTAAATAATTGGTTGCATAATGACTCACCCCCTTCAAGTCAGTATTTAGTAGATGAACCTTTGGCAGCAATTACAACCTTGAGTCTGTGTCGATAGGTCTCTATCAGCTTTGCACATCACTGCAATTTTCCCCCATTCTTCTTCACAAAATTGCTTATGCTCTGTCAGATTGCATGGAGATCATGAGTGAACAGCCCTTTTCAAGTCCAGTTACAAATTTTCAATTGGATTGAGGTCTGGACTCAGACTTGGCCACTCCAAGACATCAATTTTGTTGTTTTTGAGCTATTCCTGTGTAGCTTTGGCTTTATGTTTGGAGTCATTGTCTCCACACAGTTCTCTTGCAGACTGAATCAGGATTTCCCTGTATTTTGCAGCATTTGTTTTGCCCTCGACCTTCACAAGCCTTTCAGGGCTTACTGCAGTGAAGCATCCCCACAGCATGATGCAGCCACAACCACATTTCATGGTAGGGATGGTGTGTTTTTGATTATGTGTGGTGTTTGACTATGCCAAACACAGTGTTTAGTCTGATGGCCAAAAGGCACAATTTTGGTTTCATCAGACCATAGAACCTTCTTCCAGCTGACTTCAGAGTCTCCCACATGCCTTCTGGCAAACTCTAGCTGAGATTTCATGTGAGTTTTTTTTTAACAGTGGCTTTCTCTTTGCCACTCTCCCATAAAGCTGCGACTGGTGAAGCATCTGGGCAACAGTTGTTGTATGTGCAGTCTCTCCCATCTTTGCCACTGAAACTTGAAACTCCTCCAAAGTGGTCATAGGTCTCTTGGTGGCCCTTCTCACTCGTCCCTTCTTGCATGGCCACTCAGTTTTTGAGGATGTCCTGCCTAGGCAGATCTATGGCTGTGCCAATTTCTTTCCATTTCTTGATGATTGACTTAACTGCACTCCAAGGGTTATTCAGTGACTTGGAAATCATCTTGTATCCAGCTCCTGACTTGTGCTTTTCAATGACCTTTTCGTGGAACTGCTTGACTTAATGGTGCAGCTTTTACCAGGATACTGACTCACCAGCAATTGGACCTTTGAGATGCAGGTGTATTTTCACTACTGTCAATTGAAACACTTTGACTGCACACAGGTTTCCAAAAACAGATCTCCTTTTAACTAATTAAATGAGTTCTAAAACCAATTGGCTGCACCAGTGATGATTTGTTGTGTCTTATTAAGGGTGGGGAGGGTGAATACTTATTCAATCGATTATTTTGTTTTATATTTGTAATTAATTTAGATCACTTTGTAGATTTTGACATGCAAGTGTCTTTTTCTGTTGATCAGTGTCAAAAAAGTGTCAAATTAAATCCACTGTGATTCAATAAAACATGCAAACTTCAGGGGGGGAGGGAGATACTTTTTATAGACACTATATACACTCATTGACCACTTGATTAGGTATACCTACACACCTGCTTGCTAATGGAAATATCTAATCAGCCAATCATGTGGCTGCAACTCAGTGCATAGAAATATGTTCAAGGGGTTCTATTGTTGCTCAGCCAAAATATCGGGGCGGAGGGGTGGGAAATGCGATCTAAGTGATTTTGACCGTGGAATGATACTTGGCAGCAGACGGGGTAGTTTGAGTGTCTCAGAGACAGCTGATCCTTGGTATTTTCACATACAACAGTATACGGTTTGCAGGCAGTGGTGTGAAAAACAAAAAAAAAATCCAGTGAGCGGAATTTCTGTGGGCAAAAATACCTTGTTTTTCCTGACAGGAAGGCGACAGTAACTCGAATAGCCATGTGCTACAATGTTGGTGTGCAGAAGAGCGCCTCTGTCAAACTTTGAAATCGATGGGCTACAGCAGCAGAAGACCACGAGCATTCACCGTGTGGCCACTTTATTAGGTACAGTAGGTACCTATTGCAGTGGTCACTGTGTGTATAAATCATGTAACTACAAATTAAGCAATTAATAGGAAGCAATAATAGGAATTTAAAGCAGGAAATCAGATATTTTATGATTTATAATGAAAATTATGATTTCAAAGCTTGAAGGACATGGGTGCAATTGTATCCATTGTATGTGCAATTAAAATCAAAATTAAATTGGATTAACATTTTAAATTGTGAAATAAATCATTTTTAATAACTTGACAAGCCTGACTGTATAGTTCAATAGGTTATTGTCTATGTTTTTTTTATAATATATTAAAATGTCATTACATTTCATAGTTCACTGATTGGATTTTGTAATATTACTGCAGATGTTAATGATCAAGTTGTCTGTTGCATTCATTAAATATGTCACTGCTTGAATTTGGTAATTCAATTACTACAGTGTATTTTATAAATTGGTGACAATTCACAAAGGTATTGAGAAATAATTCCCAGTTTATTAGTTTATGGTTTTAGGTCTGTTATTTTGATTCCTTGTATTTTGTCCATGACTGATACCATGCGAATCAGCTAATATAATTTATTAAAGACGAGCAGGAAGGAACTTCCTGACTGCGTTATCGCACAGTATCTCAGGCACACGTTAGGACAGCTCATTAACAATATAAAAAAAAACAGCAGTATACACTTGCTGCATTTAGCTAAATTTGCAGTGATACCAGACCTAGTAAGGTGAATTAACAGGCTTCACTGTTCAGATGAGAAATGATACAGTCAGTATTAATACTTAGGATGCCTATACCTGGCCTGCAGATGTAAGTTTTTGTAACTTTATACAAGTATGTGTCTAGAGATAATGGAGCCAGCTGCTGGGCAGTTCTCATTGCATTGAAGATAACTTCAGAAGGTCCTGTATGGATGTCTCCGTAATGATCAGGGGTCTGGTTAGAGAGGAGGCACAAACCTGCACATGTAGTCCTGATGCCACCAGAGAAAGAGGGCCTTTACTTGTCCTGATCATTCAGAGCTATTTGTGTTGGAAGAGATTAATTGCCGTCTTCTGTACGTCATCTGCTCAGTGTTAAAATGTGAATGTTTGAACAGTGGGTGAAGGTAGGTAGTGCACCTTATTTCAGAGTACATTTCAGTGTACCATACCTTGTACAGTTGGTGATTGTGTGGACCATGTCTACTAACTTGAGTAGGCTCCACTCCCTCCTGCAGGTGTGAGTAAGTACTTCTCTCTTGTCCAGAAAACAGACAAGTGTGAGTGATTCTTTGTTGCTTGACTTTCCAGTTCAGTTTAAATACCTGTCATTGTTCTGGACCAGAACAGTAAATATAAAGGATATTATCTAAACTGAGTTTGTGGTAGATTTTCTGGTGTGGCAACTTTGGTACTACAGATTATTGACTTTTTTTTGGTTAAAAAAGATCTAGATGGAATTTTGTGTTTTTCTGGTATCTGATCTGATTATATTTTCTGATGATATCAACCCGATTATAGTTGTTAACTGTCTTACACGACATGTCAAGATGGTGAGATTAAGTAAAAGCAATGATATGTTGGTAATGAAGGGTGGTTACTCTTGCAGCTTGTAACAGCTTTGAAAAAATGACGTGAAAGCTGTTGAATGTGTAGATAATTAATAACGACATTGCTACCTGTTCACATGTTGACAATTATTGATGTCAGATTTCATCTGTAATCTGCAACACTCTAATATTTTCCATTTCTTTTTGCCTGCAGTATTGAGTGTGCGATGCCAAACATTCCTCATCTCAAAAGTGGGGGAAGACTGGATTTTCCTGATTTTATTAGGATTGTTGATGGCTTTGGTGAGCTGGGCCATGGACTTTGCTATTGCCATGTGCTTGCAAGGTAAGAACACAATATTGCTGATTGTAATTGAAAATGGAAGAAAAATTGGGGGAGTTCATGGTCATTAGGTTAAAGGAAAATATGTAGGAGAATAGCATTAATTATAATTGCTCTGAAAACCAGAAAGTTGCCGAGGAGCTGAATGGCTGCCTTCAATGTCATCAGGAAGCATTGTGGGAAATCTTCCATCTTGGGTTTATTCTGATGACTGTGATGTATCTCCAGATGCTATAAGGTCACTGATTGAGGCTGATGAGAATTTGCTTCCTTGCAGGAAGGAGAGGCAGGCTTTTACTGTAATTTCTGTGGGGAGAGATGGTTAATTAGTTAGAATGAACCCTGACTGCTAAAATAGATGCAAAAGTTGATCTACTTTTGAATCAGACAATATTACTTCTTTTTTTTTTAAAAACCTGTTGTGTTCAAATCAGTTTGGGCTCCAAATGGCACTGACATGGATCACTAAGGTAAATGTAACCTCAAAGTTATGCAATAGTGAGAGGGCAGAAGTGAAAAACACCGTGAGCACGGTTATCTTGAGCATGTGATCTCACATTGAGGCATAGGCATCCGTTAGTCTCATGAGACCATGGATTTGCACCTTGGAAGGCTTCCAGGGTGCAGGCCTGGGCAGGGTTGTATGGGAGACCAGCAGTTGCCCAAGCTGCAAGCCTTCCCTCTCCACGCCACCGAAGTTGTCCAAGGGAAGGGCAGCTTGGCACGGTGTCATTGCAGAGCAATGTGTTGTTAAGTGCCTTGCTCAAGGACACAACACACTGCCTCAGAGCTGAGGCTCGAACCAGTGACCTTCAGATCACTAGGCCTTATGCCTTATCCACTAGGCCACGTGCCAACACAACATATTGAGGTAATTTACTTGATTAAGATGAGCCAGATTATCTTCCCTTTGTAGTCTAGTAACATGACAATATTTCAACAATTTCATAATTTCCTTGCCCTTTTAGAACATTTTGGCTCTGCTATTTTTCTGGTCCAAGTGAGGGGGATGTTGGGAGTGAAGTTTAAAAAAAAACAGATGAAGATCCTGGGAAGTGAAGGATTCTGCTGAAGTTAACAGAGTTAAAGTGACATGATGCAGAATATGCAACATTTTGCAGACTTGTAGATAGCGAGGATGGATTTCAAAGGATATGATGGGGTCAGCATGTTGCTGCTCTATAAAGCTCTAGTTTGGTGACATTTGAAGTTCTGGTCACCACACTTTATGAAGGATATGGAGGCTTTGGAGAGGGTGGTGAAGAGTTTTACTAGGATTAGAGTGTATTGAATTAAGGAGAGGTTGGCCATATTGGATCATTTTCTCTGGAGCATTAGAGATTGAAGGGCCGCTTGAGGGTATATAAAGTTATGAGAGGCATTGATGGTCAGAATCTTTTTCCTGGAGTGGAATTGTCAAGTACTGGAAGGTATTGGGACAGGGTGGGAGGTAAAAGAAGTGGGAGATTGGCATTGCTAATCAGAGATAGTATCACAGCCGCAGAGAGCGAGGGATCTTGAGTCAGTGTGGGTGAAAGTCAGAAATGGCAAGGGAACAATTACTCTATCAGTTAGTAAATTTTCAGTTGACACAAAGGTTGGTGGTTTTGTGGATAGTGTAGAAGGTTGTTATAGGATACAATGGGACATTGATAGGATGCAGAACTGGGCTGAGAAGTGGCAGATGGACTTCGATCCAGCAAAATGTGAAGGAGTACATCTTGAAAGATTGAACTTGAAGGCAGAGCACAGAGTTAGTGGCAGTATTCTCAGCAGTGTGGATGAACAGAGCAATCTTGAGGTCCAAATGTACAGATCCTCTAAAGTTGCCACGCAAGTTGATAGGGTGATTAAGAAGTTGAATGGTGTATTGGCCTCCATTAATTAGGGGATTGAGTTCATGAGCTGCAAGGTAATGTTGCAGCTCTATAAAACTCTGGTTCGACCACACTTGGAGCATTGTGCTCAGTTCTGGTCATCTCATTGTAGGAAGGATGTGGAAGCTTTAGAGAGCATGTGGAGGAGATTTACCAGGATGTTGCCTGGATTAACTAGCAAATCTTAGTGAGGATAGATTGAGCGAGCTAAAGTTTTTCTTTCTGGAGCTAAGGAGGATGAGAGGTGACTTGATTAAGGATCTCCTGTCCTCTCATCAGAAAGAGAACAGTACACAAGGGATCATTTATAATAACCAATGGATAAATATAACTTTGAATCTCATAAAACTCAATATTTTAACCTACAGATGTAAAGGTTTTGCAGTGTCAACTGTTGTTTTGATATTACCAAATCTGTTTTTGAAGCTGAAGTTGTGGGGATTGTTTGGGTATGTGAAAGAGATTTGGATCAAGTCAGTCACAGGGCAATTTGAAGATTAGGCTTCGGACTAGCTAGCAGTCAGAATAAGTTGGAGGTTGGGTTTGGATTGAAGCTGATGCCGGTTTTCATTTGTGATCCTGTATAGTCTTTACCCTCAATGTTTTCTCAGCCATCAAAATGTTGATTTCTTACAAGGTTTTTTGAGGGGAGGAACTTAACCATAACTCAGAGCTAGAAAGTTTATATATTTCAGATTCAACAACTTTTTGGTACTTTCTAAGTATTATTAGATTGGTTTTGGGCTAACAAGAAGGTTCTATGCTGAAAAATGAAACAAAGATTGGCTTTCAGTCCACAACCAATACATTGAGCATTCCTGGTTTCAGTTTTGGAAATGTTGGTAACAGTATGCAGTGCTGTATTTATAGGTTTCAACCCTAATTCTCTCATCAGTATTAGACAAGATTCATAGTTCTATTTGTTGTTTTAACTAATATTTATGGATTTTGATGAAGGCGATCTGAATTTTGAATGATCTCAAGTTTTTGAGCTTTTATCCATTGGAATTGAATTCAGATTATCTGGGTTTAGTTTATAAGCTATCTACAACTATTATGAAATTCTGCGTATTTAAAAATCTTGCTTAGCTTCAGATGTGTAGGCAGATTGCAGACAGGCATAAAAGCCAATTAGATTCTAGTCATGTGGGATTTTAACTTTATTGATTGGATTATCTAAGTGCAAGAGGCTAAGTTGGAGCGAAATTTGTAAAATGTATCTAAGGATTTTATAAAGCTCCATGTAGAGAGCCCTCCTGGGGAGAGGATTATCCTTGACCTTGGGGGATGATGATGTGCAAGTAATCAAGTGTCTCTGCACTGCGACCATTTGGGAACACTGAATATAATTTGGCAAGCTTTCTGGAGTCATGGAAAAAGAAAAGTTTAGTCCTCAAGGTAGGGCCCTGAGCTGGCGGAAGGCAGATTTCTATAGTGTACATACGGCAGGACCTAGCAGAAGCAGAATGGAGCAGATGCTAGGAGTGAAAACGACATCTGATCTTTTGGAGGTGTTTAAAAACAAGATGTGAGGAGTTCAGAAGCAACATCAGAAGTAAAGAAGTAAGGCATAAGAAGCAAAGTTTGATTAAGAAAAAGAAGGAAACATATGGTGGGTATAGGAAATTGATACTAAGTGTGTCTTTTCAGGTTTATAGAGGATGAAAGAGAGAACATGAGAAAGCAATCAGGAGGTAAAAAAAAGGGATATGAAATGGCCTTGGCAAGTAGAAATAATGAAAATCATAAAACCTTTTATAAGTAAATATTAGAAGTCAGAAAGTAGTTAAGGAAAAGGGTATGTCTCCAGGCACTATAGGGTTAACCCCTGTGTGATGCCATGGGATATGAGTGAGATCCTGAATGAATACTTCTCTTCAGTATTCACCAGGGAGAAGAACATGGTAGCAGGAGAATAATGGGATTAGCACTCTGATATTCTGGAGCATTGCTTTTATCAGGAAGAAGGAAGGGTTAGAAATACCAGAATACATTTGGATGGAAACCTCCTCAGGGACTGACAGATCTATCCCAGGGTGCAAGGGAGGAGATTGCTGAGGCTCTGATGGAGATGTTTGCTTCTCCGTTTTCATGGGTGAAGTTTCAGAACATGTGCTCTTCTTGTGCAGGAGAGATCATGGTTCTCAAATCTGACTGAGTTTTCTGAGGGGGTAACTGGGAAAATGGTTGAAGGCAGCAGGGGGAATGTGGTTGGCATGGACTTCAGAAAACTTTTGATAAGATAGCAGGTGGTAGCTGAAACATTAAGTTAAAGAACAAGGGATCCAAGGTGTATTGGCAAACTGAACCCAAATTTGCTTGGTCATAGGAAGGAGAGGGCCTAGGTGGATTGTTGGTCCTCAAACAGGAAGTCTGTAATACGTGGTGCTAGGGCCTATATTATTTGTCATATAGAACCATAGAACATTACAGCACAGAAACAGGCCTTTTGGCCCTTCTTGGCTGTGCCGAACCATTTTCTGCCTAGTCCCACTGACCTGCACCTGGGCCATATCCCTCCATACCCCTCTCATCCATGTACCTGTCCAAGTTTTTCTTAAATGTCAAAAGTGAGCCCGCATTCACCACTCCATCTGGCAGCTCATTCCACACTCCCACCACTCTCTGCGTGAAGAAGCCCCCCCTAATGTTCCCTTTAAACTTTTCCCCCTTCACCCTTAACCCATGACCTCTGGTTTTTTTCTCCCTTAACCTCAGTGGAAAAAGCCTGCTTGCATTCACTCTATCTATACCCATCATAATTTTATACACCTCTATCAAATCACCCCTCATTCTCCTATGCTCCAGGGAATAAAGTCCTAACCTATTCAACCTTTCTCTGTAACTCAGTTCCCGGTAACATCCTTGTAAACCTTCTCTGCACTCTTTCAGCCTTATTAATATCCTTCCTGTAATTAGGTGACCAAAACTGCACACCAAATTCGGTCTCACCAGTGTCTTATACAACCTCACCATTACATTCCAACTCTTATACTCAATACTTTGATTTATAAAGGCCAATGTACCAAAAGCTCTCTTTACTACCCTCTCTACTTGTGACGCCACTTTTAGGGAATTATGTATCTGTATTCCTAGATCCCTCTGTTCTACTGCACTCCTCAGTGTCCTACCATTTACCTTGAATGTTCTACCTTGGTTTGACCTTCCGAAGTGCAATACCTCACACTTGTCTGTATTAAACTCCATCTGCCATTTTTCACCCATTCCTCCAACTGGTCCAAATCCCTCTGCAAGCTTTGAAAATCTTCCTCACTGTCCACTACACCTTCAATCTTTGTATCATCAGCAAATTTGCTGATCCAATTTGCCACATTATCATCCAGATCATTGATATAGATGACAAATAACAATGGACCCAGCACTGATCCCTGTGGCACACCACTAGTCACAGGCCTCCTCTCAGAGTAGCAATCCTCCACTATCACTCTCTGGTTTCTTCCATTGAGCCAATGTCTAATCCAATTTACTACCTCTCCATGTATACCTAGTGACTGAATCTTCCTAACTAACCTCCCATGCGGGACCTTGTCAAAGGCCTTACTGAAGTCCATGTAGACAACATCCACTGACCTCCCTTCATCCACTTTCCTGGTAACTTCCTCGAAAAACTCTTAATAGATTGGTTAAACATGACCTACCACGCGCAAAGCCATGCTGACTTTTTCTACTAAGTCCCTGTCTATCCAAATACTTGTAGATCCTATCTCTTGGTATTCCTTCCAATAATTTACCTACTAACGATGTCAAACTTACCGGCCTATAATTTCCCAGCTTACTTTTTGAGCCTTTTTTAAACAACACAGCTGCATGAGCTATCCTCCAATCCTCTGGCACCTGACCCGTGGATATCGACATTTTAAATATTTCTGCCAGGTCCCCTGCAATTTCAACACTAGTCTCCTTCAAGGTCCGAGGGAATACCCTGTCAGGTCCGGGGGATTTATCTACTCTGATTTGCCTCAAGACAGCAAGCACCTCCTCCTCTTTAATCTGTATAAGTTCCATGACCTCCCTATTTGTTTGCCTTGTTTCCATAGACTCCATTCCAGTTTCCTTAGTAAATACAGATGCAAAAAAACCATTTAATATCTCTCCCATTTCTTTTGGGTTCATACATAGCCGACCACTCTGATCTTCAAGAGGACCAATTGTATCCCTTACTATCCTTTTGCTCTTAACATACCCGTAGAAGCTCTTAGGATTATCCTTCACCCTTACTGCCAAAAAAACCTCATGTCTTTTAGCTTTCCTGATTTCTTTCTTAAGTATTTTCTTACTCTTTTTATACTCCTCAAGCATCTTATTTCCTCTCTGTTGCCTATGCATGTCATACATCTCTCTCTTCTTCTTTATCAGAATTCCATATATATAACTGACATTGAGAATGTAGGTGGTTCAATTAGTAAAGTTGCATACAAGGTTTAGATGGGGACAGAATTTGTTAGGTGTGTCCAGGAGGGATTCCTGACTCAATATATAGACAGGCCGACTAGAGGAGAAACCATACTGGAGCTGGTGCTAGGCATGAACCAGATCAGGTGTCAGATCTCTCAGTGGGTGAGCAGGTCAGAGATAGCATCTACAGTCTTGGACATGGATAGGAGTAGATGATATAAGAAAGTGTTTAATGGGGATGAGGAATTATGGTGTTATTAGGCAGGAACTGGGGAGCATAAATTGGGAATAGATTACTCAGGGAAAGTACAACAGAAATGTGAAGTTTGTTTAGGGAGCACTTGCAGGTGCTTCTCTGTAGGTTTGTCCACTTTGAAGCTGGGAAAAGGATGGTAGGATGAAGGAGCCATGGTTGACAAGAGATGTGGGACATCAGTTTGAGAGGAAAAAAGAAGGTTTAGACAGCAAGGATCAGACAGAGCTCTAGAGAGTTACAAGGTAGGCAGGAAGAAGCTGAAAAATGGACCCAGGAGAGCTACAAGTGGGTATGAGAAGGCCTTGACAAGTAGGATTAATGAAAACCCTAAGGCGTTCTGCATGTATGCAAAGAACAGGAAGGTAGCCAGAGTGAGGGTAAGACTAATATCAGGGATAGTAGAGAAAATGTGCCTTGAGGTAGGGGAGGTCCTTAATGAATACTTTACCAGTATTTACCAGTGAGAAAGACTTTACATTTTGTGAGTATGGGGTAAAACAGGCTGATTTACTAGAACATGTCAATATTAAAAAATAGGGATGTGCTTTAACTTCTGAAAAATGTTAAGATATACAAGTCACCGGGGCTAGATGGGATATACACCAGCTTACTATAGGAAGCGAAGGAAGAGATTACTGTACTTTTGCGTCGTCACTGGTCACAAGAGTTGTACCAGATGACTGGAAGGTGGTAAATGTTATTCCTTTGTTGAAGAAAGGGAGTACAAATTATAGACCAGTGAGTGCACAAAGTATTGGAGAAGATCCTTGGGTTCAGGATTTGTGAACCTTTGGAGAAGCACAGTCTGATTAGAGATAATTGGCGTGGTTTTGTGTGGGGCCTGTCATGTCTCACAAGCCTGACTGAATTTCTTGAAGATGTGATTAAGCACATTGATGTAGGCAGAACAGTGGCCGTGGTGTATATGGAATTTAGTAAGGCGTTTAACAAGATTCTTCATGTTAGCCTCATTCAGAAAGTCAGGAAGCATGGGATCTAGGGAAACTTGGCTGTGTGGATGCAGAACTGGCTTCCCTGTGGAAGGTGGAGGGTGGTAGCAGATGGAGCGTATTTTGTCTGGAGGTTGGTGACTGGTGGTGTTTGCAGGGATGAGTTCTGGGAGTGTTCTGTGTGATTTTTTTTATATAAGAGACATGCATGAGAAAGTGGAAAGGCTGGTTAATAAGTTTGCAGATGACATGAAGGCTAGTGGAGTTGTGGATGGCATGAAGGGTTATTGTAGATTGCTGCAGGACATTACAGGGTGCAGAACTGAGCGGAGAAGTGGCAGATGGAGTTCATCAGGATAGTGTGAAGCGATTAATTCTGGAAGGTCAAATTTGAAGGCAAAATACAGCTATTTGAATGGCAGGCTTCTTCGTACCACACAGGAACAGAGGGATCTTGAAGTTCATGCTCATAGATCACTCAAAGTTGCTTCTTAAGTAGATAGGTTTGTTAAGAAGACACATGGCACGTAGGCCTTCGTTAGCTGGGGTATTGATTTCAGGAGCTCCAAGGTAATGTTGTGTCTCCTTAAAACTCTAGTGAGGCCACACATGGAATATTGCATTCAGTTCTGTTGGAAGGATGGGGAAGCTTTGAGAGGGTGCAGCGGAGGTTTATCCTGGACTAGAGAGCATGTCTTATGAAGATAGATTGAGCGAGCTCAGGCTTTTTTTTTGGAGTGAAGGAGGATAAGAATTGATAAGGTGAGAGGTGTTCGATTGATAAGAGGCATAGATCGAGTGGATAGCCAGAAACTTTTTCCCATGGTGGAAATGGCTAATATGATGGGGGATAATTTTAAGGTGATTGGAGGAAAGTATATGGGGAAGATGTCAGAAGTAAGCTCTTTACAGACAGAGTGGTGGGTATGTGGAACGCTTTGCCAGGGGTGCTGGTAGAAGTTGATACATTACAGGCATTTTTAAAAAAACTCTTAGAAAAGGCACATGGGTAGCAGGAAACTGGGATTAGATTGATCTTAGAGTAGATGAAAAGGTTGGCACAACATTGTGGGCCAGAGGGCCTGCACTGTGCTGTAATGTTCCATATGAAATAAAAATTGGGCAACTTTTTTTTAAACAAAGGTTATTTAATGATACAGTGGCCAGGCCCATGAATCAGATGGAAATTAATCTAAACATGTACAAGATAATGTATTTTAATAAGTCAAATTCTGGAGCGCATATAATGGTAGGGTCCTTGGGAGTTTAGATGTAAGAGGAGAGAAAATTAAAGGAGACTACAGGGATAATTTTTTTTACAGTGAGGTAGGAAGTAGTGGAGACAGCTAGAATTCCAGCATTGAGGGGGAATTTGGACAGATACTTACAGTGCCTTGATAAAGTATTCAGCCTCCAACACTTTGTTCTCATAAGTGAGTATTACAACCAGGGATTCTGATCAATTTAACTGAGAACTTCTTTTTCACAGTAGAGCCCAAACAACAGGGAAAATTGTAAAGCATGGAAAAACTAAAAATTCAAAAAACTGTAATGCCAGCAGTTCAAAAGTATTTGTTCCCCTTTGCCCAGTACTTAGCTGAACCACCTCTTGCAGCTCTTGTAGCCAGTAGGCCTTTGTATAAGTCTCTAATAGCTTTGCACAACATGATGGAGCAAGATTTGTCCAATCCTCCTTGCAAAATTGCTCAGGTTGTGCCTAGTTAATTGGGGAGCAGCGGTGGACAACAATCTTGAGGTCTTTCCAGAGATGTTCAATCAGGTTGTCAGGACTCTGACTGAGCCACTCAAGAACATCTGTTTTCTTCATTTGAAGCTATTTCATGGTTGTTCTGGCAGTGTGCTTTGGGTCATCGTCCTGCTGAAAGATGTATTTCCTTCCCAGTTTAAGCTTTCTGGCAGAGGCTAGCAGGTTTTTATCCAGGATATCTGTCTGTATTTAGCAGTGTTCATCTTCCCATCAATCCTGACCAGATTTCCAATCCCTGCTGCTGAAAAACATGCCATAGCAAAATGCTACCTCCACAGTACTTTACAGTCGGGATGGTGTTATCTGGCTGATGCACAGTATTAGATTTATACCACATGTACTGTTTAGTGTTGAGGCCAAGAAGTTCCACTATAGTCCCATCCGACTACAAGATCTTCTTCCACATCTTTATAGTATCTTCTAAGTGATATTCTGTAAAGTCTTTACAGGCATGGATATGTTTTTTTTTAGCTAGGGCTTTTTCCTTGCGACTCTTCCATAAATATACTTTTTGGGCAAAGCCTTAGAGATTGTGGAGCCATGAACTTCACCTCCAGTTACAGCCACTGATTTCTGCAGCTCACTCAGAGTGGTAACAAGTGTCATTCTTCTCTGGCAAATAAGTTTAGAGTGTAGGCAGTGTGGCTGTGGTTCCATGATGGGCTTCACTGAGTTCAGAGGTATGTTCAGTGCCTTTGAGATGGTCTTGTACCCTTCCCCAGTTCTGTGCTTCTCTATAACACTTCCCTAGCTTCTCTTGAACCCTCTTTTGTCTTCATTTTGCTTTCATCTGGTGAAAATGTGCCATACTGTTGGACCTTACAGATAGAGGGTATACTTATCTTATGAATTCATTGAAAGCAGGTGATCCTCCAACTTCCTGCATCAACAAATTGGGTGAGTTGGTAGGGTATTGTATACAGTATTGCACCTGCAGAAAGTTAACATGGTAATTACAGAGGGAATGACTACATTTTCAGACTCGCAATTTTGGTTTTTAATTTTTAGTTAATTGCTGATAGGTTTTGGAATTTTTCTTTTGATTTGCCATAATGCACAATGTTTTGCAGATTAACTCAATAAATCGTACTTCAATATATATTTAAATTTTTTTTAAATGAGTCAGTAAAGTGTGAAAATAGTTGTGGGGGCCGAATACTTTTTCAAGGCACTGTGTATTGGAAAGGAATAGAGGGATATGG
Source organism: Hemitrygon akajei (assembly GCF_048418815.1). Lineage (NCBI taxonomy): Eukaryota > Metazoa > Chordata > Chondrichthyes > Myliobatiformes > Dasyatidae > Hemitrygon > Hemitrygon akajei. Next base: position 163,522,573 of record NC_133126.1, read on the forward strand.
GGCTACTGAAGACATATGCGATTAGCGTAGATAGATATCATAGCAAAAAGAGGTCATTTCTGTGCTTTACAGTTCTATCATTCTTTGATTCACTCCAAAAGGCGGTTTAAACAGATATTCAACAGCTGCTCCCAATGGCTAATTTTGAAGCAGTTAACTCACTGTAGTGGAAATTTACAATTATTGGTGGGAACTTAGCAGCTTCATAATTTGACAAGCAGCATTTTATTGTATTCTAGACTGAAATTAGTTTCCAGTTGCAAGAGATAGAGGGAAGATGTTATTTGTCACCTCATTAAACAGCTTGTTGATATTAAGTGAGAATGAGAAATTACTTTCGTTTAAAATTGATCTGGGCTAAATTTGAATTCAGGAGCTTGTGGAATAAGCTGTGGAGGTATAAGCTGCATAGAAATGTCTTCATACTTGTATTTCTCATCCTTCAGATGTGTTAAGATAATTTGAAGGGAAAGTTATTACAAAACATGCTTTTTATAAATCATTTTAATTATTTATGGACTGCATGGCCTCAGCCATTACAGATTAATAACACTATGTTTCACTTGTCATTGCTTGTCAGATTAGATTTCCTGAACATAAGCTAAATTAGTGTAAATCTGTTATTTCTTAAGAAATATTTTCTCTTCCAATGGGTTATTTTTCTGAAAAAATATTGCTCCTCTCTCACCAGCTTTCCCCAAACTCACTGACAGGTTTGATGTAGAACAAACTTCAATTCTTGCATCTTTTCATCAATATTGTCGACATGATCGAACTCCCCAACGTGTGCAAGATGATCACATTATTTTTGTTTCTTAGTTGACTCAGTCCAACTTCAGGAACTTTGCTGTCACGACCCAATGTTAATGTTATTTAATACCCCAGTATTCCTAGTACCATTTCTTGTTGTGCATATTAAAATTGTGCTATTTCTCCGCACTGGGCTCCATATTTTGAGAATAATTTCCATTGTGATTTCACTGGGGTACGAGGCCCACTGGCTACTGTCACCTGGTTTAGCCCGCCTGTTGAAGCAGTGTAACAGAGTGTGGCCACTGTCGCATGGAAGCGGCTACTTGGAGCCATAGGTGAGAGCTGAGTGTCTGCTGGCAACCCAAGATGAGTGAGCTGCCCCGGAATGATCACGACAAGCTCCTTCACCAGAGGTGCTACCCTTCTCTTGACACCCCCATACATCCTGGCATGTGGATAAACCTGAAACAAATTTGAATGAGTTTAAAACAAATGACGCCTGTGGATTTAATTTCACAACATGATGCTGTGACTGTTCAAAAGTAAATCATTGGAAGTTTGAAAATGGGTGAAGCTGAAAATATTCATCTGGCATGGCAATGCCTGTGGTAAGGGAGTTAAAACTACAAAGTGACATTCTTACATCACTCTATTTCTCTCATTTTCTCATTATGTTGATGTATTAAACTGCTGGTGTAGTGCACTTAATCTGATGACCTGCCCAACCCGTGATGAAAAAGATTCATTCACAGCACAGTTTTCCGTTTAGAGCAGATTGACATGTGGGCACGTTATCACATCCCCTTCAAACAGTAACATAAGCATTGTTAACATTCAAGAAGAGTAGATGCTTGATTTTTTTTTTGTAAAAACCAATCTTAGAAAAATAGGTCACCAATGAAATTTCATGCATGATTCTGAAAGCTTTGTGAACCTAATCTTAATTGAGTGATAAGCAAGTTTTCCATTTGTAGAGTAGGCCCTGATTCTCAATCACCTTAGTAGACGAATATGAAATAAAGCTTAGGGTTTAATAAGGATGATTAAAATAGGGGAAAATAATGTATCTGAAGGAAGAGAGTAAATGGATTATATTTTAATACATCTCCCAGTACTGAACAATGAACCTGAAATACAAACCTTACCTTCTGCTTCCACTGGGTACTACCTTAACTTTTGTACATAGTGCTGTGAAAGAATCTTTCTCATCTGTGGTTGAACAGGTCATCAGATTAGGTGCATTGTATCAGTATTTTAATACATGGTTATAAACAGAAAATGAACAATTTTTCCAACCTAACTCTTCTCTTATGTCAGATGCTGCCTGTTCTGATGAAGATTTCCTACTGCATCCATTTCCTTTCAAATTTCCAGTTTCCACAGTGTTTAGATTGGATTTTAAAATAAATACAAATAGGAGCAGACATCAAGCTTGTTTTGGTCATATTGTTTTTAATGCAGCAAGTATGAAAGGTGTGATGCCACGTAAGCAGCATTTTGAGTTTCTGAATATTTGAAAGTGATAGGAGAAAGTTCATCCAGCTATTATATTTGTGTTGCAGATATTTTCTGTTTTGATTGCTTTAGTTTAACATTTTTTGATCAGGTCCACTTTCAAGTAAAATATTTTTTCTATACGTCACTATTTTTATAACTAATGAGTGACCATAAATGTTATTTGCATTGGTTCATTCTGTCTTTCAAGTTTCATGAAGATATACTTTACGGACTGTTGTATATTTTAACAACAGTACTGTACATGTAGTTAGTTGCATTATTTAGGTTATTTATAGTTTAATGAAGACATTCTTTTCTGTCAATGGAGTACACTCTAACATGGCCATTGTTGCTTTGTTCCCTCCTAGAGCTTTGCTCTGTTGTACAAAGTAATTGCTGGTAGAACAGTGATTAATCTGCCAGATGTTCAGAGGCTTGGACCAGTAATCCAAAGACTCACGGTGGCTATGGAATTTAAATTCATTTAATCATCTGGAATCTTGAAGAAAAAATATTGTGAAGGCGGTGATGTCAACTTCTTAACTTGTTGCAGTCCTCCTGAAGGAGGTGCTCCCACAATATTTTTGAGTGGAGAGTTCTGAAGGAGTATCTTCAAGCTGGGATGGGGTGGGATTAAGAGAGAATCCTGCAGGTGGAGGTGCACCTCCTTCAGCATTGCATGTTGTGTTCTTTGTGTGATATTTGCAGCTGTCCACTCCTAGGAAGAGTAGCCATTTGTTTCCTCCATTTGTAGTCAATTTCTCTTGCTGTGGACTGATGAACATTCGGGTCTTTAGAAATTTTTTTGTAGCCTTTTCCAACTTCATACATCTCTACAATTCTTCCAGTATGGTCCCCTGAAAGTTGTTTTGATCAAGGCGTGATGCACATATAGAGATCTTTCTTGAGAAGAGTAGGCTTTGTCAATAACCTGACCAGGGGTGTCTTTTTTTATATATAGGGCAGGGCACCTCTGCAACCCACACCTCCAATTTCTTCTCATTGATTGGAACACCTGGCTCCAAATAGCTTTTGTGGAAGGCATTACCTTGGAGATACACATACTTTTCCCAACAAATACATGTAATATTGATCATTTTTCTCAATAAATACCGTAAATGAACAAGTATAATGTTTTTGTGTTATTTATTTAATTGGGTTCTCTTTATCTAGTTTTAGGACTTGCATGAAGATTTGATCACATTTTAGGTCATATTTATCCAAAAATAGAGAAAATTCTACAGGGTTCACAAACTTTCTAGCACCACTGTAGATGTAGGGTAGAGGATTGGAGATCTAGAGGGAAGTTTTCTACTCAAAGTGATGAATATCTAGAATACACTGCTTGACAGACTAGTGAAAACAGAATTGTTGATAACACTCCCGATTCACTAGAATCGCCAAGGCATGGAGGGCTGTAGATCAAGTGCTGGAAAATGGGATTAATATGGATGCCTACCTGTCACCATGTGGTGAGCTGAATGGCCTGTATCTATGCTGTGTGGCTCTGTAACTAGGAGTCGTATTTTTTCCAGACTGCACCAGCAAATTTAAAATTGATAAGGGTGAATAAGTATCAGGATTTGTTGGTAGAGCATCTGCAGAATTCTGAGCTGTTGCTTATTCAATGCAAATTTACACTGGTAAGGTAGACTTGTGTATTCTGTACATTGTGACAATGTCAATGTCAAAATATTTTTCCTTAGTGATGTGTTCTTTGGAAGCTATTTACCTTCAGGTCTGAATTGTAAATCCCACCCAACTTTAATAAACCTGTCAAAAAACAAGCTGATCCTATTAGCTCTGTACTGACCTTCCTTCAGTTAAAAATTAGGCCTTGGATTCAGTGAAAGGACCTTTTTGTTGGCATGACTCTGATGTAGATTTACATTTACATTGAGAATGATGAGATTGTTAATACAGTGTAAATAAGGCTACCACAAAAGCAACAACTGACAAATGATCACAGAGGCTTCTTTAAGCACATTAAACTTAATGATAAAAATAAGAAAATTAATGTGTAAGTTTTATTGAAAATCCACAAATTATTTTTGAAGATGATCATATCATACCATGGTAAAGATCAGGTGAACAGGATTAAAGATTCCTTTACCAAATACTTCTTGAACTTCATTGTAATGTTGGTTGTAATATTTGTTTCCACAGCTCAGAAATGGATGTACGGTGGCCTCGACCACAATGTCTTTCTTCAGTACTTGGCCTGGGTTACATATCCTGTTGTTCTCATAACCTTCTCAGCGGGGTTTGTCCAGATCATTGCTCCTCAGGCAGTAGGTATGTGCCCTTTGATCTAAAATGTTTAATGTTGCAATGATTTTGCATTGGTAATTTGTATGTCGTGTTTATTCTCTATTGTCATCTATCCATTTGCCTTTTCTTGGTGCCAGCCAGAAGCTGCCCTTGAAGGTGGCTCTCAGTTCAAAGTTCAAAAAGTTCAAAGTGAATTTATTATCAAACTCCATGCAGTGCCATTAAAAAGTATTCACCCCTTCCCTCTTGGAAGTGTTCATGTATTATTGTTTTACAACGTTGGATCACAGTGGATTTAATTTGGCTTTTTTTTACCCTGATCAACAGGAAAACTCTTTTGTGTCAAAGTGAAAACAAATCTCTAGAAAACTGATCTAAATTAATTACAAATATGACACAAAGTAAGTATTCACCCCTTTTGATATGTCATAACCAAATCACCAGTGGTGCAGCCATTTGGTTCTAAAAATCACATAATTAGGTAAATGGAGATCACCTGTGTGCAGTCCAGGTGTTTCGACTGATTGTAGTAAAAATACACCCTTATCTGGAAGGTCCAACTGCTGGTGAGTCAGTATCCTGGCAAAAACTACACCATGAAGACAAAAGATCGGACTAGTGAGGGAGGCCACCATTATAGACAATAGACAATAGGTGCAGGAGCAGGCCATTCGGCCCTTTGAGCCAGCACCGCCATTCACTGTGATCATGGCCGATCATCCACAATCAGTACCCTGTTCCTGCCTTTTCCCCGTATCCCTTGACTCTGCTATCTTTAAGAGCTCTATCTAACTCTTTCTTGAAAGCATCCAGAGAATTGGCCTCCACTGCCTTCTGAGGCAGATCATTCCACAGATCCACAACTCTCTGGGTGAAAATGTTTTTCCTCAACTCCGTTCTAAATGGCCTTATTCTTAAACTGTGACCTCTGGCTCTGGACTCCCCCAACATCGGGAACATGTTTCCTGCCTCTAGCGTGCCCAATCCCTATTAGACCTATGGCAGCGCTGGAGGAGTTGCAAGCTTCAGTGGCTGAGATGAAAGAGACTGCACATACAACAACTGTTGCCCAGATGCTTCACAAGTCACAGACTTATGGGACAGTGGCAAAGAGGAAACCACTGTTGAAAAACACTCATGTGAACTCTTGGCTAGAGTTTGCCAGAGGGCTTGTGGGAGACTCTGAAGTCAGCTGGAAGAAGGCTCTATAGTCTGATGAAACCAAAATCAAGTTTTTTGACCATCAGACTTAGCACGCCATCCCTACTGTGAAGCACGGTGGTGGCTGCATCAGGCTGTGAGGATGCTTCACTGCAGCAGGCCCTGAAAGGCTTGTGAAGGTAAAGGGTAAAATAGATGCAACATAATACAGGGAAATCCTGGAGGAAAACCGACAACAGTCTGCAAGAGAACTGTCGCTTGGGAGAAGATTTGTTTTCCAACAAGATAGTGACTCTAAGCATAAAGCCAAAGCTACACAGGAATAGCATAAAAAAACGAAGTTATTGTCCAGAGTGACCAAGTCAGGGTCCAGACCTCAATCCAATTGAGAATTTGTGGCTGGACTTGAAAAGTGCTGTTCACTCACGACCCCCATGCAATCTGACAGAGCTTGAGCCATTTTGTAAAGAAGAATGGGGAAAAATTGCAGTGACCAGATGTGCAAAGCTGATAGAGACCTATCCACACAGACTCAAGGCTGTAAATGCTGACAAAGTTGCATCTACTAAAAACTGACTTAAAGGGGATGAATACTTAAGCAATCAGTTATTTTGTTTTTAATAACATAATAAATTTAGACCAATTTGTCGAAACTTGTTTTCACTTTGACACAAAAGAGTCTTTTCTGTTGATCAGTGTCAAGAAAGCCAAATTAAATCCACTGTGATTCAAAGCTGTAAAACAATAAAACATGAACATTTCCAAGTGGGGGGGGGGGTGAATACTTTTTATAGGCACCTGTATACATTACTATGTACAACCCTGAGATTTATTTTCTTACAGGCATACTCAGTAAGTCCAAGAAACATAATATAATCAATGAAAGATCACACCCAACAGGACGGACAAACAACCAATGTGCAAAAGACAACACCTATGGAAAAAAGTACAGACAACATTTTGGGCCAAAACCCTTCGGCAGGACTGGAGAAGAAAGCTGAGGAGTAGATTTGAAAGGTGGTAGGTGGGGAAGGGGAGAGAGAATGCCAGGTAATAGGTGAAACTTGGAGGGGGAGAGATGAAGCAAAGAGTTAGGAAGTTAATTGGTGAAAAAGACAGAAGGCCACAGAAGGAAGAAGAAGTGGGGGGGGGGGGGGGGAGGAGCACCAGAGGGAGGCGATGGGCAGGCAAAGGAGATAACATGAGAGACGGACGAGGGGATGGGAAATGGTGAAGGGGATGGGTGGAGGCATTACTGAGAAATCGATGTTCATGCCATCAGGTTGGAGGCTACCTAAATGGAATACAAGGTGTTGTTCCTCTTACTTAAGCGTGGCCTTATCCCAACAGTGGAGGAAGCCATGTATGGGAATGGAAAGTGGAATTAAAATGGGTGGCCACTGGGAGATCCCACTTGTTCTGGCAGAAGGAGTGTAGGTGCTTGGTGAAGTGGTCTCCCAATCTACATTGGGTCTCACCGATATACAAGAGGCCACACTGAAAGCACTGAACACAATATATGACCCCAACAGACTCACAGGTGAAATGTCGCCTCAGCTGGAAGGACTGTTTGGGGCCCTGAATGGTAGTGAGGGAGGAGGTGTAGGGGCAGATGAAGCACTTGTTCTGCTTGCAAGGGTAAGTGTTAGGGGGGAGATCAGTAGGGAGGATGAATGGACCAGGGAGTCACATAGGGAGTGATCCCTGCAGAAAGTGGGGGGGAGGGAAAGATATGTTTGGTGGTGGGATCTAGTTGGAGGTGGCAGAAGTTTCGGAGAATTATGTGCTGGATGCGGAGGCTGGTGGGGTGGTAGGTGAGGAAGTGTGGTGGGAGGATGGGGTAAGAGCAGATGTGCACGAAATGGAAGAGATACAGTGGGGTGTAACTCAGTCCCTCTGGTTAGAACTCAAAAATAGCAAGGGTTCAATTATGCTGAATGTGAGGAAAATGGAAGGATATGTAGGTAGAGGACATTCGTTTAGTTGGCCATTTGATTACTAATTGAATTGGTTCAGCACAATGTTGTTGACTAAAAGGCTTGTTCTTGTGCTGTGTATATGTCCTGTTTGAGGCTTCATGTGTTTGCATTCACTTCCACACTTGCTCACAGAAGCACACGCTGGAGCTTGTTGTCTCTTAAGCGTCAGAGACTCATTTTACAATTTTATGCAGCTTTGGTCACGAGTACAACTGTCAACAAAAATACAATCGACAGTGTTTTGCTATTGCACCGCATTTGAGGATAGATGAAATATGTATCAAGGCGTGCATCATTTCATTAATCTAAATCCCACTCCAGTTAAATAGATAGGATGAAATAATATTATTTAAATTCAGCTTTTGTGTTTGTCTAGTGCAATTCCTCCTAGGGAGATCCTTGGGTGTGAAAACAACTGATTTTGTATTTACTGCAGGGAGTTAATGAGGCTAAGTCTGCTTGCAAACAAAAAAAGACATGGATGCCAATTATACTTCTGACACACACCACAAGAAGGTTGCAAATTATTATTGGATATGTTTCCATTTTTTACTGCACTCGGTTGGTTCATTAATCTCAAATGCGCAGGCCATATTGTTTTCTTGCTGTTGTGACAGTGTGTGACTGATGATGAGTGGCAACCCAAGGTCTTGTTCAAATTAAGACTTATTAATCCCACTTGGAAAAGAAATGAAAATTGAATCTTAATAATGCAGTTTATCTAGCCTGCACTGCAAATGTTAGATTAACAAATGTTCTGTAGCAGTTTGCATTTACAAAATGACTTATAATTTCAAATCTGTTGCACTGGCCGGTACTGAAAATTAAGATTCAAGATTGTTTAATGTATTACTAGTACAAAAGTGTAAAGGAGAATGAAATAATTGTTACTCCAGATCCAATGCAGCACACAAAAGAACAATAAGGTAAGAGAACATAATAATAAAAACACACAATAATTATAAATACATAAGATAGCTTATATACAAAGATAGGAGTGTCTGTACATAGTGACTGAGAAGAAATGATAAAGTTGTGGACGGTCGGGTTAATGGATGGAGGTGTTGATCAGCCTCACTGCTTGGAGAAAGTAACTTTTTGAGTCTGGTGGTCCTGGCATGGATGTTATGTAGCCTCCTATCTGGGAGTGGAACAACAGTCCAGGGGCAGAATGGGTGGGATCCTTCGTGATGTTACTGGCCCTTTTCCGGCAACCTTCTGTATCTATGTCCTTGATGGTGGGCAGGCTGGTTCAAATTAACTGCTGAATGACATGACAGGAAAAAATATCCTAGGTATTGGTGAAATGAGGAGCCTGGGAATTTGAAACTAAAGCAAAAGGAAACAGCAAGTTGGCTAGGAGAAAGGATGACGTTAATGCACTTCCTCGATAGAACATATAATGAAGAGCTCACCAGTAATTTTTAAGCTCTTTCTCTTTATGTATGCTCATTGTACAATTCACTGTTGCTTTAAGTTACACAAGATTGTTGATGAAATAGGATATTGTAAAATGTCTTTTGCATAGTTATAGGTGTTTTTGATGGTGTTGGGCCTTTTTGATTAATTTAGAATCTACTCTGTTGGATATGGTGAAAAAGGTGCCTACATAGCAAACTGTTCTGATTAATATTTCCCCATGGGTACATTGGAAAATTGCTTAGTTTATAAAAATGTACAAAATGAAACTTGGTTTTCAGAAGTAGTGTCTGCAAAATATTCTGCAAGGTGAAAGAGAAAGATTTGCCTTTACTCAGCACATTTCCTGACCGGGATATTCAAAGTACTGAACTGCAAACAAGTTATTTTGAAGTAAGTTATTATTGCAGCGCAGGAAATGTAGCAGCCAGTTTGGCCAGAGCAAGCTCCAAAAGACAGCATTGTGAGAATGATTAGGGCACTCTATCGATTCTCTTTCCTTTCTTTGAAAGAATGCCACGGAAACTTCTGTATCAGCCTGAGCGAGCCAAAGGAGCTCCTTTTTTTCAACATCATTATGAATCAGTTCACATTGAGGTATGTGGGAGCAGAAGTCATTTCTGTCTTCACCATCAGTTAGATCAGCTTTCAACCTACAGTTACTGAAGTAAACAATTTGCTAATATACTCTTCCTGAATAATGAACCAATGATTAATTTGATATCCTCTTGCATCTGTACAATTTTCTTAATCTGTTTTGCACTTTCAAGAATCTTTTGATAATGGGTGCATGATTACAGTAAACACTTGAATGGTGTAGTATATTATCCATTAGTGTCAACCACGACCAAGACTAATGGATACAGGGAAATGCTTTTATCTTTCTGGGGCATTGAATCTTGTTACTTTCTCCTGCCTTTTGAATTCTTGCAGATTTATAGCAGTCTCTCTGCAGGGCAGCCCCAGGAAATGACAATAAATACAAGTTCCAGCACATATCTGAGCCTGACTCTCCTGCGATAGTGCAGCTGGGAAAAAGCAGGACGTCCTGGTGGAGTGTAGTCCCTGCTGTCAGACTGCATTGCAATCACGCCTGCCAGCTGAACTTGAACCCTTTCTCTGCACCGATTCTACTTGTGATCTTGAAGAAATTCTCTCCTTACACTGGAAGCTGGATGAAACTATCCTATAATATCCAAAACTCCTACAGAATAAAGTCTCTGCCCCTATCTTTGCAAAATTAATTCTTACCATGCATTTTACAGTGAAAAAAACTTCTCTCCCGTTGCCATGGCGTTTGTTCACCCACATACAATACAGTTTTAAAAATAACATAACGAATCAAATACACAAAAGTTCAATAATGCAACGAAAATCGTGGTTTGTCATTAACCCATTCTGCAAGAGCTTCAGCTGCCTACAGCTTGCCCCTCTTCAGCATTTTCCAGTCTCCCCCCCCCACCCCCAATGCCAGTGCAGGCCCCCACTTTTACCACTGCTTGCAAGAGAAAGCAGGGAAATATCAGTAATCCTTTTCTTTCTCCGCAATGTCTTCTGCATTGAGTGTTAGTCCTATGGTCTGTTTGTTCTCAAGTTCACACACGTTTCAGTTTCAGGAATAAATTAAAGGCAGTTCCCAGTTGATGACAGGGTTCCAGTCCTGAGAACTGTTTGCAACCCAGATTGTTCAAAGTGAACAAATAAGGTTTTGCATCACATTTAACTGTTATTTTAACCATAACTAGCTACGATTTAACAGCCTAGCTGGCTTTCCAGCATTCCTCAATTGATCCTTGAAAGGGAAATCACCTTCTATTAAAGACATCCTTTTCCCTTCAACCTTGCTATTTCTTTCTACTTTAAAGGTCGTTTCTGCATGTAAGCTTGTGTACATTTGTTCAGTTAGTTTTCGTTGCTTGACATTTCTGTTCCTGTGGACCCATTAACTGGTTAACTTTAAAACAGAGGTTGATAGGTTCTTGAATAGGAAGGATGTCAAAGCTTTCGAAGAGAAGGCAGCAAAATGGGGTTGAGAGGGATAATAATTCAGCTTTGATCAAATGGCAGAGCGGACTCAGTTGCCCAAATGGCCTATCCTGTTTCTTATGGCCGTCCAGTTATTCAGGCCATACTGTATTTGTCTTTAAACTGAAAAGAGTGCAGACAATTTATTGCAAAGTTGTTTGTCTGGATAGAGTGCCTGAGTTACAGGGAGAGGATCACAAGGCCAGGGCTTTATTCCCTGGAATGTTGTAGAAGGAGGGGCAGTCTTGTATTAATGTTTGAAGTTATGGGAGGCACAGGTAAGGTGGATATTAACAGCCTTTTCCCCAGGGTAGGGGAGTGCAAAAGTAGAGGACACAAGTTTAGGGTGAAAACTAGAAAGCATATATTTTGGGTGAGAGGGGAAAGACTTAAAAGGGATTTGTGTGGCAACTTTTTCACGCAAAGTATATGGAGAAAGCTGCCAGGTGACGTGACTGAGGCAGACCCCTTAGCATCGTTTAAGAAACACTGGGATAGGTACTTGGAAGGGTGGGCCTTGGTGGAATGCAGGAAATTTGGACAAGCTGGGTGAGCACTGTGGTTGGCATGTAGTCATTTGGGCCAAGGGGCCTGTAACCATGCTGTGTAGCTCTGTGACTGTGTTCCTTTTATCTGCCTTTCTTGAATTTGTGGGCTTCGAAGGGCACTGAAAGAATTATCTGTTCTTTCAATGGTGCAATAGCAGTCATAGTGGAATACAGCATGGAAACTGGAGTTTCCGCTCAGCCGATCCATACCAACCACAGCATCCTACCGTTGCCTGCTTTCGGCCCATAATCCTCCAAACTTCTCCTGTCCATGTACCTGTCCAAATGCCTCTTAAGCTTTGCAATTGTATACTCCTCCTCCACTTCCTCTGGTAGCTCGTTCCAAGAACTCACTACCCTCTGTGTATAGAAGCTGCCTCCCAGCTCGCTTTTAAATCTCTTGCCTCTTAATTCTGTACCTTCTAGTTTTGAACCTGCCAACCCTGGGGAGAAGACTATGACTATCTTATCAATATCCCTCATGATTTTATAGACTTCTGAAACTTTGTAGCACATGACATTTTTAGAAATCTGCTGGTGTGTGAACACTTTCAAAAACTTTTGTTAGACAGTGTAAAGAGGATTCTTGTCTTACAGCTTTGACAAGACCCAGAGGAAATGTCAAACTACCAAACTGAAGCTGCCAGCAGAAATGGACAAGGCAAACTGAGTCTGGGGATTGTTTTTATCAAAGGAAAGGAAAATATATGATATTCATCTGTTACCTTCATGGCTCATTTAGGTTGACTCATTGGAACACAAGCAAGAGAATTCCTTCTTCAATCGTACAGGGTATTAGCAATTTCACTCAAGTGTGGTTTGCAGTTTTGATTTCTAAGATGTGCACACTCTGGAATGGTGCAACACACGTCAGTTGATTGATTGCTGGGAGGACTAGTGTGTGAGTACAGCTGACCATGCTTACTGAATTTAGAAGAGAACTAATCTCACTGCAATGTTCACAATTTTCAAAGGTTATGTGCTGAGAGGCTGCATTCTCAGGAATTCAGAACTTATTTTGGAATCACAATTAAGTCATTTAACACTAAGATGAGGAAAATGCAGGATGAGGATTCTCAGTCTATTGAGCATGTTTAGGAATTTAGGCAGGTTTAACAACAGCTATTTAAACCACTTGGTTCTTCATCCAACTGCCACAACCCTAATCACTGGGATTTAGCAACACTATGATTACTGTACAAAAGTGGACTTTGTATTCTTTGTACTAGTTGTGTTCTTCCTTGTAAAAATTGTGTTTAAGCTTTTTTCATGAATGCTACTTATATGATGCTATGTACCTGAAATGCTGTTGAAAGTAAGATTTTCAATGTACTTAAGCCATAAGATATAGGACCAAAATTAGGCCATTCAGCCCCATTGAGTCTGCTTTGCCACTCGATAATGACCAATTCATTTTCCCCTCAAATCCATTATCCTGTCTTTTCCCCATAACCTTTGACATGTGCCTATGTGTGCATATGCCAATCATCTCAAAAGCATGAATGCAACAAAGAGATATCAGAATACTGAATCATGATGCAGACTTGAGGGACAAGCTCTATTCGTGCTTCCAGTGCAGTGAAACAACGTTGCATATTATATCTTGATGCTATCTGTCCTATTGTTTAAACATAGCAAGATTGGCACTCCTAAAAAAACTGAAATGGTAATCTAAATACTAACATCCATAATCATCTGTCTATATTCCATATTTTGGCTTGTTCTTTGCTAAATTTTCAGCACCAAGATCATTTTTCAGAATACCCTTTATCTGAGAGGTATTGTTCTATGTGTAAGTTAACAAGGAACCAACTCAAAACAAGGTTCAAGAATCTTTAGAAGGTTTGAACCTATGAAAATCTTTTATTTTTGAGGAAATATTCTCAAAATTTGTTCATGTTTTTGTGTGGATATTTAATGACAAGTGAGGAATTATTAGACTTTTTTATAATTGGGTGCCCATTGATAACATATTATCAACCGATGAGTTGAAGACAAGGCGAAGAAGACAGGAAGCACAAATAGATCAGAAAACAGACTATTTAAACAGTAAATAATAAGTTATGATCAAAACTATGTCAGTAATTTGGATAAGATTATGTAAGGCATGGTTCACAGATGATACCTAAAATCAGTGGTATTGTAGACAATGAAGAAGGTTATTAAAAATTACAAAGGGTTTTTGTTGAGCTGAGTAAGTGGGCTGAGGAATGGTAAATGGAGTTTAATTCAGATAAATGACAAGTGTTGCATTTTGGAAAGTCAAATCCAGTGTTGCAGTATAAGTGTATTGCTCACTAAAAGAAGAGTCACAGTTAGATAGGGTGGTGAAGCAGGACTTTGGCATTCTGCCCTTCATAAGTCAAAAGTTAGGTGATGGTGAGGATGCAGTTGGAGTATTGTGTTCAGTTTTGGTTGCTCTGCTATTGGAAAGGTTTATTAAATCAGAAAAATGCAGGAAAGATTTACAAAGATGTTGCCAGGACTTGAGGGACTAAGCTATAGAGAGAAGCTGGACAGGTTTGGACTTAATTCCTTAGAGCATAGGAGACAGACGTGATTTTATAGAGGTAACTAAAATCATGAGGGATATGTGTTGGGAGAATTCACTCAGTACTTGTCCCAGGGTTAGGGAATCAGGAACTAGAAGGCATAGATTTAAACTGAAAGGGGAAAGGTTTAATAGGAACTTGAGGGGCAATTTTTTTTTACACAAAGGGTGGCATGTAATTGGAATCTGCTGCAGAGGATGTGTTTGAAGCATCTACAATAATAAATCTTAAAATATTATTTGGACAGGTACATGGATTGGAGAGGTTTAAAATGATACAGGCCAAATGCTGGCATATGGGACAAACTACTGCCACATCACCAAAACAAACAAAATAATTTCTCCAGATAAAAATGCAGAGAACAATGGACAATTACAATTTGCATGTGTGAATTTGGCCCACCTCTTGTGGCAGGCTAGGTACCGGACTTTCTTGGCAGGAAAATTACTCCATCGCCTTCGCTTATTGGGAATAGTACCATCATTATTTACAAACTTTTATTTTAAGAAGCAGCTTAAAAAGCCCAAAACAATTTTAAAATCTTACCTTTCAATATGTATTGAGTATCTATATCTCTACTCATTGTAACTCTTGCGTGTACAGTACTGGATCTCTTGGTATGACAAAATGGTCTCATGTTGTATTCTGTCTGGGCTTTAGACTGGCTTGTACCCTACTCCTGTAATTCTAACTTCCATTGTTAGAAGTATTTACAAACAGCGTTGGTCTTCGATAACTCGTGTGTATCCACTGTGTTTGGCCTTTTTTTTTTGCTTTGCAAGAACATTATTTCACAAGAATGAGAGCAGACTTTATAAATAATTATCAGCCATTAACTGCCCCTACGTTGCAATACAGTTCTTGTTTTTTTTAAGAAAAAAACGAAATGCTGGCGTTCAGCCACTTTAACTTGCAGCTTGATTATCTGAATGTAGTCAAGTTTTCATCATATTGATTTGTTGAACAAATGTAAAGATTTGGTGACTACAAATACATGATGTTTCACACGTCAGTCAATATTTAAATACTGACACAGTAGTCAGGATGGTTAATGTGTGTCTCTTGAGAGCTGGATGCTGGACTTTAACTTTGTTGGGTTTTGTGGGACCTGCATCTTTAAAATCTTAAATTGTGTTGGGAAAACATACAAATTGCTGGAGGAAATCAGCAGGTCCATGGAGAGGAGTGAACAGTCAACATTTCAGGCTTAGTCCCTGCATTAGGACTGGAAAGGAAGGGAGAAGAAGCAAGAGTAAGGTGGTAGGTGGAAGGGAAGGAGTATAAGCTGGAGGTGATCAGTGGGCAGGGACGGGAGGATTGTTTATTAATTTCCATTGATGCTCTCTGACCTGTTAGGTTCCTCCTGCATTTTGTGTGTGTTACTCTAGATTTCCAGCATCTGCAGAATCTCTTGTGTTTGTGTTAGGGAATGAGTGCTTGGATATAAGATAGTAGCTGATTTAATAGACTAGTCACCAATGCCTCTGAGATTTGAATAGACCCTGGCAGATGTGACATCTGAGCTTGAGTGATGAACTAAATACCGAAATTGGGGGAAAAAAAGTAATTCCCTATCAGCGGTAATGGTGAATCTATCAGAGTGTACTAAAATGTGGTCTTGTTCACTGTGATGTTTAGAGATAGAATAGGCACAGCATGTATATGTAGCTCCAGAAATTCTTCTGTGGTTGACTTCTTACTGCTTCATCAGTTATGATGTAAGGAAAGGATTATAAATGACAACATCACCAACAACTTCAATATCCACATCACATAAACAAATGAGTTTTAAACATTTGTCGCAAATCTCGGTGTTACACATGGTGGTGATGGTATGGGAGTAGTGGGGGGGGGGGGTACGGTAATGCCAATGTTGCATTTCTCCTCCTCGAATCTGCACGTTTTGGGTTTCTTGTGTGTTTGCAATAGACTGAACTCTAAAATGGGGGAAAGAGATGGAGCAGATAAATAACTAACATCAAATAATGTTGTGAGCGTTGTCATGTACTGCATCATGTCTTGTTACTGTGAAGAACCATTACAGTAGTTCATTCACAAGCATATGGGATTTGCATTCTTTTGGTCCTTCTTCATGGCCTGAAGCAATAATGTTTGTACTAATACTATTTAAAGTCAGCATTATCAATGGTAGTCTTCTGTTGTAGTAAGTATTGTTTCATTTACCTCATACTTTTAAAATATATTCATTATTGATTAAAATGCAGACCATTCTCCTGGGTCCTATCTGAACTCAAAATGCTTGTTCTCTTCTCACAGGTTCTGGGATACCAGAGATGAAGACGATCCTACGTGGAGTGGTGTTAAAAGAATACCTCACCTTCAAAACTTTTGTAGCAAAAGTGATTGGCTTAACTTGTGCATTAGGAAGTGGAATGCCATTAGGTAAAGAGGTAAGTGTTTTGAAAATGACCAGTCACGTTCTGGGATTTTTTCTTTTTCTGACAAAATAAATGACTCAAGCAGCTAAAATAAAATCGGGGCCAACATTGGGATCACTACTTTGTCAATGATTTCGAAAGTGGAATTGATCGCTTTGTGGCACAGTTTGTGGATGATATGAAGATAGATGGATGGGTAGGTAGTGCTGAGGAAGCAATGCGATTGCAGCAGGACTTAGACAAATTGGAAGATTGGGCAAAAAAGTGTCAGATGGAATACAGTGTTGGGAAATGTATGTTAATGTGTTTTGATAAAAGGAACAACAGTGCAGACTATTATCTAAATGGGGAGAAGATTCAAACATCAGAGGTGCAAACAGACTTAGGAATCCTCGTGCAAGACTCCCAAAAGGTTAATTTACAGGATGAGTCTGTGGTAAAGAAGGAAAATGCAACATTGGCATTTATTTCAAGGGGAGTAGAATATAAAAACAAGGAGATAATGCCGAGGCTTTATAAGACACTAGTCTGGCCACATTTGGAGTTATGTCAACAGTTTTGGGCCCCATATCTCAGAAAGGATGATGTCATCATTGGAGAGAGTTCAGAGGAGGTTCATGAGGATGATTCCAGGAATGAAGGGGTTAACGTATGAGAAGCATTTAACAGCTTTGGGCCTGTACTCACTGAGTTCAGAAGAATGCGGGGGGGGCGGGGGTGATCTCATTGACACCTACTGAATGTTGAAACAGCTAGATGAGGTGGCTGTGGAGAGGATGTTTCCTCTAGTGGGATATGCAGAACTAGAGGGCACAGCCTCAAAATTCGGGATGACCTTTTAGAACAGAGGTAAGGAGGAATTTATTTTAGCCAAAGAGTGGTGAGTCTGTGGAATGCTCTGCCACAAACTGCTGTGAAGGCCAAGTCCGTGGGTATATTTAGAGCAGAAGTTGATAGATTCCTGATTGGTGGGGCATCAAGAGATACAGTGAGAGGGCAGGTGTATGGGGTTGAATAGGATCTGGGATCAGCCATGATGAAATAGCAGAATGGACTTGATAGGCTGAATGGCCTAATTGTGCTGCAATGTCTTTATGTCCTGAGGTCTTAGAGTATCCTAGGAGGATCTCAAACTCCTTTTAAATAAAGTGGAAATCTATAGCCACCCTACAATAGAAAATTTATCAACAATTTCATCCATAGCTGCTTTAAAGCTAAACCTAGGCAGTCTTGAAATGGAAGAGTGGAAGGAATGGAAAGTGGAAGAAGGATTATACAGGTAGACTTCCTCAGTTGATTTGTGATTTACTTCTGTTACTCTGAAGCTCAAGTTCTTGTGAAAACTGCTACAAAGTTGCTCCCGTGTAGAAATTGAAATTGGAATAGGGGGTGGCTGCACTCTACTGACCATTTTACAAATGGTGCCAGAAAAATTCAGGCTATCATGGGAGTTTTCCTGAACACAATGTAGACACTGTAAGAGGAGGTTTTTAGTCCAGCATAAAGGGGTGGATAGCTCTAGGGAGTGAGCACTGCTCAAGTCCTGTTCGCTATTTCAAATAGGCTCTGTCTGAACAAGCTGCAGTTTCATCCTGTCATTAAAACGGAGTTGATGCTAACTGTTGAGAGTTGCACTGCAAATCTCTTTCCCAAGGGTTTGGTGTTGAGTGTGGCTGACTAGCACTTGTATGTGTTGAGTTAGTCAGTGAAATTTGATACCAAAGCTCCCCCAGTCTGTCCAATAAAGGTTGTTACCTTTCAATCAGGAATCTGATAGTTCTAATATCCTCTCTGTAACAGGACAGCCAATCACCATGTGAGATGGATAAATCTCTGGAAAAAGGCACATTATCAGTAGTGAAAGTTATTGCTAATGTATTTTACATTCACTGTGCCTCATTGCTACTGCAGCTTCTTATCATTGCTGCACTGCTTAGAAGATAACTCCTGTATAATCCTCCTCCTTTCCTTTCTGCTATGGTCCACTCTCCTCTCCCATCTGATTCCTTTCGTTCCAACTGTTTGCTTTTCCTGACCACCTAGCTTCACCTATCACCTTCTAGCTATCTTCCTTCCCCTCTCCCACCTTTATATTCTGACATCTTTCCCCCTTCCTTTCCAGTACTGAAGAAGGGTCTCGGCCTGAAACATTGACTGTTTATTCATTTCTGTAGATGCTACCTGGCCTGTTAGGTTCCTCCACCATTTTGTGCGTTGTTCTGGATTTCTAGAATTTGCAGAATTTATCGTGTTTAATTTTAATGTCTCTTCCCCGGTGGTGGTACAATTTTGTCCAGGAGTTTTGTTTTAACTTTGGGACTGAACTATTGGAATATTCCGGCATACTCAGCTCTGTTAACTCTTACTGATACTGGACCTAGCCACAGGGAGAGCAAGGCGGCTGTGAAAAGTGAAGAGGTGCAGGGTTTTCAGCAAAGTCTGCTCATCACCCTGCTGCACCAGAAGGGAGGACGCTCCAGAGTGCAAATGCTAAACTGGGAGCCGATCCGGCAGGAGGGAGCACGAGTGGACGTGAAAGGGTGATGGCACGGTGCGGTGTAGGCAGACCTGGGAGGTAAACGGTAGGCTGAAGCTCAGGCCGGGGAGTGTGGCTCAGCCAGACTTTAAAGGGAAAAGGCAGGTGTGGATCTGAAAGGGAAAGGATGGGCAGGAGTTCTGGCCATTCTGAAACAGACGGCAGGGTGGAGATGACACAGACCTGAAAAGGCAGTGGCCCAGGAGTAGGGATGTATCACCGATAACCTCAAGAATCAGTGCCTCTTCCTGATTCTTGGAGGTTTCATCAATCCTCCTGGATGTTCCTCATTTTTTTTGTCAAGCTGCATGTATGCATGGGTAATGATGAGATTTAAACACCAATCCTTTCAGATTGAACAAGAAAAAGTGGCTAAATTTATTGTGGGCCTGTTTTTCAAGTAACTACTGATCCTCAAAATAGATTGTTTAGTATGTTTTCTTATGTTTAAATTACAAAAATCAGAACATCTAAAGTAAAGGGAGGGGAGAAGGAGGATTAGGAAGAGTGGTACTGTAACCTTCCAGTGATCTTGGACTTGCCTCTAGCCATTGGCTCTTTCTTAGATGCTCCATTTATGGTCTGCACTCTGGAGTGGGATAAGGTGAGGCAGCTGACCTGGCCCTTGCTGATTTGTTGCTGCTACAAGTTGTGTGACATCTTGTCTGCCAAGAGAAGCAATGTTAATGAGTATTACACAATGTGCTTGGAGACTTAGTCAGAATCATAGAACCACACAGAACAGAAATGGGCTCTTTCTCTCACCTCGTCCATATCAACTATGATGCCAGGCCATACTCATAGTTTAGTGCATTTGAGACAGAAATTGACTGATATTTGGATGCTAATGATGTGATGGTATTGAGTTTGCTGACCGCAAATTTCTAAACTCAAACGAAGACCTTGAGCCCTATCAGAGGCAAATAGCCACGAGCAGCCTTGCTAACAGGAGATTATACTGTAACTAACAAATCTTCGAAGACTAGTTTACTTCACTGTTTAGCTGCCAATACCTACTATTTAAGTGGTGGGTTGGCTCACCCTATCAAGGAGAAGATACTAATAGCCAAGAAAATAGTTGAAAACACAGTTCATTTATTTTTAGTGTTACACATTTAAATCCAAGAAACACTCTTAAAACACATTTAAAACTCTCAGAGGATTTATATCTTAAACACATGCAAATCATAACACTTTTCTTATACACAAAGCATTAAGCACAAAGCATAAATAGCTTCCAAAGCATAGGTAGAGTTCCTTTAAACGAAAAAGAATTACTAGAGAGTTGCAGATGAGCAAGTTGTCCGTTGTAGAAAGCGAAGCTGGAGGAATGAGATCTCATTCATTCCATGTTTCCTTCTTACTCCTTGATGGTCCTTACCCCATTCCTAATAAAATTGAACTGCTCTTTACATTTATACCATTTTCTTCTCCACTTGGATGACTTCAGCTGCATGTATTTCAGATATCCTTTTAACACATGGTCGCAAAGCCTCTTTTGGAGACATAGACCTCAGCTTAATGTTCACAGTTCACAATTAATGCTGTAAATGGTGTAAAGCTAACTTCCTTGAGTGCATAAACTTCCCAACTTAAAAACACAACAGTTAATGATGTGCTAAATGTCCATCTAAATTATCCGTAAGCATCCCTGAACTAGGCAACTTAAAGTAAGCTTGTCTGAAAACAACCCATTGTCTTGTACTACACCTCGAGCAAGATTAAAGCAGGTGCAGTGACTAGCTTCTGCTTTTTCACAAACTGACCGTCTGCATATATACAGAGTTTGTTGTGAAGCTGTTCTACAGCAAACACTCTTTTAACTTCAAGCTGATTTCTGCTTTTTATTTACATTCTAAGCACTGAAGACTGACTCCCATTTTATGACCAGAAGCGAAGCAAACTGTTAGTTGGAGGTTTATTGGCATCTGATTTTGATCTTACAGGTGGCAGCTGCTTGTGTTTAGAAAGCTTAGCAAGCACGGAATCTCCTGCCTCTTGTAATCCGTCACAAGAGAATCAAAAGATGTTGGTTTAATACAATAAGGTGGTGTTGAGGTTAAAGAAATAATCAGCCTTGATCTTATTGAATGGTAGTACACAAGAACATTGGAGTAAGGCACTTGAGCCTGTCCTGTCATCCACTCTGATCATGGCTGGTCTATCCTGGCCTCAATTTCTCTTCTATTCCAGTTCCCCATTAATCTCAATTTTCAGCCTTTCTCCGCTGGATTTTTAAAACTTTCCAGACTGTTGGTCTACCACCAGCTCTTGCCGCTTTCTATGCCCTACTTTCCAATTTATCCTTAATCACCTTTGTCAACCAGCTGTGGAGTTGAATGACTTCTGCTTCAATTTACTATGTTTTGATAATGTGCCTATCATGGTTGAAAAGCTGTCAGCATGTATAATCGATGAAATATGGATGTGAGTCTAGCATTATAAGTGAATCTGTAGAGCCATATTGGGGCGTGTGAATGTTTGGTCGCTCTCTTGGTGGACCTGCATTGTGGGTTGTAGTGCATTGAGCAGTGTCTGAGATTTTGGCTGTAGAGAGTGGACTGTGCCATTTGATGAAGTCATGACCAATCATGAGCATATATACAAGGTCAATGAAACACTGCATTCATAGCAACACACACAAATGCTGGAGGAGCTCGGCAGGTTAGGCAGCATCTATGGAAATGAATGAACAGTCAATGTTTCGATCCAAGATCCTACTTCAGGACTGAAAAGGAAGGAGGAGAAGTGAGAATAAAAATGGGGGGGTAGGGGAGGGGAGAGGAGAGGAGGGAGGAGGATAGCTAGAGGGTGATAGGTGAAGCCAGGTGGGTTGGAAAGATAAAGGACTGGAGAAGGAGGAATCTGATAGGAGGGGAGAGTGGACCACTGGAAAAAGGGAAGGAGGAGTTGCATTGTGGTCTTCTCCTTTTATTTATCTGATTTAGGTTTCTGGACAGCATCCTGAAACCCCTACAAACAAACATCATTCCAACTTGTGGATGAAGATCTCCCATGGCCGAAAACTGTGGAGCTTTCTCTGTTAAGCATTGTGTTCTGCTTGCAGTGTGTTATAATCACTTTCAGAATTACTTCCAGCACCTACTACAGGCACAGTAGATGGTTCCCTTTAGGAGGTCTTGGTTGGCCTTGAGCTATGCAAGACACCTTAAACAATACTCAGAAAGCTAGGCCCAGTAATGATGTAGCAAAGAAATCAACAGCGGGCTGGTGGCATAGTGGCATCAGCGCCGGACTTTGGAGCAAAGGCTCCCGAGTTCGAATCCAGCCAGCACCCTTGCATGCTTTCCATCCGTGCTGGGTTGAGCACTCGACCTCATAAAAATAAGAAAGCCATCACGACGGCATCCCAATGACTCACCGGGACTTGAGGGCTTTTTAAAAAAACCAATCAACAGCAGGGCTCAGCTGAACACTCACAAATTTATGGTTGGCATGCAGTGAGCCAAACAGACCCTGGTTAGTCACACCTCACAATTCCAGAATTCCTTTCTCAGTTTATCAAGTTTTGGCTGCAAAATAGAATTCCCATAATGATTGACTCTTCGGTGTTTTAAAATTGCTTTGGGTTGAGATTATTTACTACCTGCCTTACACGTTGGAATATTTGTGTAAGGCTACTCAGCAGCTATTTAGCACTGAGAATTTCTGCCACCAGTACAAGTGTTGCAGGAATTTTATTTGGAGCCATTGGATTTCTGAGAAATTAGCAATAATAAAGCTATATTTAGTCTACTAATAAGGACACGGCATTGCTTCAGTGATTAAATTTACCAGCAATTACTCCTTGCTAACAACTGATTCAGCCAGTGTAGGAATGTCGACAAAAATCAACACGAGTGTAATTACTTCTAACGTACTTTCTTTTTACCCCGCAAACAAATGGCGACATTGTATATATATCAGAAAAAACCCCGCCCCAACACATAATAATGTACAACATAACACGTAACATACACGGCGAACTTAACCCTTAACAGTCTGGGCGAATCCTGCCTGATGAAACTAAGGAGCCCCTACGATGGCTTAGAAAATTTATTATGTTCTGGAGAGAGGAACTCTATAATATTTCAACTTGATAGAAAAGTGTTGGAAATTATCATCTGTCAATCAAATAATGAAAGAATGGTTTTAATTTTACATCCAAATACATTGTTTGCACAGCCTATCTCTACAGTAGGAGATTGTGTGGTTGTACTTATTAATGGCTTTAGTTTCCTGAATCAACACCATTCAGAAATTGCAATGCCATTTATAGTTTTTGACTTAAGTAAATAACATATGCAGAAACTCTTAATAAACTGCTTTCTAACAATTTTATTCCACTTTATATTTCATTCTAACTGGTTGCATCACTATCTAGTATGAAAGAGTCACTGCACAAGATCATAAAAGCTGCAGGAAGTTGCAAATTTAGCCAGCTTCTTCTCCTCTGCCATTCAGCCCATGAATACTACCTCACTACTTTTTCATTTTAATCTTTGCTCCAATTGTTTAATATATATTATTAAATATTTTTCTATTATTATGTATTGCATTGTACTGCTACTGCAAAGACAGCAAATTTCACAACACAAGTCGGTGATATTAAACCTGATTCTGGTGTTCAAGATGATTGTTGATACCTTCATAATTCCTAACTTGTTGAAGTAGTGATGTCGTTTCATTTTCACTCCTGGCCATTTCTGGCATCTCCAAGCCTGAATGCTTGACCGCAGAGAGCAAAACAGTTCTGAATTTCTGCTTATTTCTCACCAACTATCAGTGACAAAAAAATCACGGCTTTTTGAACATAAACACACGCAACTGATGCTATTTAAAAACCGATCGCTGTAAGGACAGTATAGTGTCTTAACGGCCACTCAATTGAATGTGACTCACACTGGTTAGAAATTGTTCACCAACAGTCTCCTACCCCAATTAAGTGGCATAGTGTCCTAAATAAATGAATAGAATCCCCACTGTTTTCTCAATTTAGTGTTTCCTCTTTAAGAATTGTTCCAAATGAACTGATGCCCCGATTATCCAATGGTCCAGTTAACCAGAATTCACTGTGTTTGAAATGATTATGTCAGTACTGACAGCCTGCAAGCATTTGATATTGTATAAAATAGAGTCAGAAACTGGAGGTGCCTGTTAAATATCTATCTGCTTTTCAAATAGCAAATGACTCACTGTTTTCTAAATAAGTTTTTTAATATCGAGGAGGGTACATAATCTGATATGTAAAATGAAGTAGCAAGACCTTGGAACAGCAAGCATAGAGTTTACCAGTGTTATGTGCTGGCCTAACCTTGAGGGTTTGTTCAGGTAGATATTTGTACGAATGTATCACTTGGACTAGGCTTATTGGGTTGTAACAAAGTTAGAATGATCAATATAAAGTGCATCAGTCATTCTAGTTGGCTCCCCACCTCCGCTCTTACCCCCGTCATTGCACTACACTGTAAACACTTTAAACTGCTTTTTATACTGCAAAGACATGCTGGTATTTATCCATTTGTGCACATTTTATTTCATATCTATACTTTAATCACTAACTTTATATTGTTCTTTATTCTTTATAATTGTTGAAAGTTGTGTTTGCATGTTGCACCCTGACCAACACACCGCAATAAGTTCCAAATACATGTAATTGCATATGGTGGATCAAGTTAATCCTTAATTCTTGATGTTTAAAGAACCTTCAAACATGCATCCATGTATATGGTCACCTATTTCTCCAGCTGCCTTCCTTTTAATGTTCTGTCTTATACCACAAAGTGACATAAAGGAAACTTCCACAGATTAAAAATTCATGATTAGTCCAAAAGTTAGCAAACAAGAAGCTTAGATGTTGACTCATCGTGAGGGTTTTGTGAATTCCAATATCTGGATTGTAGCAGTTTTAAGGAATGCGTAGTGTTTTAATTGCAGCCTAAACCTGCAGTTTTGAGATGTCACTATTATAAATGTTATTCTACACAACTAAAAGATTGTCTGTGCTCTGTTTGCAGTTGCAAGCTAAAACTACCTTGTACTCGGTTGATGTTTATTTATGAAATCACATTTAATGCCGCACAGTTTTGCTGCGGAGATGTGTGATGGATGTTTAGAGCTATTATTAGCATGATGGTTTCATTCCTACTGGTCTGCTTGCCATTGTTCATCAATACAAATGTCAATGAGCCAGAACAGTTCCTCAATCAATTATTGCAATATTTCTCTAGAAGCTAAAGTATTTCAATGCTCATGTCAAAATGATTACAGTTACTCTAAGCATATGAAGCTTGGCCAGAAACACAAAAGCTGCCCCATCTTTCTGGAAAATACCGGAAATGCTTTTAAATTAAAAACAAGAGCAGTTCTTTGGTATTTTCATGTGTACATGATGTAGTTCAATACTATTTGCATTTTAGAGCATCTTTACCATAGAAAAATGTTCCAATGCAGAAGCCAAATAAACCAAGTACTAAATGTAAAGACAAAGAGTGATTTGTTAAAATATTGTTCAAAGAAGTGGGGTTTCAAAGAATGAAGCAGAGGGATAGAATGTGCAGGGGGACTTTGTGAAGAATGCCAGCATAAAGAATTCAGATGCTAAAGACATCCTTTGTTTGTAGTGGGCAGGAGAAAGATGTCTGATAAGTGATTTAGGAACCTATATCAGGAAATTTAGAATTAAACCAAAAAAACAAGGAAGCCACCAGGAATGGGTCTTGGATCTGTAGTCTTTATGATGATACCCACTGTAATTTGCCATTTGCTACAAAACCACAGCAATCTCACTGGCTCCACGCTCGGCCTTGGATTACCTCGGAAGTAGTAATACCTACGCCAGGCTGCTGTTTATTGATTGCAGCTCAGCGTTCAAAACAATCCTACTAATCAACAAGTCCTGCAACCCCTGGGCCTCTGTACCTCTCTCTGCAACTGGATCCTTGACTTCCTCACCGGAAGACTCAGTCTGTGCAGATCAGAAATAACAGCTCCTCCTTTCTGACAGTCAACGGAGGTGCGCCTTGAGGGCATGTGCTTAGCCCTCACTACACACTACCCTCTCTACCCTCACTAAGCACACCATTGTGTGGTTAGGCACAGCTCAAATGCCATCTGCCTCTTGGATAAATACTTGTTTTCACTCCCAGCCGGCACTGATTGCTTGGGTCTGGTCTGAACTATACAAAGGCATCAATACACTTTCCTTCAGTGCAGTGTCCCACCAGCACTGTGCTATTGCCAGCTGCAGTCGCAGCTCAGTCCAATTATACAGCTGATTGGGTACTCTACTTATTATTTTCAACATTCTCCTGCTCAGTTCCTTGAGTTTGTTGCCCTGGCACTGAGATTTCATCCTTCAACAAATTTCCACAGCCAAGCTCAGCTACCTGAAAAATATTCAGCTTGAGTGTAATGAAGATGTTTATGTCCAGGCCATGCTCGGATTCCCCAATGCTACTGGGTTTTTATGTTTTCTCCATAAGCATCACAGCTCCAAATCAATTAACTTTCAATCTTCAGCTCCTCTGCCTGAGTTGTATGTTTAGTACTCACGACTGGGATTCCCTGTGACAGGCCCTGGCCAATGAGGTGAAGAGCGTCAGTAACAAAGATGGCAGATAGAGTGGGTGCAACGATGTAGCCCTGTTTGACTCCAGTCTTGACTGTGAAGGGTTCAGATTCATCAGCACTGTTGCTGTGTACTGTGGCTGACATGCCATCATGCAGTAACCTCGGTTTTCATTAGTACTTGTCAGGGCAGTTATGTCTTGATAGTATACGCCGGAGATCTTGGTGGTCTACTGTGTCAAATGCCGTTGTCAAACCTTTGAAAGCCAGGTACAAGGGTTGCCTTTGTTCATGGCATTTCTTTCCTGTAATTGGAGTGCTGTGAAGATCATGCCTGCGGTGCCTCTGGGTCGGCAGAAACCACACTGTGATTCAGGGAGTACTTCAGATAGTGGAAGGAGTTGTTTGGCAAGGATACGTGCAAGAATTTTGCCTGCTGGTGACAGGAGGGATATACCTATGTAATTGCCACAGTCTGCATTGTCTTGCTTTTTGTATATGGTCACTGTTGGAGCATCCCTGAGCTCTGAGGGTAATTGTTTATTTTCCTAGACCTCCAGGAGCAGAGCTTGTACGTGCTGCAGGAGTGCTGGTCTACCTTTCTTGAAGCTTCAGTATGTGGATAACAACGCCATCACAATAGACTCTGAAAAATCCTCTAATGTGTAATGAATGTCTTTGCCAAGGCATATAGAGCCCTAGGTCTTGTTTTGAACATTAAAAAAAAGACAGGTCCTGTATCAGCCACTGGCAAACCAGCCATTTATCCGGCCCTCCATAGAAGTTGCTGCTTTCGCCCATGAAAATGTAGACCACTTCCCTTACCTAAGCAGCATTCTCTCCTCAAAAGCAGACATTAACTCGGGGATTAACCACCCCCTGAGTAGTGCTAGTGGAGCCTATGCAAGTTTAAGATAAAGAGCAACACACACAAAATGATGGTGGAACACAGCAGGCCAGGCAGCACCTATAGGAAGAAGCACTGTCGACGTTTCGGGCCGAGACCCTTCATCTTTGAAGGTCGCGATTTTCAGGTCCAAATAAAACTTTTGGTCTTTGAAGCAGGTGTCCTCCCTACTTTACTGTATAGAGCTGAAAAATGGACCACCTACACTAGGTACCTGGAAGAACACCACTAAAGAACCTTATAAAAGATTTTGAGAGTCATCTGGAAGGACAGACCCACTAACACCAGAATACTGGAAGAGGTTAACATGAACAGCGTCTTTACTATGTTACGTTCCCCAGTAACCGGGTAGTTTTCCAGCAAAGATAGATGGGTCCACCGAAGCCTGATGCTACTATTTTCAAACGTTTTTATTTATAAAGGGGCACAAACGTATGGTTAATACAAAACATTCAGATCATATACGTCGTCACAACTCAATCTAAAGCACAGGTATAGTAATAATCAATCAGAAATAAGCTCTACAGTTGTCTAGGGGTAATGTAGATATATATTGTTTACTGGATATTTAAAAGTCTTTTTGCGGTCACTTCAGTTCCACCAGCCGCCGTCGGTTGTGGTGTCGCGTTGGTGCACTTTTGTTAGAAAGAGAGAGAGAGAATGAAACATTTACCCGACAGGTTTTCCAACCTGCAGGAGGTAGTCGGAAGTCTCGTTGGGGAATGGACTCTCATCTGTGGCTTCCCCTGTAGCTAGGCCGTTCTTCCGTGGTGAGGTCGCCAATCCCAGGCAAGGGAAGGACGCACACGAACCCCACCACTGGCTGTCGCTCTCTAAACGCAGTAGCAGGAATTCTCACGTATCTTCTGGTGCATCTGGCGCCCCGCCTCGGCAGCCCACCTTTTATCTGGACGGGCAGGGTTGTAGATATCCATCAGGGTAGGGGGGCGAGGCAATCCTTCCCCCATCACCCATCTCACATTGCCCTGAGATTTTGCACATAGGCCAGTTCCTTATCCCACAAAGGTGTCTCCCAAGACAATGGCTATGTCCGAGGCTTTTGTCTTGTTGAGCGACCAGCCCACTTTGCCCGAGGGCTTTACACGTGGTCTTCATGAGACAATAGTCAAAGAGTCGCTTTATTCTGCTTCCCTGGGGAACGTGGTCTTCAGCACGTCTCCCTCTCTCTCTTGGGTCATTTGACCCCCCCTTGACTAGGGCTCTTGCGAATCTCAGAAAGGAGGGGGCTGGGGTCATAACAACTACGATAAAGCTACACCAATTCCGATGGATAGGTCATGTCATCCGGATGCCTAACTCACATCTTAGGTGGTGATCATAATGTGATAGAATTCACCCTACAGTTTGAGAAGGAGAAGGTAAAGTCAGTTCTATCAGTATTACAGTTGAGTGAAGGGAATTACAGAGGCATGAGAGAGAGGAGGAGGAAGGGGACACTAGCAGAGATGACAGCAGAACAGCAATGGCTGGAGTTTCTGAGGGTAATTTGGAAGGTGCAGGATAGGAACATCCCAAAAAATGAACTAGTATTCTATAAGGAGGATGAGGCAACCATGGCTGACAAGGGAAGTCAAAGACAGCATAAAAGGAGAAGTGACAGCATATAATAGAGCAAAAATTTGTGGGAAGTTAGAGGATCAGGAAACTTTTAAAAACCATTAGAAGGCAACTAAAAAATGTGCAGGAAGAAAAGATGAAATATGAAGGTAACCTCACCAAAAATATTTTAAAAGACATTGTCTTTTTCAGATACGTATATAAAGAATTAAAGAAAGGCTAGAGTGGGTATTGGACCGCCGGCAAATGATGTTGGAGAGGTAGTAATGAGGGACAAAGAAAT
The DNA here is from genome assembly GCF_048418815.1 of Hemitrygon akajei. Taxonomy (NCBI): domain Eukaryota; kingdom Metazoa; phylum Chordata; class Chondrichthyes; order Myliobatiformes; family Dasyatidae; genus Hemitrygon; species Hemitrygon akajei. The sequence goes on from NC_133126.1 coordinate 163,552,050, forward strand.
GGCGGACCACTTCTTTTCAGGCTGTGTTGGATTTGATAGTTTTGTGACCAGGTTTGCAGATGGTATGAAGATAGATGGAGGGGTACATTGTGCTGAGGAAGCAGAGAGTCTGCAGAAGGACTTAACTTTGTCTGATTGGGAGAACGGGGAAAGAAGTGGCAGGTAGAATATAGTGTACGGAAATGTACAGTCATGTACTTTGGTAGAAAGAATAAAGGCTTAGACTATTTTCTAGATGGGGAGAAAGTTCAAAAATCAATGGTGTAAAGCAACTTGGGGGGCCTTGTTCGTGATTCACTAAATTTTAACTTGCAGGTGGTAAGGAAGGCAAATGCAATGTTAGCATTCATTTCAAGAGAACTAGAATACAAGAGCAAGGTTATAGTACTGAAGCTTTATAAGGCATTGGTCAGACCACCCTTTGTGTATTGTGAGCAGTTATCTAAGAAAAGATGTGCTGACGTTAGAGAAGGTCCAGAGGAGGTTCATGACAACAATTCCAGGAATTAAAGGGTTAATGTATGAGGAGCATTTGATGGCTCTGGGCTTGTGGGGGGTGGGGGGTGGATCTCATTCAAATCTATTGAATTTTGAAAGGCCTAGATAGAGAAGATATGGAGAAAATGTTTTCTTATACTGGGTGAGTCTAAGACCAGAGGGCACAGCCTCAATAGAAAGAGATGTTGATTTAAAACAGAGATGAGTGATTTCTTCAGCCAAAGGGTAGTGAATCTGTGCAATTCATTGGCACAGATGGCCATGGAAGCCACAGTATTAAGTATATTTACAGCCAAAGTTGATAAGCTCTGGATTAGTTGTGGTGTCAAAGGTTACGGAGAGAATGCACGAGAATAGGGTTGAGAGGCATAATAAATCATCCATGATGGAATGGTGGAGCAGACTCGATGGGCCAGATGTCCTAATTCTGCTTCTATATCTTATAGTCTCATGGTTTCCCCATTAGGAGAACGTAATTCTCAACTTGAATGATTGTATTACTAGTATTACTGCATTCAACAGTCTCTGGCTGTGTGTACAAAACATAGACAGTACTGCAGTTAATTGTAGTATTGAGAAAGCAAAGTAATGTTTTAGCAGCTTCCACCCCCAATGACGACTTTTAGTCTTGACGGATTCCTGGGTAGGGGCGAACTGTTAAAAGCTAGGGAATCTACAGAATGGAACAATGCTTGTTGTGATGGAGACCTTGGGCAATGGGATAGCTTCTTTGTGATGCCAAGATTCTTCATTCAGATGTGTTGGCAATGTGGGATCATGAGGGATGGGCCATACAGTGTGGTATTTGTGCCCTATAATGCTCATTTATGGAAATCTCAGCCCCAGTGTCACAAATCCAATACATTGAGTAAGGAAGTAACAAGAAGGGGTTAACAGTCTATGAGATGTCTTGACGTGCAGGAAGGTGCGGGATCCTTGTGGGGGCAGGGCAGTGAATGGAGTGCACTAATGAGGTAGAGATGGCTTAGGGTAAAAGTAGTTAACTGTGTGGGAAATAAAAGCAGAAACTGTTGGAAATAACCAAGACATCCAGTATTTGTAAAGAGCGAGAACAATTACTGGTCAATGACCCTCCATCTGAACCTGAAAATGTTAGAAAACGAGATTGTTTAAGTTCCATTAAAGGGATGAGAAGAACAAGAAAGGCTGTATGGTGCAGCTGGGGATGCTCCTCTATCCCGAGTAACACATACAACCAGCCACTTTTTATGGTTTAACAAACTACATTCCCATCAAATCCTCTTTTAAACTCTTTCCTTTCACTCACCATGGATCTATGCTCTCTTGTTTTTGACATTCTGAGCATGGTGAAAATTTGCTAACTATCCATCCTACTCTTTCTTGTTGTTCTGGGTTTTCAATATCTGCAGAATCTCTTGTCTTTGTGATTTACTACCCTATCCAAGCCTTTTTTAAATTGTATTTACCAACGTCAGGTCATCCGTCTGTCTCCTTTGCTGCAGGAAAACAAATGCGACCAGTCTAACCCCTCTCCTTACCAGTATCCTCCAACCAGGCAACATCCTGGTGAATCTCCTCTGCACTCTCCATTGTAACCATGATCTTTCTATAGCATAGAGTAATCCAGATGTGATCTAACCAGTGTTTTGTAACATTACAACATAACTGTCCATTTTTACATTTTGTATGGCTTCTTCACCATCCTCTCCAGCTGTGCAGCCACTTACAGGGAACTTTGACTTGAATCCAGAGGTCCCAGGGTTCATCAACCATTTACTGTATATATCCTACTGCTGTTTGACTCCCCATAATATACATTTGTCAGGATTAAATTCTATCTGCCAATGCTCTGCCCAGTTCCCCATCTGATCCAAATCTTGCTGTACCCTTGGACAATCTCCCCCGATATTCGCAACACCATCAATTTACTATTTGTACCTCCTATATTCATATCCAATTGCTAAATTCATCAGAAATAAAACAAGTTAATATTATAGATTATAGACTCCCCCAGTAGCTCAAAATCTGTGGAATAAGTAAAAGTCAACATTTCAGGTCAAAACTCTTCATTAGGATTTCCCACAGATGCTGTCTAAGTGGCTGAGCGTTTTTGACATCTTCTGTTTTTTGGTTCCCTTTTATAGTATTAATAGTGCTTTGATTTTATTTAATATTTTAGACTGAAGATTCTCCATCAGAGTTGGCGAGCTTTGGTACAAACTGCAAAGACTTGTTATTTTTTATTGTTGAATCCTGAGGGCATTAGCTTACGTAGCTGAAAAATGTAATGATGTTTCCTGGGCTTTATCCGAGCACTGCAGGAGGCTAAAGAAAGAGGTCAGAGTGTGTGAGGAGTGGAGAATTAAATTAATGTGGGTGGTGGGAGAGGAGAGTTCCTTTTTGAGGGAAGTGACCTCTGGTAGTGGTTGTGATAGAGGGACTGTTCCTGGTAGATTGTTCTTGAAGGAAGCTGGCTGCCAGTGCCGTACAAGTAGTACTATAAGGTTAAATACTAAGGGGATTCAGCCTTTGTTGAATACAATCATTTGCTGAGTTTCCCAAGGCCAGGGCACTCTGCCATCTCTGGTTAAATATAGAATGACTATTGAAATAAAGGCTGACAGCCTTGAATTTAAATGAGCAACTGCTTCCTGTGAGTAGTTTGGCCAGTTCCCTGACCACCACTGAAGTAAAGGGATGTGAACCCAGCTCTGTTCTTCCAGATCTTTAATTTTATTTTAAACCCCGATATAGATTAATTGGACATTCGGGTAGAGAATAGAGAAATAGATTAATTAGACATTTGGGTTTGCGCTACGCTAGTACAGCTTGGGCATTCCAGAATTCGGAGTTCAGTCCCTGCACCGGCTGTGAGAAGTTTCTACGTGAACCATGTGGGTTTCTTCCCACAGTTCAAGGATCTACTGGTTAGTAGGCTAATTGGTCATAGTAAATTGTCCGGTGATTAAGCTGCTATTAAATAAGCGGATGGCTGGGCAGTGAGGCTCAGTGAGTGAGGCAAGGGCCTGTTCCGTGTTGCAAGTAAGTGGTAGTTGAAGTCTAATCTGGGCAAGAGTGAGGCAATACATTTTGAAAAGTCCAATGCAAGAGAAGAGTATGCAGTAAATTGTAGGGCACTTTGGAGCATTAATGTACTAGGGGATCTTCTGAATTCTCTAACTCCCTGAATGGCAACACAAGTGGATAGAGTTGTCAAGAAGCTGAGTGGCATGTTTGCCTTTCTCAGCAGAGGCATTAAGTGTAAAACTGGGAAATCATGTTGCAGCTGTATAAAACCCTGATTAGGCCACATATGGAGATGTGCCGTCCTAGTCACCAGACAGTACATGAAGGCTTTGGAGACGGCGCAGGAAAGGTTCACTGGAGCTTTGCCAGATTGGCATGTGTTAGCCATAAGACGGAGGTGGATAAACTTGGATTGTTTCCTCTGCAGTGTCCGAGGCAGAGGGGTGACCTGATAGAATTGAATAAAATTTGGAGAGACGTAGATTGAATAGCTAGTCTGTCTTTTTTCCAGGGTAGAAACATCATATGCTACAGGACGTGGGTGAAAGGTGGAGATGTACAACACAGGTTAATCTACTTGCCTGAAATGTGCTGCCAGGGAAAGTGATGGAAGCAGCTACAATAACAATGTATAATAGGAATTTGAGCAGGGAATAGAAGGAGAGGAACTGTGTGCGGTAGATGGGATTAGTTAGATTGGGATTGTGGTCAGCACAGACACAGTGGCTCAAGATGCCTGTCCTACTCTGTTCTACATTCAGTGTAAGTGAGTTCCGAACTCTCACAGTGAAGATTTAGTCTCTTGTCCTTGGACTGTTTCTCGAAGGATAGTAAACTCGTACGAGAGTGAGATGGGCTTATAATGAATCCCATGGAGGCTGCGGTTTTTACGGCACAGAAGAGAGGACTCTGTGCCCATGATCGGATAGCCTGAAGGACAAGATCTGCAGGGACTAGGTGGTGGTGGAGAGGTTGTTGAGGGGGCTGGTGTAATCTATCAGTGACAAAGAAGACAGATGTACTACCATCACAGTGGCTTTAAGAATGAAAGCGGAAAGTAGGAGTAAAAGGGGGAGTAAGGGATAGCTATTCACAATGGAAGAAGATGAAGAAGCTATGTCATGGTTCTCTACAAGAATTGTTGCCAGGAACAGTGCTAATCACAATTTTCAAAAATAGTTTAGACCTTGGGATGTGAATTTGTAGAAGATACTAAAATGGGTTGTTGGTGTGTGGAGAGGTGATACTGAAGGAAATGATAGTAATCTATGCAGTAAACCTGCAGAACGGGCAACTAAAGTTTCTGCCGTAGGTTATCCATCTATAATATCTACACGCTATTTCTCTGTCCAGTGGGCTTTTTCTACAGCTCTAAATGTGCATTTCACACATGGTAAGTTCCATTATTTGTTTTCACTGTTCCTCTCTCTTGCCCCCCCCTTAACCCGAACACCTACTGTCTACAACTGCAAACAAACTTATTTTCTTTTGTTCTTTGTTCTTACAAAAAACATTTTGCTGCCTAATTTACTGAGTGTTTATTGCATATTCTGTTTTTTTAATTTCAGATTTTCAGCATCTTTGGTGTTTTTAAATTTTCATTTAAACTGAAAGGGTCTGGAGTGATAAATCACTTATGAATGTTTATGAAATAGTAAATTATTCAAGTGAGGTGCATACATACAACTTGGAAACTCTACATTCAAGAAATTCTGGTGAAACAGTTTTCAATACATATCCCTGATTTAAAATATCAGTGGTGTGGTGTTGCTAGGCTCCATTCAACTTGTATACATTTAAAATTCTTTCAGTAACTCTAATACCATTTCCAATAAATGTTGATTTTAAATGCATAGACCAGAGAATATGTTTTTAAAAATACTCAGATTGCAGTATAATCTTTTTTCCTGTTCACTAATTATATTATTACATCGGCATTTTGCTTTGGGTACAAAAAATAGTTCCCTCCTTGGTTGACCTTTATAGACCAGATATATCGTTGGTCAGATTTATATCTCACTTTTTGTTTTTTCTCATCTGATCCACAGGGACCGTTTGTTCACATTGCAAGCATGTGTGCTGCATTGCTGAGTAAATTCATGTCACTCTTTGGTGGGATTTATGAGGTAAGACTTTTTTCCCCCACGCAGTCAAAACTGCCAATTGAAGCAAGAAGTTCCTGTTCTCTTTTGCTTTCTTTCTCATCCCTTTATCTCAACACTTCTAACTAGAACTACTGCAGCCAGAAGATTTAAAACGTAAGCCTTGCAACTTGGCACTTAACCAGAAATCTCTGGTTTGTTTCTCCTTTCTACTTTTCTTTTCAAACTTGATGTTTTTCAGCTAGATTACTGTAAAGGATTGGAACTATATTGAAATTCCACTAACTGTGAGATCTACACTGGTGAGCAACAAGGCAAGATTATTTCTGTGTAGCCAAGTTGGGCAGGGATATCCAAATGATGCTCATTTTAAATTATTTTTATAGATTAACTATTGAGTGGCAATAAAACCTGTGCAGGGAAAGTGAAAGGAGAATCTAGTTAACATTTAGACAGGAGAATCTAGAATTCTGACCAGTATTTTGAATACAGAGAAAAGGATGCCTTAAGCAAGAAGCTTGACGATAAGCAATCCTGCATCTGAGGAGTGCGAGACAAGCTGTCATCCATAATTCAGAATGACTTTGGTCACATCTTCACTCCAACGGAATGTCAGATGGCCAAGGAGCATGCTTTGAGGCACAATGAATGGGAGAGACTTGTATACAACGTATATTTATTTTTAATGCTATTTTATTTAGAGATACAGTGTGGAACAGGCCCTTCTAGCCTAGCAAGCTGTGCTGTGCAGCAACCCACAAATTTAACCTTGGCCTAATCACAGGACAATTTACAATGAGCAATTAATCTACTAACCAATATCTCTGAACTCTGGGAAGGAACTGGAGTGCCCACAGAAAACCCACATGCAAACAAGAGGAACATACAGACTTTTACAGAGGGCACCGGAGTTGAATTCCAAACCCCGACAATCTGAGCTTCATGCTAACTCTGATACTACTGTGGTCTTGAAACTTAGTGATGAACAGTGACAACCGGAGCCCTCACAGCAGTTATTACTAAGATGCATGTTATATTCATACACTATTAATGATACCAGCTCCCATATTGAAAGGGTTTGAAGGATGTCAGTATTCTAACTTGGGACAAATTCCAAAGCTGCTTATGCAAGGGATAAAATGAACCCTGGCAGAAAATTAAGCTCAGATTTTCAATATATTCTGTTAGTATTCATTTTGGTTAACTGCATTCTACTGATTACTAATGTTGCCCACAATCTCTTCAAATTCATTATTAATGTTGTGCATTGTAACTGAATTGCGAAGTGTTGGATTGCTTACTTAAAGAAAGAAATGAGGCAAATAACGGTGAATTAAATACATTGGTCTTTTATAAGCATTATGCAATTGAGAATAAATGTGGGGTTTTTTTTAGAGTAAATTGTGAAGTTTAGTTAATTCTGCAGATGCACAACAATCATCAGGCTTTGATCTAGCACTTCAGTTTGTGGTTCCTGCTAGTGCGTCTGAGATGTTTGATGCCTGGGGCAAACACAGAATAATATCAGCCATCATGCAGAAGTCGTTTAGAGCTGGGTGAAACAATATCACATTTTTCTGCTTGAGGCAAATTGTCAGCCACTGATCGGGAGTCAAGTATACTCAGTGCTCCATTTTCTGAGCTGACCAATTTAAACGGCCAATCATACACTTGACACTTCTATGATCTGCTCTGGAGACTGTTAATGCTCTTTATTTATTCATTCATAGGATAGAGACATTACTGGTAGTGCCAGCATTTATTGTCAATATTTATTTATTCCAGTGTGAAAGAGAGTTGCAATTTAACTTCATCGGTGGGTTCAGAGTCTGTATGAGCTGAACATGGCAAAAAATGATAGATTACTTTTCTTAAAGGATGTGATTCAGCATAATGGTTTTGACAACTGTCTAGTAGCTATGAATTTACTAGGAAATGTTTTCAAAGTTTAAATTTATTTTATTTCTTAAATAACATGAGTGATGGAAGCAGGATGGTCCCTCACATCGGCTTTTCCATTCAACAATATCAACAGGCCTGTCGGGAAGCGGCCTGGTCGAGGGAAGTGCCTGGTGTGAAAAGTGCTAGTCTTTGGCTCGAGAGTCTTCGGCGAGGAGACTACGCCAGGCACAATTGGAGAGGGTGAAGACATGACCGCTAAGCTGATTCAGTGTGCTACGTGCATGATGTGGGAGGTCAGGGACACTGATGGTGCCCCCGGCTGCTACAGCTGTGGAAAGTGTGTCCAGATTCAGCTTCTGAAGGAGCATGTTGCAGCACTGAAGAAAGAACTGGAGGACCTCAGGTTTATCCGCGAAGACGAGAGTTTTCTGGACAGGACCTACAGTGAGGTTGTTACACCAAGGACACCGGAAGAGAGAAAGGGGGCGACGATGAGGAAGGAAAGGATGCTTGAAGTACAAGAGACCCCAGGGGATGTACCTCTCGTAAACAGGTTCACCCTCTTGGAAGCTGTCAGGACAGAAGATACTGCCAGTCTGAGAGGCGGACAGGTCTGCGAGCCGAAAATTGGTGCAGAAGCAGAGCCGAGGAGTCGGACATCAGGAAGAGCCGTGGTAGTTGGGGACTCCATAGTAAAAGGTACGGAAAGGGGTTTCTGCGGCAACAGGCGAGATTTAAGGATGGTGTGTTGCCTCCCTGGTGCTAGGATCCAGGACATCACGGACTGATTGCAGGGAATCCTCAAGGGTGAAGGTGAACAGCCGGAAGGGGTAGTGCAAATGACATCGGGAAGAAGAGGAAGGACATTCTGCAGCGGGACTTCAGAGAACTCGGAAGAAGGCTGAAAAGCAGGACTTCCAGGGTGGTTATCTCCGGTTTGCTTCCAGTTCCTCGTGCTGGAGAGGGCAGGAACAGGGAGATAATGGATCTGAATGTGTGGCTGAGGAACTGGTGCAGGAAGCAAGGATTTACATTCTTGGACCACTGGGATCTGTTTTGGGGTAGGGATGAATTGTACAAAAGGGACGGGTTGCACCTTAATAGGCAGGGGACCAGCATTCTGGCAGACAGGTTTGCCACTGCAACACGGATGTGTTTAAACTAAGTAGTGGGAGGAGGGGGAGGATGAACTGGAAATATAAGGATGGAGTTAAAGGGAAAGTGAAAATAAGAAAAGTTAAAAAGGACAACAGAATCAATGGAGTAGAAAGCTCAAGAAGAGATCATACAGTATGGCCAAGTGAAATAGGAATTGATATGAAAGGAGAGGGGAGTAACAAATTAAAAGTATTATATATGAATGCACCAAGTATAAGGAATAAAGTAGATGAGCTTGAGGCTCAGTTGGAAATTGGCAAGTACGATGTTGTGGGAATAACAGAGACATGGCTTCAAGCGGACAGGGCCTGGGAAATGAATATTCAAGGATATACATCTTATCGAAAGGACAGACTGACTGGAAGAGGGGGTGGAGTGGCTCTGTTGGTGAGGAATGATATTCAGTCCCTTGCGAGGGGGGACATAGAATCAGGGGATGTAGAGTTAGTATGGATAGAACTGAGAAATTCTAAGGGTAGAAAGACCCTAATGGGAGTTATCTACAGGTCCCCCAAACAGCAGTCTGGATGTAGGGTGTAAGTTGAATGAAGAGTTAAAATTGGCATGTCGCAAAGGTAATGATACAGTTGTCATGGGGGATTTCAACATGAAGGTAGACTGGGAGAATCAGAATGGTACTGGACCCCAAGAAAGGGAGTTTGTGGAGTGCCTCCGAGATGGATTCTTAGAACAGCTTGTTCTGGAGCCTACCAGGGAGAAGGCAATTCTAGATTTAGTGTTGTGCAATGAACCAGATTTGATCAGGGACCTCGAGGTAGAGGAACCATTAGGAGGTAGTGACAATAATATGATATGTTTTAACCTACAATTTGAGAAGGAGAAGGGAAAATCGGATGTGTCAGTATTACAGTTGAACAAAGGGAACTATGGAGCTATGAGGGAGGAGCTGGCCAAAGTTCAATGGAACAATACCCTAGCAGGGAAGACAGTGGAACAACAATGGCAAGTATTTCTGGGAATAATGCAGAAGGTGCAGGATCGGTTCATTCCAAAGAGGAAGAAAGATCCTAAGGGGAGTAAGGGGTGGCCGTGGCTGACGAGGGAAGTAAAGGGCAGTATAAAAATAAAAGAGAAGTATAACATAGCAAAGATGAGCGGGAAACCGGAGGACTGGGAAGCTTTTAAAGAGCAACAGAAGATAACAAAAAAGGCAATACGCCAAGAAAAAATGAGGTACAAAGGTAAACTAGCCAAAAATATAACGGAGGATAGTAAAAGCTTCTTTAGGTATGTGAATAGCAAAAAAATAGTTAAGACCAAAATTGGGCCATTGAAGACAGAAACGGGTGAATTTATTATGGGGAACAAGGAAATGGCAGACGAGTTGAACAGGTACTTTGGATCTGTCTTCACTAGGGAAGACACAAACAATCTCCCAGATGTAATAGTGGCCAAAGGAACTAGGGTAAAGGATGAACTGAAGGAAATTTATATTAGGCAAGAAACGGTGTTGGATAGACTGTTGAGTCTGAAGGCTGATAAGTCCCTGGAACCTGATGGTCTGCATCCCAGGGTACTTAAAGAGGTGGCTCTAGAAATCGTGGACGCATTGGTAATCATTTTCCAATGTTCTATAGATTCAGGAACAGTTCCTGCTGATTGGAGGGTGGCTAATGTTGTCCCACTTTTCAAGAAAGGAGGGAGAGAGAAAACAGGGAATTATAGACCGGTTAGCCTGACGTCAGTGGTGGGAAAGATGCTGGAGTCAATTATAAATGAGGAAATTACGACACATTTGGATAGCAGTAGAAGGATCAGTCCGAGTCAGCATGGATTTATGAAGGGAAAATCATGCTTGACTAATCTTGAGTTTTTTGAGGATGTAACTATGAAAATGGACAAGGGAGAGCCAGTGGATGTAGTGTACCTGGACTTCCAGAAAGCTTTTGATAAAGTCCCACACAGGAGATTAGTGGGCAAAATTAGGGCACATGGTATTGGGGGCAGAGTACTGACATGAATTGAAAATTGGCTGGCTGACAGGAAACAAAAAGTAGTGATTAACGGGTCCCTTTCGGAATGGCAGGCTGTGACCAGTGGGGTACTGCAAGGTTCGGTGCTGGGACCGCAGCTGTTTACAATATACATTAATGATTTAGATGAAGGGATTAAAAGTAACATTAGCAAATTTGCTGATGACGCAAAGCTGGGTGGCAGTGTGAAATGTCAGGAGGATGTAATGAGAATGCAGGGTGACTTAGACAGGTTGGGTGAGTGGGCAAATGTATGGCAGATGCAGTTTAATGTGGATAAATGTGAGGTTATCCACTTTGGTGGCAAGAACAGGAAGGCAGATTACTATCTAAATGGAGTCAAGTTAGGAAAAGGGGAAGTACAATGAGATCTAGGTGTTCTTGTACATCAGTCAATGAAAGCAAGCATGCAGGTACAGCAGGCAGTGAAGAAAGCTAATGGCATGCTGGCTTTTATAACAAGAGGAATTGAGTATAGGAGTAAACAGGTCCTTCTGCAGCTGTACAGGGCCCTGATGAGACCCCACCTGGAGTATTGTGTGCAGTTTTGGTCTCCAAATTTGAGGAAGGACATTCTTGCTATTGAGGGAGTGCAGCGTAGGTTCACAAGGTTAATTCCCGGAATGGCGGGAATGTCATATGTTTAAAGATTGGAGCAACTGGGCTTGTATACACTGGAATTTAGAAGGATGAGAGGGGATCTGATTGAAACATACAAGATTATTAAAGGATTGGACACGCTGGAGGCAGGAAGCATGTTCCCGCTGATGGGTGAGTCCAGAACTAGAGGCCACAGTTTAAGAATAAGGGGTAGGCCATTTAGAACAGAGATGCGGAAAAACTTTTTCACCCAGAGTGGTGGATATGTGGAATGCTCTGCCCCAGAAGGCAGTGGAGGCCAACTCTCTGGATGCATTCAAGAGAGAGTTAGATAGAGCTCTTATAGATAGTGGGGTCAAGGGATATGGGGAGAGGGCAGGAACAGGGTACTGATTGTGTATGATCAGCCATGATCACAGTGAATGGCGGTGCTGGCCAGAAGGGCCAAATGGCCTACTCCTGCACCTATTGTCTATTGTCAGTATCTTTTACCTCAGCACCATTTTCCTGTATGAACTCCCACATTCCTTGCTTTCCTGAATATACTGAAGACTGATGTGGACAGAAAACATTTATCCCACAGAAGTGCCAGGCAGTGATCATCTTCAACCAGAGAGAATGAAACCACCTTTCCTTGATATTCAGTGGCATCACCATCACGGAATCCCCCTCTGATTAGAAGATCCGCTGTACCAGCCACATAAAGCCAGATCAGAAACCTGGTTTGCTGCAGAGAGTAGTTCAACTTCTGACAACTCCCATACACACCCAGGCTGTTCTTCCATCTTTAAGGCACAAAGCTGAAGGATAACAAAACACTTGTTTAGATGGGTACAGTGTCAACAAAGCTCAACAGCACTCGGGACAAAATTGCCTACAATTGGCATCACATCAACCACACCCAGTATTCATTCCCTTCATCTCCAGCACGTAGTGACTGCGCTGTGTATCATCTACTTGGGTGACTCGATTGGCACTTACCAGATCTGCAACGTCCATCACCAACAAGGACTAGAGGAGCAGGTTCCTCTTCAATCTTCACACAGTACTGGCTTGCATATATTAGTGGTCTTGTACCACCGCTGAGTCCAAATCCTGAAATTTCCTTTCGAATGTTACTGTGGAAGTACCTTCACTAAATACTGAAGTAGTTCAATAAATGGCTGAACACCATCTTCTCAAGGGTAGTAAGAGTTAGGGCAGAAAATGTTGGCCTTGTTACTACTGCCCAGATCCTAGAAATTAATTTTTAAGAATTGTCAATAAATGACCTGAATATACTGAGTGACCAATCCGCTTGCCTAGGGAGTTCCAAATATTTACTGTCCTCTGGATAAAGCAATTTCATCTCATCTCTCTTCTGAATGGCTGATCCCTTATTTTGAGATTGTGAGCATGATTCTATACACCCTGGTAACAGTTCAGCAGCTACCCTGTCAAGCTTTGTAGTATTGTTATGTTCAATAGAGATCACCTCTTCATCTAAACTCGAGAGAAAATAGGACCGGTCTGCTTCAGCTCAAAATGACCCATCCCACCAACTCTATCCATCTTCCTCCAGTACAAGCCCAGATACACTCCCTCAACATTTTATGGTCTCATCAAAGCTCTATTTATTTTCAGGAAAATATCTTTACTGTTCTACTCAAGTACTCTTTCAACACAAACCTGCATACCATTTGCTTTCCTGGCTCTCTGCTGCTTCTGCAGGATAGCTTTCAGTGATTTGTGTACAAGGGCATCCAGATCCCCCTGGAGACCAACACTTTCAATCTTGCATCATTTAAAAAATACCCTGGATTCCTGTTTTCCTTACCTTTGTGGATGAGTTATGTTCCATCTACCATGCCCTCACTCATTCATTTGAACTCTCTATAGCCCCCTGAAGACTCTCTGCATGCCTGCAACTCGTGCTGTTACACAGCCTAGTTTCAAGACAAGTGGAAAATATGCCTTTGTGGTCCTGTGTTGTGTTTTAGTGAGAAGACTACGTGTTAAATTAGTTGTCACAGAATACCTGGTCTCCGTCCTGTGCTGTTAACCACAAAGTTTATGTGTTTTTTTTCGTGTTGATAATTGCTGGCATATTGTTCAGTAAGGATTCAAATACCAATGCAAATAAAATACGTAACTTAAAATGTTGTAAATAATGAGGGAAGTGAGTTGCCGTCAGCATAGATATGATTGGCAACAATACCATGAGGATTTCTCAGCACGCTTATAAATTATTACAATCCAGTGGACTCATCAAGAATCCTTGCAGAGAACAGCTATCATTAAAACCCATACACCTGAAAAGACAATGATTTATTTTCAGATTTTCACCATCTGCAGTTTTTTTTTTTGCTTTTCAGACAAATTAAATATACAGCAGCTATGATCAGGAAGGGAAATTTGTAGCCTTCAGTATAACCTTACAGGCGTTTTCCAAGTTACAAATGCCCACCAGCCTGTAGATGTGAGTGTTCACAGGAACATTCCCTGAGGAAAATCTGTACAGAGCTGACCACTAAACACTATAATTCCTACATCTACCATGGAGTTAGCGTATTCAGTTTGGGAAGCCTGTAACAAAGTTAATTTTTTGCTGTTTAAGAATAGGAACCTACAGAACGCTAACACATGTCAAACGATTAAATCTGAAAGAATGCTTTGGCTAACTGCATATAAATCCTTCTGGAGAAAGTGATGTACTTTCTTTTTGACATCACAATGGCTCTAACTTTGAAGAACCCGTATCAAGAGTTTTAATCTTTCTAGAATGCTTCTGTTCTTCAGTAGCATGAATACAGATTGTAAAAGTCCTGATGCTTCACGTCTAGTACTAGAATACTGTTGCTTGGATACTGCTGCAAAACCAGCTAGTATGGCTCTTTAAGAACAATTTTTTGTGACCCTTCCCCCCTCCCCTTAGTCCCTCCCCCCTAACTTCCCTATATATAAAAAAAAAGAAAGAAAGAAAAGAAAGAAAGAAAGAGTGCCTGGTTGTTGGAAGGTCTCCACATGCTCCATGGAGTTCTTAATAACTTTAGTATATGTATTTATTTATTTCCCCAAGTAACCATTAATTTTCTCTTCAGAGCACCTATATATTTAATCCTGTCTTTTGTAAATAAGGGCCCCAGATTTTCAAAAATGTTTCATATTTATCTCTTAAGTTATAAGTAATTTTTTCTAATGGAATACAGCCATAGATTTCTTTTTTCCAACAATCTATACTTAAATATGTATCTGATTTCCAAGTAATTGCAATAGCCTTTTTGGCTACAGCCAGCGCAATTTTTATAAATTCTTTCTGATATTTATTAAGTTTGAGTTTCGGTTTTGTCCCTTCAATATCACCTAGTAAAAGTAATATTGGATTATGAGGAAGTTTTATTCCCGTAATTTGTTCCAATAAAAGTCTTAAATTTATCCAAAAACATACTTTTTTTTTCTACACTTGTAATCATTTAAAAATTCAATTAAATAAAATTTAAAAAAAAAAAAAAAAAAGTGATGTTATGTCTTAGTTTGGAGAAAATTAGAAGTCGAACATTCCAACCTGTTTGATTTTGAGAAAAGCTGGGGTTCATTTGCTTGTTACTACCATTTGAGTTAATTGATAAATTTCCTCCATGATCAAATTGTAAATTTTGGTATAATTTTTCTTGCTGGCAGTTTGATGTTTATCTTTAGAAGCTTTTTGTATGACGCATGGCTCTGGGGTTGAACACCTAATGGGTTCTTTCTTTTTTCTCACCTTTTTCTTTGCTTTAGTAGGGTATTTTTCTTTTTTTGTGTCACCATATTTTTTCAATCTTTAAAACATTGTTTTTTTCCCTTTGAGACATTGTGTTACCTACTTTGATGTACTCTTGTTATTTTGGATAATAATAATAATAATAATAATAATAATAAAAGATTTGAAAAAAAAAAGAACAATTTTTTCACAAGGTGACTGTAATACCCATGTTAGATCAAAGTACTTTAATTTAGCAAGTATCATCAGTCACTTTCACCTCATGTTACTGACCATTGCTTCTGGTTCTAGTTCTGTTTCTTGTATTTTGCAGTTCAAATTCCATAGCTGCAGTTCTGAAGGATTGACTTTGCTGCCTCACTGGGATCGACCCTACATTAAAATTCTTTTATGGTCTTCTGTGTTTTATTCTAAATAAATGAAGTGACAGGATGTCACTGAGACCAGGGAAGTAGAATATATAAAACTGAGTTTTGCATAATTTTTACCAATGCTAGAAGTGTTTACAGAAGGTGAATCATAGGGGAGTATTTGGATATTCTGAATGACAATAAAGTTTTTGAATCTTGAATCTTGAATGAGAAACTGGAAAGGCTTAGGATCAGGTTTTTCTTTATTTTCCTAGTAGTTGTTTCAAAATACCAAAATAAAGCCATATTATGAATAATTATGATAATACTGAACTCTAATGTGTCCTCCAGCATCTTGTAGGTTAGAGCACTAACTATTTCAAATTTTTTTTAGCAACCATACTTGTGTGCAACTTATGTCCTTTTAAGAAAAAATTAAATAAAAGGCTTTTTCAGGCTTTAGAAAAATGGAAAGTCTAGACTATTGCATCAGTGTAGAAAACTTGGGAAAGATTCAAATTTGAATTGACTGGCCAGTCTGATCATTCCTCCTAAGCACAATTCAAAACTTTATATATTTACTGTGTTATTTACGAGAGTACAGTATATTGAAATGTAATGTCTCAACCATCAGGCTCTTGAACCAGAGGGGATAACTTCACTCACCCTGATACTGAACTGTTCCCACAACCTATAGACTCATTTTCAAGGACTCCTCATCTCATGTTTTCGATATTTATTGATTATTTATTTATTTATTATATACTTTCCTTCCGTTTGTCTTTTGCACATTGGTTGTTTGTCCATCCTGTGCGCTCTCTTTCATTGATTCTACTGTGTTTCTTTGTATTTACTGTGAATATCAACCAGAAAACAAAAGCTCAGTGTTGTATATAATTACATGTAAGTACTTTGAACTTTTGATTAATTCAGCAAAATAGGAGGTCAATAATATACTGGAGGGAATTTGTCTTCAAGTAGCGATGTGAACTGGAACAAATAATAACTAAATATGTCACTGATCAGGATAATTCTCTACATTTAAGATTTCTTTCTGATGCATATTTTTTCTTTTAGATAACACTTAATACTATCAATGCCTATTTATTTTAAACAAACTCTTATGCAAGGGACTACACAACAGATTTTCAGAAATGTTCAACTGTTCATTGCACAGGGTTGAGAGATGGAAGCAGGTGAATGGCCAAGGGGGTTTTAATGTGAATGCTGCTAGGGATTAAAATGTATTTTCTGGTTGGTAAAGGCAGAGCTTAATGAGAAACCGATAACGAAGGACATTCATTTTAAAGGCAAATAGGGCAATGTTTGTTTCCTTTAAGTGTTGTGGGAGATAAGAATAGGACTGGATAGGAATACAGAGACCATCAAAATATGTAAAACCTAAAGAAACAGCACTCGTGTTCAGCATTATGTAAGTGTAGTCAGTCTGTCTTGCTAACAGATTGCAAGATCACGACAATAGTTTGGTTTGGTTCTGGTGACCTCTCATGCAAAACACTGCTCTACACATGCGGTGAAATTTTCTATTTGAGTAAATAATTCTTTCCTTTATTGTGAGCAAGGCACTCTTTGTCCAGTGCCTGGTGTTGTAGTCCTGGGATTTTGACAGTAGATTTCTTATTCTCCAGCCATCACTGGCAGGAAATCAGCAGGAGCATTTGATTAGGTGGCATTGGGCCACTAATGCTGGTTTTCAGCAGACTCTACTGCAGTCATAGTGGGAATTCAAGAATAGCCCCACAGGAATTCTGTCAATGTGTAACACTACCTCAGCAAACACTGAACTCTGGCATAGGTTTTTGAAATCAACAGACTGTAATCTTCTTTCCCTTGGAATTAATGATGCACAATTACACAAATGATCAATTCTCTTATCATGAATTTAATTTCTGATGCAAGGGTGCATGATCCTACCCTTCAAAGTAGCACTCATAGTTTCAAACACACAGACAGGTTCCCCCCCATTCAAAATATGTAAAAAAATAAAATAAAATAAAAAATCACAATATTATCAGGTACTTATTTTTATAGATGCTTCAGTCAGATCTGAATTACAACGTAATTTTGGTAATAGCCTCAGTCGTGTGCATCAGTGTAAGTTATGTGAGCTAATTACTTATAATGAGTTTAAACATGTCTGAGTTAATAAACTTATTAAGGTAGTGCTGAACATCATCCTCTATCAAGCAGACTTGATCCACATTTGAAATGTGATTGATAAGATGGGATGTGATTCTAACAATATACGATCAATTTTAAAGAGATACCAGATGAAATTTTCATCCGCGCTCACTGGGTGAGACTCTAAGAAAGCAGATTGCCACAGATTATGTAGCACTTGTCTTTTTGGAATGTGGGTTTTGACAGATCAGATTTTCTAAAAATACAAAATTGCTTCTGCACTAAACCTAGTGATTTAAGATGCACTGTTGTCTCTTCACCAGTTTATTCTACCCAGGGCATTGATAAATTACAGTGTAATTTCTACTCATAAAGCCAGACAAAAAGGAGCATAGGTAACATGAAAGCCACTGTCTTTCTCCTTGGTTAGGGAAGTCCAAAAATAAAGCTCATAGGTTTAATATAAGTGGGGAAGGATCTAAGTGAGACCTGAGGAACATTTTTTTTCTCTCTTTGGTGGGTAAATGGAGTAAGCCGCCACAGAGTGTTGGCTAGGCAATACAATTACAAAGTTGGAAGGACATTTGGACAGGTACCTGGATTTAAAGCTTCAGGGGGATGTGGGCTCAATGCAGGTACCTTTTCACCTGAATGAGTTGGTGCAAAGGGCCTGCTGCCATGCCTATGACTCTGAGTCAGTATGGATGTGTAAAATAGCGCAGGTCCTGAAAAGATGCCGAGAGCAAGGAAGGAGTGGTGTGCTCGTGTTAGCAGAATCACATCACACATTACTCCTTGCTGAAGTACTCTTAGCAGAATCGCTCCCTCAACACCTTCAGTGGATCAGACTTCCTGCCAAGGAAATGTTTCCTTTTTCTCCTCAGCTCTGAGCTTGTCGACAGGCCCGCTCCTCATTGTTCTTATGCTGTATTCCTAGGTTACAGGCAAGTGTTACCACAGCACGTGGAGGCCTGTAGTCAAGAAACCTAGTACTTCTTCAGCAATACCACTCACTGCAGATTCCATAAAGAGAAATTACTCCAAACAATATTCAATGTAAATACATTAGCAATTGGAAAAAAAATCCACAAAACTACCCATGTTGGGAATCTAAAATAATTTCAGAACATGCTCCAAATACCGGTCAGATCCTGTCAGTGGGAAAAAAAAGAGTTAATGTTTCACTTAGAGATCTTTCGTCAGAATTGGGAAGGATACGAAAGATGCTTATTAAGCTACAGGGAGGTTGGGGGAGGAGTATGTCTCTGATAGGGTTAAAAAGAGTGACCAGAAGAATAAACAATGAGTAAGGTTATCTTGTTGATGAGTAAGTGGGAGCAGCTGGGGGGTGAGATCATGGACAAAAGAATGTCTTGCCTTGCCTTGCGCCCTTCACTCCTGGTGGAGTCGTCGGGGTGCCGTCATGCCAAGCTTTGCACCAGTCTGTTCCATCTGTCGCGGTTGTGTGCCAGGGCCTGGGTCACCGCAGATGTTTTCCCTGTCCATTCATTAATGTCGTCCGTCCATCTTTTCCTCTGTCTGTCTCTCCTTCTTTTCCCCTCCACAGTTCCTTGTAGAATGGTCTTTGCAAGGCCACTGGATCTTGTTACGTGACCATACCATCTCAGCTCCCTTTTCTTCACCGTTGTGAGAAGGTCTTCATGAGGACCAATGTGGTGCCGGATGGTCTTGCGGACCTGCTCGTTTGTGATGGGGTCCAAGTATGAGATGCCCAAGATGTTGCGATAGCATCTCATTTCCAATGCCTGTATCTTCCTCTGTAGCTCCGCTGTGAGGGTCCATGTCTCGCATGCGTACAGGAGGATGGAGAATAGCAATGCACACAGGAGTCTGATCTTGTACTTCATGGTGATGTTGCTGTCCCTCCATATTGTCTTGAGTTTGGATAGTGCAGTCATTGTCTGTGCGGTTCTTGCCAGGACTTCTGATCTTGATCCTTCATCACTGATGATTGCCCCCAGGTATTTGAACTGCTGCACTGCCTCAAGTTTCTGACCATGGACTGAGATGTCCACTGTGATGGCACCATTGACATTTGCCATGAGCTCGGTTTTCTCGGCACTTATTTCCATTTCAGACTTTGTGGAGGCTCTGTCAAGATGGCTGGCCAGGTTAGCCAGTTCGTCCTCTTTTCCTGCAAATCCGTCAATGTCGTCAGCAAACCTTAGGTTTGTGATGTTCCTCCCTCCAATGCTGACTGTGCCCACATGATCTTCAAGGGCGTCACTAATGATCCATTCCAGGAAGACATTGAAGAGAGTGAGGGAGAAGAGGCAGCCCTGACTGACTCCTACAGAGGTATGGAACCACTCTCCAATGGTGCCCTGAGCGAGTACTGCACTGGGTGCCTTGGCGTAAAGCTGATGGATTGTATGAATCAGCTTCTGCCCCATGTTGAATTTCTTCATGGTGGCCCATAAGGCATCATGCCAGATTCTGTCAAACGCCTTCTTGAAGTCTATGAAGATGTGGTAGAACACTCTCTGGTGCTGAAGGTGTTTCTTACAGAGGGTGTGGAGGTTGAAAATCTGCTCAGTGGTGCTTCTGCCCTTATGGAAGCCTGCTTGTTCCTCGGCAATGATGTCTTCTGCCTGAGGTCTCAGTCTCTTCAAGACGATTCTGAGCGTTACCTTGCTCACATGGCTGATCAAATTGATGGTACGGTAATTCTGGCAAGTTGGAGATTGCCTTTCTTGGGAAGCACAATGATCAGCGACTGAGTCCAAGGTGTCGGCCATTCACCTGTCTGCCAGATCTTATTGCAGATGGTGGTAAGCATGTCTATTGTGGCCTCTCCTCCATGCTTCAGCAGTTCAGCAGGGATGTTGTCAACTCCTGCTGACTTCCCGCTCTTCAGTGATGGTATCGCGGCCTCAACTTCTTCACGCATGATTGGATAGTCATCCTCATTGGAAGAGTGAAGGAGTTACAAAATGCGGAGCAAGAAGGTATGTCAAGCAGATCAGCCCAGACATGTCCTCCACTCCCAGAGGAAGGAAAAATACAGAACTAATATCAGATAATTAATTGGAAAGCTATTGATGATTTAATTAATCCTTCTGCAAATCATTGGGTTCTCCAAGTAACTTGTAAACATGTAGAGAATGGACCTTGTAACGGCTGATTCTTCTGCTCTATATGATTAAACTTCTATGAAAAGTAGAATGTCTTTGAAAATTGGGATCTTATCATCCTGACTTTGAGGTCAGTGAATTTTCTTCTGGGCCCTCCGTGTATTTGTTACACTGACATACAGAAAGCTACTCGAATGAAGCAAAGGAATTGTTTACAAAGTCCATTCACAGATAATACAAAAATTGTACTTATTCAGTGAATTTTATTTTACTACAAAGAGGAAGAGAAATGCTCCGTCATCTTACCAGTGTAGTCCACACACAATCTCACCAATTTTATTTCTATACACGTTCAAAGATGAGACACAAAGTACTTCCAATACATAGACTATCAGCTGTCATTTCTTCACTAATCCAAGACAAAAGGCATGTGACCAGGCTTTTCTGAAACTACCATTGCTGCATCTTATGCTGGTTGGTGTTTGATCTGGTGGCCCATATTCTTTTATTCAGTTACAGTCTCATTTATCATGGTAATGGCAGTAGAACCTGGCCAACTATTTCCAAATGCCTCCTTCCTCACAGGAACTTTTAGGTATCTCTTATTTTGTCCTCTGCTGCATAGACCAGGTTTGACTTACTTCAATGAATAGAAATATACTTCGCTCTAGCACAGTGTTTTGTAAGTTTACAATTTATGCTTTGTCTAGACAATTCACAGTTGATTTTGGTGTTAATATTGGTATGATGCAGTGTCTTGCATACTGTTCGTGGAACTCAAATCATTGCATTGCAATGGAACAAAGTGAAGAATTTACCAGTGCAAGTAACATGTAAAAGCTACAGAGCAATTGCATTGCAGGTAAACAAAGCACAAGATTCTAAAAACATAGGTTATGAAGTCAAGTCCATTTTATCATACAAGATGTCCGATGCATTCGAGAGTTTGCTAACAGTGGGATAGATCATGGGAGTACGTGCTTTTAGTCTTTTGTATCTTCTGCACAGTGGAAGAGGGGGGAAAAGAGAGTGTCTGTTTTATTGAGGCACCAAAAAGTATAGACACAGTCCATGGAGGTGAGGCTGGTTTCTGTGATGTGAGCAGTAAAATTAATGATGTACAATTTATGTCTGGATACTACTTTTGAGATATGTGATTGATATGGGTGATGGATAGCTTTTTCTCCTGTAAGACTAATTCAGAAGCCCATGGGGAAATTATGCAGTACAGAAACTTCCTGGCTCCTGTCAACACAAGATGAATTTGTTGGCTTACTATGCCACGTCTGACTAATGTGTCTTTGAGATACCAATTAATTTAGGTGATGGAGTGCCGTGGATGAACTTGGCAACATTGGTATGACAACCCAATCAAGACAATGCAAGCAATCTCTGTTGATTTGGCAATACATTGAAAGAGCTTAAAATGTTACCAAAAATTGGAATTGTAGTGGGTGGTGGTTAACCCCAAATTGTTCTGCATTAAGTATTCCCACCTTCTCTCTGAAAGCTTCTATTAGCACAACTACAGTATTTTTGTTGATGCTTTATTTCTTACACTTCTTACTAAAATAATTATCTTTTCAACTGCATTCTTGTGATTAAATGTTAGTTTGATACTTTTAAGCAATGCTTTTTGTTGGGAGATAGAAGCAGTCTGTTTTAACTGCCAACTTATTTTTAATTTTTTATCTGTTTTTAGAATGAATCCCGCAACATTGAGATGCTGGCAGCTGCCTGTGCTGTTGGTGTTGGCTGTTGCTTTGCTGCCCCAATTGGAGGTAAGAACATTTTGCTTCTTCGTTGGATGGAAAATTATACCCAATGCATGGTCTCCGTTGTATTCTAGCTCCACGGATTTAACAATAATCATTTCATTCGAGTGAAATTTGACTTAAGTCTGCAGCCGTGGAAAATTGTGCTATATGGCTGTCTAATAAGATCTTCCTTCTAAGATAAACACCTTAGAGTTCAGGAGGGTCAGGTCCCTTCTTCAAAAAGCCATGTTTTTATTTGAAAGATCTACTTACCATTTAGTACAGTTTCTAACTCAAGCACCAATTGACATGGAGGAGTTCTTAATTGGATACGGTATCCAAAATGTATAATAAAGAAAGAGGGTGCAGCAACTTATGTAAGTAAAACATAATTGTACAAAATTAAACTTTTCAAAAGTGAACATTCAGTCCATTTCTTTATTTTCACCACAATTCCTTTTTAATTTGTACCAGGACTCCATTTAGAATCAGTGAATGATTTATGTTACATGATTCACCTGTGAGTTTTAAAAAATAAACAAATACACAGCAATAATGAAGGGTAACAGGATGTAGTGAAGAATTCATTTGCCTATTTTATAGATTTATTAAAATAAATAATGGATCTTAGATTTAGGTTAACTAATATATTGATACTCTTGCCAATTTGATTTTAAAATTTTGAAATAAAATTAACTTCAAGGACTGAAAAACTCTTGCTGCTATCTTTGACCTGGATGAAGTTATAGGCAGCTGAAATGAGAGGTATCTTGGAAAGTCCTGGCTGTTACTGAGAGGAGGACCAGTTGGTAAGACTAGACAGAGAAACCAACGAGCAAGCCTGAGATTGTCCATTACATACTTCATTGTCTGGCAGCTATTATTCAGGAGCTACATGGTTTTGGGAAAAAAAGATATTGTCTAAAAAGACACTGTCTGTTAATAATTATATAATTAATCTGCCAATAATTAAAGAACAGACTTTCAGACCCATTCAATCATTTCCAAGTCTGCATGCAATTAGCATTAGGGACATTTACACTTTCTTACGCTGTCTATTGTCCTCAGAAATGCACTACAACTCTGGAAGGAATAGGCTGAAGAGAGATCAGTAGCAAATGTGCCAGAGCTGTGCTCTATCTGTTTGTCAGATGGATGCAACTTCCGACTGTAATATATTGCTAGATAATTGTCCTGAAGTCTGTCCTTGCAGTTGGCAGTATCTTGATTCATACAATAGAGTAGGCTGTGCTAAGTGTGTTACCAATGATGGCACTGTTCGGTGATTTGCTTAGATTAAAGGAAGTATTCAATGTTACCTATCATTTGGAAGTCAGTGTTTGGTGTGTAGAGGAATCAGGATCACATGATAAGATCAAGTTAAGGACCTTTCTGCTCTACGTGGCTCAGTTATTTTTGTAATCAGTCTGGGGCAGGAGGCTATAATTCCTCAAGGTCTAAGGCCATAGTTCCTCAGGATCCCATGCTTAGCAGTGGAAGCATGTTGTTGCTCTCTCGTGCGTTTGTTGAACTACATTCATTCTTCATCTGCGACTGCATCAATTCCCAAATTCTCAACATGCAAGAGGGCAGAATTGAAGGTGCAAATTGACCACAAAGGACTGCAACATCTCACTTCTCGTGCAGTCCTTTATGGTCACTGTGTGCCGTCAATTCTGCCCTCTTGCATGTTGATTTCAATCTGTGCATCAGTTATGGCGCAATCAGCTTTCTTGACTCTAATGTTTGGAATTTCTTTCCTTAAATTCTCTGCTTCCCCTCTTTCTTTCCATCTTTTCAAAAGAATCATTGTAGCCAAATATTTTTTGAGCAAGTTGATGGTCTTCTGTCCAAGTTTCACTCTGGTTTGCGACAAAGCTTGTCTGTCAACACCAGCAGGAAGTCTTTGGATTATTTTATGATAAAGGTGTTATTTTGATGCTTTTTAATACATTGTTAATTTGAGCATTGCTTATCCGGCCAGACTGATAATCATTTTTTCTTGACTGAAGTGATCTGTTAAGGTGATTCAGGAGTTAGCTGAACTTAACTAAGTTGAGAATGAACAATTTTGTCCTGGAACCCAAATTGTTTTCTGAAAGAGATAACAAAAATAGAGAAGCATTGTTCATGGGTTGGTTCAATGTCCATTCAGACATCTGATAACTGAGGGGAAGAAGCTGTTTCTAAAATGTTGAGTGTGTGCCTTCAGGTGCCGGTTTCTCATCACTGACGGTAGCAATGAGAAGATTGCTAACACTGCCAACAGCACCACTTGCTTTCCATTGTTCCTTGCACTTTGCCTGTGTTTTCATGATTGCGCCAAGCCTCTCTGGCTTATTTGCACAATGCCGAGTGACTTCATGTTAGGGTTAAAAGAAACTGCAAGCTTCTGACATGGAGCAAATGCTAGAGATACAAAAACTGAAAGCAGAAGGTTCTGGAAGCTGTCCGCAGATCAGACAGCGTCACTGAGGAGAGAAACTGACCGAGTGTTGCAGGTCAGGGGCACCTGCTCACAATTCAGAAAAGTGAGGGGACAATGTGCAAAGAAGGAGAGGAAATTTCTGTAATCAGGTGCCGGCCAGGGTTGTCAAGGTAACAATCCCTTTGAAAACTAGAACTTGGATACTGATGAGAAAAAAAATAAAACTAATTGAAACAGAAAGGAATAGCAATATCCACGTGAGGATGGGGGGAGCGAGAGGAGAGTTTCCTTGAAATTGTTAAATTATATTCATATTTACATATTCTGAGAGTCCTAAATTATTTCTTAAAGGAGAGAAAGGAGAAGTGTTGCTCTACCCAAAGGGCAGGAACAAAGTCAAGTACACACTAAAGGTTTTATAATTTCAAGTTGACAGAAAATTGAGTACCACCAATTAAATGAAACTGTACCATATAAAATTATTTAACCAGAGCTAATAGAATGTTTAAGCCACAAAAAGCTTACTTTTTTCTTTCTGAATCTTTTTCCCTTTTCCATTTTTTAACAGATTAACAACAGCAATGATATATTTATTGTACCGATTTCTTAATTCCTTTGACAGAGTCAGTATTTTTAATCCATTCTCATTTAACCCTCATTGTAATCTTAAATATTAGCCACAGATAGTGACCTCGTGGCTTTTGCTGATCTTGCAGCTGTTGCTTTTAGGTTAGCGGAGCCTAGCTGCCCCTTATTTGAGTGTTGGCGTTGTGTTACCCTTTGACCTGTGCTTGTGTGACTGCGCTGGCTGGTGCTGTGGCTGCTCAATTTTATTTGCATGTTTGCAATAGTCCTTGAAGAAGAGCAAGTTACATGCTTTAGATTTTATTTTATTCTGTGTGCTATTTTGTTCCTGGAATGTTTGTTCTTTTGTTAAATTATTTAAAAGTATGCAAAATTAACTTTCATGCCATGTGTATGAAATTGTTGAAGTTGTTGATCTCCTGGCTTCCTTCCAATAGGTGTACTTTTCAGTATTGAAGTAACTTCAACATTTTTTGCCGTCAGAAATTACTGGCGTGGCTTCTTCGCTGCTACCTTCAGTGCCTTTATTTTCCGAGTCCTAGCTGTGTGGAACAAGGATGAAGGTATGCATATCAAAGTTGCAAGTAGATTGTGAAGTCAAAGTAATGCCCTGCTTTCGAGAAATACTTCCCATCTGTCAGTAAATAATTAACAAGATACAAACTTCCATCTGTCTTTTGCAGAAACCATCACTGCCTTATTTAAAACTCGATTCCGTCTCGATTTTCCATTTGATCTTCAAGAGCTCCCTGCTTTTGCAGTAATTGGGTATGTTTTTGTAATGAGACGGTTATAAGTAGCTTAAAGCAATGTACAGTTATTATAACAAAATTTGGCATAAGTCAATATGCAAATGTGAAATTGGTCACTTTTATGAATTAAAATGGTTGGGTCTGCAATATTGGATTAGTAATCTTCATTAATGTGCTGAACAGGATATATGTGATGTTAGTAGCAAAATGTAATTGATGCCATTGGTAACATTTGGTATTTGCACCAGATTAAGGACTTTTTACAGCCTCTTTAAAGCTTTTTCTAATCAATAAAATAAAATGCAGAGACCCGCTAATTCTGGTGTAACCAATGTTAATTTTGATGCTGTTCTGGCTGTTATGTCTAGGACCAGTGGTGTTCCTCAAGCGTCAGTATCAGGACCTCTTTTTTCTGATATGTACAAATGATTTGGATGAAAGTGCAGGTGGACTGATGAGTAAGTTTGCAGAGTTGTGGATCATGACAAAGGGTGTCAAAGGATATAGACCAATTGTTAATGTAGGCAATTATGTAGTAAATAGCAGGGCCTTGGGAATTATTGATCAACACAGCAGTCTTGGAGACAAGACCTGATAGAGGTAGATAAAATAATGAAAGGCTTAGATAAGGTAGATTGTCAGGATCTTTAGCCTTGGATGGAATTGACAGATACTAGAAGATGTACGTAGTTTTAAGGTGAGAGGGGGAATGTTTGAAGGAGATTTATGTCTGGAACCCACTGCCAGGGGAAGTGGAGGAAGAAGATATGATCATAATGATGAAGGCATTTAGACAGACGTGAATAAGCAGTGAATGGAGAGTTTTGACTATCCATGGCAAATAGGAGTAGTTAACATTGGAATGGTCAGCATAGTTATGATGGGCCGAAGGGCTGGTTTCTGTGCTGTACTTTTTTTTATTTTTATTTATTTTTTAATTTTTTATTAGTTTTTCAAAACATTTTACAAAATTAAAAACCCCAAATCCCAATGAGGAGCATTGATACAGTGCAAGATTAAGCATACAATAACAATATGCTACAAAGGAAGAGAATTTAACAAAAAAGCACCTAAATTAAAGACAAGTGAGCTTAGTGTCCTCCCCAAGCCCCACAACACAAGAAAAAAGCAACAACAACTCCAGACCAACCACCACACAGTATAAAGAGTATAAGTCCGGACAGTCAAACTCCCAGACTGTGAATACACTTAGCAACAGAGGATAATAATGCCTACTACCAGAAAAGAAAAAGGGAGCTGAAAGCAAGGGACCGAAAAGAAGAAAAAAAGAGGGAAAAAAAAACCCTAGTCAGGAGGAAGGTTATGAAAGTACTCGATAAAAGGTCCCCAGACCTTATGGAACTTTAGATCCGAATTAAGAACTGAATAATGAATTTTTTCGAGGTCCAAGCAGGCCATAATGTCGTTAAGCCATTGCGCATGAGTGGGCGGGGCAACATCTCTCCATCTAAGGAGGATCAAGCGTCTCGCCAGGAGAGAGGCAAAGGATAGTATTCGGCATTTGGTTGGACCCAGACATAAATCTGTCTCGCCCCAAAAACCGAACAGAGCAATTAAGGGGTTAGGTTCTAGGTGCTGATTCAGAATACCCGATAGTATAGTGAAGACATCTTTCCAGAATTTCTCCAAGCTAGGACAGAACCAGTACATATGGATGAGAGAGGCCACGCCCCTCTTGCATTTATCGCAGAGCGGACTAATGCCAGGGTAGAATCGAGATAGTTTAGATTTAGACATATGGGCTCTATGAACAATCTTAAACTGTAAGAGGCAATGGCGAGCACAAAGGGAGGTTGAGTTAACCGATTTGAGAACTGAGTCCCAGCTCTCCTTGGATAAGGAGATATTTAAATCCTGCTCCCAGGCCATTTTAATTTTATCCACAGGGGCCCATCGTAAGGCTGCTAGTTTATCTTGGATAATTGAAATTAAACCTTTACCTAGTGGATTAATGGTAAGAAATAGGTCCATAGCATTTTTCGCAGGCATTTCAGGAAAGTTAGGAATTAAAGGAGCAGTAAAGTGTCGGATTTGGAGATATCTGAAAAAGTGAGCGTTAGGCAGGTTGAACTTAACAGAGAGCTGCTGAAAAGAAGCGAAGCGATTATCAATGAAGAGATCTTCAAAATGTCTAATGCCCTTCCTGTGCCAAACATGGTATGCTGAATCGTACGTAGTAGGTAAAAAAAGGTGATTATGTGCGACAGGGCTAGAAACGGAAAACCCCTGGAAACCATAGCATTTCCTGAACTGAGCCCATATACGCAAAGTGTGTCTAACCAGAGGATTAGCTATTGATCTGGGCAGGCTGCTAGAGAGTGCAGAGCCAAGAAGTGCAGATATAGATAATTCTTTAGTGGAGCTCAACTCCATTGCCACCCAGTTAGGGCACTCGGGTTGACCGTGGAAGAAAGACCAGAAAGCAGCACAACGTATATTAGCTGCCCAGTAATATAAGCGAAAGTTAGGTAAAGCCATGCCACCCTCTTTTTTAGATTTCTGGAAGTGGATTTTATTAATTCTAGAGGGCTTATTCTGCCACAGATATGACAAAATAATAGAGTCTAAGGAATCAAAAAAGGATTTAGGAATAAAAATTGGGATAGATTGGAATAAGTATAAAAATTTGGAGAGAACATACATTTTAACAACATTAATACGACCTACCAAGGACATAGATAGAGGTGACCATTGTACCAGACTCTGTTTTATAGTATATGAAAGATTGACAAAGTTTTCATGAAAGAGATCTTTAAACTTCCTTGTGACTGTAATTCCAAGATAAGTAAATTGATTATGGACTACTTTAAAAGAGAGATCATGAAATATTAGTTCTTGTGCTTCTTTATTAATTGGGAAAAGTTCACTCTTATGTAAGTTGAGTTTATAGCCAGAGATCTGGCTAAACTGGTCAAGAAGTGAAAACATTAGAGGTAAGGATGTAGACGGATTTGAGAGAAAGAGTAATAAGTCATCAGCATAGAGAGAAACTTTATGCTCAACGCCCCCTCTCCAAATCCCGATCAATTCAGGACACTTTCGAAATGCTATCGCCAGAGGTTCTGTAGCCAAATCAAAGAGAAAGGGACTTAAGGGGCATCCCTGACGGGTGCCACGTTTGAGATTAAATACTTGGGATTTCTGAAAATTAGTTAGAACAGAAGCAGTAGGACACAGGTACAGCAATTGGATCCAAGAGATGAAACTTTGGCCGAGGTCAAATTTTTCTAAGACTGCAAAAAGGTAGTTCCACTCTATACGATCAAATGCTTTCTCCGCATCAAGGGAGATAACACATTCAGGAGTCCCAGTTGGAACTGAGTATAAAATATTAAATAGACGCCAAATGTTAAAAAAAGGGAGACGGTTTTTAATAAAGCCTGTTTGGTCATCAGAGATAATGGAGGGAATAACGGTTTCTAATCTATGAGCCAACACTTTAGCTAAGATCTTTACATCAACATTGAGCAGAGAGATCGGCCTGTACGAGGAACACTCTGTTGGGTCTTTGCCCTTTTTTAAAAGAAGAATAATAGATGCCTCATTGAAAGAGGGTGGCAATTTGCCGTAATTAAACGAGTCAGATAATACTGAAAGTAACTGAGGAGAAAGAAGTGAAGAGAATGATTTATAAAATTCCACAGGGAACCCATCAGGTCCAGGAGATTTCCCTGAGGACAGTGCAGAAATTGCAAAAGATATTTCTTCTGGTGATATAGGCGCATTGAGTTTGGCTTTGGAATCAGATGAAAGTGAGGGGATATTCAGATTCTGTAAAAATTGATCAACAGAGATATTGTCATTCAGGGATTCAGAGGAATAAAGCCGAGAATAAAATTTTTTAAATGTGTCATTAATTTCTAAATGATCCGATGTAAAGTCTCCGTTCTCCTTCTGGATCTTTGTAATATGTTGTTTGGCTTTGGAACGCCTCAGCTGATTGGCTAGGAATTTACCAGACTTATCCCCATGAATGTAAAAGCGGCTCTTGCTTTCGAGAAGTTGGCGTTCGACAGGTTGAGTGGACAGAAGGTTAAATTTAGTTTGGAGTTCAACGCGCTTCTTGTATAATTCAGGGTTCTTAGTTTGGGCATATATTTGATCCAAATCTTTAATCTGGTTAATGAGGTCTGCTCGATCTGCACGGGATCTTCTGTTGAGATTTGCTGTGTAAGAGATTATTTGACCCCTCAGATATGCTTTCATGGCATCCCAGACAATCTGGGATGGCACTTCAGGTGATGTATTAGTGTTAAAATAAAAGGTTATCTGGTCCTTAATAAATTTTACGAAATCATCATCCGATAATAAAGTTGAATCGAACCGCCAGTGTTTGTTCCTCTGAGGGAGACCAGGAAAGTTCAGAGAGAGGGTAATTGGGGCATGGTCAGAAATCAGTATACTCTGATAGTCACAAGAGTGGGCAAATGGGATAAGTTGGTTATCGAGTAAGAAATGGTCAATTCTAGTGAAGGTATGGTGAACATGTGAGAAAAAAGAATAATCTCTCTCCGTAGGATGGAGGAAACGCCATATATCAGAGATACCAAAATTTGAGAGAAACGATTGAATAGCTAAGGCAGATTTAGTAGGTGATCTGGTAACAGAGGACGATCGGTCCAGTTTAGGATCCAACCAACAGTTGAAGTCACCACCCAGTATAAGAGAGTATGAGTTTAAGTCTGGTAGTGAGGAAAAAAACCGTTCAAAAAAGTTAACATCATTAAAGTTGGGGGCATACAGGTTTGCTAGTGCAACTTTAGTGTTATATAGTTTACCAGAAACAATAATAAAATGGCCATTTGTATCAGATATTTTATTATGGAGTTCAAAAGGAATATTTGAGTTAATAAGAATGGAAACTCCCCTAGCTTTAGTGGCAAAGGATGAATGAAAATGCTGACCCGCCCACTTTGACAGAAGCCGGGAGTTATCAGAACAACGAATATGAGTTTCTTGGAGGAAAGCAATGTCAGCTTTGAGTTGTTTAATATGTGAGAATACCTTCCTCCTTTTAACAGGGTGGTTCAATCCCTTTACATTCCAGCTCATGAATTTAAGTGCACTAGCCATTATCAATTACTAATGCATAAAAGGCAGCAGGCATATAAAAAGTCAAGCAGTACAATAGCAGTCTGGGAGCAGAGATGTAAACATAGATTCGTAAGGTCAAAATATAAACATGTCCTAAGCAATAAAGAGATGTTGGAACTGGAAAATCCACCCCATCCGCACAACCCAAAACTAGACGGCTACCAAAACAAGTAGCTAGCTCTACCAAAAAAATTAACCCAAATACAACTTCCAGATCTGTGTCATTAACAACAGTTCCGTATAAATACTATAGCAAATAATAACTAGTTTATGCACTAGAAAACATAACTACAGATTAGAACATCTTCTGCAGAAATATAAAACTTAATACAGAGAAAATCGGAAGAAAACCAAAACTAACCTACCCGCGAAAAATTATAGAAGAATAAAGTAAGAGAAAGGGGAAAAAAAAAGGTAAGGAAGAAAAAGAAAAAAAGAGGAAGGGGAAAATTATAAATTCAAGACGAGTATTTATCAACCGTTTACAGAGAAGGGAGAAAAAAATTCAGAGATTAGAAAAAAAGGGGTGAAGAAAAGAAAAAGATAAAATAAATAAATATTTAAAACAAAGGAAAAATGAATCAGCAGTTGAACTGTGAACCGACAAACAGGGAGGCCTTCACTAAAGACTTCGAACCTCCAAAACAAGTTAGAGTTAGTTGTAGAACTCTGTAGGTAAAGTTATACAAGAATAAAAATAGATTACACACACACCAAATCCCGGGAGAGATTGTCAACAGCCCTTAAAGTTTCAATGAATAATGTCTGAGTGATTCAAGTGAATTCCGAGTCCAAAGAAAGTAATTTTACTACGAGGAGTACTTATCCACCATTTTAGGAGGTCCGATCAGATTCCGAAGATGACTGGATAGCCGGAAGACTTGCCACAAACGCTTCAGCTTCCTTCGCTGATTTGAACCACTTGAATTTCCCGGTATTAAGCTTGATTCGTAGATCAGCAAGGTTACGAAGGGAAGGTTTGAAACCACGATCAAAAAGCACTTTCATTGCGCCTTTAAACTCAGCGCGCATCTTTAAGGTCTGGGGTGCAAAATCTTCCACAAAGCGAATGGTTGTATCCTGGAAAGAAAAAGAACCCCTGCGACGTGCCTCCACAATCAGACTGTGTTTTACCTGGTATTGATGGAAACATAAGACTGTTGGTCGCGGGCGGGAGCCCAGAATTCCGGGGGGAACGTAAACTCTGTGTGCCCGTTCGAGCTCGGGCGGCTTCGGAAGCAAATCTTTCCCGAATAATTCACAGAGAAACTCGGCGAAAAACTTCACGGTTGATCCCTTTTCAGTCGCCTCTGGTAATCCCAGAACTCTAATGTTGCAGCGTCTGCTACGATTTTCGAGATCCACCATTTTGGAAAGAAGTTTATTAGATTTTTCCTCTAAGCTGGAACAGAGAGTCTCCAAGTATCGAACACGACTTTCTAAATCTTCAGAAGTCGAATCGATGCGAGATAAGTGTTCAGCATGTTTGTCCACTTTATCGTTGATCCGATCCAGTTTGTTTTCTAACTGTTTGAAAGCGGTTTTAAATTCCTTTAAGATTTCGTCTCGGAGCTTTCCAAGCGCAACCAGCGTCTCGTCCGACGGGGTCATAGTTTCTTTTCTCTCGGATTTAGAACTCTTGCTAGACATTGTAAGTTAGATATATTCACAGGCAAGTAAGAGATACCGAAATAATTCCTAACTAAGGTTTAAAAAATGAAGACATTTAGTGCAAAGATAGCGACAGTAATGGAACAAAAGTTCGGAGCAGCTAAACAATCGCCATCTTACCGGAAGTCCCCGTGCTGTACTATTTATTATATGATAACGTGTACTCCATGAAAGGCTTCACCTTCATCTGCCATTCTTGTAAACGCTGGAGCTCCCTCACTAAATCTCTCTGTCTCTGCTTCTCTTTCTGCCTTTCAAATGTTTCATTAAAAATCATTTATGTCAATGTTCTTCCTATCAGCCTTTGAGTAAGTGCTAGGCTGCTCAATGTTTTACTGCAGACTGCTTGTAGAAATTGTTGCTAAAAAACTTGCAAGCTAAAGAAACTTGACAGTTAGAATGAGAGTTAATGACAATTTTGGAATAAAAAGGAGAAAAGCTGTGATGCAGAATTATGTACCTGCTTATACTTCAGATGTCTAGACTTGCACGTGTGCACCTTGGACACTGCTGAAGAAGTTAAGTGTTTAGAACAATAAACAGTTTAGTGATGGTAGATGAAAACAGGTTGGAAATCAAATACTGTGAATGGCCGGAAACATCAATTCTATAGCTGTTGCCTGACCTGCTGAGTTCCTCCAACGTTTTGTGTGCATAACAGTGAGTAGTCAGGTATCTTGAAGGCTCAGTACATAATGGTGTCCCAGCATGTTAAAGATAAAATTGCAAGATAGGTTATAGAAAGTGTAATCAATGGTGCTGTCAAATAGCATTTACAAGCCAATAACCTATTCACCAACACCCAGAACATTCTGATGAATGTTTCTCTTTTTACAGGTGCTGAGTTTTTTTTCTAGCTTTTTCTGTTTTGATTTCATATTTGCAGAATCTGCAGTTTTTGTTTTGCTTTCATTACCTGTCTGTTATGCTCCAAATTATAACCATCCTAACCTGGAAATGTGGTGTTGTTCCCAGCTGCTGCTGTGCTTCTAGTGACGGTATTCCTGAAGGACCGCGCCAGTTCCAGCTTTTTGCCCTCATCCCCTTCTGAAGAAGAGCAGCTGGACGCTGGCAATAAATGTTGTCCATTGACATGCCAGTTACAAAAAAATTAATGATCTGGGAGAAAAATCGAGCGATTGTCATCATTCCATACTTATCAAAGTAAATGGGTTTTACAAAGTTTCTGCAAATAAGCTATTTTTGATTCCATAACAGCACAGCGGTAATGCCACGGTAGTATTGTGATTTATATTTGAGCAAATCATTTTATTTTCGACACTTTACTGGGGACGATGGGATGCTTAAATATAAATCAGATCCCATTTTCGCAGGCAGCAAAATCTTCATTATGGACTGTCATTCTTCCTGGTTGAAAGTTGATGATGGCAGGCAGGCAGAAGAAATGTAGATTTGACAGAAGAGTAAGCTTCCCATAGAAAGTTGAATGGTTTCCAGTCTTCAGGAGATTTAGGCATCGGAGGTTTCGATCCGTGAGGGTCTTGGCGGATCTCAGCACAGGTCCCAATCAATCACTGGCTCCTTATCTTTAAATTCACCGATGAAAGAAGTTACTGGGTCTTTCCTGAATAGAGCAGTTAATGTGGTTTTTTTTCAAAACGAACCATGCTGGTATGGACGTACAGCTGAGCATGCCAATGTGTAGTTAGCAGGAGTTTACCACTGATGAGTCCAGAATGCCACGTCAGTTGTTCTACGGAGAGCTGGAGCAGGGCAACCATGTCCAAGGTCGCCCAAGGAAGAGGTACAAAGACAACCTCAAGTCAAACCTTAAGTGGGTCAAACTCCAGCCCCGCGATCTCGAACACACTGCTGCTGATCGGTCCAAGTGGCGCAATCTATGCTCCAAGGCAGCAAACAACTTCTAAGCCAGCTGGCGCATGCAGCGCCTCAGGGCGAGTCAAGAAAGACACAGGAAGGCGTCCGCTCCTGCCCCAACAGGCGGTGCTCCTTGCCCCATCTGCAACCGTATCTGCGCTTCGGACTTCGGCCTCGGAAGCCATATGTGTGCCCACTGATGTTGACTGCGCAACACATCCGTCTTCCTCGGACTTGAGAGACTGCTACTACCACTGATGGTGATGATTACTGTGAGCTATTCCATTGGGAGATTGTCCATCAACCCAAAAAATCCTTTTCACAGGGAGGCACTTTTTTCCAAGGGATAAACATAGAACGAGGGCTGTCTCTTTACTTTCGGTCTACCAAGGTGCATCACGTCACATTTGGCTGGGTTAAACTCAATCTACCATTTCTGCCTCCATATCTGTGCTGATCTATATCTCCTTGTATTCTTTGCCAGTTTCCACACAACACCACCAATCTTCAAATCATCTGCAAACTTACTTACCATCCATATAGAGTACCACAATAGAGACTCATATCAGGATCAGATTTAACATCACTCACATGTGTCAGGAAATTTGTTTTTTTTGTGGGAACAGTACAGTGCAATACATAAAATTACTACAGTACTGTACAGAAGTCTCAAGCACCCGAGATATATGTCTATATCTACTGTACATTTTCATCTCAGTAATTTATTTGCATCACAAAGAGCAGGTCCCTGCAGAACACTACTAATGACAGACCTCCATCCAGAATAAGCTCCTTCAACCACGATCCTCTGTCTTTGATGTGCAAATCACTAGAACTCCTGCTGATAAAATAGCTATAGCCATGTCTGTAGCTGGGAAATAAAGCTGCTAGAAATTTAAGCCTCTGTAAGTGGATAGTAGTTTTCATTATTCTGAAATTGATGTTCAAGTTCCCCAGTATCTGCTGAAGATAATAGTAAGTATTGCATTGTGGTTTTATTTTTGGACACAAGGCACGCAATAGTCCAGGTTCTGTACGTTAGGAATTAGGGAAACTTCATGACAACGTCTCTTCAGGTTTATGCAAAAGGAATTATCTTCAAAGGTTATTCCACACTTAAAGGAGACTGTCTCATTCTCAAGGGTAAGAAGTTGTTCAAATACTGTTTTTCTTACTTGGGAGTATGGAATAATTGCCAAAGCAAGTTGCTATAGAAACCCAGAAGTGGAAGTTGGGAATTTGTGCTGTAAGGAAGCAGAACATCAGGGCCTCAGCTGTGCAAATGTTAACTGTGATTACCTTTAAAAAGTGAACTGTAGAATTAGCATATTAGGCAATTAATAATCTTTCACTATTTACAATAACCTTTCGCATTTTATAATAATCTACATTTCATCCTCAGTTGCAATCCAATTTACACACTTCTCATCTATTTTCACATTATTATTAATTATCCTGTTGAAAATAGTTTTAAGGAAAATTTTGAACGGTTGCTGGGAAACAATCTTGACGATGTGTTAATCAAAAGCATTTAATTAGTACATTAATTCAGCAGCAATAATTCAGATATTGCAGTATGGTCAGGGGATACTTCTCATTCCATCCAGTTACAACTTATTGTGTTATTATTAATAATGGTTGCGTTTCTCTCCTTCAGCTATTTTATTTTTCTATCAAAATTTGCTTTTTAAAATGCTGAATGACGATTTATAGAGGCTTTTGGATTTTCCATCAGAATAAAATGTGATGGCAGTGAGAAGAGGAAGTAATCATTACTATTAAAATCAAGAACCTATCAACCTTTGCTTTAAATATATCCAAAGACTTGGCCTCCATAGTTGTCTGCAGCAATTATTTCCACCGATTGACCAACCTCTTGAGAAAAGGCGTGGTGAGTCCGTGGAACACATTGGAGGGATAATAAATCAGCCAAGGTGGAGCAAACTCTGGGCCAAATAGCCTAATTCTGCTCTTATGTCTGATGGTATGAATGAGGAGGTACAATTACAATGTTTAAAAACATGACTTAATTCTGCACCTATGTCCTACGATTTAATTGTGGAACAAAAAAAAACTTGTGGTCTAAGGATTGAATGTTTCAGCAGAGGGTTTAATGCTTGGGACTGAAATATAGCATTAGCAATAAAAATACTAATTCATATTATCTTTCTGGCTACATATTGGAATCATCAGCTGTAATGGCCTTCATATAAGCACTTTCTTAAAATATAAACTACAAGAAGTTGTTTTAGAATCAATAGTTCACAAATTATTTTAGACTAAGCAGATTAATAAGAGGCAGCTTATCGTAGAGTGGCTGAAAGAGTTTCTTCAACATACTGTACTGGTCTTTTTTTATAAAATTCCCTTATAGTGGAACAGATGAGAGCAATGAATATTGTGTGTGTAAGAGGAAAACTTGATTTACACAATCATAAGACATAAGTATATTGGAATAAAACAAAAATTGTTAGAAGCACTCAGCAGATCAAGTAGTGTCTGTGCAAAGAGAGTTTTTAGTGTTAGGTCTAGTACTTTTTGACAGAACTGAATAGTTCTGAAACATTAACTTCTCTTTCCACAGATATTGCCTGACATGCTCAGTTTTTGCAGCATTTTCTGTTTTTATTTCACCCGATACCTGCAGTTCCCTGGATTTTCAGCAGTGTATGGGAGTCAGTTTGTCATGGAATTTTTTTTTCTCAGTATGACTGAGAGTGAAGATTTTGGATTTTTTAAAAAATGTTCATTTGATTAATTTTCTAACAGAATTTCTACATTATTATCTTGAATAGGAAGCTTCCTGGTATCAAACAGAATGTTTGACTATAAATGTTTGAGCCAGGGATTAAGGGAGCTAGGGCTTTACTCTTTGGGGAGAAGGAGGATGAGAGGAGACATGATAAAGGTGTACAAGATATTAAGAGGAATAGACAGAGTGGACAGCCAGCGCCTCTTCCCCAGGGCACCACTGCTCAGTACAAGAGGACATGGCTTTAAGTTAAGGGGAGGGAAGAGAGTGGTTGGTGCGTGGAATGCACTGCCTGAGTCAGTGGTGGAGGCAGACACACTGGTGAAGTTTAAGAGACTACTAGACAAGTATATGGAGGAATTTAAGGTGGGGGGTTATATGTGAGGCAGGGTTTGATAGTCAGCACAACGTTGTGGGCTGAAGGACCTGTAATGTGCTGTATCGTTCTATGTTCTGTGTTCAAACTAATTTCCAGTATTAGACACCATTGTGTTCAACAGTAATCTTGACTTTATTCTTGTTTTAGCAGTTACACAGGTTTTTGCCTGTCCAAGTACAATTAAAGATGCGTATTTTAGTGAAATAGGGTTAGTCATTTAATTTTAAAGTAGTTATCTTCAAATACAGTGAGGAATTCTAAACACATTCATAAACTCCCATAGGATAATGAGGAACATCTGAACAACTTCTTCCTTGTCTTTTGTTAAACCAGGAGCATAGCTTAAAATGAGCAAGTCTTGAATTACCAAAATAGCCACAGCAGCAGAGAATGTTTGATCTTATTCGTTCAGAATTAAAAAATCAATATAAAATTATTTAATTCTGTTTGTCATCAATGATCCCTTAATTTGAGGATCTTATTCTCCACAGATTTACTAATTGCCCTTGAGATAACGTGGGAGTCTGATTGTGGAACCACAATCCCTCCTGATGGAGGATACGAACATCTTTGTCTGCTGCTGGTGGTTCTGTCTTTTTCCTTCCTCCTCAGAGCTAGCCATTGCCTGGTTCAGGATGTGATATCATCCAGGCCCACTCCAAGCTGGTGATGATGACAACTGTTTCGACTGCCTGGTATTTCTTTAAACTAGCTTAAGACTTCTGCCTATGGGGGAGCTTGAGCGTGGATAATTGAGCTCACACTCACCAGCTAGTGCAAGAGAATATTGCCTCATTGCCGGTGGCATTGACTTCACAATTTCTGTGGCTTTAGTATGGTGATCTTCCCACATGATGAGGAAGATCTTCTACTGTTAACTCAGCAGACATTTCAGATATTGCTGGTAGGTCACCCAGGTTTCATCTTAGCAGAGGTGAACATTATAGAGGTAATATCAGTCAATGTAGCTTACCAAAGGAAGCACTTGTGTTAGTAAAAGTAAAATGTATTAGCAAATATGGTAAATGAGGTTATGTATAGGACAGATAATGTAGAGGTTTCAGAATCTCAAGAGATGTTAAGCAGTGCTTATCCAGCTTTTAGTTTTTGGAGTGCTTTTGTTAAAAACACATTGGTCCTAATTCTGTCTTTAGCCAAATTATCATTTTTCCAATATAGATACTATTTCAAAGTTTGCATTCAAATCTGTAAAAGTGAAGTTTTATTGTTGCTAGACATGGGAAAATGTTAGAGAAATACTCAGCGTGTCAGGCAGCATCTGTGGAGTGATACACAATGCCAATGCTTCAAGTTAATGAGCTTCCTTTAAATATCACCATGTATCCAGTTCTAATAGGAGATCATTGATAGAAATATTAACTGTTTCTCTTACCTCTGAGGCTCACTTGCTTTTTGAGTAATTTAATTCCAAACATGGAGAGATGTTTTTAAAAATGTGATCAAGAGCACAGAAGTCGCGATAATGAGCAGAACACAAGTGTACCTTGCTGTCTGTTCTTGCACAGCAAATGGTGGACA
This sequence comes from Hemitrygon akajei, assembly GCF_048418815.1. Classification (NCBI taxonomy): domain Eukaryota; kingdom Metazoa; phylum Chordata; class Chondrichthyes; order Myliobatiformes; family Dasyatidae; genus Hemitrygon; species Hemitrygon akajei. The sequence continues at coordinate 163,591,459 of NC_133126.1, forward strand.
CAGGGTAATATGAAATTCCATAACATTTTGAAGGGTGTTCTCATCTTATTCTCTCCTCACATCTTCCTCAAGGTGTGACCAGGTTGCCTGATGTAAAACTCCTTCAATCTGATGGTATTGAAATCTCTTCATGCTATTTTATTTGAACATTGAATAGAGCTACCAATTTAAGCATATTTGCAATACAAAAGATGTCCAGACTTGTGTCACTTTTATACTTCGTGGAATTCAATTCCAGGAAACATTGGAGAGAACACTAATTTCATGGATTTTTAATTGTAAGAAATCATGTTAAACAATTGAAAAGTGGTAACTATTTGATTAAATTCACCAGTGCTGCCTCGTAAGGTAATGCCATGCTGCTATCTGAAACAAGATCCAGCTATTGTGTGAGTAACATTTGCTGTAGCCAGGAGAGTGAAATGAATGTTCTACTGTGGCAAGCTGAACAGCTTTTATCTAATCCATAATGTATTTCTGGCCAGAGTACAAAACCTACTTTGATTTGATTGTCTTTTTCTAAGAGCTGGACATGAATGCTTTGCCTTGAGAATGAGTCACCTCGCAAAACACTCTGAGCTGAGGATATACTATTTGAAGATACTCGACAAGACACTGCCTTTCCCATGCTGCCCAGATTGTACCTGATTTAGTAGGGTGCTTGGATTTACGTGAAACTTTGGCCATCACTGTCACTTCTGCAGCTATTTTGCTGTGATACTAGCAATCAATTTGCTTTGAAGTTTACCTTGTATGTCTTTTCCTCTTTCAAGAAGTGAAAATTTTATTGAATTATGTTGACTGCCTTGGTGATTTCTGTGACTTGTAGTGTTTATATGAGGAAGGACATTGAAGCTGATTGAAGTTTTGGCTCAAGTACAAAAGGTGTCTGCCAAAATATGCTGAAAGCTTCACTTAGCTAAATCTAAAGCAATGTTGCCAATATAGATCCTTCATCTCTTGAAATATTTGCAAATTATCCATTTCTTAAGTGAAAATGTCGCTGATTCCTGGATGTTTTTGCAGAGGGTAAATATCCTTCCATTGCTATGTGGTCTCTTTTTGAAGATCCTTTGAAATTATTAATGCAAATTCATTTGGTAAAGTAGGAACATGACATAATTAATTGGAAACAAGAGAAAATCTGGAGCTGCTGGAAATCCCATGCTGGAGGGACTCAGCAGGCCAGGCAGCATCAAAGGAAAGGAATACAGCTGACGTTTCAGGCCCAAGACCCTTCAGCAGGACTGGAGACAAAAGGATGAGGAGTCAGAGTTAGACTTTGGAGCAGAAGTAGGCCATAGAGCCCTTTTGCTATTCCGCAAGATCATGGTTAATCTTCAAGCTTGATTCTGTTTTCCTACCTTATTCCATATCCCATAATCCCTGTAATATTCCAGAAATCTATCCACTTCTGTTTCGATTGCAATCTATGAGTGAGCCTCAATAGCTCTCTGGGGAAGAGAAATCTAAAGCTTCACAGCCCAATGATTGAAAATATTTAGTATAATTTAGGTTCTAAAATGCATATTCTATATGTTGAGACAGCGACCCCCCCCCCCCAGTTCTAAATCTGTCAGTCATGAGAAATATCCTCCCCATACCTTCATTCTGCTTCCTCTAAGAATTTTGCAGCTTTCCATGAGGACACCAGAAAATAGAGGCCCAGTCTACTCAATTTCTCCTGGTATGACAGCCCTACTATCCCAGGAACTAATTTGCCTGTACTTCTTCTAAAGCAAGTATATTTTTTTCAGGTATCAGTCCAGAACTCAAATCTGTTGCAACAAAGGCCAACATACTGCAGCATCTGCATGTTTGGTTTCAATAGCTTATGTACAATGTCCCTCTGAGAAACTACATTTACCCATATTTTGACATTTGAAAGAACGCTCAGAAGTTCTGTGTTTTTTACTGAATAAAATGACATTTTCTAGCTCCTTCTACCATGCTCTTGCTCACTCACTCAACTTGTCTGTATCTTCGTAAGAGCCTTTGCATCCTCATCATTTTATAACATTTGCAAATTTAGGAAGGTTACATGTGAAGCCCTCAGCACTGAGTTGAAGCACTGATCTCATCAGTACTCTAATAGTTACAGAACTAATTTCTTCCTGCACTGATACTGGCTATCTTCCCTCTCTACTTCCGGTTCTAATGCAGGGTTTTAAACCAAACTCTTAACAATTCCATTTCACCTAACAGATGCTGCTTGATTTGCTTGTTCTTTCAGCAGGTTGTTGCTCCAGATTGCAGCATCTGCCATCTCTTGTGTCTCCTTGTTCTTCTTCCTGTTCTTTGCTTTATATCCATTAGGCAGCAGTCAACTAACACAAGAATATTAGCTCTCGTTCCCTAACTGCAATCCTATTTACCACCACCTTCATGGGGTCCTATTGAAAATTCAAATGAGCCCTGCCCAATGGTTTCCGCCTCACCTATTCACCTGGGTACTGCATCAAAGAACTCCAATAGATTCGTGGACTGTAATTTTCCATTCATAAATCCTTGCTAAGTTTAATCAATCAATGTTCTGTCACGTCATTAAAGATTCCAGCATTTCCCAGCCACTGATTTCAGGATACTAGGCTGGTAATTTTCTCTCTTCCTCTTTACTCAACCAGTAGGGTCACATCTCTTTTTTTTCCAATCTGCAGAAACATCAGCTATGCATTGGGGGGGGGGGGGGCACTTTTCCTGTCTTCCCTTTGATTTACTCATAGTTCCCTATGTTTTAAACTGCAACCATATTTCTTCAGCTGAGATGGAAAGGTGCTGTGCACTTGCTTATTTGTTCTTTCCTATCTGAATCCTTTCAGAAATGTATGAAGTAGTAGCTGCTGTTTTCTTTGGAAAAGGGTTGGAGGGGTGGTTACCGACCATAGCCCAGACACAGGACTCTAGCTCTAGAAGCAGGACATCATCCACTGACACCTTATGTCAAAACTTCAGTCTGCACTCAACTTGATCCCATCATGCTCCTTGCTATTCCAAGTGAATGCTCTTAGCAGTATCCTTCCAAAGGAGACAGTAAATCCAAGCCTTTTCTGCCTTCTTGGCCAGGTGTACTGTTGTTCAGTGTGCTGAGCGAGGAGGAGCTGGAGGCATCCCTACCCATAACAACCTCCCACCCCCACCCAAAACCTGGCAAGTGTTTATCACTCGGGTATGATCATTAAGGAAAAGTGAAATATTTGGCTGACTATCTCAAAGCTATAATTAGGAATTTACTGAATTCAGAATCAGGCTTAATATCACCAGCATATGTCATGAAATTTGTTAACTTAGCGGCAGCAGTAAAATGCAATACACGAGTTCTTTTGAACTTACAGTCCTTTAACATCTTGGACTATTTTTACTGTGCCCATAGTCTTTTTTTATCAATTATGCTATTGTTTGCACTGTTGTAACTATATGTTGTAATTATGTGGTTTTGTGCAGGTCTTGTAGCTTTAGTTTTTGGTCTTGTTTGTCTGGTGGATTTGGAGCTCCTTTCCGGGGAACGCACTAGATGGTAGCGTGGTATTAATACGCAGCAGCCTCTCCGGACTCTGGATTGGGGATTGCCAAGCGTTATGTGGATTTTCTAGTGTAGTATGTTTTGTCAAATGCTTTTGTGATATCATTCTGGGGGAACGTTGTCTCATTTTTTAACTGCATTGCACTTGTGGTTTCTAAATGACAATAAACTGAATCTGAATCTGAAAATAAGTAAATCAACTACCGACGTCGGATGCACGGCAACTCTGGCAGGGTTTGCAAGACATTACTTCCTACAAAGCGAAACCCAATAGTGTGAATGGCAGCGATGCTTCACTACCAGATGAACTCAACACCTTCTATGCCTGCTTCGAAAGGGAGAACACAACTACAGCTGTGAAGATCCCTGCTGCACACCGTGGTTCTGTGATCTCTGTCTCGGAGGCCGATGTTAGGCTGTCTTAGTATATTGTGTTTCCTCCCATTTTGATTGTACTTTGGATTTACAAGTTATGTTATGCGAAAAATCAGTTGAAGTGTTTTACAGAAATGAATCATATTGAAAATATTAATGTTTCCATTCCTATTTCTTGCAGGATCGCTAGTGGCTTTGGAGGGGCCTTGTTTGTTTACTTCCACAGAAAAATTGTGGCTATAATGAGAAAACAGAAAACTATTAACAAGTTTTTAATGAAAAAGTGAGTATATAATACTGTTTCATTACTTAAATGTTTAGGACTCAGTGTATGACAGGTAACTTAATGAAGGTGTTCAAAATAATGAAAGCTCAAGTAAAGGGAAGCTCTTCCCATTACAGAAGGATTGGGATACAGAGGAAGTAGATCCAAAGTGATTGACAAAAGTGGCAGGAGTGATGTGTGGAAATTGTTTTTCATCCGGTGAGTGGCGGTGATCAGAAATTCACTAGAAAAGTCTGGGAAGCGGATCCAGTCATAGCTTTCAAAAGGAGTCCAGCCAAGATAGAAAAGATTTCAGCATTTGGGGAAGTTCTGAAGAATGCAACCGAGTAGATTGCTTTTGCAGGGATCTAGTATGGATTTATTGACCCGAATGTCTTCCTTGTGTTCGGCAATGATTCAATGACTGTCTCTACTGCTGTTGCCTCCAGAAATCAATGTTATTCCTCAGCTGTAAATGGAGGGGATGTGACAGGATCACTGGCCAAGGTCTGCATCTCTTCAGACCTGCTTTGTCAGACTACGTGGTTCTGGAATGTCAGCCTCCATTCTGTTCCATGCTCACCCACAAGGAAAGTGTAGGCAAGACCAAAATGAGACCTAGTACTGTATAACTGTTTGTGTCGTGAGGATTTTAGTGATAGTGTTATGGTAATTTTCTATTTTCAATTGAGCAAGATTACTGCTTCAAACTTCCATGTATTACCACATTGTTTTAAGCTTATTTTTCAAGCACTTGGTCCAGAATTTGCATAATTGATTCAAATATGATGCAGAATTTATTAATGTAGATGCTGAATTTGAAGTATGAATTCAGCAATTCAAAAAGAAAATATCTTGAGCTTCTAAAATCATGCAGAGCATGCTGTGAATACTCAGCAGGTGAAACAGCATCAGTGGAAAGAGGAACAGATTTATATTTTCTGGTCAATAACTCTTCCTTTGAACCTTTAATTTCATGGAAAGTTAGCGATCTGCAGCGTTCGCTCTGAGACCTTTTTTCACAGTTGTGCCTGACTAGCTGAGTATTTCCTGGGATCAGTTTCATTTCAGCTTTACAGCATCTGCAGTATTTTACTGATGGATTTTCCTTTAGCTTTTTACTTCAACTTGGGCACAAGTTTGCCACTGATGTTTAGAGAGAGCGTAATGCCAGTGGAATAGCATTTCAACATCTATGTTGCATTTGCACCATGTAAAGAAGTGTATAGATGAAGCTTTGTGTGATGTGTAGAATCTGCTGGAATGAAACACAATTGATTTAAACTATCTCCCTTCCTTTCAGGCGCCTGCTCTATCCAGCAATAGTGACTTTACTTATTGCCACTCTCTCATTTCCCCCTGGCTTTGGCCAGTTCATGGCCGGAGAGGTATGATTTATTTTTCTAACTGCATTTCAGAAGTAATAGAAAAGAATATTTGGTTTATCCTGATGGGATTCTGAATAAGTTTGGTAGAACATGAAAACTCTGCCTAGAGAGCCAGAAGTGTGGCAAAGCAGCTATATATATATTTAGAATGCCTAAGACTTTTTTTCACAGTACTGTAGTTATTTTGTGTATTGCACTGTACTGTTGCCACAAAAAAAAACAAATTCCATGATATATGTGAGTGATCATAAACCTGATTCTGATATGGGTTTCTATTGTGGACTGGGAGTGGGAAGAGTGCAGGGAGAGGGGAATCGAGGTTGGGGAAAGGGGAAGGAAGAGGGGAGATGTACATGACCGGTGAAATGGGCAAACGTTTAGAATTCCCCTTGCCTAATGTTTGATCTAAAGTTCCCTGCCCCTCCATTTGGATGCTCCTTAAAGGCTGCCTCTTGACCAGGCTGAGGGTCAGATTTTCTTTCATGATGTTCCAATGAAGCATCTCGGGATATTTCATTAGCCTGAGGGCATTGGTCTAAAAATTCTGTTGCGACACAGTTTATTTTGTTGTGTGACCAATTAAAGTTATGTGAAAGAGCTCTGTTAAAGAAAATTGAGAACTTGCTGAGCAGGTCACGATTCTGCAGAATTCCTGAGGGAGAGAGATCATGCTGCACAAAGTCGTACAGTGGTTTGCACAAAACACCCACAGATATTTGCCATCTTGGAGACACTTTACTTAAAGTGGGTCTATGCCTTTCCTCCTTGGTTAAAGGGAACCACTGTAACTGACTTTTTTCAAAAGTTCATATTCTGAACCTTCTGATGTGAGTTCCTCTTACCCTATGATTTATTTCCTGCCTATTCCTGCCCCCCCCAATTACTGATCTGACCTCATGCTCCAGACTTCTGACTGCTCTCTTCTACCTTTCTGTCCCCAACAACTCCTTCAGTAAAGTCAGTAAGACCTTAAGGCCTGCATTTTTATCCCAGCCTCCACTTCCCATTCCCTGGCCTCGTCTGGCACTCAGGCCCAGTTTATCAAATTTTCTATGCAGAATTATAATGCAAAGTCTGTCAGGTGATGCATGCCATCTTAAACTATGCTTCTGAATTTTGTAGGAGTGGACCTTTGACCAAATGGTTTGCTGATTCACTATAAGGGAACTGCTGAACTCATCCCGTGACAGCATAACTTTCTTCATAAAAAGCATTTCAGTCTTTCAAAATCTTTTCATAGGTCTCCTCCAATCCTTGTGAAAAGTTGCATGGAACTAAACAGTTTCTGTTTCTGTCAACCTGGAATTAAAAAGGATTGAATTGAACAGGGAAATGTTTCAAATCAGATTACTTTGAATGATGATTTGCAGAATGGTCGGTTTGAACTGTTTATAATTTAATTCATTTGGAAAGCCAGTCTTTGTAAACCTTCAAAAAGAGTTTGTATTCGTTCATAAAATTATCTCTTATTGATCATTTGAAAATGACATTTTCATTTAGTATTGTTGCTTGCAAGTAGTGAAAATGTATTTACAGAAATAGTTCCCAACAAGGGGATGTCACATTTTCTTTGTAGCTTTTAGAAGCAAAGTCCACGTGCTTTTACTTTCTGAACATATGAGCTATTGAATTGCTGTTGGATTTTCTTTGAGGCAGTTACTTGATAGCCTTCCTTCCTGTGGCTTTGACATTTATATGCATAAACTATATGTGAGTGAGCAAAATGAAAGATTTTCTTAAGACTTTAATCTTTCATTACAATAAACATGGGATATGTGAACAGCAGAGTTGGCAGCCTATTCTTCAATTATCTACCCCGGTGACTCACCATTGCAGAGCCCATTTTTGCAATCCCTTTTACAGATTGCTCTGGGCATGATTTTAATCAATTCTATAAGCCTATGCTCTTTCATGACAGCTATCATTTTAAAAATCACTAATAAATGCATATTTCTTGCAAATTGGAGCAGCTGGCTACAGTCTGGTTATTATATGGATTTATAATGAAGCATTGTCTCGAAGAGAATTCAAACCAATGAGCTGAGATTGCCCAGCACCGTCTTCCTAATTGGTTCTCATGTCACCATCTCGTCATTCATAAAAGGCTGATTGGTCTATCAAAAAGAGTGAAATATTATCACTCTGGTGCAGTTAGAAAAACATCTAATTATGCTGAGTATAACGTGCAAATTGAGACAATTTGTCTCCCAAAATTGCAGCATATGTCATGGTGTTTGAAATCCCATTGCATTTGTTAACTAGTTGAAGTACTACAAGCTTTTCTTTTTTCAATCTTTTTATTAGTATTAATAATATTATGAACAAAATACAATTGATATATTAATAAAGGGATTACAAACATACAAATTCCCATTGCATGTGAAAGAATACATAAGCAATGAATACTTACTACAAGCTAATGATGAAATTTGTGAATTTTTGTGTTGTGAGAAATGTCAATAGAAAAGGCAGTGTTTACATAAGGGCTAAAGAACTACCCATGAAGGATTTGATCATTTTGGTTTGGCGGCTGTTTTTATAAATTCGCATTGGCTATGCTTGGCTAAGCTGCATGTTCTTGAAAAAAAATATTCTTGCTTTTTTACAGAGTTAAGTTTTCAGTCCTGGGGGGTGGGGGGTGGGAATTTTTGGAATTTCTATTGCATTGCAAGGCACAAGGGGCAGAAATTAATTGACTAGCTCATGGAATTAAACCGTGCTGACAGTAAGACTGGTGCTTTTCTTTATTCATTCAGTGGAATTGGGGTTCACGGGCTGAGCCGGCATTTAATTTTAGCCAAGTTACAAGAGGAAATTCTGAAGGACAAGATCCACCAGCACTTGCGTAGTCTGTGCCTGATCATTGGTAGCCAGCGTGGGAGGTCATGTCCGATGAGTCTTTTCGAGTTTTTGAAGAGAGAACTAGAGATAGAAAAAAGTAGAGCAGTATATGTTGCCTACATGGACTTTAGTATGGCCTTTGTAAGACTGATCTAGAAGGTTAGATCTCATAGGACTCAGAGTTGGCTCAATGATGGGAAGCAGAGGGTAATGGTCGAAGGTGAATTCTCCTTTCTGAGGACTGTGATTAGTCAGGTACTCCGGGGGACATGTTGTGACCTCGGTTATTTATTTATGTAAATGATTTGGATATGAATGTACATGGCACAAAAATTAGCAGATTTGCTGATGATACTGAATTAAGGAGTTTTATTGATAGTGAAGACGGTTACAATGAGCTACACTTGGTGTCATGGCAGGAGACCCATGTGTCATTGGGGGAATCAGAAGATCTACTGCTGTGTGCCCAAAGACCTGGGATCTTTGAGATCTTTGGGCACAGAGCTTGGAAAAACTGATGTAACGGACTTTTAACATCGTAAACCAGCAAGTTGTTATGTCTCCCTTAACAGAGACATTTCCTTCTCCCTTATTAGGGGGAGAGAGAGCCTGTGGTATGTCGAATACCGGGAGAAACACAAAGTCTTTGGTTTAACTGCAAGTCTGTGTCTTTGCTGTTGCTTTGCTTATGCTTGAGTGCTCGGTGGTGGGTGCTGATGTTTTTTTTGGTGGTGGGGTGGAGGGGGGATCATTGCTTGCTGCCGCTTACGCGCGGGAGGGAAGAGCTGGGGAGGACTTTGGGGTTCTGACGTTTAACTGTCATTCATTCTTTGGGGCACTCCGTTTTTGTGGATATGAAGAAAAAGCATTTCAGGATGTATATTGTATACATCTCTCTGACATTAAACGTACCTTTGACCTCAGTTCATGATCAGTTAGGGAGATGGGCTGAGGTATGGCAAGTTGATTTCAATTTAGATAACTGTGATATTTTGGGCAGTCAAATAGTGTAGGGCAGTGGTGAGTATTGTGGAAAAAGCGCACAGTTCACTGAAAGCAGCTGACAAGTAGACAGGGTGTTTATCATGCTGGCCTTCATTAACCAGGACACTGAGTTAAGAGTCGGGGCATTATGTAAGTGGTTGGTGAGACTGTACTTGGAGTACGGTGTACGGTTCAGGTCACACAGGTATGGAAGAGACATTGTCAGGATACATGGATTCTGTTTGGACTAGAGAGTCTGAGTTACAGGGAAATGTTGGCCAGACTAGATCTTTATTATGCAGGAAAATGAGGGGTTCCCTCACAGAAGTTGATAAAATTATGAGGGGGTGGATAAGGCTGAAACTAGAGGGCACATGGAGAGAGATTGAAAAGAGATCAGAGGATTGTGATTACCAGGAATGAGTTGCCAGAGGGAGTGGACAAAACAAAACAATTGCAGCACACAGTGCCCTGAAAAGGTATTCAGCCCCCACAACTATTTTCACACTTCACTGGCTCATTTTATGATTTACAATATATTGAAGTAGGATTCTTTGAGCCAAGTCTACAAAACATTGCGCATCATGTCAAATCAAAAGAAAAATTCCAAAACCGGTCAACAATTTACTAAAAAGTCAAAACCAAAACAGTGAGGCTGAAGTATTCACCTCTCCCCCCCCCCTTTGTAATTACTACGCTGCATTTAAGAGGCATTTGAAAAGGTGCTTGGGGGAGGGTCTTGGAAGGTTATGGGTCAAATGTGGGAAACTGGGACTGGCAGGCCCTATTTTCATGCTCCATCACTCTCTGACTCTAATTGCCCATCCCTGAATAGATAATTGTTCTTCATAAGGTGATGGTGAGCTGCCTTCTTGAACAACTGCAGTCCTTGAGATGTGGTTATACCCACAATGCTGTTAAGAAGGGATATCCAGTTTTTAGACTCAACGAGGGTAAAGGAACAGCAATGTTTGTTCATGCAAATACCGAAAAAGCCAGTCATGTGGCAGCAATTTGATGCATAAAAACATGCAGACATGGTCAGGAGGTTCAGCTGTTGTTCAGACCAAACATCAGAATGGTGTAGAATGGAGAAGTAATGACTTTGACTGTGGAATGATTGTTGGTGCCAGATGGGGTGGTTTGAGTATCTTAGAAACTGCTGACCTCTGTGGATTTTCACACACACCATTCTCTAGAGTTTACAGAGAATGATGTGAGAAACAAAAACCGTCCAGTGAGCAGTGCTTCTGTGGGTGAAAATGCCTCGTTAATAAGGGAGGTCAGAGGGGAACAGCCAGACTGATTCAAGCTGACAGGAGGGCGACAGTAATTCAAGTAACCTCACGTTACAATAGTGATGCACAGAAGAGCATTTCTGAATGCACAACACATGGAACTTTGAAGTGGATGGCTATAGCAGCAGGAGACAATGAACCTACACTTGGTGATAACTTTATTAAGTACAGGAGGTACCAATAAAGTCGGCACTGAGTCCAAGTTTGTGCTTTTAATATTTGTTTGATTCCTTAAGATGTTTGCAGTCATCCATCCAACTCTTATTTCAGTGATTTTGTTACATTTCCCTTTTCCCAGGGCATTGTAGGCCTTCTTCACTGAACTACTCCCATTATTTCTCTTCCCAACTCTTAGCCATCTTGGTCTTTGCAAGTTAACATTACATCCAGGCTAATACTAGTCCTAATGAAGACCTCACAATCAGGAAGACAAGTGTTTGCAAGGTGTGTTTTTAATCAAAGATTTTGTCTTTGCCTTTTAATCAAAAGTTGTGTTTCTAATTGGCGGGAAAAATGAACTGCCATTCTTTGTCCCTTTTTATAGTGACATACTGTTAATGGAAGTGTATATTTTATAACCACTCACATATATAAATCATAAATGTATGTGCTCTACTGCTCAAGGTTAGTGCTCCAACACTGAAGAAATGAGTCTTTATTTAAGCATGGCAACAGTAAGTACCTGCACCTCAGGTGGGATTCCTTTGTGCCCTGCCAGCTGCTTCAAGGGATTAATTGAGGATTTGAACTATGTGAAATAACTAAGATTGTAGTTTTGAAAAGATAGGCAGGTTGTGATTACGTTCATGTTCATTGTTATATAGTGACTTTGACGGTGATGTTTACCTTTTGCTAGAGTTAACAAAGAGTCTAATAATATAAAGAGTAAAATAATTACTTCTATGCTAAATATTTTTCGGGTTTATTATGTTCACTATTGTGTTCCAGAGAACTACCACCAGTCTGACCAGTGTTGAGTTGCTGCAGTTCGGTCTCAAAGCCAGTTCGGCTGGTTCATTGGCCACCCGATGCCTTGAGCAGACTCTTTACTAAACTCACCTCCTGTTTTACTTCCATTTGTAATTTTACTAAGCAAGCTCATTGTGTTTGTCTCCTAGCTCACCCAGAAAGAAACGCTGGTGACCCTCTTTGATAATCGGACGTGGGCAAAGCAAGGTGTCGCGGAGGAATTTGAGTACATTGGAATCTCAGAGGCCTGGAAAAATCCTCGAGCAAATGTCTTTGTGACACTAGTGACGTTCATCCTGATGAAGGTGGGCCTATAATAAAAAATTTCTAACAGTAAATGTAAGCAATGTGGAACATTTTAAAAGTAAGAGAAGAGCAGCTATCCTTCACCCTTAATGTGAGTGTTGCCAATATGAAGCAAGGAGCAGCTTGTCGTTATTAATCTTCCCTTGGGCTTTCCTGAAGCCTGCAGTGGGAAATGGAGCCTTTCTCCCACCTCTTGTTTTGGGAAAGAGTTCCAGAGTTTTAATTACATTCCTCAAGTCTCTTTCAAAATGACAGACCTTGGTAAGAATTTATACTGCTTTTCAGTGTGGATTTTACATAAAAGCTTTATGCTGTGTGCTTTTGTGACTGTGATACCTCAAGGTCCAGATCCATTAATGCCAATCTTTTGTGAACTACTCATTGAAGACTGTTTGCAGCAAAGCTGTCTGTTCACCTGCATAAGCAGGCACACATGTACTGTACTTCAGTGGCTGCAATTGCAAGTCTTCAAAGGATTTAACAATTGATGCTGGAAATGTGAAAACAAAAATTAAATAGAAAATGCTAGAAAGCTCAGCAGGTCAAGCAGCATTTGAGGAAAGAGAAACAGAGTTAACTTTTCAGCTCAAAGAAAATGCAAATTAGTTATAAATTTCCAAGAGTGTGGGGAGAGATGGATGGAACAAAGGGATTGTCTCTGAGTGAGGCTCAAATGCAGTCATCCAGTTGATAAATTAACAAGGGTCTCCAATGCATGCATGAGAGAATATGATTTAAAAAAAAGAAAGTAGTTTTAAAAAGAGAAAGTTGTCAAAGGAACGTCAAAGCTGCAAATTGCAGTGGTATAGGCTAGTATGGATTTAATGTTGAATTTAACTACCTTGGGTACCTCAAATAATTTTTATCAGAACTGCACAGTTCTACTGTAGGTCACCATCAGTAATATTGGCCCATTTTTTCTCTCTCCATCAGCATTACCTGACCAGCTGCACATTTCCTACATCTATATTTTCATATCCCTTTCTTTATTTTTAACCTCTAACTGCCCTCATTAACCTATCAATGCAGTGACTCCATTTACAACTTGTACCCACCACCAACCACACCTCACCCTATCTGAGGTATCCCCTTTGCCCTATCCATCTCTTTCTCACCTTTTCCTTTTTCTCTTCCCCAGTTCTGATACAAGATTAACTGTTTTCCCCTTTTGTTGCAGGCGCTGCTTGACCAGTTTAATGTTTCTAACATTTTCTCTGTTTATTTTTCAAGGATTCAAAATTTTGTGCCCTAGGCAGATTCAAAACATTGAATGTTTTTTTTCTATCAAGTATATTTGTCAAGATCTGTAGCTGAAATTGTTTTGTAACTTTATTACAAGTCATTCTTGAGTTGATATTAATTTCAAAACATTAGTATAGCCAAAATTGGGATCAGGATTTTTTTGAATGTACAGAGATTTGAAGCAGGGTACAAGCCAGTTGTTGAGGTGGTGCTGGGGGGTATTAAAAACAGTAATGGCACCAGCTTCTTTATCTGCACTGTGTCTTCTCTTTATGACTTGAAAGGTAGTAAATGCACAGACTTTGGCATTTTTATGTATAGCATAGCTCTAACTGACCCACAGAGTCCAGCCATCATGAATCCCCTGGATAAAGCTGCCTTCCTTTTCCAACAGTGACTGACGCTGATCTTCATGCATCTGAGAATCTTGCTGGTTGTAAGGTGTACTTCATGGTGTAGACCCCTGCATTAGCACTTTATTGATCACTAGCATGGCACCAATGGCCTGGGCTGCTCTCTGCTCTGGACTTTCTGAGCTTTATGTCTACTGCTTTTTCTGTTTCCCTGACTCAAGTGACTATCAACATAACTACCTCTGCGCTCAGGGATGAGGTTATGGATTTCTTCCGGTGACACGATGGGATGATCAAAGATGCTGCCTTCAGAGTTCATCATTAGCTGGCAATGACTATGACTGTACATTGAATTTGGGGCAAAACTGCTAGTGTTACCCTCTTCAGCTGCCTGCCCCGTAGTGCATAAATTGTAACTTCTTGTCTCACACTGTGCTGCTCCTCAGAGCATTCCAGATTAGATGAGGTCGTAAGCTTCAGGCAGTATTGCCATTGTCACAATGTATGCCCACCTCCTTTAATAATGCAGGCTGGTGCCTGCATCTCATGCCATTGACCACCTGTAGAGGCATGCAGGTAATGAACAGCATGGCTAATGTTGGCTGCACACAGCATCTTGCAAATGGTTAGGTGTGCTGCCTGTATCAGAGCCAACAGGCTCAGCTTAATCATTCATCTCAAACCCATGTCATTTTCACAGGCTATCAAATTTAGCTCGCTGCAAACTGGATTCTGAAAGCAGAAATCCAAACAAATATATTCACGGTATAATAAAGGCACTGGAAAGAAATTGAAGGTTCTACCTTTTTGTTAAATTGTGCACTCTTGATTTTAAATCTCAGCATGTATAAAGAAAGATTGTATGCTTCTTTCATAATTTCTCCAATGAGAAGTGCTATGTTAAAGCAATAATTTTTGCACTGTCTAAGCAAGTAATCAGACTTCACTAGCAAAACCTTCCAAATGTTTCCCAAATTACTGGAAGCCACCAATTAAACAAAATATTGCATGGGATATGGTTTCAGTGATAGATGGCAAATGGAGTCCAAAATTACCTCAGAGGTTTAACCAGTGTTGAAGGAAAAGTTTTTACTTTGTAATAAAGGGGAAAAGCCCTCATGGGGTTATAATTTTATTTCTGTTCTAAATGGCTTTATAATTGCTTATTTATTTGTCAGCTTCGACTTGGTTCTGGTTCCTCTTTGTGTAATTTAGAGTTGTTGAGGGTGTAAATGTCCTCCCTAAAATGAAACTAATTATACATGCCTCTGATTTACTGCTGATTCCAACTGACGTCAGTCACAGCAGGCTTATAACTGCCTGATTATTGCAGCCCTGGTATTAATACTTTGTCAGATTTTGGAGCTTGTGTGAAGTTACCCTGCAGGTTGTGCTTGTAATTAGACAAGGCTTGAAGCATGACTTTAAGCCCAACAAATGAAAGCAGCTTAGCATATGCAGTTATTAAGGATCCCTAACAAGAGGTGAGGTACTAAGGCTAATTATGTGGAAATACTGTAGTGTTGTTGAAAGACAACGTATTTGTAAAATAAGATGGTTCAAATTTAGCATGTGTTGTGTTTAGTAAAAGAAAGGCATGCCATCAGAATGCAGAGAAAATAGCTTTTACAAGGCATGGTAAAAAGTGAACATTTTGCCATTTCAGCTTTAATTTATAAGCATAATTCTATATAGCTGGTTGCTGCATTTGGCTTCCCCAGTAGACACATTCTGATATTTTTATGACATGTTTTATTATAAAAGCGTCCATGCACTTCCCCAAAAGCATAAGGGTAGTTGGACAATAAGACCGAAAAGAAAATAATCAAAATGATTGCCAGGGTTGGAAAGGCTTATTCTGTGCAGTATCTCATTCAATCGATCAATAAATATTGTATTTTTGAGGTGGCCTTAAAGGGCAAGGCTTTAGACTAGTGGTCGCCAACCCGTCGATCGCGATCGACTGGTCGATCTTTGAGACTTTCCTAGTAGATCCCCAAAAAAATGAAAAATAATAACATTGAAAAATAAATAGATTGTTTCTGGGTTGCGGGGTTTTAGTTCCATTCTTTCTGCCCAGTGTGCATGCGTATGGCTCCCCCGCCCCCAAACACCGGGCCGTGAGGAAACGATATAATTTGTTGAATTTGAACGCACGCGAGGTCATCAGTCACCTAAACGCAGTGACACCCTCGCGCCAGGGATCACTGGTTGGTCTCGGGTGATGGCCACCTCGTGCGGCTGGTGAGAATTGCCGTTGCTACCGGCCTGGAGCGCGGACAGATGGGCGGCACCTCTAAACCTGCTTAGCACACCGAATGTTCATGGGGAACCTGGTGCTAAAATATTTGCAGACGACCTAATTCGGGCCCAGGGTTTCATAAGTAGCAGAACAACTACCTTGCTGCGATCTACTGAAACAAACTTTTGTCGGCCGATAGATCCTTCAAGGAGGGCGGACGCGTGTCTTGTCGCTCTCCTCGCTCAGTCGGTTGCTCTCTCCAGACTGAGACCGCCGTGGCCCCGGCACGGGGACCTCCAGGCCTTACCTCATCCTCTCACTCCACCCATGACCAGCCACACTTGGCCAAGGCGTCTGGCGGCAGACGGGCAGGAGGCTGGAGTTCAGCCCGGAGGCTGTCTAATGAGGCAATGAAGCCCTCAAAACTGCTTCGGCACCCTGAATCCAAGCACCCTGCACTTAAAGACAAACCCGTTGAGTTTTTTCAGCGGAAGAGACGTGTGCAAGCGGGACAGAAGTTAAGTGCTGATAGCCACGTAAACTAAGTTGTGGAATAGACTGGACATAAGGAACCTGCTTCGAGTATCACTGTATTCCGGTCTTGATTAACACCCCCCCTCCCCCTGTCAGCCAGTCCGCAAGAATATTGTCAATATTAAACTGGTCTGTGGTGCAAAAAAGGGTGGGTACCCCGGGTGTACATACATTGTGTCTACTTTCGGATTGTGCAGTTTACCTCTGGTCTTTTCTGCCCGGTGTGCATGCGTGTGACTAATCGATTAAGTAGGGTCGATCTCGCCTTTCACTAAGGCCAGGGTAGGGGATTTTGGGTTTACAAAGGTTGGTGACCACTACGGTAGACTGTATGTTTCAGGACAAGGAACTGCGTGTTTGGAAATACAGTAAGTGGTAGCGAAGAGAAGAGAAAGGATGCTTGAAATTCAGGTTATGGATATGGGAAGTTCAGGAACTGTAGCGCCAGAACCACTGAGCTACAGATATGATTGGAGCGAGGCATTGAGGGATTGAAACAGAAGACTCGAATGCAATCTTAAGAAATCAAAGGATTGAGTATCAGTTAAGTTGAGGGTCATGGCAAGAAGAAAGATGCCAAGAAGGAAGGTAATGAATGTGCTGAGGGTTGTGTGGGAAAAATTGAAGCCTGATCAAGATTCAAAAGGAAGTGTGAAAGGAAATAAGTGTTCAGTGAGGGATAATTTTGGGCTGGGTAATGTTATCAAAATCTTAGTGACAAGTGGCTTTATGTTCTGTGTTGGAGTGGTCAAATTACTAGGCTGGTAAAACAAAAGCAGGGTTTAACAATGAGTGTACCTAATATTGTGGTCATTGAAATACACAAGACCAGGAATCTGTTCATTCCTCTGAGAGTCATAAGAAATGGAAACAGGTCATCCATAGTAATCCCATCTTCTAGCATGGTCATTTTCAGTGAAAATGTGCCTCCCCAGAGCACTTCAATGTCTGTCATACTTCATCCTATATCACTGTCCACTTGTTTTATCTAATTCTGATAAGGGGAAAAGTTTCCTCTAGTCTAATAATCCCAATTATACCCCCATAATTTTAAATAACTCGGTCACATCTCCTGCTAACCTTCTCCACTCCAGTGAAAACAGAGCTAGCCTCTCCAGACTCTCTCTATAATTGAAATGTTCTATCCCGGATGAAGTGCCCCTCATCTCCAGCAGAGTCACATCTTTCCTGTGGTGTGGTGGCCAGAACTGTATATCGAAAGCACCAGACTTGCTAACCATGACACCTCATACAACACAAGAGTTTCTGCAGATGCTGGAAATCTTGAGCAACACACACAAGATGCTGGAGGAACTTAACAGGTCTGGCACCATGCTTATTCCCCTCCAGTAATGCTGCCTGACCTGGAGAGTTCCTCCAGTATATTATTTGTGTTAATCATGCCACCACCAATCTCACCCAGATCTCTGGCATTGGAGAGGGTCCAGAGGAGGTTCGCAAGGATGATTCCAGGAATGAAAGGGTTACCATACCCATGGCTCTGGGCCTGTACTTGCTGGAATTCAAAAGGATGAGGGGGGATCTCATTGAATCCTTTCGAATGTTGAAAGGCCTAGACAGAGTAGATGTGGAAAGGATGTTTCCCATGGTGGGAGAATCTAGGACAAGACAGCACAGCCTCAGGATATGGGGCGCCCTTTCAAAACAGAGATGCGGAGACATTCCTATAGTCAGAGGGTGGTGATTTTGTGTAAATTGTTACCACAGGCAGCTGTGGAAGCCAGGCTTTTGGGTATTTAAGGCAGAGAGTGATAGGTTCTTGATTGGATATAGCATCAAAGGTTACAGGGAGCAGGCCGGGAATTGGGGTTGAGGAGGAGAAAAAAAAGGATAGGCCATGATTGTATGGCGGAGCAGACTTGATGGGCCAGATGGCCTAATTCTGCTTCTATGTCTTATGGTCTAAACAACAGTGGACCCAGCCCTGATCCCTTTGGCACACTCTGATCATAGGTCTCCAATCTAAAAAACTCCCCTCCATTATCACTTTCTGACTCCCTTCCACTTTTATTTCAAGTTGCTAGCTCTTGTTGTGCTTTACCGTTATAGTTCCAGCATTGCTCTCTCCTCCTCTGCTCAGTTCCAATTCGCTGTCATCCATGTCCCACCTGACATCTCAGCTCTGCTTGATGAGCCTTGACTATCTTCTCTGTCATTCAAACTTGCCTTCTGTTTTTACCATCCTTGTTTAATTTCTTACCCTTTCCAAATTTTGATGAAAGCGCTGAAATGTTAACTGTTACTCTCACCACTGATGTTTGTCTAACCTGCAGAATATTTTCAGTGTTTTAATAATTTCATTATTGCCTTTCAATAGCACCAAAACAGCACTGTAGAGGTTGTCACATCCTTATTTCACATCAAGTCGCATCAGGATCAAGAACTTCAATTGTGAGATTCACAGAGGAGTTGTTGGGTTTCCCTGTACATTGATGCATTAAAACAGATATTAGTTCTTGCAGCTCTTGGCTTTCAGCCCAGCAGGTGTGCTCACTGAAGCCGACTCCTAAAAAAAGAACTGTGCAAGCAGCATTCTTCCAGCCAAATATATAGGTGATTCAAGGAAAATCAATGAGAGAAGTTCTTTAAGCAAGGAGGCAATGGAGATCATTCAGGACTACAGTTTGCCATTTCTGGTCTCTGTAAGCACATATTAACAAAGGTCTCTGTAAGAACATGAGTGTGGTCTATGAGTCCTTTGTTCTTGGGGAAGCGGACAGTGTGGGAAAATGCTGGTGCCCACTTGCCCCCCGCTTGTAAGCTGAAGGCAAATTTGCCATGTGGAGAGATGTAGCTGGGCAATCTCTTTAATGGAACAATTAGCAATGAACTATGAGACTTGGTAACGATCAGGAACAGCAAACTGTAATATACCAAAATCACAGAAGGAAACAACCACGGTGACGTTGGCCTCTAAGGGCTAAGTACCTAACACCCAAAGTTGTATTGAGCTAGTCAGATGTCACAGATATCAAAGTTGATAGGTATATGGACAGGAAAGGAATGGAGGGTTACAGGCTGAGTGCAGGTCGGTGGGACTAAGTGAGAGTAAGCATTCGGCATGGACTAGAAGGGCCAAGATGGCCTGTTATTGATAAAGAATGCGGTTGAGTATCGAAAAAAACAGATCTGTCAAACCTTTTCCTTCCCCAAGTTAACGAAAAGCCCTCTCTTTTCAGAACAGTGAAGTTGAAAATTCACTGCAGATGCAATTCATTGCTTCACGATTGATGTTATTTGGTGAAGTTTTATTCTGGGGAGAAAGGTCCTAGGGCAATCACAATTCTGGGTGAAAAATTAGCACTTGTATGTCCTGGTGTTAAAGCAGTACTTCTCTATTCTAACAGCTCATGGCTTTTCTTTTCAGCCTGTAATTTCTTTTTTGTAATTTATTTTTTTATTGAAGTTCATCATCAAACATTTCCATAAGATGTATTTCAGACATTGTACATATATATCATTTAATCATATATATCACAAATCACAAAGTATTTATCTGAGGTATACACTTATAGAAATAGTATTTTCCTTTTGGAGCCTGTAATTTCTAAACCAATGTGTCTGTTTATTTCTGAGCAAAGAAAGAAAGCAAAGAAGGAAATAGACAAGATTTCTGACTTGCTGTCAATTCCATTGTTTTCACTTTTTAGACCAAGCTGAGGATTGAAGATCAGTGTGGAAATGCCCTTTCTCTAGCTCCTGCACTTAGCTGAGTATCATGGTGGGCATACAGAATATCATGGTGTGCTTGGTCTCGCACTGAAGCAGGTGATTCAGTGCACTGTTCAGATTTTATTATGAACTCAGAAACAGGCGGCCACTCACTTGGGCCTGGTCCAGAGTAGCTGGTCGACTCCAACATTAGTCAAGTTGGTGTCGGTGTATTCTATTAATATTACCTGCTCACTTGGATGCAAATAGCAATTTCCCTTAGTGTTACAAAAAAAAGTCAGTTTCATTAGGGCATGAGGATTATTCATTTACTTAAAGTACCATGGAAAGAAAAACTTCACATTTTTGAGTGTTTGCTAGTTCTCGGGCTTTCCTGTTGTTATTCATAAATTCTCTCCCTGGTTGCCACAGCAACTTGCAAATTATAGTTCCACTGGAGCAGAATTGAAAATAAGCAGTATTATGACATGCGTTTCTTTTCTGATGCATCTTGTTCATAGGTATAGCTCTGTTGTGGTTAAATCAGTGGTGACTAAACTCTCTCAGATACTGAGTTTTAAGTTGAACTCCAGACAGTGGAGCAGAAACGCTCAGGTAGCCATTCCCATGCAGTACTGAGGGTATACTGCATTGTCAGAGATGGTCATTTGGTTGTGGTATTAAACTGACTCAGGCTTCACTGTCAAGTGGATGTAACAAATCCTATGTTGATATTGTAAAGACCAGTATTTATTCCTCAATTATTGTGTTAAAAATAATTTACTTAGTTATCACAATGGTGTTTGTGGGAACTTGCTGTGTTCCTTATATTGCATTATCTTTGTGGTAACATTTCAAAAATATGTAATCCTTGGCAAACCACTTTGGAGTATTCTGAAAGGGTCAGGAATTGGTGCAAGGTAAATGCAGTCCTTCTACATGGTGTTACGTTGTACAGATCGATACTCTGGATCTGTATTTGAAGGGCAAAAATAACAATCTCACGGTGTATATTATGACACCCAAGGAAATAAATACACGAACCAAAATGCCAAATCTGAATGCCCAGTTTTGTAAGGATGAAAGATGTCATCAGTGATCATTATAAAGTAAGTGCTCATCTATAACAAACAAAGGATACAAAATTTAAAAGCAAAAGATACAACAACCCTCTAGTCAGCTACAGTATTACAGACACCAAATATAAACATATCACCTCCTGTGAAAGGAATCTAGGCATTGTAAATTGTCCCTAAAGAAATAGTTTGGACTTAGCCTTCCTTTAAATTATTTAGAAGAGTCTTTAAACAATTTCCCTGGTGTTGTGGTGGGATTTGAACTTGAGTCTCTGGGTCAGTGGGCTTGACTTCTGGATTCTAATCTCGTAGCTACAATAATACTGTCTGTAATGTTTCTTTTCCTTAAAAAATATATGCTCTGGACCCTCAAAATTAGTCATATCAGTACCAAGTAGTTTATATGAAACACAGAATTCATTTTGAATAATTGCAGAAATGTACTTGTCAGCCTACACAACCCAAGTGTTAAAACTATCATCACAAGTATGAATATAAAATCCTATAATAGTGCAAATCTGACTCGAAATGTATTAAACCTTGAGACATGATTCTCTTGGAACAATGTGCAGATTACAGGTTTTCTTTAACAGCCATAGATTTTACAACTATGCATAACAGTCTAAACTATTGTGTAATGCTTGTAAAAGAAGCTAGAAACTAAATGGGGAAAATGATGTAAATTTACACATTAGTCATATGAATATCCGTGCAGTATTGATGGCCAGTGCAACTATTCTAAGCAATATGAGGTGCACTTCACACTATATTACAGAGAATTTAGAACTACTTTGATTATTGCTATGATAAATTGCAATTAGAATTACGAATCAGAGTAGCTGTTACATCATCGCAGCAGATCTTGGACAGCAGAGCTGCACGCATCAGCTTCCTCAGGAAATGAATTTTCATACACATGATTATAGTTGTTGGACTTGGCACCTAGCTGTTCTAACCGCAGGACACCCTGGTGTTGAAGCATCTTTGACTTGTCTATCATTGTGTTAACTCTTGCCCTCCTGGTGCAGTGAGGGTTTTATTTGCTACTAATTGGCACTTTGGAGCTCAAATTCCTAGTTAGTTAGGGTGTTTATTTTTTTTTATTGAGTAATTCAATGTATTGATTAGTTCATAAATGCATTAAAATAGACGATAATTGTAAAAATGCTACCAAATAAATAGTGGGCGTGTTTAAAGGAGTAGTTGTTTACAGAACTTTGAATGTGGGACAGGAATGTGGAATGGGGAGCGAAAGGTTTCAGAGTCACCATGAAAAATGTATAACGGAAGGGAAAAATCTATAAAAATAAGAGATTCTGGAAATCCAGAGTAACTCGCACAAAATGCTGGGGGGAGCTCAACAGGTAAGGCTGCATTTATGGAGAGGAATAAACAGCTGATGTTTCAAGCTTAGATTCTTCATCAGGACTGGAAAGAAATGAAGAAAAAGCGAGAATTGGAAAGAAGGGGAAGGAATACAAGCAGGCAGGAGATAGGTGAAGCCGGATGAGGGGGAAGGTTTGTGCATGGGGGTGTGGAATGAAGTGAGAAGCTGGGAGGTGATAGGTGGAAAAAGTAAAGGACTCAAGAACAAGCTGGCAGTGGAGACATACCTGTATCGGTGCTGAACGTAACACATTGAAGTGATTACAAAACAATTTCAGATCCATTGTCCCTGAAGCTCTATCTCAGAGGCTGAATGTTGTGATAATAGTACAAGAATATTGAAATCACATCCAGTAACCTATGGATGCAGAATTGAAAGTTGTGTGTCTTACAGAACATTGCAGAAGATTAGCTAGCTCAATCTTAATCACTTCATGCTTTCAGGGTTCATCCACATCTTTAAATGAGAATATAACTGAGAAATTTGATGGGTGTACAGTTATATCTATATTTATATAATTACATTTTTCAATAGATTACTTTATCTGATTTTAAACTCAACAATGTTTTGGGTCACACCAAGGTTTTAGAGTATAATTTGTAAGACAGAATTGTTAAGGAGCGGTATTAGGTTAGATTAACCTGTATGGTTAGAAATTCTGGGTTTCGGGTGCTGTTTTAATTATCCTGAAGTTGTTCCTGAATCCATACCTAAGACCCTAAGAGATAGAAGCAGAATTAGACCATTCATCCCGTGCTTTGCCATTCGATCGTGGCTGATTTGTTATCTCTCCGAAAACCATTTTCCTGCCTTCTCTCCATAACCTTGCTAATCAAGAATCTATCAATCTCTGCGTTAAATATACCCAATGATTTGGCCTCCACAGCTGTCTGAGAGAATTCATTCCATGGATTCACCACCCTTTGGCTGAAGGAATTGCTCCTTGCATGGTTAGATCACACTTGGAATGTTGTGTTCGGTTTTGGTTGCCTCATTATAGGAAGGATGTAGAATCTTTAGAGAGGTTGCATTGGAGATTTACCAGGATGCTGCCTGGATTAGAGAACATTTCTTACGAGAATAGGTTGAGCAAGCTAGGGCTTTTCTCTTTGGAACGAAGGAGAATGAGAGGTGACTTGATAGAGTTGTACAAGATGAAAGGAGGCATGGATCAAGTGGTTAGCTAGAGACCTTTTTCCAGGGCATAAATGACTAATACAAGGGGCACAGCCTTCCCTAATGATTGTCATCCAGTAGCACTTACGTCCACTTTGATGAAGTGATTTGAGGGGTTATTCTTGAAGCTAATTAACTCTTGTCTGAGGAGTGACTTGGATCCACTCCAATGTGTCTACTTGCCACAACAGGCCGATAGCAGATACCATCTTATTGGCTCTTTGTTCAGCTGTGGAACATTTGGACAATGATGATGCTCTTCATTGACTACAACACAATATTCAAAACCATCATCCCCTCAAAATTAATCAATAAGCTCCAAGATCTGATCCTTGATACCTCCCTGAGCAACTGGATCCTCGATTTCCTCATTTGCAGAGCTCAGTTAGTTTGAATTGGCAAGAACATATTCTCCACAAACACCATCAGCACAGGTGTACCACAAGGCTGTGTGCTTAGTTCCCCCCACCCCGTATTATTCTCGTGCCTACGATTGTGCAGCTAAGCATAGCTCCAATGCCATATTTAAATTTGCAACCAACGCTGCTTTTGTTTGTTGATTCAAAGATGGTGCCAAATCAGTATATTGAAAATGTGGTCGAAAAGTGCCACAACAACCACCTGTCACTCAAAACCAAAGAGCTTATTATTGGAGGAAGAAGTCAGAGGTCCATGAGTGATTGGGGATGGGGAGGGCCAGCAACTTCAAACTCTTTGGTGTTAGACAAATCAGAGGATTTGTGCTGTGACCAGCACACAAGTGCCATTATAATTTGTCGTCTTATGCACATTGGGTGTTTGTCACTCTTTATTAATACATAATTTTTTTCATTAATTCTATCATATTTTATTTTCACATAAACGTCTGCAAGAAAATTGAATCTTAAGGTAGTATATGGTAACATAAACATACTTTGATAATGAATTCACTGTGATCTTTGAGCATAATTTTAAGGTGATTAGAAAATCAGAACCAGGTGTAATATTGCTGGCATATGTCATGAAATTTGTTGTTTAGTGGCTGCAGTACATTGCAATGCCTAATAATAAAGCTATACATTACAGTAAGAAGTATCTATGTATAAAAAATATAAATTAAATAAGAAGTGCAAAAAGTGAGGAAGAATTACTGAGGTAGTGTCCATTGAGTTCATTGTCCATTCAGAAATCTGATGGTGGAGGGGAGAAAGCTTTTCCTCAGACATTTTGTGTGCATCTTCATGCTCCTGTACCATCTCCTTGATGGTAGCAATGAGCAGCGGACACAGCCTGAGTGTTGTGGTCCTTAATGCTGGATGCCTTTTGAGGCATTGTCTTTTGAAGGTGTCCTGGATGTCAGGGAGGCTGGTGCTCATGATAGAGCTAGATGAGTTTAAAAGTCCCCGCAGCTGTTTCTGACCTGTGCAGCGACCCCCTCCATATCAGATGGTGATTCAACAAGTTAGAATGCTCTCCGCGGTACAACTGCAGAAATTTCTGAGAGTCTTTGGTGACGTACCAAATCTCCTCAAACTCCAAATGAAATATAGCAGCTGCTATGCCTTCTTTGTAATTGCATCAAAACGTTGGGCCCAGGATGAATCCTCAGAGATGTTGATGCCCAGGAACTTGAAACTCCTTTCCCTTAACACGTGATCCCTGGGTGAGGGCCAGTGTGTGTTCCCTCAACTTCCCTTTGCTAAAGTCCACAAGCAGTTTCTTGGTCGGCCTGACATCGAATACAGGCTGTTGTTGTGTCACCACTCAACCAGCTGATCTGTCCGCTCCTGTACGCCGCTTCATCACCATCTGAAACTCTGTCAATGGCTATGCCATCAGCAAGTGTATGGATGGTGTTTGGGCTGCGCCTAGCCACTCAATCATGGGTGTAGGGAGAGTGGTTAAGCACGCATCCATGAAGTACCAGTGCTGATTGTCAGCGAGGAGGAGATGTTATTTCCATCTGCACAGACTGTGATATCCCGTTGACAAAGTCAAGGATCCATTTGCAGTGGGTATACAGAGGCCCAGAATTTGGAACTTGTTGGTTGGAACTAAGGATGTGATTGTGTTGAACACTGAGCTGTAATCAATAAACAGCAGCCTAATGTACTGTAGGTATTACTATTGTCCAGGCCGACTCCTGCTCCTATTTCTTGTGTTCTTATGTCATCCTCTGTGACAGATCACAGGGTCACCAGATGCTGCAGGGAGTCGCATGTTTAAAATTTTATTCTACCTTTTGAAATGTGCATAAAAGGTGTTGACCTCATCTGGGAATGAAGCATCACAGTCATTCACGATGTTCTGTTTTGCTTTGAAGAAAATAATGGCCTGCAAACCCTGCCAGAGCTGACATGCATCCAGTTCCATCTTTAACCTCAACTGGAGTTGTTTTCTCACCCTTAAAATACCCTTCCATAGGTTGTACCTGGACGTCTTATATAGTTCTGGATCAACAGTCTTGAATGCCACAGATCTAGCACTCAGCACACTGCGAATCTCCTGGTTCATCCACGGCTTTTGGTTTGGGTATGTTCTCAAAGGTACACACTCATCCACACAGGTCTTGATGAAGTCGGTGACAATTGTGGCACATTCATTCAGACTTGAAGATGAATCCCTGTGTATTGTCCAATCCACAGACTCAAAGCAGTCCTGTAAGCGCTCCTCCTCCCCCCTTAACCACTCCTTCTTGGTACTCATCACTGGGGCTGCAGTCTTCAGTCTCTGCCTATATGCTGGGAGTAGAAGTACAGCCAGATGATCAGATTCTCCAAAGTGTGGGGGTGGGACGGCTCCGTAATTGTTCTTGATGGTGATATAACAGTGTGTTGGCTCCTCTGGTTCCACAGGTGTATGTTGGTGGTAGTTGATCAGAGGCTGCTTCAAGCTGGCCTGGTTGAAACCTCCCACAATGATAGGGAAGACGTCAGGGTTCGCTGTTTCGTGCCTGTGATTACATTGCCCCGCTCCTCCAGTCCCTGCCTGGCCTTGGCCTGAGGTGGAATGTACACCACGGCTGGGTTGATGGTGGAAAACTCCCCCGGCAGATGAAGTGGACGACTGCTAGATGTTCCATGTCAGATGAGTAGGTCTGTGACAGAACTGCCACATTTGTGCACTACGAGGAGTCACTGTAAAACATACTCCGCCTCCTCTGTCTTTAAAAGATTTGGCTGCCCTGGCTTTGTGGCGAACGGTGAAGCCATCAGGCTGCAGTGCTGTGTCCAAACTCGCTGGTGTGAAGCAGCAGACCCTGATGTCCCTCTGGCACAGCAGCCTTGCTCTGAAGTCTTCAGTTTTATTTTCCAGAGACTGTACGTTTGCCAGCAGATCGTCTGGAATGGAGTCTCAAGCCTCTGCATTTCAATCAAAGACTGGCACGCCATTCCGATTCTGTTTTCTTAAAGGGGAGTCTGCCCTCCAAGGTTTATCAATTTTGAGTATAGGTAGATTTTTCTAAAGTCTTAAAACAATGCTGCTCATTGAAGTACCCATGCCTGAAACTGCGGATTTCATCTGTAGTAGGTCTATACAGGAATATTGGTTAATTTCAATTGGAGCTGCAGTCGAAGATTCGCCACTTGATAATGCCATGTTAATTTATGGAGGTAAGCATAGGGGAGATGTCAGAGGTATGACTTTTACACAGAGAATGTGAAGTACCTGGAATGCATTGCCATGCTGCTGTTAGAGGCCGATACAGTACATTAGGGACATTTAAGAAACTATTAGGTATCCAGATGGATTAGAGGAAAATTGAGGGCCATGGAGAAGGAAAGGAGTAGATTGATCTTGGAGTAGGTTAGATGTTCTGCACAATATCTTGGGCCAAAGAGCCTTTTCTGTGCTGTCGTGTTCTTGTTCCATCTCTATTTTTTGTAATTTATTTTTTTATTTAAGTTCATCATCAAACTAACATTTCTATAAGATGTCTTTCAGACATTGTACATATATATCATATAATCATATATATCACAGATCTCCACAAAGTATTTATCTGAGGTATACACTCATAGAAAAGAGTGGAAAGAAAAAACAAGCAAAAGGAAAGAACTATGTACATGTAGGGAGTGATCCTTTTTTTTTACAACACATTCATTGATTTGTGAGAATAGAATCAGGCCTATGAGGCATTATATAGTTAAACCATTTTTCCCAGTATGAATCAAATTGTTCCAAATTGGATAAAATTCTCTTACGTTTGATTGGATTTAATAGCCCATTGACATTAAAAGAAATGAATTTTACCTTGTCCTTAGCCATCTGTATTTATCTGTCAATGTATCATTGAAATTAGAATAAAACTTAATCGATCTACTCCCTGAACAAATAAGAACCAAGAAACACAAATAACAACAAAAATGGCAATGAATGTGTGATTCCAAGGCTGAGGTCTCTAGTAGATGACTCTGGGTTGAGCTAGAGGAAATGTCTAGCTGTGGGGGATAACCCCTCCTACTTGTGAGTTGAGGGCCCCCAATGCAGTATTCATAAAAGTCAGTGAACAAATCCATTACACAGAAGATTTCTCTGTGTACTCCTATATATATATATATGTGTATATACATACATACATACACACACACACATATATATATGCATACATTACATACACATATATATATATTCTCATTTTGGTGGGGAAAAAGGACTAAGTGAGAGAATAAAGAATAACAACTAGGTAATATAAAATCCACATTATAATAAGTATTTCTCAAGATAGGTATATCACCGTGTACTTTTGCTTCCGTTTAGCTTCTCAGCATTTTTAAAGTTAGCCAAACCTTATGGCTCTTCTTTTTACTCCATCTCTATTCTAAAGGGGTATTCTGACGCTGTGCCCTCTGATAATGGACTCGACTGCTATTGAAAACATCTATACATTACATTACAGCTATATGAGACCTTGGTCAGACCCCACTTGGAGTACTGTGTTCAGTTCTGGTCTCCTCACTACAAGAAGGATGTGGATACTATAGAGAGAGTACAGAGGAGATTTACAAGGATGTTGCCTGAGTTGGAGAATAGGTTGAGTGAACTTGGCCTTTTCTCCTTGGAGCAACGGAGGATGAGAGGTGACCTGATAGAGGTGTATAAAATGATGAGGGGCATTGATCGTGTGGCTAGCCAGAGGCTTTTTCCACACAGCTGAAATAGCTAACACGAGGGGCATAGTTTTACGGTGCTTGGAAACAGGTACTGAGGGATATCAGGGGTAAGTTTTTCACACAGAGAGTGGTGGGTGCATGGAATGCACTGTCAGCAATGGTGGTGGAATCGGATACAATTAGGGTCTTTTAAGAGCCTCTTAGATAGGTACATGGAGCTTAGAAAAATAGAGGGCTATGCGGTAGGAAAATTCTTGGCAGTTACTAGAGTAGGTTACACGGTTGGCACAACATTGTGGGCTGAAGGGCCTGTAATGTGCTGTAGATTTCTATGTTCTATGTTTTATTTCTCCATATCCACTCTTATTAGGCCTTTCAGTATTCGATAGGTGTCAGTGAGATACCTCCTCATTTTTCTAATGGGTGTGGAGCCAGCAAACACTCCTCACACATTAATCCTTTTATGATCAGGATCAGAGAGTCCAGATCATGAGCCTCCTCTGATCCTCTCAATTGCCAGCACATCCTTGCTTAGATATGGGGCCCAAACTGTTCACAGTACTCTAAACGTCTTCTGACTAATGACTTGTAAAGCGTCACATCCTTGCTTTTATATTATAGTCCTCTTGAAATGAATGTTAACATTGCATTTGCCTTCCTCAGTACCAATTCAACATGTAAGTTAACATTTAGAGAATCCTACACTAGGGCTCCCGAGTCCCTTTGCAACTCTGATTTCTGAATTCCCTTCCCTTTCAGGAAATGGTCTACTTTCACCTTTGTTCATTCTCCTAATCTGTCCATGTTCTTCTGCAGACTCCCTGATTCCTCAATACTGCCTGCCCCTCCACCTTCCTTTGTATCATCCACAAACTTGGCTACAAAGCCATCAATTGCGTCATCGAGATCATTGACATATAATGTAAAAAGTGGATTCCATCACTGACCCCTGCAGAACACCAGTGATCACTGGCAGCCAACCAGAAAAGGCCCCAACTTTTGAGTGATGAAAATCTCCTTCACTACGTACAAGTACTCTGTGTGGGTTTGCCTACCGCCAAGTCATAAGCTCAATGAAGACATCAAGCTCCATCCATTATAGACAGTTATGGATACCCTCACTAGAGGGAGGTTATATTGTAATACCCAATCATCAAAGACTAGTTCACTTCCCCGCTTATCCTCCATGGCATGTTTAGCTGCCAATTCCATTGATTTGAACTGTTGGTTCCCCCTCCCGAACAAGGAGAAAATACTTCCAGCTAGCAAAGTAGTTTAAACACAGTTCATTTTTAATGGTACACATTTAAATCCAAACAACATTCATAACTCAGGGGATTTCTCTTATAAAAGAATTCCAATACAAACCATTTCTAAAACACAACGGATTTCCAAAACACAGGTACAATTCCTATAAGTTAAAAAACATACCCACGACCCCAGACAAACCAGTCATCCGTCACAGAAATCGAAGGCAGAGCAATGGATTCTAGGTTCACCCCATGTTTTTGTCATGCACCTTGATGTTCCTGGACCATACCTGTTCCCTAAATTATGTTCTGTCTTCACCACTTGGAAGACTTTGCACATGTGATATTCTTTTGGATACCTTTCAACACAAGTGGTCTGAAAGTTTTTGGAGACAGAGTTCCCCCAGTTACTGCTGTGACGTTGACTACATGAGTATACAAACTTTCCAAATGTAAACAGATCTGTTGTTTATGCGCTAAATGATAATATCAATGTAGTCTACAAGCTTTCTTGATCTAAACAACCTAGCCAGAATTGTTTATTCTGAAATAAGCCCAATTAAAACTTCCTGTTTAAGATGACATTATTGAAGGTGAATGACAGCTTACTTCAGTACTGAAGGCAAGCACTAGTTCGAAAGGCAAGAAATTCAACTGAAAACATTATTAAATACACCTTTTTTTGAAGTAAATTCTGGTTAACTATCACTGCGAACAATGAAGTGGTGAACGAAGGCGAAGCAAATTCAAGGGATGAACCATATTGATGCATTGCAAAATTGACGCAGATGGAGTTGGAGCGAGTGATTCAGAGAGGAGAAATCGAAGCCGGGGTGTTTTGATGCCGGGTGCGAGGTTGATATACACTCCTCTTTTCGCGACGCTGAGGCTGTGAGACTGCCCTGGCTGCTATGCTTTGCGGTAATTTGCCCCACTATTACAATGGGTCTACTCCAGACTGCCTTGGGGATTCAGATCTATGGACTCAAATCGGTTCCGAACATTGTTGAACACTTCTTTTGTTTGCACGATTTATGTATTTTGCTCTGTCTCTGTGCATTGGGTGTTAGTCTTTCTTTTTTTTAAATCGGGTTCTTTCGGAATTCATGATTTGTGCTGCCTGTAAGTAGACAAATCTCAAGGTTGTATAATTCATGCATTCTTTGATAATAATTTTACATTGAATCTTTAAGTTAACATACCCCACTATCTTGTACGGCAATTTTGAGCAATAGGTCCAAGTGCTTCAGACCGGCAAGTGTGCTGTATAGACAGTGTTTGTTTGCAAAGCTGTCTTTTTAACTTCAAACTGATTCAGCTTTCCACTTACAATCAGAACCGAAAGCTGGTTCCTGTTTACAGCCAGAAGCTAAACAAAGAATATCGGTTAGAAATTTAACTTATTCAAAATTAGCACTTTGATCTTTAGAAGTGTTAGCTATTAATGTTTAGAAAGCTGAGCTTGACAAAACACAAGGCCCCATGGCCAAGAGACAGTGACTATCCATCACATCTGAAATTAGCTTGGATAGTATTAAACTAGTTTCTAATCAGCATTAAATTATAATTGAGCATGAAATGACATCAAATAAACCAATTAATTTCAAAGCCATATGGATTGCTGATATGGGAACCACAAATGTTGGAAACATTTGGAAAGTGCTCAGTTTGGACCATCAATTTTGGTTAAAATCAGTGCTACTGACAGCAGTATCTCGGGAGCTGAGGTCGGTAAAGGTACTGATTGTGCGATAGATGTCTTCAGTGCATATATGTTCTGCACCTGCAGATTGATCAATAAGTGTTTTCATTTACTACCTTCTTTAGAAAGAAAGTAAGATTAGCTGTATTTGTCACATGTACATTGAAACATACAGTCATATGTGGTGTTTGCGTCAAATCAAATCAGCAAAGGTTGTGCTGGGCAGCCGACAACTGTCACCACACTTCCAGAGCCATCATAGCTAGGCCACAACTTGCTAACCCTAATCCATACATCTTTGGAATGTCAGAGGAAACTGAATCACCCAGAGGGAACATGCGTGGTCACGGAGAAAACATACAAACTCCTTATAGGTGACAATTGCATGTGTGATCGCTGGCGCTGCAAAAATTTAATGAATATGGCTAGTGTCTATTAACAAGTGATTGTTGTTCAAAAGTTGTTGCATCAATGGCCTGGAAGTTTAAAAGAACTGTAGATGCAAATTGCCCAAGGAACAATTTTCACAAGAATGCAGCTCAGAGGCTGAGGGCTGGGTTGAGATAACAGTCAGGTGAATCAACACTTGAAGATTTTGCAGGGAGGAGTTAAAGATTAGCTGCAGGAAGTTGGTGGAGGTGCTGGGGTAAAGATGGATTGTTGAGCATCAGTGGAAACATTGGTGGAAGATTGCTGGGAGGTCAGCTGAAGGGATTGGGCTGGCAGACTGTTTTAGGCAGTGAGATGAGGATAAATTTCCTGGGGTCAGCGGGGGGGGGGGGGATGTGGGAGATGGTACTCAAGTGGGATTGCTTGTTGAAGGGGTGGGGAAGAGTCAATAGTGAGGTCTGTGAGTGGCTGGTTGGAATGGAATTAGAATTGGTTTTGTTTATTATCATCATGTACTGAGATACAGGAAAACCTTGGCTAGCATTTTGCTCACACAAATCATTACACAGTGCATTGAGGTAGTTCAAGATAATACAATATCATGCAGAATAAAGTGCAACAGCCACAGAGGAAGCGCAGTGCAGAGAGGCAATAAGGTGCAAGATCATGACAAGGTGGATTGTGAGGTCAAGTGTCCAACTATCGTACTAGAGAGACATTGAATAGTCGTATAACAGCGTGGTAAAAACTGTCCTTAAACCTGGTGGTTCTAGTTTTCAGGCTTTTGTATCTTCTGTCCGATGGGAGTGATGAGAAATGAGAATGTCCGGGGTGGGCGGAGTCTTTCATTATGCTGGCTGCTTTACTGAGACAGCGAGAAGTTATAGACACGAGTGCGTGGAGAGAAAGCCGGTTTACTGATGTGTCGGCCTGTGTCTACAACTCTCTGCAGTTTCTTGCAAGTCATAGGCAGAGCAGTAGCTGAGAAAGAGCTGCCACATTGGTGTAAACATTACCTGAAGCTGGTGTACATCAGTAGACTCCATTATCCCTCTTCAGCATAATGAAAAGGCTGACCAGACAAGCACTGTGTGTGTGTGCTCTGTACTGCCCTGATGTACGTTTGCCAGTCTTGCAAACGGCCACTGTACATAAGCAACTGTGGTCGATGCCATGCAGAAGACCTGGACATAAAGTTGTGGAATTCACAGATCTATAGCTATTGCTTCAGTGCGTAATTGGAAAGCTATCTTGAAATTTAACTGGATGCTAAAATCATGTTAGCCTGATGGGTCGAGAAAATGCTGCATGGGCTGTAACAATTGATAGAGACTGGGTTTTATCAGAATGTTTTTGAGGCCTCTTGGAAATGGGCTTTAAGCTAATGCACAACTATTTGACTAATTCCTCCTTGAGAGCAATTAATGAATTTGCTTCCATGATGTTACAACTTGCAGGAAAGCCTTTTTCCCATGACTTATGGCTCTCTGGTCAGTTATCTTAAACCTTGCCATTGGTTGGTATCTGAACCTAAGATTCTTCGATGTTCTTATCAGTGACTTGTACTTCAAAATTTTATTTTCTGATATTGGCCAGAAGTGAGACAGTTGCTCGCCGAGTAAGTTATGTGCAATATATGAATCTTTGTGAAATTGGAGTCCACTGCATAGCCAGTCAAATTAATTGTTCTTTAATCAGCAGAATATATTTTGACGTTCCAAGTTTCATTAAAACAACATAAGGAACTTTCTGCAATGCGTGTGTGATGTGCCACGTTAGGGCACCCACCCTCCTTTTGTACCCTCTAAAACTATAACCAGAGTCCTTCCCAATATTGGCACTATCTCTACCCATTTGTACACCATCTTAACTATATAATTATTTACAAGAGATCCTAGAATTCCCATACCAGTGGCTATGTGGTAGTAAAATTCACAAGTGCTGCAAAGTTTTTAGTTGTTAGCCCCACAGCCTTCATAAGAGACAGGTGTGATCAATAAAATGCTGGTCTTACTACACATATCAAAAGAAAATGCACCAGGATTCATTCCCAGATAAACATGCCATGCACAATCTGTTATTAGTTGTTTTTCCCAGAACCATCATAAAACAGCTGGGATGTCATAAAGTATTCCCTTTTTACAGCTATAAATGTCTTCCTTTTTAAATAACTGCTAGTCAGCTCTTCAGAAATAGATAGTTCATGATTCAGATCCAAATAGAATATTAAAAATATTTATAAGAATGCAGAACATGTTCGACAAAGTAATAACTGTGCATCATGAATTTTTTTGTTGACCATTTTGTAAACACAGAAGAATAATAGTACAACATTACCCATTAGCAAGTGCGGCATGTTGTGTAATCTATCCCTGAATATGAGCTACTTTTAGAATAGATTTCTCAGCTACACCAGGAATTAACTATTGGTAATAACAGAGCCCAAGTAAATTTGCCTGATCCAACATTTGCTTGGTCATCTGACATTTGACATATTATTACTTCTGGGAAAAGCAAAAAAACACGTCAATGTTACTGGGACAATATCAAGACCACTTCATGACTACTCTACCATTTTCTACTGTTTATAATTTCAGAATAAAATCAAACAACTAAACAAGCAATTTTGTAAAGCTAGCTTTAATTTGGACATCTAAATTAAGATTAGCATTCCAAAGTAGATAATTCATAAGGATAATGAATGGATAAACATTAACCTTTGTAATTCTTTGCTCGTTTTCTTAATTAGCTTAAAGGCCTCATAGTTTATCTTTATTTTCAGTACCCAATGGCATTCACATGATTCATTTTTACTTCTTTTCCATTACATCAAATGCCTTTGATATAATAAAAACACAAATATATTTGATCATCAAATATAAATGCAAGACTGTACAGGAGCTGGAATTCCAGAGTAAGTGCTGGAGGAACTCAGCCAGTCAGGCAGCATCTGTGAAGAGGAATAAGCAATCGGACCAAGACCATTTATCGGGACCCATTAGAAACGTCTGTATTCCTTACTGCATTTTGATCAATGAATTGCCCCTTTTTTAAAATCAATGTTGTTTCATCCAGAAATACATTGTCACCCAGCAGATTACAAGAGAACTTATTAAATACTGCTGCTGAAATAAGATTTTATTGAATTTGGATTTGATGCCCCAGATAAAAACACAAAAAACATCAATCTGAATAAGTGTATTCCATGGCATTGTTTCCTATTGGCTGTTTTAAAGCACTCTAAGTGCATTGTAGCATGTGCTGCTGTCATTTTGATTTTTGGGGGCAATTTTTTGTGGTCAGAGTTTAAACATTAGCTGTATTGTTTCCCATCCTCATCTGGGGGATCAACTGAAATACATCCATACATAGAGGTTATTTACAATGAAAGCTTAATTTTAGCTGCTTCTGTATATGTATTTTAATTCAATTTGCATTTAGTCTTTTAATATGTTTCCCTTGTAGTTTAGAATAAATAAATCAATTACTAATTACTTTAAAAGCTCTATTATTTCATTTCTTAATAAAATAATGAAGGTCGCATTTAGAATATTTTCAACAGTTTTGGGTCCCGTATCTCAGAAAGGATGTTTTGCCATTGGAGAGAGTCCAGAGGAGGTTTACGAGGGTGATTCTGGAAATGAAGGAGTTAACATATGAGGAACGTTTGGCAGCTTTGGGCCTGTACTCACTAGAATTTAGAAGAATGTGTGGGAATCTCATTGACACCTACCGAATGTTGAAAGGACTAAAGGACTGGATGAGGTGGATGTGGGGAGGATGTTTCCTTTTTTGGGGATATCCAGAACTAGAGGGCACAGCCTCAAAATTGAGGGACGACCTTTTGGAACAGGGGTAAGGAGTAAATTTTTTTTAGCCAAAGAGTGGTGAATCTGTGGAATGCTCTGCCGCAGACTGTGGTGAAGGCCAAACTTGTGGGTATATTTAAAGCAGAAGTTGATAGTTTCCTGATTGGTCAGGACATCAAAGGATATGGCGAGAAGGCAGGTGTATGGGGTTCAGTGGGATCCGGGATCAGCCATGATGGAGCAGACTCAATGGGCTGAATGGCCTAATTCTGCTCCTATATCTTGTGATGTTAAATGATGTTGTACATTACATGAGATCCATTGTGGTATTAGACTTGGTGATTATTTTCAAATATTAAAACATTTGTAATGTTGTTGAGGGATCAGTTTTGAACAACGTTACAGATGTAATAACAGTAATTCTCTTTGTGAATAGATTTTCTTCAAACCAACTAACAGCTGGCAACTATTAGAATTTACTTTAAAAATTATTAATTGGACTCCTACACAGAAAATCCCACAAAGGGTCCTGAGAGAGAATCTTTTAAAACGTGAAGTGCGCGGTGTGGAAACAAAACTTTGTAGAACAAGACAGACACTGAAACTTTGGGTTGTGTGCTTCCACATGAACGGTGTACTTACCCCCAAGGTAAGCACAGTGGTGGTATCAGTCACCATGTCTCAAGTGCTACGCATCTCTCGTTCTACAATGGCCCGCACAGAAACATTGTGAGCCACAAACAGGAAAGCAGCACCAGTAAAAGTAAACAGGTTAACTTTGTAGGCATCTCCATTACAGAAGACATGGATCAGTTCAGCGCACATCCAACACGGAATCAGATTTGTTCTTTGTTTAATTGGCGATACAGCACGGTAACAGGCTCTTCTGGCTCAATGAGCCCATGCCACCCAGTTACCCACATGTGACCTGCTAACCTGGACTCCTTTAGAAAGTAGGAGGAAACTGGAACGCCTTGAGGAAAGCATTGGGTCACGGGGAAAACATACGAACACTGTACAGACAGCAGCGGAATTGAACCTGGGTCGCTGATGTTGTAATGGCATTGCGCTAACCGCTAAGCTACCGTGCCCAATTTCTGATCATTATTCAAGTGACATCTTCTATATTTTAGCAGAAGGGGCCCTAATTGTCCTGATTTCCGTTTTGTTTGCCCACCTCTGTCTCCAAGGTCTCTGGTGCGTGGCAGAGAAGTAGCCTACCAGCAACAGATTAAATTCAGAGCTGTGGTATTAAATGCTCTAAGCAGAAATGGGCACGACACTGGCTGGTTTGTAGTCACAGCTGGCCTCCAGGCTTGCGTGCAGTTAGTCTGTGGAGCAGCACAATATATTGACAATCATGCCTCCTGTGCACAGTTTTTTGTATGATATGCCCATGTTGAAACCTCTCCCCAGCAAAAATGGAACAAACGTCAAGCTTCTCCCACCTTCTCCCCATCACCACCTTCTACATTTTAGACCTGGTGGAATATCTTGTCAACTTTCTATTCTTTTTCTTTTGCCAATATGTCAGAACGCTGTGACAATTAAGGCACAGCCATTGTCTCCCCATATGAGTTTCAGCATGTGCACAAGGAAAGCACTGACCGACAGCAGAGTTTTATGCTTCAAAGTAGCTTGAGGTCAGACTGATCCGCAGGAACTGTGCTTTTAATAGTTGTCAAGATGGCCACAGTTGTTTGAGTCCTGAAGCTGCAATATCAGGGCATCATCCACTTGATTCAGTTTTTCTTGTTCACCAGATCTTTGAAGAAGCCACAAAGGTGACGTAAGCTTTAATTTTCTAAGTAAAAGTCAAAGTTAAGTTTATTATCGTGTGCATAAGTACAGGTAAGTGCAGGTGCAATGTAAAGCTTGCATTACAGGCACATAGTATGTTAGCAGCATTTACATGAACAACTTAAGCCTGCCATAAATTATTGCAGTTTTTAAGAGAAGGAACACAATTAAAACATAAAAGCAAAGTCGCTTTTAGTCCAAAGTGGTCATAGTTTTGCTGAAACTAAAGATTAGGGTTTTGCTGTTTGGTTCAAGCACTGAGTGGTTGAAGGGAGGTCGCTGTTCAAAGTTAACCTATCATGGAGCCAGCAAAGCACCAGATTGCACAGCCCTCCTAAAAACACACCATTAGATTGTTTATCACAGGTTCCGATCACACGCAGCTTCATAGTAGAATCATATTTGCAAGAAGTAACAGAAAGGGAAGTAGTTTTGTGAGCTCTCTGAAGGACGTCGCCATTTGTCACATTGTTCACTGGCGCCGTCTCATATGACACATGTTTCAAGGACTCTGGTTCGATGTTTAATATTCTGTGTGCTTTTCACTCATTTTTGCTGTTTGTGCAATTTGCCCTTTTTTTGCACGTTGGGTATTTGATGTTTCATTGAACAGGGTCCATGGTGTTTCTTTGTTTGGTGGCTGTCTGCGGGAAGACAAATCACAGTGTTGTACACTGATAATAAATGTTCTTTGAACTTTGAGAAGGTGAAAGGTTCTGCTTAGCTCCACAGTAATATTGTGAATATCCGCCAGTCTGTCTTGGCTCCCACCAGTGGGGCTTAGCCACAACCAATTCCTTTGCAAGGTAAATTAGCTTCTTATTGCCATATGTAC
Source organism: Hemitrygon akajei (assembly GCF_048418815.1). Classification (NCBI taxonomy): domain Eukaryota; kingdom Metazoa; phylum Chordata; class Chondrichthyes; order Myliobatiformes; family Dasyatidae; genus Hemitrygon; species Hemitrygon akajei. The sequence goes on from NC_133126.1 coordinate 163,629,966, forward strand.
TGAGGTACAGTGAACTACTTTTCTTGAATATCATTCATACAGGTCAGTTCATTACAACAGTGCATTGCGGAAGTACAAGGTCAAAACAACAACAGAGTGCAGACTTGAGTGTTACAATTACAGAGAAAGGGCAGTAAGGTGGAAGGTCATAATGAGGTAGATTGTGCATTCAAAAGTCCATGTTACCATACTCTGGAACCATTCATTATTCTTGTATCAGCAGGACAGAGCTGTCCTTGAGCCTGGTTGTCCGTGTCTCCAGGCTTCTAGATCAATGTGGAGTGCAAGGAGAGAGAAAGGGTTAATGTATCAAGAGCATTCAATGACTTTGTGACTGTACATGCAGTTTAGAAGAATGAAGGAGAATCTCATTGAAACTACCAAATATTGAGAGGCCTCGACAGAGTGGGTGTGCAGAGGATGTTTACTATTGTGGGAGAGTCCTGCGTGAAGAGGTCACAGCCTCACAATAGAAGGACATCCCTTTAGAACTGAGATAACCATATAACAATTACAGCACAGAAACAGGCCATCTCGGCCTTTCTATACCGTGCCGAATGCTTACTCTCACCTAGTCTCACCTACCTGCACCTACCTGCCCATAACCCTCCATTCCTTTCCTGTCCAGAAACCTATCCAATTTTACTTTAAATGACAAAATCGAACCTGCCTCTACCACTTCTACTGGAAGCTCGTTCCACACAGCTACCACTCTCTGAGTAAAGAAGTTGCCCCTCGTGTTACCCCTGAACTTTTGCCCCCTAACTCTCAACTCATGTCCTCTTGTTTGAATCTCCCCTACTCTCAATGGGAAAAGCCTATCCACATCAACTCTATCTATCCCCCTCATAATTTTAAATACCTCTATCAAGTCCCCCCTCAACCTTCTACGCTCCAAAGAATAAAGACCTAACTTGTTCAACCTTTCTCTGTAACTTAGGTGCTGAATCCCAGGTAACATTCTAGTAAATCTCCTCTGTATGCTGTCTATTTTGTTGACATCTTTCCTATAATTCAGTGACCAGAACTGTACACAATACTCCGAATTTGACCTCACCAATGCCTTGTACAATTTTAACATTACATCCCAACTCCTATACTCAATGCTCTGATTTATAAAGGTCAGCATACCAAAAGCTTTCTTCATCACCCTATCCACATGAGATTCCACCTTCAGGGAACTATGCACCATCATTCCTAGATCACTCTGTTCTACTGCATTCCTCAATGCCCTACCATTTACCATTTATTTCCTATTTTGATTAGTTCTACCAAAATGTAGTACCTCACACTTAGCAGCATTAAACTCCATCTGCCATCTTTCAGCCCACTCTTCTAACTGGCCTAAATCTCTCTGCAAGCTTTGAAAACCTACTTCATTATCCACAATGCCACCTATCTTCGTATCATCTGCATACTTACTAATCCAATTTACCATCCCATCATCCAGATCATTAATGTATATGACAAACAACATTAGACCCAGTACAGATCCCTGAGGCACACCACTAGTCACCAGCCTCCAACCTGGCAAACAATTATCCACCACTACTCCCTGGCATCTCCTATCCAGCCACTGTTAAATCCACTTTACCACTTCAATATTAATACCTAACAATTGAACCTTCCTAACTAACCTTCTGTGTGGAACCTTGTCAAAGGCCTTACTGAAGTCCGTATAGACAACATCCACTGCTTTACCCCATCAACTTTCCTAGTAACCTCTTCAAAAAATTCAATAAGATTTGTTAAACATGACCTTCCACGCACAAATCCATGTTGACTGTTCCTAATCAGACCCTGTCTATCCGGATAATTATATATACCATCTCTAAGAATACTTTCCATTAATTTACCCACCACTGACATCAAACTTACAGGCCGATAATTGCTCAGTTTACTCTTAGAACCCTTCTTAAACAATGGAACCACATGAGCAATACAGCAATCCTTCGGCACCATCCCTGTCTCCAATGACATTTGAAATATTTCTGTCAGAGCCCCTGCTATTTCTACACTAACTTCCCTCAATGTCCTAGGGAATATCCTGTCAGGATCTGGAGACTTATCCACTTTTATATTCTTTAAAAGTGCCAATACTTCCTCTTCTTTAATCTTCATAGTTTCCATAACTACCCTACTTGTTTCCCTTACCTTACACAATTGAATATCCTTCTCCTTAGTGAATACCGAAGAAAAGAAACTGTTCAAAATCTCCCCCATCTCTTTTGGCTCCACACATAGCTGTCCACTCTGATTCTCTAAGGGACCAATTTTATCCCTCACTATTCTTTTGCCTTCGGATTTATTTTCACCTTACTTGCCAAAGCAACATCATATCTTCTTTTAGCGTTTCTAATTTCTTTCTTAAGATTCTTTTTACATTCTTTATATTCCTCGAGCACCTCATTTACTCCATGCTGCCTATATTTATTGTAGATCTCTCTCTTTTTCCAAACCAAGTTTCCAATATCTCTTGAAAACCATGGCTCTCTCAAACTTTTAAGCTTTTCTTTCAACCTGACGGGAACATGAAGATTCTGTACCAACAAAATTTCACCTTTAAATGACCTTCATTTCTCTATTACATCCTTCCCATAAAACAAATTGTCCCAGTCCACTCCTTCTAAATCCTTTCACATCTCCTCAAAGTTAGCCTTTCTCCAATCAAAAATCTCAACCCTGGGTCCAGTCTTATCCTTCTCCATAATTATATTGAAACTAATGGTATTGTGATCACTGGACCCGAAGTGCTCCCCAACACACACCTCCGTCACCTGACCTATCTCATTCCCTAACAGGAGATCCAACACTGCCCCTTCTCTAGTTGGTACCTCTATGTATTGCTGCAAAAAACTATCCTGCACACATTTTACAAACTCCAAACCATCCAGCCCTTTTACAGAATGGGCTTCCCAGTCTATGTGTGGAAAATTAAAATCTCCCACAATCACAACCTTGTGCTTACTACAAATATCTGCTATCTTCCTACAAATTTGTTCCTTCAATTCTCGCTCCCCATTAGGTGGTCTATAATGCACCCCTGTAAGTGTTACTACACCTTTCCTATTACTCAATTCCACCCAAATAATCTCCCTAGATGAGCCCTCTAATCTATCCTGCCAAAGCACTGCTGTAATATTTTCTCTGACAAGCAATGCAACACCTTCCCCTCTTGCCCCTCTGATTCTATCACACCTGAAGCAACGAAATCCAGGAATATTTAGTTGCCAGTCACACCCCTCCTGCAACCATGTTTCACTAATAGCTACAACATCATATTTCCAGGTATCAATCCGTGCTGTAAGCTCATCCACCTTTCGTACAATGCTCTTAGCATTAAAATAGACGCATTTATGAAGCTTTCCACCTCTTACTCTCTGTTTATCCCTAACGGTGCAAACAACTTTATTATTTTTTTTCTTCCTTCTCCCCTACATCTTCAGTCTGAGTGCTCCCCTTCTCTGTCACCTGCCTATCCTCCCTCGCACACTGTCTACTAGCTTTCTCAATTTGTGAACTAACCTCCTCTCTCCTAGTCTCTTCAATTTGATTCCCACCCCCCAACCATTCTAGTTTAAAGTCTCCCCAGTAGCCTTTGCAAATCTCCCCGCCAGGATATTGGTCCCCCTAGGATTCAAGTGCAACCCGTCCTTTTTGTACAGGTCACACCTGCCCCAAAAGAGGTCCCAATGATCCAGAAACTTGAATCCCTGCCCCCTGCTCCAATCCGTCAGTCACGCATTTATCCTCCACCTCATTCTATTCCTACTCTCACTGTCACATGGCACAGGCAGTAATCCCAAGATTACTACCTTTGTGGTCCTTCTTCTCAACTCCCTTCCTTACTCCCTATATTCTCCTTTCAGGACCTCATCCCTTTTCCTATCTATGTCATTGGAGATGAGAGGGAATTTCTTTATATTTAAATTCTTTCAACAGTTGTTTCAAATGTACATCTCCTTGTCAAAAGTAACTGTTGGGCTGAGAAATAAAGGTAGGGCAGAAAGGAAGTAAGAGTGTTTGACAGAATGAAAATGTAAAACAATAGTTGAAGCAATGGTCATGCACATATAATAGATCATGTACAGTGTTGGATTTGTTCCATTATCAATTCATCAGGACCTGCTGCCTTTCCTTTCTTCATCTTATTTATTACATTACGAACTTCAGATTTTAAAATACCCAGACCTTCAATGTTCTTCTCAATTTCTGGTTTTTCACTTCGATCGTCTTCCAACAATTCCTGAATATACTCCATCCATCTGTTCATAATCTCATCTTTTTCCATGATAATGGTACCGTCCTTTGCTTTCAAACATCCACCTGAAGAACAGAGGAGCTTTTCACCAGTGATATTCTTGATTTGTTGATGTAACCTTTTTGGATCAGTAATAGGGATTCTTTCTAGTTGCTCACATTCCTGGTTTAACCATTCTCCTTTGGCTTTTTGACATAAGCTTTTAACTTTTTTATCTAAAGACTTATATTCTGTAGGATTTGCTTTCTTCCGTCTCCTTTCTTCCATTAGACTTTTGATTTCATCTGTCATCCATTTATTCTTTGTGCTTTTTTCTTTTTTTAGGAATCACTGACTTTGCTGATTCTACCAAGGCATCCTTCAGAGAGTTAAAGTTCATTTCTACATGATTGCTATCATCTTCAACAGATTCCATTTCTAGACTTTGAAATCTATTCCTTACTTCAGTTGTAAATGTTTGTCTTAAATTTTCTTCTTTAATTAATTGCGAGTAGTCAAGGGATTGTTCAGGTTTTTGCTTCTTTAGTTTTTAAAGTTTTACTTTTACATGACGTGTAACTGGGTTCTGGTCACTACTACAGTCTGCACCTGGATATGTTTTGCATTAAGTCACTGAGTTTCTAAATCTTTGGTTTATAGTAATAAAGTCATTTGATTTCTGGTGTTATCACTTGGATTTTTCCAGGTCCACAAGCGTCTTGGATGGTTTTTAAAGTAGGTATTCATAATGACCTGATTATTCATCTTGCACCATTCTACCCATTTCTCACCCCTTTCATTTCTTTCCCCTAGTCCAAATTTTCCTATGGTATTTCCATCAGCACCTTGTTCTATTTTAGTATTTAGATCTCCCACGACAATACCAATTATCACCCTTGAAGATGATCGAATTGAAAAACTTACTGATTTAATCAATGGCATTTATGAGACTGGAATAATACCAGAAGAGATGAAAAAAATCAGTATTTATCACTCTTCCTAAGAAACCTGGAGCAATAGAATGTGAATTGTATAGGACCATAAGTTTAATGAGTCATATCACCAAGATACTTATAAGAATTTTGATGACAAGGGCTAAAAGTAAGATACAAGCTGAAATAGGTAAAGAACAATGTGGTTTTGTGAAAGACAAAGGTATAAGAAACCCGATATTGATGTTAAGGATACTATCAGAACGAGCTGTTCAAGTGTAAAAAGATTTGTTTGTTTTATCAACTACACAAAAGCAATTGATAAAGTGAAGCACAATAAGTTATTTGAAATATTACAGGAAACTCTAGATCTGGATTCAAAAGACCTCTGCCTAATCAAAAGTCTGTACTGGGAACAATCTGCCGCTGTAAGAATAGATGGAGAGTGAGTCAGTTTACGAAAATCAAGAGAGGCGTTAGACAAGGGTGTGTTTTCTCCCCTGATTTGTTTAATGTGTACAGTGAAACAATATTATAAAAAATAAGAGAGACATCTTGGGAATCAAAGTTGGCGGTGAAAACATCAATAATTTCAGATATGCAGATGACACTGTGTTAATTGCAAGTACTGAGGAAGAACTACAAAACTTAATTGATATAGTTGTTGAAGAAAGTGCAAAAATGGGTCTATCTATCATTTGCAAAAAGACAGAATATATGGTGATATCCAAAAAGAAGGAGAATCCTATCTGCAGGCTGAGAATAAACGGGGAAGACATAAAACAAGTACAGAACTTTTGCTACTTAGGAAGCTGGGTGACATCAGATGGCAGGTGCAACATGGACACCAAAAGAAGAATAGGGATGGCAGAAGACACCTTTACGAGAATGAAGAGTATACTGACCAACACCAAACTAGGCATGACAACCCACCTCAGAGTACTGAAATGTTACGTTTATCCGGTTATGTTATGTGGCTTAGAATGTTGGAGAATATCTAGTAACATGAGGAAACGAATTGAAGCAGCAGAGATGTGGTTTCTGAGGAGGATGCAAAGAATAACATGGACGAAATGAATATCTAACGAGGATGTCATGATTAGAGCAAGCACAAAAAGAGAAATAATGAATGAGATCATGAAAAGGCAATGTAACTTCATTGGACACGTGATTAGGAAAGAGGAGTTAGAATGCACGGTAATTATGGGAAAGATTGAAGGGAAGAAAGCAAGAGGAAGGCAGAGACAAATGATGATGGAGACAGCAGCCAGAGAACTGGAACTGAATACCAATGAATTGATCCACTTGACCCGAAACAGGAGTGTGTGGGCCATGGCAGTCAAAGCTCAAACTGGGCATGGTACCTGATGATGATGATGATGACAGTGTTGGATAATTTGATTTGCAATGATTATGTCTGATCATATTGTGTCTTTGTGTCTGTAAGAACAACTTTAATGCATTGCATTTATTTCATGTATTGACACTAAATCAAAATTTGTCTAAGATAAAGCAGATCACAAAATAGCAATTTTTTTAAAAGCTAACCATGGGCAGCAAGCACTGATCACATTTAGCTGCCTACATTCTGTAACTGAATTTGCTGAAGCATTTTCTGTTTCATCATAGAGCACATCGATGCTTTTGCTGCAAATTTTGGACTTTTGCGGGGAGACTAGCGTCTTCATTGTAATGTATTGTGTTATGAAAGATGATGTTCTGAAACTTGTGGCCTGGCACAATATGCTTCTAAAGGACAGCGTGTGAAATAGTTTCCATGATTAATGATGCATTTAGTACACCTTTACTAAATGATATTACACTTATCAACTATCTCAAGCCGCTAAATGGCCCCTTCCACCACTCTCTGTCAGGATTGTTCACACTCCTGATGGGAAGTACACGTATCCACAGGTGCAATGAAAAATTTGCAGTAGCATCACAGGCATATCACATCACATGAGCCGCATTCACAAGCAGATACACAATTTTACGGGGAAAACTATAATTAGAGCAATAATGTGCAAAGTGATCAGAAGAATCATTGTGTAGGAATGGTTGAAGAGAGCTTGCTGTTCCTGAAGCTGGTGGTGCGGGACTTTGGGCTTCTGTACCTCCTGCCTGGTGGTAGTTGCAAACAGATAGCATGGTCCGGAGAATGAGGATCTTTGATGGATATTACCTGCCCAAGGCAGTTTCTGCCTCAGTGGAAGGATAGAGGGATATGGTATAATGTGTCGGACAGACATCACTAATTTTTGCAGCTTTATGCTTGCCTGTGCATTTGAATTCATGATATATGCCGGTGATATTAAACCTGATTCTGAGCTGCCACACCAGACCATGAGGCAGCCAGTTAGGATTTGTTCAACTGAACATCTGTGGAAGTTTGTCAGAGCGTTCGTGATCAGCCTTAATCATCCTTAACCTCCTAAGGAGAGTAATGATGCTGGCACACTTTCCTTATGATTGCACGTATGTGCTGGTCCCAGAACAGGTCACCCGATGCGTTAACACCCAGGGGTGGAAAGCTCGCGTCGATGTGCATTGTTGGATGCCTTTCTTTCCCTTCACTGAAGTCAGTCATTGCTGATGTTATGTAGGAGATTGTTGTTCAGCCAGGTGTCCTAATTAGCACTGATTATATTTCATAATTTAATTAGTCTTTTTTTATTTTAGCTCGATTAAAATAAAATTGAAAATCTAATATGTATGGACATACAGCTGATACCTGGAACATGCATCTGAAATTATCAATTAACGACAATGCAAATTACCAGAAAATTCACAGATCCTAAAATTGGAAATTTGTTCAGTAATTCAGTCACACCTACAAGACAATTACCAGCTGCCTGGATTTGCATCAGTTGCATTGCATCTTCTGCCTGGTGCAAAAATATATATCAAAAAACTACTTGCTGTTTTATTAGATTTGCTGGAGCGGTCATCCTTTATGTGGGACTTGTGTAAATAATCATGAACTTACAGATCTCTGCTACTAAGCTCAACGCAGCTCACGAGGTTCAGTCAAGGCCTCACGTCTCCCAGCTCTTCATTGCTTTTCATACACATGCCAATCTTCGGCCACTATGTGACATTGACATGATAAAGGTTCAAATTATATGTATTCCATCCGATTTCATATTTTTTTGCCTTCCTTCCCGTTACTGAAGTCAGAAATTGCTGGTGTTATGCAAAGGGTTGTTGTTCAGCCAGGTATCCTAATTTAAACTGATAATAATCTTATTTAAATTGCTTGCATTTCCCGTCTCTGACAAGTACATAGAACACAGATCAGTGCACATTCTTTAGCTCACTATGTCTATGCTAACTATAATGCCAATTTAAATTGCATATCTGCCTGCACATGGTCCAACCCTTTCAGTTCCCTGCTTGTTCATGTGCCAGTCTAAAACCTACTTAAATGTTGCTGTCATATCTGATTCCACCATTTCCCCTAGCAGTACATTCCAGGCACCTACCACATTTAGTGTATAAACTAGCTTGCCCCATCAATCTCCTTTAAGCTTCTGTCTCTCACCTTAGGGCTTTGCCCTCTAATATTTGCCTTTTCCATCCTGGAGGATAAATTACTCTGACTATCTGCTCCTCTCATAAGTGTATATATTTCTGTCAGATCGGCCCCTCACCTCAGATGCTCCAGAGAAAGCAGTTCCGGTTTATTCAGCTTCTCCTTATAGATAAAATTCTTTAATCCAGGTGACCTCTTGGCGAACCTCTTCCAAAGGCTCCACGTCCTTCCTGTAATGCTGTGACCAGAACTGCATGCATTACTCTAAATGTGGCCAAACCAAAGTTTTATACAGTTGCAGCATAACTTTTATGTGTAACAGTCCAACTGACATTCTTGCAGTTGAGGGAGTACAGAGAAGGTTCACCAGATTGATTCCTGGGGTGGCAGGACTTTCATATGAAGAAAGACTGGATCGACTAGGCTTATACTCACTGGAATTTAGAAGATTGAGGGGGGATCTTATTGAAACGTATAAAATTCTAAAGGGATTGGACAGGCTAGATGCAGGAAGATTGTTTCCGAAGTTGGGGAAGTCCAGAACGAGGGGTCACAATTTAAGGATAAAGGGGAAGCCTTTTAGGACCGAGATGAGGAAAAACTTCTTCACACAGAGAGTGGTGAATCTGTGGAATTCTCTGCCACAGGAAATAGTTGAGGCCGGTTCATTGGCTATATTTAAGAGGAAGTTAGATATGGCCCTTGTGGCTAAAGGGATCAGGGGGTATGGAGAGAAAGCAGGTACAGGGTTCTGAGTTGGATGATCAGCCATGATCATACTGAATGGTGGTGCAGGCTCGAAGGGCCGAATGGCCTACTCCTGCACCTATTTTCTATGTTTCTATGATTACCACAATCATGCTGCCAGGAGTCCTGCCATTTATTGTCTGCCAATTACTTTATTCTTTTATCTTTGACCTCTCTAAGTGCAACACCTCACACTTAGAATATGGATCACTACAGCAATGGACAAGCCGTTTGCCCCTTGATGTTGTGCTGATGTTATTGTTAATTTATACTAAATGTCCTCCTGTCTGTCATTCATATCCCTCCATTCTTTGTTTTCAATTGTCTATCTGAAATCCTCAATCTAAACTACAAACTGCTTTCTTCCACTGCTAACCCTGGTAACTTATTCCAGACACCAACCGCTCTCTGCATAACAAAACATCCTTGCTTGTCATGCCACCTTTAAACTTCCCTTCCCTCCAACCTTAAGAACGTGCCCTCTGCCCTGGGGAAATGATTCTGATTATCTATCCTAATTATATCTTGCGTAATTTAAAAAACCTCTGTCAGGCCTATCCTTAGCTTCTGACGCTATAAGGAGAGCAACCCTAGCTTCTCCAAGTAGAAACTTTCATCCAAATAATTTTTATATATCACAAACAACAGAGGTCCCAGCACTGATCTTTGCAGAACACTGCTGGTCACAGACCTCTTGACAGAAAAACCCCTTTTCACCCTGCCCGCTGTCTTCTGTGGCCTCCAATTTTGAATCTATTCTGCTATGGATGATTTATTCCAAATTGTTTGGATCTGTTACCAAGAGGGACTTGGTGAATGCTTTACTGCAGTTCATGTATACAACGTCAACAGCCCTTCCCTCATCAAGTAGATTGGGTCTTTTCTAAAACTATTGGATATGAAAGCTCCCAAGCAGTGAATGTCCAATTTTCACTGAGGATTGTCATCTTGTCGTAGCGGAGGGACTTATGAGTTCCTGAGATCCCGAGAGCAGTGCCGTCTGGAGTTTAACTCCTGGTCGGGTCATCCATAATGTTAAGGTCAAAGGGGAGATTCCAGAAAAAGAGCGATCCAACCAAGACCTCATCGGTGGGGCTGGCGGAAGATGGTGCCGCCTCACGACGTCAGAGACGGCGGTGGAAAGCTGCAGCAGTGAAAGGACCCCAGTCGTGTTGCATTCCATGCCACTAGACCCTGAGCCCGATCTGCCAGGGACTGTCTGGAGCCTGTCCCTGCATCATGCTCCCACGTTAAACAAAGTCACGCACAGGCTTACTCCATGAAGGGTCTCCATCCTAACATCCCAAACTAAGTCCCATGGCAATCAGCAAGTGGTGAAGTGGGGAGGATTGTGCGGTCTGGAAGCCCCTGGTCACGAGCTGGCATATTTGGGTGGTGACTGTTTGATTCAGTTGCTGGGCTCTTGGATTCAGGCAGAAAGAGCACCTCGGCAGCTGCAGTCAGAACCTTAACTATTTAGGACGCACTATGCTGACCCTACTGAGGGAACGGGCTGGAAAGGGTGCCCTAAAACAAGAGAAAATCTACAGATGCTGGAAATCCGAGCAACACACTCAGAGTACTGGAGAAACTCAGCAGACCAGGCAGCATCAGAACTGTTCTGACGATGGGGTTTGGCCAAAATGTCGACTGTTTACTCTTTTCCATAGACGCTGCCTGGCCTGCTGAGTTCCTCCAGCATTTTGTGTGTGTTTCCTAAAAATAGCCTGTCTTGAAACATTCCGACTGGATTACTGCAACCAGAAGGATCACCATATCCGGTCAGAAGCAAAGAAGCGAGCTTTGGAACGCTTGCTGATAGATTGTGCAACCAGTGATCAACAAGAATGTAAAACTGCGACCATTGCCAGAGAACTGAGAAGATGCCTGATTGACTTAGCTGCTCTTTCTGAAGTCCACCTGGCAGACGAAGGGCAACTGGAGGAGGAGAGGGGTGGTTACACTTTCTTCTGGAAAGGGAAAGGCAGCTAATGAGCCCAAGATCCATAGTGCTGGGTTTGCAACAAAAAACCAGCTTGTCAGTCAATTCTCTGAATTTCCCTTAGGGATCAGTGAACATCACATAACGATCCGTTTGATGCTTGCTAACAACTAGATGGCTATTACTCCATTAATAATTAATAGTTTTTGGTATCGCAGTGGAAAATTTCCCATTCTTCCTACCTTCCAGACTTTAAGGAATTTTGAAAGATACAACCAAGGCATTCACTATCTCTGTAGCAACTTCATTAGGTCCTGGGGACTTGTCAGCAACACTCCGCCCCCCCCATCTCAGCAGTTTGTCTTATACCAATTCTCAAGTGCTGGCGATAGTACTTAATTCCATGTCTGTATCCTTTAATATTGGTGAAATGCTCATTGTATCTTCTTCCGTAAAATATCTGTTTAACTCTGGCACATCTCTGTCCTTCATAAGTATTCTGAAGCCTCATTCTCTAAGGAGCCGATGCTCACAGTAATCTCGCTCTTTCCCACTTCTCGTACTTGTCTTTTTTTTTGTCACAAGTTTACTATCGTGGTTTCTCCTTGATGGCCTGCTTGGTCATCTTTGCTAAATTGAATTTATCCCAATTTATGGCCATTGATTTTCCTATTTTCCATATATCCATTTCCTTCTGACATGACAAACCAAGTGGCCTCGTTCTGAGACTCTGCTGGTTCTCAGGACATTCCCATCAGTCCCATTCTACTTTGTTTTCGGTAGTTTACTCTCACGTGTGCTCAACCAATTCTTGTGGTTAATGAACTCAGTGGCTGGGTATGGGCTGGGGTAGGAAACCAGACAACCTGCTTTGTTTTTCACTTTCTTCCTTAGTTTCAAAGTAATTTGTCAAAACATTTCTATAGGTTTAAAGTAGTAGAAATGGGTCTGTCGGTTGAAATAAATGAAACTGTCTTTCAGTACATGATCACAGTGTTTTTATGAAGTTTGTAGCATCTGTTAAATGTAACCTGCCAAAATGGATAACATCATAGCTTTGGTGCATGTCCATTAATTGAGAAACTATTCATTCTAATCACAGTGAACTAATGTTTTAACACACAGATTGATGCTTGAATAACCCACAAAGGGGAGGGGGCAACATTGATATTATTTCCTGCAAATAATCCCTCATGTGGATAGATCTGCATATCTTTCTTTCTGTGTGCTTTATTTTCAAACTGTTTTATTCCTAATGGCAGAGAATGCTGTCTGTTAGAAGCAGTCAGAAGTTTAGTGTTGAATTAGTATCACCCTAATGCATTTCACATGATCACCGGCTCCTTGCTTTAGTTAGAGTTGTATGATGGATTGGTGTAGACATAATTAATTAATTATGAGAGGATTGCTGGAATGCATATCTTGGACCTTATACAAAATCAATCTTGTTGGCCTTGTTTTTCCAGATGAGTGTACTCCCTGGGTTAAGGTCACATTTTTCATGTATTTATGTTTTGGTACTGAAGAAAGGGAAGCTGATTATTATGTAATGTTAGGGCAAAGATTGGTAGGTTCAATTATTTTCAAGTATTCCATAATTACAACAGAACTGAAAACTAATGACCAGAGATTTCTCTTGTTGACGTAGAAGCAAATTTGAGCAAAAATTGATCCCTCAATTGGTTATTCTAATTCCTCACTAAAGACGTGGGAGATCTAAACAGTCCCATTGAACTTTCGTGCAATGGTTTACTGGGTCATGAGGCATCCAGGTTTGAAACAGGCCTTTCAACATCAAGCATCCATTTACACTGTTCTCTCACTAACATCATTTTTATTCTCCCCTCACTTCCATCCACTTGCTTCCGTAGTCGGGACAATTTGTAATGTCTGATTAATCTGCCAATCAGCACACCTTAGGGATGCAGAAGGCAACCAGAGCAAACCCATGCAGTCACAGGAAGGGCATGCAGACTCCACGCAGACAGCATCAGAAGCCAGGATTTAGGACTTGCATGAAGATCTGATCACATTTTAGGTCATATTTATGCAGAAGTAGAGAAAATTCAACAGGGTTCACAAACTTTCTAGGACCACTGTACATAAATGTGAAGGGAATGGGGATATATAGATGATACATAAGAGGAAGACTTATAGTATAAATTGACATCAAGATTGGCAAAAATCATGAGCCAAGTGGCTTGTCCAACCATTTGGATCTTTGGCCAGCCGTGTACTGTGGCCTGTGGTTAAGGAGCTACTGTACTAAAAACAGAACTGCTTTGTGGTGTGTAGGCTTCAAATTATTGAACTTTTAATGAAATATGTGATTTCACCAACTCCCTCCTACACCAAGGTGGTTGAATTTTATGCTATTTTTACAATAGTAGACGCAAAAACAATATGCTTAGTGAAGTTATTGAAGACTAGTCCAACATTTCGAGTTTAAGTGCAGTTTAGAAAAACTGAAATAGCACAGCAATTTGGGCAATGGAGTTCTTAATTAATGGAAATATGCAAACATGATTCAATGTTTGATTTTCATTTTGCATTGCAGTTAAATCTCATTTTTTCATTATGAATAGCATCATATAATTTAAAAATGCTTATTATTTTACGTAACTGTTCACCTAATGTAAAGGATCCCAGTTTCAGCAAGACCTTGTTTTGACAGCCTTTTCCCATTTGTTTTGATCCTGTTGGAAAAATAAATGAAAATTCTACAGTCTGATCTGATAAATTTGCCTGTTTCTGTTTTTCCCCATTTCTAACTTGCAGCTATGGTGACATAAGAATTAATCACTAGTTTATTTAATTCTGTTTTGATTGTTTGCCTTTGAGGCCTCTCTTGAACCGCAGAAAATTAATGAAACAATTTGTTTCTTTTCAGTTCTGGATGTCTGCATTGGCCACAACAATTCCTGTACCGTGTGGAGCCTTCATGCCAGTCTTTGTTATTGGTGAGCTTTTTTAAAATCTTATCTACAAGTTTTCATCCCCACCCTAATCTTATCCATTTGCTGTTTGCTCTGTTATTTTGACAATTCTTCATAGAAACCATATTTCCACATCTCCTTCTTTCAACTGAAGTCCTGTGTGGTTTCTGTCCAAACCTGGTTTACATTGGGTTACCTTGATATGTCATTGTAAGGACTCTATCAGAGTTGTGTTGTACATGCATACTTTGATAATAAAATGAACCGCTGAACCTCTGAAATAGTTGAGTTTAACTGAATGCTTGTATTTTTTATTTCAGCTGCTCTTTGTTCTTGTTATTCACAGAATTGCCGTAGAGCATGGGTTTTCATCCTGGGTCCACGGACCCCTCTGTTAATGCTAGGGGTCCATTGCATAGGAAAAGGTTGGGTGCCCCTGCCATAGAGCTTTTAAACTTCAAATTGTCTTATTATTGCAATCTGTCAGTGAAATCGCTACACCAAATGAGGTTTTGCTAGAAATCTTCTTCTCGTGCATTTCAACACTGCTCTCTGCAATACGTTAGCCAGCAGCCTCTTTGGAGGCCATACGGTGGTACTTAAGGTCTTCCTGACAGTGGATGCATGATCTTGCATGGATTACATTCTTGCATATTGGTGTCTAAACGATTCTCACAGTAGGTAAAGGCAGTAATCTGCTTGAGAGAGGGACTATTTGCGTTGTAAATGTGAAATAGGCTTATATGAAATGGATTCAAATTGATTTTGCATCAAGCTTCATGTGCTAGCTTTGCTGTTTAGCTGCTGTCAAGACGTTGTACTCCCTGAAAGGGTATTGAGGATGAAAATGACGAGTGGTTTTGATGTGCTCTGGATGGTAGGTGGACTGCCATCCAGAGCAGGCAGCGTGGGATCCATTGTTTTGGGCCATTATATATACCGGGTCATGAAGCAGCTCGCACAAGGTGCTTTGCCCAGCTGATAGTTCACAGTCCCTGGACAAAACAACAGTATGTCATTGGAACCTTCACAGTAATTGCATGAAATATCAGTTATATTAAGATGTGAACCTTAGAGGCAAGAGGACTGAAAGTTCGGTCAGCTTTAGCTGACAGATGAGGGCTGCTTCAGTTATCACTGAAAAGAGCCAGCTGTTGACTTGAACAATGTGTGGTTGATGGCTAATAGCAAGAACAGATATCAGATTGAAACACAAGTGGACTGTAATCTTAGTCATGGTACATGGCCTGCATTTCCATTCTGAAGCTCCCACCTGTTTCTGTCAGGAGATCCAGTCAACAGGATGTAGATCCACCTAAAGCTCAGAGTAGGTACTAATAGCTAGGTGAGTCAGCATGACTACCCAACATTTGAATTCATTTCTACTGCTGTCCTGCTTTTAAGTGCAAGTGAAACAGTATCCTGTTGTCTTTCAGATATATTATTTATTCTACATTTACTTTAAAAAATATGATAGAACACTGGACAATATTTTTCTTTGTTTCAATGCTGAGCAGAAAAAAGACAAAATTGCTTTAATCCCATAATTGTGAAATCGGAGTTCTAAAATTACTTTGTTGTGTATTCCATATCTTTCCTCTAACAGTTGTCTGTATTCATTCAAGTTGTTCCTCCAGTGATTTCAGAGAGATTGAATCCCATTTCACAGTTATAACTGTATATAACTGAAATGACTATTTTGGGTGAGAGCTGGACTTGTAATCGATAGATCTGTACCTTCATTTTGTGTGAGAGTTTGTGGAACAATATTGTCTGTTAATGTGAGTGTGCAGTGAAGTGTAGGTTCCATATTTTCTTACAACGCGGAAGAAAGCTGTTTCAGCCACTCAAGTTTACTGCAGCTCAAAAGAGCAATTCCATTTCCCCACTAATTTTCCCAGTTTAAACTTATTCTCCCCAGTTTCCCATCAATACCCAATCCTCCAGATACCACAATATACATGCACACTGGGGGCAACTTACAGAATGTGGAACAGTCCAGCACAGCAGCAGACCTTTGGGCCACAGTGACCGTGACAACCATGATGCCAATTTAAACTGTCCACCTTTCTGCACGTGGCCTTACAATTCCCTGCCTGTTCACATGTCTGTCGAAAAGCTTCGTAAGTGTTGCTATCATATCTGCTTTCAACAGCTTTCCCAGCAGCACATTTCAGGCACCTTCCACTCTCCAATGTTAAAAAAAAGATTTTTTAAACTTCCTTCTTCTCAGCTTAAAACAATGCCCTTTAGTATTTGACATTTCCACTCTGGGTAAAAGACACCAACTACCCACCCAGTGTGTACTTCTGATGATTTTATATGTGTCAGTATAGATTTCCCCTCAATGTTCCTGAGAAAACAATCCAATTTTGTCCACGCTCTCAATGCTAATATGTTCTAATCCAGGCAACTTCTCGGTGAATCTGTTCTGCATCCTCTCCAAAATTTCCTCTTCCTTCCTATATTGCGGTGATCAGAACTGCACATCACACTGAACAGTTGTACTCAGTTCCTCTTGACTTCCCTGTTTTTATACTCAACACACCAATCAATGAAGACCAGTACAGTACGTGCTCCTCTCGACCACCCTATCTACTTGTTTTGCCACCTTCAGGGAACTATAAACTTCCACGCCAAGGTCTTTCGTTATAATTGCCCTACAATCTTTGGAATGTGGGAGGAAGCCAGGTTCCTCAGAGGAAGCTCACACATACAAAGGAAGTCAGGAAGCAGGTCACTAAAGGTGTGAGGTGGCAGTCTCCTCATTTTGCCATAGTATCACCCTTGAGCAGCTGTTGAGCTCTCTGATAGTGACCTGTGAGCCAATACCGTAGTGCTGGCAGGCTCTATTTATTGTAATTCCTAAAAGAAAACTCAAGGTTTCAATATGTGGATACCTTCTCTCCAAGAAGGTAAACAGCAGCCAATGTGTGCTTATAACATGCATATGAGGATATAATTGCCCAAAATACTCAGCTTTTTATAGACTCTGTAAAAGAATGATTTACATTTATGCAGCAATTATGAGTCCACTCTGTTGAATGGATTTATCAGACTTGCTTAATTGTTTTTAGGTTTCTGATGTTGTAACTTGTTGATGTGATAGATGTACGACATCCTCAGTTAATTGACAGTTTATTTATCTCTTCTGCAGTAACTGTTTCTATGTCCAAATTTACTCCTCATAATATATTTCTTTGATACTTCCATTTCATTTCTCAAGGCAATCATTTGGGCTGGGTGGACACTTGTGCAATTTGAAGCAGATATCCATTGGTCCTGCAGATGTGTTCTGCTTCACCAATAATCACTTCTGCATTTTATATTTGTTTCTTAGTCTTTTATTTTTCTATTTTGATGTCATTTAAACTGTTTCTCAGTGCCTGTTTTCTTGAGCTGTATTGATGCAAATCATGTTGCGTCTCTGAGCTTTCTCCAGAACCAGACTAAAAAGAACCCAAGTTTGTTCAGTTTGTAACTCATCAACAATTCCACTAAAGTGAACCCTCTGTTTTAATGTGGTATTCTACACTCAGCGGTCACTTTATTAGGTACTACCTGTACCAGATTAAGTGGCCAGTGAGCATATGTTCATAGCCTTCTGATGCCGTAGCCCAGCCACTTCAATGCTTGGCATATTGTGCAGTTCGAAATGCCAACTGCACGCCACCGTTGTAACACGTGGTCATTTACATTACTGCCACCCTTCCTGTCAGCTTGAACCATTCTCCCCTGATCTCTTCTGTAACAAGGCCTTTTTGCCCACAGAGCCACTGCTCATTGGATTTTTTTTTTGTTTCTTGCGCTATTCACTGTAAACTGCATGAAAATCTCAGGAAATTAGCAGTTTTTGAGATACTCAATCTACCCCATCTGGCACCAACAATCATTCCATGGTCAAAGTCACTTAAATACTTAGATCACATTTCTTCCCCATTCTGATGTTTGGTTTGAACAGCAACTGAACCTCTTGACCATGTCTCCATGCTTTCGTGCATTGAGTTGCTGCCACATGATTGGCTGATTAGATATTTACATTAACCATGAACAAGCAGGTGTACAGGATAAAATGGCCACTGATTGTATGATACTTGAATTAGAAGTTGGATAAGTGGTATAACATAGGACAGTACAGCACAAGAACAGCCCACAGCCCACAGTGCTTGTTCAGAACATCATGCTATGTCAAACTAAATCTCTTCTGGCTGCAAATGATCAATTTTTCATCTCTTCATATTCACGTATCTATCTAAAAGCTTCATGAATGTCACTATAACGAGTCTCCACTGCTACCCCCAGTAGCCTATTCCAGGCTTCTGCCACTTATTGTATTAAAAAAAAATCACTCCTTTAAATTTCTCCCCATCACCCGAGATTTATATCCTCTAGTAATTGACATTTCTACCCAAGGATAATGATTCTGACAGTCTACCCTATCAATGCCTCTCACAATTTAATAAACTTTTATCAGGTCTCTCCTCAGCCTCTTGAAGCTCCACAGTAGGGGTTCCCAACCCTTTTTATGCCATTAAGCAAGGGATCTGTGGACCCCAGGTTGGGCACCACTGCTCTAGAAAATATATTCCAGGTTTTACAACCTCTCCTTGTCGCTTATAATCTCTGATTCAGGCAGTATCCTAATGACTCTACTTTGTACCCTTTCCAAACACAACAGATCCTGTAATGAGATGACCAGAGTTACACACAATGCCACAAGTATGGCCTAACCAAAGTTTTATATTGCTGCAAAATTACTTCCTTATTCTTATGCTCAGTGCCCCAACCATCAAAGGCAAGCTTGGCATACACCTTTTCCACTCTGTGTTCAAGGAGCTATGGACTTGGACCTCATGAACTTTCTGTACGTCAATGCTGTAATGAGTCCTCCAACACCTGTATACTTTTCCCTTATGTTTGACCTCCAAAGTGCAACTTTGCTCAGATTAGACCCGTATCTGTAAGTGATCTGTTTTTTCCTGTATACTTTAACAACCTGCTTCACTGTCTACAACTCGCCAAATCTTTGTGCCAGCTGCAAACTCCACCAAACTCTCTTTTATCTGATGGTTAAACTCTTACCAATTTGGAAAACTTGCCTCTTCAATGTTTCCTTTAGAATTTGGTTATATTGTTAGACTCTGGTTATCATGGGAAATTTACAGGACACTTGATGTTGCTGCATCTCATAAACTGTTCAAGCAGGGTTCATCATGAATAGAGGCCCATTGTTTGACACCTATTCTCCACATCTCCTGCCTTGCCAGCTGTGCACACCCGCTGTAGGTATATAGGATAGAAGTAGCCCTGAGAGTCTTTGACAATGACTCCACCTTTCATAAAGTCAAACTTGGGCAAGGACACATCCAACCTCAGATGATGAATCGATGCTCCTTCATGTTGAATGACATTTGGGAGGTACACTTATTGATAGCAATAACATAGAGTATATTCTGTCACTCTCAACTGACACTGACTGGGCTGGAATTCAGCATGTTGGAAAACCTGCTTTACCTTGTACTTCCCAGTTAGAGTCATAGAAAACTATAGCAGTTTCTAACTGAATCACAACACTCTCATTGGGACTTCTATGTACTGATTAAGGAAACTTCCCTGAACACATTTGACAAACAGTATTCACCTAGCCCTTTTACAGTATGGGAATCCCGGTCAATATGTGGAAAGATAAAATCACCTGCGAGCACAACCTTACATTTCTTGCAACAGTCTGCAATCAGTCTACAAATTTGTTCCTCTACATCCTGCAGACTGTTGGGTAGTCTATAATATAGCCCTATTAATGTGGTCATATCTTTCTTATTCCTCCGTTCCTCCCATATGTCCTCACAAGACGAGTTCTCCCATCTATCCTGACTGGCCACTGCCATGACATTTTACTTGACTAGTGATGCCACCCCTCGTCCTTTAATCCCTCACTCCTAAAACAATGGAACACCTCAAGCTGAAGTTGTAACCGTGCTATTTCAAATAGCTAATCCTGGATTTTCTGGACTACCAGATTAGTTAGGTTTTGAAGCTGACAGAGTAATCATTTAATACTTTCTCATATCAGTACAGTATGTCTGCACATTCTTGCCAGACAGTAATCCTCAACTTCAAGAGTATTATCCACAAAGAACATCTCCTGCAAAGTGTGCTTGCTTTAGACACCTAACCTGGCTGCATCGTCTGTGCCAAGCCATTCAGTCCTGCTTCACTGTGCATGGTTCCAACTTCAGCTTGAGGTGTAAAAGAAGAGGAGAATCAGTCAGCTACATGAAGGAGGCCAAAAGGAGAAGACTTCATTGCCACAGAGCTGCACTGTAATTACTTCCACCAGCAGATCATGAGCAGATGAATCTGCCAAACATAAACTCTGTTCCATTGCTTTAGGTGTGAGGGATTAAAAGTCAAGGGGTGGCATTACTAGTCAAGGAAAATGTCACGGCAGTAGCCAGTCAGGATAGAAGTAGGAGCTTCTGCCCCTATGCTTGCTCCTCATGACCGCTGCTGCAGACCACAGCTGATTTAACATGGCATTGCTTACTCTGACTTATCCACTCAGCATGCATGCAGGAAGATCTAAACACCTTGGCCAACATTACACCCCTCAGCATAGGGTCTTGAGGCTACTGATCTGCAATGCTCAGTTGGTGCCTCCAAGTTTATTCAAAGTTCAAAGTGAATCTATTATTAAAGTACATGCAGTATATGTCACCATATACAACCTGAGATTCATTTTCTTGTGGGCATACTAATAAATATCAAAAAATGAGTTGAAAAGTCCTTGAAAGCGAGTCCAAAGATTGTGGGAACATTTCAGTGATGGGGCAAATGTATTTGAATGAAGTTATCCCCACTGGTTCACGAGCCTGATGGTTGAGGTATAATGACTGTGTTCCTAGACCTGGTGGTACGAACACTGAGGCTCCTGTACCTTCTTGGTGGCAACGAGAAGAGAGCATGGCCTGGATGGTGGGGTCCCTGGTGATGGATGCTGCTTTCATGTGACAACGCCCCGTGTAGATGTGCTGATTGGTGGGGAGGTCTTTGCCTGTGATGGACTGGCAGTAACCACTGATTTTTGTGGGATTTTCCATTCAATGGTATTGCCAGGCTGTGATGCAACCAGTCAATATACTCTCCACTACACAACTGTAGAAGTTTGTCAAAGTTTTAGATCTTTGCAAACTTTTAAGGTAGTAGAGACACTGCTGTGTTTTAAAGTGCTACACCACTACAGAAGCAGGTTGTAGTATATTTGCTGTTCTGTGAACACAACACTGTAGTGCTATCTACAATAATCTCTTGGAGTTTGAAAACATAGATGAGAAATTTACTGAAGTGCAGTAACAATTAATATGTACCCACATCATGTGTATGAAGGTACTATTGCATTAGACTCCAAGGACTTCTATACACCATATACGAGTGAGTAAATGTGCAGAAGTATATAGCGACTTGGTGAATGAATGTGTTATGCTAGTCTCTGTTGGACTGTGAATATGAATAGAAGTGCACAGGAAGTCAGTTGCAGCATAACTAAATAGCTTTTCTCCACTTCCTAATGTTAGTGTCAGTCCAGAAATTTGACCAGCATTTGCGCATGTGAGTAAGCTCTGACCAGATCTCTGTATGTAAAGCTATATTGATAGATTACAGGACATCTTGGGCACTCCTGGAGCAACGTACTGTGGGCTTCCTCGTAAATGTCTGAACTAGTTGTCTTTATCCTTTGGCTCACACTGCTCCCTACTACTAGACCATCAGCCACACAACTGCCTGTCAGTGGTTGGTAAGATGTTGGAATCCATTGTTAAGGATGAGGTTTTGGGATACTTGGAAGCACGTGATAAAATAGGTCGATGTCAACATGATTTCCTTCAGGGATAATCTTGCCTGACAAGCCTGGTGAAATTCTTTGTTGAAATAACAGGGTGGATAGACAAAGGAGAATTGGTGGATGTTGTTTATTTGGCTTTTCAGAAGGCCTTTGACAAGGTGCTGCAGATAAGGCTACTAGCCAAGAGCCTGTGGTATTACAGGAAAGGCACTAGCATGTATAGGAGGTTGACTGACCAGCAGGAGGCAGAGAGTGGGAATAAAGGAGCCTTTTTTGGTTGGCAGCCAGTGACTAGTGGTATTCTGTAGAGCTCAGTGTTAGGACCAATACTTTTCATGTTATATGTCAAATGATTTGGATGCTGTTATTATGGCTAAGATTGCAGACAATTCAAAGATAGGTCTAATGACAATGTTCACCCCTGCAGAGGTAGTCACAAATAGTGCAGGTATGCATATGCAGTGGAGCTCATTGTTCATTGCGAGTGTGGAGATAAGGTGCCTTCATTTGTTGAAGTTATACAAATAATAGTTATATATTTAAATGTGCGGTTCCTTACATTCATTTCAGTATTAGTTTGACGCATGTCTTCTGCTCTAAGGGAACATTTCTTATCCATAACAAGAAATCACGGTTGTGCTCATCATCAAAGCAAATGGGCTGGCGTACGTGTGTAGCATGCCTGCAATTTCCTGATATCAGTGCCCCGCCTGTGAGGCCCCTCATCAAAAGTATAAACTCGTAAAATCTGCCTTTGTGTCACTTTGTGAATAATCTTTCACTTGCTAAGTCTATGTAAATTCACCTTGTGTAATCTCCATCATTTTGATACACTAAGGCATTCCACAAGAATGTTCAGTTGTCAGCAAATTTTAGAATATGCTTTCAAACCTCTTCTGCAGTATGTAGATAGGCAGAGGCAAGTATTCATCAAAAAAACATTTTCAGTTGTTGCTTCACAGTGATGTTTTCAATTTACAACTATTTTCTTATTTAATTGTAATGCAGCTTTACCTTTCTATTATTAATAGATCTTTGTTCAAAAATGTAAATAAATAATACTGTTTTAATTTGCTTTATCCATCAGTTCCTTCAGAGAGATCTAATATTTCTGAGCTGTGACTTTTTTACCTGAAGTTGTACAATCTTTTACACGTTAATCTTTTAAAGCTCAGTTATTCATCACTGTTGGCATATTTTCTATAGTTAACTCCAGCATTGCCTTGACTTTTCTGCTAGTCAACTACTTTACATACCCCATTCTTCTATTAAACTTCAGTCAACTTGCTGTCTCCTACTTCACTTTTTCTGTGTATAGAAGTTTTGCCCACTAAAGCCTTTATATTAATAAAATCAGTTCAATTGTAGTCCAGTGTTAGAATCACCCTCAGATTATAAAGAGGTGATGATTTCCTTTAAGTCTCTGTTATCCCAGCTGAAATCTTCATGTAGTTTTGCTACACTTTGGCAAGTTCACAAAATTAGACAGAAGGAGGGACTGGTTGGAGACAGATATATTAGGGATATTTAATAAACTCTTAGATAGGCACATGGTTGATAGAAAAGTGGAAGATACCTGTCTTGGTCCCTTAACTGGATAGTGAGATGCTATCAAAGAAGTGTTGGCAATTTGTTTTATTGTGTGATGTAAGCTATGTGCCCTGCAGCCAGTCTACAGGATACAAAGCAAAAAATAGTCAATCATGTTACCCATCAGCAATTTTTTTTCCCATCAACATCCTTGAAATCAGCAGGTGAAATTTTATCAGATTAATCACTGCTCCATCCTTCTACTCTCCATCAGTAGCAAAATGATGGAAATTACCAGTAAGCAGCATCTACTCACCAGACACTTGTTCACTGACACTTAGGTTATGCCAAGACCACTTGGCTCCAGATATTATCACTACTGTGGTGTAATGATGAGCCTGTGCAGCCCACTGGAGAGCATTGAGCTCTGAGGTTTCAGAGCACTTGAACTGGTCAGTTGTTGTTTAACGGAAGTCGTCAGCCATTTAGAGTTGCTTGTGTTTTTCTCGAGTTGCTTGCTCATTGTATGTGGTCTCCTGGTGCTTTCTGTTTAATCCTGTTAAGCTTATTTTGATTGGCTCAGTGATTCCTTGTTACTTGTATTATTTAAGTGGATGCCTGATAAACACTAATCGCGGGGTCCTAGTTTTGAGAATGTTACTTCTCGTAGTGTCTCTCGGCTGAGCCACCGATGTTATCTTGCTATTATCATGAATAAATTCTAGTTGACATCTCGACATCAGAGTCTATCTTTCCTCTGCACTTGGGTTTCAATATTGCCAACGCACATCTTCCAAACATCAACCAAAGAGCTGAATTTCCAAGAGACTGCCCTTTGCTGTTGATAGAGAGAGGGCTGATTGGATGAGTCCTTGTGAACAGGAGGGCGTTGATACAGGATATTAGTGATGCTATTACAATTGTAAAAATTAGATGATTGGGTTCCTTGTGTTTGGAGATGGGGGTTGCCCAGAAATTGTGTCATGGATGTTGCTTGCCACTTTGCCTATGCCTGAATATAGCAGGAACCAGTTAATTATCTCAAGAGTTCCAAATTAAACTGTGAATACATTTTTTACATTTTTGGCATGCTATAGAAGGTAGATACTCACAAAGCATTTGAAAATTAGATAGATAGATAGATACTTTATTCATCCCCATGGGGAAATTCAACTTTTTTTTCCAATGTCCCATACACTTGTTGTAGCAAAACTAATAACATACAATACTTAACTCAGTAAAAAAATATGATATGCATCTAAATCACTATCTCAAAAAGCATTAATAATAGCTTTTAAAAAGTTCTTAAGTCCTGGCGGTTGAATTGTAAAGCCTAATGGCATTGGGGAGTATTGACCTCTTCATCCTGTCTGAGGAGCATTGCATCGATAGTAACCTGTCGCTGAAACTGCTTCTCTGTCTCTGGATGGTGCTATGTAGAGGATGTTCAGAGTTTTCCATAATTGACCGTAGCCTACTCAGCGCCCTTCGCTCAGCTACCGATGTTAAACTCTCCAGTACTTTGCCCACGACAGAGCCCGCCTTCCTTACCAGCTTATTAAGCTTATTAATTATTGCACCATGCTGTTGCCCAGGACAACTCTTGTACCAGTGTCTTGGGACTGACACAACAGACCAACAGCCACAAAAGCTTTGTGTTTGAGTTGTAACTCCCACCAGTGGAAAGTTTTCCACTTTGATTCTTACTGGCTTCAATGTAGTTAGGACTCCGTGACACCAGACTCAGATGGGGCTGTATTGTAAAGGACATGCTCTCTCTCCTCATCCCTGGAATTCAGCTTTAAATCCATGTTTGAATCCAAGCATGGCTGTGAAGCCTTCTATACTGGGGAGGAAACCAAATTTCTTAATAAAATGCATAAATGGTAAATTGGAATTTTTATCTTGTTTACCTTTAAGGAATCATTAAAGGCAACTTTCACTTCAGATGAAGTACAGTTAGTGCAAAACAAATCGTGATTTCACTGTTCCATTCTCCCACCCGCTACCACCACTTTCCCGTATATCTGTGATTTTACTTCATATTTTTACACACATCTTTTTACCCATAAAATTACATCTTAATCAACTACGGGGATGAAAGTAAACTTTCCTTTAGTTAGATCAATGAATATGGTACTTCAGCAAGTTTAGACAAGTGTTATGACTTGGCCTTCCTATGGGTTGCAAATCTGTTGACTCTGGGAGGGAGAGAAACCTTGATAACTTGGTGAGGATGAATGACATTTTTTCAACAATGCTTTGTGAAGATTGCAGATAGATCAGAACCAAATGGAGATGAAGATTAAGGTATGAATGTAGTCTTGTATCAATTGCACCACAGATATCGCTTGAATTTCCAGCAGAGTGTCACCTGTCCTTTGTGTAAATACAATATGCATTGCACAGTGATCTTTCTGAGCAGCTTAACTGAAAACCTGAGCTCTAAGACCTGAATCATAATATGCAGGTTGAGCTTTCAAAACCTTAGTCATTCCAGATCCATTGCCCAGATTTTACAATTTCATTAGTTCACATCCCTGTTCTTTTGTGCTTCCTATGAATACCTTAGACTGGATCTAGAACACACACAAAATGCTGGAGGAACTCAGCATCTAGGAAAAGAGTACAGCCGATGTTTTGGCCCAGAGCATCGACTTTACTCTTTTCCTAGATGTTGCCTGTCCTGCTGAGTTCCTCCAGCGTTCTGTCTGTGTTGCTTGGATTTCCAGCGTCTGCAGATTTTCTCTTGTTGGTGATTAGACTGGATCTACTCTTGTTTATTCATTCCCAATCTTAGTTCATAATTCTATATTGATGCCATTTTACTGATGACTTTTTAGCCCCTTGAAAGCTATTATTTCTTAATTGCTCAATGGCTTTAGTTTAATTCTTTCTGTTCGTAGATACATACATACCAATTGCTTTAAGTCCATACGGCTTAGTCAGCCAATACCTTTAGTTAAAGGTTGCAGATAAAAATAATCAACATGGAACAGGCACCAGGATAGGGCAAAATCAATCAGAGCTGCAGTTAAGATTACTGAAGAAAAAAACAGCCACTGACAGAAGTGCAAAGTCAGCATGCGTGAGAAAGCTTGTCATCAGTGAATAATTTTTCAATGAGACCGGAGTAGAAATGCTTTCCTTGGCTATTCTTGGTTTTTGCTGTATCAAGGACATTCCCTTTGTTCTCTCCATTTCTCCACTTTCCCTCACTTAACACATGCATGTCTTCTCAGTTCTCCAATACCAATCACTGACCTGAAACATCAACTGCTTTCTCCGCAGATGTTGTCTGACCTTTTGATTATTTACTGTATTTTCTGTTTTTAATCTACTCTAATAGAGTGCTGTCTGTTTTGGATGGATTATAAATGAGATCCAAGGGAAATTCCAGATCTTACATCTGATCTGAGTCATTAGGAATCTGGGAATATTTGGTTGAGCATTGAGTGATATTATGACAGAACCTTCCAAATGCTTATGTCTCATGCAAGCTAAAACCAGTAAACCTAAGGTACTCTTAGAAAATAAAGATGATTATAATACTTCTGAATTATATATAAACTGCATAAAATTGTCTTAACTTAAAAAAATTAAAGAGGATTTAAGAGAGCATTTGACGTCACCACACTGCTCCCAGCATATGAAGGAAAGATGGTATTCTTCACATTTTGTCTCTCAATGTGGCACATTAGAGCCCCAGGAACCCCAATAGGTTAATTTTGAAATACTGACATTTTTCAGTATAAGAAATTGAGGGAAAACAGTTTCTGAACAAAATATGGAATTCAATTGCTAGATTTGAGTGAATTTGTTGATATGTATAAATTTATTTTGCTATTATTTTAATTTAGATGTGATTACTGTGAATGTAAAGGAATGCTTTAGTGTCCTTTGTATAGTCACTCTGATACTAAGACCACAGTGCTACTCCAAAGAGCGCTATACAAGGTCATTCTTACCCTAAACCATTCGGCTCCATAATGAGTCAACCTGTAACTGGGGAACTGTCTAACTCCTGTTAGACTGTGATAACTTATCTTGTATTCTTTCTACTTCTCTTCTAAAATTTATATCTGTATGCTTGTAATGCTGCTGTGCCACTGTCATTTCATTTGGAATTTATAAAGTATATCTATCTATTTTGTTCTCATCTGGTATAAATTTCTTCTGATTATTATTATGCTACCATTTTAATTTAGATATGATTACTGTGAATGTAAAGGAATACTTTGTGCTTTTTACTTTGGATCCGTAAAAGCAAGATTTTTAATTCAGAAATTTAATGGACTAATTAAATAGGAACCATTGACTTGCTGCCATCTGATTGCATTGCACAGTAATTGCATTCAAAAAGTGTTGAAAATTTTGGTGCATACAGAAGAGGCAAATCTTCCTTCCATGCTGTATATGAACAAATGGATATTTTTGTATACATAGTGAAGTATGACTGTTTTATTTGCTTCAAGCTACAAGTCTTGGCTTCTTTTTCAGGAGCTGCATTTGGTCGCCTTGTTGGAGAGAGCATGGCAGCCTGGTTTCCTGATGGTATCCATGCAGATGGTAGTACTTATCGTATTGTGCCAGGTGGATACGCTGTTGTAGGTACGACTTTTTCTGTCTACAATAATTATTTTTGGCCACAACAGAAGAATAAATAAATTCAGTGTATGCCAGGTTCACCAGTCAGGTGCTTCATTCACCGATTTCTCTCCCCAGGTGCGGCAGCTTTGTCCGGTGCAGTGACCCACACAATTTCCACCTCGGTCATTGTTTTCGAGCTCACGGGTCAGATCTCCCACATTCTGCCAGTTATGATAGCAGTCATCCTGGCCAACGCTGTTTCCCAAAGCCTGCAGCCCTCCGTCTATGACAGCATTATTCGCATCAAGAAGCTTCCATACCTTCCTGAGCTCGGTTGGGGCCACCTTGAGTGAGTAGTTTGATCAGTTACTCATCTTGAAAGGGATTGGTTACATCAAGGATGTTAAAGCTTTAAAGAGTTGATATTTTCATTGTAGATTATAAGAAATGTGCTGGCAGGTTAATTGATGGCTGGCACCCTGACCTCACTGTTTTCAAATGCTACACAAGGATCACCAGAACAGATATTCTGATTTTGAAAGGTGGAGTGAAGGCACTTGGAAGGATGTAAAGGAGATGCCAACTTTGTATCATGGTTGGAAGAACTGAGAGCCTTGCCAGCATTTAATATTAGAGCTAGATTCCTCTTTAGTATATTTTGAGGCAAAACCCAATTCATGAACTGGAGACACCAGAGACTGAAGGTACTGTAGTCTAGTGCAAAAAACAAACTGCTGGAAGAAGGAAGAACCCAACAGGTGAAGCGGCATCTATGGAAAGAATGGAAATGTCCACATTTCAAGCTGAGGCCCTGCATCAGAACAAAGGGATTCAGGGTCTTGATCAAAACATTGACAATTCCCTCCATACGCTGAGTTCTTGCAGCAGTGCTTTTTTTGTTCTGTCTTGTAAACTGAGTAATAAAATCATGTTTGAACAAAGGTGCAAAGAGAACTGATGAAACCAAGTGAGCACTGGTGATTCAACTATAGCTGACAGTCACTTTTTTGCTTCATGAACAGAGTTGCATGAAAAAGCTTAAATCTGCCTTTTTTGGATTGCGTACATGTCCTTTATGTGACAGAGCAAATGTGTGTTTATGCTTCTAACGTTCTATTTTTCATATCTTTTCAATGATCATTGGAGGTTTTGCCACTATGACCTGCTTTTATTACCCACATACACATATCTTAGGATCAAAAATCTGAGGTGCAATGGGACTTGGGTGTCTTCATGCAGGATTCCCTGAAGATTAATTGCAGGTTGAGTTGGTGGTGAGGAAGGCAAATGCAATGTTAGCATTTATTTGAGAGGACTAGAACATAAAAACAAGGATGTAATACTGAGGCTTTTAAAGGCACTGTCAATGCCTCACTTGGAGTAATGTGAGCAGGTTTGGGCCTCTTATCTAAGAAAGGAAGTGCTTTCATTGGAGAGAGTTCAAAGGAGGTTCATGAAAAGGATTCCGGGATCGAAAAGCTTAACATATGAGCAACATTTGGTGGTTCTGCGACGGTATTTGCTGGAATTCGGAAGAATGAGGGGTGACCTTATTGAACCTATCGGATGTTGAAAGCCTTTGATAGAATGGATGTGGAGAGGATGTTTCTTATGCGGGGGAGATTAGGACCAGAGGGCACAGCCACCAAATAGAGGAATATCCATTTTGAATGGAGATGAGGAGGAACTTCTTTAACCAGAGGGTGGTGAATTTGTGGAATTTGTTGCCACAGATAGCTTTGGAGGTCAGGTCAATGTGTATTTAAGGAAGAGGTTGATAGACTCTTGATTCATCAGGGTGTGAAAGGTTACAGGGAGAAGGTGGGGGAATGGGGTTCAGAGAGAAATGGATCAGCCATGATCAAATGGCAGAGCAGACTCAGTGGGCTGAATGGCCTAATTCTGCTGCAATATCTTATAGTCTTATGATCAGTGACAATGACTCTGTCTTATATTTGCCTATAATTTGCTCTACTGTTGTATTCCACCTCCTATTGCTGTATCTCCTTTGTCATTGATCATCCAGTTTAAATCATATTGCAACATATTTTTCAAGTTGTCTCAATGTTTTTTCACAGTTTGATTAATTCAATATGTGCATTTTCTCTTTTGATTTTCCAAGATCATGAATCCTTTACTCATTTCTGCTGATGCCTGTCATTCCTCTTACCCTCACTGCAGTCTCTTTCCCTTTTGCAACTTATTTGTGTTGTTGATAATTTATTTGATATCTGACAGCCTTGCAATTGAAATATTCTTTTCATGACTTTATTTTTAGAACTTCAGGTGGTAGAATATTGCAAATTATTGATCAAATTGTTATTTATTCCAATTGAATGATGACAAAGAAGACGACTATTTGGCCCAATGAGTCACGCCGACTCCCCAGTAAAACAAGTCCCATCAATTCTACTCTTTATTTTTTTGTGGCCCTTCGCATTATTTTCTAGCTCCCGTTTGAATTTTTCTCCTACATACCTGTAATAATTGGTAATAATCAGTAGCCAGTTAACCTAATAGCATGTGAAAGGAAATCAGAGTACATGAAGAAAATCCATGTTACCACGGAGACCATACAATCTCCACACAGAACTCTGGTCTGAAACCAGGTCATTGTAAGCCATAAGCACTGACTATTGCACCACTGTGCACCAGTGATCCCTTTTAGAAGTTTGCATCTATGAATGTCTGTCATGATAAAGTACCTCAACATTACTGTTATTGGTAACATATTATTAATGAATGCTCTTTAGATATATAAATAGACTAACTGGAACTATAATACCAAAGCAAATTAAATTGAGGGAAAAAAAGTTAACAAAGAAACTTAATATTAAACAAGTCATTAGCAACAGAGCATTGAAGCAACTGTGTGATCTCCGCTGGTTCAATATGTGGCCTGGTTAGTGGTTCAAAATAATTCAGAACGGTTTGAGTTTGATTCCAGGTTTGTGCTGGGTTAGCCAGTCATAACAAGGATGATACTCCCAATACTGAGAATGAACTGAGCATTGCAAAGCCAGAGGGGGAAAAAATCACAGCTTGGTTCCCAACTCCTGCCTCTTTCAATAATCCCTGTTTTATTATGCGGCAAACGGACAAAATAGTTTGTGACTGTGATGCCCAGTTAGATGAAGCACCTCTTGGCATGCTCTGACTAGACTTGCCCTTGAAGAGGTTACTGAGGGGCTATAAGCAGTGTGGAGCATGCCCTGTAATGCAATTTATCAATACAAAATTTTGTTAGCCAGCAATATTGGGATTAAATGAAGGATTACTGGACTTTATGATATAAATGTGCAGTTGATGTTTCAGAATAAAAGGAGAACTGTAATCTGGTGGCTACTTTAGTTATGGTCTTCGATGATACTCAAGCTTCAGATCTTTACTGAACTAGTTTGCTGGAAAATTTGAAAATTACAAATGTTAATTTTTCATACATTTTTTATTGTGTTGAGTGAATTGTTTATGCAATAGACTATCAATATGATTGGAATCTAGCATCTCTATATATTTAATACCTGGTACTTGGAAAATGGGTGTTATCAAGCTCTCTGCAACATCTGATTAGGATCTCCCTTTTGAAACTGATTTACAGATTTGCAATTAGCACCATATATGGATCCAGTACAAGAAAGGAAAGGTCTTAGTAGCAGGAGTAACAGGATGCCAACGCTAAAAAATTATAATTAATTAACTGCAGTTATTGTGGAGGAAGTTAATGTGGAGAAGAGATTACAAACTGAGCACTGCAGTTGGAAACTATGCAGAAAGTGTAGATGAGTGCTTGAACATATTTTGGAAGGATTGTTGTTGATCCTGCTGGATCTTCATCTTGACTAAGGGCCAGAGGAAAAAAGGAAAAGACAAGGTAAACTTGCTGGAATAGGAATGTATACACTGTCATCATCAGTAAATCCTCACTCACTCTCTGATTAGTGATTGGAGCAGCTATGCCCACAATGAGGGAAGAGTGTGTACCATGTGTGGTACCATCTTCTATGGCTGAAGAGCTGTGACAACAAAGCATACTATTTATGAGAGAGTGGGCAATTGAGTAATTCAATCTTGACCAGACCTGGGTTAATTAAGCATCTTATTATTATTGTGGATATTGATCTCTTGCTTTTGTATTTGATGACTTTCTGGACTCTCTAGGCAACTACATCTTCTATGCTGGTCAACCTGTCTTGTGTGTATGTGAAACTGAAACCCATTCCTGTGTGTGAAGCTGCTGTAAGTGCTCCACAGTCTTCACCATAACTTTCATCGATAATGGTCCTATGATCAAAAAGGTTCAAAGTAAAATTTATTATCAGAGTACATGCACATTACCACATTTAACCCTGAGATTCTGCTCCCTGTGGGCATACTTAGCAAACCTATAGAACAGTAACTGTAAACAGGATCAATGAACAACAAGCTGTGCAAATGAAAATATAAATAGCAATAAGTAACGAGCATGGAATAACAAGTTAAAGAGTCCTTAAAGTGAGACCATTGTCGTGGAACACCAGAAATAGAATGAGTGTCATTACCCCCTTTTACTCAAGAGCAAGAGCCTGATAGTTGAGGGATAATAACTGTTCTTGAACCTGGTGGTGTGAGTCCTGATGGCAGCAATGAGAAAAGAGCATGGCCTGGATGGTGAGGAGCTTTGATGATGGATGCTGCTTTTCTACGGCAGTGTTTCGTGTAGATGTGCTCAATGCTAGTGAGGGCTTTACCCATGATGTACTGAGCCAAGTCCACTACCTTTTGTAGGATTTTCCACTCAGCGGCATTGGTGTTCCCAAACCAGACCGTAATGTAGCCATCAACAGACTTTCCACCACTGCATCACTGCCCCTTTAAGAGTTACAGAGGGGAAGATAGTCAAGCTGAGTATTTTCTGCATTGGAGCAAATTAAAACGGGTACTTCTTAAGCACCCAGGTCTTTGTAAAAGATCCGTGTGTGAAAATTCTGCTCAGAAGGTTGTACGACAACTGGCATGAGTCTCCATTTTAAGAAATACTTATGATAGATTAGTAAATTCCAGCTTATAATCTTTACAAAATTAAATTACAAAAATAATGCACAGCATGCTGTTAATCGTAACTATTCCTTTTAAACAAATTTGCACGGAAATCTTTTGGTAATTTTGTTCTCATCGCCTACAAGAACATAAAGCAATAAAGAGACCAAAATTACCTTTTAAAAAATTTAGCAATTATCTTTATCCTAGCAGCTCTTCAAAATAAATATTATACATATAACTTCCAACAAACCTCTCAGGGTAGATTGCATCATTTGTTCACTTTGAGTCTTAAGTAAAATCATTTGGCAGGTAGTGGATTCAGCTTTCAAACCTTCGGTGATCTATTAAGTATCACATTTTCTGCCACTTCAAATTGGTGCCTTACTGAGTGAACATCAGTTTTACTGAATAGTGACAGTGGGTGTTATTGGGACAATGTACAGATTTTTGTGTTTCTCAAATACACATTAATTCACACGAGAGTCTTTGAGTACTTGAGTGCTTTCTGATTGGTCTTTTCTCCTGAAAAAGCATCTCTGTGGTAGCCCACTTTTCATTGTTGTAACAGATACTGACTCAGTTTTCCAAATGGACCTTTTTTGTCTGGGAAAACAATGAGTGGAAATTTATTTTATCAGATCTCTGCTCACTTTTCCTCGTGTACAATTCCACAAGGCCTGAAGCAGTTGTCTGCCTTAAAAGCAATGATTCCCATCTGAAATATTTGAAAGAAGAAAAGCGTCTCAGGAATCTGGTCAGATTATGTGCGTGGTACGATAGGGACCATCACTTACATCAGAAAGAGAGCAATTTGGTGCAGCTGACAGATCAGACCTGATTGAACTTCTGGCATGTTTTTGTCATGTTCAATGATGTTAATCATTGATGTTAATGTTAATGTTAATGTTAATGCTGATGCTTCCAATATTCTGCATAGTATTCAGTTTAGTAGAGCTGCATTAGAACCGTGTGCCAAAATGGTCAAAATCCAGCAAGGTGTCAGCAGTACGTTTAGCAGGTTCTGCCACATTGACATTGCCTAACCTACAGAGCATGGGTTCCCAACCTGGGGTCCACGGACCCCTCGGTTAACGGTAAGGGTCCATGGCATAAAAAAGGTTGGGAACCCCTGCTCTGGATAATTGTTGTACATAGTTGTACCTTGTGATAATTTATCTCATACATTCTCAAACCTTCAGCCATATTTTGTTTTCTCCTGCCCCTGCCTGTTTTTCACTTCAGAAAGCTATCGTTTATCCCTCTTTAAAGTTTACCCATTTCACCTTTAAGTTATCTGAAGCCATGAATGTTCACAAAAAGTTGGTGTAGGAGGGCATGTCCTGGGTGGTGAGGATCCTTAATGATGGACGCTGTCTTCCCAAGGCACCGCTCCTTGAAGTTGGCAGGTTCCAGAAGTACTGGGTTAATGCCTAATGTCATATTCAAACCACACAATGAAAGGCTTGCTGCCATGGGCTTTCTCTGATTTTGCTGCGACACAGTTGATGAACTCTATTAAGGATAGAATTCGAGGTTAAAAGCTGTATACTTTCTGTAAGCTTAAAAAAGTACTTTCAGAAATAAAGGAGAACAATTAGCCAATAAATTGGTCTTTCTGCCGCACTTTCAAATTAATATTTCTCCCAGACATAGTCAATGAAATGTTGCATCATGATAATTTTACTACTCTGCCCATAGACTTAATAACATTTAATATTAAATATTAAAATTCAATCAAAATAAGCATCTCTGAGATATATTGACTGAAGGCAATATCTTCAGTTTATACACATACTGTATGTCAAAAAAAAGTCTTTTTTGTTGTTAAAATATCACTGTTGTTAAAACTGTTAAAAACTGTACCCAACCTTAAAAGCCAGGAAATTCCAAGTTGTGTCCATTACCCCAGTCTGCTTTAATGCCCATTTTTCCAAGAAAGCCAATACATCTTCTGTAACGGTTTCCCACCTCACTGCTTGACAATTCCAAGTTCACCTCAGGTCTAACCCAGGCTCATGGTCAGCCCTGATAATAAAGCAGAAATTGCTGGAAATAGTCAGCAGCATTTGTGGAAAGTTTTGTGCTGAAGACTCTTTAACAGCTTTGGAATCTTCAATTTAAAATATTATCCCTTTTCAATTTTCCATTGCCTGACTTGCTGAATATTTCCAATATTATTCTATATTTAAGATTTATGGCATCTACACTTAATTTACTTCCAATTTCTGTACTCTTCTATCTTCGCAGTTCCCATCCTCCTCCTTTGCATGTGTTTTGTTTTTAATCAATGTTGATAACATGCATTAACAGCTCTCTCTATCACTGGCTTCTGAACCATTGTGCATCCAATAGCATAACCAGAAACAAGTATCAAATATAGCTTCCACAAAAGGGTCCCCCTGCCACCACTCTTCAAGGTTTCACAAGCTGATCCAGGCAGGTACTTCTATGACCCTAATATGCCCTGTACCATCAAACCAGCTCGTTTGCATCTTCATAGCACTTCCTGGAGTTCTTTTGTTTTCTAGGTTCACTACTGCTAGTTAATCATATTTATTACTCCATTAGTTTTTGTGCCAACCTTCAAGAGTTCCATTCAATAAGCTTTGCGATTCATGAAGGTTCCTACACCTGAAGCCCACCTGCTCTGCAATATTCATTCATTTTGCCAGTGCATCAGCTCCGAAGCCTTCAACATAAGATGTTATTCAGATGCAGGAAATCAGAAGTAGCACATACGAAATGCTGGAGCAACTTAGAACGTCAGGCAGCATCTATGCAAAGGAATAAACAGTCAATGTTTCGGACAAGGCCCTTCATCAAGATATGATGAAGGTGCCCTGACGAAGGCTGTCGGCTCAAAACGCCAACTGATTATTCCTTTCCGTTGATGCTGCCTGATCTGCTGTGTTGTTCCAGCATTTTGTATGTGTTATCCAAAGCCTTAATCTTGACAAGTTGCTTCTGAGGGTATGTAATAGAACCAATATGGTTAGGAAATATCCTTTTTGAGCAGTGTTTGGGAAGTGAATTTGGAATGAGTTGTGGCATTGTTTATAAAGTGTGAGGCTGAAATAGCAGAAGGGTTTGCTGCTAAACGTAAGGTGTCAGGAAGAGGATGTAAAGGAGGTTGGGGTGGTGGAGGTGGAGTTTCACATCAGTTCCATCACATATCCTCTGCTGGTGGAGAAGTTGACTCCATGCTCCTCCACCCAACCTCCTTTACCTTCCATCCCCATCACCTCATATTCTGCAGCAGACTCTTTAGCTGTCTCACTCCTACAATTCAACCTATGTCATGGCTCCTTCCAAATTCACTTCCCAGAACTCTACTCAAACCTGTACTACCCAGGCCACACGTTACCCTCACTATGTTTCGTGTTTGGTTGTCTTTGCCACCCTGAAGTACTGCAGTATTTGTTATTAATTTTTTTGACATTGAGTTAGCTGTTTCTAATTAGGATGGCAGCAGGCACTGCACAATTTGCTTTGCTGTTCATGGGTCATTAACCCTGATAATTATTCAGTGTGTTAGATTGGCAATATGTGTGTGGATATTGGTTAGCACAGAATTAAGCACAGTTATAGTTTTATAATCTGCCATCACTCTCTGTCAAGGTTCATGAAGGATCGATGGACAATTAGTTGAGGTACTTGTACATGCCTGGTACCAACAGAAGTGCAGCCAGCAAGGAGCCAACAGCTGCAGGAAAGGAGGAAGCAATTACTCGATGAATTAAAGAATAGAATTTTATAAAATGGATGCTAACTAATTCTGACAGCTGCAGAATGATAGGACTGATAAGACGCTGTTGTCTACTGATTGCACGCACACTTTTGAGTGCCGTTTGTGGCATTCTGGGATATCTACACTGACCTTAGGGGTCTCCAGGTTTGATCATGCAGGAGTGTCTATGTGGTGGCATGAACTTGAGGGCTTTGCACCATACGGACTACTTGGCTGCTATGAAATGAGTGCATAAGCTGGTGACGTTGAGCTCACTTTGACCGTTAAAACAAAGTGGAACCATTGTAAACTCCCACAGCCCCCAATGATCCTGTGAATTCAGTCTCTGAGGCGGATGTGAGAGCATCCTTCTGGAGGGTGAACCCACAGAAAGCATCTGGATGGGGTACCTGGCCAAGTACGAAAGGCCGGTGCTGGTCATTTGGCTGGAGTGTTCATTGAAATCATTAGCCTCTCACTTCAATAGTCAGAGGTACCCACCTACTTCAAGCAGGCTTCAGTTATACTGGTGCCTCAGAATGTGATAACCTGCCTCAATAACTATTGTCTGGTAGCACTTACATCCACAGTGATAAAGTGTTTTGAGAGGTTGGTGATGAAACATATCAACTTCTGCCTGAGAAGCAACTTGGATCTGCTCCAATTTGCCTACTGGACCAACAGGCCAATAGCAGATGCCAAATCAGTGGCTCTTCACTCAACCCGGAAACACCTGGCAGCAAAGATGCATACATCAGGATGTTTTTTATTGACTACAGCTCGGCATTCAATACTATCATCCCCTCAAAACTAATCAATAAGCTTCACAACTTGGGCCTCAATACCTCCTTGTGCAATTGGATCCTGGATTTCCTCACTTGCAGACCCCAGTCGGTTTGGATTGGCAGCAACATCTCCTCCACAATTTCCATCATCACAGGTGCACCACAAGGTTGTGTGCTTAGCCCCCTGCTCTACTCACCTGATTGAGAGGCTAAGCACAACTCCAATGCCATATTTAACTTTGCTGATCACACCACTGCCATTGGCCGTATCAATATAGAATCTGGCTGAGTGGTGCCACAACAACAACCTCTTGCTCAATCTCAGCAAGACCAAGGAGCTGATTATTGATTTCAAGAGGAAGAAAACAGAGGTCCGTGAGCCAGCCCTCATCGGAGGGGGCAACTTTAAATTCCTCGGTGTTATAATTTCAGAGGATCTATCCTGGGCTCAGCATGCAAGTGCAATTACAAAGAAAGCATAGCAACATCTTTAATTCATTAGAAGTTTGCAAAGATTCAGCATGATATCTAAAACTTTGACAAACTTCTACAGATGTGTAGTGGAGAGTATATTGACTGTTTACATTGCAGCATGGTATGGAAGCACCAATGCCCCTGACTGGAAACTCCTATAAAAAGTAGTGGATACGGCCCAGTCCATCATGCGTAAAGCATTTGAACACATCTACATGGAGCACTGTCGCAGGAAAGCAGCATCCATCACCAGCCAGGCCATGCTGTCTTCTCACTGCTGCCATCAGGAAAAAGGTACAGGAGCCTCAGGACCCACACCACCGGGTTCAGGAACAGTTATTACCCTCAACCATCAGGCTCTTGAACCAATGGGGATAACTTCGCTCAACTTCAGTCAGCCCCCTCACCCCATCATTAAAGTGTTCCCAGAATCGATGGATTCACTTTCAAAGACTCTTCATCTCATATTCTCAATGTTTATTGCTTATTTTATTATTTTTTAATTCTCTTTTGTATTTACAGTTTGTTGTCCTTTGCTCATTAGTTGTCTGTCCTGTTGGGTGTGGTCTTTCATTGATTCTATTGTGTTTCTTGGATTTACTGCAAGAAAACGAATCTCAGGGTTGTATATGGTGACATATATATGCTTTGATAATAAATTTGCCTTGAAGTTTGAACTTTTTATAGTTGTGCTGGACCAGAAGTCTGTGCAAGTCAGCTGAAGCAATATTTGAAGTTAGTCCTCTAATAGTAATGTAAGTGCTCAGATTTTTTTTCTTCCTTTGATTATCATTAAGGGGTGTGTTTAAAAGCTACTGTGACAGATAGCTTGTCCCATAATCCTTCACAGTTTGCTGGAATGGTTTCCATACTACGTAACTGAGCTATCCTTACCTTTACAGTACAAAGGTATCCCACAGCACTTGGACATGCAGTGGCCCCCGTCCGTTCCTGTAACTGAGCTTTTTTATCCTATGAAATCTCTTTCTGCCCTTACAGTGTTTGGCACAGTTCTCAATGGGTCAATCTTTCCTTCTACCTGAGTTTGAGTATTGTGCATTGCTACACTGAGGGAGAGTCTATTAGTCCAATTCTGTGAGTGAAGTCGAGCGCAGTTAAAGTTCTGCTTTCCTCCAGGTAAACAAATTGAAAACCCAAATTTAGCTGTACAGAACCAAAAATGGAAAATATTGAGGAAGATCAGCAGGCCAGCCAGACTCTGTGCAATGAAAAATTGAATTAACATTTCAGGTCAATCACCTTCAATGGAACAATGAGGGTCCTTTTGTGGAGAGAAGATATTGTGGCCTTTGTTAAATCTAAGCTTCTGAAAATGTGCACTTTGTTTGTAAAAGCTCGGGTTGAAAGAAACCTTGTTCATGAAGTATTATGCTATTTCAAAATGCTCCCAGGGCAAGAACAACTTGCTTCTATTCTCACATTTTCATATTCTGAGGCCCCTCTACCTTGGACATGTGTAGGACAGAAAGTGCTTGATGTGTAGATTAGGAGATGTTCCTTCCACTATTTACAGTGTCTATAAAAAAGTATTCACCCCCCCCCCCCCCCGGAAGTTTTCATGTTTTATTGTTATACAACATTGAATCACAGTGGATTTAATTTGGTTTCTTTTGATACTGATCAATGGAAAAAGACTCCTGATAAAGTGAAAACAGATCTCCACCAAGAGATCTAAATTAATTACAAATATATAACACAAAATAATTGATTGCATAAGTATTCACCCCTTTAATATAGGTAGATAGATACCTTATTGTTCACAAAGGAAATTAGTGTCTCAGTAGCATTACAACTGCAGATATACAAATATTAGAAGAAAAGTAAGAAAAAATAAAAAGTAAGTTACCTCAAACTGTAACAGGAGGGGAGGTATATAGGTTGACTCATTATAGAGCCTAATGGCCAAGAGTCAGAATGACCTCATGTAGTGCTCTTTGGAACAGCACAGTTGTCAGTCTATTATTAAAAATGCTCCTCTGTTCAGCGGAGATGGCATACGGAGGGTGAGAAACATTGTCCAGAATTGGCAGGATTTTCCAGAGGGTCTTTGTTCTACCACAGCCTTCAGCACCAGTTTGACTCCAATAACAGAGTCAGACTTTCTAATCAGTTTATTGAGCCTGTTGGCATCACCCATGTTGATGTCTTTGCCCCAGCACACCACCACATAGAAGATTGTACTGGCGACAACAGACTGGCAGAACAAATGAAGGAGAGGCCTGCATACTCCAAAACAACTCAGTCTCCACAGAAGGTAGAGGGGATTCTTCTTTTACACAGCCTCTGTGTTGGTTCTCCACTCGTGTGTCGTCCAGGTTCACCTCCAGATACTTGTAGGTCCTCACCACATCCTCACCATCAATAGTAACAGGGAGCAGTGCAGGCTTACTCTTCCTAAGACTAAAGTCCAGCACCATCTCCTTTGTCATACAGATGTTGAGCCACAGATGATTCAGCTTGCACTATTTAACAAAGTACTCCCCCAGGGTCCTGTATTCATCCTCTTGTCCTCCCTCTATACACCCAACTATTGCTGAGTTATCAGAGAATTTGTGCAGATGACATGACTCAGTGTTGTATCTAAAGTCTGAGGTATACAGGGTAAACAGGAAG
The DNA here is from genome assembly GCF_048418815.1 of Hemitrygon akajei. Taxonomy (NCBI): domain Eukaryota; kingdom Metazoa; phylum Chordata; class Chondrichthyes; order Myliobatiformes; family Dasyatidae; genus Hemitrygon; species Hemitrygon akajei. The sequence goes on from NC_133126.1 coordinate 163,670,897, forward strand.
GGAGCCAGTACAGTCCCCTGTGGGGCCCCAGTGCTGCATGTAGCCATGTCTGACACACAGCTCTGAAGCCACACAAACTGTGCTCTGCCAGTCAGGTAACCCATTAACCAGGATACAATGGAAGTGCCAACCTGCATTGAATGGAACTTTTCCCCAGCAATGAGGGCTGCATGGTATTGAAGGCAAAATCAAAAAACATGATCCTCACAGTGCTGTCCTGCTTATCCAAGTGGGAGTAGGTTCTGCTCAGCAGGAAGATGACAGCATTATTGACTCCAATGTGGAGCACAACTACAAAGGATCGAGGACTGATCTGACCAGGGGTTGGAGGTGAGCCAGGACCAGCCTCTCTAGGGTATATATGATGTGTGAGGTCAAGGCCACTGGACGGTAGTCATTCAAGATTTTTGGTTGGCCCTTCTTGGGTACTGGGACTATACAGGATCCTTTCCAGGCAGAGACTGTGAGTGAAAGTGTGCTGGAGAACTCCACACAGCTGCTCGGCACACTCCTTCAGGACCTCGGGGTTCACACCATCCGGTCCCAATGCTTTGCCGTGTCCGAGTTTCCCCAGATCCCTTCTCACCTGCTCAGTAGTGAAGTTGAGCCCATGATGACTGGGGAATTGGTGGAAGGTGAGGGCTGGGGGAAGTGAAGATCAGGATGATAACATTTGGGATATGGAGGTGTGGATGGTAGGTACAGGGTAAGGAGGTATGACACACCAAATCATCACAAATACAGCCAGTTTTGGAAGTCACGTAATTAGTTGAACAAAGATCACCTGTGTGCAGTCCAGGTGTTTCGACTGATTGTAGTAAAAATACACCCTTATCTGGAAGGTCCAACTGCTGGTGAGTCAGTATCCTGGCAAAAACTACACCATGAGTACAAAAAAAACACTCCAGACATCTCTGCAAAAAGATTATTAAAAAGCACAAGTGAAAATGGATACAAGAAAATTTCCGAGTCACTGAATATCCCTTGGAGTACAGTTAAGTCTATCATCAAGAAATGGAAAGAACATGACACAGCTGTAAATCTGCCTAGAGCAGGCTGTCCTCAAAAACGGAGTGACCGTGCAAGGAGGGGATTAGTGAGGGAGGCCTCCAAGAGACCGATGACAACTCTGGAGGAGTTACAAACTTCAGTCGCTGAGATGGGAGAGACTGCGTAGAAACAACTGTTTGCCCGGGTGCTTCACCAGTCACCGTTTTATGGGAGAGTGGCAAAGAGAAAGCCACTGATGGAAAAAAAACTGTCATGAAATCTCAGCTAGAGTTTGCCAGAAGGCATGTGGGGGACTCTGAAGTCAGCTGGAAGAAGGTTCTGTGGTCTGATGAAACCAAAATTGAGCTTTTTGGCCATCAGACTACATGCTATGTTTGGCATAATCCAAACACCACACATCATCCCTACTGTGAAGCATGGTGGTGGCTGCATCAGGCTGTGGGGATGCTTCACTGCAGCAGGCCCTGGAAGGCTTGTGAAGGTAGAGGGTAAAATGAATGCAGCAAAATTCAGGGAAATCCTGGATGAAAAGAACTGCAACTTGGGAGAAGATCTGTTTTCCAGCAAGACAATGACCCCAAGCATAAAGCCAATGCTGAATGGCTGAAAAAGAACAAAGTCAATATCCTGAAGTAGCCAAGTCAGAGTCCAGACCTCAATCCAATTGAGAGTTTGTGGCTGGACTTGAAAAGGGCTGTTCACTCACAATCCCCAAGCAATCTGACAGAGCTTAAGCAGTTTTGTAAAGAAGAATGGGGAAAAATTGAGCATCCAAATGTGCAAAGCTGATAGAGACCTATCCACACAGACTCAAGATTATATTTGTTGCCAAAGGTGTATCTACTAAATACTAACTTGAAGGGGGTGAGTAATCAGTCAATCAATTATTTTGTGATTTAATAATTGTAATAAACTTAGACCAATTTGTTTCACTTTGACACAAGAGTTTTCTTCTGTTGATCAGTGTCAAAAAAGCCAAACACTGTGATTCAATGTTGTAAAACAATAGAAATGAAAACTTCCGGGGGGGGGGGGGGGAGTGAATATATAGGCACTGTATGTTGGCTGAGAAATGAACTTGTAGTTCTCAATGTTATCCCAAATGCATGACCTCCATTCTGAAAATGTATGGGCTACAGATCCCAAAAGTTGGTGGGTATGAAGCCCTTTTCTCAGGGACACTTTGAGAACTTCCTTGATTGCTTTCAGCTGAGCACAATGGAATCTCTTGCTGTGACAGAGGTTAGGACAGGCATCTGTTTCAGAAGTCTGGACATGTTGGCTCCAAGGGGCATATGAATGACATGGCTCGTCCATCTCTTGAGTGATTTCCTACAGGAAATTCATGACCCAGGTGTGAATGAGATGTCAGAGACCCAGGCTATAAGGTAAACCGTGAGCATCTGTGCCAGCTTTGAAGTCTTAATCTTCAAGTAACCTTTTCCTTTGGCAACCAAATGTCATGCAGGTGCACTAAAGGTCATGACCAATTCCATCAGCAATACCTGCCTTTGTGGAGAGGTGACTCTTGATATATGGAAAGCAGACCACATTTTCCAGGGATTTACAATGAAAGTTTATTGCCAAAGGACAATGTAGTACAGCAGGGCAGGTTGGTAGAGGACATTTGTTGTGTAGATCTCAGATGTAAGGCTTGTTCTCTTGGATGCTTCAGTGAACAGGTTAATTATGGCTTGGGGCTCTGACTCCAAACATGTCATCTGTATTTTGCAGTTCAGTGACTGAAGTGGAGATGACATTGTGGATGACACAAAACAATGTAGCGTTGCTGATAATGGGGAAGACGGTCGTAGGTTATGATGACATTGATCAACTGGTAAATTGAAAGAAACAATGCAAATGGTATTTAATCCCACAAGGTGTGAAGTGATCCATTTTAGGAGGTCTAGTATAGGTAGGACGTGCACCCTGAATGCTAGGGCTCGGGGAGTATTGGAGAACAGAGGTATACAAGCACATTATCTCCCTAATGGTGGTAGTACAGATAGAGCAGGTGTGAAAAAGGATCACAGAATGCTGGTCTTCATTTATTGGGGCATAGAATGGTATTTGTGGCATAACTTTTTCAAGCTTTAATTTGACCAAAATATTGTGTGCAGTCCTTTTCTGAGGTGTTTACTTTAGAGATACAGCACAGCAACAGAACCTTACAGCCCAAAGACCCCATGTCACCCAATTACATAAATGTAACCAATTAACTTGCTAATCCATACGCTTTTGGAATGTGGGAGGAAACTGGAACACCCGTCAGAAACACACACAGTCATAGGGAGATTGTACGAGCTCCGTACAGACCGCAGTAGAAGTGAACCAAGTTCCTGGCGCTGTGAAGAACTACTCTGATTGCTAAACTACAGTGCCACCTGAATCCTGGACATCACACTGTAAAAAATGACTCAAGTGCACTAGGTGTGGAGAAGAAATTTGCCAAGATGTTGCCTGGGATGCAAAGTTTCATATAGGAGGAGAGACTGAGCGTGCAGGGTTCATTTTTTGTAGAGTAGCAAAGGTGGTGGGGGTGGGGAACTGATGCACACTTTCCCCCATAATTGAGAAGTCTAAAACTAGAGGAATTAAGATGAGGAGTAAGAAAATTAGTGGGGAACTGAGGAAAAACATTTACCTAGAGGTTTGTTACTATTTGGAATTCCTGCCTAAGAAGATGGGGGATGTTTGTTCGCCTTGTTGTGTGCAATTTTTTATTCATTTTATTACATTTCATTGTATTTTTCTGTGAATACCCACAAGAAAATTAATCTCAGAGTACTATATGGTGACATGTACAGTATGTACTTTGATAATAAGTTTACTTTGATCTCTAAACTTTGGGGGGGGGGGAAGAGGTCATCCTTGTGAAGCTTCTAAATCTTGCTGAGAAACATCAATCCCAAATTCACAGCTTCTTCTCTTATATCTAAAATGTTAGAGGACCTGTGAGATGCCACATTCTTGATCAGCTTCTAGAAAATAAATTTACGGATTAGAATAGCTACAGAACAGTTTCCCTCCTGTTTGCTACAAAGAGTCATCACCAAGGTCCTCCTCAGCTGCCTTCCAGTGGCTGAAGAGATGCCTGCGAAATTATTGCATAAGTTTTGTTCATCTTGAGGCACAGAGGATATGATCTGCACCACACGACACTCCAAGAAAAATGCAGGGAACAGCTTCGGCCACTGCATGTGGCCTTTTTTGACTTCACAAATATCTATTTGTCAGGTCCAATAAGTGACTGAAATACGCAGTTTCATGTTAATTCGGAGCGAACGATATAAATTCATGGGTGATATTTGCATTGCATTTGGCTATACAATCAATTAAAATCAGCATAACCTGATGCACTTCGATTTCATTCATTCAGCACCATCAACTGTTGTGTGAAACTTAACAGTCACCAATCCTCAAAGTTCAAAGTAAGTTTATTATCAGCCTGTCACCAAATACTACCCTGAGATTTATCTTCTTGCAGGCACTTACAAAGCAATACAATAGAATCAATGAAAACTACGCACAAAGGCTGACAAACAACCAATGCACAAAAGAAGACAACCTGTGCAGTCCAATAATAAATAAATAATGCTGAGAACATGAGTTGTAGAGACATTGAAAGTGTGTCCATAGGTTGTGGAATCAATTTGTTCTTGAGCTGAGTGAAGTTATCCGCACTAGTTCAGGAACCTTGATGGTAGAAAACTCTTCCTGAAGCTGGTGATGTGGCACCTAGGGCTACCTCCTTCCCAATGGCAGCAGTCTGACCTCGATGATAGGACCTCATGAAAGAAAAGCATTTTTTGGGTTTGTTTGTCTTCCTTTGCATTTTATTTTGCACTTTTAACTACCCCTTGAAAAATCGCTAAAAATAACTTGTTTTTCTTTTCTAAATTGAACATCCACCCCCACTAGACCAGGTACACCAGCATTAACAGAATGCTTAGTTGATTTTCTGTAGGTGCACAAGCAAATTCATATGAGGCACTCAGCAATTTGCTATCACTTTCCTGCTGGTAAAATTGCTCTGAATTATAGGATCCATCACCAGAAGGACAAATTACCTTCAGAAGAAGCTGTGTATTAGGTTTGTTTGAGTTTCAATCCACTCCTTAATATAACTACTAAACATCATTAGTGTGGAGTATTTACCCATGAATCCTGTTCAGTTCACCAGTGGTAATCAAACTTATAACCATGTGAACAGCTATTAATTTAGCTTGCAATTATATTGTCAGAACTACTCTGAGAATAGTGCCCACTGATTGTGAAATGCAGACAGCAAACCTTTATTATACTGTAGTCCTCTCTGATGAAATCAAGGTGGTGGCTTGGAAATGTGTGATGCATGATTGCATGCATCCGTGACAGCAGTATATGCTTTTGCCTAATGGCAACGTGTCTAGAGCACTTTACTTCACCCAGCAGAATGATTGCTTTGGAAATTTTGCAAAGAGGCCATTTAAAAATGGAACGCTGCGCTGACTGTAACTGCTGCAGATTGAAAGTTGATACAAAGCATAGTTGCACTACTTGTGTCCATGAGAAAGGAGCTGCTTTTTACACTCGTGCATAATTAAACCCAAGTTAAGTTGAGATGACATGAGGTGACCCTTAGAAGACACGAAGATATGAATGTAGATGAAATGGTCTGTGTGCAGTGATACATGAGCACATCGGCCTGTAACGCGAGGATTTAGACCAATTGAGCTTTCTTTCCCCAGAATTAAACAGGGTGCAAACATGTGAAAACCTTTTGAGAGAAAGCTTGACCGTGTTTGAAGAATTGTGAACAGTGTTGGTTTCCTTATTTGAGGGAGAATAAAACTGTATTGGAAGCAGTTTCAGAGATTTATTCAGCTGATAGCTGGAATAGGTGGATTGTCGTATGAAGGAAACTGGACAGTGCAAACTTGTGTCTGCTGGAGCTGAAAGGAGGAAGTGATGCCTTGATTAAAGCATTTAATCTTTATGACCCAATTAAGATCTTTATGGCTATTGTTGGGATGGATGTGGATAATCTAGATTCAGGGTTTAGGGACACCTATTTAAACTGGAAGTGAGGCAAAATATTTTCCCAGAGAGCAGTAAGTCTTGGAAAATTTCTTCCTCAAAGGGCGGTGGAAGCCTAGTCTTTGAATATTTTTCAGGCAGAGGTAGACAGGCAGACAACAAAATAAACACACAGACTAGCAGTGGAATGAAAGGTCACCAGAATCAGTGGAGTGTAGAGTTGAAATTATAATCAGAATGGCCATGATTGCATTGAATTGTGGAGTAGGTTTGAGGGGTGAATCACTGACTTCTGCTCCTAATGTGTATGACCTTCGGAATACAGCTGGGGAACACACCATTCAGAAAGGAAACAGAAGGCTTCAGCACTGTGAAAATGAGACAGATGTGATTTCTGCAGAAACACGGATCATTTAATATTGCATCATGGAGCTGTGGACAACATGGCCCCCTTTAAATCTGTAAAATTAGAGGTGCTGCTTCATGACACACATTGACAATAAACATGAAGGTACAAGCTGCAGTTATCCTCCATGTTTGCATGCAGATTGGAAGAGGTGTGCCAGTGCAAAAGGAAAATCCACAGACATTCTAGTTATGTCACATACACCCATAGCCAGATCATTAATATACACAACAAACAAATGATGAAGGTGTTTGGCACACTGGGCTTCGTCAGTCAGAGTGCTGAAGACATAAATTGGGAGATTATGTTGCAGTTGTACAGGATGCTAGTGAGTCTTTTCTTGGAGTGTTGACGAGTTTTGGTCACCTTGCTATAGGAAAGGTATTATTAAACTAGAAAGGATGCAGGAAAGATTTATGAGGATGTTACCAAGACTGAGTTATTGGAAGAGTGTGAGTGGGCTAGGTCTTTTTTCCTTGCAGCATAGGGGAATGAGTGGTTTTCGTGGTGGAAAATATGAGGGGCGTTGATAAAATTAATGCACTCGGTTTTTTTTTGCAGGATTGGATAATTAAGGGCCTATTTTGAAGGCGAGAGATGAAGACATAAGATGACCCCAAGGGGTACATTTTCTACACAGAGGGCAGTATGTATATAGAGTGAGCTGCCAGAGGAAGTAGGTAGAGTAACAACTTTTAAAAGAACAGTCAGACAGGAAAGGTTGAAAAGGATATGGGTGTGTGGGACTAACTAGGATGGGCATCTTGTTCAGTATGTACTAGCTGGGCCAAAGGAGCTGCTTCCATGTTGTAAGACTCTTATCAACACCAGCACCGCTCAGCATGAATCAACCTGCTTCAAAACCTGGACTTCTTTACCTCCCTATGCAACTGGATCCTTGACTTTCTCATTGGGAGACCAGTCAGTGCAGATCGGTAATGACATATCCTCCTCGCTGAGAATCCACACAAGTGTACCTTAAAGACGCTCTACTCTCTCTGCACTATTGACTCTGTGGCTAGTCACAGCTCAAAGGCCATTGGTAAATTTGCTGATGACATCGCTGTTGGTGGCAGAGTCTCAGATGGTGTTGAGGAACCATACAAGAGTGAGGTTGATCAGGTGGTTAAGTGATGTTGCAACAACAATCGTGCACTCAATATCAGCAAGACCAAGGAACTGGTTGGTGGATTTCAGGAAAATACGCACCAGTCCTCCTTAAAGTGGTCAGCAGTGAAAACAATGAGCAGTTTCAAGTTACTGGGCATCTCAAAGTATCTGTTCCAGGCCCAACATACAGATGAAATCATGAAGAAAGGCATGCCAGTGGCTATGCATCATTCGGAGTTTGAGGAGATTTGCTATGTCACCTGACACTCCAGCAGATTTCTGCAGATGAACTGTGGCGAACATTTGAACCGGATGCAAAACTGCCTGGTGTGGAGGCTGTAATGCACAGGATCAAAAGAGTCTGCAAAGGATTGTAGATTCAGCCAGAGCCATCACAGGCAGAAGCCTCCCCACCATCTTCGAAAGCTGGTACCTCAATCATCCATCAGGCACCATCAAGAACATGCCCTCTTCTCATTACCACCATCAGGGAGGAGGTATAGATGCCTGAACACCAACACCTAGCAATTTGGAAACAGCATCTTCCCCTCCACCATCAACATTCTGAATAGTCCATGAATACTATATTCCTTTTTTTTACACTATTTATTTATCTTATCTCATTTTGTAACTTACAGTAATTTTTTATGTCTTGCAATGTATTGCTGCTGCAAAACAACCAACTTCACAACATATATCAGTGATAATAAATCTAATTCGGATTCTTTACAGAAGTTGGAACAAGGGAAGGGTAATCAAGGAAGTTCATAGTGGTCAAGTCTTGAATTAACAAGGTTATGGATGAGACTTTCAACAGCAGATAAGCTGAGGTACATGGTGATGTCAACTGATGTTGCTATGGCGGGGGGGGGGGGGGGGGGTGGAGGTTTCCAGTGCAGATTTATGGCCTGAAGCTCCATGTTTGGCGTAAAAAATGGCACTAAAGTTGAAAACAGTTTTATTCAATTCCAGACTAGAAAGAAGAAGACCTTGGGGAGGGAATAAAATTTATAGCAGAGAGTGACAACAAATGTTTTAGTCTTCAGAATATTTAGTTGGAAGGCAATGCTGCTTACGCTGCATTTTATGTCAAGAAACACACAACAGTTTAACAGTCTAAAGTTGTGTGTTGTTTGCCTAAGTGGACAATATCATAAACAAAATGCTGTTGGAATGAAGCAGGCGAGGCAGTATCTATAGGAAATACTTCAAATCTCTTACTATCTTTTCTTGACGTCCTGATGAAGGGTCTCAGCCTGAAACAACGACTGTGCTTCTCCCTATAGATGCTGCTTGGCCTGCTGCATTCCACCAGCATTTTGTGTGTGTTGTTTGAATTTCCAGCATCTGCAGATTTCCTCGTGTGGACAATATCATCATGGTTTTGCTATTGCTGAGAGGCTGTATGTGAATGAGAAATGAAAGGTGGATGAGTGCTGGTCACAGAAAAAATACAGTAGAGTTAACTACTGATGACACAAAGGTTGGCCATGTTGTGGATAGTCTGGAGGGTTGTCAGAGGTTATAACGGGACATCAATAGGATGCAGGACTGGGCTGAGAAGTGGCAGATGGAATTCAACCCAGATAAGTGTGAAGTGGTTCATTTTGATAGGTACAATTTGAAGACAGAATATCATATAAATGGTAAGACTCTTGGCAGTGTAGAGGATCAGCGAGATCTTGGGGTCCGTGTCGATAGAGCACTCAAAGCTGCTGCGCGGGTTGACGGTATGGTTAAGAAGACGTATGGTGTGCTGGCATTCATCAACCGTGAGATTGAGTTCAAGAGCCGTGAGGTAATGTTACAGCTATGCAAGACCTTGGTCAGACCCCATTAGGAGTACTGTGTTCAGTTCTGGTCGCCTCACTACAGGAGGGATGTGGATAGTATAGAGAGAGTGCAGAGGAGATTTACAAGGATGTTGCCTGGACTGGGGAGCATACCTTATGAGAATACTGTAGGTTGAGTGTACTTGGCCTTTTCTCCTTGGAGTGACAGAATGAGAGGTGTCCTGATAGAGGTGTACAAGACGATGAGGGGCGTTGATCGTGTGGATAGCCAATGGCTTTTTCCCAGGGCTGAAATGGCTAACATGAGGGGGCATAGTTTTAAGGTGCTTATAAATAGGTGCTGGGGGATGTCAGGGATAAGTTTTTCACACAGAGAGTGGTGGGTGTGTGGAATGCACTGCCTGCGACGGTGGTGAAAGCGGATACAATAGGGTCTTTTAAGAGCATCTTAGATAGGTACATAGAGCTTAAAAAATCAGAGGGCTATGTGCTAGGGAAATTCTAGGTAGCCTCTAGGGTAGGTTACAAGGTCGGCACAATATTGTGGGCCGAAGGGGCTATAATGCCCTGTTAATTTCTGTGTTCTATGTTAACAGTTTAGACATGGGAAGAGAAGTGAGTGTAGCCAGGTGATTCACAGATTGTGATTGGGAAATGAGAACAGAAACATGGATGTGATCCCACCTATCTGGACACTCGGCGAGAGGCTTTGGAAAATATTGCTGTGGTCAGAAGAAGAGTTTGGTGAGATTGAGTAGAATGAAAAGCAATTTTATTTCCATCATCTAATAACTTTGATAAAGAATGGAAGTACAGTTGATTCCATTTAAGGAGGGGGTTTGGGGAACGAGTGTGGTGAAACCAGGAAGGCCTCAACACGTTTGGGAATTTGGTGAGTTGTAAGGGCAGAGGGAGCAGGGGTTCATTTTCTGAGGAGAGAGCTAAGGACAGTAGAATTCAAAGTAAGGCAGTAATAATAGCAGCCAATGGAGGGACTTCAAGAGAGTTTGAGTAGTCAACAGCATAATGGGAATGAAGTTGAGGGGATACTAGGGAGGTAAGAAAGGCTCTGATTCAGTGTTGGAAAATAGGAACATACTAAAAAAAAAGAAGCACATTCAGGCCTAGGATAATTGGGGTGGAGTGGGTGGGGGGAGCCTATGAAATTCAGTTCAGTGCATTAGGGAAAGGGAGGAAAGAGAGATAACAGACTGTATGTTCTCAATCTAAGAGACAAAAATAAATCAATCACCACCTTGCACTCGTCGTAGCCAGGCTCAAAAAGACCGGCACACCCAACATTTCTGTGAGCATTTAAACGGACACTAGAGAGAAATCCAACTTTGATCATGTTCACAGTGCATATTGGTGCTGAGGTCACTGTTCTACTGGCGGGGCCGATGGCAAGAGAGCTGCATGATCTCAGTTGTAGCACAGACTCGGACTCACCAAGAAGAGAGGTGTCCGAGCTGCCCTCCAGTGTTTGCGCAGTGGAAGACGAGCTGGATTGTGCTTGTCCTCAGACTGCTGCGGGTTTGCTCTTGCCGACAACACTCCTGGATTCGGGCTATGTTTTTTTGTGTGACTATATGCTTACTGCTACTTTATATGTGATATACGTGCCTTGTGCTGTGTGTGTTTTGCACCTTGGCCCCGGAGTAACACTGTTCCATTTGGCTGTATTCATGGGTATTCATCTATGTTTGAATGACAGTTAAAATAGTCTTGAACTTGAACTGAAGTTTGGAATGTTGCACAGTCTGCACTTAATTCCATAATTAGTGCATGTGACTGAGGGCAATTCACAGTCATAAGTTCAAAGTACATATATGTCACCTATAAACAGCCCTGAGACTCATTTTCTTGTGGGCATGCACAATAAATCCAATAACCATAATAAAATTAATGACAGGCCACACCAACTGGGCTTGCAACCAGTGTGCAAAACTCAGCAAACTGTGCAATTCCAAAAAGAAAGAAGAAATAATAAATAAATAAATAAATAAATAAATAAATAAGCAAGCAATAAATATTGAAAGCATGAGATGAAGAGTCCTTGAAAGTGAGTCCATATGTTGTGGAAACATTGATGGGACAAGTGAAGTTACCCCCTTTGGTTCAAGAGCCTGATGAATGAGGGGTAATAACTATTCCTGAACCTGGTGGTGTGGGTCCTGAGGCCCCTGTTCCACCTTCGTTATGGCAGAAGTGAGAAAAGAGCATGGCCTGGATGGTGGGGTTCCCTAATGATGGATGCTGCTTTCCTGCGACACTGTTTCATGTAGGTTTGCTCAATGGTGGAAGGGCTTTATCCATGATGGACTAGGCCCTATCCACTACTTTTTGTAGGATTTTCTGTTCAAGGGCATTGGTGTTTCCAAACCAGGCTGTGATGCAGCCATTCCATGTAATTTCCACAACACATTCATAAAGTTTGTCCGTTTTAGATGTCATGCTGAATCGTCACAAACTCCTGAGGAAGTAGAGGCACTGGCTTGCATTTGCATGCTGGGGCCCAGGACAGGTCCTCTGAAATGATAACACCGAGGAATTTTAAATTGCTGACCATCTCTACCTCTGATTCCACCCCCCCCCACCCCCATGAGTACTCTCTAGTTTCCCCCTCCTGAAGTCAATAATCAGCTCCTTGGTCTTGCTGACATCGAGTGAGAGGATGTTGTTGTGCCACCACTCAACTAGATATTCAATCTCCCTCCTATATGCTGCTTTGTTACCAGGTTTGATTCGGCCTATAATAGGAGTATCGTCAGCAAGCTTGTATATGGGATTAGAGCTGCGCTTTGCCACACGTTCATAAGTATATAGCTATTAGAGCAGGGGGCTAGGCACACAGCGTGGTGGTGCGCCTGTGCTGATGGAGGTTGTGGAGGAGATGTTGTTGCTGAGCTATAGTCAATAATGATGTATGCATCTCTGCTGCCCAGATGTCCAGGGTTGAGTGACGAGCCAATAAAATGGCATCTGTTATGGACCTGTTACTCTGGTAGGGGCAAATTGGAGCAGATCTAAGTTGCTTCTCAAGCAGGAGTTGATATATTTCATCACCAACTTCTCAAAACACTTCATCATTGTGGATGTAAGTGCCACTGTATGAAAGCCATTGAGGCAGGTTACCATGGTCTTCCTGGAAACTGGTCTAATTGAAACCTGCTTGAAGCAGGTGGGTACCTCAGACTGCTGAAGCGAGAGGTTAAATATCTCAGTGAACTCTCCAGCCAGTTGATCAGCACTGGTCTTTAGTACCTGGCTGGTTGGCTTTCTGTGGCTTCACTATTCCAAAGAATTCTTGCACTTCAGCCTCAGAGACTGCAATCACAGGATGTTCGGGGGCCATGGGAGTTTGTGATGGTTCCTCCATGTTTTGATGGTCAAAGCGGCCACAAAAGCACTGAGCTCATCTGAAAGCCAAGTCCTGGTGTCGCCTTTGTCGCTTGATTTCACTTTATAAGTGGTGATAGCATTCAAGCCCTGCCACTACTGTTGAAGATCCTTCATTGATTCAAATTTAGTCCAGAATTGCCACCTTGCCTGTGAAATGTCTTTCTGGAGATCGTACCTGGATTTTTTTTTACTTTCTTGGTTGCTAGAATCTGATCTAGCCCTCAGCAGATGGCAGATGTCATAGTTCATCTGGGGCTATTGCTTGGCAAGGACTCTCAATGATTTTGTGCAGATACTCGTCTACAGTAAGTCCATAAAGTAGCTATATTAAAACAGTACCTTCTGTAGGGCTGTTGCGGCATTTAACAGTATGGCATAAAAAGTGACGGTCTTCAACCAGACTTAAGAATTGTAGCACAATGGACAAGCTTAAAGGGAATGAAAACACTGGCTTAGTTTTCTTCTGAAGGAAAGTGTCTTCATATTTATTAAAATTAAGTTTCAGAGCCAGTGAGATTGTTCAGCAGTGTTTGTTACTTATTGGCCCTTTTTAATCACATGCAAATACAACATTCGTATTGCTACAGTCATTCTTCAGTCTGTCACTGAAGACTGCAGTAGGAGGAGTGGAGTACCTGTATTTGCATATTCAAGTATGCAAGGATGAAGTCCAACAGTAGTTCTCAATTCACTCTGTTAAATGGCTGGGACAATTAGTCTCATTATTAATAGGAATTAAGAATAAGAAACTAAGAATATCTCCAATAGTAACCATTCTAGACTTACACTAAGCATATTTTTATTTACAGCACAATTAACAATTATTTCAAGCAATATATTGCTGAAATCCCATGACATCTATTCAATTGTACCAGCAACTAAGCACCCATAAAAAGGAGAGCTTTGTTTGAAATAAGCACGTGTGATGCTTCTGTGAAGTACTATTTGATGCATGTTTACAAATTAGTAGCAAGTCTTGCATAGATCCCTGTTCAATCAGGCAATGCTACTTGCAAATGTTCCTGCCGTGTAGTTCAGCATAACCAATAATATTTTGATAAAAACAAACTTAAAAATATTACATCAAACTTCGAAGCTTTGCAGACAGATGTTCTGGCAGATTGTTTCACCATATCTCAGTACATGTGACAATAATAAAATAAATACTAATTAGCAAAGCAGCATATTTCAACAGTTCAGAGTCTAGCAAACTCCTGAAAACACATACATGGTGATCCCTTTCACCTTGCTACAGTATTTCACATGGCTCAGATATACCTGTGCTCTCAGTGGAGTCAGTATTCATCACTTTCTTTTATCACTCTCCATCCACACAAAAAGACTTATCAGGTTTCTTGGTCTCTTACATTTAAAGGAAGTTTTTTAATTAAATATTCTCTTCTCATTGTTCTGTGCTAGTAAAACTCCATTCATGCCAGCAATTTTCATTTTTTTGCTCCTTTCTTCCATTTTCAGCCATTTCACCAAGTTTCTGCCTTTTGAGTTTTCCCACTCAAATCTTTTTGAAGAGTATTTTTCATGTTCCGTTAGAATCACCTTCCTTTGGTTCTTAGCTGGAGAAAATTGAACACTGTCCTCTAATTCCTTATTCAGTTTTACAGAATTCTGTTGTTGCAAATCTCAACAAAATATAATAGTATTTTTCTGCAATCCTGCTCTTCTTTGGGACACTTTTTTTTTCTATAAAATTACATATTTGATTATTTCTCTTGCTGTATATCTTCCTGTGCATTTAGTTTGATGAGAAACATAAAGAACTGTTTTTTTTGTGTGCTAACAAAACAGAGAATCAAGATACTTGTCTTTAAAAAGCTGTGAAATTTTGATATAGAAGTTGTAATGGATTACCTGCTGTTCTGGAAGGTCTTCAGAATTGACAAGCTCATGATCCCAATAGTTTCTGTTTTCCCATTCATGCTAAGTAAGGAGCCAGTGATCTTCAAGTACGGAGGGCACCTTCTGACATTGGGTGCATTGAATATTTAAGTCATGATCATTTTAGGATCCTGATATAAGAGTGGTTACCTGTGACAGGACATGTGCCTTAAGCAGCTTAACCAGTCATTCTTAATGGGATGGTTGCAGTGCTCTCAGAAAGAGGTTATTGAAACAAAAATATTTAATTTCTGTGAGAGGCAGGTGTCTTCTCCGGTAACCCCTTGGTGTCATCTTTAACTTGCTTCATTATTAGTTCCTTGGATACTAAGAGGAATGATGAGCCCAGTGTGATACTTGCAGACTAGGGTACCCTTGTTAAGTCAGATGGGTAGCTCCGGAGGTGACGTGCCACCTCTTTTATTTAAGTTGGGATTCTGTGAGCTCCCGACAAAGGAATTTGGCAATCTCAATGGCAATCCCTTGCCCTTTCTCCACTTAGAATAGTTACACCCGAGGGATTTCCATGGGTCATTAGGGATGTCAGCCTTTTCAAAGAGGCCTTTGGAATGGCTTTGACCATTTCTGGTGCTTGTTTGGTAATCTCTTACCATGGCGGAACTCAGTGGAGTTTATAAATATTAAGGAAATCAGGAAATATGGGCAAAGTGCAGGGAAATGACTCTGAGGTTAAAAAATTAGCATTGATCTAATTTAACAGTGGAGCAAATACAAGGAGTCAAATATCCTACCCTGGTTTCTGTTTTCCATATTGTTCTGTCTTTTTCAGGATCCTGGTATTGAGCAGGTGAACAATGTGCTTGCATGTAGAAAGTGAATGATTGAAACTTGGTGCTAGGAATGCTTCTGCTTTGAACTTCCCAGAGACAGGGCAAGAGGAACATCAGCTGCTGGTGTTGCCCTGAGTGTCTTGTTCTGGGAAGTTGAAGATACAGAGGTCGACAGAGCAACAGAGATTTATAAGTGCCTTGCTCTGGGAAGTTTGTTAACTCAGAGATATACAGATGAGCAGGAATCACTGCTGTCTGCTTGACCATGTGTTTTGTGTTTGCTTCAAGGTGTTGACCTTCAGATACATGTGCCCCTGCATTACGATGGACTCAGTTCTTTGGAAACAGATTTTTGGGTAGCAGGGGAATTGAGGGTTATGGGGGAAAGGCAGGTAGGTGGAACTGAGTCCACAGCCAGACCAGCCGTGATCTTATTGAATGGAGGGACAAGCTTGACAGGCCAGGTGGCTGACTTCTGCACCTATTTCATATTTTCTTATATTCCTATGAAACAATTTTCCATAATTTGAGGCCATGTCATCTGCTCATGCATCATTAAACATGAGTTTATTACAATTATGTTTATTTATTTACTTTTATTCACATAAATTATATGAGAATGAGTTTTATTTTTTATCTCAAATTTTTGGTAGTGTTTTGTGAATTTTGTAACAATTTCTCAGCAAACTATTAGCATCCTCATAGGTTATAGACTGGAACCTACAAACACAAACAACCAGCAGAACACAAGGCACGTGTGAAAGCAGCTAAATCAAAAACTTTGAATTCATTCATTTTAAAGACAGCATGTCAAGAGGATTCCATGAAAAATCTCATTCATAGATTTTTACTTTCAGTTTTATAATATTCGCAATTCAATAATGCATAGATTCTAGGAAGGAAATTCATTTTAACTTCATAGGTCATTATTTCCTTTTATTTATATTAAGTTTTGACACTGTATCTTCCTCCGCAGCAGGCAGGATTTACTTTGTCGAGGGCAGTTACTTAACAAAAGGCTTTTACTAACAAGTGATAACCTTATAAAGCTATCAATCAAGCTCAGTCTCTAGAGTGTTGAATCAGAAATGCACATAATTTGATGACCGGTGTCCTTCTGCGAAATGTACAGTTGTATTTCTGTCGAATGTGGTCTAAATGTCAGACGGTGGAAGAAAGCCTAAGCAATTTGTAGCAAAACAGGTCAGATTTGGGACCCAGCAGAAAACAGGAAGAACATCCTAATGAGAAGTAATTTTACACACTGTGATGTAATTCATCCAGGATTTGAGGCAGCAATGATTTAGAATGTACAGTCTTTTCTGTGCATCAAGGATGTGAACAGAAACAAGGAGGACATGCCAAACTCTCAGTAAATGTTTTTGGCTTTATCAATAGGTGTGTCATGATAAACGTTGAAACAAAATGTTCATATATTGGAACAATTGTTATCGAACCTCAAAATAAAGCACCTGCAAGATATCAGAAAATTAGATACAGTTAAAACTTTCTTGGAGAGATGTACAACAAAGAGAATATTAATAAATTTATAGAAGCTCTATAAATCAGAATCTCTAAGCACCTGTGATATGAAGTAGGAGCAGGAGTCGGCCACCTGGCCCGTCGAGCCTGCACCGCCATTCAATAATATTATGGCTGATCTGGCCATGGACTCATCAACACCTACCTGCCTTTTCCCCATAACCTTTAATTCCCCTACTTTGCAAAAATCTTACATCTAACCTGAAAAAGATTTATCACCATGTAATGGTTGGCATCTGTCTGTCTCAAAGGACAATAGGTGATGATCATCAACATCACAAGTCTGGGCGGAAGGTATGGAGATCCTGAGATGTCCATTAGTCAAGATCATACCTGTGGTCCTCACGAGTGTAGTCTCTTGCTGTTGGAGAAGCTATGTACTGGTAGGGAGAGACTTACTCATTCAACTCTCCTTCTGGCAGGACTGCTAACCAGCGGTGGTAGCTGAAAGTGAGAGTGACAAGCACTACCCACTAAGCCATCACACTAGACACGTCACAACAACCATTTTGAAACCACCATGAACTACTTCTAGTTCAAAGGTTCATTTATTATCAAAGTATAGAACTCTGAGAATCATCTTCTCCAGATAGCCACAAAACATAAAAAACCATGGAAGCCATTCAAAGAAAAACATCAACCCCCCCATATATAAAAAAACTTGCAAACCCCAAGCCCCCTTACTCACACAAAAAAAACTAACAAATCGCTCCACGTGGAAAACACTAGACCATCAAACCCCAAACTGCTAACCCCCTCCTTTGCACGAAAATACTAACAGATTGCTCCCAAGAAAGAACAGGCAAAAACACAAGAGTGCAAAAAAAACACATAGAACTAAAAGAGGCCAGTCTGAACTACAGTTAGTTGGAACTCTCGTCCACTGGGAGCAGCTGTATCATGTGGCTGCAAATTGCCCAATTCAGAAACAACTGCAAATTGTAATTTAGCAAGGGTAAGCTCGGCTCAACTTAAAGGTGTCTGAATGTGTTCATTCCACATTGATTTTCAGCTTATATTAACTGTAAAAGCAGTCTAATAATCTAAGAGTCATAAACTCTATGACTCACCATGGAAGCAGGCCATTTGGTCCAACTAGTTCATGCCAATCAAGATGCCCAACCATACTAGTCCCACTTGTCCCTGTTTACCCCATGATCTTCATGGGATGGAACTACAACATGTGATATCAACTATGTTGCTTAAAGTGCTAATGGTAGTTGCTCATTGAGAGAGAAAAGTTGTATTCATAACGTGCAGCATCTAAAGGCTCAGGGACCTTAGTCTGTGGTTCCTCCTCACAGAGCCTTTGCATGAGCTGCATCCTGCAACGTGGACCATCACGGCCATAGGCGTTTTAACTTTGACCTGCTCTGCAGCTGAAGTTTTGTGGCTACCACCTGTCAGTAACTTGATAATGTGCTCGCTTGTCACCTTTTTGGAACCAATTTTGCTCAAGTAGTGACCAAACTACAGATGCTACTTGATCAACTTCTTTAGCCCACGTTTATTTAAGCAAGTCAATGTTGAGGGAGAAATACTGGCCAGATTAGAAAAGCAAGGTATTTTCTCAAACTTTCATTTGCAAGCTCGCTATGCACAAGTGACCCGCTAAACCACACATACCAAATTCTGAAACAGCTACTGAAATTTTATTGTGGAAATATACATGTTATCGTCATTCAGTTTTTAAAGAGATATATCTCATTTGTAAGATCAATACATTATTAATGTTTTTGAGGGGCCATTTGCCATTAAATACTGAAGAAGTTACAGCAAAATTAGGGCGCCACGGTGGCGAAGCAGGTAGTGTGTGCTGTTACAGCTTGGGGGCTTTGGAGTTTGGAGTACAATTCTGGAGTCATCTGTTAGGAGTCTGTATGTGGAACGTGTGGGTTTTACCCCAAGTCCTCCTGTGTCCTCCCACAATCCAACGACATACCAGGTAGGATTTGTCATTGTAAATTGCCCCGTGATTAGTTAGGGGTTAAACGAGGGTTGCTAGGGCGACGAGGCTTGAAGGCCTGGATGGCCCTACTCCATACTGTATTGTTAAATAAATAAATAGAAATAAAATTTTGATGTGTTGCTTTTTGGTCTGCCCTATCAGGAAGGCAGCTGAATGGTGGAGCAAACCCTGCGCAAAGATCTAGAGGCAATAAATCAAAAGCCATTATACTTTATTAGCTTTTGGTCTCATAAGGTTCATTCCATTCCAAGGTATTTTCGATATTCAGCTTGCTATTTCATGTTTAGACAGCAGATCGGTATTTTGCTTTAATATTTCAACCACTTATTCATGTTGATGTGCTTGTGCACAGTATTCAACAAATTTGTCTCCAGCAAATGTATCATTGTTTTCTGTACCAAGGAACTCACACTGTTGCTGAGCAACCAATGAGAAGCAGCCAGTTAGCTATTTTTGTAGGTAGAAACAATTTAATTTGGTTAGTTGTTCAGAATATGGCTCAAATCTCATTATCTCGAAGATGTATGAGAGGTTCAGGTGACAGGCAATTTCTTCAAAAGCTTTGATGCAAAAATTACCTGTTTGACATCAATGAAGGAGTTACTGTAGTTCAGAGACTCTGTTCTGTTTGGAGAGCAATACTGTATTCTGAGGAGTAGGCCGTGTTGGGAAGTGGAATTTGAGAAAGCAAAACAACTGTCAAGTATTCATCCCGAATTGGAAGTGTCAACTGCACTGCATTGCAGTAGCAGTGAACTCAAATTCAATTTCTGAAGTTCGGTTCCACTGTGATATTGAGTTTTGGAACCAATTTGGAAATTGTAGCCATGACAATGGCTGGGGATGAATTATTGGTGACTTGTTATGAATCATTGACTGCATCACAATTTGAATATTGGTACCACTTGCATTCAAAGTTAAAAGTAAATTTATCATCAAAGTATATGTATGTTACTATATATTACCTTGAAAATCATTTTATTTCAAGAATCTACAGGGTAAAAAGAAATTCTATTTATTTTATGAACAAACTATACATAAAGAGACAAAGACTGACAAGCAACCAATGTGCAAAACAAGACAAATTGTACAAATAAAAATAATACTGTACAGAGAGCATGAGTTGTATAGAGTCCTTGAAAGTGAAGTCGGTTGGCTGTGGAATCAGTTCTGGGTAGTGGTAAGTGAAGTTACCCACCGAGGATCCAGTTGCAGTTGTGGGGGACTATTCCTTTAAAAAAAAATGTCAAGCCTTTGAAGTTAGTGCTGGTGTGATTTCTCAGAAATAAAGGAGTTCATTTATGTGGAGAGGCTTCAGAAATTGGAGTTACACCCCATAAAGCAACGGAGTTTAAGGGGAGATTTAAATAGAATGTTTAAAGTGATATTGAGGTAATAGAATGGATGACAGAAATTAACTTCAGCGCCTGAATCACTGGTCACATAAGTGTGGTAATTGAGATAAGTACAATGTCTTTCTAATTAGTTCCTTTAAGGATCTTGAATGCATTGCATGGAAGGATGTTGGAAGTAAATAATGCAGTGACTTTTGATTTTCAAAAATAATGTACTCCTTTGCTTTCTTACTGTTCCTGCATGATAATTTCTCATGATCCATGTCCAAGGTGCTGATTCCCGTCTGAGTACCAGCACATGCTGATCTTCCAATGTTCAAAAAACTTCTCCTTTTACTATATTTTACCAGAATTAATTGATTCATATTTCCCCATAATCATACTGCAACTTCCTTCCTATTAACCACCCTCTTAAGTGATCCAAATCACCTTGCAGAGGTCTTGAGTCTATAGTCTGCTTTCACATTCAGCAAGGTCACATTTTGTACTTTAATCAGAATTATTGAAATGGATTGCATATAGTTGAGAAGCAAGCACTGAAATTTCCTCAAGTCCTTATTGCTACTGTTCAATCTTCAAACTGTGTAAAATATTTCACATATTGAGGATATCATGAGCCCCAATCTGGCATAACATTCTCTTTTTGGCACCAAATTAATTGTCTTTTGGAAACTCAAGTAGAATATATTCATCAGTTCCTCCTCATCTGCCGATTATATCCTCAAACAAAATCTAATGAAGTTGACTAGCACATTTTCAAAATTGTTTTGAGTTGAGTAGGCATTGTCATTGCAAATGTGAGGATGGAATATGTCTCTAGAACCCTTTCTAGTAAAGCTTAATTAATCAATTTACAGTGTTTATTATGGATGGAAGTTATTTGACTAACTAACTTGGCATTATCTCCTGGATGTTGCTATTATGTTAGTGGTGGTGATGTGAGAATTGTGACAGGTGAACCAGCAAGCATCTGTGGATGGACGAGGACCCAGAATTAACCTTTAATACGATTAAGCACCAGCTCATTAAGCTCTGTTACTTTTCATATTAATGATTCCAAGTGCAGAGAGGATAATACTAATTTCTAGCATTTGATAAGCAACTTGAGCTTTTGTGTTGCCAAGAAAATAGAGGAAATGGGTAGAAAAGGTCATATAATGTAGTAGTTTCAAAAGGGACTAAAATACAATGCTTTAATGTCTATGGGAAATATCGAATAGAAGAAAAGTCACTTTAGTGCTTACGTATGAAATCATTGAGGCCTATTGAAAGATCAGCGTCTATATTGGCAAAAATACATAATCATTGAAGGCAATGCTGAGAGTTGTCTCCAGTAACTGAGTGAACAATTGCGATGTATAAATGAGGTGATAAAAAGAAGCATCTAATACAGGGCAGGCTTAATGGGAGATTTTACTTTTTAGTTAACATGATCAGTCTAGTTGTCAAAAAAAAAGATTGATCTTTCTTAGCTTGGTCAGAGTAATTTCTGAAACAATATATACTGGTACCAATTAAGGACAAGCCTTTTTTTTAGTTATAAGTTATGAAACAAGTCTGGTCTTTGAAATTAAAATAAATTTTGGAATCTGAAACCAGCAGTTCAGACAGCATCAATGGAGAAGGAAACAGTTAACATTCCTGGCTGATGACCTTTTATCATAACTTGCTAAAATTGGAAATGAAAGATGTTTTAAGTTGCATAGAATAGTGGTGGAGTGAGAGTGACAGGGATGTATGTGGCAGGTAGAGACCAGGAGAGGCTGGAAGAAGCAAACACTGAGAGAGGGTAGTGAAGACTTGTTAGTTGCTGCTGCTATTTCTGGAGAAGATGTAATCAGCAGATGAATGAGGACAGAAGAGGGAGGAAAAATACATTATTAGTACTATATGAAGCACAGTAGCTGCTGGGAATCTGAAATACAAGAGCATGATAGAAGTACCCAGCAAATCGGACAGAATCTGTGGAGATCTTTCAACTGGCAAGATCCATTTTAAATTATAGTATACACCAAGCAAAGAGGATTTGGAGCTGGTGTGCTAGATGGGGTGACTGGTTTGTGTTTGTGGTTAAAAAACACTCAAACTTTATGTTGCACAACTACATTCTGTCCTGCATGCAATTAATTCATTTTGAGCATAATTCCTCACGTGTTTGCCCTCTTATCATACAGAAGGGATGCAACATCTATTCTAATCACCAAAGATTTCCTGAACAGTCCATCTCCACTGCTAATTGATGGTTTTCACCTGTTTTGCAATGTCATCTATTTTCCAACCCAGAAGAATGCAAGGAGTAAACTGTCAGCTTGATTCATCTAGTCAATTGTGTCTTTACTTTCTCCCTTGATACATTGTCCTAGTAAAATCTGTGATATTTGGTCTTGAAAATTTAAGTTAGTCCCAAATTCCCCATTGGGACACAATTACAAATGTGTCAAATGACGCATACTGATTTACTTACGGATGGCCGAACCTTGATTTAAAATTGTCATGCTAAAGTAATTGTGAGGGAAATTCAAACAATCACATTAGAAGAATAATTCTATAGCAGTACAGTGGATAAGTTCAGGATTATGTTTTTCCTTTTGCCGTTCATAGATATGCTTAGATCTTTTGACCTCAGACCGTCAGCGGAATTCTTTTACAGATCATTTCATTTTGAAATATTCTTTTCAGAAAATATAACATCCGTGTGGAAGATATCATGATAAGGGATATCCGATTCGTCATTGTAAACTGCAAGTACAGGGACTTGCAGGATCTCCTTCACAGCACCAAACTTAAACATCTTCCTCTTGTTGAGTCGGCAGGTAAGAAAATAAGCAGCATTGAATAATTTCTGATAAGACTATGAATTAGAGAGGTTTCTGCATGCTAAGGAACCTGAACTTTACTTGAATTATGAAGGACTATTTTTGCAATTATCATACTTGCTTTGCTTTGATATTCCTTCAGGAAGTACAATTCATTATCCACGCCTGTCAATTTGGAAATCACTTTGGTCCGGAACAACTAATTAGAGGTCTAAAAGGATATAGTACAGGATTTTTATTTTAGAATGATATCAGCAGCATTGCATATTTTTATTAAAGAATTACTGGAATATTGTTGTTCTGTAAAATTCAGTTTCTGAAGTATTTTTCTGTAACAAATCCATGCCATGGAACTTTTCATTGTCCTTGTTTTGACGACATTGTCAAGGACAGCATTTAATGTCTATCCCTAATTGACCTTGCAAAAGCTATGGTGAGCCTTGAGCCTCAACAATCGTGATGAACGCATTTCCACGGTTATGTTATTGCATTTTGATATAGTGGTTTGACACTACTGGGTGACTTACTAAATTCGTTCAGAGGGCAATTAATAGTCAACCACTTGATCCTTGGCTCGAACTATATACAATCAGGATCGGGTTAAGCTGGTAGAATTTTTCCCCAAAATTGTAACAGTTCAGTTTTTGACAATAGAGTTACATCATTAGTTTTTATTTAATACTAACTAACTTAATTAACTGTATTTAAATTCCATGGATGCAAACTCTTGTCTGCAGGCCATTAGTCCAGGCCTCTGCATCACCGCTCCAGTATTACCAACAGAAATTTACTGTTTCCATTATTTCCATATTTAAGTACTATGGAGATAATATTAAATCTAGCTGAGTTATGTATCTTAAGCGCAGCTTGTATATAAATTGCACAGTTGCATCAGATCGATAATAGCTGTGTAATGCCAACACAAAAAGATAAAATTAATCCCCAAAGCTGAAACTGAGAAATGCTCATTTCTGTCTCCCTTGCTGCCTTCAGCATTGTTAACAGAGCTCCGTTAGCATCAGCAAAGTAATTGGAGCACAAATATTGAAATTTCCAATTGTGTGTTTTATGACTTTTTTGTATTTATTCTGTTAATTTACTTTTTTTAGTTGCTGAATGTTAAGATGTTTAAATTACCTACCTGATGTCAGTACTCTAAACCAGACTAAGCCAGTAAGGAAAAAAATAATTGGCTACACAGGAGTCATGATTTCCTGTTCCCTGAAAGTGTCCTCTTTAAATAGTTGGGCTACTGCAGTAATTAAGTCAGGATAAATTTAAATTGAATAAGAAGAGTTCAATTGTAAAACAGAAGAAGTCAACAGAGTGTGAAGTTCGTTGTCACTGAAAATTAAACTTTGAACTGTTGTTAGATTTTTTTTCTATTTTCTGAGTGAGTGAGAAGAATTTTATTCTCACTAATTTGGCATTGTAGGGAAAGGCTGGATTTTAAATGCATGGAAACAGCAGTACAAGAAACCTTTGGGTGTTCATAAGCCCTTTGTACTCTCAAAAGAGTGCAGCAATAGCATAGAGCGATGGGTGATCAACTAAAGATCACGGAGGGAGACCAGATTCAGAACTCCAGAAAATCCCTGACATATTGGTATTGTGTGAGTGAGGTTTGGGCTTGACCAATGTGAACTGGGCTGTAACAACAGCTCAGGCACGAGTTTGGGAGTATCACTGTCAAGCAACGAGCTCGGGCTTTAACATGTTAATAACACAAATCACAAATTTAATAAGAATTAATTGAAAAATGACCAAATGATTGAGAAGTTGCAGAACCTGGGCCTCTTAACCACCCTCTGAAATTAGATTCTCGACTTCCTAACCGGAAGACCACAGTCTGTGCGGATTGGTGAAAAAATATCCTCCTCGCTGACAATCAACACTGGCGCACCTCAGGGGTGTGTGCTTAGCCCACTGCTCTACTCTCTATATACACATGATTCTGCAGCTAGGCATTGCTCAAATACTCTCATTAAATTTGCTGACGATACAACCATTGTTGGTAGAATCTCAGGTGGTGACGAGAGCGTGCAGGAGTGAGATATGCCAACTAGTGGAATGGTGCCACAGCAACAACCTGGCATTCAATGTCAATAAGAGGAAAGAGCTGATTGTGGACTTTGGGAAGGGTAAGACGAAGGAACACATACCAATCCTCACAGAGGGATCAGAAGTGGAGAGAGTGAGCAGCTTCAAGTTCCTGGGTGTTAAGATCCCTGAGGATCTAACCTGGACCCAACATATTGATGTAGTCATAAAGAAGGCAAGACTGCGGCTATACTTTATTAGGAGTTTGAAGAGATTTGGCATGTCAACAAATACACTCAAAAACTTCTATAGTTATACCGTGGAGAGCATTCTGACAGGCTGCATCACTGTCTGGTATGGAAGGGCTACTGCACAGGACTGAAAGAAGCTACAGAGGGTTGTAAATCTAGTCAGCTCCATCTTGGGTACTAGCCTACAAAGCACCCAGGACATCTTTAGGGAGTGGTGTCTCAGTGATGCACCATCAATAACTCTCTGAGACGGGAGGCGAGATATCGGCTTTTATTGACTGGAAGAAAGAACAAGCAGTAATTGACCACCATGCTACATCCTGGAGACTGAGGGCAGGGCTCAGGCCTCAATTGCCTTTATACCGGGGTCTGTGGGAGGAGCCACAGGAGCAGTCAGCGGGGGGGCGTGTCCAGACAGGTATATGTAGTTCACCACACTCAGAAAGGCAGCGTGCATTATTAAAGACCTCCAGCACCCAGGGCATGCCCTTTTCTCACTGTTACCATCAAGTAGGAGACACAGAAGCCTGAAGGCACACACTCAGTGATTCAGGAACAGCTTCTTCCCCTCTGCCATCTGATTCCTGAATGGACATTGAAGCTTTGGACATCACCTCACTTTTTTTTAATATACAGAATTTCTGATTTTGCTCTTTTTTAATTTATTCAATATACATAATTGATTTACATGTTTATTTCTTAGTTCTATTTTATTTATTATTTATTTTCTCTCTGCTAGATTATGTATTGCATTGAACTGCTGCTGCTAAGTTAACAAATTTCACGTCACATGCCGGTGATAATAAACCTGATTCTGATGTACTGAAGAAGTATAGTAGTGATATTGTGCATCTTTTGTTGAAGACATGATATAAATATGTGAGAGGTAGGCAGTACCAGTTTGTTATCCAAGACCATGAGATGAAGTCCTGTCATAGCAAAGAGAAAGTATTCTCAACAACACTAACCACAAAACTGCTAGTATGTCATAAGAAGACACGTTGTTCACTGAAGTCTTTCACAGAAGGAAACCTGGTATCCTTACCCAAACTTGTCTGTTTGAGACCCCAGACCCCTAAACATGGTTCACTCTTAACTGGTTTCTTGATTCAGAACAATTAGGTTGACATTGTTGAAATTGCCAGCAGTGTCTACATCACGTTCAATTCAATTCAAATTTAATTGTCATTCAACCATACATGAATATCCGTGAATGCAGCCAAACAAAACAGCGCTGTTCCAGGGCCAAAGTGCAGAACACAGTACCAACAGTCACACACAGCACAAAGCATGCATAG
This sequence comes from Hemitrygon akajei, assembly GCF_048418815.1. NCBI lineage: Eukaryota > Metazoa > Chordata > Chondrichthyes > Myliobatiformes > Dasyatidae > Hemitrygon > Hemitrygon akajei. The sequence goes on from NC_133126.1 coordinate 163,697,596, forward strand.
TACATACTAAACAGCAAGCATGTGTAAAATACAGTTTGTCATCTGCCAAGTGAATACTGGGTGAGGCAGCACTGACTCAAGCGTGGACACCGCACGATATCACCCTTGGTGAAGCGCACCAGTTTCAACGACTTTTTCCTGATGGCTGTAAACAAGCAACACTACAGCCTGAGGCCTAGGCCTTGCTGTGACCAAGACCACACACTTCCTCCACTGTCCGCCAATAAATCAGTGATTAAGACTTGCGGCACTCCATATTAACAATATCCAAAAGGGTCTTGAAAGAATGAGTGAATAAATGAGAAAAATGTACATTTATACTAAGAGGTAAGTAACAAAGGCGTTAAGGATGAAGAAATGTACTGCAGAAATCAAAAACAAATAAGTTGTGAGACTGGAACCAAATAGTTAAGGTAAATTGATGTTTACAATGGGAAAGGGTTGGAGGTGGTATATACTAGGAGTTGGAAAGTGTTTTCTGAATAGCATATATAAAAAAACAGTATAAATTTTCAAATCATTCCACAAATATAAATGAGAATTGGCAAACATCTAGGTAACTGGTGTCTAGCGGCAAAAGTTCACAATGGATTCGATTATGTTTTGGAAGGGAAAAGCAAGGAATAAATGTTTGGTATAAACACAAGATTCTGTAGATCCTGGAAATCTTGAGCAACACACACAAAATGCTGGAGAAACTCAGCTGGTCAGGCAGCATCTATGAAGGGGAATAAACAGCCACCGTTTCAGGCCAAGGCCCTTCAGCTGCTTTCTTCCCTCCTGCCTGACCTGCTGAGTTCCTCCAGCATTTTGTGTCTGTTGAATAAATGTTTGTAATTTATGAAGATTTGCTGAAGGCTGGGGTTGCGTAAAGTGTACAGTTTTGGTAGCAAGTTACGTACAAGGGATTCGAGCATTAAGTTAACACACTGCTGCTGGGAATTAGGAACAATGTATGTTTATGAAAGAACTGGGATGCTCATTGATTTTATCCAGAATCAAAGCTGGCTGATCAAATGCTGAGGTGTAGAAAATTTGGAATTTGGGAATGCTCCATATTCTGCAACCTATGCAATAAAGTCTGGATTATTTTAGCAGCCATGTCTCAGATTTTTGACTTTTTGATTAAGAGAGAAGGTTAAAATTGAAACTGACAAGATACTGTGGGCTGTTTTTGAATCAAACTATACATACAAGAAGTAAATTTTAAAATTTTTCCTTTTTGAATTAATTCATTGATTGATTAATTAATTGATTCAAAAACAGACAATTAAACAAGGAATTCATAAGTTAAGACAAAAATGGGAAACTGATTTGAATATTAAAATTGATGAAACAAATTGGTCAAGACTATGCCTTGACAGTATGACAAATACAAAAAATGTCCAACATAGATTAGTACAATACAATTTTTTACATCAATTATATATTACACCACAAAAAATAAATAGATTAAACCCAAATTTATCTGACCAATGTTTTCGATGTAATCAAGAAATTGGTACTTTTTTACACTCTACTTGGTCTTGTTTTAAAATTCAACCTTTTTGGATAAATTTAAGACTTTTACTGGAACAAATTATTGGAATACAACTTCCACATAACCCAATATTATTTTTATTAGGCAATATTGAAGGGGTAATACCGAAACCTAAATTGAATAAATATCAGAAAAAATTTATAAAAATTGCATTGGCAGTAGCCAAAAAATCAGTTGAAGTTACTTGGAAATCAGATTCATACTTAACTATGGACCGTTGGAATAATGAAATATTTAGCTGCATTCCACTTGAAAAAATTACTTATAATTTAAGAAATGAATATGATATATTTTTGAAAATTTGGCACCCTTATTTACAAAAGATAGGATTAAATATATAGGTCCTTCAAAGATAAAATTATTAGCTATTTGGGGAAAAAAGATAAATAAAGATGTATACTAAAGCTATTTTGAACTCCATGGAGCATGTGAGGATCTTCCGATATCCAGGCAATCTTTCTTTCTTTTTTCTTTCTTTCTTCCTTTTTTTTCTTTTTTCTTTTTTTTTAGATAGGGATGTTAAGGGGAGGGGGGAAGGCTGATATTAATTTTCATTATTCTATTATTCTATTCATTTTATGTAATTCTCTTAAAAATTTAATAAAAAATATATTTTAAAAAAAGATACTGTGGGCTACTTTAGAAAGGAAACATTGATTATGCAGAATTAAATGGAGTTTACATGTGACGTATGCTATCTTTGGTAAACGTAATGTTTAGGAATTAGATTTGTTTATGTACTTGAGCTTGTGAAAGTGTATTTTCCAGCTTGATTCCTCTCTCTCTACTTGGAAGTGCTAATCTTGTTTCAACGGGTATTGATTTAACACTGTCATTAATTCACTCGAATTAAATGGCAAAAGAGATAAAACAACATTGTTTATAACCTCTTGTGTTTTTGCTCCTTCTTCTGACATTTCCCAATATTTTTCATTTCTCTCATGCTTTCCATTTCTTTTTTCACTTCCTTCTTGCTCTTTCCTGGTGCATTTTATCATTTTCTTGCTTCCAGTTTTGTACCTATGCATTGTGTGTCTAAACTGTCCTCTTTTCCCAGATCAGTTCTTGCATCTTGTTTGGCTTTCCAATGGTTCATTGTACAGACTAATAATAATTTATATACATCTGCAATTTGTAGTCATGGATAGTTGGTATCAGTTTGTATTGAACATGTTATACTCTTTTCTGAATATTTTAAAACTGATCAGTGGCTATTTGCAAAATAACTTCATCAGTTTACAAAATTGGTAGCAGAGATCTGAAGTGATTAGCAATAGCTTATAAAAATAAAGATTAGCTCAATTAGTCACATGTACATCAAAACTTTGAAACATACAACAAAATGCATTGTCTACATCAACGACCAACCCACAGTCTTAGATGCACTAGGGTCAGCCTGTAATTGTCACCGTGCTTCCAGCAGCAACATAACATGCTTATAGCATACTAAACCTAACTTGTACTGTACACCCTTGGAATGTGGAAGGGAAACGGAGGACCTGGAGGAAATCCACACAGTCACAGGGACAACATGCAAGCTCCTTACAGACAGTGCCGGGAATTGGCCCTGCCATGTGCATTAACCTTAACAGTACTCGTTAAGTCTTTTGATGCAGAGACATGACTGTAGGTACTTCAGAAAAATAAAATGTTTTAAACACCAGTAGGCAAATTGAAAGCTCGCTGTTGTTGCTGTTCTGTGAGATTGCAAGATGATATGCATACCTAATTTGATTGAGTGGGTGTAATTTAAAATGTTCCTAACCTCTGTAGGCTACCAATTTATACTCTCTTAAATACTGCACCGGATTATTAAACTGGCAGCCATGCTGCTTCCAACATCAGTGCTTTTATTATTGTTGGTTATAACGGATTCTCTACCTGAGTTTGCAAGCTGCACATTATGCAGTGCAGGAGTGTTCCTGACTTTTCAATCTCCCACGATGAGTTGTGTAAACTAATTATAATACTGTAAATGGTTTATCCAGCTAGTAAGTCATCTTAAAGTTGTACAATGTAACCACTGATATGTATTACTTTCCCTGAAAATCTAATTTGTCTCTCCATTCTGAACAGTGTGCGACATTACTGTGGAAACCAAGCACACCCTGTGAAAACTTCTCACCCTTGTGTAATAATTCCAAAGCTCCCTTAACATACTGGGTTATTGAGGTGACCTCTGTTTGCATGGATATTGATCTTTCTATCTGCTTGGTTGTGTTAGCAAAGCAAATATGAAAATTTGAAGCAGGTATGTACAGTTGTCTGTAGCTTGAATATAGATTATTCAAGCTGACAGGGAGTAGCACTGTGATGAACTGATTGGCAGACTTCAGCATTTAGAGTTTATATTGAGTTCTGGCTTCACATTTCTATGTATCTAACATGGGATGATTTTATCTGTAGATTCCATGATTCTGCTGGGCTCCATTGAAAGGAATCATCTGCAAGCCCTTATTGATAATCAATTGAGCAGACAGAAGAGAATGGACTACCTGAGAAAGAAAACTCAGGCAGAGGAAAAGGTAGATCCCGACTCGCTCAGAATTATCGATGAAGGAAACAAAGGCGCCCCTGACGCTGGAGTCAGATTTGAGGTAAAGATTTGTATCCACATTAATAAAACATCCAAATCACTGAATAGCCGCCCATTATTTTCTCAGCTTTAAGCTGTTTTATTTCAACATTCTGTAAAAGCTGTTGGTGTTGATGGTAGGTAGTCAGCCCATGGTAAAGTGGCATTACCGGTTCTGAGACTCCTGTACTATCTGCTCAGAATGCACAGTCTGCAACACTCGTTTACAACCAGGCAGTGGGTTGATAATATTTCCCAGTATCTTTTTATTCATGGTCCAGTTAAGAGCACTAATGGTAGGACTGTCCTTTATTGACCTAGATGACCTCCTCTCTTCCCTTCTATATCCATAGTATGAGTTATTCATTGGGTGGGGTGTGTCAGGATTTAGCCCCCCCCCCCCCAATGAAGAATGGTATGAACCTTGGAAAGTAATCTGTTTGTGTGGCATTCAATCTGCTTATTATCCTAATCCAACCTGACAAACAATTGGAAGTTTCTGTCTTGTGTGGCCTGGGTAACGAGTGTATTTTGTAGATTGTTCAAACCACAGCCACATTAATGAATGGAGAAACGTTTGGTGTCACGGTAGGGTCCTTAATCATTTATTGCGGCTCAATCTTTTGATTACCAGCAGTTTTCTCAGTTTATCAATTGGAATAGGTGATTCTGGAACTGCTTCTGAGTTCCACTTGGAGCACTAACTGCCTGCACTCTAACCACATAAACACGTGGCACACAATCACATATTCCTACACGTCTTTTCCTTGTCCCCACCTAATACCTTCCCTTTCCCCTAACTTGTCAATTCCTCAGACCCTCTAAGACCTTGTATCCTGCTCCTCTGCTTCTTTCCTTTCACACAGACCCTTCAGACCCCTTCCCTCTTAAATATTTTCCTCCCCAACCTTGCTTTATCCCCTTCCTTCCCCACGACTCATGAACTGCCAGCCCTGCTGCGCCTCCAGGTACGTGATCTCCTCCCAAGTCACCCGCCACTCAAGACAGCAGCCTAGGGTAGATGTATAACCATATAACAATTACAGCACGGAAACAGGCCATCTCGGTCCTTCTAGTCCGTGCCAAACACTTACTCTCACCTAGTCCCACCGACCCGCACTCAGCCCATAACCCTGCATTCCTTTCCTGTCCATATAATGATCCAATTTTACTTTAAATGACAATACCGAACCTGCCTCTACCACTTCTACTGGAAGCTCATTCCACACAGCTACCACTCTCTGAGTAAAGAAATTCCCCCTCGTGTTACCCCTAAACTTTTGCCCCTTAACTCTCAACTCATGTCCTCTTGTTTGAATCTCTCCTACTCTCATTGGAAAAAGCCTATCCACGTCAACTCTATCTATCGCCCTCATAATTTTAAATACCTCTATCAAGTCCCCCCTCAACCTTCTGTGCTCCAAAGAATAAAGACCTAACTTGTTCTGTAACTTAAGTGCTGAAACCCAGGTAACATTCTAGTAAATCGCCTCTGTACTCTCTCTATTTTGTTGACATCTTTCCTATAATTTGGTGACCAGAACTGTACACAATACTCCAAATTTGGCCTCACCAATGCCTTGTACAATTTTAACATTACATCCCAACTCCTATACTCAATGCTCTGATTTATAAAGGCCAGCATACCAAAAGCTTTCTTCACCACCCTATCCACATGAGATTCCACTTTCACGGAACTATGCACCATTATTCCTGGATCACTCTGTTCTACTACATTCCTCAGTGCCCTACCATTTACCTTGGATGTCCTATTTTGATTATTCCTACCAAAATGTAGCACCTCACACTTATCAGCATTAAACTCCATTTGCCATCTTTCAGCCCACTCCTCTAACTGGCCTAAATCTCTCTGCAAGCTTTGAAAACCTACTTCATTATCCACAACGCCGCCTATCTTTGTATCATCTGCATAATTACTAATCCAATTTACCACCCCATCATCCAGATCATTAATGTATATGACAAACAACATTGGACCCAGTACAAATCCCTGAGGCACACCACCAGTCACTGGCCTCCAACCTGACAAACAGTTATCCACCACTACTCTCTGGCATCTCCCATCCAGCCACTGTTGAATCCATTTTACTCTAAAGATTGAACCTTCCTAACTAACCTTCCGTGTGGAACCTTGTCAAAGGCCTTGCTGAAGTCCATATAGACAACATCCACTGCTTTACCCTCGTCAACTTTCCTAGTAACCTCTTCAAAAAATTCAATAAGATTTGTCAAACATGATCTTCCACGCACAAATCCATGTTGACTGTTGCTAATCAGACCCTGTCTATCCAGATAATTATATATACCATCTCTAAGAATACTTTCTATTAATTTACCCACCACTGACATCAAACTTACAGGCCTATAATTGCTAGGTTTACTCTTAGATCCCTTTTTAAACAATGGAACCACATGAGCAATACGCCAATCCTCCGGCACCATCCCCGTTTCTAATGACATTTGAAATATTTCTGTCAGAGCCCCAGCTATTTCTACACCAACTTCCCTCAAGGTCCTAGGGAATATCCTGTCAGGATCTATAAATTTATCCACTTTTATATTCCTTAAAAGCACCAGCACTTTAATCGTCATAGTTTCCTTAACTTCCCTACTTGTTTCCCTTACCTTACACAATTCAATATCCTTCTCCTTAGTGAATACCGAAGAAAAGAAATTGTTCAAAATCTCTCAAACTCTCCCAAAAGCCTTGGGGAAGGCCCAGAACTCCATTACTGTAGGTGGATTAATAAGTCCCAACACATGTTACCCTGTCTCAACATGGTGTACGAGGCAGCATGTAGGAACCAAGCAGAAAGAGGCTGCACAACCTGCCCAACACCTGTACTAGCTGTGGCAGAATCCAAGGATCGTGTATTGAAGACCATAAGATATAGAAGCAGAATTAGGCCATTTGGCCCATCGAGTCTACTCAGCTATTTTATCATTACTGATTCATTTCCCTCTCAATCCCAATCTCCACCCTTCTCCTCATTATCCCTTCATGCGCTGACTAATCAAGAATCTATCATGCTCTGCCTTAAATATACCCAATGACTTGGCCTTCACAGCTGCCTGTAGCAGTGAATTCCACAGATTTACCACTCTCTGGCTAAAGAAATTCCTCCTTATCTCCATTTTAAATGGACACTCCTCTATTCAGATGCTGTGCCCTCTGATCTTAGACTCTCCCACCATAGGAAACATCCTCTCAAAATCCACTCTGTCGAGGTCTTTCAGCTTTCAATAGGTTTCAGTGGGAACTCCCCCCCCCCCCCCCCAATCTTCTGAATACCAGTGAGTACAGGCCCAGAGCCATCAATCAATCCCCATATGGTAACCCTTCCATTCCTGGAATCATTCTTGTGAACTTACTCTGAACCCTCTTCAATGTCCAGCACACCCTTTCATAGAAAAGGGCCCCAAAACTGCTCACAATACTCCAAGTAAGGGCTTTCCAGTGCCTTCTAAATCCTCACCATTATATCCTGGCCTTTATATTCTAGTCCTCTCGAAATGAATGCTAACATTGTATTTGCCTTCATCACCACGACTTAACCTACAAATTAACCTTTAGGGAATCCTGTACAAGGACTCCAAAGTCTCTTTACACCTCAGAGTTTTGAATTTTCTCTCCATTTAGTATGTGGTTTATGCTTTTATTTCTTTTACCAATGTGCATGATCATATACTTCTTAACACTGTATTCCATCTGCCACTTCTCTGTCCATTCTCCTAATCTGTTTAAGTCCTTCTGCTTCCTCAACACTACCTGTCCCTCCACCTATCTTCATATCATCCACAAATTTGGCCACAAAGCCATTGATTCCTTCATCAAAATCATTGGCAAATAACAGAAAAAGAAATGGTCCCAACACAGACCCCTATGGAACACTATTAGTCACCAGCAGCCAACCAGAAAAGGCTCCATTTATTCCCGGTCTCCATTTGCCTCCTGCCAATGAGCCAATGCTCTATCCATGCTAGTATCTTTCCTGTAATACCATGGACTCTTACCTCGTTAAGCAGCCTCATGTGCAACACCTTGTCAAAGGCCTTCTGAAAATACAGGTATACAACATCAAGCGATTCTCCTTTGTCTATCCTGCTTGTTACTTCCTCAAGTAATTCCAACAGATTTGTTAGGCAAGATTTTCTCTGAAGAAAACCATGCTGATTTCAGCCTATTTTATCATGTGCCTCCAAGTACCCCAAAACTACTCCTTAACAATCAACTCCAACATCTTCCTAACCGTTGAGGTTAGGCTAACTGGCCTATAATTTTCTTCCTTCTGCTTCTCACCTTTCTTAAATAGTGGAATGACATTTGTAATTTTCCATTCCTCTGGAACCATGCCAGAATCATTTGATTCTTGAAAGATCATTGCTAATGCCTCCATGGTCTCTTCAGCCACCTCTTTCAGAACCCTTGGATGTAGACCATCTGGTCCAAGAGCTTTATCTACCTTCTCCCTAGTAAAGGCAACTTCACTCATTTCTGCCACTGCTTCCATCATATTGCTAGTGTCTTCCACAGTGAAGAGTGATGCAAAATACTTAAGTCACCTCAGAATCCAAAGAGAAAGAGCAAGATCTGGTTACCCATCTTGTGCATCACATTTGCCTCAAGGTAGCAGTCACACTTCTGATTGGGACTATTCTGAGTTTAGTAATTCTACCTCAGCAGATAACTTGGGTTGACACTGTGATGCAGTAAGGAAGAAGTGCTTCAATGTAAGGGATCCAGCTTTTTGGATAAGATTTCTCTAATCACTGATATAAAGAGTAGTCAGAAACTGCCTTTCCTAATTCCTTAAACTCTGCATGCAAGATCTCATTCCATTTGATCCTGTCTTATGATATCAGTAAAGACCACAATCTCTGACTGTTCAACTGTTCCCCTTCAGAATTTAGGCAGAGTTTCCATAATATCCTAGAATCGCATCTGCAGTCAAAGAAATGTCCACCTGATCCCCCAAAGGTAGAATATTGAACTATAACTATTAAAGCCTTAACTTTTCACTTCCCTCCTCTCGAGTTGAACCACCCATAGTACTTTAGCCTTTACTGCCCACAAGAAAACCCTTTTCCCTTATCATTACTCAGAAAGAAACTGCTGGCCAGAGAACAAAATGCCCTTGGGCTTTTTCTAGAAACCTGCTTGCTACTCTTTGTTTTTACTGCTGAGCACTCTCTTGAGATGTAGCATGATCCCCTCCAAAAATATGCTATCCATGATATACTCAGCCGTGTGACATCAGTTATTGCTGAACCTCCAAGACCCAGATCCAAGTCTCCACCAACAAACAAGACGTATCCAGGACTGAGGATGTGCCCTGGGGTTTTTATGGTGCAGGATCCACAGTCCACTGAATTAAGAGAAATAGAATAAGTTACCTTTAGTGACAAATTACTTGTTTCATATCCCTGAATAACTATTTATAATTTACCAAAAGATTATTTTAGTTCACTGTATTATATTTTATATGCTTTTTTTTGTAAACCTCACAAGCCCTTCCCCCCCCCCACCCCCCCCCCTCCCATTATTTGTAAGCTCAATAAGCTTTCTTTCCTATTATCTTTTTAAACTCTCTTGGGCTCTCCCAGCCACATTTCTTTCAAACACACTGGCTTTCTGTTTCCCACATCACCTTTAAAGTCACTGGGTCTCTGTTTGTCACCATCCTTTAGAAGTTATTGGGGATCTATCTCCAGTGATCCTTTCACATTCACTCTCTCCATCTCCTTTGCTCTTTTGCTAGTTATTATTTGGGGTCTCTGTCTATTGTGCTCCTTTTAAACCTCCTTTTCTCAGTGATCTAGTCTTCAAGAAAAGTCTTTTCTGCATTCTTTGGCATTTTTTGTATCCTGAAATTCTCAAGTTTTTTGAGACAGTGAATCAGGAACAGGACAAATGTGCCTATTATCAGCAATCTTCCAAATCCTTTGAACTTAATATATTTGCTATAGTTTGCCGCCCACACTTTTCCACTGTTTGGAAGCAAAACGTCAGTACATTATCTTTGTTAATTTTTCTGTTGCACAAGCATTAATTGCAATCTGTGCTCTCTGCTTTGAAAACACGAACATTTGAAAAAGGGTTTTGTTCACTGCTTCAGGGAGGAAGATTCCATGTCTCTGAACTCTCTTTGTAAAGATGATAAGAATAGTCTCACGTTTACAGGGAATAGATAAGGTTCTAAAGCAAGTTAAATTGACATTTTTCCTCTATTGCAGCTTGTATAATCTCAGCGTTCTCAGAATTACTTCATCCTATAATTTTTAAAGAAAAAAATTTACTTGAAATAAAGACACAAGAGTCCAGACTGTGGGAATGTAGAGCAAGAAATAAACTGCGGGAGAAACTCAGCAGGTCAGGCAGCATCTGTGGAGGCAATGGTTTCAAGTCAAGGCCCTTCATTGGCCCTGGAGAGAGTGTGGAAGGGAGATGGCCAGTATAAAAAGGTGAGGGAGAGGGGTGTGGAAGAGACGATGGGCTGATGGAGTCAGGTTTGGGGAAGGGTGGATTCGGGGGTCAGAAGATGGTGGGTACTAGGTAGAACCCGATAAGGAGGGAGACAAATGGATCACCCATTTTTTTGGGGGGGAGTTGGAGGATGAGAGGATGGTGGAGGCAGAGGTAAAAGCAGTGATTAGATGGTAATAAGTGCAGATGCTGGAATCTGATGAGTAAGGCAGGTGGTAAGTAGAACAAGTTAAGGAAGGGCTGATGAGCAGATGGAACCAGTTGGCGAATGGATGGGAGGCTGAGGAGGCCAGTATGTTAAGTGGGTGATACTCAGATGAGGCAACATACACAAAATGCTGGAGGAATTCAGTGGGTCAGGCAGCATCTCTGGAAGAGAATGAACAGTTGATATTTAGGGTCAAGACCTGGAAGGGGGAAGATTGCAGAATAAAAAGATAGGGGGAGGTGAGTGAGGCTAGCTGGAAGGTGACAGCTGAAGCCAGGTGGGTGGGAAAGGTCAAAGGTTGGAAAAGAAAGAATGTGATAGGAGAGGAGAATGGACCACAGGAGAAAGGGAAAGATGAGGGGATCCAAGGGGAAGTAATAGGCAGGTCAGAAGAAGTAAATTCAGAGTACCTGTCTTGGAAAATACTAGACCATAAAACATAGGAACAGAATTAGGCCAGTTGGCCCATTGAGTCTGCTCCACCATTCAATCATGGCTGATCCTTTTTTCCCTCCTCGGCCCCACTCTCCAGCCTTCTCCCTGTAACCTTTGATGCCATGGCCAATCAAAAGCCTCTCAATCTCCACCTTAAATACATCCAGCAATCTGGCCCCCACAGCTGCCTGTGGTAACAAATTCACCACCCTCTGGCTCTTGATATTTCTCTGCATCTGTTTTAAATGGACACCCCTCAATCCTGAGGCTGTGCCCACTTGTCCAACACTCCTCCACGATGAGAAATATGCTTTCCACATCTACTCTGTCTAGGTCTTTCAACATTTGAAAGGTTTCAATGAGATCCCCCCTCCCCTTCTAAATTCCAGTGAGTATAGGCCCAAAGTCATCAAATGTTCCTCATATGATAACCATTTCATTCCAGGAATCATCCTTGGGTACCTCCTCTGAACCCTCTCCAATGGCAGCACATCTTTTTTTAGATGAGGAGCCCAAAACTGTTCACAATAACATGATGTGATAAATGTAGGTAAATTTTAACAATTGAACATTGACTCTGCATTGTAGGTTTCTGCTCACCTGCACTGTCCATAAATTGATATTAGAAAATCCAGCATTTCCTCACTTGTAGTCAAAAATGTTAATTGAACTGAAGAGCAATGGGTGCCATTTTCATTGCTGACCTTTAGACTGAGAAATTTATTTATGAAATGAACAATATTTTAAGTCAGTTCTACTGTTTATAGCTGACTGGTGTTATCAGTTCAGTCAAATGTCAATAAAATTCTATCAAGCAGCAAGATCAATGTTTAAAGGGATGGTAAACATGGTCTCAGTATTATTTTTTATTTGTACAAATTGTCTTCATTTGCACATTGGCCGTTTATCATTTTTTGTTTATATAGCTTTTCATAAATTGTGTTGTATTTCTTTATGTTCCTGCAAGAAAATGAATCTCAGGGTAGTTTATGGTAACATATACATACTTGGATAATAAATTCACTTTGAAACTTGAATTTTAAAGTTTGAATTGCATCCTATGTCCAAGGGGAAAAGTTGTTGACCAGGAAATCTTTTCTTGAAGTCCAGTCATGATGACATTAGTGATACTATCCTCTCAACAGAGCAGGCTTCCAATTCATTCAAGACTTAACTGCAAACCCATGGGTTTCATCAACCTCAATACATGGGTCTCAATACAGACCAAATTCAAACAGAACATGGGAGATATAATTGCTTAAAGCATTCCTTTGCCAATGAATGTGAAGTTAAATGAAGGACAGTGACATTACATTCTACCTTTGACCAATAAAACTCTTTTAAAAATAAAAACAGATACTGGCTTGCAATCTTCAAACTAATTTATGAATGTTGCTGCAGCATTATGTAAGAGGAATAGTGAAGATGAGGATTTTTGGGGTACAAGGTTACATACAGGAATTTATATAGTGGGAGAAGTCCAGGACCAGAGGGCATGGTCTCAGAATAGGACAACTCTTAAGAACAGAGATGAGAAGGAATTTCTTTAGCCAGAGGGTGGTGAATCTGTGGAATTCATTCCTGCAGATGTCTGTGGAGACAAAGTCACTGGGTATATTTAAAGCAGAGGTTGATAATTGGAGTATTAAAGGTTATAGGGAAAAGGCAGGAGAATAGTTTTGAGGAGGATAATATATCAGCCATGATAGAATGGCAGATAAGACTCGATGGGGCAAATGCCCTAATTCCACTCCTGTGTCTTATGGTCTATGGAGTTGTGGTTTCTGATGATACTACAATGACTCATGCTTTTCTGAACACACTATTCTTTCTCCAAAGGTTGGAACTGAGCAATCATCATTTTCTCCAGCTCGAAGTGGATCACAGAAGCCGCTGAAGCCAGCACTAAAGCGAGTCCCAAGCAGTGTACACGATATGTCGGGTATGTGCAAGTTTCATGTGGATAAGAATAGATATTATAAAGTTTTCGTAACAGTAATTTCTTAGAAACAGTTCTTTCACTGTAAGTGTTTAGATGTCTCCAAATGCTTGTCCATTGAGGCCATATGTGCCAATAGATTCACATCTGCTGATTTCTTTTTGATACTGGAAATTATGCAAAAATTGCATCAGTTAACTAGATTATATTCTGAAATTTGATTTTCAGTTCAATAAGACATTTTATGTGAGAATAACTTAAGATGAAAAGATTTGACTGATTTCTGGCCAGCTTGAAAGCCACTGCATGAACATCTACACATTGTATTAGAAATTATGCCTGCTAGTGTTTCTTTCTTGTCTATAGTTTCTGCTTTCTGTTCTTGTACCTACATTTATAATGGAGGCCACCAAGGCAAAGCAGATGTAATTACGGTCAACTCCTGGTGTAGGTATGAGAGAAGGGGTATTATAAATGTGGACAAGAAAGTGTTGAAATTACAAAGGTGTGATCAAAATATTAAATGTGGATTGAATCAGTACACATTGATCCTTTGGCCTTCCTCACTTGGACTAAAACATTTCTTGCCTGTGTGTGCAAGTTACCACTGGATATGTGTATTAGAATAAGCTAATAATCTTGCTGGCTTTTACCAGTAGAACAAAACTTAAAGGCATGAGTAAAGATGGACTTCTGATAGTTTCGCTCAGCTGATTGTCAATTCCAGAATAATTGTGCTGCACCAGTGAACTCCTTGTTGATTCCAGTGGGGAATTATGAACAGCTGCAGTTGTACAATGGAGGCCAGGCAATCAGTCCAGCGAGCTTTCCCGAGGTCATCTGGTACAAGTCCCGCATCCGCATTGAATTCAATTGAATGGAACAGCTAAACATAGAAACATCAGCACAGGACAAATTCTTTTTTTATGGATTTCGCTGAATCTACTTAAGTACATTTTATTCTTCTGTTTGCTGGTATCTTTGTGAATTTATTTTTAAAACTTAAGAATTTAAAATGCTTTACTTGTATTTTTTTAAGTTCGATTCTTTTGGATGTTTGTGAGAGATGCAGACTTACATTCAATCTGCCTAACAAAATCCAGAGGCAGGGACTGACTGTTACTCAGGAAAGGTCTCTGCCTCGAAATGAGTCTCACAAATCAGCTCGTGCTGGGTTCTCGGGAATTAATTGTGCTTGGAACCTCTGCTCTAGATAAGAGCCATCTATAAGGGTAGATGGAAGGTGAACCCGCTCGCAAGGTCTGAGTCAGCCTTTCAGTTTCATCAATGAATTATCCACAATAATGTGAAATGCTAATCACTCTTAAAGAGAGTAGCAAAAGAACATGCAAACTCATTTCTGCTGTCATTACTTAATACAGCTTCCTGTATGGTAGCTGTATTGATCATGTAGTAATGTAAATATATTGATTTACATAAGTTGGGAGTACACACTGAGTATTTTGTATATTTTAAAATCTCATGCAAAATTAATTAATGTTTAAAAAATAAAAGTATCGGGTTGTTATAAATGAGCAATGTAGGTTAACTATTGAAACCATAAGGTTCATATATATAACATTTATAATCAGGATCAGTTTGTGGAAAGGTTTACACCATCTGATTGATATTAGTAAATATACTGTGTTATTCACTTTCGATTGTGTGTTTTTATGTTCGTTCGCTTCTACACGTGTCCTGCAGTGTCTCGTGCTGAGAGATAAGATAGCTGTAAATCTGGAGCAGGCTTTATTAATCTGAGCCACCCAGCAGGGAGTATGAGAAAACAGCTAAGCAATGAATCAATTTTCTCACCTCTCTAGAAGGTATCTTTGATGTTCCTGATGTCTACTCACAGTAGTACAGCTGAGATTGGGAACCGATAGACTGTAGATCATTGCTACAAAGCTGCACCATATCCCGGTGCACTGCACTCTTCCTTCCACTTCAGTCTGCCTTTACAAAGACTCTAGCTGGATGGATACTGTTATTTCCACAACACTCCCAACCCATATATCTGCCAGTTCAATAACTGGCAATTCTTTTTTTCAGCAACATTCAGCGTAAAGTCTCTTATTTCCCGAGCGAGAGATGCTAACAACCATATTTCGGTCATTTTGCATCAGTCTAGAAACCTGACATTTTTTCTAGTGGGCACTGAGTACTTTTCGGCCCTGCTGCAATTTCTGATTGAGGTATGAGGGATAATGTAGTTTGCCTAACCTTGTTCCTTTCAAACAATTCTAGGAAAACGTGGAAAATGTTGGATGAGAGTGACCACTGCTGGGTACTCCTGAAACAATATGGCAAAATGCCAGGCCAGTTCAGCTGCGAGACTGAGTGAAAGCAGCGCTGCTTTCACCCTTGAGCAACTCTGCATTGCACTGTCAACCCGAAACCCCTACGTCTGCTGATCCCACTCCCAATATTCCCCTCAACTTTATCAGGCAATTTGCCCTACCTGCTCAAGGAATTATTGATGGGCAATAAATGGTTGTCTTCCCACATCCCATTTCTTTAAAAAAGCACATATAAAAGTTGAAATGCAATTCTTATTCAGACAATTCAGACAAGCCTTGGACCATTTATAAGCCATGTGCTACAGTCAGCTTATTTATCAGAAGTCTGTCGAAAGCCCTGTTGAAATCTGTAAAGAATCGATATTCACTGCATCAATCAAGGCAACAACTAGCACCAATTTATCTAAAGGATGACTATATCAATGGTATATGTTGTCCATTCCCATTAGCCACAGGAAAGTGATGGTGAGCTAGAATGGACCTTTGCAGACCCTTCCTCCTGAGGTTCTCCTCAGTGTTGTTAGATAAGAGCTTCAGGGCATTGATGAAGAAGACCTTCAAGTCAGGATGTTCTGCAGATGTGAGCAAAACCTCGAGGTAGCGTTGTTCCAATGCGCTAGCTGCCCTGCAGACCAATTGTGGTTTATCTTGTACTCCAATTCACCTACAGCCGATCAGCACCAGCATTTGCCTGGAACGCACACAAAATGCTGAGGGAACTCAGCGTGCCAGGCATTATCGAGGAAAAGAGTACAGTCGACATCTTGGGTCGAAACCCTTCAGCAGGTCTGTGTGTGTTGCTCGGATTTCCAGTATCTGCAGATTTTCTCTCGTTTGAAATCATTTGCCTTCCTAATTGCTGACATCCGAGTTGCTCTGGTCCTGTCCAAGTAGTTGAGGCAAGAAACTGCAGTGCGTCCTATAAGACCATAAGATATAGGAGCAGAAGTGGGCCATTCGGCCCATCCAGTCTGTTCCGCCATTCAATCATAGCCTGATCCAATTCTTCCAGTCATCCCCATTCCCCTGCCTTCTCCCCATACCCTTTGATGCCCTGGCTAATCAAGAACATATCTATCTCTGCCTTAAATGCACCCAATGACTTGCGCTCCACAGCCGCTTGTGATAACAAATGCTACAGATTTACCACCCTCTGACTAAAGTAATTTCTCTGCATCTCTGTTCTAAATGGATGTCCTTCAATCCTGAAGTCGTGGCCTCAATTCCTTGACTCCCCTAACATGGGAAATAACTTTGCCATATCTAATCTGTTCAGGCCTTTTGACATTCGGAATGTGATGCACAAGCCATATACAGCAAGGATGGAAAGACGTAGAAACATAGAAAACCTACAGCACAGTACAGGCCCCTCGGCCCACAAAGCTGTGCTGAACTGCCTAGGCTTACCCATAGCCCTCTATTTTCCTAAGCTCCCTCTACCTATCTAGGATTCTCTTAAAAGAACCTATCAAATCCGCCTCCACCACCGTCACCAGCAGCCCATTCCATGCACTCACCACTCTCTGCGTATAAAAACTTACCCCTGACATCTCCTCTGTACCTACTTCCAAGCACCTTAAAACTATGCCCTCTCATGCTAGCCATTTCAGCCCTGTGGAAAAGCCTCCAACTATCCACATGATCAATACACCTTGCACACTTCTATCAGGTCACCTCTCATCCTCCGTTGCTCCAAGGAGAAAAGGCCGAGTTCACTCAACATATATAGTACAAACCAAGCAAGCTTCTTTCTACCAAGGTGGGAGAGAAAAGATTTAAAAGGAACCTGGAAGGAAACCTTTTTACACAGAGGGTGACGCATATATGGAACCTGCAGCAAGCTGTAGAGGACGGTACACTTACAGTATCTGTGTTTAAAAGACTTTTAGTCAGGTACATGGATAGAAAAGGTTTATAGGGATATTGTCCAAATGTAGGCAAATCTAGCTTGGTCAGTATGGATGAGTTAAGCCAAAGTGCCTGTTTCAGTGCTGTATGACTCCTGATGAATGAATAGAGGTGTTATGGGTAGGTTGATCATGCTCTCGAATTGTGACCTGCAGACATGGGGAAGGCAACGGGGTTTCAGGAGATGATCGTGTGCCTCAGGGTACCCGCCCTGCTTTTGTCACTGGTCTTCAGTTTCTGGTCTTGGTGACTCTGAGGATATTACTATAATTTTGTGATTTGGTAACACCATTGAAAGTCAGAAGTGTTAAGACTATCGTGTTGGAAATGGTCGCTGTTTGGCTGTGTGTCAGCACAGGGTGGTTCACTTTCTGAGGAGTTTCAAATGGAATGAATGTTGTGCTCTCATCAGCCAACATGATGAAAAGAGGCTCATTGTTGAAGCAGCTGAATATGGTTGAGCAGCAGACACTCATTCAGCAGTGGACCTTCTGTACTGATTGCTGTGCAGCAGCTGTAATCATTTTCCTTTGTATGTTTGCTGATGATTGGCCAAATTAGGTTTTCTTGCTTTTTCTGAACAGGCAAGTTTCCATGTTGTTAGGTAGATGCAAGTGTTACAACTGTGCAGGATCAATTTATCTGGATATTTGGCTAATTCTGGAGCACATCTTTAGATAAGAATAACAATATGATGGACTCTTGAACTCATAATCTACCTCATTATGAATTTGCTCTTTATTGCTTACCTGCACTGCACTCTCTCTGTAGCTTTCACCCTGCATTGTTACCTTGTTCTACCTCAATGCACTGTGTAGTGATTTGATCCGTATGGTCAGTGCATGAGACAAAGCTTCTCACTATCCCTTAGTACATGTGACAATAATAAACCATTACCATCTGATACCAGTGCCAGTTTATTGCTGCGGCAAGGGTTGTCTGGTTCTTTACCCTCACTGTGGGCACTGCATTCAGTCATTTCTTGGTGTCACATGGAGAGAGTCACATTGCTTCCTGTGACAGTAGGGATCTCTCACCCATTTATCACATTTAGCTGAACCTGCATACAACTCCACGCTCATACTGTAACCTGCCGTTGTTGAGGCTCTAAGAACATCTCCACTTCAGTAGGGTTTTAATTGTCCACAATCATCTATGACTGCAATTTAGTATGCCCGCTACCAGTAACCATGACCTGAAATTCAAAAATCATATCATCCAGCTTCTCCTGTTTATTCTTATCTTTCATTCAGAGCTTGACTGTCTTTCTTCATTACTGCATGATAGGTGCCAACTTTACTGCCTTCTTTGGCCTTGACGTTTTTTGTCCCACGAAAAAAATATTGTAAAACTGGAAGGGTTGTTGTTGTCTGAGCTGGGAATGGATGAAAGTTTTTTGTTCTTTCAAAGCATGTTAGAACCTTAACTACTTATAATTTCATTTATGTGCCGCTTTTATTAACAGTTGCAATATAAATTAAAATATTGGAGAGAATAGTTCAGATAACGTGTCCAAATTAAATGTTGTTCGTGCTAATTTTCTGGTTGCAAAATGCTTTTCTATAATGTCAAAATTAGGATTTTTGATCATTTAAAAATAAACATTTTGTTTCTGTGGGTCTTCCTATTATTAATGTAAATGCGTCTTTTATTCTGTTCAACCTTTCAAACAGATTTTAGTAAGTTTTCATGTGATTTACAGTTCAGTCAAATCATAACATTGCAACTGTACAGGTAGCTATAAAATATTTGAGGACCATCAGATGAATCTGTAATATATTTAGAGATATAATTTAAATATCAGGTACTTTAACCTGGAATGCACTGAAATTCACTTCAATGCAGATCTTTCAATTATTAACTCACCTCATGAAAGAGAAATTCATGGTCCAAATTTTCTCTTATTTGTTGCTGGAAAGCTTATTTTGAACATACACAGAGCCATGCTTCCAGCTCCATGAAATGTCATAATGTGCTGCAAGTAAAAGAATGTTGTTTGGATTTCATTGCTTAGAAATAAGAAATTAGGATCAGATTGCTATCGTGTCAGAACAAGAGAAGGTGATATATATTCTAAGGATGATTTGTATTAACTGGAGATGAAATAATAACAAGAAAGCAGAGCTCCTCTTTTTTTTTAAAAAGCCATTACAGTGAGGTGAGGGGGCTGTGGGATCAAACTGGATTCATACAAACTTAAGTCTCATGTCACATAATTTTAATATCATGTCGCATAACTCCTAATACCTTAACTTCTGGGCAGTATGACAGAAAAGAAGCCAGAACCTAGCTGAGAAATAGTTTGATTCTGTTCTTGCATTTAAATAGTTCATTAACACCGTAGACTGACTTCTCAATTGTTTATTATCTGTTTGTGCATCTAATCAGAAATTATCACAAAGTCTCTCTTCCACATTGAAAAATCTATCAGGTTCCCTGTTTAGAGAATTAAATGTTTTCCAAACAGTTACCTTATTAGTAGATAAGAGCGTGCGCAGAGAGAACCCTCAAAACAATTTGCTCGATTAATAGCTCCTTAAACCGAATCAAATCATTCATTCCGTCCTATTTCATCACCACTCTTAATTTTTGTATATTTTCAGATTTCACTCTTCATTTTGCTAAATAGTACAATCCTTTAGAATATCTCAGAAAAGGTTTGGAGGTTCAGAATTTGGTGCTGCCTTGCTGTTTTCTGTTCAGTGTTGTCAGGCTGCTCTTAAGTAGTTTCAGCATTTAGCTCTTCTGAGTGATGACTCACATTGCCGCATTTAAATTCTGGTCCAAATATTAGTGTCCACTCCATCAAGCTACCCTGCATCCAGAAAATCACTAGGTAAATCAAAGCTTGATTTAAATAATTAATCTGACTTTGTGCTCGTTGAGGTGAACTTTACACATCAAGATATATTAAGTTTATTTCATAGATAAAGCTTATTTATGTGTAACAAAGCAATGTTAGAAAAATGCTACATTGCATAAGTATCTTGCCTGACTTCAGGCTATTTTCTAAATCCTCCCTTTATGTTCATACGTCACTGCACAACTATTTTAGTAGTAATTTCATGATTTTTCTCTTTAACATTTTAGCTGCTCCTGTCATTGTCCTATCCTCATAGGAGGTTTAGATTTCATTCTTTATACAAGGGTTGGTTACCTGAGCCTTTACATTCTTCCTTTGAAACTAGCTTCAAGTACAGGACAAGAAAGAATGTTTTACCACTGTTTTCCATGAAAGACTTGATGAGCCATTTCTCAGGGTTTTGAGGAGTTGGCTTTGGAGAGAGTAGATGCATTGGTTACTACCTTCCAAAATTCCATAGGTTTTTACAATGGCTCCCAAAGAATAGAAGGTAGCAAGTCTAAGCCCACTACAAAAGAAATGAGGAAGAGAGCAAACAAGATGCAATCAATCAATTAGCCTGACATAAGAGTTATGAAAATGCTGAAATCTTTTATTAAGATAGTGGTGGCAGGGCATTTAGAAATTGATTTGGTAAACAGGATGGAGTTGTGGACAATGAAGAAGGTTGTTAAATGATACAGAAGGTTATAGTTCAGTTACACATCTGGGTGGAGAAAGGCCAGATGGAGGTTAACCTGAGCAAATATGAGCCATGGCACTTTGGCTGGTCAAAGTAAGGGGAAAATATACAGATAATGGCAGGACCGTTAAGAGCATTGATGATCTTGTGGTCCAGGTCCATACCTCTCTGAAAGTAGGAACGCACGTAGGAAAGAATGGTAAGAAGGTACGTGGCCAGCTTGTCGTCGTTGCTAGGGGCCTTGAGTATAATAGTCTGGAGGTAATGCTACATATGTGCAAAGCTTTGGTTAGGCTGTACTTGGATGATAATGTGCAGTTCTGGTTGCCCCATTACAGTAAGTGTGTAGAGGGTTTGGAAAGAATGCAGAAGGTGTTTACCAGGATGCTGCCTGGATAGAAAGGATTAGCTATCAGGAGAGGTTGGAAAACTTGGGCTGTTTTCTCTGGAGCACTGGACACAGTGGGGGGGGGGGGGGGCGAGGATTTCGGATTTAGAAATGGTCTGCTGGGGGCAGTCTGCAAGGGTCGTCATAAACTCTGGTGCCATCGTAGCATGCCCACGATTTTCAGCAGAGGAGAACAAGAAGCAACAACAACAACAACAAGATAATAGCATCAAAAAAAAAACCTTTCCCACCCACCTCCCACTCACACAGACAGGCCTCCAATTCCAAGACAGGCTGCCTCCAGGTCTCCAATCTTGGCCCTGAACTCCCAAACTTACAAACATCAGGACTTGAACTTTGGACTTCACCTCAGATGTCACCGATTATGGGTTTGACCTTCGAGCCTAAACCCCATGACATGCCAATCACAAGTTTGACCTTTGGACCTCAATTTCTACACGATCACAGACCCCAGTTCTGACTTAATTTACCCAAACCTCTGAACCCTTCAGGCATCTACCTTCAGCCTTCTACATCAGGACTTGCCATACTCTGACCTTCATCTTTGCCCTCTAGACCACTCTGCCTTCTAGCTATCGACCCCTAATCTCGCTTATCACCAGTGTCACTTCAAGCCTTGACTCCCGACTCATACGATCTCTGACTCCAGTGCTCTGGGGGTGGGGGAGGGGGTTCACAGGTTTGCCTGTACCTAGGACTCACTGCCTGTGTGAACCCCCGACCCAGAACCTGAACTCTGGGATCACTGACGTTCGACCACGGAGCACTCTGACCTGCATTCCCAGTACCTCCTACCCAGATTCTTCTCTTACAGCCCCTGACCTTTAACTGCCACTCATCCTGTCCCTAAACCCTAACCTGACCCCTAGTTTCCCACACTGCCCCAAAAACTAACCCTTTAAACCTAAGAAAAGCTAACTGTGAGCCAATATATCAATGAACATTGCAGCTTGACAACATCTTGACCAGAAATTTTGACATCTAATAGATGATTACAAAATTATGAGAGACATAGATGGGGTAGACAGTCAGAATCATTTTTTTTCCTATGGTAGAAATACCAGATAGAATGCAGTTACAGTAAGAGGGGAAGTTTAACGGAGCGTTTTCTTTACACAAAGAGTGGTAGGTGCCTGGGGGAGGGGATCATAGAAACAGATATAATAGTGGTGTCCACAAGACTGTTAGACGCATGAATATGCAGGGTATGAAGGGATATGAATTGTGTAGGCATAATCGATACAGTGAAGCTAACTTCCTTGAAGGTGTGTATAAAACTCCAAATTATAAACACGTGTTATTTAATACTCTCAGTGATATTATCCATCTGATCTGCAGGCTTCCTTGAACTAAGCAACTTAGTCAGCTTGTCAGTTTGAAATAACCCAAATTAAACAACCTATTTCTTGTACTGCAACTCTGAGCAGTAATAAAACAGGTGTAATGAGCTAAATCTTATTTCTCACAGAATGCCTACTATCTATAGAACTTGTTTCCAAAGCTGCTCAAAAGAGAGTGCTCTTTAAGCTGGTTACCACTTGCCATTTACATTTTAAGAACTGAAGACTGACTTCCATTTACAAATAGAAGTCGAAAATTTACTTAGAACTGTTTGAATCTTACAAGTGGCAGCTGCTGTGTGTAGTAATCCGAGATTTGCAAGCATGAGCGATAGTCCAAGGATAGTGAATATCCATCACACTGATAATGTAAATATGATCCATTATTTGTTGTGGAAGGATACACAAGGACCTCAGGAATTTTCAGATGGGCAACATTGAAGTTAATGTGGTAATGCAATGCTCCTCAGACAGGATGAAGAGGTCAATACTCCCCAATGCCATTAGGCTTTACAATTCTACCGCCAGGACTTAAGAACTTTTTAAAAGCTATTATTAATGCTTTTTGAGATAGTGATTTAGATGCATATCATATTTTTTACTGAGTTAAGTATTGTATGTAATTAGTTTTGCTACAACAAGTGTATGGGACAATTGGAAAAAAAGTTGAATTTCCCCATGGGGATGAATAAAGTATCTATCTATCTATCTATCTATCTATCTAAACTGGGGTTATCCAATTTGGTTAGAAAAAAAGAGCAAGTTAGACTATTATTTTAAATTATAAGAGATTGAAGGTGTTTATTGTATAATGACTTGAGTCTTTGTACAGAAACATTGCAAGTTAGCATGCAGTTACAGCAAGTAATTTGAGAAAGCAAATGATATGTTGGCCTTTATTGCAATAGAGTTTGAGTATAAGAATAGAGACAGCTCACTGCCATTCTATTATTGGTCCTGGTCTGATTACACCTGGGACCTTATCTACAGATCTGGTTATCCAAAAACATAATAAGGATCCACTTCTAATAGATTGAATGCAATAAAGACGAACTGATTGAAATGTACAAAGCTCTTGATAGGGCAGATGCAGGGGGATGATTCCACTGGCTACAAAGTTTGTAATCAGCAGTTAACATTAGAAAATAAAGTTCCGACAATTCATAACTGAGATGAGAAGAAATTGGTTCACCCGGTGTCTAATGAATGCTTAGAATTCTAAGCTCATGAGGGTTGCGTAG
This sequence comes from Hemitrygon akajei, assembly GCF_048418815.1. Classification (NCBI taxonomy): domain Eukaryota; kingdom Metazoa; phylum Chordata; class Chondrichthyes; order Myliobatiformes; family Dasyatidae; genus Hemitrygon; species Hemitrygon akajei. The sequence continues at coordinate 163,721,541 of NC_133126.1, forward strand.
TCTGGGTTGCTATTTTCATAGAGATTGGTGTGTTTTCGTGGAAAGGCATTCAAGGCAAATGAAGTTAATTTGAGGAAAGCGAGCTGTTCTTTTACATCAGAATTGGATGTTTTTGAATGGCAGAACGTGCACGAAGAGCCAAATGGTCTGTTTCTGCTTCTAATTCATATTCTGATTAGAAGTGACTCCTTTGGTTTCCATCAGCTCCAGATTCAGATTTATTTATCACATGTAGGCCAAAATACACAGTGAAGTGTGTCAACAACCAACACATCCAGGGACGTGCTGGATACAGACAGACAGACATACCTTATTGATCCCGAGGGAAACTGGGTTTCATTACAGTCGCACCAACCAAGAATAGTGTAGAAATATAGCAATATAAAACCATAAATAAGAAGGCAATTATTCCAAGTGGAAATAAGTCCAGGACCAGACTATTGGCTCAGGGTGTCTGACACTCCGAGGGAGGAGTTGTAAAGTTTGATGGCCACAAGCAGAAATGACTTCCTATGACGCTCAGTGTTACATCTCGGTGGAATGAGTCTCTGGCTGAATGTACTCCTGTGCCTAACCAGTACATTATGGAGTGGATGGGAGACATTGTCCAAGATGGCATGCAACTTGGACAGCATCCTCTTTTCAGACACCACAGTCAGAGAGTCCAGTTCCACCCCCACAACATCACTGGCCTTACAAATGAGTTTCCTGTAACATGTGGCAACCTGTAAGTGTTGCCACATGTTCTGAAACCAACGTGACATGCCTTCAGAACAGAATAAAACTGAACATACCAAGAACAGCAGCAAATCAAGCCCTCTTTCTCCCTCTCTCCCAGCCACGCACTCATCATGCACATACGTAGACCTCTAAACACAGGCCAGGCCGTTTCTCAGCCTCCAGCCTTCAGTAGGCTCATGGATTCCCAGACATTGAGCCTAGGTAATGATAACAAGTCAAATTTTAATGTGTTCACCAGCTTATGACCCACTTTTTGGAATAATCTTTTATTTAAATATGCAACACTTGATCATACCTATATTCCATTTTAATTCCATGAAAGGTATTCAAAATAATCCAGAAGTGTGCTGAGGACATTGATTTAAGTCCTTCAGAACGATTAACTCTGTAATGCAATTATCAAGCATTATGTTTCTGAAAACTGCAATTATGGCTGTAGTACACCATGCAGAAAGACAATATTCTGAAACCATTTAATTTTCTTTCATTCATTAAGATTCCTGTGTATTCAGAAGAATGGTGACTAAAACTATTTTATAAGTTTACTTTAAAGAGTTAATAACAAATTATTGAACTCATGCTCCTCGCTCTTAATAATGCAGTTAAGACCTTTTTAGCTAATTATTTTATCTCGCAGCACCCACTCATGCCAGATTTAATTTCTCACATCTTTAAGACTTTGCACTATTACCTAACAAGATGAGTAACAATCTGTCACTGCTTCTTGCAGTGCCATCTGAAGCTATTCATTTAATACTCTGAAACCTGAGGACTGAGCCATTCCAGGATTTTTCTCTTGAATAATCTACATCAAGGTTCAACCTTCTATCTTGTAATCACATTAAATGTGATTTGTTGTTACACGCACCATCTTATTTATCTGTACCAAACAGCATTAACTCAAAAGCTGATGCTCTCCAGATCTCTCTGAATTATCTCCTCGTCGTACATTCTGACAGTCTGTATATTTGGTGTCAACGATGAACTTTAAATTTGTCCCTGTAACATCTGACATTCCCTTTGAACTTGCATTAGCAATTGTAAATTAAAAACCAGGTTTCCATGTTGTAACTTGAGTATTTTTAAGTTTATGATTGTAACACCTATCTGAGATAATGCTCTCCTATGTAAACGTAGTGTCCAATATATTTTGCCAGTGTAAAAACATATACACACACATTTTCATTTGCAACTACTTGCACAATTTCTCAGCCAGTCATTTCAACCAAAGCAACTTCTCTGTTCACCTCAAGTTCAATTGTATACAGCTAAATGGAACAGTGCATTGCACAGAGTGCACACAGTAGTTATGATGGCACATACAGTCACAAAAAGCAATATTAGCACAAGTTTGAGCACAGGAACACATTCCAAATGCTGAGGAACTCAGCAGAAAAGGCAGCATCATGGAGGGGAATAAAGGTTTATTCCCCTCCATAGGTGTTGCCTGACCTGCTGAGTTCCTCCAGTATTTTGTGTATGTTGCACAAGATCTCCAGCTTCTGCTCAATGTCTTGTGTCTCCACAAAGCACAGGAAGACGGTGAAGAAGCAAGCTATAAGCAATCAATAATTATGTTTATAAGCACTTACTTCAGCCCCTCCTTCATATTCTACTTCAGTAGTCCACTATCTGGCACAGTCAGAATAATGAGTAAGAAAGCGTTCTTCTCCAAGGCAAGGACTGTGCAAAAGTCTGAGGCACGTGTTAAAAATTCTGTAAAGCCTAGATGCTTTCAAAAATAATGAAATGAAAAGTTTCCAAATATCAAAAGAATCACTATAATGTGTAGTAAACTGGAAAAAAGCTTAATCAAATCAATATTTGATCCTTTGCCTTTAAAACTGCATCAATTCTCTTCGGTACACTGTTGTGCAATTGTGTAAGAAGATTGTCTGGTAGGTTGTTCCAAGCAATTTGGAGAACTTGCCACAGTTCTTTGGCAGACTTTGTCTCACTGACTTCAGTCTTCAGGTAATCCCAGATCGCCTTAATGATGTTGAGATTAAGGCTCTGTAAAGGCCATACCATCTGAAACCAGATAAAAAATCTAGAGTGCCTAAGACTTTTGCACAGTACTGTATTTCCACTTTCCTAGTGATGGTAAAGCAGGCCATTCAGCCCATTAAGTCTATGCCAGCTCTCAGGCGACATTTCTTTGTGCCTCACCAATGTCTGCTTTGATATTCTTTCCATTTTTATTCTGTCTGTACTCGTGTTTCAAGATGGGGTCATAGCTTAAAAGACCAACATTATTGCTCATCTCTTATTGCTCTTGAATCAGAATCAAATTTATTATCAATAATGTGTATGTTGTGAAATTTGTTGTTCTGTGGCAGTAGTGCAGTGGAATAGATTTTAAAATTGCCTTAAGTTACAAGAGGAAATATTTTGAAATAAATAAGTAGTGACAAAAGAGAACAAAATAGTGAGGTAGTGTTCATAGACCATTCAGAAAACTGATGGTGGAAAGGAAGAAGCTGTTCCTGAAATGTTGAGTGTGTGTCTTCAGGCTCCTGTATGCCCTCCCTGATGGTAGTGAGAAGAGGGTATATCCTGGGTGGGGAGGGTCCTTGATGATAGTTGCTGCCTTCTTGAGGCATGGTCTTTTGAAGATGTCCTTGATGGTGGGCAAGCTAGTACCCATGATGCATCTGGCTGTGTTTACAAGCCTCTGCAGCCTCCATAGTAGATGGTGATGCAACCAATCAGAATTCTCTCCACGGTACATCAGTAGAAATTTGCCAGAGTCTTTAATTAAATATAGACCCTGGCGTGTCCTCTTTATAATTACATCAATTCATTATGCCCAGGATAGATTTTCAGAGATGTTGATACTCAGGAAAGTGAAGAAGTTCACTCTTTCCACCGCTGACCCCTCAATTAGGATGGTGTGTGTTCTCCTGACTTGCCCTTCCAGAAGTCTACAATCAATCCTTTGGTCTTACTGATGCTGAGTGCAAGGTTGTTGTTGTTGATCTATCACTCCTGTACACCTCCTTATCACCATCTAAGAGTCTGCCAACAGAAGTTATGTCATCAGCGAATTTATAGCTGGTGTTTGCACTGTGCCTATCTGCGCAGTCGTGACTGTATACAGAATAGATCAGCAGGCTAATCATGCATCCTTGGGGCGTGCCAGGTTGACCTTCAGTGAGGAGGAGATGTTATTTCCAATCCACACTGACTGTGGTCTTCTGATGAGGAAGTCAAGGATCCTTTAACAGAGGGAGGTACAGAGGCCCAGACTTTGGAGCTTGTTCTAACCAACTGAGAGTATGATGGCTGGTGTTTATTGATTACACTGAACTGTAATCAATAAACAGCAGTTTATCATAGGTATTGTTAATGCCCAGGAGGTCCAAGGCCAAGTAGAGAGCCAGTGGAATTGCATCTGCTGCAGAATTAATGTGGCAGGAGGCAGATTGAACTGGATCCAGGTTCTTGCTTTAGGCAGGAGTTAATTCTAGCCATTACCAAACTCTCAAAGCACTTCACAGTAGATCTGAGTGTTACCAGGTGATTGGCCTTGAGGCAGCTTATCCTAATTTTCTTGGGAACCATTGATACCCTTTGGAAGCTGGTGGGAACCTCTGACTGTAGCAGTGAGAGGTTGAAGATGTCCTGGAATGCTCTGGCCAGTTGTTTGGCCCAAGTTTTCATTGCTTTGCCAGGTATACCATCTAGGCCTCGTGGGCCAGGTACACTGTCGAGGCCTCATGGGCTATGTATACCATCAAGGACTGGTGGGCCACTGCACTTTTGATGAAGGTTTTCTCCCAGTGCTGTTGGAATATTTCTGCGACCTGGAGGCAATCTGCATCTGCTGTTTTATTGCACCAGCTGCCTTTGTTATCCTTGATAGCAGAGATTTTGGTTCTAGGAGATGCTTTTTAAGTGACCTGGGCAAATTACCACAGTGTATTTTGTAGATGGAATGATGTCTAATTGACAATAGACAATAGACAGTAGGTGCAGGAGTAGGCCATTTGGCCCTTCTAGCCAGCACCACCATTCACTGATCATGGCTGATCATACACAATCAATACTCTGTTCCTGCCCTCTCCCCATATCCCTTGACCCCGCTATCTATAAGAGCTCTATCTAACTCTCTCTTGAATGCATCCAGAGACTTGGCCTCCACTGCCTTCTGGGGCAGAGCATTCCACATATCCACCACTCTCTGGGTGAAAAAGTTTTTCCGCATCTCAGTTCTAAATGGCCTACCCCTTATTCTTAAACTGTGGCCTCTACTTCTGGACTCACCCATCAGCGGGAACATGCTTCCTGCCTCCAGCATGTCCAATCCCTTAATAATCTTATATGTTTCAATCAGATCCCCTCTCATCCTTCTAAATTCCAGTTTATACAAGCCCAGTCGACAGTTCCGCCATCCCGGGAATTAACCTTGTGAACCTACACTGCACTCCCTCAATAGCAAGAATGTCCTTCCTCAAATTTGGAGACCAAAACTGCACACAATACTCCAGGTGGGGTCTCACCAGGGCCCTGTACAGCTGCAGAAGGACCTCTTTACTCCTATACTTAATTCCTCTTGTTATAAAAGCCAGCATGTCATTAGCTTTCTCCACTGCCTGCTGTACCTGCATGCTTGCTTTCATTGACTGATGTATAAGAACACCTAGATCTCGTTGTACTTCCCCTTTTCCTAACTTGACTCCACTTAGATAGTAACTTGCCTTCCTGTTCTTGCCACCGAAGTGGATAACCTCACATTTATCCACATTAAACTGCATCTGCCATACATTTGCCCACTCACCCAACCTGTCCAAGTCACCCTGCATTCTCATAACATCCTCCTGACATTTCACACTGCCACCCAGCTTTGTGTCATCAGCAAATTTGCTAATGTTACTTTTAATCCCCTCATCTAAATCATTAATGTATATTGTAAACTGCTGCGGTCCCAGCACCGAACCTTGCAGTACCCCACTGGTCACAGCCTGCCATTCCAAAAGGGACCCGTTAATCGCTACTCTTTGTTTCCTGTCCGCCAGCCAATTTTCAATCCATGTCAGTACTCTGCCCCCAATACCATGTGCCCTAATTTTGCCCACTAATCTCCTATGTGGGACTTTATCAAAAGCTTTCTGGAAGTCCAGGTACACTACATCCACTGGCTCTCCCTTGTCCATTTTCATAGTTACATGCTCAAAAAACTCCAGATTAGTCAAGCATGATTTTCCCTTCACAAATCCATGCTGACTCGGACTGATCCTTCTACTGCTATCCAAATGTGTCGTAATTTCCTCTTTTATAATTGACTCCAGCATCTTGCCCACCACTGACATCAGGCTAACCGGTCTATAATTCCCTGTTTTCTCTCTCCCTCCTTTCTTGAAAAGTGGGACAACATTAGCCACCCTCCAATCAGCAGGAACTGTTCCTGAATCTATAGAACATTGGAAAATGATTACCAATGCGTCCACGATTTCTAGAGCCACCTCTTTAAGTACACTGGGATGCAGACCATCAGGTCCCGGGGACTTATCAGCCTTCAGACTCAACAGTCTATCCAACACCGTTTCTTGCCTAATATAAATTTCCTTCAGTTCATCCTTTGGCCACTATTACATCTGGGAGATTGTTTGTGTCTTCCCTAGTGAAGACAGATCCAAAGTACCTGTTCAACTCGTCTGCCATTTCCTTGTTCCCCATAATAAATTCACCCGTTTCTGTCTTCAATGGCCCAATTTTGGTCTTAACTATTTTTTTGCTATTCACATACCTAAAGAAGCTTTTCCTATCCTCCTTCATATTCTTGGCTAGTTTACCTTCGTACCTCATTTTTTCTTGGTGTATTGCCTTTTTTGTTATCTTCTGTTGCTCTTTAAAAGCTTCCCAGTCCTCCGGTTTCCCGCTCATCTTTGCTATGTTATACTTCTTCTCTTTTATTTTTATACTGCCCTTTACTTCCCTCGTCAGCCAAGGCCGCCCCTTACTCCCCTTAGGATCTTTCTTCCTCTTTGGAATGAACCGATCCTGCACCTTCTGCATTATTTCCAGAAATACCTGCCATTGTTGTTCCACTGTCTTCCCTGCTAGAGTATTGTTCCATTGAACTTTGGCCAGCTCCTCCCTCATAGCTCCATAGTTCTCTTTGTTCAACTGTAATACTGACTCATCCGATTTTCCCTTCTCCTTCTCAAGTTGTAGGTTAAAACATATCATATTATGGTCACTACCTCCTAATGGTTCCTTTGCCTCAAGGTCCCTGATCAAATCCAGTTCATTTCACAACACTAAATCTAGAATTGCCTTCTCTCTGGTAGGCTCCAGTACCAGCTGTTCTAAGAATCCATCTCGGAGGCACTCCACAAACTCCCTTTCTTGGGGTCCAGTACCATTCTGATTCTCCCAGTCTACCTGCATGTTGAAATCCCCCACGACAACTGTATCATTACCTTTGCGACATGCCAATTTTAACTCTTCATTCAACTTACACCCTACATCCAGACTGCTGTTTGGGGGCCTGTAGATAACTCCCATTAGGGTCTTTCTACCCTTAGAATTTCTCAGTTCTATCCATACTAACTCTACATCCCCTGATTCTATGCCCCCCCTCGCAAGGGACTGAATATCATTCCTCACCAACAGAGCCACCCCACCCCCTCTTCCAATCAGTCTGTCCTTTCGATAAGATGTATATCCTTGAATATTCATCTCCCAGGCCCTGTCCGCTTGAAGTCATGCCTCTGTTATTCCCACAACATCGTACTTGCCAATTTCCAACTGAGTATCAAGTTCATCTACTTTATTCCTTATACTTGGTGCATTCATATATAATACTTTTAATTTGTTACTCCCCTCTCCTTTCATATCAATTCCTATTTCACTCGGCCATACTGTATGATCTCTTCTTGAGCTTTCTACTCCCATTGATTCTGTTGTCCTTTTTAACTTTTCTTATTTTCACTTTCCCTTTAACTCCATCCTTATATTTCCAGTTCATCCCCTCCCCCCCCCCCCCCCACTACTTAGTTTAAACACATCCGTGTTGCAGTGGCAAACCTGTCTGCCAGAATGCTGGTCCCCCGCCTATTAAGGTGCAACCCGTCCCTTTTGTACAATTCATCCCTACCCCGAAATAGATCCCAGTGGTCCAAGAATGTAAATCCTTGCTTCCTGCACCAGTTCCTCAGCCACACTTTCAGATCCATTATCTCCCTGTTCCTGCCCTCTCCAGCACGAGGAACTGGAAGCAAACCGGAGATAACCACCCTGCAAGTCCTGCTTTTCAGCCTTCTTCCAAGTTCTCTGAAGTCCCGCTGCTGAATGTCCTTCCTCTTCTTCCCGATGTCATTTGTGCCGACATGCACTACCACTTCCGGCTGTTCAACTTCACCCTTGAGGATTCCCTGTAATCGGTCCGTGATGTCCTGGATCCTAGCACCAGGGAGGCAACACACCATCCTTAAATCGCGCCTGTTGCCGCAGAAACCCCTTTCCGTACCTCTCACTATGGAGTCCCCTACTACCACGGCTCTTCCTGATGTCTGACTCCTCGGCTCTGCTTCTGCACCAATTTTCGGCTCGCAGACCTGTCAATTACAATTACAAATATAATTGTATTATATTTTATGTATATCTCAATACTGAAGGATATTATCAAATAGATGTGAGAATATAGCATAAAGATGTTCTAAACTATAAATTTATGTTCGTGTTGGCCACTACCTGGAAAAGATAGAGACCAGCACCAATAGATATTTGACCAAAAAGGCCAGTTTTACTCTGTATGACTAAATGTGGCAGAATTACGTTACATGTAGTTTTAATAATAGCTGTTCCATTTTCTGCTTTTCAGTTAGATAATCCGCTGTGTTTCTTATTTTTCCTGCACACTTACCAAAAGCTTACAGATGGAAAGTGATTAAAATGTCGCATAATTTGCATATTCAGTCCAGATTACTAACCAAAAATTTTGTAACCATCCAAATGGACTTTGGTAATCTCTAGCTTCATTTTAGTAAGATACACTCTATATGCATAACTGAACGGGTGAAAAATTGATTTAAAAGTCATTCTGGTACTTCTATTGCTTGATTTTGTGAGTGAATGCTCCAAAGTCCTTCCACAATCTCAAGGCACATCAGCAAGAATAATCTTCATTACTGTAAAGAATGGAGCTCCAACAATACTCAAGCTCGACATTATCCAGGTTAAAGCAACCTGCCTGATTGATATTCCATCCACCACAAGTATTATGTGACATCAGAATATGCCCAACCATAAGTGCATGGCAGTTTCTTGCCCCAGCTCTTTAATGACAACCACCACCATCTTGGGAAAGGGTTGCAGGTTCACATGCAAGTTATGCATTATCAATAGTCCTTATCATGGCTGAGTCCAAGTACTAGAACCCCTGGTGTGGATGAAATTTCACTACACTGACCAGAGGTATTCTAGAAGGTAGGTTCCAACCACTTTCTCAAGAATTGCTGCCATTGTTGATAATGTCCACATCCTATCAATTCTGTACTTATAATGAAGGAACCCATGTTGTCAGTGCCTGTTTTATCTCTTGAAATTTTACTAACAAGTTTAGAAGCAATCGTTTGTCATATACTTTTTGATTAGGTATATGTATGAGATAAACCATTTTACCATTATTATTCCTCACCAAATAACTCAATCTAGCTAATCCAACTTGAATTTTTTTCCACATCCATGCCTATTTTCTGTTACTAGCAACTAACGTTTCAAATTAATTTTGTCCCAGCTTATTTCCCTTAAATTATCTCCTCCATGAATGAGAACCAGCCTTGATCCTTTCTTTAATGAGTTTAGCCCTTTCTGTCTTTTGACCAGTGTGCAATATTTGCCATTCTCAGTTATTCTGACACCACAGTCCTGCCTGGGGAAACGTGTAGGGTTTTAATCCAGGCAGAGCTATATCCACCCTTCACTCAGTAACTGTCCAGACGAATTCAGTTGTCTCTTTTGAGAACTGTCATTCTTTAATGTATGTATTTCTTAACTATTTTATATTCAAATATTACTTTAGTTCTATAGTAAAGATTGAGATGAAGTACTGATAGCTTTTCTCATAACCATCCTTCCAGTTTGAACGGAGATGACTAACAATGAGAATGTTTACAAATGATCATAATATTGTATACTGTTGCAACGTTAAGTCCCCCCATAGTAAACTGAAATCTTTTTTTCAATATTTTACTTGTTAAAATTTTACATTATATTCTTGCAAACTTCAAATCATCGTTACTTTGGAACGAATTAACATGGCTTTGTACATGGAAGTATATTGGGAAGAATGTGAATTTTAGTCCCAATACATGTAGGGTTTTACTTTTTTGTCCTGGGATACAACTTCAAAGGGGAAAATGAAATAGAAAGCTGCTACTGAGAATACTGTTTCAAACTTTTAGTCATTTAGTTGCTTATTGCTGATCTTAATTTTACCTCTGGCAGCATCAAGCATTGTGGATTCTCCAGGTAGTTAATTATTGTAAATCTCACATTCTGCTTTAATTCTGCTCAGAGTATACCTCACTGCCGTTGATCCTGATTGTAAACTAAAACTATCTGCAAGAATGCATGTTGTCTTCAGCAGTCCCTCTGTGTAGAGGTTATTTGTGTTGAACTGTAAAAGAGAACGCTCAGCCAGATTTCTGCTCCCTGTTAGTATAATCTTTAGTCAGTAATAGCTAGTTTGTGACTCCAGTGAGGTATGGTTGTATGGTATTCTGCGAACAACAACTGCTTTGAGAACTACTCAGCATTTCAATCACAACAACTGAAGGGTGGATGGACAGTTAAAATGGAGTGACTTAGTCATCCAACCTGTTATTGAAAATTTAATTATGAAGAAGGTGAATATTGAGAAAACTCAGTGGAATTTTTAACATGAATTTATTTTCTCTAGGTACCCTCGATCAAACAGGAATTGCGTTGAAAAGTCTGTTTTGTGTAAACTCAATGGATGAACCAGGAGAGGTAAGTGGCCCCTTGTTGTTTGTTCAACTCATTTATTCTAATTTTGTGATTATAGTTCAAAGTACATTTACCTTCATCTTTGAAGTGTTGTCAAGTACATCTCTAGGTATCAGGAACAGACTTCGTCTGAGAGTCTTTCTCTGAACACTCTGTATTGTTCATACCGTTGATGAAAATGATTTCCATAGTAACATGAACTTTGGCCAAAGTCTTGTACCTCTCCTCATGTTATAATCTTTGCTCCGCAAGTTATTGCAGTTTCCTTCCTATTTAGCCACCTTATAACACACACAATAACATTTTACTATCACTTTGCCATTTCTTAAGGAAACCTTTTCAAATGATAATATGAATAATCTCTACACATTTGAATATGTTTGTGTAGTAACATACCAATCAAAGAAAATAACGGTGCGTGACTGATTCTCAGCAAATCTACAGAAAAATGTTTTTATATCTTATTCAGTTCATGGGATAAGTGATATTAACTGACAGCTTTGCCATCAACCATTTTTCCCTGGAGCATAGAAGAATGAGGGGTAAACTGATGGACGTGTATAAGATCACAAGGGGCATAGATAACGTGAATGGTCACAGTTGTTTGCCAAGGACAGAGAAGTCCAAAACCAAAGGGTGTAGATCTAAAGTGACAGGGAAAGATTGAACGGGAAACTGAGGGGCAACATTTTCCACATAGAGGGAGATGGGTATGTGGAACAAGCAGTTAAAGGAAGTGGTAGAGGCAGGTACAAATACGATATTTAAAAGACATTCAGACAGGTGCATAAGAGGGATTTCGAGGGACATGGAACTAGTTTTGGTAGGAAACTTGGTTGATAACAACTAGTTGGATCTCAGTTCCTGTTTTTGTGCTGTATAAGTATGATTTCTCAGAGGCTATTGAAACACAAAACATGTAAGGAAGATACTCATTCAAACATGTTCTAGTTTTACCATCTTTTGAAAATTAAAGCTAACTATTCAGAAAGAAGAGAAAAAAGTGGTGTACAAGTTATTTTGAGACAACATAGCCCAAATTTTACACCAATAGCAAGCTTTCAGATGCACTTTGGATAAATAACATTGTTTGCTTACAAATAATGTGGTAAAGTTGATGGGATTCAAGGAGGCTGCTATTGAGAGATTGTGATGCCAAAATCACAGGCTAACGTGTTTTCAGTGAATTAAGTGTGATTTTCATATTGAGTCATGTTGGTCTAAATTCTTCCTGTGCGTGAAGGAGTATGGTAAGAAAACTGTTGAAAATGCTGCGAATTAATGTGCTGCCTTCAAAAATTTACACTGCTTTGCATTGGATCATCGCAGTTGTTGAGTGACAAGTGAAAAGCTTTATTCATTCCTCCTCATACAATGTACCGTGCTTTTATTATGTAATAAATCTCTAGTGCTGCTATATTTGTACTATATCTGTCATGTTTCATAAATTGTAGCTGAACAGCAAACAGATCCTATTGTGACACCCTGTCAGATTGTGACATAACCTCCAGTGATGTGAGGCGTCAGCAACTGCATCACTATTAAGTACTGCTGCATTTTTTGGCACAGTAGAGGATTATTATTATGAAGTAATTTTTAAAATTAACATTAGTAGGTGGAGGACAAAGAAGCATGAAAATTTTAACTGTTAGAGGAAATCATGTTTTGACTGAAAATATTGCAGCTAATTTTAAGGCAGATGCAAGGCTTCATCCTTGACAGTACTACAAGAGATGTATAACCTGAATTATCCTCTTTCCATCAAAGAATCAGGCAATGTCAGAGCACAGAAAGTCGAAACGTGTACGCATATCTATAGTGGTAAGTGAGGAAATGACATGCGGTCAAACCATTATCATCAATATATAACCGCATTGTCCAATCAAAATTAATACAGATTTCTTTTATTTTGCTCAAAGCATCATGCAAATTCATTTAAATTTTATCCCATGAGCTCAAAAGGGTGATAATTAGACACAGCTGTGCAGTTGAACAGCAATATTGTCTCATAGGACCAGAGGCCCTTATAGAGTTAATGCTACACAATTGAAAAATTTGTTTCATCTGCAGAACTTGTTATAAAATGGTGACTGCAATTCTTCAAAGAAATTATAAAACATTCATATACATGTGACTGATGTGTTTACTAAAAATCTGCATGAGCATTGAACATCCTCAGAATATTTAAACAATTTCCCTAGAGTTCAATGCAAATATGCTCAGTTTTGGAAAATTTAAATGAACTAGTTACCTTTTTTAATCAAGTTTTTGATTGAATCTAGTATTTGTTAAAGAAAGGAAAATGTTAAACTTTCCTAAATCTAAGAGAGAAAGCTACGAATACTGCAAAACAGGACACAGTGCCTGAGAATGTCAATTAATTACAAATCCAAAGGTAACAGGGATTATAGATCATTGTCATACTGTTGAGTTGATTGTCAGGTTGCTAATCTACATCAGCCCAGAGATAATGGCATGTTACACATTTCAACAGCCATCAAACAGGCTAGCCTGCCCTTCTGAGGGGTCCTAATTGAAAAGAATATTAGTGTCTTCTGTAATTCTCTTTAGATCTCATGGGATAACTTTTTCAGTAAGTACTTACACACATGAAAATCATGTCCGTTCTGAGGTACTTGCTGCAGCACTGCAACAATATTTTGTCAAGAGGAGTGATGCTGTTCAGCCAGTAAGGCTATGAAAAATAATTATCTTTGGCTGAACTCGGACTGTGGCAGCATCAGCACTGAGATAACTGTTGTCCTCAGTAGAGCTGCCTATTGAAAATGCTGATGCTTTCACGTTAAATGAGCAAGCAACCAATCAATGTTGAGCAAATCCATTCAATTCAAAGGATGACCCATTTTGACAATGACTGATTTGTACTTGATTCTTTTTTTCTCTAAATCATATTTACACAATTACTAACCGGTTTTGATTCTATTTGGCTGTGATGAAAGAAATCATTCAGAATTCACGTTTTCTGCATATTGACAAAATTCACATGTTCTGCACATTGACGAACTGTTGGTGCTCTTTCTTGTATTGCTTTCCCGTCGCCATCTCCCACCACCATGCTTTGCCTTGTGGCACGGGAACAGAATTGTCTAGTTTGTTGATGCATCCATTCTTTGATAGACCACTGCGTATATGTCATGGCGATCAGATTTGTCCATCTTATCTTGCTGTATTTCACCTCTTACAGTGAACTACTTCAATAGTGCACAATGCTCCAAGTAATAAGCTACTAACAGCTGACAGAGTTTGGCTATCTGTCGGAGTTGAGTTCTGATCTCAGCTGCAATTGTTAGGTGTTGTTATACTTGCAGTATGTTTCTGGGTGCTAGCCTTTGTCTGGTCTGTGACTTCATATGCGACTGATGAGTATCAAGAAAATGCAAATAAAATAGAAATGCTATCGATACTCAGCAGGTCAGCAGAGGGAGAAACTATTAATGTTTCAGGTCCACTGGAGCAAAAGCAAGTTTTAAAATGCAGAGAAAAGTTGGGGCTAGGGAGAGAACAGAAGGCAGGGCCTCTGATGTGCCAGAGGACAGAAGAAATTAAATGACTGGAAGGTGGCGTAAACTGATAAAGGATTAGTGAGTAAATGAAGGGCAGTGCTGAATTCATACTGAATGATGTCTGTACTGCTACTGGAAAGTACTTACTCATGAAAAGCAGTTTGGTGAGATGAGAAAGCTGCAATGTAGAGTTGAAGAGATGATATCATCTACAGGAGAAATTGTATATCCGTAGTGATTCTGTGATCACATACTCCTCGCTGGGAAATTAAAATGCAGTGACTTGAATTCAGTGCTGCCGAGTTCAAGCTATTAAGTGTGGCTTCCTGACAGAGGACTCAATTTCCTCACTGGCAGACCCCAGTTGGTTTGGATTAGCAGCAACATCTTCCAGGCTCACCATCAGTACAGGTGCTCGCAAGGTTCTGTGCTTAGCCCCATGCTGTATCTAACTTATGCCTATGTTTGTGTGGCTAAGTACAGCTCTAATGCCACATTTAAGTTGTGCAGACAACAGTACTGTTGTTAACCAAACCAAAGGCAGTGATGAATCGGCATATAGGAGGGATATTGGAAATCTGGTTGAGTGGCGCCACAAAAGGAACCTCTCATTCAACATCAGCAAAACCAAAGAGCTGATATCATCCACAAGAGGAAGATTCTAAGGTCCATGAACCAGTCGTCATTAGGAGATCAGAGGTGGAGAGGGCCAATAGCATTAAATTCCTTGGCAACTGCACATCAGAGGATTTGTCCTGAGTCCAGCACGCAAGTGCCATCACAAAGAAGGCACAGCAGTGCCTCGACTTTCCTAGAAGTTTGCATAGATAGGTAGGTCTCCAAAACCTTTGACAAATTTATGTAGATGCACAGTGGAGAGTATCCTAACTGGTTACATTGCAGTCTGGTATGGAAACACCAAAGCCAGGAATGGAAAAATGCAGTAAGTGGTGGATACAGCCCAGTGCATCACAGGCAAAGACCTCTTTATCATTGAGTACATTTACATGGAGCACTGCCAGAAGAAAGTAGAATCCATCATCAAGGATCCCCACTGTCCAGGCCATGCCCTCTCACTACTGCCACCAGACAGAAGGTCCCACACCACCAGGTTCAGGAACAGTTAATACCCTACAACCGTCAGGCTCCTGAACCAATGTGAAGAACTTCATTCACCACAATTCTGAACTGAATCTATGACCTACAGACTCATTTTCAAGAACTCTTTACAACTCCTGTTCTAGGTATTTTTCTTTTATTGTCTTTTACACATTGGTAGTTGTCCGTCTTCATTTAGGTATAGTTTTTCATAAATTCCATTGCATTTATTTTCCCGTAAATTCCTGCAAGAAAATGAATCTCAAGGTAGTATATGGAAACATATACATACTTTGACAATACATTTTCTTTGAATTTTAACTTGACACCAGGACACAGCATCTTTAGTAGGGATAAAATAAAAGTATTAAAAGTTTAAAAGTGTGTAAAAGCTGAACCATCTACTAGAATACAGGACAGATTGTAGTTAATAAAGTTGAATCAAAGGGATATTAGATGAATATTTGTGAAAGGACATTTGTTGCAAAGTTAGTACCATTGTGAACAGATGAGGCTTTCTTGCAGTGCTGTCTGGTTTTACAGTGAGCTCAAAGAGCCCTTGTCACAAAAAAAATTGTGCTGCTCGTCATTTGGATTTTGTTTCATATTACAAACACACAGTAACATTTGGTTGCTGTCTGCACCTTGTAGGGGTGAAGCTCATGCTGACACAATTGAATTTCTAAGCTATACTGACTGTATAAGTTGTATATCTTACTATACATACTATTTATTACAAATTACTATAATTTGCACCTTGTGGATTCAGACGGGGACATAACGGAAAGATTTTCACTCCTCACTTACGTGAAGGATGTAAGAAATAAAGTCAATTCAATTTAAGTTGTGTGGAATTGAATGGAGGGCTAGGTGTGGAAAATTGACATGTCTGGTTGCAATTTGAAGGCTAATAGCACCTTTTAAAGGAGCTATTTGCTGTGGCTGAAATTGAAGAAGTAAACTGTTGGATTGGACCCTGAGGTACTCTCCTACCACTGGGAGAACCTGGGTAAAAATCAAGCACATACTGAAGCAGTATAGGCTTGAATAAACCTGCTGCTTATTTCTTTTCCCATTTGACTATGTTCTAATGTAAACCAAATTGCTGTACAAAAATTTCTGAAGTTTTTCATTTGGCATTAGCATTCCTTTAATCCATATATGTCAAACTCAAGGCCCGCGGGCCAAATCCGGCCCACGGTGGAATTATCTTTGGCCCGCGAGATAATATCTAATTACTATTAAAGCTGGCCCCAGTAATCGAAGTGCCTATGGCGTATGATATGGCTAATGCTGAGTTTATTCAGGTACCAGGTTTTCAGGGTTTTTAGTGTTTATTCGGCAGTCTTCTTCATAAGAAACGGAATTTGTAAAGTGAAACACTTTGTAGTTATAGCAGAGACTGAGACACATGAGAGCAGGCTGAAAAAACGGAGGCAACGAAAGCTGCGTTCGCACGCATCCGACTGATCCGGCCCGCATGAAGCTGCATTTTGCTCAATCCGGCCCGTGACCTAAAATGAGTTTGACACCCCTGCTTGAGGGGGAGACCTATGAGGTACACTGGAAGGCGAGTGGGTAAATGCTGGTAATGAAAACTGTGAGGTTTCGAGGTCTAGGGAGGGTAGCTCGAGTGAATGATCCAAGGAAGATGTTCTGGCTGCCCATGGTTCTGCTGTTTGAGTTAGGAGTGAACCTGCATTTCAACTGCACCCTATAGAATGTAGAGGCAGTGCCTCTAATTTCTTAGAAGTTTGCAAAGATTCAGCATGACATGTAAAACTTTGACAAAATTCTATAGATGTGCAGTGGAGAGTATATTGATTGGTTGCATCATGACCTGGTATGGAAACACCAATGCCTTGAACAGAAAATCCTACAAAAGGTAAGGGATATGGCCTCACCCATCACGGGTAAAGTCCTCCTCACCAATGAGCACATGTACATGAAGGCCTGCCATAGGAAAGCAGCATCCATCATCAAGGACCCCTACCACCCAGACCGTGCTCTCTTTTCATTGCTGCCATCACGGAGAAAGTACAGGAGCATCAGGATCTACACTACCAGGTTCAGCAACAGTTACTACCCCTCAAGCATCAGGCTCCTGAACCAGAAGGGATAACTTCACTCAACTTCACTTGCCCCATCATTGAAATGTTCTCATAACCTATGGACTTCTCTTTCAAGAACTCTTTATCTCATGGTTTTGATAATTTATTGCTTATTTATTTATTTATTATTGTGATTATTACTTTTTTTTCTTTTTTTATTTGCAGTTTATTATCCTTTGCTCACTGATTGTCCATCCTGGTGGGGGCAAACTTTCACTAATTCCTTTGTTTTTCTTATATTTTCCGTGAATGCCCAAAGAAAATGAATCTCGGTTGAATGTGGTGACGTATATGTACTTTGATAATAAATTTACTTTGAACTTTTGTTTCACTTATCTCTTCACCTTATCCCTCCTCCTAACTGTTCTGACGTTCTACCTTCACCCTCAAAGGCAAGCAATAGGAATTAGCTATTTCTGCTCCTGATTAGGTCCAGGCGTTCTCTTGGAAATCAAAATTTATTTCTAGAATGAAAGATAAAGCCCACGCATGTGCTAGATGGTCAAAGAAGGTGTTCCCAACTTCCTGGGTTTCATTGGATCACATTGTTTCCTAGTTGCAGAGGAGGGTAATCTCAACAGCACATTCTAAACTATCAGACTGTTAATGGCAACAAGTTTGGAAAATAGTATATGCATAAATAAAATTCTGGTATTAGTACTATCTGTTATACCTTTGCAATTTTAGATTGGGTTGGCTTCCTCAGTTCTGTTCAAGTACTTTCTCTTTTCTGTAGTAATAATGGTTTTAGTCCATCTGTTTGATAGGAGTAGCCCTGCAGCATAGGGATTTACAAGGTCAGCTACAGAAATAGCTCCTGAATCATGGTTAAACACTAGGAATATTCAGAACCCAAAATGATGTGGGATTTCACTGCATTTCTCTCAAATCAAAAGTGAAGTGCAGAAGATGTAAGCTGACTGCTTGTAAATGCCCTGGGGCAAGGTGTTTCCAGGGGAAAATAGCAAAATCTGTACTGAATTATTTAAGTATAAGTTGTTATTATTGTCAACTGTAATTATAGTTGACTCTGTACCTGAAAAATATAATTGAAAGAAATCATTATAAATATATATAGTTTTCATATTTTATTGTTTTACAACATTGAATCCCAGTGGATTTAATTTGGCTTCTTTGACACTAGTCAACAGAAAAAGACTTTTGTATCAAAGTGAAAACAGATTTCTACAAAGTGATTTAAATTAATTACAAATATAAACACAAAATAATTGATTGCATAAGTACTTACCCCCTTCAAATCAGTATTTAGTAGATGTACCTTTGGCAGCAATTACAGACTTGAATCTCTTTAGATAGATAGATAGATAGATACTTTATTCATCCCCATGGGGAAATTCAACATTTTTTCCAATGTCCCATACACTTGTTGTAGCAAAAACTCATTACATACAATACTTAACTCAGTAATAATATGATATGCATCTAAATCACTAACTCAAAAAGCATTAATAATAGCTTTTAAAAAAAAAAGTTCTTAAGTCCTGGCAGTTGAATTGTAAAGCCTAATGGCATTGGGGAGTATTGACCTCTTCATCCTGTCTGAGGAGCATTGCATCGACAGTAACCTGTCGCTGAAACTACTTCTCTATCTCTGGATGGTGCTATGTAGAGGATGTTCAGGGTTTTCCATAATTGACCGTAGCCTACTCAGCGCCCTTCGCTCAGCTACCGATGTTAAACTCTCCAGTACTTTGCCCACGACAGAGCCCGCCTTCCTTATCAGCTTATTAAGACGTGAGGCGTCCTTCTTCTTAATGCTTCCTCCCCAACACGCCACCACAAAGAAGAGGGCGCTCTCAACAACTGACCTATAGAACATCTTCAGCATCTCACTGCAGACATTGAATGACGCCAACCTTCTAAGGAAGTACAGTCGACTCTGTGCCTTCCTGCACAAGGCATCTGTGTTGGCAGTCCAGTCTAGCTTCTCGTCCAACTGTACTCCCAGATACTTGTAGGTCTTAACCTGCTCCACACATTCTCCATTAATGATCACTGGCTCCATATGAGGCCTAGATCTCCTAAAGTCCACCACCATCTCCTTGGTCTTGGTGACATTGAGACGCAGGTAGTTTGAGTTGCACCATATCACAAAGTCCTGTATCAGTTTCCTATACTCCTCCTCCTGTCCATTCCTGACACACCCCACTATTGCCGTGGATAGGTCTCTATCAACTTTGCACATTTGGATGCTCAATTTTTCCCCGTAATTCTTTACAAAACTGTTCAAGCTCTGTTAGGTTGCATGGGATCATGAGTGAACAGCCCCTTTCAAGTCTAGCCACTAATTCTCAATTGGATTGAGGTCTGGACTCTGACTTGGCCACTCCAGGACATTAGCTATGTTGTTCTTAAGCAATTCCTGTGTAGCTTTGGCTTTATGCTTGGGGTCATTGTCTTTCTGGAAAACAAATCTCCCTAGTCACAGTTCTCTTTCAGACTGCATCAGGTTTTCCTCCAGGATTTCCCTGTATTTTGCTGCATTCATTTTACCCTCTACCTTCACAAGCCTTCCAGGGCCTGCTGCAGTGAAGCATCCCCACAGCCTGATGCAGCCACCACCACATGGTACGGATGGTGTGTTTTTGATGATGTGCGGTGTTTGGCTTACGGCAATCATACCGTTAAGTGTGATGGTCAGAAAGCTCAATTTTGGTTTTATTAGACCATAGAACCTTCTTCCAGTTGTCTTCAGAGTTTCCCACATGCCTTCTGGCAAACTCTAGCTGAGATTTCATGTGAATTTTTTTCAACAGTGGCTTTCTCTTTGCCACTCTCCCATAAATCTGTGACTGGTGAAGCACCCAGGCAACAGTTGTTGTATGTTCAGTCTCTCCCATCTCAGCCACTGAAGCTTGTAACTCCTCCAGAGTTGTCATAGATCTCTTGGTGGCCTCCCTCATTAGTTTTCTTTTTGCACGGTCTCCCAGTTTTTGAGGACGGCCTGCTCTAGGCAGATTTACAGCTGTGCCACATTCTTTCCATTTCTTGATGATTGACCTAACTGTACCCTGGAGGATATTCAATGACTTGGAACTTTTATCCAACTCCTAGCTTGTGCTTATCAATAACTTTTACAAAGAGTTGCTTGGAGTGTTCTTTTATCATCATGATGTAGTTTTTGCCAGGATACTGACTCACCCAGCAGTTGGACCTTCCAGATAAAGGTGTATTTTTTACTACAATCAATTGAAACACCTTGACTGTTCACTGGTCTCCAAACCAGATCTCCATTAACTAATTATGTGATTACTAAAACCAAATGGCTGGACCAGTGAAGATCTGATGTGTCATATTAAAGGGGGTGAATTCTTATGCAATCAATTATTTGTGTATTATATTTGTTATTAATTTAGATCACTTTGTTAGAGATCTGTTTTTACTTTGCCATGGAATAATCATTTTCTGTTGATCAGTGTCAAAAAGCCGAATTAATTCCACTGTGGTTCAATGTTGTAAAACAATAAAACATGAAAACTTCCAATGGGGTGAATACTTTTTATAGGCACTATGTGTACATATCAGTCATGGATAAACCTTCAGGTGCGTTCCCACAATAACTCCAGCTAAAGTCCAGTGAAATCTCCCAGAAATCAATAAGGATACAAGTAAATCCAATATACATATGATACTTGCACCTGACAAGTTGTGACTTCATGTATTGAAATAAGTTAGATCACATAATGTATACTTAACTTTTTTCTTGTGTGATTCAGTTTATTATTTTACTAATAATAAAGGGAATTTATCCTCAAAGCTTTGTGGACTAATATCGTGAAATGAGTTCTCACTCAAGAAAGTTAAACCCAGTTAATCACGTAGTTGAGCACCAACGAAATATTCTGAGATTTCCAGCAGCATGCTCAATGGCAATGGTTATTTTATGTTCCATTACCTTAAAGCAGTGAAATATATTCAGAGACCTTGTATACGTAAAAGTGGAGCCAGTTGAAGATGATATGGTCTACTTTCTTTCAAAACAAATTGGGCTTTAACTGGTAAATGGAACTGGACAGCAACCTCCGTAGATTTCTTCTGTTTTTATTCCAATGTGGCTACCATGTCCTGTCATAATCAGAAGCTGCAAGTAGGTCAGATCCTCAAAGAAGGGGAGAATTGGCACAGGACTAGACCTGGCTAACATCACTGATTATATGAAGCTGTTGGCATTTAAAAATGGATTCTGAAATTATGTGTAACACTTACCCAACAGGCTGGTATATGTCTAGGGGAAAAGGAGATCCAGCCACTCACCAACCCCATCTCCCGTACACGCAGGTGCTGTGAGAATCAAGTTTATGCCGCGCGTACACACACAATATCAAACTCACACCAGATACCATTACAGAATACACTTTAAAGAGTTTACTAAAACTAAAAGAGTACTATGCAATACAGTATATATGAAGGAAAAGAAAATAAAGTAAAAGGCGCCAGCTTATCAAAGTTCAGTCAGTTTAGTGCACATCGTTGGATCTCAACCATCGAACCATTCGACCTCTCGTCACGTTCCTCCGACCTCCACATCCTCGCACCTGGGACCACCCCCGGTGGTCGACCGAGCAGTGCAGTGCACGTCCACCTTCCTCGGCGTCTCCTTCCCGACTCCCCTGAAAAGACCGCGAAACCCCCGCTCCCAGACCCACAAGACAAAATAACATTCCCCATTGGTTAAAAAATGAATACAATCCCCATATCAGCAAGTCCAAAGCTAAACAACTGCGAGAGAAGACACTTATCAAACATAAAAGCATTCCTACTCTAGCAAACCAAAGAAGCCATTTTGATTAACATACACCGTACATTGTGCATATGTAATCCTGTTAGAATGCTTAAAAGTAATCTCTCTCTTTTCAGTACCAGCCCATCTCATTAAACCCTGAAATAGCTGATGACACCTGAAGGTATTGTGGAAAGTGTTTATGAATGCACCCTAGATCCTCATTTGGACAAAAAACAATTTGTGTGTAAACTTATCTGATGTTTTGTTGTATGTAATTTATCAATTCATTCCTAAGTCTGGTGCAGAAAAACACAGGATAACTGCCATTCAGATGGTCTGGGCTGTGGATTAATGCCCACTCTTCTGCAGGTATTCAGCACGAAAAGCATTTATTATCTTTAACATGACATGTCACTGCTCTTCCAAACAATATGGAATTACATGTAGAAAAAAAACAAAATAAGTAACTAAATCTCTTGGAATTACATTAAATCCAATGTATTATGTGCTGTCTGATTGTCCAGCTAGAGGAAGGATGTTATTAAGCTGGAAAGCGTGAACAAACGATTCAGAAGTGTGTTACCAGGCCTGGAGGGTTTGAATTATACGGGCAGACTGAATGAGCTGGCGCTTATTTCCCTGGAGTTTCAGAGGAGGCAGCCTTTCAGAGGCATGTAAAATCATGAGAGGCATGGGAAAGGTACATGGTTGCAGTCTTCTCCCCAGGGTTTGTGTGGGGGGCTCTAAATTAGAGGGCATAAGTTTATTAGGGGGAAGATTTAAAAGGAACCTGAAGGGAAATTTTTTCACAGAAATGGGAACTTAGAATGAGCTGCCAGAGGAAATTGTAGATGTGGGTATATTTACAGTGGTTAAAAGACATTTAGGCAAGCACGTGGACAGGCCTCACTTGGACTGTTGAGAGCAGTTCTGGGCCCCTTATCTAAGAAAGGATGTGCTGACATTAGAGAGGGTTCAAAGGAGGTTCACAAAAATGATTCTGGAATTAAAAGGTTTGTCATATGAGGAGTGCTTGATGGCTCTTGGCTGGCTTGTACTCACTGGAATTCAGAAGAATGAGGGTTGATCTCATTAAAACCTATCAAATGTTGAAAGACCTCAATAGAGTGGATGTGGAGAGGTTGTCAGAATA
Source organism: Hemitrygon akajei (assembly GCF_048418815.1). Taxonomy (NCBI): domain Eukaryota; kingdom Metazoa; phylum Chordata; class Chondrichthyes; order Myliobatiformes; family Dasyatidae; genus Hemitrygon; species Hemitrygon akajei. Next base: position 163,744,887 of record NC_133126.1, read on the forward strand.
GAAAGACATGCATTTAGAATGGAGATGAGAAGGAATTTGTCTAGCCAGAGAATGGTGAATCTGTGGAATTTGTTGCCACAGACAACTATGGAGGGCCAAGTCACTGGGTATATTTAAGGCAGAGGTTGATAGATTCTTGATTAGTCAGGGCATGAAGGGATACGGGAAGAAGGCAGGTGATTGGGCTGAGAAAGAAAATGGATCAGCCATGATGAAATGATAGAGCAGACTCGATAGGCCAAATGGCCTAATTCTGCTCCTGTATCTTGTGGTTATGAGGGATATAGGCCAGGCAAGGGCAAATGAGACTATCTTAAGTAGACAGTTTGGTTTGCATAGACAAAGTGGGCTGAAGGGTCTGTTTCTTTGCTGTTTGACTCCATTTGTAATGTGCACACATATAGTACTGAGTGTAGCATTTTATCAATCTATGTTCAGTTCTGGTCACCTCACTACAGGAAGGATGTGGAAGCCATAGAAAGGGTGCAGAGGAGACTTACAAGGATGTTGCCTGGATTGGAGAGCGTACCTTATGAGAACAGGTTGAGTGAACTTGTCCTTTTCTCCTTGGAGTGATGGAGGATCAGAGGTGACCTGATAGAGGTGTACAAGATGATGAGAGGCATTGATCAAATGGATGGCCAAAGGCTTTTTCCCAGGGCTGAAATGGCTACCACGAGGGGACATTGTTTTAAGGTGCTTGGAAGTAGGTACTGGGGGGGTTGGGGGGAGGGGGGTCAGAGGTAAGTTTTTTACACAGCGTGGAATGCATTGCTAGTGCTGGTGGTGGAGGCAGATACAATAGGGTCTTTTAAGAGACTCTTAAGATAGGTATATGGAGCTTAGAAAAATAGAGGGCTATGCAGTAGGGAAATTCTAGGAGGTCTGTAGAGTAGATTACATGGTTGGCACATCATTATGAGCTGAAGGGCCTGTAATGTGCTGTAAATTTCTATGCTTCTATCAATCAATTACATTGTGTAGAACAATGTTAATATATTAATGTCCCAGACACTGCTGTATTACTTGAGAGTTGCTGCTTATCTCTACCTAACATCAACATAAATAAACCTATATACACATAGGTATCTAATAATATTAAACATAATGTTCATCTTTGATGACAGTATTAAAATATGATGGTCCTAGACAGGCAAGGTTTTACTGAGGGGTTCAATCTGCGAAAAGCTTCCTTTTTCCCTGGATGCTATCCGACATGCTGAGTATTCCCGGCGTTTACTGCTTTTATTTCAGATTTCCAGCATTTGTTTTTTTTTCCCCATTTGGCATCGTATAATGCAGTTATACTTCCCCTCATGAAGCTTGGGTAGTCAACGTGCCAGATCTGAACTGACACTCTAACGATTCCAGTACAAAGAATTCAAATCAGAAATTTAATGCAGACGTGAGCACAGACATTCCATTGGCAATATATTTTAAGCAATTTTTGAGCTGAGACTAATTTAAAATTTAATTGGAATTATTTTCTATTAAGTGGTCCAGATTGCTGGCTTGTCTATGGCACACCTGGCAACACATCAATCTCATGCTCACTATCTCGAGGGCTTCCTTTATTAGCCCCTTTCACTTGAAGCTTGGATTCTTCACTGAGAGCAAAATGGCAACGATGCATCAAATTGCAGTCATCTTGGACGTTCAGTTCAGTACTCTCAAATCTTCCCACCTGGTGGATCCTTTACTTCTGTGTGCCAGTGATATGCTAATTTGTGCCCCTGAGGAAGTATAGCCTTGTTGTATCCTATTTAGTTGAAATTCAAACTTTGGATCTGGCCAAAGCACTACCTTGTGTAGATTCATCAAGCACGCAGTAGAGCCTGAAATCAGCTTGGCAGTGAATGTCTCCTCGAGATGAAAAGGAGTAATAAATCAGCCATGATGGGATAGGGAAGCATACACAATGGCCTGAATGGCCTAATTACACTCCATGTATTATGGGTGGTGCAGTTCAATATTGAAAGCATCACAGGCTCTGGTGAATCAGGAAATGTCTCATATCTACATACTAATAACACAGGGCATACGTACATGGGGAATGAGCCTCAGCAAGTCATTAAATAAGGTTGGAGGACTATCCTTGCTGGGGGTGGGGAGTTTATCAAGCCACACACAATCAGCAGAGGCAAGTGAAAATATACTAGTCAGGGCAAAAGCTGTTTGCAGTACCCCAGCCTGTACAGATTGCAGAAGGAAAATGTTGCCAGTGTACGATCCTTTGCCGAGGGTATACAGATAAAAGGCTGTGCAAGTAGGAGTAGAAAATGATTTAAATACACAGCAGGTCAAGAAGCATCTGTGGAGAGCAATTGAGTTAATTTCTCAATTAACTCAGCAAAACAAAGCAGCATTCCTCCATGGGCCAAGGTACAAAACACATTACCAGCAGCACACAGCACAAAGCACATAGCACATGTGGTTATGATAGCAGAAAGCACACGGTCACAAAAAATCCCTGAATGGCATGGCTCGTAGAATGATGGTGTATGGGATATTGTCCTGGTCCATCTTGTTCTTCCACTGAGCGAACACTGGAGGGCAGCACCAATGGGAACACTGAAGGGCAGCACCGAGCAAACACTGGAGGGCAACACCAATGGGAGGTGCTACCCCAACCCAGCACGGGCTCCAGCACGCCCACAGAGTCGTCTGCTTTCTCCCACACTACCTCGGCATCTACTTTCCTGAGTGACTACAGTAGGCCACCCCGCAACTAGTCCTCGCCATAACTGAGGAAATGCAGCTTCCATGCCATCGTTCTCGCCAATGAGCCACTGATCCTAACTTGCAGAATTCTACATTACCAATGTCCAACTAGGTCTTGCAATCACAAGAAAAATATCTAAGACAATCACTCACTCTTTTTTTAGACTGCGCACAGCCTCAGCACAACAACGGTACCTAGCAAGTGACAACACAACGACAGTATGTAGTAAGTCCAGCACCATCACTATCGAGCAACTCGCTAATGGGGTAGATCTGCAGTACTTAATAAGCAGCAGTGTCTTGTGATCATATAAAAGACAGGCACAGAGTGAAAAGGGAGATATGGAAACTAAAGTGGGTGGAAGCTATTGGTGACAAAAATGATAATAAAGGAGTGGGAGAATGATGATGGATTAAATGAAAAGGGGATTAGTCTTAAGGAGATGTAAGATGATGGAAGAGATCATGTGTCTAAAATTACAAATGGAAAGTAACTGGAAATCTGAAATAGAAACAGGAAATGTGATTATCTAAAATTGTTGGTGAATCCCGAAGCTGTGATGAGCTGCCTCGGACAATAAAATACTGTTCTTCTAGCTTACATTGAGATTCATTCAGCAAGAGTTGTAGGCTGAGGACAGAGTTGTCAGAGTGGGAGTGAGATGAGGAATTAAAATGACAGTTAACTGAAAGCTGGCAATCACACTGAGCGGAGTTATTTCACAATGCAGTCACTCATCGTGCATTTGGTATTCTCCCTGTAGAGGACATCAGATCATTGGCAACAACTGCTCGGTAATAACTCAGAAGAAGTGAAACCAAATCACAGTTCCAAGGAAGATTTGTGGTAAAATGGCAGGTGTTGTTTCAGTTTCCGTTTGCACGGAAAAGTGCCGTGGGAAGGGCTGGCGTCATTGGTGGAAATGGAGGAGTGAACCATGGTATTACGACAGGAAAACTTTAATTGGAATGTTGAAAGAAGGAAGTAAAATTGTACTCAGCAGATCAACATTGTCAGAAATGTGGAGGCCGGTGGGGACAAAGTAAATCCTAGTTCTGGGAATGTGAGGAAAAAGTAAGAGCAGAAGAGCAGGAAATGGAATATATAGATCTACACACATACGGAAAACGGTAACTAGGTCCCTTTGAGAGTTAATATGGTCACCTATGTGGAGAGATTCAAAGTCTTAATTGAATGTTTCCTGTCTGTACTGTTTACTGTGGAGATCATGAAAGCTGGAGAGTTCAGGGAAGAGAATAGTGATGTCTCGAAGTGTTTAAAGCTGGATAAAACCCCGGTGCCTTACTAAGTATATGATAGGGCACAGCGGAAAGCTGGTGAAGTAATTGCTGGGTGCCTGGCAGAAATATTGTGCCATCGTTAACCATGGGTGAGCCACTAGAAGATTGGAGGGTGGCTAATGTTGAGAAGGGATGCGAGAACAAGCCAGGGAGCTGCAGACCAGTGAACATGGTGGGAAAGGTACTAGAGGGGATTTAGAGAGGCAAGATCTAGCTGCACTCAGAACTAATTTGGGATAGTCAACATGACATTGTGCATTTAGAAAGCATATCTTATGAATTTGATTGAGGTTTTTTGAAGAAATGACCAAAAGAATTGACGAGAGGACTTATTGGTGAGAATGCAGCTGAAGTTCTGATCCTCCAGCTACATGAAGGATGTCATTCAGGTGGGAAGGTTGCAGACGATAGAAGATATTCACAAAGATCTTACCAGAACTGGAGGTCTTAAGTTATAAGCAGTGAATTAGATAAGCTGCGGCTTTTTCCCCTGGAGCATAGGAGGATTGAGGGGGTGGGGCGGGGGGGAGCAGAGATTACCTTACAGAAGTATATAAAATCATGAGAGGCATAGATAAGATGACTAATCAGTCTTTTTTCCTCAGAGCAGAGGAGTTTAAAACTAGGGGACATGGGTTTTATAAAACATTTAGACAAATATGTGGTTAAAGGAGCACAGATAAATAATACTAGCTCGGGTAGGCAACTTTATTATGGATGAGTTAGGCTATAGGGCCTGCCTCTGACCTTTACAACTCTTGTGACTCTGAGCAGGAGAAACCTGTGGAATGGGACTGAGCCCTTGGTAGAAGCTGGATGGGAGGAAATGTAATGATGATAACCCATGGGATTCCAGTAAATGTTGTTAGTCAGCCTGTCTACTATGAAGTCAAAAGAGAAAGAGTAAGAAGGGGCTGAGTGACAGTGAGAGGTTACTGAAGTGTCAGGTGATTGAGTGCTTTAGGTCAGGGCAAGTTGCACAAAACACATCGGTGCACTGGAAAAGGAGATGAGACCGGGGCCGGAATAGCCTGCTGGTGGTAAGTGGCATCTGCACCGGATTTCAATCCAGCTGGCTCCTTGCGCGCTTTCCATCGAGGTTGAGCATCAAGCGAGCAACTCGGCCTCGTGACGAAGCAGACAAATGCTAAAGAAACAGCAAGGTTGCTGTCCAATGCGCCACAAGGCACAGAGACGAACAGCAATAAAAGGGCCTGAATACTGACTGAAGCAGGACATGTTTCCCGTGTTCTTTGAGTCCCCACAGTAACACATCTTTTAGAAGTGGATAGAGTCAAAGCAGATGATTGTCCATCTGAGAATGAGTTCAGTTCAGTGGAGGAGAATGGCTGAGCTTTTTTTTCTTATTTATACGTTTCCCAGAATCTGGCTGACAAATTCAGTGCTTGCATTTGTTGCCCACCGCTAATTGCACTTGACTTGGTGGTAATGAACCACTGTTACAGTTATCCTGAGAGACCAAATTCCACAATGCAGATGGGTATGAAATTACAGGATTAAAATCCAGCAATGTTGAAGGCCTGGTGAGTTCTTCAAGTCAACAGCATGCTGTTCATCATTGAGGGGACCAGTGGGTGGCAGTGTTTCCAATGTCCTGTGTTTTTTTGATGGTACCTGAGACGAGTTTGGGAGATAGTACTGGAGAAGCCTGGCTGAGGAACTCCATTAGATTTTGAAACTAGCAGCCAATGCAAACACTCCACGAGAGCTGGAGAAAATGATTGCCTAGGTAGACAATAGAGTGCTATTGGGAAGGTTACTTCAACCTGGATGCCATTGAGTTTCTTGAATGATCCTTGTTCTGCAGTATTCCATCAGGCTGTTCACCTATGCCTTGTGGTGTCCGACGTAAATCCTCACTGCAGGGTGTCCTGCCTCACGTACCACAATATTTTTGCAACTGGTTCTGCTGAATTTTCTGGACAACTGTGATACTGTGGATGCTGATAGTGGGACAGTTTAGTGATGGCAGTGTCATGTTCTTTTGTTGGAGATGGACATTGTCTGCCACTCAGATGCAGTAACTATCGCTTGCCTCTTGTCGGCATAAATCAGATTGTAGGGCAGGTCTTGCTGCATTAGGCGTGGGCCCCTTCATTTGATGAGGAGTTGTCAATGGTATAGATCATTATCAATTCCTGACCTTGTGATGAAACAAAGATCATCTGTGAAACGATAGAAGAATTTTGGTCCCAAGGTGGTGGTGACCAGAGGAACTCCTACAACGTTGTCTTGGGGGGGGGGGATGATTGACCCCCCCCAACAATTATAAACATCTTCCTTCACGATGGGTGTGACTGCAGGGATTCAATTACTTTCCAATTGATGCCCTCTAATGGTCATCTTCAATAGTCTGTCTGAAATTCAACCCTTTGGTTCATGTTAGAACCAGCTTTCTCGAATGGGTAAACTCAGAAGACCACACTGACACACTGGAGGAGGTCACACTGTCTTTGTGTCCAGAAAGAATTGTTCAATTGAAATTATTAACCTGCTCAGTTGAGGAAAAAACACCAGAGACACAAAATTACCTCTGAAACGGTTTTTATTCAGAGAGGAGTTCGCAGCCCCACGCACTTCAGGCGTAAGGTAGCCAACTCCCAATTTATCAGTTTACAAAGGTCATACTTATACCCAAAAGCAGGGTACTACATTCGCAAATATGGTTACCAGTTCAAATTCATCAATTGATTGGCTATTGTATAGCTAAGCACGTGAAATACTCGGAATAAGCATAGACGCAAGCGTAATACTTGGAATGGGTATGGACGCAAGCAAAACACTCAAAATAGGTATATAGCTCAAAATACTTTGCCGAACACATTGTCTTGTGGTCGCAAGGTTCCTCTTCTTTGTGGTTGCCACATGCTGTCTGGCATCTTATTTTAGCTTCCTCTTCCCTGTCCTCCTACACTTCCCCAATGACGTATCTTCTCCCTGGTCCTGTCTACATATTTTGCTACACTTACCCCTCACCCACCCCTTCTACACATACCCCTTACCCTCTTCACATTCTGATTCCCTCCTGTGATTATGAAATGACCACTCATCAATATCGTGAAAATCCTCTGATGCAGGTTCGAGGAGTTCGGTGACCTCGACGGTTGCTCGTACTACCATCAGTGGCTTAGCCGGCAGCAGGTCCCCTAACGAGGCCATCATGCAGTTCAGGACACATTTGACAATGGCGATACAGACAAAAATCCCTATAATAGCCGTCAGCCCATTGATCAACCAGTCCCTCCATGCACTTAGTCCCCAGTCCCCCCCATCCTGCCCAACCTTTTCCTTCCTTAATGGATCCTAACTGTTCATCTATTTTGTTCATATTCCGTGTTATGTTGGCAGTAGCATCGTCTAGCCCCATTATGCATTTGTCCTTTATGATAGCACAGAGCCCACCCTCCCTGACGAGGAGGTAATCAAGTGCATTGTGGTTTTGCATGGAGAAGAGCCGCAGTTGGTTAAGGCTGTCAGTGATGAGTCTTAATGCCCCCCTGAGTGGCGTTCCCAAGGCTCATGAGACCACAGGCCAGATAGTTCCAACTGTGGGCCGCCATAGTGGCTCCTGATGCTCCCAAAGAGAAAAAGCCAGCTGCCCCGTATCCGGCTACCTGACCTGCGGTTAGGGTGGTCAGGACTTGGTAATCTGCACAAAATTCTTGGGAGACCTTTCTCTTGTACCTCCCAGATGGGCGGGACAGGGGACCCCAAGTCCCAGGGCAAGGGACCGCGGTGGGGAGGAAGGTGCCATAGGCCACTGAGGAAGGGTATGGGTACTCCAGGAAGTTGGTGGCAATGCCGTTATAGAAGAAAAAATACCCCGGGAGGGTATACATGGTCTCAGTGCAACCCTTACCCTTTAGGTGTATGGCATCACTCCATTCTGCTATACCGGCAGAGGCGTACACTCGTTTGGTACCCCTGCGATATTCAGGTTGTAGGAATACATGATCATTGACTCGGAGGTTGGTGCGGTTCCCCTCCCCACAAAGAAGTTGCACCCCCTGGGTCAGGGGCTGGCAGTGTGTCTCATGGCAAGAGCAAGAGATCCCTAAGGGGTCCTTGGTGGGGTGACACTCCCTTTTCCTACAGGGCTTGGAGAGGCAGGTGACATCATTCGAGACATACACGTCTGAACATCCCCACCCTGTTCCGAAGTAGCAGTTCTCATATACTCAGTCACCCTTCGGGGGCTTGGGATTCCCCTCCCACCAGAGATCTTTTCTCATCCGCGGAAGGAGTCCATGATTTGACTGCTTACTGATGGACGGGGGAAATAGGCAGTCCGCGACCGGGGCCGTGGAAGAGTCATAGCTGAGTTCCACCCTCTTCCCCTCAGGCAATGTTTTGCTGGCGGGGGCACATCGGAAGGGTTGATCGGCACAATCCCTGTGTGGGAAAATGGTGAAGAGTGAGGAGACACTGGCGGGGTGGGGATAGCAAACGATGGTTGTAGTGCCATATAGTCGTTTGTGCACGTTTTGGAAATAGTTATCACATATAAACCCCGAGGAGGATCTTCCAAGGGTGGGGCCTTTGGGGAAGCCCCAATCCCTTTTCTGCCTTGAAATGTCCCCCTTCGATCTCTTTAGGAGTTTTGGTTCCTCGTCCAGCCGTCCCTCAACCTTTGCCCTATACCCCACTATCCCTAAAAGAATATAGATAACCAAGAGCATCCTACCTTCCATTACCAGAGTACAATTTCAAGGATGAGGCACCACAAGGAAAAAGGAATTTAAACACACAACAGTCCAATCAAGTCCGTTTATCAGTCCCTTCATTTATCTGTGGTTTCTAGCGGGTCCGAGGTCCAGCGCTTGCAGTCGCTCAGATGAATCCAACGTTCTTGTCCCTTCACCTTGACAGCAGAGGGGGTCTGCAGGAGGACCTGGTACGGTCCTTTCCACTGGGGTCCCAGCTTGGGTCGATCCCAGTTCCTTATTAACACCCAATCTCCTGGTTCTGCTCCCTGCCACTCGCCTTCTCTGTCAGGGACAGGTCTTGAGGCTTCCTTCACCTGAGTGTGTAGGGACTTAAGAGACAAAGTTAAATGCTTGAGGTAACACTGCAATTCCTCGCCCATCATTTGTAGATCTACTTGTATTGGCGGGGGGTTTTGGTCACTGCCCCCTGGGGTTCTATTTGGGCGCCTGTAAACTATTTCAGCAGCAGTTAGCCCGGTACCAGTTTGAGGTGTAATGTGCATGTGATACAGTGCCAGGGGAAGGACTTTAAGCCAATTTAGTCCTGTTTCAAGGGTCAATTTAGTTAGTTTATCCTTCAGGGTGCCGTTTGCACGTTCCACGATTCCTGCGGCTCGGGGGTGACAGGCACAGTGGAATTGTTGTTCAATCTTTAGTATTTCGCAGAGTTCTTTGTTTACTTTCCCAATGAAGTGCGGACCGTTATCAGATGAGAGTCTTTGTGGGATACCAAAACGAGGAATAACTTCTTTCAGCAGTATCCGCACTACCGTAGAAGCCTTGTTGTTCGTTGTGGGGAAGGCTTCAATCCATTTACTGAAGACGTCAATTATAACTAAACAGTACTTGTAACAATTCACCTTAGGTAACTCAATAAAGTCCATTTGTAATGTGTCAAATGGTCCTGCTGGGGTTGGGGTGCACCCTTTAACACATCTAATAGATTTATCCGGGTTTACTTTGTGGCAAATTAAGCAACCCCTTCCCCGTCTCTCTGCTGCCTCATTCAAACTGGGGGACCACCATGTTTTTAATAACAACATACACATTCCCTCCTGGCCGAGGTGGGTGTCAGAATGGAGGCGGTCGACCAGGACAGGCAGGAGAGTGTCAGGAATACAAGTCTGACCTGCTGGGGTCTGCCAGAGGCCCGTTGCGTTATTAATAATGCAACCATGTTTCTTCCAAACATCAATTTCTGTCGCAGGGGCGTCCCCCTGTAATCGCGCGATGTCGGATATGCCTGGGCTATCAACCGGCAGAAGGCGTGGGGCCGAATCCACAGTTATTGTTTTAGAGGAAGAGGCTCACTTGGCTGCCAGGTCTGCCCTGGCATTGCCTTTACTAACGGGAGAGTCATCGGATAAGTGGGCGGCACATTTTATAATAGCAAGCTTACCGGGGAGCTGGGTGGCTTTGAGCAAATTGTCAATGTAGGGGCCGTTGGCAATGCTTTTGCCAGCCGACGTTTGGAAGCCCCACTGCGCCCATAGTGTGCCAAAATCGTGAGCGACCCCAAATGCATAGCGTGAATCTGTGTAAATATTGGCTGTCTGATCCGAGGCGAGGACGCATGCGCGAGTGAGGGCGAAAAGCTCAGCCTGTTATACCGAAACTGGTGGGTGGAAGGCTGCCGCCTCCAAGGTGGTGTGTGGGGTCACAATGGCATAACCTGATTGCCGGGCACCGTCCGGGGAGACAGAGGACGAGCCGTCCACAAAAAGTATCAGGTCCGGACTGTCGAACTCAATGTCCTGGAGGTCTGGCCGCGGGGAAATGAGGAAGTGGTTTCGGTCTACGCAGGAGCGGAGAGGCTCGGATAGAAGGTCAGGCGGGTGATCGACAAAGGTAGCAGGGTTAGGTGTGGTGCAATAGGCGAACGTCAGCAAGAGCAAGAGCAATCTCGTAGTGGCTGAGTCTCGCCTGAGTGAGATGTTGAGTTTGGTGCGTGGTTAGAAGGGCAGTTACCTCATGGGAAGAGTAGACCGTCACTGGTTGATGCAGGGAAACTAAAAAGATCCCTTGGGGTCGCCTTGTAGATCTTAATAGTACTCAGCAAATATTCAATAAACTGCTCCGGTTTCTGCTTTCTGTCCGGAGCGCCCTGCATCACTACCAGCATTTCATTGGGCTTCCAGGGGGTACACACAGAAACCGTCAAGGGACTTTGCACAGCATCCTCAGCCTGGGCTGGATTGTGACGAGGGTTAGGGACCTCTCGCATTGGCATCTGTCGGGTGGGGGGGCTTGGATCTACCTGGATCTTTGGTGGAGTAGGGCCAATCAGGGTACTTTCGAGCAAGGGCTGCGTCAGGATTATCCTCGGGGTCAGTATCATCACTGGAGGTGGTAAAGTCTGAGTCAGGGTCAAACTCGTCCCCTTGGGGGTCTATCAGTGGGCTGTCACCCACATAGAGGTTCCGTCCTGTAGTCCATTTATGAGCCATGCGGTTCTTAGGGGTCGCAGGTTTAGTACCTTGTGTTTCCCCTTTCCTGGTTTTAGCTCGGGTACGGGCCGCAATGGGGTTGGTGAACCGTGGGCTTGGGGTCATGGGTCAAGGGCACAGGAAGGTTCCGAAGGTACAGGCGGGACGGGATCCGCAGCCCCCGCAGGCGAGGGGACCTGCTGCTCCTCCTCCTCCTCAGTGTCCTCATTAGAGTCAAATAGGGTCGGCAGCCCAGTCATATCCGGTGCCGGCCTTTTATCACCAAGTTTTACATTATGATCATCAATCCTACGCTGCTCATCATAGATTTCACATAAGGCCTTCAGTACCAGCCAGCCCCTGGGTTTTCCGTTACTATCATTGATGGGTATCTTTCTATTTTTTGCATTCACCTCCCAGGAGGTCTGGTGGGAGCACTCATTAAAGTCTCCTGGTCACGGTATACCACGCGTAATTAGATCTTTCCATTTCTGTTAGACATTCTGTCGCCACACCTGTCCCTCTGCTCGCTTACACTTCTCAAGATCCCAGGTTCCCCCTAATGGCCAAAATTCATTCCCCAACTTCTTATTCATCCACACGCTCAGTCTCCGTAAATCTGTCTCGTTTTCAGGGAATTCTTTACACATTTTCCATAATGGCGTATTTGGTCCTGATTTATCTAGAGTCTGGCCCATTTTGGTAACTTACTCTCACATCCACTTCAGTTTCCTGACCTTCGCGTGGCAGATTTCTGCTCTTAACAACCAGTCTAAGGCAGGATGAGGTTTCTGTTAGATGTTGGAACCAGACCTTAAATAAATTAAATATGTATTGCTCCGGAGCTTCCAACCCCAGACCCCATGCAGGGACTCTAACCCCGCTTCCTAAACCAGGGGACTCAAACCCCAAACTCTATGCAGGACCTCTATCCCCAACTTCTTAAACCAGGGGACTCGAACCCCAAACTCTATGCAGGGCCTCTAACCCCAACTTCTTAAACCAGGGGACTCAAACCCCAAACTCTATGCAGGGACTCTAACCCCGCTTCCTAAACCAGGGGACTCGAACCCCAAACTCTATGCAGGACCTCTATCCCCAACTTCTTAAACCAGGGGACTCGAACCCCAAACTCTATGCAGGGACTCTTAACCCCGCTTCCTAAACCAGGGGACTCGAACCCCAAACTCTATGCAGGACCTCTATCCCCAACTTCTTAAACCAGGGGACTCGAACCCCAAACTCTATGCAGGACCTCTATCCCCAACTTCTTAAACCAGGGGACTCGAACCCCAAACTCTATGCAGGGCCTCTAACCCCAACTTCTTAAACCAGGGGACTCAAACCCCAAATTCTATGCAGGGCCTCTAACCCCAACTTCTTAAACCAGGGGCCTCTAACCCCAACTTCTTAAACCAGGGGACTCGAACCCCAAACTCTATGCAGGGCCTCTAACCCCAACTTCTTAAACCAGGGGACTCTAACCCCAACTTCTTAAACCAGGGGACTCAAACCCCAAATTCTATGCAGGGACTCTAACCCCAACTTCTTAAACCAGGGGCCTCTAACCCCAACTTCTTAAACCAGGGGACTCGAACCCCAAACTCTATGCAGGGCCTCTAACCCCAACTTCTTAAACCTGGGGACTCGAACCCCAAACTCTATGCAGGGCCTCTAACCCCAACTTCTTAAACCAGGGGACTCGAACCCCAAACTCTATGCAGGGCCTCTAACCCCAACTTCTTAAACCAGGGGACTCGAACCCCAAACTCTATGCAGAGCCTCTAACCCCGCTTCCTAAGCCAGGGGACTCGAACCCCAAACTCTATGCAGGGCCTCTAACCCCAACTTCTTAAACCAGGGGACTCGAACCCCAAACTCTATGCAGGGCCTCTAACCCCAACTTCTTAAACCAGGGGACTCAAACCCCAAACTCTATGCAGGGCCTCTAACCCCAACTTCTTAAACCAGGGGATTTGAACCCCCAAACTCTATGCTGGGCCTCTAACCCCAACTTCTTAAACCAGGGGACTCAAACCCCAAACTCTATGCAGGGCCTCTAACCCCGCTTCCTAAACCAGGGGACTTGAACCCCAAACTCTGTGCAGGGCCCCTAACCCCGCTTTCTAAACCAGGGGACTCGAACCCCAAACTCTATGCAGGGCCTCTAACCCCAACTTCTTAAACCAGGGGACTCAAACCCCAAACTCTATGCAGGGCCTCTAACCCCAACTTCTTAAACCAGGGGACTCGAACCCCAAACTCTATGCAGGGCCACTAACCCCGCTTCCTAAACCAGGGGACTCGAACCCCAAACTCTATGCAGGGCCTCTAACCCCAACTTCCTAAACCAGGGGACTCGAACCCCAAACTCTATGCAATTCTTACCTGTTATCCGTGTCTCCCAACTGAGGTTCAACGTTTTGTCCGTGGAGGCCGTAAGATGGTCAGCCGGAGCCGAAGGGGTCGGAACGGGGAGTCAGAGAGGGAGAGAGAGACCGAGAAAAATCTCTCGGAGGGCCCTTCCATCTCAACCCGCTCGTACCTGCCCGCCGATCTCTTACACCAGATCCTGGACTGCCAACTGTTTGGCTCCTGGCTCGGCTCGCCAAATTGTCAACCTGAAATTATTAACCTGCTCAGTTGAGGAAAAACACCAGAGACACGAAATTACCTCTGAAACAGTTTTTATTCAGAGAGGAGTTTGCAGCCCCACGCACTTCGGGCGTAAGGTAGCCAACTCCCAATTTGTCGGTTTACAAAGGTCATACTTATACCCAAAAGCAGGGTACTACATTCGCAAATATGGTTACCGATTCAAATTCATCAATTGATTGGCTATTGCATAGCTAAGCACGCGAAATACTCAGAATAAGCATAGACGCAAGCGTAATACTTGGAATGGGTATGGACGCAAGCAAAACACTCAAAATAAGTATATAGCTCAAAATACTTTGCCGAACACATTGTCTTGTGGTCGCAAGGTTCCTCTTCTTTGTGGTTGCCACATGCTGTCTGGCATCTTATTTTAGCTTCCTCTTCCCAGTTCTACTACACTTGCCCAATGATGTATCCTCTCCCTGGTCCTGTCTACATATTTTGCTACACTTACCCCTCGCCCACCCCTTCTACATGTACCTCTTACCCTCTTCACATTCTCAGTATCAGCTAACTTCTCTGTCAGAAGACAAAACCGGAAGATAAAATCCGAGAGCAAAGAAAATAGAGTGTACAAAGTATAATGGAAAGAATCTAGCTGAAAACCAAATCATTTTTCCACAATGTAAGCTTGGTTACCTCTTCAGAATTAAAACCTGCCTCCCTGCCAGCTCGTGCAGATTCATTGATCCCCATGTAAGGTACCAAATACAAGCAGACAAGCAACTGGAGCTCTGACGAAAAGAAGGTAAGTGAGTACAGACGTGCCAAAACCCACGGCACCTAATTAGTAATGGTTTATTCTCGTCACATATTCACTGCTTCAATTGAATATCAGAGAATCCATACCAATTACAATCTGAAATTCTTACTCTTCACAGACATCCACAAAACAGAGAAAATACCCAAAGAATGAAAGACAGAAAAACATTAGAACCCAAAGCCCCCTCCCCCTCCCATGCACGAGCAGTAGCAAAAGCAACAGTGCTCCCCCTCCCCCTCACTTCAGCAAAAGCATTAGCCCCACAACCCATTATCAAACAGTAGCAAGCTATTGCCCACGTAGCAAGATTCAGTGAAAAGCTCATCTTGACAACTGTTCATACAGATCAAATCATTATGCAGTTCGTTGTGCTAGAATAAGCTAAAGCAATAACAATGCAGAACCAAGAAAGTGCAATGTAAGTAAACAATAAAGTGCAGGGTCATAGTGAGATGAAGAGTCCATCCTATTGTACAAGAGGTCCAGTACAGATCTCATGATCACACGTGCCTGCTGCCAGACTGAAATGTAAAAAGATCACACTTTGCTGGGTAACAAGTTGTCAGACTGCAGTAGTCTTCACTTAGGTGAATGAATTCGAAAGCAATCGATGAGGGACCATTCAAGTACACTCTTGACGAGTGTAATTTGTGTTTCATTGAGAAGACTTCGGGAGTAAACCCTGAGAGAAAATCCAGAGCTGGAGTCCCTAAGACAGTCCTACATTAAGTTCAATGCTGGTTGGCAACTCCTGTGACACCACTGGTGCCAAACTGTATCGGTCTCTGCCATTCCTTTGGATTCATCAGCTGCGTGAAGAGGGGAGACTGCTACACAGACAAGAGTTTGCTCTCCCTATCGTCCTGCCCGGCTTGTGTCTCACATAGACAGCTGGGACGCAACATCCGTGGTCGACCCCAACCAGCAGAGGGCCTTGTAAATGACAAAGGCCTGGAAGAACAATGTGGAGACCCAAGTTCAGATTCTGTCACGGCAGCCAGATAATTGAGTGTCTCGGCCTGAAACGTCAACTGTTTGATCATTTCCATGGATGCTGTCTGACTGCTGAGTTCCTCCAGAGTTTTGTGAACATATGTACCATTTAGCTGATAACCTGACAAGCCAATCAGTTATTATGATGGCCACAAAGTTACTGGGTTGTTGTAAAAATAATATCTTGTTTCTACTTGAATTTTGCAGAACAAAGTCTACCATCTTTAGCTCGTCAGCCTGCATGTGACTTCAGGTTACCTGAAGGGCAATAAAAGTTGTCCCTGCCAGTTGCTTCCGTATCGTGAAATTTTTTTAAAAAACAGTTCTGAGCCTGTGGCATGAACATCCCTTTGTCACTGTACAAACCATTTCTACATGTTGTTCAGGTTTTGCTGGATACTGATGTAAACTACTGTACATTGTTATCATCAGGGACTGCACAAGATTACACAAAGCAGCTGGCTGAGTATTTCTTTGTATGAGACAGCAAATATTCGATATCATTCGCTAAGGAACAGTTTAAGAAATGTTTTCTTATGACTGTGAAACCCTCAAGCACATGTACTTGACAGCCTGGTTTATAAACATGCCTCAAGAGGGAGGATCTCTTCTTTCTCAATCTCCCTTTAAAGTGCTCTATCTGTTTGATGAAAGTGCAATGGTCTGTTTTTATGAAATATGTGCACACATATAGAGCATTATGTAAAAATACTGCTTAAAAGTAGGTCCAAGAAATATTTATTTTATTTAAGTTCATAGTGATTAACTTCACATCAAAGATTACTTTTTGAACAATACAACTTGCCTGACATGTTTTCTGGCTGTTTTGTGAAAGCAGCTTTGTCTTTGATTTGTGGATGATGATATAGTTACTGCTGGATGTAAAGCATTTATAAGGCCACAGCTAGAGTGCTAAGTACAGTTTTGGTCACCATAACGAATGAGTTATGTGAGGGTTAAACCAGGAAGCAATCATTCCCTAAACAAGGAAATTGATAAAACAGGAGCGTTGATAATTGGAAAACATCGTGAAATATTTTTCATCTTAAGTGTAGTTGAGGTCTGAATCTCACTGTCAGAAATATTGGTGGATACAAAAACCTTTATTATATTAGTAAAGGTCACATGAAAAAAAAAGTTTTGTAATCTATCCATACAAATCATTTCATTGCATCGAGGCAGTACATGGGAAAAGCAATAACAGGATGCAGAATGTATTATCAGAGTTACAGAGAAAGTGCAAGTGCAAGCAGATTGTGAGTTCAAGAGTCCCCATCTTATCATACTGGGGGGCTGTTTGATCATCTTAACGATGGAAGCTATCATTAAGCCTGGTGGTGTGATGTGCTTTCAGGGTTTTTGTATCTTCTTACAGAGTAGAGGTGGGGAGAGAAGATGGTGGGGTCTTTGATTACGTTGGCTGCTTTACTGCATGATGTGTAGACAGAACCCGCGGAGGAAAGGTTGGTTTTCATGATTTGCTGAGCTGTATCCACAATTCCCTGCGATTACATTACACTTAGATATTTTTTAGATTGTCACATAAAGACCTGCAGCATACCAATCAATAGCCAGGGAGTTCTGTAATGTAATAAACACAAGAATAAAACCCTACCTATAGCTTCCTCTAACTTCCATGCAACACAAAATCCCCTTATTTAAATTTCTCTTTCCCAGTTCTGATAGAAGGTCACTCAATTGAAACTTCAACCTTGCTTCCTGTTTCCCAAACAACTGGATGTTTCCAGCATTTTCCATTTTAAACCTAAATTGATCCCTGTTTGACCTAGACATTTTGGGCCAAGCAGCATCCTCCTCAATTCTGTGGCAGGGTTTATTTTCATTGGGTAGTCTAGATGTTCATTGGATTTCAGCAATTTGTTCCTTTCCTGCCCCATTCCAAAGAGGATTCAGACGCTTTGGCCGGCAGCATTGGAGAAGTAAGATCTTGCTTCAGATAAACTTAATCAGTTGTCTGAATAGGCTTCAGCTTGCCTGTAGACTTGTTGCCAGGGCAGGAGTTTGAATCGGGCTCTCCTTAATACTGAGGCAGTTCTTTGCTGCGGTTGCAGGAAGTATAATGGAATGAATCTTTAGCAGGGATGTTGTAGGTTGTCTGCTGGCAATGTAAACATTTACAATGAGTAGAGAGTAAACAATAGATTGTCCTTGTAAGGATTTACAGCAGATGAAGTTCTGAAAAATTGCAATCAAAAATAACCATAATGTAAACTTTTGTTTCCCTTGAATTCTATAATAGTCAAAATGAGTAATACTAGTAAATGGAGAATAAGTGAAACTTACCCCAAATACATTCTGAACTGATTATAAAGAAAGCAACTATCCTCCATTAAGTCAAATTTCATTTTAATTGGATTCATTCTAAACTATTTGCTGGAATGTATTTTTCAAAAATTGGATTAAATGTGCCATCTTTCCTTTTATTTGTGGATAGTGCCTTTTCCTAATCAAAGAATAAATGCTTATATCCTACTGCTCAGCTCTCAGCAATACAAATCAGTAGATTAAAGTTTAGATTTGATAACTCATAATTCTTTCCATTAATTCCTGTTTTCATTGCATCCTTGTGGTAGCAAGCATCAAACCTCCATTATGTACATTTTTTTGAATTGTAAATTGTAAATATTATGGTAATAGCTTTCACCCGCTTCCACATGGGACATCTGTGATGCTTTGTATAATAAATAGTCTCTTCTTATAGTCACGTTCATTGATCCCTTTCATGATAGGATTAGATTAAAAATGAATTACTGGAGCTCCCACCTTTAGTTCTCAGCTACATGTTTCTCATCTCACTCCGGTCTTTCCCAGGTGCCCATCTTGAGCTGGTGCATGATTTTAGTTAGCTGCTTAATTCCTGACTACTCCTCTTTCTCTCCATCCATTTAGTTAATTACCAGCAGAGTACTGTCTCAAAGTAGGCATTTCTCTCCTCCTGTTGCCAGTCACTTGAAGATTCACCTCCAGTTCAATCCTCGAATGGGCACTCTACCATTGACAGATTTTCTTGAACCACACAACTATCCGTTCTCCTCTTATCCCATCTGCTCTGTGATTTGACCTCATGTTAAAGACTTGATATGCTCTGTTTCTTTTGTCACCCTCATCATTTTCACACTGTTGTCTGCTTCTTCTGCAGCACCACAGGTGGCTTTGCTTTCAAGTACTATTCCCCTTCCTTTGAGTCAAAGAGCACAACAGCTCAGAAACAGGCCTTTGGCCCATCTGGTCCATGCCAAACTATTGTTCTGCCTTGTCCAACCAACCTGCACCTGGATCATATCCCCCATAACCCTCCTGTCCATGTACTTATCCAAACTGCAGTTGAAAATTGAACCTCATTCTACACTCTCTACCCTCTGAGCGAAGAAGTTCCTCCTCAAGTATTTAACCTTTCGTCCTTAACCTTTGACCTTTAGTTGTAGTCTCACCCAACCTTAGTGGAAAAAGCCTGCTTGCATTTACCTTATCAATGCCCTTCATAATTCTGCATACCTCTATCAAAATTCTCCTCATTCTCCTACACTCCAGGGAATAAAGTCCTAACCTATTTTACCTTTTTCCTATAACTCAGCTCCTCAAGTCCCAGCAACATACTTTAAATTTTGTCTGTACTCTTTCAGTCTGATTGATAATTCAATTTCCGTGCCCCACAATATTGGTTAACAACCTGTCTGATTTTAAAAACACTCCTCAGAAAGTTCATAAAATGTATTTCCCCTTTGTAGGCCATTCAAGTCATATTTTTCCACCTGCCCAAGGTGTCCTCCTGACGTTATCCAGGTATCATCGTGAACTTTTGAAGATGCATCCACTCCGTCTGCAGAACTGAGCTAAAAGCAAAGCTGATGTCATTGCTTAGCCCTATAAAACTTCTCAGGAATTGCTACAAGCTTCTTCATGAGGCGAGAGTATTCCGTATGTAGTTTTATGAGCTGTGTAAGTGATTTCCCAGCAGTGTGCTGCTTCATAAACCAGGTTGTCTGTCACAGATTAGGTTATAGAGCTGTGGGCAATTGTGTAGTTACAGCCACTCCAAATTAAAATCAAAGTTTAGAACTAACCTCCCACTGAAACCTTGAAGGTTTAATAATTCTGCCACTTATTCTTTCAATTTGATGCTGAAATGATAAGAATACCTTTGAGAATTCACTTCTAATTGCAAAGGAGAAATAGTATCTGTCATTGGGCTCCAGGTTTGATGAGTATTGCTAACAGATGTATTCTGATGTCGGTTTCATGTATTTGGGAAGACTGTTATATAAATCATATCATAGCACAGGAACAGGCCCTTCAACCCATAATGTCTATGCCACAGTGCCAAATTAAACTAATTCTCTTTTGCACATACATGTTCCATATTCAACCACCCCTGCATATCGATGTGTATGTCAAACAGTCTTTTAAATGCCACTATCAATATCTGCTCCCTTCCACTACCCCCGGCAGCCTGCTCCAGGCTACTGTTGCTCTCTGAGTAAAAAGGAACTTGCCCCACACATCTCCTTTGGACAATCCTCCTCACGTCTGAAGTGCATTCCTCTAGTATTTGACATGTCTGGTGTCTGCTCTTGGAGAAAGATTCCCCCATCTCTGTCTTTTATAATATTAAAAACTTTGGCACTCCAGAGAAAACAACCCAGATTTGTCAAATCTCTCCTTATCCTCTCATCTAGGCAGCATCCTGGTAAAGCTCTTCTGCAGCCGTTGATTTAACTACAACATGGCTTCCTTATGTGCACAGACCCGACCAGTGAAGGCAAACATGCAATATGCCGTCTCTGCCACCATGGCCAATTTCAGCGAGCTATTGACATGGACCCCAAGATCAGCGCTACTAAGGATCCCGCCATTATCTGCATTCCTTTAGCTTACTTTAGTCTTCCTAAGGTGATACACTTCACACTTGCATGGATTAAATGCTGACATTTCTCCACCCTTATCTATAACTGATCTATATTCTGCTGTATCCTTTGATAGTCCTCTCCGCTCTCCATAACTCCACCCATCTTTGTGTCCTCTGCAAACTTACTAACCTACCCATCTATATTTTTATCTGAGTCATCCAGGCAAATGAGAGATGTTGCATTTTGGGAGGTCAAATGAAAGGAGAAAGAATACAGTTAATGGTAGACCCCTTAACAGCACCGAAGTACAGAGGAAGGCCCATAGTTTGTTGAAAGTGGCTAAGATAGTAAAGAAAGCATATGGTACGCTTGCCTTGAATGGTAGGGGTGTTGAGTATCAGAGTAAGGAAGATTCCTGCTGCTGCAAAATAAAGCTTCAGTCAGACTGCACTTGGTTTATTGCCTGCTATTCCACTTGCCCTATATTGGGAAGTATGTAGAGAGTGTGGAAAGAGTGCAGAAGAGGTTTACCAGGAGCCTTAAGTAGAGGGTATGAGCTAGAAGGAAATGTGTGGCAAACTTGGTTCGTTCTCACAGGGGTTCCTAACCTGGGGACCATGGACCCCTTGCTTAATGGTATTGGTCCATGGCATTAAAAAAACGTTGGGAACGCCTGTGAGCATCAAAGGTTGAGAGCAAACATGGTAGTCATTTTACAAATGATGAGAGGCACAGGCAGGCTGGTTCCTTTCCTCAGCATCATAATGTCAAACACCCAGAGGCCATGCTCTTGATGGTTAGAGAGGGGAAGTTTAAACATGACGTGTGTGCATGCAGAGAATGGTGGGTACCTGGATTAGGCTACTAGAGATTGGAGTGGAATCAGGGAGCTTGATTTTCTTTAATAGGCTTTTAAATAGACACACAAAGGAAGGGAATGGACAGATATGAATGATAGATGGGACATTTAAAATAAACTTTAAATTGATACTAATGTCAGCACAACATTGTGGGCTGTGCTGTACTGTTCTGTATATGAGATATTCAATATAAGAGATATGGGGAAGGTGTATTCTCCCATTCTTCTGGGGAGACTCTAGAGCATTAGTATTTAATTGTTTCTGAAATGATACCAGAGTCTCAGTAACAACTCTGCTACATATTACTCATTTTTTATGTGAAACCTTTATTGCTGTTGGTCACAACCTTTCATGGTTTGAGCCTCTCCAGCTTGGTGTTATTAATAGCCAGTGACCTTCACAGTTTTCTATATAGCTTTCTGCCCTGCTCACCTTCATTAACTAATTTAATCCTGGCAGAACGGAGAATGCCAGCTGTCTCAGTTTTACCGTACAAGTCAAATCATCAACCTCTGAGACCAGCCTCATGACCTTCTCTGCACACCGTGCAAAATTTGCACTTTAAGAGGTAGAAATGAACTCGGCGGTGTGATTTCATCCTAAACAAAACCGCCTCATATTCCAAAACACATCTTCCATTCAGTTAGTCATTCTTTATTGAATGTTAGTCTTTTGTATTAAATAATTTCACCTGAGTTATTTCATCTGTCATTCTGCACAGTCTCTGAAATGAGAAGATCTAGAAAAAGTACATCTTACAGGTGACTTCACTCTCACCTTTTTTCCGGTCTGCTCACCAGCTGCACATGCTGTCAGAAGTTTCTGATGGTGCTAATCAAGTCTTTTGTTTCTCTGGCCCCTCCACTGACAACAACATCATCTTCCCCTTTCTGTGTTTTGCTGCATTTCTCTGTTCTCTGCCCTCACCTGAACCTTGACACTGTTGTTTGCCTTCAGGAGTATTTACATACGGGCGGGGTAAATGGCTGAGCCTGATCATATCTCCCAAGCTCATTCACGTATTCACCATATCCACTGGGCGCCATTATCACTGCACCACCTCAACCTCTCTTTATTAATCACTTCTTACTGGATCACTGTCCTTCTGTTCCCTCAAGTCACAACATTACACACCATTGTAGTGTCCATAGGTTTTTGAGTGTTGCTATTTTCAAAGCAAGTAGCAGACGAAGATCTCTTGTAGAACATCCTTAAGTAGGAGCAGCGAGCTCTCACTTAATCATCAGTGAGTGGTACACGAATACCTAAATATGCAAGTTGATCCTTTTGGTTAAAGTCTATCAAGTTCTCTTCATGTTCAAATGTATTACCATTGCTGGATCCCCTGCCATCCTGGGTTCACATATGACCAGAATCTTGCATGGATCAAATGTAATTGCTGCATTTCCTATATTAACAATGCTTTTCTAACATCTGTGGAATGTAAGAGAATGATGAGATATTGTCCTCCTGACAGGATGAGTAGTGCTACAACATACTAGAAAATTCATATCATCAAGGCTTCACTGGCGACCCATACATCACTTAAAAATTCCTTTCCTCCACTATTAGCACAGTGTGTACTGGCTACAAACCCAGTGTTTTGTGAGCAACAGCAACTGCTAAACCAACGGTCTCCACAAAGGCAGCTGGCAGCAAGGGAAAGCCGCTGCCTACAGGTTCCTCCCCAGCTTGGATAAATGTCTGATGCTACTCCCTTGTTGGGATTACGGGAGTGCCATCACCACGGTGAACCACGGGAGTTAGCTTGGTTTCAGAAAGCAAACATACTCCACATCGGCTTTGCAAGTGCTGGCATGTTGAACATGTTAACAGATGGTATTGCTGTTCCACTAAAGAATGAAAATAATGAAACAAATATCCCTCAATCTGCCACAGAACCCATTTTACCTTCTCCTCTGCTAATTGTCTCCGACTCTGCTTTACCAGAGCTAATGAACACATGTCTGAAGCATTCCAGCATTCCAATGCATCCTCATGCATAGAATCAAGACTAAAATCATTTAATTAATCATGCACTCCCTGAGCATCAAATTTACGTGTGGCTTTTGCCAGTTTTATTGTTTTTACCTATTGGATTCAGCCATGCTTGTTGCATTGCAGGAGACTGCAGAAGGCATTGAAAGATGGATTCATGCAGTTGTGGGCCTAGTTAATAGTCTGGCCTCAGACAGTATCATCTTTCCACAGTGACGGAACTCTGTGCCAAATAATGGACAAGAGAAAGAGCACTAGCTGGGAGACAGTGATGAAATTCTTAATACTGATAATGTGAGTGAGGACAGTTGATTTATATCAAAGAGCTCGCCACAGGAGCAGTTCCTTGGCAGTTCTAGAAACCTGTAGAGTGGTGTATTAGAATGTCACCACATCTTCAAAGCCCCTTTGTACACGGCTATCCAACACCAGTATGAACCCCCTGCAGCTGCTAATCCTTAAGTAGTTTCAAGTTCAAATTCAGTTTATTGTCATTCAACCATGCACATGTGTACCGTTAAACAAGACAGCATCCCTCCAGCCCAAACTGCACGACACAGTACATGCAACTCACACACAACACATAAAGTAATGTTATAACAAAAAAATTAACAAATAATAAGGTGCATATACGACACAAGTTTAAAAATTAACAGGATAGCGCTACAAGTGCTTCATACGTGATGAGGTCTGGCTGGTGGCAAGGAGTTCAGTAGTCTTACAGCCTGGGGGAAGAAGCTGTTTCCCACCCAGATAGTCAATGACGTGAACCAGTAACAGTAAGTACAGTGAAGTCAGGGCATGACAAGTTCCTGATGAGTGTCACACTGTGTGTAGCTCAACAATGCAAGCTGTTTTTGGGGGCTATATAAAGTAATCAGAGTGTACCCAAATCAACATGTACACTTAAAACTAGCAGGCACAGAATCCTAACTAGGATGAGATCAAGTCTGCAACATAGAAACCCAGTGCAGGTCGATGGGAGTAAGCAGGTTAAATGGTTTGGTGTGCTCTAAATGGGCCACATCACCTGTTTCTGTGCTGTGCTTTTCTATAACCCTTGGCTTTTGATTAAAGATGCATTAATTAATTTCAAGGTGGCAAAAGAAGAATTAGTATTCTGAACTAGAAGCACTTAGTAATTTTGAACAGAAACCCTTGCATTTAGTTCCTTGCAGCAGTTCTTTTTTAGTTATTTCATGATGATGAACGAAGGTGAGTTTTCCACTGCCTGCTCTGTGTTTGACTTGGACTTCAGCCCAATGATTCTTCCTTGTGTTTTCATTGTAACACAAGTAGACTGAGTAACTTATGAACAAACATTGGTGTGAAGTGTCATGTACGGTACATGTTCAATTGTTTATCCCTTATGGTAATACATGTTACTCCGAAGATCAAACAAGATAGTTCTGCTGTTGCCTTCAATGGCAGCAGGTATCCTTTCGTCAGACTATGGGTGGAGGCTAAAATTTACATACGGTTTGATTTGTCCTGCACTAGCTGTTTTGTTGTCTGACTGTAAACCAGTTAGGCATTGGGAATGTAATACTATAGTGTAATTAGTTAAAATAAAATGTGACTCAGGATTTTTTTTAAATCAAAACTGCTTTTTGAAATTAAATTCTCGAACTGCTTAGTAATTAGGATATCTGGTTGATCGCCGAGTTTGGCAAACTGTTTGCAGACATTTCGGCTGTAATCGAGAAGCTATCATCAGTGCGCAGTTGAGGGTGTTGGCCCCTCAGAGTGCAGCTTATATACTCCGGGGTCCCAAATGGATCACTGGCGATTTGTTGATTGTTGACTTCATTGTTTCTCTTTTCTCTATAAGGGTTCATATACCAGATCTATGTGGCAGGTAATCTCGGGATCTGGACAACAAAGCAAACACTTCCAAAGGACCTCCCTCGAAGTTAGCCGGTCAGAATCTCCCACTGCTGAACTGTTCAGTGTTCTAAACCAGACAACTAGATCACAACATCTAATCAATATTCATTTGGACTCTGGAGGAGTTATATGATGGCATTCTGAGCAGACAACACCCTCAACTACGCACTGATGATGGCTTCTTGATTGGAGCCAAAATGTCTGCAAACAGTTTGCCAAGCTCGGCAATCAACCAAGCTTCCAAATAGCCAGCCTGCACTACCAATATTCCTCGATATTTCAAACTGCATAGTAATTGTTAGGCTTTTAGATGAATCATGAAACTTTCCGGGGTGACATTTCTGGTGTTGTACTAAACTTTTCGGTTCAATAATTACAGCTAAAAATTGAAGAGCAGTAATTTCTACTCCACATCCCTCAAATCTTGCTCATTTTGCCAAATGCTGATATTAGAAATGTATTCACTAATTTGCAAGGAAATGCAGGTATCACCCTGTTCCAGAAACAAGGGATTGGCTCTTTGGAGTTGGGAGGAGAGAGGTGGGTGATATTGAGATCCAGAAGGATCCAATACAAAAGATGAATTTTTAAGTTAAGTTGAATGAATGAATAAATGTTACCAAAGAGGTGCACTGGCAAGTCTTACACGTGGCATCTCTGTGCATGAGTGCTTCAGACATGCAGAAGGTGCAGTAGCAATATGGAAGTCTGTGCACTCAGTTAGTTCTGGATTTTACATTCAGATGCTCCTGAATTCCTTTAAAAATTCTGTTTTTATGGAAATTGTGCTGTCAAGTGTGGAAATGCAGGATTCCTGAGAGAATCCTACAAATAATTGTGTAGTTACTCCGGTAGTGCTAGCCAATGTTTATCCCTTTGGAAATTTAAAAGAAATTGACTGGTCATTATCACTCTGCCACATGAGATTACAATTAGATTTAATTGGCAGAATCCTAGATCATGTTTTACTTAGCATAATAATTCATGAATTGTCTGTCACCAAGTTCACTTTATTTCATTTGGAATGTGTGGTAATCATCGCTTAGGGTGTACATCTGTGGGCGAATTCATAGGCAACTTGTTGTGCATTTCCTTCTAAGTTTATCAAGCTTGTTTTTAATTTGAGAATTTCTAAATTGGATGTTCATGGACATATTGTAACTTACATGTATAAAAGTAATAAATATTAATTGATTTTATTTTTGGGTTAGGATCCATATGAAATTGAAGATGACATGACACCATCAGAGGTAAACCTGCTTTCTTTGGAATTTTAAACTTGTTTATAATTTTGTCCACATTTTACTTAGTAAATGATATAATTCATTCACTAAATTATCTTTCTCAGATGTATTTTTCCTGCCATGTTTATATAATGTTATGATGTTCTCTAGCCATATTTGAAATATTTCAATAATTTGCTCAGGGATTTGGTTACTGAAAAAGCAAGCTTAATTAACTTAGACTCTGATATCCAGACATCCAGAATATTGTGGAAGCCTAGATGGATTTTCCACCACTTGTAACGCAAGCTGTAAAAGAACAAGATTACAAAGATCAAGACAGGCAATGACAAACTTATTTTTTGCTAATTTTATTAAGAGCAAAACCTGTGCATCAAAAGGACAAAGAAAATGCAACCTTTCCAATACAATCAATCAGGGCTAGAATGGCTGTCTGTATTATTGGATTGCAGCCTAGTAAAGCAGGGAAAATCGTGCAGAATCAATATAAAGAATTAGTTTGATATGTCCATTTATGCTCTTTCTTGTATGATCAATGACAATGTACTTTTAACAACCGCATTAGATTCATAGTGTAATGCAGCATGGAGACAGGCACTGTAACCTAACTGGTCCATGCTAACCACAGCAACCTCCCTGCTGTCTGAGTTAGGCCCATAACCCTCCAACCTCTCCCCTCCCGATATCCATCCAAATGTCTCTTAAATGTTACAGTGTACCCTCCTCGACCACTTCCTCTGGTAGTTTGTTCCTGATACTCACTACGCTCTGTGTAAAGGAGTTACCTCTCAGGTCTCCTTTAAATCTCTCTCCTCCTATCTTGTATCCATGCACTCTAGTTTTGGACTCCCCAGCCTGGGGAAAAGACCACAATCTTGTCTGTAGCCCTCGAGATTTTATAAACCTATGAAGTCACCCTTCTTTCTCCTGCCCACCACAGATTAAAGATCCAGCTAATCAGCCTCACTCTATAACTCAGACCCTCCAGTCCAGGCTCTTCTGTCCCCTCTCCTCCTTCACATTGTCTTTCCTGTAACAGGGTGACCAAAACTGTACTCCGGGGGACCTCACCAATCAACTTCCCAGCTCTTTACTTCAGCTAACTGAACTCTGAAACTAGCACTTGTTCCTCAACACACACAAGATGCTGGAGGAACTCAGCAGGCCAGGCAGCATCTATGGAAAAGAGTACAGTCGACGTTTCAGGCCAAAACCCTTCGGCAGGACTGGACAAAAAATACTGAGGAGTAGATTTAAAAGGTGGGGGGAGGGGAGAGAGAAACACCATGTGACAGGTGAAACCTGGAGGGGGAGGGATGAAGAAAAGAGCTGGGAAGTTGATTGATGAGAGAGACAGAGGAGAATGGAAGAAAGAAAAGGGAGAAGGAGCACCAGAGGGAGGCGCTGGGTGAGCAAGGAGATAAGGTGAGAGAGGGAAAAGGAGATGGGAAATGATGAAGGGGGGTGGGGTTCGGAGGCATTACTAGAAGTTTGAGAAATCGATGCTGATGCTATCAGGCTGGAGGCTACCCAAACAGAATACCCTTAATGTGGCCTCTTCACGGCAATGGAGGAGGCCATGGAGGGACGTATCAGAATGGGAATGGGAAGTGGAATTAAAATGGGTGGCCACTGGGAGATTGTGCTTTTTCTGGCGGACTGAGCATAGGTGGTCAGTGAAACGGTCTCCCAGTCTACGTCAGATTTGACCGACATACAGGAGGCCATACCGGGAGCACCAGACATAGTATATGATCCCAACAGACACACAGGTGAAGTGTCGTCTCACCTGGAGAGAGGAGATCTAGCACTTGTTCCACTTGCAAGGATAAGTGGCAGGATGAGATCAGTGGGGAAGGACGAATGGACAAGGGAGTCGCTTAGGGAGCGATTCCTGCGGAAAGCATTAAGTATGTGGGGTGGGGATTCCTCAATTACATTTTATTTACTTGTGCATAAGAAGAGCAACATAGCACTATCAGCACGAAGAAATACCATTTTTATACGGAGTTGACTAGCAGTTATGGATAATGGCCAATTGGTAAATAGTCAATGCCACACACAAAATGCTGGAGGAACCCAGCAGGCCAGGCAGCGTCTATGGAAACGAGTATACGGTTGACATTTTGGGCTGAGACCCTTCAGTCCTTTCTTCGAAGGCCTTACTTGCCTGGGTTGACTGCATACTATCTGTAAACTATCCTTACCTGGACATTACCTTAACCCTTGCTATAACTTCGACAACCAGTGACCTGTATAACTGCAATATCATGTCCCTACTCCTAAATTTAACTATTTTGTCTCCATTGCTAGTCTTCAGTGATCATATCCTATCTTCCACATGTTTCAATTGGTGCAAAAACAAAATTCTGCTCCACACAATTTGCGCTAAGCGCTCTCAACAGCCACCAATTGCTCTGCTCTGCAGGTGTAGCAAACTCTCCCAGTTACAATCGTACAATAGCATTTCATTAACACTGAAGTGAGCAAAAGTAAGCAGGAAAGTTTATAGAAGAATCATCAAAAGTCTTTACTCCACTTCTGAATATCAGTAACAGTGATGTCCTATGGAAGACTAGATTCATGCAGTGCAAGAGCATTGACACCTGATTTGGCTAATGCAACAATGTGTTTGCTAATTAATTTTCTTTGGTTTTCACATCTTAAACAATTGGAGGCAAGTAGATTCAGTCAGAATGTAATTTCGACAAGATCTGAGAAGCCTCTTTGGATTGTCACATCCATATAGGGCTGGTGCATTCAGAATGAGTGAATTTGTAATGAAGTAGTGTGCTAAATTCTGCTAAGAAGATTGCAAAAACTAACTTAATGCTGACATAGCTGTCATTCCTTCTGAATACTTCATTTCACTCTCATTCCCCCACTTCCTTTTTCATTTTCCTTCCATACAGTAGTTAAAATATGACCTTCTAATAAATCTTCCCATGCTTAATTGCAAGGTTTAGAATCAGGCATCTTATGACAGCAACCATGTAGTTTGTGAGTGGCTGTTGGTGCAGTGGACAATTCCCATTCATGTGCCACTGATAGGAAAATCCAGGCATAAAGATGAATTTATCTTAATCACTGATAAAATGATCAGTTTTACAAAATACCCTTTACCTTTTTATAAAGTTGTAAGATTATCTGCAGATCCCTGAATACTGAAGTCTCTCTAAGATTATTATTAATAAGGTGAATTAAGATTTCTTTCCCCCCAAGCCACCATCTCCATTAAGGTAATTAATTCCACCTCCTGTCAAATTCCTTTGAAAATTTTGCCTTTGGGTGAGCTGCTTCTCTCTTGCTTGTCAAAAAGATTAGATAACAAGTGGGAAGTGTTGTGGGACTAATACCATTTCCTTTATAAAGCCCTGCTTTTTAATGATCTCTAAACTGCAAGATAATGAAATATATGGAACACAAAAAAACAGGAACAGGCCACCAGGCTCCTCAAGCCTACCTTCCATTCAATAGGAACATGGCTGATTATAGCCCACATCCTGAGTGTTTAGTTATTTCATTGATTATTAACTCTAGCATCGTATTGACAAGAGCTCGGTGATGGCCCAAGGGCAGAGCGAGAGGCGCAGACACAGAATGAACTGCTCACTGGACTTTAAAAAGAACTGTACTGAATGAAGGAAAATAATAACTGCTAGACCAACAGGGTTGCTAAGTAAAAACACTCAAACAAACTAAAACCTATTGCCGTCACTGCAGCTCAAAAGCAGTAACCTAGAACTAAATTAATACCGCTTCTTTAACAGTGTCTATCAAAATCACTAATCCTCTTTCTCAGAACATGGACTAACGTAAGCAAGGAGCACTGTCGTTGCCGTGCGTCAATCAGAACTTGACAAGACTGAACCAAAACAAAGAAAGTTAAATGGAATTACAGAGGAACCCTAATTGGCTGGAATGTGTGCGTGATTGCTGTGTATTTCAGCTGCCTGCAAGAGCACCCAGATTCCCTGCAGTGTCCCTGACTGTGACTGAATCCACCCTCCACCACCCCCACCCCCCCCAGCACAGATCCCGAGGCACCAGAGGCCTGTGCCTGCTGGAAGTCCTGAATGAAAGACGTCCAGGATGTGTCAAGCCGGAACCTAAGAACATTCCTCTGGGCCACGCTCCTCCCAATCAACGTGCTACTGGACATCCAGGAAGATGCCAGGATGCACCACACAGAATAGAGCAGGATCCATCCACCAAGCATGGAGTTGGGGGGGAAGGGGAAGGTGCTGGTGACTGGTGCAAATGGAGAGATAGTCACTGGCTTGAGCTGGCAAACATGGAACAGTGGGTGAATTTTCATGGATGATGCTAGTCACACACAGCTTAGAAGAGGCTTTGTTAACACCCTTCTCTACGAATGGTCCCGCATAGCATACGGCCAACTTGCAGCTCTGTACTCTCAATGGATGATCTCTAGATGCCAGCCAGACTTATTCCCCTGGCTTGAGAAGCCTCACCTGCCTTTGGAGCTGATCAGCAGGCTGGGCATATTGTTTCTGGGTTTGCAGCAGAGAAGATCTAAAGCGATGGACCAATTGTTTAGCAGCAGGGACTCACGCGTCTGTCTCTTGGCCAGGAACGAGGGGTGGCTGGAATCCCTTTTGGCATTCAAAGTGGGGGGTATGCCAGTGGAGGACAACTAGAGGTTATTGTGGGTAATCTGTGCCCAAACAGTGGGATCTCTGGATCATGGGTTTGGAAGAGTCAATGCAGCACAGGATTGTCTCCAGCTCCTGACTCACACTCAGTCTGGCTGTTAGATTGGGGGTGGGAAACTGATGAGAGGCTGGCTGGTAGCTCTCAAAGGGGAACAAAAAGCTTTCCTAAAACAGGACATGACCTTGGTCATTGATCAGACACTGTGTCCTGATAGCGCAGTACGATCATGTACTGAACCACGAGGGTGGCAATCTCACGAGCTGACAGGAGCTTGGGAAGAGCAACAAAGTGAGCAGTTTTAGAGAACTGGTCCACAGTTACCTGAATGGTAGTGTTCCCACCTGACGGAGGCAGACCAGTAATGAAGTCCATCGAGACGTGGGACCAGGGGCAGTAAGGCACAGGCAATGGGCAGAGCAGACCAGCAAGTTGCTGATGTGATGTCTTGTTCTGAGCAAAAAATTGCACAGGCAGAGACAAAGTCATGGACATCTTTGGACATCGATCAGCATCAAAAGCGTCTCTCTGTAAATTGCATCCCCAGGTGGCCAACCTGATGGGAAGAGTGGCCGTTCTCCAATGCTTTGGGCACACAGCGGCAGGGACAAACAGCTGGTTGGGAGATCCCCATCTGGGCCTGGATTTGATATGGGCAGCCTTCACCTCTGTTACCATTCCTCATATCACCCGAGCAGCTATGAATGTGCGGGAAGAATGGGCTCTGGATTGACATTATCCTCAGAGATATCAAATTGGTGGGACATAGCTTCGGCCTTGATATTCTTGCTGTCAGGGAGGTAGGTGATGGTAAAATTAAACCAGGTGAAGAAGAGAGCCCAACAGGCTTGACGGGAGTTGAGTCTCTTGCCGTCACAAATGTAGGAGAGGATTTCGTGATCGGTCCATACCAGTAAGGGGTGCTTTGCTCCCACCAAGCGGTATTGCCATGTCTGCAGGGCCTCCTTGACAGCCAGAAGTTCTCGGTTCACGACATCATGGGAGTCAGGTGACAGGAAAGAAAAGCACAGGGAGCGCTGGGTGAGTACAGCTCCAATGCCAACATTGGATGCATCGACCTTGACGGTGAATGGATGAGATGGGCCTGGATGCTGCAGCACTGGGGCAGTGTTGAAGTGTTTCTTTAACTCTGACAATGCTTGATCTGTTTCACGTGTCCATTGGAATCCTGCAGAACCTTTCTTGCTGAGTACATTTATGGGAGCCATGATGGAACTGAAGTTTCCGATGAGCTAGCAATAAAAATTTGCAAAAGCCATGAAGCACCTCGACTGTTTGCCTACAGATGGTTTGGGCCACTCTTATGACCGCCTGAACTTTACACGGATCTAGTTGAATAGTGGAATGTAGCCCAAGAATGGCATCTGCTCTTTGTGGAACTCACACATCTCTGGATTGGCATAAAGGTTGTTCTTAAGGAGCCATCTCAGAACCTTCTGGAAGTGCTGGATGTGTTCTTAGTGAGAGTGGGAATAGGTAATATGTCATCCAAATAGACAAAAACAAACTTGATTCAACATGTCCCGGACACATCATTGACCAGGGCCTGAAGTACAAAAGGAGCGTTGGCCAGACCAAATGGCATCATAAGGTACTCGTAGTGGTCAGAGGGAGTGTTGAATGCTGCCTTCCACTCTGCCCCTTCTCAGATGCTGGCTAGGTTGTAACCATTATGCAGATCTTTCGTAGAGAACATGGTTGATCCCTGGAGATGTTCAAAAGCAGAGGCAAGCAGGGAAGAGGACAGCAGTTTTTCACTGTGATATTGTTGAAGAGCCAATAATCAATGCAAGGATGGAGCTTGCCATCCTTCTTGATCACAAAAAAGAAGTCTGCCCCTGCTAGTGAGGTGGCGGTTGTCCATTTTGTCCAATGATGACAGGAAACCGGTGTGGGAGGGAGCTTAAAACAGAAAAGCCATTTCACTGGGGCAGTTCCATTCTCTCAGCCTCAGAAGTTCAGGTCTAGTGGTACGAACAAGCATCACAAACTGGGGTCTTCCTTGGTTACTGTGGATGACCATGACATCTTCTGTGCTTCATCATTCCCCTCTCTCTCCATAGAGCATTGCAGGACCACCTCCCTGTAGATCTCATCCGCCCAGTCCAGCAGAGCTACTTTCCCATGCTAGGACAGGCACATCCCTATCTCACTGGGGTATGAAGCCACCAGCCACTCTCACCTGGTTTAGACTGCCCGTTGAAGCAGTGTACCGGGGTGTGGCCACTGTTGCAGGCAAACAGCTACTTGGAGCCACAGGTGAGAGCTGAGTTTCCGGTGGGGACCAAAGGTGAGTAAGCTGCCCCGGAATGGACACGTCCCTTCAGCAGAGGTGCTGCCCCTCCCTGGACACCCTGTACACTCAATGGTGAGGTAGATGGATTGATAAATCCTAAGGCCATTGCCTCCTTGATGTATTCTTCCATGGCCACTGTTTCAGTATGAGACAGGGAAAAGAGTTCACCCCAAGAAGGGCCAAAACCAGGTCAGAGGTCAGTGGAGCAGTCGTACGGCCGGTGTCAAGGCAGGGAGGTGTCCGCCGCCTTACTGAATACTTCAGTAAAGTCAGTATGTTCAGATGGAACCCCAGACCAGTCCATAAAAGCAGTTTGCCCAGGAAGGGATATGCTGACAGGGGTTTGAGCTGAACCCGGATTGGCATGCCAGTCCCCACTCTTGGAGTGTCTTTAGGGACCAATTGATCCATGTGTTGTGTTGAGTGAGTCAAGGAAGGCCAAGCTCCAGCAGCAGATCAGATGATTCAACAAGACTGGAGGAGACCCTGTGGTTGCCTTCTAGCGCAAATTGGAGGGGTACTATGGAAAGGCAGAACATCCAGTGCCTTGATGTCAATATTCTCTCTCAGTTGTTGAGTGGGAGTTCCCCATCACTGAGCCCAAGACATGTCCGTGAGATTCCTGGCTGCCCCGGAGTCAATAAATGCCAGAGGGTGATGGGTCTGGGACGCCCATGATAGGGAAGCTGGGAGTCCATGATAGGGAAGCTGGGAGCATTACTCAATTAGGGAAAGGTGTTTGCAGGGAGAATCAAGCCACCAGAATTCCATTTTTTACTGATGGGTCTTATTTTACTGGTTGCTTGGGTCATGATGCCCAGAAATGTCCTGGAGATCCACAGTAGAGGTAGCAACCTTTTCTGGACCAACCTTGTTCCTCCTGAGATAGGTGTGGGCACCCACTTTCATGGGCTCCTCCAAGGACTGCATACTGGTGCTGAGAGAGGGAGTGAAGACAACTGGTGATCTGATGAGTTAGGAGGTTCTGGCCATTCTCTCTCTCTGTCACTCTGATGCCCAGCTGTCTATTTGAATGGCCAGATTTATCAGCTCATCCAGGCTGTCTTGTTCATCATGCACTGCGATCTTGTGCTCAGCTGACACTGGAAAGAGGTGATGAGAGATCTCTTGTTCCACCCCATCTTAACCTCATGAGTGTGGAACTTTACTTCGTAGTCTCTCACTGACCCTTTCCCTTAGCACAGGAGTCGGCAGGCAGACTTCTGACCCTATACTGGAATGTCAGATGCTCCCCTAAACTCGACTGGAAATTGCTGGGAAGACTGGGCTGCAGGAGAACCTTGTTCTCGTAGGGTGTTGAACAGGCTGAGTGGGGGTCGGTCTGAGATATTCACCATGTAAGCCAGTTTTACGTGCATCATCACTCAGCTGACTTGACTGTGCTTGGAAGGTCAGTTCACACTAGGGAACACCGTTTCTGCAGCTTACAGGGCGACCAGAGTATCTGCCTGGTGAAGGAATGCTCAGTTCAGGTCCTGAAGCAGTCAAGGGAATTAGTGGCTGAAGCTGATGAGATTGCAATAGAGGAGGACGGGGGAGATGCTGGCACTGGAAGTGGGGCTGTTCTGGCAGAAAGCTGCTCAATAGCGACTGAGAGTAGTTTTGGCTGACACTTGATTCTGGCTGTCTATTATGAGTTGCTGAACTTCCATTGCGATTGCTGGCACCTGATCTTGCTGCTCTGAGAGCAATCGTCGCACTGTGGAAGCCATTTCTAACAACCCAGCCTATACTGACTTTCACTTCTCCTCCACCTGACCAATGAAATTCAGGGCCAGTTTCAGCTGTTCTCTCTCCACCGGGTCCATTTAGATAATCAAGCCTTTCTGACACGAGTTCAGTGATGGCCCAAGTGCACAGACAAATGAACCGTTCAAGGGCTTTAATAAGAACTGAACTAAGGAAATGAACTAGGCCAACAGTGTCACTAACTAAAAACTCTCAAATAAACTATTTATTTCTTTAGTCATATTTGCAGTGAACTTCATGATGCAAAAAAAACTTATCTGCTTTTTCTTTGTTTCCTCTTTTTAATTTGGAAATCTTACAGCTATCTTAACTGTCTTTTCATATTTAATTATCCATTGAAACTCTCACTATTTATTTTGATATTGTTCTCACAGTTTTTCTTACAAAATCATTTTCTCCTTTATTTTTATTCTTCCATTGCTTGATCTTAAGACTTACCAGTCCTTTGACCTGCCACTGCCCTTAACACTTTATATAGCCTAGTCTTCAGTTTAACAATGGTGCTAAGCTTTTGTTAATTTCTAGTTTGTAATTATATCCCTGATCTCTGTAATGCACAAGGTCTAAAATAGTTAGTTAGATAATGGAACAATCCAGTGCTGGGTCCTCCAGCTGATTTTAGCCTAGGCTGCAACAACTTCCATTTATAAGAGCCTTTACCATAGCAAAAATGTTCCAAATGTTTTCCCACTAGTTTTATCACATTTTTAAAATTCTCCTACGTGCCATATTAGGATATCAGAGAAGCATTACTGGAGCAGCAAACAGACCATTAAAAACTGTTCACAGCTGCAACTGGATATTTGAGAATGGCCACATTCAAAAAGAGAAATATAAAGTGTAGGTGATAAGAAAAGAAAATGTTGGAAGTACTCAGCAAGTAAGGCAGCACATGCCTTACACCAATGCCTTTGAGTGGAAAATCCTACAAAAGGTAGCGGATTCAGCCCAGTACATCAGGTAAAGCCCTCCCAACCACTGGCCACATCTACGTGGATCGCTGTTGTAGAAAAGCAACCTCATCATCAAAGATCCTCACCACCCAGGCCATGAGGTGGAAGGTACTAGAGCCTCAGGATTCACACCACCAAGTTCAAGAACAGTTACTACCCTTCAACCATTAGGCTCTTTGACAAAAGGGGGATAACTACACTCATCTGCCCATCTATTGAGATGTTCCCACAAGCAATGATCACTCTTTAAGTACTCTTTTATCTTGTTATTTCATGTTCTCATTATTTATCGTTATTTATTTATATTCGCAGTTGC
Organism: Hemitrygon akajei; assembly: GCF_048418815.1. NCBI lineage: Eukaryota > Metazoa > Chordata > Chondrichthyes > Myliobatiformes > Dasyatidae > Hemitrygon > Hemitrygon akajei. The sequence goes on from NC_133126.1 coordinate 163,781,364, forward strand.
ACAGTTTGTTGTCTTCTGCACTCTACTTGATCTTTCATTGAAACTTGTTATCGTTAATATTTCTATAGCTTTGCTGAGTATGCCTGCAGGAACAAGAATCTCAGGGTTGTATGTGATGACATATATGTACTCTAATAATGAAATTTATGTTGAACTTCCAGCATCTGTGGGAAGAGTTAACATTTCAGATGAATAACTGAAGGCTGTCTTACTTCCGATTTTATTCTGGATTTCCAGCATCTGCAGTGTTTTGCTTTTGGCGTGCAGGCCCATTCATCTGGGTATAAATGGAGAAACATTGAAGGGGGATGATATGGTCAACCATGTGAAAGACTTCAGACAAGTCAAGACTGGCAACAGGGGTTATAATTTACATTTCTGTTAATGTAAACTTATTTCTTCCACTTTGTAAGCTATCATAGTATTTCCATTATTGGCTGTGTGAATATTTTTGCAGATGGAACTTGACATTTTGGAACAACTAATTCTGTGTCATATAATAGGAATTGTTTGTGATGTGATTGTGCACAAGTCATATGTAAACTGTTCCAGTAGAGTACAGTCGGCCCTCCTTATCTGCGGGGGATTGGTTCTGGGACCCCCTGCGGATACCAAAAACCGCAGATGCTCAAGTTGGTGGTCTTTAGGACCCACTGGAACCCCGGACCTTATATAACCTGTCTCAGTGCGGTGGACATTAAGACCCGGCACAGCTCTGGATCCGCAGTGTTTCTGTTCACGTAAATAATCACGATCACGATTGAAAAAAAGTGGAAGTAATAAAGCAATCCGAAAGAAATGCCATTGGTCACAGGAAAAGCGTTAGGCTAGAGTTGGTCAACGATCGGAACAATTTTAAAGGATAAAGTGAGAATAATGGAGCATGTGAAGGCCCTGCCCCGATGAAAGCTACAATTATTACTAAGCAACGCAATGGTTTAATTATTGAAATTCATATGTTTCTTAAGAGTTTTATATGCATAGAAAGGTAAAATATATACTATATACTAAGACAAACGTTTGACTAACTGACGCTAAATAATACTGGATGTACCTGTTCCGATTTCAAATCCAACTTAAAGATGGACTCGGGAACGGAACTCGTTCATAACCCGGGGACTGCCTGTACTTTTAAATCATCTCTAGATTACTTTATAGGTGTTATATTGTATTGTTTAGAGAATAATGACAAGAAAAAGTAGTGCTGGAGAGAGAACTTCCGGGTTTTCCCGATCCGCGGTTGGTTGAATCCGCGGATTAGTAGGGCTGACTATTATGTATTTCATAACTGAATATTAATTCAAAGTCCAGACTAAATTAATATCAAAGTACATATATGTCACCATATACAACTGAGATTTGTTTTAATTTTCCTGAATGTTCTGTTAATTTGTATTTATTAAGTATATTTGTTTAAAAAGTGGAAATTACTCTTTTAGTGATGTGATCTTGAATCTTTCAAAATGTTTTGCGCTGCATTTCATTATAAGAAATCTATTCCTCATGATGTATTCAGCTGATCATGTACACAATTTTGACAATATTTTCTTTAGTAATTGCTGTTTAATTTTGTGATATTAAAGCAGTTGGGGACTTAATCAAGAGTTGAAGAATTAATTAGGAATTCCGGTCTGTATTCAAGATAACAAATGTCAGAAAGAACATCAAACCCTCAGTGAAGCTGATACTAAAATTGTCACTAGAATTACTGAGAGGCCCTAAAACCTGAACTTTGTGGCTTCCTGAAATGACAGATTGGGACTACTTAACTAATTGAATGTATATTGAACTCTGATCTAGACACTGAAATGCCATAACTAATTACCTGGATGTCTCTATGCTATTTCTGTGTGCTGAATTCAGTTGTGAGCCACGGAAACACTGTAATTGCAAACTGATGATTAAAACCATTTCCCTAGATTATGGAATGGGAAGAAAAACAGTTGGATGAGGAAGTGGATTTCAACAACTGTAAGATTGATCCAGCACCCTTCCAACTTGTAGAGTGGACATCCTTACACAAGGTGAGATCTATTAAATGCTTCCAAATGCTCTATTGCTAAAGTTACTGTAACTTTGTGCTATTAGGTTGTCATCCAATAGGGTTGCATGCAGATTAAATTGTTATCTATAGCACCAATTAATTATTTAGTTATTTGTTTAATGTTTCTTAATACATTTTCATTAGAGTTACTTAGAATTTTGATAAAACAGGCTTGAAAATGAATCATGGTATTTAGAAGCAATGGTCAATGAAGTACTTCATCTATGAGATTAATTCTATTTTCGGTGAATATGTAGTTGCTGAAACAATACACATGCACTTATATCCTCTTGTATTAAAGTCCAACATACTGTACAATTTGCTTTCCTAATTGCTGCTTGTTAATTTTCAGTATCTTTGTGTACAAGGACACTCAGGTCACTTTTTTAACATAAACATTTTCTTATTCCTCATCGTAAAATAGAAGACTCATTTTTTTCTAATTATACCACAAAGTGAACAACCTCACATTTTTCTACATTACATTTAATCTGCCATATTTTCATCTACTCATTTAGTTTATCCACGTCTCCTTGGAGCCTCTTTGAAACCTCCTCCCTATCATGATCTTGCCCTGTGTTGTGACATTATTAAATTTCTAAAGTCATTACTTAGTCGCTTCTGCCATATTTTATTGATTATGAGTAAGTGAGGTCAGTCTCACCAACTTCTCTCTTTTTTAAATACTAATTTTCTTTAGTTCTTTATATTTGTTGGATCCTTTATTATTTAGTATTTCTAACAAATTTTTTTGTCTTTTCTATGAAGACTGACGTGAAGTATTTAATTTCTCTGCCACTTCCTTATTCCCCATATTTTGGTCTATAAAGGAACCACATTTACACTTGCTAGTCTTCCTTTTTAAGTACCTACAGATACTCTTTTTCATACTTTTTGCCATTTTACTCTCATATTCTATCTTCCCCCTTTTTATCAATTCCCATGCTCCTGTTACAGAGCCCAGATGAATTTTATTTCAGACTTGAACTCTCTAAATTATTTACTCTTTTAAAAAATGGATCTAGTGCTTTCTCGGCATATATGATGAATGAACTCTGCTCTGGCTTCCAGCCGGGTACAAGTATCGATGGTATTAATTCAGTATTTCTATAGGATGCTGGCGATCCTTCTAGAAGCTGTGGAAATATAGGGAAGACAGGCAATAGTGACGGGTTCCCCTCCTCGTTGTTAGGTTTCTTGGTTTTTCTGTCAGCCCTTTTAAGGGCCCGATTGATTTCCTTCACCTTGCAGCCATCCTGTAGGAGCAGATTAATACCATCCACAAACCCGTAAGGAAGCTCAGATCACAGCTTCTGTGGGTCAAAGACGATCTGGGAGTCCAATCGGCTGGTGTTTACAGGATTCCCTGTGTAGGTGGATCAGCATATATCAGCTAGATGGGATGCACGGTGGAAACCCACATCAAGGAGTACATGAGGTGTATCTGTCTGGGATAACCAGAGAAATCAGCGGTAGGAGAACATTGCATATGCAATGACAATAGGATTGACTTCAACAGCACAAAACTGCTGTGCCACCCCAATAGCTTTTGGAATCGCCTGGTAAAGGAAGCCATTGAAATAAAACTGGAGGAAAATAATTTTAACAAAGAAGGTGGTCTCACTCTAATTAAGAACTGGAATTCAATTGTAAACAAGGTTTGAGAGTAGGAACCTGATTGAATGAGTACTAGCCAATCAGGAGGGACGGACAACAGGGGTATGAATACCACCGGACTAGATGTACCCAGGCATCATCCGTGATGAAGATGGCAAAGTTTGTCTTCAAAACATCAGTTACAATCGTTATCTGTACCCAGCTAGAAGCCCAAGAAGAGTTTATTCATATTTATTCTTAACTTATAACCATATAACAATTACAGCACAGAAACAGACCATCTCGGCCCTTCTAGTCCTTGCCGAATGCTTACTCTCACCAAGTCCCATCAACCTGCACTCAGCCCATAACACTCCATTCCTTTCCTGTCCATATACCAATCCAATTTTACTTTAAATGACAATATCGAACCTGCCTCTACCACTTCTACTGGAAGCTCGTTCCACACAGCTACCACTCTCTGAGTAAAGAAATTCCCCCTCGTGTTACCCCTAAACTTTTCCCCCCTAACTCTCAACTCATGTCCTCGTTTGAATATCCCCTGCTCTCAATGGAAAAAGCCTATCAACGTCAACTCGGTCTATCCCCCTCATAATTTTAAATACCTCTATCAAGTCCACCCTCAACCTTCTACGCTCCACAGAATAAAGACCTAACTTGTTCCAACTTTCTCTGTAACTTAGGTGCTGAAACCCAGGGAACATTCTAGTAAATCTCCTCTGTACTCTCTCTATTTTGTTGACATCTTTCCTATAATTCGGTGACCAGAACTGTACACAGTACTCCAAATTTGGCCTCACCAATACCTCGTACAATTTTAACATTACATCCCAACTCCTATACTCAATGCTCTGATTTATAAAGGCCAACATACCAAAAGCTTTCTTCACCACCCTATCCACATGAGATTCCACCTTCAGAGAACTCTGCACCATCATTCCTAGATCACTCTGTTCTACTGCATTTCTCAATGCCCTACCATTTACCATGTATGTCCTATTTTGATTATTCCTACCAAAATGTAGCACCTCACACTTATCAGCATTAAACTCCGTCTGCCATCGTACAGCCCACTCTTCTAACTGGCCTAAATCTCTCTGCAAGCTTTGAAAATCTACTTCATTATCCACAACGTCACCTATCTTAGTATCATGTGCATACTTACTAATCCTATTTACCACTCCATCATCCAGATCATTAATGTATATGATAAACAACATTGGACCCAGTACAAATCCCTGAGGCACACCACTAGTCACCGGCCTCCAACCTGACAAACAATTATCCACCACTACACTCTGGCATCTACCATCCAGCCACTGTTGAATCCATTTTACTACTTCAATATTAACATCTAAAGGTTGAACTTTCCTAACTAACCTTCCGTGCGGAACCTTGTCGAAGGCCTTACTGAAGTCCATATAGACAACATCCATTGCTTTACCCTCGTCAACTTTCCTAGTAACCTCTTCAAAAAATTCAATAAGATTTGTCAAACATGACCTTCCACGCACAAATCCATGTTGACTGTTCCTAATCGGACGTTGTCTATCCAGATAATTATATATACCATCTCTAAGAATACTTTCCATTAATTTACCCACCACTGACGTCAAACTTACAGGCCTATAATTGCTAGGTTTATTCTTAGGACCCTTTTTAAACAATGGAACAACATGAGCAATAGGCCAATCCTCCGGCACCATCCTAGTTTCTAATGACATTTGAAATATTTCTGTCAGAGCCCCTGCTATTTCTACACTAACTTCCCTCAAGGTCCTACGGAATATCCTGTCAGGACCCGGAGATTTATCCACTTTTATATTCCTTAAAAGCGCCAGCACTTCCTCGTCTTTAATCATCATAGTTTCCATAACTACCCTACTTGTTTCCCTTACCTTACACAATTCAATATCCTTCTCCTTAGTGAATATCGAAGAAAAGAAATTGTTCAAAATCTCCTCCATCTCTTTTGGCTCCACACATAGCTGTCCACTCTGATTCAGACAGACAGACATACTTTATTGATCCCGACGGAAATTGGGTTTCGTTACAGTCGCACCAACCAAGAATAGTGTAGAAATATAGCAATATAAAACCATAAATAACTAAATAATAATAAGTAAATAATGCCAAGTGGAAATTAGTCCAGGACCAGCCTATTGGCTCAGGGTGTCTGACACTCAGAGGGAGGAGTTGTAAAGTTTGATGGCCACAGGCAGGAATGACTTCTTATGACACTCAGTGTTGCATCTCGGTGGAATGAGTCTCTAAGGGACCAATTTTATCCCTCACTATCCTTTTACTATTAATATAGCTGTAGAAACCCTTTGGATTTACTTTCACCTTACTTGCCAAAGCAACCTCGTATCTTCTTTTAGATTTTCTAATTTCTTTCTTAAGATTCTTTTTACATTCTTTATATTCCTCAAGCACCTTATTTACTCCATGCTGCCTATATTTATTGTAGATCTCTCTGTTTTTCCAATATCCCTTGAAAAGCATGGCTCTCTCAAACTTTTAAGCATTCCTTTCAATCTAACAGGAGCATAAAGATTCTGTACCCTCAAATTTTCTCCTTTAAATGACCTCCATTTCTCTATTACATCCTTCCCATAAAACAAATTGTCCCAGTCCACTCCTTCTAAATCCTTTCGCATCACCTCAAAGTTAGCCTTTCTCCAATAAAAAAACCCTGGGTCCAGTCCTATCCTTCTCCATAATTATATTGAAACTAATGGCATTGTGATCACTGGACCCGAAGTGCTCCCCAACACATACCTCCGTCACCTGACCTATCTCATTCTCTAACAGGAGATCCAACACTGCCCCTTCTCTAGTTGGTACCTCTATGTATTGCTGCAAAAAAGCTATCCTGCACACATTTTACAAACTCCAAACCATCCAGCCCTTTTACAGTATGGGCTTCCCAGTCTATGTGTGGAAAATTAAAATCTCCCACAATCACAACTCTTGTGTTTTCTACAAATATCTGCTATCTCCTTACAAATTTGCTCCTCCAATTCTCGCTCCCCATTAGGTGGTCTATAATACACCCCTATAAGGGTGCATCTTCCTTATTACTGCACCTTCCCCATTCCTCAATTCCACCCAAATAGCCTCCCTAGACAAGCCCTCTAATCTATCCTGCCAGAGCACCACTGTAATATTTTCTGTGACAAGCAATGCAACACCTCCCCCTCTTGTCCCTCCGATTCTATCACACCTGAAGCAACAAAATCCAGGAATATTTAGTTGCCAATCACATCCCTCCTGCAACCATGTTTCACTAATAGCTACAACATCATATTTCCAGGTATCAATCCATGCTCCAAGCTCATCCACCTTTCTTACAATGCTCCTAGCATTAAAATAAATGCACTTAAGAAATTCTCCACCTCTTCCTCTCTGTTTATTTCTAACGGTGCAAACAACTTTACTATCTTTTACTTCCTTCTCCCGTACATCTGTTCCTACACTCTGGTTCCCCTCCCCCCTGTATCACCCCTCGTAACTTCTTGCATCCTTCCTTATAGATTCCAGATATGTATGTTTGTGTGTGTGTGTATATATTTCTTTCCCTATAAAAAGTTTTCAACCTCCCCCTGGAAGGTTTCATGTTTTATTGTTCTACAACATTGAATAACAGTGGATTTAATTTGGCCTTTTTGACTCTGATCAACAGAAAAATACTTTGTGTCAAAGTGAAAACAAATTTCTACAAATTGGTCTAAATGTATTACAATTATTAAACACAAAATAATTGATTACATAATAACACACCCCCTTCAAGTCAGTATTTAGTAGATTCACCTTTAGCAGCAATTACATCCTTGAGACTGTGTGGATAGGTCTCTCTCAGCTTTGCACATATGGACACTGCAATTTTTTCCCCATTTCTCTTTACAAAACTGCTCAAGCTCTGTCAGATTGCAAGGGGATTATGAGTGAACAGCCCTTTTTAAGTCCAGCCATAAATTCTCAATTGGAATGGATTCTGACTTGGCCACTCCAGGACATTAACTGTGTTGTTTTTAAGCCATTCCTGTGTAGCTTTGGTTTTATGATTGCGGTCATTGTCTTGCTGGAAAACAAATCTTCTCACAAGTCGCAGTTCTCTTGTAGAGTGCATCAAGTTTTCCTCCAGTATACCTCTATTTTGCTGAATTAATTTTAACCTCTTACAAGCCTTTCAAGGCCTGCTGCAGTGAAGCATCCCCACAGCATGGCGCAGTGACGACCATGCTTCACGGAAGGGTTGGTGTGTTTTTGACGATGGGTGGTGCTTGGATTACACCAAACGTAGTGTTCAATCTGATAGCCAAAAAGCTCAATTTAGTTTCATTAGACCACAGAACCTTCTAGCTGACTTCTGAGTCTCCCACATTCCCTCTGGAAAACCTTAGCCAAGATTTCATGTGTGCTTTTTCCAACAGTGGCTTTCTCTCTGCCACTTTCCCCATGAATTTGCAACTGGTAAAGCACCTGGGCAAGTTTTATATGCGCAGAATCTCTCATCTCAGCCACTGAAGCTTGCAAGTCCTCTAGAGTTGTCGTAGGTCTCTTGGTGGCCTCCATCACTAATCCCTGTCTTGCACGGTCACTCAGCTTTTGAGGACAACCTGCCTCACAGCTGATCTACAGCTGTGCCATAATCCTTCCTTTTCTTGTAGATAGACTTAACTGTACTCCAAGGGATATTCAGTGACTTGGAAATTTTCTTGTATCCACCTCCTGCTTTTCAATAACCTTTTCATGGAGGTGTTTGGAGTGTTCTTTTGTCTTCATGGTGTAGTTTTTGCCAGGATACTGACTCACCAGCAGTTGGACCTTCCAGATAAGGGTGTATTTTTACTACAATCAGTCGAAACACCTGGACTGCACACAGGTGATTTACCTAATTATGTGATTTTTAGAACCAAATGGCTGCACCAGTGATGATTTGGTGTGTTATATTAAGGGGGGGGGTGAATACTTATGCAATCAATTATTTTGTGTTTTATATTTGTAATTAATTTGGATCACTTTGTAGAAATCTGTTTTCACTTTGACACAAAAGAATCTTGTTCTGTTGGTCAATGTCAAAAAAGCAAAATTAAATCCACTGTGATTCAATGTTGTAAAACAATAAAACATGAAAACTTCCAAAGTGAGTGAATACTTTTTATGACACTGTATATATGTGCCTAAGACTTTTGCACAGTACTGTAGGTGCTTTTCATTTACAGTGTCAGTAGTGGTGTAGAATACAGACGACAATTGGCTCCACGAGTTCTGCAAGGAAGATCGGATTGTTTTTGTAAAAGAGATCTTCAAAACTGTTGATAAGTAATATGAAGTAAAATGTTGAATTGATATTTTAGTGCTTCTCTTGAATATTTACAGAAGAATTTTCTGTTTAGAAGGAGTATACGTGAAACACGAACTTGCCGCTTCTCTTCTAATTACTACATGAGTCACTGATTGTTTTAGACCATAAGACCTAAGAGCAGAATTGGGCTATTTGGCCCATCAAGTGCGCTTGCTGTTCCCATCATAGCTGATGTACAATCCCTCTCAACCCCATTCTTCTGCCTTCTCCCTGTAACCTTTGATTACCTTACTAATCAAGAAGCTATCAACCTCTGCTATAAATATTGCCAATTCACCACCATTTGGTGAAAGAAATTCCTCCTCATCTCTGTTCTAAAGGTTCTTTCGTCCTTCTATTCGGAGGCTATGCCCTCTGCTCTTAGACTTCCCCACTATAGGAAACATCTTCTCCACATCCACTCACCTAGTCCTTTTCAAACATTATTTCTGAATTCTAGCACATGCATTTCTTTTGTTCATTGTTAGTTAAGAGTTCTTTATGCATTGGTTTATTTTTCTGGTCTCTGAAATAGATCATCCCTTGCTGACGTGGACATTGCAGTATATGCAGAACCCACTTCGGCTTTTCCTGAAGATTTACTGTTGTTTTTTATGCTGACGTATACATGTATGTGTCTCAAACTCTATTGAGAGACGTATTGTTAAAATAATACAAGGGATTCTGATATGGAAGAGGTAGATAAAATTTTGATTTGGTTAACAATGTTTTAATGTGTACATGAAATACTCAGTATGCATTAAAAATTAGAAACAAATCCCTGAAAAATCAGACATTGAAATTGCACAATTGAATAATTGATATATTTTTCCTGAATTTTTTTTTTACCAAGCAGTGCTACAAGTAAAAATAATTGCCTTAATGTGGATAATTCATAATGTAGGCAGCTCTGAGATTGCTGTCTCATTGTTTAAATCTCTGATTTGTGAGCTCGTCTGGCAACATTATTCATCATGTTGTGTAATAACATTGCAAATAACACTGTGCAGAGTTACCGTCATAAATATTTAAAAGAGGAAGATAATAAAATAATATGTTGCATGTTTCCACAGAGGGCTGGCAGTATGATATAAGTACATTTTGACATGGAACAATGCACTGTTTCTTTGCATACATTTTCAACAACATTGTTTTAATCATTAGACGATCTCCTATCAGCATCAACACTTGAGCAATTTATTCTATTAAGACCACTGAGTTAGATTTCAAATGAATTTGTGCGCTCAAGGACAAGTCAATTAAATGGTTATTTGTCAAAGCAATACTATTTATCCCACTGTGAGGAATGCTCATGAATAGCTATAGATATTTTATCTTCTCAGTGTGATATTTTTATCATTACCCTTCTTATTATGTTTTTCTACCGTGTAGTCTTTTTCATTTCTTTTGTACATGAAATATTCATTGTGTTCTTAAAAATTAGAAACTATACTAGTAGTTAAACCGATTTTTTTTTGTATAAAGATGCAGTGCTCTTAAAAGTTTCAAAAGCATAAATTTTCATGAGTTTTATTTGAGGCATTCCTTCAGGCAGATTATCACAGAGCACCTATTTTGGTTGGGAAAGTTAAAGTTTCAGATTACAACCTTCAGATAAATGACTGAGGAGAAAATTAGCGATGTGCCCTCTGTCACAAGGAAGGTTCAATACCCATTTTTCTTCATAGTCAATGCTCACTGATGATGAGATTAGAAATTGTGGCTTGTGCTCTCTATCAATACCTGCTATAACATTACATACCTCTGTCAGATCACCCTCTGCCTCCTTCACCTCTAGTCAAACAAACTAATCTCCCCCATAACTAAAGTCCTCTAGTCTATACAACATCCGGTGAATGAATCTCCTCTGTATTCTCTGTAGCACAATCGCATCCTTCCTATGATTTAGCAACCAGAAACACAAGCAATAAGTATAATTTTCTGAGAATCTATATAGTGCCTATAAAAACAATTCAAACCCCCTTGGAAGTTTTCATGTTTTATTGTTTTACAACATTGAAATAGATGTGGATTTAATTAACTTTTTTGACACTGATCAACAGAAAAACTTTCTTGTGTCAAAATGAAAACAGATATCTATAAAGTGATCTAAATTAATTGCAAATATAAAACTCAAAATAATTGACTACATAAGTATTCACCCCCTTTAGACACACCAAATCATCACTGGTGCAGCCAATTAATTTTAGAACCCACATAATTAGTTAAATGGAGATCTGATTTTGGAGAGCTGTGTGCAGTCGAGGTGTTTCAACTGATTGTAGTTAAAATACACCTGTATCTGAAAAGTCCAGTTGTTGGTGAGTCAGTATCTTGGCAAAAATTACGCCATGAAGACAAAAGAACACTCCAAGTAACTCCGCAAAAAGATTATCGAAAAGCACAAGCCAGAAGATGGATTCAAGAAAATTTCCAAGTCACTGAATATCCCTTGGAGTACAGTTAAGTCAATCATCAAGAAATGGAAAGAATGTAGCACAGCTGTAAATCTGCCTAGAGCAGGCCGTCCTCAAAAACTGAGTGACCGTGCAAGGAGGGGACGAGTGAAGGAAGCTACCAAGACACCTGTGACAACTCCGGAGAAGTTACATTGGCTGAGGTGGGAGAGACTGCGCGTACAACAACTGTTGCCCGGGTGTTTCAGCAGTCACAGCTTTATGGGAAATTGGCAAAGAGAAAGCCACTGTTTGAAAAAAACTCACATTAAATCTTGGCTTGAATTTGCCAGAAGGCATGTGGGAGACTCTGAAGTCAGCTGGAAGAAGGTTCTATGTTCTGATGAAACAAAAATTGAGCCTTTTGACCATCAGACTAAATGCTTTTTTTGGCATAAGCCAAACACCACACATAATCAAGAACACACCATCCCTACCACGTGGTGGTGGCTGCATCATGCTGTGGGGATGCTTCACTGCAGCAGGCCCTGAAAGGCTTGTGAAGGTAGAGGGTAAAGTGAATGCAACAAAATACAGGAAAATCCTGGAAGAAAACCTGATACCATCTGCAGGAGAACTGCAACTTGGGAGATTTTCTTTTCCAGCAAGACAATGACCCCAAGCATAAAGCCAAAACTACACAGTAATGGCTTAAATTCAGCAAAGTTAATGTCTTGGAGTGGTCAAGTCAGAGTCCAGACCTCAATTCAATTGTTGCTGGAGTTGAAAAGGGCTTGTTCACTCACGATCGCCTCGCAAAACTGCTAGAAACCTTTCCACACAGACTCAAGGCTGCAATTGCTGCCAAAGGTGCATCTACTAAATGCTGACTTGTAAGGGGCGAATACTTATGCAATCAATCATTTTGTGTTTTATATTTGTAATTAATTTAGATCACCTTGTAGACAGTTATTTTCACTTTGACACGAAAGGGTCTTTTTCTTCCGAGGGGGTGTGAATACTTTTTATAGGCACTGTATTTGCGAACTAACTGCCAGTCACAGCACAGCAATAACAACTCTAATAAAGTTATCTACTTTTCAATTTTGCAACTCACAACAAATTCATTGTCAGCATTGTGATGATACGTCAAAGTGTTGACATTGATAACATTTGATAACACAAAGGATTTACTGCAGTAAGGTGCAATGTTGCTCTGCCGAGCATTGTGGGCGTGCAATGTTGGTGCCAGAATGTGTGGCAACACATCCCCCAGCAATCCCCGAGTGTGTTGGTTATTAACACAAACAATGCTTTTCATTGTGTGTTTCGATGTACGTGATAAATAAATGAATCTGAATCTAATTAGAAAGGCGAGAGAATGGGGTTGAGAGGGATAATAAATCGGCCTCAATGGAATGGCAGATCAGACTTGATGGACTGAAAGGCCTAATTCTGGTCTTAAGTCTTGCAGTCTTACTGTTCATGCTCAGCTATAAAGAACGTAAAACATTAAAATTTTAAGTTGGGTGATGTTTAAGTTGAGATGCACTGAAGCAAATCATGAAAGAAATAATAGAATCACAATGTTCAAATGGAGTCCTCCATCAAATTACAATCAACTCTCTAATCAAAAATTCTTATCTCCTTTCAGACTCACACCATGTTCTCCCTGTTAGGACTTAACCATGCTTACGTGACGAGTATTGGAAAGTTAATAGGAGTGGTAGCTCTTAAAGAGGTGAGATATTTTACACTTTATTAGCAACATGAAGCTGAGTGACTGCAGTGGAGAGTCCATTCCGGGTGCCTGTTGAAACCTGTTTGCAGTTCAAAAATGTCACATGTAGTGTTGATTAATGTTGAAGGATTAGTGTGAAAAGGAGGTTTTCCAATTTAACCTTATTTCCACCTCTGTCGCTTTGGCTAAAAGAAGATGGACTCATTCATCTGCTGGCATAATTTGGAGATTTACACTCTTGCTATCAATGTTATGCAGAGAAAAAAACTATATTTTGCACAATTATCTGATGTCTGAGTTTCATTAGGCTACGTTTGCCAAATCTAATGGAGTTATTTGCATGTGCAGATGATCAGTGTATTTGCTTTTATGGCAGGTGATTGATACCCAATACCTACTAGCCGGGTAAACATATAATAGTATAATTCCATCATGACAGCCAACTAAATCCTTTATAAGGGTTTTGATCTCTCTATCAGTCGACCAGGCTGTCACTAAATGAGGCAACATTTGGTTCAAATTTTGGACCTTTAGTTAGTAGGCTGAGATTTGCTGAGAAATGAACCACATAGGAAATCCAAGCCGGTGTAATGGCCTGGATACCAGCAGATAAGGTCTGTTTTCATTAAGTAAAAGCCCTGAAAGGTAATGCACAGGGAAAAAACATTCTACATTTTCAGAAGCAGTTCCAAAAGGGTTATTGAATAACAATGCCAGTTTTGTTCAAGTGCAGATGTTTGCTCCATCCTGATTAGTACCTTTCCCATATCTCTCTGTGCTTCAATTGAATAAGTGTTGTAGGACAAGTGTGAAATGTGCGCGCGCGTGTGCGTGTGTGTGTGTGTGTGTGTGTCTATGTAAGTATTACGGAGACAAGAGAGGAGTGTGGACCATAGGATTTAGCTCCCAAGTAATCAAAATAGCTTTTCACAAGCTTCTGAGAGGAATCAGGTTTATAGTGAGGAACAGCAAATTTAAATTCTGTGTCAAGAATTATGGAGTTGAAATTTGTATTTCACAAATACAAAATGCAGTTACAGCCCCATGCTGAACCCTGATTGCAAAGTCAACAGAATGAAATTTAAGGAAAATGCAATGCAAAACTGCTATTAAAAGGCATAATTAATGCAACCAAATTTCCACGCATTTCTAAAGCAGTATCTTTACCCAGAGGGAGATCAACACTTTTAGACCAGACCATAAAATTTTACAATGTAACGTGATTCAGTGACTAGCAGTTAAAATTTTCATTAACGTATGAAGTTCGCACATCTTGAATAGGAATAGGTGTTAAACTAAATGTGTGATATTCAATGGCTAACTGAGGTTTTGCATGTTTCTTTTTCTCTGTACTACTTTGGTTGAGATTATATCTGACACTTCTAGAAAAAGAGGGCAATGTAAAACAAAAGCCAGGTTTGGGTGAGGATGCTGTACCTTTTGCAACAATTTTATTCCTGCCAGGATAGTGCATCAAGTGTCCCGACTGGACTTTAAAACTCGTATTTCCCTATCTTGGCCATCTCAACAAAAGAGTTTATTTCATTCCCTGTACAAATGCCAAGATTGGTATCTTACTATTCCAGGGGAAGTGTGCATGGTTTTTTAAGTTATTGTTCGTGTATTTGCTTTTGGAACTTGATTAAATCTGCTTTTGGTGATGTAAAGTTAATGTCCCTGAGGTACTGGGAATTAATATTTTCATTAACAGTGAAAATTAATTTTGCTATTATTTTTGTGTTTGAAGATTAAATATAGTCCCTGAATGTCAAATCCACTTTAGACATTGCATTAGAAAAAAGATCATACCAGGACTCTAACCTGTGCAATATCCTATCAAATGCAATGAAGTTATAGTTAATTTCTTATTCTAGCATTACAGGTATATCATTTTCCTGACACCAGACTTAGTCCAATCAGAAGGTGATTTGGGAAATTAGAGCTTAGCACATAGAATGTTGCAGCACAGTAAAACCATGAGAAAACCATAAGGCATAGGAGCAGAATTAGGCCATTTGGCCCATCAAGTCTGCTCCGCCAGTCAATCATGGCTGATGCTTTTTTTCCCCTCCCCAGCCTTCTCCCTGTAATCTTTGATGTTGTGTCCAATCAGGAACCTGTCAAGCTCTGCCTTAAATACACCCAACAAACTGGCCTCCACAGCTCCCTGTGGTAATAAATTCCACAAATCACCACCTTGTAGCTGAAGAAATTTCTTTGCATTCCTGTTTTAAATGGATGCCCCTCTATCCTGAGGCTGTGCAGTCTTGTTCTAGACTCTCACACCATGAGAAACATCTATTCTGTCTAGGCCTTTCAACATTTGAAAAGGATCCCCTCTCATCCTTCTAAATTCCAGTGAGTACAGACCCAGAGCCGTCAAACGTTCCTCTTATGAAAACCCTTTCATTCCCGGAATCACCCTTGTGAACCTCCTCTGAAACTTCTCCAGTGGCAGCACATCTTAGACAAAGAGCCCAAAACTGTTCACAGTACTCAACACGAGGCCTCACCAGCGCCTTCTAAAGCCTCAGCATCACATCCCTGCTCTTGTATTCTAAACCTCTTGAAATGAATGCTAACATTACATTTGCCTTTCACACCACCAACTCTACCCGCAAGAAAAGCTTTAGGGAGTTCTGCACAAGTACTCCCAAATCCCTTTGCATCTCAGATTCCTGGATTTTCTCCCCATTTAGAAAATAGTCTGCACATTTATTTCTACTACCAAAGTGCATGACCATGTATTTTCCAACATTGTATTTCATTTGCCACTTTCTTGCCCATTCTCCTAATCTGTCTAAGACCTTCTGCAGTCTACCTGTTTCCTCAACGCTACCTGCTCCTCCACCAATCCTGGTATCATCTGCAAACTTGGCAACAAAGCCACCTATTCCATCATCTAAACCACTGATATACAACATAAAAGAAGCGATCCCAACATTGAGCCCTGCGGAACACCACTATTCACTGGCAGCCAACCAGAAAAAGATCCTTTCATTCCCACTCACTGCCTCCTGCCAATCGGCCCATACTCTAACCCATGTCAGTAACTTTCCTGTGATACCATGGGCTCTTAACTGGGTAAGCAGCCTCATGTGTGGCCCCTTGTCAAAGGTCTTCTGAAAGTCCAAATGTACAACACCCACTACATCCCCTTTATTTGCTATCGATGCAATGCTCCTCAGACAGGATGAAGAGATCAATACTCCCCAATGCCATTCGGCTTTACAATTCAACCGCCAGGAGTAAGATATGTTAAAGTGCCGGGGTTAGGACTCAATGTATTTAAGTAAACTACTTAAGAATTTTTTAAAAGCTATTTATTAATGCTTTTTGAGAAGGTGACTTTAGATGCATATCATATTTTTACTGGGTTAAGTATTGTATGTAATTAGTTTTGCTACAATAAGTGTATGGGACATTGGAAAAAATGTTGAATTTCCCCATGGGGATGAATAAAGTATCTATCTATCTGTCCTATGTGTAATCTTCTCAAAGAATTCCAACAGCTTCATCAGGGCAAGATTTTCCCTTAAGGAAACCATACTTCCTTTGTCTTGTCCTGTCCTGTGAAACCAAGTACTCCATAACCTCATCCTTAACAATTGACTCCAACATTATCCTAGCCACTGAGATCTAGCTAACTGGACTATGATTTCCCTTAAAGTGGAGTGACATTTGCAATTTTCTAGTCGTCTGGCACCTTGCTAGAGTCCAATGATTTCTGAAAGATCATTACTAATACCTCCACAGTCTCTCCCTCAGAACCCTAGGGTGCAGTTCATCTGGTCCAGGTGATTCATGTACCCTTGGATTTTCCAGCTTTTTGAGCACCTTCTCCCTTGTAATAGTAACTGCACTCACTTCTCTTCCCTCACACCCTTCAATATTTGGCACACTGCTAGTGTCTTTCACAGTGAAGTCTGATGTAAAATACTCATTTAATTCATCTGCCATCTCCTTGGCCCCCATTATTATTTCTCCATCCTCATTTTCTAGCGGTCCTATATCCACTTACATCTCTTTTTTTTATATATACTTGAAAAACCTTTTTCTATCTACCTTGATATTATTTGCTAGTTTGTTTTCATATTTCATTTTTTCTTTCCAAATGATTTTTAGTTGTTCTCTGTAAGTTTTTAAAAGCTTTCCAATCCTTTGACCATGGTTGTACTATTTTGCCATTTGAGTATTTCTTCAGTTGGTAAAAGGAATGTTCATTTCTCTCTTTGTTTCGATTAATTTCAGCTGAGAAAAGCCATCGAGGGCTCAGTCACATCCAAAGGTGTGAAGGTGAGGCCACCTTTGGCCAGTTTCAGGGAGAGTGCCAACAGCAGCAGCGAGTCGGATACCACAGAGATCCATAAGCTATGGGACAGAAGGGAAAGCCTTACACTTCCACGTGAATCCAGTCCCTCAGACACAGATGACAAATCACACTGAACAAGCCCAGCAGGGAACAACATGCCTGATTATAACTGCACTATTCACACTTAAAGCACTTGATTTGGATGTGGAAATGAAATCTTTCAGCTGTTATCAGGAAGGTTGGATTTGTATGATGCACTTCCAAACAAAAAAGTAATTTGACGTTGGTAACCTTAAAAGCACTGATTCTACATTTTGTTGAGGAACTTCTAGGGGTATGCTGATTTTCATATACTAGCAAATGTCCTTTTTTTAAAAACTCATATAGAGCCTGATTTTTAAATTGATAAATCAGTGTCAAAGTGAATGCAGAAAGTTTGGAAATGGGATAGTTGAAAAGATGATTTCACTTCCATGTTGGAATTAATATTTACGTGTTTCTTAGTATCTTGTGTCCTGATATCAATGTTCAGTTGTACCAGTGTTTACAAACAAACATGCATATGAGGTGATAGCAGAAATATCTGGAAACAAGTTTGGAAATGCAAGTTTAATATTTAGGCCCCTCTGGAAAGTTCTGAGATGAAATGTGGGAAATATAATGGAGCTCATTCCATTTACTGTTTTGCTCTCTCCAGACATTTGTATGCTAATGAAATAGGCTTATTAAAGCATGCTGTGTTTTAAATTTTGATTAAAAATGTGCACCAGTCAGGTCCATAATTGTATTCTAATACAGGGAGTTGATTTGCAGGAAATGTACCTTCATTACACCTAAGGTCCACCTTCCCAAGAATGTGATGGTCATTTATTCAGGGGTTATATATGCATGGCCATCTTTTCCAACCAGATATTAAATCCCGACTACTGAAATTCTTTCCAGGTGCTATTTGTGTGGCAGTCAATGGGATGGCCAAGCTGTTTCCAATCCCAAGACATTTCAATAGTATGTTCTGCTCTGAGTTATCAAGTGCACATTTCAAGGAATATTGATCTGTAGTTATTGCAGTGAGTCTGTCGAAATCTTAAAGCCTGAACTTTAATGTTGTCCACCCAGGAATGAGTCAATGCTGCAGCATCAGGCTACCAGTTTAATTTAAGCTCTGACATTAGTTTAATTTAAAATCCAGGAAATCTCAAAATATTGGGAATGATCTGTGCCAAATCTGTGCTGGATTTTTATTCTTGGTCAGTTGCTGTGCAGCCAAGACTGGTGTACATCTGGTGTGACAGGGGGCATTGACAGATGTACTTTGACTTGTTATCAATATGTTGATGTGGTGAGTCAATTCTATTTCTAATACAGAGGTATATTCATGGTCACTGCACATGGTTTTACAATACTGTACATATTCATGTCCCTATAATTAAGCTTGAATGTCAATAAATTGACTTCCAAACTCATTACATAACTCGTTAAAAGTGCCACTTCCAAAAGCCGGTTGTCACCTTGTATTCATTAGAGTTGTTTCATCCTGTTCTGTTGATAAACACTCATTAAACCCATTAACCACAGTACTTACTAGCTACAACAAACTTAAGATCAAGCTAAGCAAAACTCATTCTTTACAAATGAGATCCCACTTTAGATCAAAGATTTTAAAGTCAAATGTCAGTTCAATGTTATTTATGTTTATCTTTTATTTTGGCTTTCTGCCATTGTTTTAAACTTCTGTTTAGAACCACAGGCCAGGCCAGGTCATAAATGGATCATGTTTCATGGAAATAGAAACCTGCTTCCTTTTGCTGAATGTGATTGGAATAGTAATGTTTTGGTACTTATGATGTCCCTAAAGTATTACATACTGGTGACTAGTTCTGCAGCTGGTGAAAGATTATTCTATCAGATTATCAGATTATTCTATTTGAGCTGAGTTAAATTATCAGATATAATATGAAATAATGCACAGAGTTTCCAAGGCAATGTAAGCAAGTGGTGCAGAAAATAAAGAATATAATTAGTCCACAAATTATTAAAACTATTGGTAGAAAGGTAGGTAATTTGCTATGACAGGTCCAAAGTTATCCTTTCTGAGCTCAGGTTTGCAAACAAATAGAGCTAAAGATGAAGAACAAGAAAGTCTCTAATATCTGTGTAAGATAATGAACTTGTATACATCTCTAAAATATAAAAACTCAAATTCACATACTTTGATACTGTAACTACCAAACAAGCTCAGCATTCAAATCCAAGCTGTGGCTTGGCAACTCTCAATGCAAGTAACAGATAGTCACTTTTGTTTATGCATAATTCCATTTAAAAAATGTAACACCGAGGGAGAGCGTGAAACCAATCAAAAATTATAATTCACAAGTCTTGTATGTTACATTCTATCTTTTAAACAAATGACAGGCAATTTGATTCTCGTTCAGACATCATCTATCAAGGCTCTGAGTCTAGAATGTTAAAAATCAGTTTTATCAGTTTGGTGCCTTACTAACTTGCATCGAGTTTTTTAAAGGGACTCTTGAATTTAACGAGTTGAATCAGTGTGCATAAGTGGCAGTGCTTTACCTCTACAACAATTCTTCATTTATTACAATCAGTGACTCATTTGGGAGGCAGTGTCCATGCATAAAGACTGAACTTTGGCATAGATCTTCAATGTCACAAATACAGTGCACATTGAATTAGTAACCTAGCCATATCCTTCCTTCTTGAAATGTCATATTCTCAATTTCTAGACCTTTTTTGGAGAATTGATCTCAGTGGTTCTAAGCTTTCCTATTTTTTAAAGTAATATAATTACCCTGAGTGGCAACTGTTATAGGATTATCTATTCTTCCTGTGAACTAACAGCACAAGTTTACAATTTGTTTGTTCATAAGTTCATTTTTTAACATTTTGTGGATGCTTCTCAGTTATGGAATTCACATATGAAAGAAATGTTTAAAAATGCACCTTTGTGTTTTTAATGGAGCAGGCAAAATGGATGCAGTGTAACACTACTGAGCCAGTGCTGGAATTTTGCAAATATACTGCCAATAGCTTTATTCTGCCTCAGTTCTCTGTCCCTCTTGATAGTTTCTTCTCAAAACTGACTTCCAAGCACTTGTTGGGCAATCTCTCCTTTTTTCTTCATTCCATCCCTGCTTGTCCTTGCTGCAGTTCTGTTCTGATTGAAGTCTGTCATAGCCTCTGTATTTATTAACAGTTTCCATATTCAGGACCTTCTTTCTTTGGTTGTCTGTGAGTGATTGTTGGCGTGTGCCAAGGAAATAGTTTAGGCTTAATTAATTATTTGCAAAATGATGACAGGGAAGTTATTGAAAAGAGTCCCGTTTAAAACATTCCAAAAGGCAATTTATCTTTTCAAAATTGAATGATATTAATGCACAGTAGTTATTGCCTTAAGTAAGCTAAATAAAAATCAGATACCCAACACGACATCAAAGTGTGTCAGATAATATATAAAACAGAAGTATATCTATGAGGAAAGAACATTGCAAGATAAACTGCCCAAGTTAAAGATGGCTACGCCATATGTAGATTGAGATTTGTAAATGAAAAGTAAAGCTATTGTAAGTTGTATTTAGTTTATATACTGTACATATCATTGTTTTGCAGTCTCAGTGATCTTTCCTGAACTGTTATCACTTTTTTTTTCCCTTGGTGTTCACCTACGAGAAACCAACCATAGGAAATAAAAGCAGGGGTGGGCTGTTCTGTCCTTGGAGCCTGATAGTGATATTTGAGCAAACCACCAGTTCTAGATTGCAGAGATGTCTATTCCAATTATTTAGTAAGTTTTATTATTTTTTGTATTTTCTTTAAATTCCAACTTCCACATCCTTTCCTTAAGAAGGGCAGGTAGCTCATGAGCAGAATCTTCATACACTTGGTTTAATCGTGATCACACTGAAATAAGGAATCTTGCATTGGCTGTTTGCCAAAATCCTTTAACTACTGAATCAGAAGTGCCTAGGTTAGAATTTTTTTTTTATTAAACTAACTTTCCAAACTAGAATATAATCTGAGTACCTCTGATTTTCCTGGTTAGATTTACTTTGCTTTTACTCTATATATAAGAAAAACAATGCAAATAGCTCTACTTCATCTGTCTTCTCATTCCAATCCAACAACCAGTTGAGTAATTTTTGAAAAAAGGTAAGGTAATTTTTGGTCATTACTTTTGGTAAAACTATGATGAACCACTGCACCTTTGCTGTTTTATCACTTCATCAAAAGGAGGTAGGTGCACTCATAATGATCTTCACCATTATTGGTTTGAATTACACCCCAACTGTTACACCTTCATCATCTCTAGAGATTGGTCCTTTTTGTTCTCAGGATTTAACCTGGTAATAGGCACTGCAAGCACTAGGACAAACTTACACCCAGGAACCTTGTCTCTGCTTATCATCTGGTTTGACTGTCACTTCCATGGATTTTATTGGCTGTGTAAGCTTCCTATTCACTGTATGGGACATCATTAATATCTAAATCTAAACCAAGCTGCTTTATGCAATTTTCAAAAAATTTCTGAATATATTGTCTGGGATTAAACTTGAATTTGTTTTTACCACTGGCTTAGGGGAGCCCTTCTATTAAATCTTTGATAAGTTGGCTACTCATATTTTTTACCTCAAATTATAACAATAACTTGTTCTGCAAGATTCATCCTTGGCTTGAAATTGCATTGTGCAATAGCAGGCTATTTTATAGCAATTATTTAGCTCCTTCTCAGAAGTTTTATTGATTGCATAGAAAAATGTTTAGGCATTATGCAAGTAGAGATCAAAACAAGCCTGGAATACAGCATATTACTTAGGATAGCCTGTTGCCTTGGATGTTCTTGCAGCAATGTATATCACTCCAATCAAACAATCTTAAAATAATGTTTATTATACATATTCTCAAAAGACAAAATACTATTTCTACAATATAATTTATTTCTGCTTATCTTTCATTGGATTTGCTTTTTCAATTCCTGACTGTGTAAGAACTTTCCATGGTGAGATGAAAGTTAAAATGTCACAGAAGTGCAGCTTTTTTCCGCAGCTGTCCTTCAGGATTCTTCCTGTGATGACA
Source organism: Hemitrygon akajei (assembly GCF_048418815.1). Classification (NCBI taxonomy): domain Eukaryota; kingdom Metazoa; phylum Chordata; class Chondrichthyes; order Myliobatiformes; family Dasyatidae; genus Hemitrygon; species Hemitrygon akajei. The sequence goes on from NC_133126.1 coordinate 163,803,915, forward strand.
TGGTTCAGGAGCTAAATTACATACAGAACAACGAACATTGTTTAAAATGTTGATTTACAAGATATTAATGGTGATATTCTGGAGAATTAAATAATCTACAAAAATACAACATTTGCAGTTTTGTAAACACTGAGATGATTGGAAAACAATTATAGCTTGGATTTTTGAGCATTACAAACATTCTAAAATAAGCAATATGTCTGTAGTCATTAAGTTCAAGCAAACAACTGTCTGCAAACTATAATAATATTTTTACATTGATTTATGAAATTTATGACATACTGTGAAAAGTTTTGCAATCTATAGGGTTTGTGTAAGAATTCAAAATCAAATGCTACATATGGGACCATTCACTAATGTGCGGTCTGTGTAAAATACATTCTGTTATATTTGTTGTGATTCTTTCTAACAGTGGAACAAAAAATGTGATTCTGAAGTGAGGTATCAATTTAGAAACAATATCAATGAACACTAAATAACAGCCTGATTTTGAAAATCGCTGTAATAATTGACCTAAAATATAATAATTGAATTGCATTTTAATATTTGAATTATTCTTTTAATTTAATTTGAACATATTTTCTACATAATAATTTGCTCTAAAATGGAAGCTGTTTATTTAGATAATTGCGCAGTTTTTCACGATTATAAAACCGTATGGGTACTCCATGTTGATATTAGCCTCAGAATCACTACTTGTGCAATAATTTTTTGAATGGCAGATTTTGTCATTCAGTTCTATATATGGAATTAATTCAATTAACTTCATTTTTATATCAATTGATCAAACTTCCACCGGTAATTTCTGTTGTGCTACATTCAGATGGTTTCTGATCTGTGTTAAATCTTATGTAAAATAATTTCTGTATATTAGAGTGAGCTCAGAGTTTAACAAATTTCAGTGTTATTTAAAAAAAATAATTTGTTTATCTTGAAACTACAAGGAATAATAAATTTTTAACCAATGTTTACTGTTTTTGGATTCTTGCTTGAGAGAATTGATTCTCATATAAGATTGATGATAATTATTGCTAGAGTACTTAGAACTGGAATTCCTTTATGCGACACAACATTAACTTTATATGTGTTAATCTGTGACCTTTGAAAGAAACAAAACATGTTATGATAATATTAAAATGTTAGGGAATATTGTAATATAGCTGCTCTGTTCATTTTGACAGTAGAGGAGGCCATAATAGGAATGGGACGTGGAATTAAAATGTGTGGCCACTGGGAGATCCTGCTTTCTCTGGCGGACAGAGCGTTGGTGTTCAGCGAAACGGTCTCCCAGTCTGCGTCGGGTCTCGCCAATATATAAAAGGCCACACCGGAAGCACCGCACGCACCATTCAGGGCCCCAGACAGTCCTTCCAGGTGAGGCAACACTTCACCTGTGAGTCGGCTGGTGTGGTATACTGAGTCTGTTATCTCCCGGTGTGGCCTTTTATATATTGGTGAGACCCGACGCAGACTGGGAGACCATTTTGCTGAACACCTACGCTCGGTCCACCAGAGAAAGCAGGATCTCCCAGTGGCCCTACATTTTAATTCCACATCCCATTCCCATTCTGATATGTCTATCCATGGCCTCCTCTACTGTCAAGATGAATCCACACTCAGGTTGGAGGAACAACACCTTATATACCGGCTGGGTAACCTCCAACCTGATGGCATGAACATTGACTTCTCTAACTTCCATTAATGCCCCTCCTCCCCTTCTTACCCCATCCCTGACATATTTAGTTGTTTGCCTGCTCTCCATCTCCCTCGGGTGCTCCCCCCTCCCTCCTTTCTTTCTCCCTAATCCTCCCGTCCCATGATCCTTTCCCTTCTCCACCTCTGTATCACTTTCGCCAATCACCTTTCCAGCTCTTAGCTTCATCCCACCCCCTCCAGTCTTCTCCTATCAGTTCGCATTTTCCCCTCCCCCACTACTTTCAAATCTCTTACTATCTTTCCTTTCGGTTAGTCCTGACGAAGGGTCTCGGCCTGAAACGTCGACAGCGCTTCTCCCTATAGATGCTGCCTGGCCTGCTGGGTTCCACCAGCATTTTGTGTGTGTTGTTGTTTGAATTTCCAGCGTCTGCAGATTTCCTCGTGTTTGCACTTTATTGAATATATATGCACCCCCAGGAAGTGATATTAGTTTCTTTCAGAAAATTATTAATATTATGATAATGGAAACAGCAGGTCTCCTGATATGTGGGTGGAGACTTAAATTTACAATTACAACCACAGTTAGACTCTTCCAATAGAAAAACCTATGAAACAAAATCTTTACATAAGAAAGTTAATACACTTTTTGAGGATGTTGGTTTAATTGATATATGAAGGGACCTTTTCCCCAACAGAAGGAATTACACTCATTATTCTGCCCCCCATTCTATACATACAAAGAATAAACTATTTCATAACATTTGGAAAAGACAAAGACAAAATAAACACCTGTGCAATTGGGACAATAGATGGAAGTGACCATGCACCTATATATTTATCCGTTGATTTTGACCTAGAACCAAAGAATACTATTTGGAAACTAAATTCAAGTCTACTCAATGATCCGTACTTTAAGAAACAAATTTAAAAAGAAATTGGTCTCTACTTAGAATTTAATGATAATGGAGAGGTTTCACCTCCCATTCTATGGGATACTCTGAAGGCTGTTTTAAGAGGGAAAATTATAGCAATATCTTCATATAAGGAATAAAACATTAGAGGAAATTTAAAAAATTTAGGAATGAAATTAATAGTTTGGCTATGCAAGAAATCAGGAAAAAATTAATGTTTCTGAAACAGAGACATTATGAAAGTGGATCTAAGTCTATGAAAATACTGGCATGGAAACCGAAAAAACAGCAGAAAATACAATTCATAGAATTAGGGATCCAAGAACAAAAATGATTTTTAAAAAAAGCGAAGTGAAATTCAAGAAGCTTTTGAAGTGTTTTACAAAACTCTATATTCCAAAGTTCCAGGAGGAAGCTTAACCCAAATTGACACCTTCTTGACTTCTCTAGTGTTACCCACTTTAAGCAAAAAACAAAATAGAAAGATGACTGCTGACATAACTGAAGTTGAACTAAAAGCTGCAACTTGTAGGCTTAAATTAAGCAAGTCTCCAGATGGGTATACAGCAGAGTGGTACAAAGAATTCAAAAATGAGTTAATTCCTGTCCTACTCCCCACACTGAACTGGGCTCTAAAAAAGGCACAAATGCCACCCAGCTGGAAGGAAGTGATAATCTCAGCTATACCGAAAGAAGGCAAGGATAAAATGGAATGCGAGTCATTTAGACCAATATCCATTCTTAATGTAGATTATAGATTATTTACCTCCATCATGGCCGAACAATTAGAGGAGTTTCTACCCATACTGATGCATAACAATCAGACAGGTTTTATACAAAGCCAAACACAAGACAATATATGAAGGACACTTCACATTATGGATCATATACAAAAAAAATAAACCGAAGCAATAGTGATAAGCATGAATGCTGAAAAGTCATTCAATCTGGTTAATTGGAATTTTCTTTACAGAGTTTTATGTAGATTTGGTTTCCATGACACAATTATTAAAACTATACAGGCACTATGTGACAACCCTACTGCTAGGAATAACATCAATGGGTATTTATCCAACAGTCTTACCCTAGAAAGGGGCATGAGACAGGATTGTGCATAGTCACTGCTACTCTTTGCATTATATCTGGAACCATTAGCTCAATACATCAGACAAAATGAAGATATCAGGGGAATTACTGTTAAAGGGACATAATAGTGGCTTATAATAGTGCTGGTGGCTTGTTACGCGGATGACATTTTGATCTATCTAGGGCAACCAACATACTCTTTACCCAAATTGATACAGTCCTTTGAACAATATGGTCAATTATCAGGATGCAAGATCAACATAGATAAAACCCAATTACTTTCATATAACTATAGCTCACCAAGAGAAGTTGAAACTAGATATCCCTGGGCATGGCACACAGAGTCTTTCAAATATTTGGGCATCATTATGCCAAAAAATTTGGCAAAATTATCAGAATGCAATTATCAGCCTATATATATATATAAAAGAAATTATGGAAGATGTGGCAAGATGGAACGTAATTCCTTTTTTTAGTCTCAGTTCAAGGATTGAATCTATTAAAATTAATATACTGCCCAGACTATTATATCTATTTCAGACCCTACCAATAGAGATTAATCAAAATCAATTCAATGAACAGAACAAAATGTTATCAATATATATTTGGCAAGGTAAAAGGCCTAGAGTTCATCTCTAAACTTTGCAATTAGTCAAGGAGAAGGGGATGGAGCCTACCTTCTCTTAGAGATTATTATTTTGCAGCACAGTTGAGAGCTGTGATATGTTGGTGCAACCCATCATATGACGCTCAATGGAAAAACATTGAGGAGCGGGTACATCCCATCCCCATACAGGCAATTTTGGCTGATAACAACCTGCAAAGGTACATAAATACTATTGATAACCCATGAGTGAGATGGACTCTTAAAATATAGAAAACTATTATAAAAGAATATAAACTAGAGGGGGATATTGCAATTCTTAAATGGCATGCATATGACTTGGATTGTGTGCTAAATAAACTGGATGCTAGATTTAAGGACTGGACAGCTAAAGGACTAACAGTTCTTTGCAATATAATGAAAGAAGGAACACTTCAGTTTTGAAATGCTTAAAGAGAAACACTTATTATAAAAACAAGACTTTTATCAGTATTTACAGATGCGGCAATATGTTAATAGGATGGTTAAAAATGTAACCAAGGCAAGAACATGTTTGATAGAGCTATTTAGAAAAGCATATAATTCAGATAATGGTAGTAGAATTATTTCAAGTGTGTATAAGGGTTTGTCAAATCTTAAAACACATTTGACTTCATACATTAAAACAAAATGGGAGAAGGAAGGAGGGATAATTATATCTGAGGAAGAATGGACAATAATATGGAGGTATCAATGGAACAATACCAGTTCACAGAAATGGAGGGAGTTCGGATGCAAAAACTTGATACGATATTTTATTACACCCTCTCAGAAATCCCATTATGATAGTAACCTCCCTGTTTGCTGGAGAAATTGTGGAAATCAAAATGCAAACCATTATCATATTTTCTGGGAATGCCCGTTATCAAAGACTATTGGAGTGGGATGCACAATGCCCTATAAGACATCTTTAAATGTGAAATACCTTTAGAAAGTAAGACCATATATTTTGGGTATATACCTCAAGAATGGTTGAAAAGAAATAAATATTTATTGAATATACTGCTGGTGGCTGATAAAAAGACTTTTACTAGGAAATGGTGATCACAAGACAGCCCAACCTTAAATGCATGGATGGAAATTACAATGGACATTTACAAAATGGAGAAGATAACAGCATCTGCTAACCATAAGCTGGTACAATTTGATTCATACTGGGAAAAATGGTTTAACTACATAATATCTTATAGGCCTGATTTTATTCTCACAAATCAATGAATATGTAAAAAAAAATCACTCCCTACTTGTACATAGTTTTTTCCTTTTGCTTTTCTTTCTTTCTTCTTCTCTAAGTTTATACCTCAGATAAATATTATGTGGAAATTTGTGGCATATATAACTATATGATATATATGTACATTATCAGAAATAACGTCTTATGGAAATGTTTGTTTGGTGGATGTCTGCGAAGAAAAAGAATTTCAGGATGTATATTGTATACATTTCTCTGACATTAAATGTACCTTCGAACCCACAATTTCTCCAAACCGATGTGCAGGACTGATCAATAGTTATCGGAAATGTTTGGCTGAAGCTGTACAAGGGGGTCACACCAGTTACTGAAAGCAAAGGTTCACACACTTTTTCCAACAAATACATGTAATATTGAATCATTTTTCTCAATAAATGAACAAGTATAATGCTTTCTGTGTTATTTATTTAATTGGGATCTCTCTATCTAGTTTTAAGACTTATGTGAAGAACTGATCACATTTATGCAGAATTAGAGAAAATTCTGCAGAGTTCTCAAGCATTTTAGCCCCAGTGTATGTCCTGTCCTCCTTTCAGCCATCTCTCCCATTCACATGCCTCTGCTGTTCCTCCACGACTCTCCCATTCTAACTGTTTGCTCTTTTCCACCCTACCTCTCACGTTTTCTCTCCAACCACCATTCTCTTTCACATAAAACACCTCCTGCTCACTCCCATTTCCATTCATACATCTTCTTCCCATGCTCGTTCTTACCCCTTCAATGTCATCGTCCTATTGGTGTCAGTGCCTCATGCCATGATAAAGTAAAAAGCTTCTCTTGCATATTTATACAGATCAAGTCATTTACATGGTGCATTACACTAAACAAGGTAAAACAACACTGCAGAATAAAATAACTAATAAAGTGCAGGATCATAAGATATGCATTGTAATGTCAAAAGACTTTCTTGTATTATATTCAGCAGCCATTTAATAGTCTTATTGCCCCAGGGTAGAAGCTGTCCTTGAGCCCTGGTGGTACATACTTTCAGGCTTTTGTATCCTTGACCCAATAGGAGAGAAAACAGCCAGGGCTGGGGGGGTCTTTGATTACAGTATGTTGGTTGCTTTACCATTGCAGTTAGGAGTGAGGACACAGTCTACTTAGGGCTGGCTGGTTTCCATAATGTGCTGAACTGTACCCATGATTCTCCGGGGTTTCTTGCAGAGCAGTTGCCATGCCAGGCAATGATGCAGCCAGGCCGTACCCTTTCTGTGCTACTTCGATTAAAATTGGTAACAGTGAATAGGGACATTTCTTCAGCAAGTAGAGGTGCTGGTGAGCTTTCTTGGCAGTGGTGCCTATGTGGTTGGACCAGGACAGGCTGTTGGTGACGTTCAGTCCCTGGAACTTGAAGCTCTCAACCTTAACACTGTTGATGTAAACAGAAGCATGTTCATTGCCCTCTCCTGAAGACAATGACCAGCTCTTTTGTTGACATTGAGGGAAAGAATGTTGTGACACCATGTCACTAAACTGTCTATCTGCTTCCTGTACTCTGACTCATCGTTATTTGAGATACAGCCCACTACGATGGTATCATCTCCAAACGTAGATGGAGTTAGAGCTGAATCTGGCCACACAGTCGTGACTGTACAGGGAGTAGAGTAGGGGTTGAGGATGTAACATAGAAAACCTGCAGCGCAATACAGGCCCTTCGGCCCACAAAGTTGCGCCGAACATGTCTGCCTTAGAAATTACTAGGCTTACCAATAGCCCTCTATTTTTCTAAGCTCCATGTACCTATCTAAGAGTCTCCTAAAAGACCCTATTGTACCCGCCTCCACCACCATTGCCGGCAACCCATTCCATGCACTCACCACTCTCTGCATAAAAAGCTTACCCCTGACATCTCCTCTGTACCTACTCCCAAGCACTTTAAACCTGTACCATCTTGTGGCAGCCATTTCAGCCCTGGGAAAAAGCTTCTGACTACCCACATGATCAATACCTCTCATCATCTTATTCACCTCTCATCCTCTGTCGCTCCAAGGAGAAAAAGCCAAGTTCACTCAACCTATTCTCATAAGGCATGCTCCCCAATCCAGGCAACATCCTTGTAAATCTCTTCTGCACCCTTTCTATGGTTTCCACATCCTTCCTGTAGTGAGGTGACCAGAACTGAGCACAGTACTCCAAGTGGGATCTAACCAGGGTCCTATATAGCTGCAACATTACCTCTCGGCTCCTAAATTCAATTGATGAAGGCCAATACACCATATGCCTTCTTAACCACAGAGTCAACCTGCGCAGCTGCTTTAAGCATCCTATGGACTCGGACCCCAAGATCCCTCTGATCCTCCACACTGCCAAGAGTTTTACCATTAATACTATATTCTGCCATCATATTTGACCTACCAAAATGAACCACTTCACACTTATCTGGGTTGAACTCCATCTGTCACTTCTCAGCCCAGTTTTGCATCCTATCAATGTCCTGTTGTAACCTCTGACAGCCCTCCACACTATCCACAACACCTCCAACCTTTGTGTCATCAGCAAACTTACTAACCCATCCCTCCACTTCCTCATTCAGGTCATTTATAAAAATCACAAAGAGTAAGGGTCCCAGAACAGATCACTGAGGCACACCACTGGTCACCGACCTCCATGCAGAATATGACCCGTCTACAATCACTGTTTGCCTTCTGTGGGCAAGCCAGTTCTGGATCCACAAAGCGATGTCTCCTTGGATCCCATGCCTCTTTATTTTCTCAATAAGCCTTGCATGAGGTACCTTATCGATTGCTTTGCTGAAATCCATATACACTACATCTACTGCTCTTCCTTCATCAATGTGTTTAGTCACCATCCTCAAAAAATATCATTTTTAAAATCTTTTTTATTAATTATTATTGAAGATCAACAAAAAATACATTAAGGTAATCAAGTCAATATGTCATGTGCAATAAAGAATTAAATTAGCAAATAACCAATTAACAAAGCTAAGCAATATATCAATAATAAGAAGAAAAAGTGAAGTGTTAAGAATACTTTTTGAAAGAAGAAAAAGAAAAAGAACCCCTACTAACTAAAAAAACCGGGGAAAAAACCCCATTGGGAGCACAACCCCAAAGCTATACATCATACAAGCTTCCATAGAAGAAAAACATCAATCTGCCAACTCAAATCCACTTAAAGAAAAATCGGAAGGGAACCATATTAATTAACTCAAATCAGATGATACTAGTGGGTGAATAACCCCCCCCCTCAAAATCAAATCGAGGACCAAAGTTCGACTTCTGATTTTCTCCAAACTGAGACATAACATCACCTGAGAAAACCACTGTAGGAGCAGAAGCATTTTTCCATTTCAACAAAGTAGCCCTTCTGGCCAATAATGTAACGAATGCATTTACATGTTGGTCTGATTGAGGGATTATACCAAACAAAGCTGTCAATTTATTAGGTTGTAAATTAATTTTTAAAACTTTAGAAATTGTAGAGAAAATAGACTTCCAAAAATGTTTCAGTACAGAACACGACCAAAGCATATGTGTCAATGTGGCTGTCTCAGTTTTACACCTGTCACACTGACTATCAACATTAGGAAACATTTTAGACAGTCTCTCCTTTGTCAAATAGTAATGATGTACAATTCTAAATTGAATTATAAGAGTGATTGGCACAAATCGAAGAAGAGTTAATCAACTTAAAAATCTGCAACCAATCCTCTGTTATCAGGGTCATGTTAAGCTCTCTCTCTCCCAATCTTGCTTAATCTTAAGTGAAGAGTAATTGTGCTGTTGTAACAATAAATTATAAATTTTCCCAATTAAATCTTTCACTAAAGGGTTCATTTTTAAAATAATATCTAACAGGTCAGAATCCTGCATATATGGAAAATTGCTTAAATATTCTTGTAAGAAGTGTCTGACCTGAAGATATTGCAGGAAATGTGAATATGTGAGAGAGTATTTAGTTACTAATTTCTCAAAAGACATCAATCGACCATCTTGGAACAGATCCGTGAAGGAATAAACTCCTTTATTCCTCCAAAGAAGAAAAGTAGGATTACTTAATGAAGGTTTAAATAAATAATTTCAATAAATTAAACTAAAAAGTTTTAATTTTTTGAGATTAAAAAAAATACAAAATTGGAACCAAATTCGTAATGAATGCTTAATCACAGGATATAAATTTAAATTAGTAATTTTGGCCAGTTGTACAGGTAGAGAAGCTCCTAATAATGAGATAAAGTGAAACTGTTTCACAACATTCAATTCCAAATCAGCCCAAGGTGGTCAGTCATTTCTATCAGCCCAATATAACCAAAAACACTTAACATATATTAACAGCCCAATAATACATTCTTAAATTAGGCAAAGCAAGACCTCCATCTTTTTTTAATTTTTGTAAATGATCTTTACCAATTCTTGGTCTTTTATTATTCCAAACAAAAGATGAAATAATAGAGTCAACCTGATCGAAAAACTTCTTAGTTAAAAAATAGGGATGCTTTGAAATACATATAAAAATTTTGGTAAAATCATCATTTTAACTGCATGAATTCGGCCAGCTAACGAAAGTGTGAGTGGATTCCATCTACAAAATAATTGCTTCATAAAATCCACTAAAGGAACCAAATTAACTTTATAAAGGTCTTTATGATTTTTAGTGATAATAATACCTAAATATTTAAAAGAGTCCGTAACTCTAAAAGGAATGTCATCATATATAGAAGTAGAATCATTTAGGGGAAATAATTCACTTTTATGAAGGTTTAGTTTATATCCCAAAAACTTTCCAAAATCGTTTAATAGTTTCAATAAGCTAGGAATGGATTCTTCAGGATTCGAAATATAAACTAAGAGTTCATCAGCATATAGGGAGATCTTATGAACAGTCCCATTTATGAAAATTCCATGAATCTTTAGCTTCACGAAGTGCAACAGCCAAGGGTTCCAGCACCAAATTAAATAACAAGGTACTTAACAGAATCCTTGTCTCGTACCCCGCGAAAGCCGAAAAGAAGGAGATCTGCAATTATTAGTAATAACAGTAGCAATAGGGCTTTTATATATCATTCTGATCCACTTATTAAAATTAATACCAAAGCTGAATTTCTCTAAAACGTTAAATAAGTATTTCTATTCAACTCTGTCAAATGCCTTTTCAGCATCGAGAGAAAAATTTAATCAGGCTCACAAGGCACAACCTGCCCTTGACAAAGCCATGCTGACTATTCCTGATCATATTATACCTCTCCAAACATTCATAAATCCTGCCTCTCAGGATCTTCTCCATCAGCTTACTAACCACTGACGTAAGACTCACTGGTCTATAATTTCCTGGGCTATCTCTACTCCCTTTCTTGAATAATGGAACAACATCCGCAACCCTCCAATCCTCTGGAACCTCTCCCGTCCCCATTGATGATGCAAAGATCATCACCAGAGGCTCAGCAATCTCCTCCCTTGTCTCCCACAGTAGCCTGGGGTACATCTCATCCAGTCCTGGCGACTTATCCAACTTGATATTTTCCAAAAGCTCCAGCACATCCTCTTTCTTAATATCTACATGCTCAAGCTTTTCAGTCTACTGCAAGTCATCACTACAATCACCAAGAGCCTTTTCCATAGTGAATACTGAAGTAAAGTATTCATTAAGTACCTCTGCTATGTCCTCCGGTTCCATACACACTTCCCCACTGTCACATTTGATAGGTCTTATTCTTTCACGTCTTATCCTCTTGCTCTTCACATACTTGGGGTTTTCTTTAATTCTGCCCTCCAAGGCCTTCTCATGGCCCCTTCTGGCTCACCTAATTTCCTTAAGCTCCTTCCTGTTAGCCTTATAATCTTCTAGATCTCTCACTACCTAGCTCTCTGAACCTTTGGTAAGCTTTTCTTTTCTTCTTGACTAGATTTATTACAGTCTTTGTACACCACGGTTCCTGTACCCTACCATAACTTCCCTGTCTCATTGGAAAGTACCTGTGCAGAACTCCACACAAATATCCCCTGAACATTTGCCACATTTCTTCCGTACCTTTCCCTGAGAACATCTGTTCCCAATTTAAGCTTGTAATTCCCCCTTACTCCAATTAAATGCTTGTCTAACTTGTCTGTTCCTATCTCTCTCCAATGCTATTGTAAAGGAGATAGAATTATGATCACTATCTCCAAAATGCTCTCCCACTGAGAGATCTGACACCTGACCAGGTTCATTTCCCAATACCAGATCAAGTACAGTCTCTCTTCTTGTAGGCTTATCTACATATTGTGTCAAGAAACTTTCCTGAACACACCTAACAAATTCCACCCCATCTAAACCCCTCACTCTAGGGAGATGCCAAACCATTTTTGGGAAATTAAAATCTCCCACCACGACAACTGTTATTATTACACCTTTCCAGGATCTGTTTCCCTACCTGCTCCTCAGTATCCCTGTTACTATTGGGCGCCCTATAAAAAACACCCAGTAGAGTTATTGACCCCTTCCTGTTCCTAACCTCCACCCACAGAGACTCCATAGACAATCCCTCCATGACGTCCACCTTTTCTGCAGCCATGACACTATCTCTGATCAACAGTGCCACGCCCCCCACCTCTTTTGCCTCCCTCCCTGCCCTTTCTGAAACATCTAAAGCCCCGCCCTTCAAGTAACCATTTCTATCCCCGAGCCATCCAAGTCTCTGTAATGTCCACCACTTCTTAGCTCCAAGTACTGACCCACGCCCTAAGCTCACCCGTTTTGTTCACAATACTCCTTGCGTTAAAATAGACACATTTCAAACCATCGGTCTGAGCGCATCCCTTCTGTATCACCTGCCTATCCTCCCTCACACACTGTCTCCAAGCTTTCTCTATTTGTGAGCCAACCACCTCTTCCCCAGTCTCTTCAGTTTGGTTACCACCCCCCAACAATTCTAGTTTAAATTCTCCCCAGAAGCCTTAGCAAATCTCCCCGCCAGGATATTGGTCCCTCTGGGATTCAAGTGCAACCTGTCCTTTTTGTACAGGTCTTTCCTTTTCTTTTTCCAATATTTTTATTAAATTTCATGTACACAAATATGGAATTCATAAGAATACTTATTATAAATCAAAATAAGATAGCACAAAATGCACTATACATAAATCACGGTATCCCATATTCATGATCAATCAAATAAAATAAATTGAATTATGAAATACAATAATAACATGGTTAATTATATTATTAAAAATTCTACACTCACTACCAAGACAAAGCTGGTTGGTAAAAAAAAAAAGAGGAAAGAGAAAAGAGTACTTTACCATATAGTGTTTTATAATAATAGCCCAGATCTATATTTTAGTTACAATAACAATTCAAAGATTTTTAAAATAGTTCAGAAAGGGTCCTCATAGCATTTGAAAATCTTGGTTAGAATCAGAAATCAAACAACAAATCTTCTCTAAATTTAAAAATGACATATCATCGCATAAGCATTGAGCATGTGTTCGGAGGGGGCAACCTCCTTCCAGTTAAGCAAGATCGCCCTCCTAGCCATAAGAGAAATAAAAGCCAGTTCCCGCCAATGAGAAGGCTCTAAAGTTATAGCTTTTTCCTCAACAATACCAAATAAGGCAGTCAAAGGATTGGGCTTAAAATTAACTTTTAAAAGTACAGAAAAAGTTTGGAATACATCTTTACAATATTTTTCAAGGCTCGAACATGACCAAAATATATGAATTAATGAAGCTTCTCTTTTATTATATCTGTCACAATAAGGAGATACATCTGCAAAAAAAAAAACGAGAGAGCTTGTCTTTAGACATATGAGCCCTATGTACCACTTTAAATTGTAGAAGGGAATGACGAGCACATAATGATGAAGAATTAACCATTTTGAAAATAGCCCTCCAGGACTCATCAGATAATGAAATCTGTAAATCATTTTCCCAATCTTTTTTAATTTTGTCTAAAGGAGCCGTTCTCAATCCCAACGACAGACCATATATATAAGATATTGAGCCATTATCAAAAAGTTCCAAATTAAAAATTATATCCATTATGTTCTTATCCGGGCTGGTAGGAAATATATGTAGTTTAGATCTTAAAAAATCTTTTATCTGTAGATATCGAAAAAAGTGGGTATTTGATAGGTTATATTTCACTGAGAGCTGCTCAAAAGAAGAAAGAGTCCCTCCAACAAACAGATCCTGAAATCATTTAATGCCTAATCTATCCCATTCTCTAAAAAAAACAGATCGGTCATAGATGGTTTAAAAAAAAAGGAAAAATAGGACTAGAAAGGGAAAATCTCAATAAGCCAAAATGTTTTCTAAACTGTAGTCAGATCCTCAAAGTGTGTTTAACCACCAAACTGTCAGTTAATTTATTTAAAGATAAAGGAAGAGAGGATCCAAGAAGAGAAATAATAGAAAATTTCGTAACAGAGTTGGCTTCCGAAAAGACCCATATTGGACAATCCTAACAATTAATATACTGTAATATAACCAGAACTTAAGATTTCTTATGTTAATTGCCCAATAATATAACCTAAAATTGGGTAGAGCAAAGCCTCCATTCATTTTAATTTTTTTGAAGGTGGGCTTTATTTAATCAGGGTTTTCTGTTCTTCCATATATAGGAAGAAGGAATCGAATCGAAAGAATCAAAAAAAACTTAGGAATAAAAACAGGTACGACTTGAAAAAGGTATATAAATTTAGGTAAAATAGTCATTTTAATAAAATTGATTCGACCAATCAATGATAAAGAGAGAGGCGACCAATTAGAAAGTATCTGTAACTGCATCAGTCCAATGGAATAATGGCCACGCAACATACAGATGTCCTTGAAGATTTATTTTATTTCCCTCTCTCTTTCTTCAGTAGAAACTACAAGAAAATAAAGGTCATAAAGGTTTGAAACATACATCTCTCAGTCTTCTAAAGTCTCTCAAGCTAGTGTCCACCAATAAACAGGCCCAAACACGTTAGCACAACAGAAGTGTGCTGAAATCAAGTAAATCACTAAAAACATATCACACTGTCCATATAGAGGCACATCAACAACATTGTACACAATATAAAACAATTACCTTGTGTGCCTCTTGGACCACATACAGAATAAGGTTATTCAAGAGCCATGTGTCTTTCTCTGCTTCCATGTTGGTTCTGACCCATAATACCACAGTCATGCTTTATTAATCTCTGGTCATGTGACCCATTACACTCTATATTAAAATAAAACCTTACATAAAATATTATAAGATGATAAAATAGTCATGAATTTATGACAAAAACATAAAATAAACATCTCAATGAAACATGTCTCTGAGACAGTTACAGTGTCTTTTTCACATAATTCATTAAGGTTAGAAAATTTTCTTTGAATAGATCTTTATAATTCTTAGTGATTGTTACACCCAAATATGTAAATTGTTTCCTTACAATTTTAAAAGGAAGGTTAATATCAGTTGGTGTCAAATTATTTAAAGGAAACACTTCACTCTTATGCAAATTCAATTTATATCCTGAAAATCGGCTAAAATTAGTCAGTAAAAGAAACGGATGGTAAAGAAGTTGTAACATTGGATATAAAAAACAATAGGTCATCAGCATAAAGTGAAACTTTATGAATAGTACCTTTCCTTAAGATACCGGTGATATCCTTAGACTCTCAAAAGACAATTGATAAAGGTTCTAATACCAAATCAAAAAGCAAAGGACTCCACGGACATCCTTGTCTGGTTCCACGTTGGAATTTAATTGGTTTAGAAATCTGAAAATTAGTAAGAACCCGAGCAGAGGGAGATAAGTAAAGTAATTTAATCCAATTAATAAAATGGGGCCCAAAATTAAATTTTTCTAAGTTTTTAAATAGGTAATTGCATTCAACTCGATCACAGGCCTTCTGCGCATCCAGAGAAATCACACATTCTGATATTTCCTTAGATGGAGAATGCATAATATTTAACAGTCACTGTATATTGAAATGGGAATATCGATTTTTAATAAATACTGTCTAATCATCAGAAGGTATAATATTTTTGAGTCTACGGGCCAGAACTTTAGACAGGATCTTAGCATCAACATTGAGTAAAGAGATTGGTCTATATGAAGAACATTCAGTGGGATTTTTATTCTTTTTAAGAAAAAGCAAAATGGAAGACTGTGGCAACCTACCTACCTTGAAAGAATTCGTAAGGGTAGAACACAAATAAGGTATAAGCAATGAAGAAAAAGCCTTATAAAATTCTCCAGAGAATCCATCAGGTCCTGGAGATTTCCCAGAATGCAATGAACGTATAGCCTCAGTGATTTCCTCCTAGGAAATACGTTGATCCAACTGTTTTCAATTATCAACCGAAAGTCCAGGAATATTTAATTGGTTTAAAAAATGGTTCATTGCAGTTTTACCTTTAACAGAATCAGAACTATACAATTTAGAATAATATTCTCTTAAGGTATCATTTATTTCAAAATGGTCAGTTGTCGTATCACCATTGGTTTTGCAAATTTCTTTAATTTGCCGTTTAATTATAGAGGTCTTCGATTAATTAGCCAATAGTTTACCAGTTTTTTCTCCATGTATATAGAATTTGCTTCCATCTTTTAAAAGTTGGCTTCATTGTACAGGTCACGCCTGCCCCAAAAAAGGTCCCAGTGATCCAGAAATCTGAATCCCTGCCTCCTGCTCCAATCCCTCAGCCATGCATTTATCCTCCACTTCATCCTATTCCTATTCTCACTGTCACGTGGCACAGACAGTAGTCCCAAGATTACTACCTTTGCGGTCCTGCTTCCCAACTTCCTTCCTAATTCCCTGTAGTCTGTTTTCAGAATCTCTTCCTTTTTCCTACCTATGTCATTGGTACCAATATGTACCACGACCTCTGGCTGTTCTCTCTCCCACTGCAGGATATCATGGATGCGATCTGAAACATCCCAGACCCTGGCACCTGGGTGACAAACTACCATCCGAGTTTCTTTCCTGCGTCCACAGAATCACCTGTCTGACCCCCTATCTATAGAATCCCCTATCACTACTGCCTTCCTCTTCCTTTCCCTACCCTTCTGAGCCACAAGGCCAGATTCTGTGCCAAAGGCACGGCCACTGTTGCTTCCCCCAGGTAGGCTGTCTCCCCCAACAGTACTCAAACAGGAGTACTTATTGTTCAGGGGGACAGCCACGGGGGTACTCTCTAGTACCTGACTCTACCCCTTCCCTCTCCTGTCTGTGACCCACTTGTCTGTCTCCCGTGGCCCCAGTGTGACCACCTGCATATAACTCCTTTCTATCACCTCCTCACTCTCCCTGACTAGACGAAGGTCATCAAGCTGCATCTCCAGTTCCCTGACGCTGTCTCTTAGGAGCTGCAGCTCGACACACCGGTTGTAGATATGGTCCGGGAGGCTGGGAGACTGCAGGACCCCCCACATCTGACACAGAGCACAGAAAACCGGCCTCACACACATACTTCTTCCTTTCCACAAATAACACAGGTAAACCCACCTCGCCTCGTTACCCCCTAAGCCCGTTGAGCCAAAGTCCTATCACTCTGCTACCCTCTCACTCTGCTGCCCTCTCACTCCGCTGCCCGCTGGATATGGCGGTCTTCTTTTTAAACTTTTCCCGCTCTACTGGCTGACGTCACGCGCCTGCGCAGTCTTGCCTCTCGTTACCCCGAGTAGTAAAATGCCTTCGCTCCGGAAATCCTTAGCTGTTCCTCTCGCAGCCTTCTTGCTTCCACAACCAGTGTTGAGAGTAATCATGGCAGAGGTTTTGCTGCCTAGCCTTACTGATTGTGGTCTGTTGGTCACGAAGTCAAGGATCTTTCTTTATTTGTGACCGGTGATGTGCCAAAGGGATATTTGCCAATGACTTGAATGAGAATGTTGGTGTCTTCCTTTGCATGTTTATGGATGACCCCAGAATTGCTGGTGTGATGGATAGTGAGAAAGGTTGTCTAAGTTTACAAAGGATCCAGATCAAGCAGGAAAAAGTGAAGGAGCAATAGAAGGAATACGGCCTTGTTAAGAGAAAAGAGGAGGCACATAGCAGGTATATTTGGGAGGAATAAATGAGGTGCTTATGGAGTATAAGAAATGGCAGAGAACACTAAAGAAAGAAATCTGGGGGGCTAAAAACATGCATCAAGCCTCCCTAGTGGACAGGACGAAGGAGAATTCTAAGAGATCCTACAGATATGTGGGGAGCAAAAGGATTGCAAGGGACAAAATTGGTCCTCTGGGAGATCAAAATGGAAATCCACGTTTGGGGTCAAAACAGATGGGGGACATGTTAAATAATTATTTTTGCCTCAGTATTTACTCAGGAGATGGACACAGGGTCTATAGAAGTGAGGTAAAGTGGCACCAAGTTCATGGACCCCATAGAGATTACAGAGGAGGAGCTGTTTGCTGGCCTGCGGCAAATTAGAGTGGATTAAATCCCTAGGCTTGACAAGGTATTCCCTTGGACTGTGCAGAAGCAAGTGCAGAAATTGCCAGGGCCCTAGCAGAGATATTTCATCATCCCTAGTGACAGGAGAGGTACCAGAGGATTGGAACATTGCCAGTCATGTACTGCTGTTTACAAAATGCTCTAAAACTAGGAAATTATAGGCTGGTAAGTCTGAAATCAGCTGTAGGAAAGTTATTGGAAGGTATTCTAAGGGATTGGAAATGTAAGTATTTGGATAGACAGGGACCGATGACTTCATGTGTGGTAGGTCATGTCTAATCCTAGAGTTTGTGGGAGTTACTCAGGAAAGTGTATGAAGGCAAGGCAGTGAATGTTGTCTACATGGACTTTAGAAGGCATCTGACAAGGTCCCACATGGGAAGTTGGTCAAGAATGTTCAGACACTTAGCATTCAAGATGAGGTAGCAAATTGGGCTAGACATTAACTTTGTGAGAGAAGCTGGAGAGTAGTAATAAATGGTTGCCTCTCTAATTGGAGGCTGTAACTAGTGGTGTACCACAGGGATCAGTGCTGGGTCTGTTGTTGTTTGACATCTATATCAATGAACTAGATGATAACGTGGCTAACTGGATCAGCAAATTTGCAGATGACACCAAGATTGGGGGTGTAGTGGACAGCAAGGAAGGCTTGAAGAGGGATCTGCATCAGATGGAAAAATGGCAGATGGAATTTAATGCAGACATATGCTAGGTGTTACACTTCGGTAAGACCATCCAGGGTAGGTCTTCCACAGTGAACAGGGGGGCACCAAGGAGCGTTGTAGAACAAAGGGATCTGGGAATAGAGGTCTATAATTCATTGAAAGTGGTGTCACAGGTAGATAGGGTCATAAAGAAAGCTTTTGGCACATTGATCTTCATAAGTCAGGGTATTGAGTATAGGAGATGGGATTTTATGTCGAAGTCATTGGTGAGGCCTAGTTCAGAGTATTGTGTGCAGTTTTAGTCACCTACTTACAGGAAAGGTGCAAATAAGGTTGAAAGAGTATAGAGAAAATTTACAAGGATGTTGCCAGGTCTGGAGAACCTGAGTTATAAAAAAGAATGAATGGTTCGGACTTTATTCTCAAGAACATAGAAGATTGAGAGGAGAATTGATAGAGGTATACAAAATTATGAGGGGTATAGATAGGGTTTTTCAACTGAAGTTGGATGGGACTACAACTGGAGCACAAGTGGTGCATGCAAGCTTGATTTCAACATTTAAGCAAAGTTTGGATAGGTACATGGGTGGTAGAGGTTTAGAGGGCTATGGTACCAGAGCAGGTTGAAAGGAGAAAGCAATTTAAATGGTTTCAGCATGGACTAAATGGGCTAAAGGACCAGTTTCTGTGTTGTACTTTTCTATGACTCCATGACAAGTGGAAGTGTTGCATTTTAGGAAATTAAGGGCAAGATATTATTTAACTGAATTTTCCAATGGCCATTGTGGGGTTTGAACTTGTATCTCTTCATTTTTAGTCTACATCTCTGGATTACTGGAAGTACGAGTACCTGACACAAATGAATGTCAGCAGTTGCTTCGATTTTTGCAAATAAAAACCAACACTAATTAAAACTGTTTGCATACTTTATTGACCCTCTGGCAGAACACATTTTTAATGTAACTCTAGAGATACGTTGGTGTCTAAATTTGTTAGGTTCTGTCACCTAATTAAAAATATTCGAAGTGTTTATTTTCAGGTTGCTGATGTCACTGGCAAAGGGAAATTGTCCCATGAAAGAAACAGAATAAATTACTGCCTTCAAACGAGAATGAC
Organism: Hemitrygon akajei; assembly: GCF_048418815.1. NCBI lineage: Eukaryota > Metazoa > Chordata > Chondrichthyes > Myliobatiformes > Dasyatidae > Hemitrygon > Hemitrygon akajei. The sequence continues at coordinate 163,823,621 of NC_133126.1, forward strand.
AAAGATTTAAGAAGGAATCATTTGCAGGGTTATGGAGAAAGAGCAATGTTATAGGATTGCTCTAAGGGACAGGCATAGGGATAGGGTGAATGACCTTCTTTTGGACTGTAACAGTTGTATGATTCTAAGCAAAAATTCAGCCGGGGAATCAGAAGAATAAATGTTCCTTTTTTTTGGCAGTTTCTCAAGTTGGCTGACCCATCAATTACCCATCAGCATGACAATGCTTGCACTGTGCACAAAGAAAAAAAGTTTAAAATTAAAATTAATTTTATTATCATAAGTACTTGCCATGTCACCATTATCAGTATTGTTGATATGATGCAAAATCCCAATCATGTAATATCTTATCTAATGATTTTCATTCACCTTTTTCAGCACCGTCCAAGTGGCTTAGAGCAAAATGCAAGAATTAAGCTATCTACAACTGTGAAGTGTAATCAGTGCTAACTCTGTTACAGGCAGAAGAAAACAACTTGATGATATTGCTTAATGGTACTTAAGAGAATTGGGAGATTGCCTTAGGAGGGTTGCCAGCATTTTCATCTAGTGCTTCCCCTTCCAAGATTTCCATGTTTTACCTGTCATCAAGTTATTTCAAGATAGATTAGGCTGCTTGTGGAGAAAACAATTTTTGCTGCATCTTCCAAGCACTCTCATAATGGTTAAAACACTATTGTAAACCTTTCATGTCTTAGAAAAAAGGAACTTGTCTGGCTTTCTCAAGAGGAAGGATCAAAGCATTTCTAGAGCAGGAATTGATTATTGTACAAATAATTGTTTGCTTTGAGAAGAATTGCTGTGATCGCTACACACTACGTAACAGAAATATTTATCTACCAAGATGCTTATCAGAGTTGTGCAATCGGCACTCGCGTTTGTTATACCAATGTGAAGGATGCTGAAGATGCAGATCCTATTTACAGGATATGTTCTTTTAAATACAAACATATCTCTTTTAAAAGTCCCTCCAGTGTCTGCTATCAATTGGTGCTTGCACTTGCATTATGGTTTCTCTGAGACACTCGCTAACTTTGATTTCACATCATTTTGTACCAACAATATTAATGCTATTAATTCTAAACAACATCAACAAAATGGGCCTGAGGTATTCCAGGATTCTTAATAACTGATGTAGGTGAGTAAAATAAGATGGTGCGTCATCTCTGCTTCACCACTTCTCTATTTTGCTCCTATGTTGCGATTTTATGTCAACATTACATCTGTAATTATGGTAAGTGTCTAATGTAGAGTGACTGCCCCCACTGAGACTTACTAAATGGGTGGATAAGTTTATGGCCACATCAGTGCAACCGCTGAATGTGACACATGCATTAGAACCAACATGTCAAAAACAGTTTAAAGCCCAGTCCTGCACTGTGCATCCTCATAATTTGGTGAAATAAGCCCTAAAGTGAGAAAGGGTTGAATTAAATTAATTTTTGGAAGGCCAAGTCTTGAAGGATTACAGGATCAAGTCTATCAGAATTAATATATTGGATATGTCATAATCCAGCTCAGCAGCAGCATCAGACTTTGGGACTGAATGGCCTGCTGACGTTCCAATAACCCACTCACCCTGTACATGGACACATGCTGCAGCATGGTGGTTGTTACTGGGCTTGCATGCCTGAGACTGACCTAAGGATCAAAAGGCATAATTGTGCCAACTAGAGAATTTAAATTAGGTTAATTTTTTTTTTTAAAAAGGAATAAAGGGGTAATATTAATAAAGAGAACAAAGAAACCATTGGATCACCATAAGCCCCCTACTAAATTTAATCTAACTTAAATTCGGGGATTATATTTCAGCTGATTGAGAGCACAGTCCACATAATTCAGTGCACTGTAAGAATCCAAGTCCTATAAACTACAGGAACTTACATATCTCAGTAAGCCCCTTCTTTGAGTCAACGGACTGGTCCAGCAGTCAACATAAGGTGAACATAACTGCGACTTCAATTCAGCATTCAACACAATCATCCCTCAGAAACTGATTGGAAAGCTGAGCCTACTGGACCTGAACACCTCCCTCTGCAACTGGATCCTAGACTTCCTGACTGGGAGACCTCAGTCATTCTGGATCGGGAGCAGCATCTCCAACACCATCACACTGAGCACGGGGGCTCCCCAGGGCTGCGTGCTCAGTCCACTGCTGTTCACTCTGCTGACCCACGACTGTGCTGCAACACACAGCTTGAACCACATCATCAAGTTCGCTGATGACACGACCGTGGTGGGTCTCATCAGCAAGAACGATGAGTCAGCTTACAGAGAGGAGGTACAGCGGCTAACGGACTGGTGCAGAGCCAACAACCTGTCTCTTAATGTGAACAAAACAAAAGAGATGGTTGTTGACTTCAGGAGGGCACGGAGCGACCACTCCCCGCTGAACATCGACGGCTCCTCGGTAGAGATCGTAAAGAGCACCAAATTTCTTGGTGTTCACCAGACAGATAATCTCACCTGGTCCCTCAACACCAGCTCCATAGCAAAGAAAGCCCAGCAGCGTCTCTACTTTCTGCGTAGGCTGAGGAAAGTCCATCTCCCACCCTCCATCCTCATCACAATCTACAGGGGTTGTATTGAGAGCATCCTGAGCAGCTGCATCACTGCCTGGTTCAGAAATTGCACCATCTCGGATCGCAAGACCCTGCAGCGGATAGTGAGGTCAGCTGAGAAGATCATCGGGGTCTCTCTTCCCGCCATCATGGACATTTACACTACACGCTGCATCCACAAAGGAAACAGCATTATGAAGGACCCCATGCACCCCTCATACAATCTCTTCTCCCTCCTGCCGTCTGGGAAAAGGCTCCGAAGCATTCAGGCTCTCATGGCCAGACTATGTAACAGTTTCTTCCCCCAAGCTATCAGACTCCTCAATACCCGAAGCCTGGACTGACACCTTGCCCTACTGTCCTGTTTATTATTTATTGTAATGCCTGCACTGTTTTTGTGCACTTTATGCAGTCCAGTGTAGGTCTGTAGTCCAGTGTAGCTTTCTCTGTGTTTTTTCACGTAGTTCAGTCTAGTTTTTTGTACTGTGTCATGTAAACCATGGTCCTGAAAAACGTTGTTTCATTTTTACTATGCACTGTACCAGCAGTTATGGTCGAAATGACAATAAAAGTTGACTTGACTTGACTGGTGGCCAGATTGGAAGAAGGTATTACAACAGCTTTCAGTATGGGCTGGAAATTAATTTCAGAACAAGTTGTACCTGATGCTGTAAATGCTGAATCAATTATTCTTGCAGAAGTGTACATTCTGCATTCCTGAAGTAAATCCAGAATCTTCCCTTAGTAACATTTTTCAAGTTATGAAAATGAGATTACCTGTAGATCTGAGTGGTCACCAATTTCACATCACAATTTACCCCAAATACTTCAATTCCATGCAGGTTCAATTTATCTGAGGTTGGAAGAATTCAGATCAATTATAAATGATGCATTTCTACAACTGTTGGAAGTGAGACAACAGATTCGATAGGTCTCAAAGACAAGGACTCTGAACACACAGCCTTGGTAGTAAAGGATTTTATTTACAGAAGGCAAACGTGGGAAAATGGCAACAGAAGCAACACGCACACACGCACAACTTACAGCAGTCGGATCGGGAATAAAACACACACAGACAATTACTAACAAATGTGGGAAAATTGCATGGGTACAAAGTACACACACACACACACACACACACACACACACACCTCCACCCCCCCCCCGGGAAAAGTCAATACAATACCCACCCCCTTGACTCTGTGTAGGTATGGCTCTTATGTTACTAGGGACAATTATGAACACTCCCAACCCTATTCGATGCACCAACAGTTTCTCCAGCACCGCTACGGTTCTTGGCCTGGAGTGAAGCAGGGTGGTCCCTCAGGGATTGCAAAAAGAGAAAGGGTCTGGCACACGTGGCACCCTTTATGGTGTAGCAGAGCTGGCGGGTCCCACCCAGGTAATTCACAGGAGGACCAATGGCTCGGTGCCAGCAGAGTTAAGCTGATTACAAAGGCCAATTACCTGAGGCCAAGTACAAGGCTAATTAAAGGGGCCAATGGTTAGTTGCTCATTGATGGGTGAGGAGGGATCAAACCTTGATTGGCAGGTGGCATGCCTTCCAACCAGCTAATGGGCGGTGCTGTCACATGACAGTCACGACCCCTCCAATACAACAACAAGGTTTATACGTGCTGTGTGTGTTATGTATTGAAGCTGAAGGAAGTAACAATGTTGTCTTAGTTACTCAGCATCTAATAGCTAACACCAGAAGCTTGGTGATCTAACTTCCAATCCTATTCACATGTAATTATTAAATACACTTTGAGAAGGAGCAAATTCAGTTTAGCTCTCTTACATTGATTGCCTTGTCCACTTTCCCACTGTCATGCCAATCTATCTCCAAAAGGTAAATGTATTTAATACGTAGGTTTTTTTAAATTAAAATACTCAGAGCAACATTTTTCAAGATTAAAATGGCTAAGACATGTGCTCCACTGTCTCTTTATGAAGTTCACACTGTCATCCACACCAGACCTAATTGGGTCTTGACAGTGACTGCCCATGAGATCTAGGCCTCATATGGAGCCAGTGATCATTAATGGAGAATGTGTGGATCAGGTTAAGACCTACAAGTATCTGGGAGTACAGTTGGACGAGAAGCTAGACTGGACTGCCAACACAGATGTCTTGTGCAGGAAGGCACAGAGTCGACTGTACTTCCTTAGAAGGTTGGCGTCATTCAATGTCTGCAGTGAGATGCTGAAGATGTTCTATAGGTCAGTTGTTGAGAGCGCCCTCTTCTTTGTGGTGGCGTGTTGGGGAGGAAGCATTAAGAAGAAGGACGCCTCACGTCTTAATAAGCTGATAAGGAAGGCGGGCTCTGTCGTGGGCAAAGTACTGGAGAGTTTAACATCGGTAGCTGAGCGAAGGGCGCTGAGTAGGCTACGGTCAATTATGGAAAACCCTGAACATCCTCTACATAGCACCATCCAGAGACAGAGAAGCAGTTTCAGCGACAGGTTACTGTCGATGCAATGCTCCTCAGACAGGATGAAGAGGTCAATACTCCCCAATGCCATTAGGCTTTACAATTCAACTGCCAGGACTTAAGAACTTTTTTTTAAAGCTATTATTAATGCTTTTTGAGTTAGTGATTTAGATGCATATCATATTATTACTGAGTTAAGTATTGTATGTAATGAGTTTTTGCTACAACAAGTGTATGGGACATTGGAAAAAATGTTGAATTTCCCCATGGGGATGAATAAAGTATCTATCTATCTATCTATCTATTAAATGCTTCAGAAATTACTGCTTTGAAACATTAACATATGTAGATTTGCAGACACAGCAGATGAAAGTCATTAACTCCTATAGCTGAATTTCACTATGGTCAACATTTTAATATGGATTTAAATCTTGACATGTCACAAATAAATCATATGTTAACATTCATTGCTGATACTTGCATAACAACATAATCTTGCGTATTGAAGTTTGTCTTTGATTTTTAAGCAAACTTTTTATGTATCTTGTTTTCTCAGTTTTAGCTGTTTCTGCTTTGCAATGATAAACAACCATTTTGTTAATATGAGTAATGTCATTGGAGACAAACATGCAAATATTTTTGGATTAGACTTAAAGATTCAGCACTCTATGTTGTCAGTATATTCAGTAATTTTGAGGCTGCCAGTTTCTTGTTCAGAGTCTCTGTTTCAGTATGATTAACTTGCCAGTTTTTAAAAAAATCATTTGTTTTGGCCTGAATGCTTCAATCTGACCTTGTTACACTGAATGTTGTTTGAAGGAGTCTGGAGTCTGGGAAATGTTCTCATCTGTTCCCTGGTAGGAACATTCAGTTATTGCATTACAGAGAAAAGCATATTTTTTTATTGATAGGGTCAAGTCAGTTGTTGGAAATTTTCTTTCATTTCTGAAAATATAATTAAAACTTGAAAGAAAACCGGAGTTGTAACATCCATATTCTCAGTGTCTTGGAGATGTGGTTATATTACTGGCATTAAGTCATATACCTCCTGTAAAGTTCAAGTTCAGCTTATTGTCCTTCAAACATACACATGTATACCAGCAAACTAAACAACGTTCACCTGGGCCAAAGTGCACAACACAATACATATTACTCACACACATAATGCCTAAAGTAATATTACCAAAGTTAACTTATTAATAATAAAGTGTATTTGCAATACAAATTTAGGAAGTAAATAATGTAAGTCTACTGGTGTTTCATATGTGATGAGACCTGTGTGGTGGCAGGGAGTTCAGTAGTCTCACGGTCTGGGAGAAGTAGCTGCTTCCATTCCTAACTGTTCTTGTCCTAATGCTGTGGTACCTCCTACCTGATGGCAAGGGGTCAAAGGTAGTGTTGCACAGATGAGAGGGATCATTGACAACGCCAAGGGCCCAGCGAATGTAGTACTCCTGATTAATATCTCTAATGAGTGGAAGCTGATCCTCTCAGCAGACCTCACAATCCTTCGTAGGTACTTGTGGTCAGATACCTTGCAATTCCCGTACCAGACAGTGATTCAGCTGGTTAGGACACTCTTGATGATGCTCCTGTAAAAATTGGTTAAAACGGGAAGTGGGGGAGCCTCACTCAGCTCAGCCTTCTCAGGAAGTGGAGATGCTGCTTTGCTTTCTTGACCAAAGAACTGGGGCTGAGAGATCAGGTAAGATCATTGTTTCTGTGCGCTCCCCGAAACTCGGTGCTTCTAACTTTCTGCTAAGAGGAGGCATGTATGTGCAGTGAAGAGCGGCCGGCCTGCACCTTCCTAAAGTCCACAATCATATCTTTGGCCTTTTCACATCGGGACTCAAGTTGCTGTGCTTACACCATTTCACCAGCTGCTCTACCTTCCCCCTGCACGCCGGCTCGTCGTCGTCGTTGATGAGGCCAGCCATTGGTGTGTCATCAGCAAGCTTAAGATTGGGTTTGAACAGGACCTAGGCATCAGCAGTGGGCAGAACACACAGCCCTGGACAGTGCCAGTACTCAGCGTGATGGAGCTAGAGATGTTTCTGCCAACATAGACTGGCCATGGCCTTGCTACCAAAAAATCCAAGATCCAGTTACAGAGACAGGTGTTGAGACTCAATGAGAACAGTTTACTCACCGGCTTCAGAGGGATAACCATATTAAATGCCGAGATGAAGTCAATAAACAGCATCCTGGCATATGAGGCACCATTTTCCGGTTGGACAGGAGTGCAGAAGCAATGGTACCATCAATGAACCAATTGGAGTGATAAGTGAACTCAAAAGGATTCAGTGAAGCAGACAGATGGTATTTAATGCAATCCATAAACCGCCACTCAAGGTACTTCACTGTTGTTGAGGTCAGTGCCACTGGGCAGAAGTCACTGAGGCAGGTTACTGTCATCCTTTTGGGCACCAGAACGATGGTGGCCACTTTGAAGTCTAAGGGAACAGTGTACCGTTCCAGAGAGATGTTAAGGATCTCTGTTAGAACCTCAGTTAATTGGCCTGCATGGTCCCTCAGCACATGACCAAGTAGGTTATCAGACTCTGCAGCTTTACATGGGTTAACCCTGGCTAGGGTCTTCCTAACACCAGCTGTGGCCAGACAGAGTGCCTGCTCCTCAGAGGGAAGGGGGAGCTTTCCTCGCCAGCCGTCATATAGTATGACAAGGAGCCCTTCAACCATCAAACCCCACCAGAAGTAATCCTCTTTGCCTTCCACATCTTCATCGACTCCAACCCCTGCTTCTCTCCGGCCGCTGATCTTGCCAACCACCTTTTGAAGGGGCATTTTCCATAGGCAATTAACCTCCCAACTGATATGCCTTTGGCTTGTGGGAGCAAACCAGAGTATCGGGGGGGGAAACACTCACATTTCCAGGGACAGCATGTAAAATGAGCACAGACACAATCCAAAGTCAGAACCGAAGCTGTGTGACAGCCCACCAAATATTCATTTTCCTCCGCACACAGCAAGAAGCTTTGATGGTAATTTGAATGAGTGATCTTTGGTAGCGAGGAATGACATTGGATCTGAGGGTGGTATACTGGCTCGGAATGTACTATATTGCTGTTAATTACTGAGTTGCTGAGATCTGGGACGTTTAAAACAGTGGTATTAATAAAATGATTTTTCTAGTGTAATTTTTATCCCTTGTGATTGATTCAGAGCAATTTGCAAACCAAGGAGTTTGATGGACAACTAAGTAGTTGTGATCTGGGAATGAAGGTTGGCCATTGGGTCACAGGATGTATTGGTTGAGGTAGGATGGGGTGGCCAATGATCAGCATGATGGCAAGGAGAGGGTAAAAGTTGGAGTTTGAGAGATCTATCAGTAACGTTGAGGATTCAGGAACTCATTATAGGAAGGTCATAGACCTGGGAGAAAGGATTGTCAGGTACTGGGAGATCAAGCCTCTGGGTGATTAGAGGACCTTGATCCTCATTGCAGGGAGCTTGAAACTTAATCTGGTCAAGGTGAAGGTCAGTGATGGGGGCACCACCATGGGATGGTTTGCCTGTGCTGAAACGTAACTCTGCTTCTTACTTCAGTAGTTTCCCAGTTCAGCACAGAGCTGTGGAAAGGGAACCAGAGATTGCCACATCCTGGACAACTTTCACTAGTCTGCCCAGCAAGACTTGTAAAGAAATCTAGACGAAGGGGGTAAGAGCCATAGCGATTCACTATGATTTATTGCACAAGTCATCAGTAATTAGGGAGCATTGCATCCTACCCTGGTATATTCTGAGGTTTAACTGCTTCTCTAGATATTTTCAAGTTTACATGATAATTTTTCAGGAAGCATCTGGGAAGTCTGGAGTTTCCCTTCTCCTCGATGCCTGAACACAGAAGAGACTGTTCCACTGCAGGAAACGTCAAGCTAGTTTTGGAATTTCTGAAATTTGTTGGAGTTGGAATTTATTTGTCCTTTAACTCAAACTGCAATAAAAACAGCAGGAATTTGGAGCTAAACGTATATTGCAGACCAGTACAAGTAGCAGAAAACATAAAACGAAATATTTTATAAGCGCTGTAGTAGCAATAATGTTTAATATTACCTGAGTTTAGAATTTAGCCTAGTACTTATTATGTAGCTTTATATATTGCTGCAAAATGTAAATTGGTACAAATATGCTTTGATTTAGTAGAAAATTAAATTATTTCTGCATGATATTTTAGAAGTAATTCAATATTTCCCCCCAAATGTCAGGAAGCTTGTGAATTGACTGCACAATTAGGACCTTTACAATAACTCTAAAGTAAACAAAAATGCAAAGGTTGTACAGAAATGTTCATATATTTTTAGGCCACATTACTGAACCAGTATGAGTTGGTACATCTATAACTGAACTTCACTCCGATAAACTGGTTGTGGAGATTCTGCTGGTTTCAGTCGGCTCCTTCTTACATTGATTGTCAGAATACCAACGTCCGTCCGTGAACAGCTCACAGATAGAGGGTCCATGTCTTCAGGGAGCTGACACTTATGAGTGAAGGTATCTATGACAGTTCCATCTTCAGCCATCTGAAGAAATGAAAGCAAACTCTTGTTAATATTTGAGGTTTATGGTATAGAAATAATTGTTCCGATAGAAGCATCTTAATTTCACAATCCTAGACCCAAAACACCATTATTCCCACCACAGGCGCTACTTGTCTTGCTCAGTATTTCCGGCATTTTTTGTTTTAATTTCATATTTACAACTTCGGCATTTTGTGCCTTTCATTTCTTATTAGTGTGCATTCAAATCCCTCCGTTTTTAAACCTATATAGCAAAATCTTATTTATTATTTCATTAAAAGAAAGGTACCTGAATTAGAGTGTGAAATTAATGCTGAATCAAATAGATTTTTAAAACATCATTTGCTTAAACATCTGCGATGTATTTGTTGTCAAAGAACATTTTACTTTACAGAGCCCAGTGCTGAAAGCACAATAGCGCTCCAAGTTTCACTTGCAACAAATGAGACTTTCATTAGGTCTAATTACAACGCATTGCAGCAGCCTTGAGACAGCAAAAGGTTAAATTTGAATAAAGGAAACTGAAGACTAATCAACTGTATTTCTCTTTCCTCATTTTGTTTTACAAAGGACTCCATAATCCTGATCCATAAATTCAGTTCTTGTGTCTGCGATCTGAAATCCCTTTATTTCAGTCATAGATAACAAATGTCCTTTTTCTCCAGTCCTGCCTTTTGAGGGCCATTTTATATATGATACGAGCAGTCTGGACTGATACTAATTACATCCTACAGTATTCTGGTTGGTAATCGATGGAAGGTGTGTGATATCTCCTCATGTGACAAATTATGACAAGTAATGTGCGGCTATGAAAGAGACTGCTTAAACTCAGTTTAAATAAATCTGGAAATGAACTGTCAATCTTTTAAATATTTGCTTTTGCTATTTTGCACACAGCAAAATAAGGATGAATCATTTGGACCTTTTCTGCTTTGATGACTATGTGGTAGTTGTACATGGTGACAATGATCTCTTCTGGATCAAACTGACTGACATCAGCTGTAACTTGGTAAGTATCCCCAATAGTTCTGACATTTCCAAGGCTTCCTGGATGCCCAGATACTGGAGCTAGATAAATAAAACAAAACATAGTGAAAAGCAAAAATGGATTCTTATTTATATTATACAGGCATATATTTCTGTCTTAGATAGGCTGATTAAAACATTTCTGGTTATCGTACTGTATAGAAAAAATCATTCCAGTAGAAGTATCATCATTTCGCAATCATAGACCGAAAACACTGTTTCTCCCACCGTAGGTGCTACTTGATCTGCTCGGTATTTCCAGCACTTTTTCTTTTAATTTCATCTTTCATTTTTGCCTTTCGTTTCTCGTTAGTGTGCGAAACAGGGGGGACAGTATTTCCTGAGACAAATGAGCAGGGAAATCTGCATTAAGCTTTCACTCCAGACGTCAGGGAATAATCAAGACCAGTATGGAGTTCACAGATTGTGGTATGATTTAGCTGTATAAATTTGTCTGTGGGCTCAGGATTTACGTATTTCATCAAGTGGACATTCCAGTGCATTTCCAAACGCATGTTCTACCACTGGATGGAGTTCTGAAAGCATTCTTAAGCATTAACTCTCCTTCAGTCTACTTAGCTAGCAAGGCAGTTTCATAGAAGACCAGGAAAACCTGGCCCTGATTAAAATCGAACAAAACCTTTTCATGAACAGCAACATAAATAGCAATGTAAGGAACAACAGCACATCATTCTCCGCAATTTCCAACATCTCCAGTGGGATCCTACCATGAAACATGTCTTTCACTACTCCCACCCGCTCGTTCTCTGCTTTCTGCAGGGATCGCTCTCTATGTGTCTGCCTTTCCCTTTGATCTCCCGCATGGCACTAATCTCTGCAAGCGAGACAAGTGCTACACCTGCCCCTTCACCTCCTCCCTCACCACCATTATGGCCCCAAAAAGTCTTTCCAGGTGAGGCAACAATTCACCTGCTGGTCTGTCAGGGTTGTCTGCTGCATCAGTACTCCTGGTGTGGCCTCCTCTGCATCAGTGAGACATAACCTAGACTGGGGCACTGCTTCATCAAGCACCTTTATTCCATTCACCACAACAGCTGGGATTTCCTAGTTCTACTTCCCATTCCCATTCCAGCATGACAGTCCATGGTCTCCTCTGCTGCTATAACGAAGCCACTCTTAGGTGGAGAAGCAATAGCTTATATTCCGTCTGGATAGACTCCAATCTGATGGCATGAACACCAATTTCTCTAACTTCTGGTAATTTCTCCCCCCTCCCCTTCTCTTTTTGCATTGTTTATGCTGGTTCCCCTCTTACCCTTTTTCTTTACACCACCTGCCCAGCATCTCCCTCAGTTACCCCTTGTCCTTCCCTTTCTCCCATGGCCTGCTCTCCTCTCCTATCGGATTTCTTCTTCTTCAGCCCTTTACCACCTATCGCTTCCCAGCTTCTCGCTTCATCCCCCTTTCCTCGCCTCACCTGGTTGCACCTATCACCAGCAAGCTTGTATTCCTTCCTCTCTCCTCCCCTCCCCCCCGCCTTTTTATTCTGGCTTCTTCCCCCTTTCATTCCAGTCCTAATGAAGCGTCGCGGCCCAAAATATCGAGTGCTTATTCCCTTCCATAGAAGCTGTCTGACCTGCTGAGTTCCTCAGAATTTTGTGTGTGTTGCTCTGTATTTCCAGTATCTGTAGAATCTCTTGTGTTTATGTAAAGAACGATCATTTGTACACTTTCTGCCCCACTAACTGTAGTAGTTAAATATTGTGATACTCTGGATCAAATTGACTGACATCAACCATGTCTTGACTGGTGTCCCAGATTATTCTGAGATTTCAAAGCTCCTTCAGTGCCCAGCAACTCTCAGATTTTCTGTTTCACTGTGTCCATTGTAGCTGCTCTGTTGATCAGACTTTCCACAGCAGTGTTTAGGATGTCTTGCTTGTCCGTGATTGTCCCCAACAGGACTTCCATTTCCACCACTTCCACTCTCACCCCCTCTCCCCAGGGACGCATTATTTCCCAGTCCTAACGAAGGGTCTCAGCCTGAAATGTCAACTGTTAACCCTTTTCCATAGATGCTGCCTGGCCTGCTGAGTTCCTGCAACGTTTTGTGTGTGTTGTCCACAAATAGGGTTCCCATTATCCACACTACCAGCCTCCACCTTCAGTGTTTCATCCACTATAATTTCCAGTACCTCCCAAGGGATCCCATCATCAAATGCAAATTACTTTTCTCTTCTTTTCAGCATTTTGACAGGACCATTCTCTCTTCAAACCTCTGGTTCAATGTTCCATCTCTGTAAACCATTCTCCTGTCTGACTGTTCCAGTATTGTCTATTGTTTTCCCGATTTCCAATATTATAGTATTCTGTTCCAGCAACATCTGTGTTTAACTTAGGATGGCATGGTAGTGTGGTGGCTAGCACCAAGCTTTACAGTGCCAGCAACTCAGGTTCACTTCCCGTCACTGCCTGTAATGAGTTTGTACATTCACCCCGTGACCACGGGTTCTCCAGTTTTCTCTCACAGTCCAAAGGCAAACCAGTCAGTAGGTTAATTGTCATTGTAAATTGTCCCGCGATTAGGCCAGGGCAACAAAGGGGTTTAATGGCCGGCGTGGCTTGAAGGGCCGGGAGGGCCTATTCCAAGCTGTATCTCAATCAATCAATCAATCAATTAATCAATAAATCAGTTGATAGATAGAGAAACCAGCATCAAAAATTGATCAAATGTTTTAATATGGAAATATTTCGCTGCTCATAAATTTTGCAGCTACAATTACATTTGTAACAGGTCACTCGTATTAAAATAAAGATATGTTCTTTGAGATTTCTCTTCTTATAGATCTATACCCAATCCTTTTTTTTAAAGTATGGATAGAGACATTTGTGCATAGCACAAAAAAATGTAAAATGTTCTTCAGGTCATGATACGCTTAAAATTTAAGCAAAAAGCAAGAACATACCCCACACCAGGAAAGGAAAGATGGAAAGCAAATTGCAGAGGAATGAATGTAACAAACTAAAAATAAAGTAATCAATGAATCGAAGGATGACAAATGTTTAAAAAATGGGGAAAAGGTGCAAAGCAAAATAAATTTAAAACAGTGATTGAAAGGGTGTTTGGATCAAAAAGCAACAGCACATTGTTCTGGTTTGTTTCTGATCATCTTGTTTCATACTTTTCAAAATGGGGGAATTTGGTCTTTAGAAATGAAACGTCTTTCAATTGTTTGCATTAATATTCATGTCAATCATCTAGTCTTTGCCCTTTCACAAAATTGTCCTAAACTCATTGTCATAGCTTTTGTTCACATTTTATGTCAAAGAAGGTTAAGGATTATGTGCAAAATAAACTTCTCTATATTCTGATCTTGAAATAAAGAGTTCACTCCATACCAAGTAGTTCAGTTCTCTCCCAGAATGAGATTGCAAAGGATGGTTAGTCTTGTACCGTTGCCTTAAATTTGTGTGGAACTGGTTTGAGGTTGCCTGAAATTCTCTCCACTGCTAGAGTGGCGGGAAAGACAAGGGTGCAAGAGAGTAAAACTGTTGACTTTGATTTTGTTCTGTCTTATTTTATTTTTATCTTATTTCAACAGACATGCTGCAACATTAAAGCAAAGGTGTGACTTGTGACCAATTAGGCAATTTTTAATGAATGTATTTGTGGCAATTACCATGAGTAGCCTTTGACATTTTTATTATCACAGCTAGAACAAGTGTTGTGTTGCAGTCCAAACTCCAGCAAAAATCCCACAGATTTCAATGTTAGCCAGCTGTGGTGTGATCTACTATTGGGGAACATTGAGTTTGCACATATCTGGAAAATACCAGCAGCTGAGCAACAAAAGGAACTCTTGCTACAACATTCTAATTACAACTAGTCAAGAAATATTTTGCAAACCAGTAATTTAAACAATCCTAACCTTTACAATATAGCAAAAGCTGATAGTTAACTAATACTTCCCCATTAGACATATATGGTGATAAAGGAGGATTTGATGTGGAATTAGTTTTTAATTAATATATCAACATTAAGAAACAAATTATATTTTGATTTATTTGTAGTTCAAAAGCAAAGGCTACGTAAGAAGATTCTAATTAACTATGAAGTCAAAGACAAAAGAATTCAGACATTAAAGACCAAACCTGTGTATCCAAAGGATTCACTTCTAGGCCTTGCAAAATGACCATTCCCGAAAGAGGATTTTTCCATTTCTTCCTCAAATATGTTCCGTGCTGCATCGATGTATTGATCGAAACAGGGGTCACCCGATGATCGTCGGCTATAGTTGCTGTAACGCTCGGATCTGAACGTTGAGGAAGAACTACGGGATGACATTGTATGTGTAGCAAAGCAGGAGAAGAGTGAATATGGCTGGTATCTGAGACAATAGCAGCAAACCTCACAAGTTCTGGCTGAAAGCCAAAGTATTCTTAATAATCTGGAAGACCACCTCATGGGCCAATAATAAACCTTCGATTGTTACCATAAATAGGAGCTGTCAATAGTTTCCAATACAAATAAGCATAAGGATTCAAAGCACTTGACTGACGATAACAAAAAAGGAATAGTGTTTGTGGAATGTGAGATAGGACGGCTTTCTCTGATATCAGCAAAATTCCATTGGACAGATAGTCCATGAGGATTTTAAAAAGACACTGCAAATATTAAGTTTAGAAAGAAACAATAGTGTAAGAGGAGATTCAATTATACTTCATGTATTTTTGCAAAATAACAAACTTATTGAGAGTTGTGGACTGCTCGGGTCATTGAAATAGATGGATATAAATGTCCTTAAGTCCATCTTAAGCACAGAAGTTGAAATCTGTGTTTATAATATAACCTCATTCACGTGCCTATGGACAGCAAACAGAAGGTGCTTCTGAGAAATCTTGTTGAAGAAATCAAAGTTCAGGAATATTAAACAACAGAATAGCCTTCAAGAATGTCAAACCATACAAAATGAGTTACAACCTCTGGTTAACCATTTAGTTTTGGTTTGGAAAAGGATTCTTGTTCCAAATCTTCACAGGACAGGAAAACTAAAAGGAAGTGAAGTATTGAGACTTCCAGTTCAATTGAAGTATTAGCAGGTGAAGAAAGGGGGCTGGATCACATTGGATTGAACCTACTTCTTGGAATTGCCCCTTTAGACCCTGAGTACAGACTTATGTTGTACCTGCGGCTGTCTCAAGTTAGATTGTGAGGTCCAGATGACAACTAAGTGACTGGTTTCTACCCTGAACAGCCCCTGACAACTACTGACAGCCAGCAGACCTGGGAATGAAGCAGAGACTTGCCTTCCATCAAATGCTTCTGATGTTTAATGATTGTTTAAAAAAAACTAAAGATGAAAAGTTAATTAAAGTACATTAAAATTAAAAATATAATTAAGAAAAGAGCCTTACCTTCCCAATACGTAACAATTCTGACATACAATGCCCACTGAGTGAACAGGATTTTGGATCCTACGGCAGCTCCAACTGGCACAGATGCTGAGAAGACATTCTACAATGTAACACTGATGAATCCCAGCAAGACTGGATCTCCAACTGAGCTTTGTTTGAATGGCCAATCATTGACTGTTTCTATTGGACCCTTGATTCACAGCCAGCAAGATTTGTCTCCTAGGATACTTCAGGTTTTGCACAAGCAGAATTCAGTAGAGGGAAATCATAGATGGATGTGATCATCCCTCTGAGAGAGAAGAGAGACCAGCTGCCACACTTCCCTGTACACTTGATCTCATTAACTGACCTGCACCAACACTGCAAAAATACTTCAGTGAATATTTCCAAAGCTATAAATGCATTTATGCTTCATACAAGAAATTGCATTTCTTAAATTATTGAAGTACTTATTAAATTAACTCTACAGGAAATCATTTGGATTTTCTGCCAGACCCACTATTGTATTGGCTGTTTTGGAATATTTGTTAGAGGAGGCACATGTGTGAAGAATGAAAGATGACACGTGAAATACCATGCAGAATGATCAAAGAGAGCCAATTGTGATAAGACCGCGAGGTAGTTGGGGATGTTAGGACAGCGTGGTGTTTGTGAAGTGGAACAGTACTATTGTCTAACAGCACTCAAAGGAAGGATCCTGTGATCCAGAATCAAAGACCGGTCTTTAAATATCAGAGCAATGAGTAATAAGGTGTATCAGAATCAGGTTTAATACCACCAGCATGTCTCATGGAATTTGCTAACTTAGCAGCAGCAGTACAATGCAATAAGTAATAACATAGAAAGGAAAAAATAAATATATCAATTACAGTAAATATATTGTGTGTGTGTGTGTTATTTATATATTGAATAGATTAAAAATAGTGCAAAAACAGAAATAATATATAAAAACATGAGGTGGTGTTCATGGGTTCAATGTCCGTTTAGGAATCATATGGCAGAGGGGAAAAGCTGTTCCTGAATTGCTGAGTGTCTGCTTCAAACTTCTGTACCTCCTTCCTGATGGTAACAGTGAGAAGCAGGCATGTCCTGGGTGATGGGAATCCTTAATAAGGGATGACGTCTTTCTGAGGCACTGCTCCTTGAAGATGTCTTAGGAATTACAGAGGCTAGTACCCAAGATGGAGCTGACTAATCTCACAACTTTCTGCAGCTTCTTTCAGTCCTGTGCAGTAGCTCCCCTCCGTGCCAGACAGTGATGCAGCCAGTCAGAATGCTCTCCACAGTACATCTATAGAAGCTTTTGAGTGACTTAGTTGACATACCGAATCTCCTCAAACTGCTAATGAAGTATAACCACTGCCTTGCCTTCTTTATAGCTGCATCGGTATGTTGGGACCAAGTTAGATCCTCAGAGGTCATGACACACAGGAACTTTCAATTGCTCACTCTCTCCACTTCTGATCCCTCGAAGGGGCTTGGTTTGTGTTCCCTCATCTTACCCTTCCTGAAATCCACAATCAGCTCTTTGGTCTTACTGACAGTGCTCCACAAGAGTAATGGGATGAATAGTGAGAAAATGGTCTGGTGGGAAATGGGGAAGGGGAACAACTGGAATTAATTGAGATTTTGAAGGTAATATTATCTAGTGATCTCAAAATTTATAGGACGTCTGCATTAGTGGAAGAAACAATGAGAGAGTGCAGACTTTTTTGAAATTTATGATCAAACAATCAGAGTGGGATAATTTCACAGGGGATTCTGTTTCTTTGCACATCCTAAAAAGTGCTGATAGTAATTAATCACTGTGAACTGACCCTTAGTATCGGTTGGCGGAGAGTAATAAGAAAGAAAAGCACATGAGAGTAAGATGCAGGGCTAAAGGGGAACGAGACAAAATGGATTTGGATTCACAGGATTGCTCTGCTGAGAGTGGGCATGACCTCGATGGGTTGAATGGCCTCTTTTTATATATTGTATTAATGGAGTTTCTCCATAAGCAAGTAAAAATTACTTCCTAAAAACACTCATTTATTATACAAACCATGAAGAAACCATTTCCCTCAGTTATACTTCCACTATAATTAATTCTCAAACCAGGGTCCAAGGGGCATGCTGGGAGCAGTACCAGGCGTGCTTGAAAATGAGGTGAAAAATCAGCACAGAACATCATGCATATTGAACATGTAATAGAGCTCAGTAATTAAAGTAGGAAAGTTCCAGAATCTAAGGGGAGTTTATGGGAATTAGGTAAAGTAGATTACAAGGAAACAATTGTTCAAGCCAGCATAGGTTTGATGGGCCAAATGACATTCTTCAATGTCATGAAGTATGAAGTGTCACCGCAGGAGTGTTCTTGCTGATGTGTTCAGCTACTTTGTCAATTACCTTCCTTCCTTCACAAGGTCAGAGGCGGGGCTGTTCACTGACCGCGTTCATGATAACAATGCAGTCCACCCCGGTGTGCAGCAAGAACAAGGCACCTTTCAGTTGCCAACTCGTACACGACAAGTAATAGTCACACTACAAACGTGGCAGGTAATTCAGATTCAACTTATCATATGTACATCGAAACATCCAATGAAATGTGTCATTTGCATCTACAACCAACTCATCTGAGAATTTTATTGATTGATTTAGAAATAGAGTGCAGAATAGGCCTTTCTGGCAGTTCGAGCCACTCCGCCCAGCTACCCTCAATTTAGCCCTAACCTAATCATGGGGCAATTTACAATGCCCAATTAGCCTACTAACGGTACGCCTTTGGATGGCAAGAGGAAACCAACCCATCCTCTGAGAGCAGGCTGCAAATGCGGCCATATATTCCAGCAACACAAGCCCCTTTCTCCCTCCCACCCACACACACCGACACTACCTCCAACTCCAGGAGAGGCCTCCAGTCTCAAGGCTTTGGACACTGGGCTTTGACTTCCAGACTTCCAGTCAGCCTTTGGTTTCAGTATCAATCACTGCCCCCACCTCCCCCCCCCCAGACTAGCCAAAGGCAGGGCCCTGATCTCCGGACTCGAACTCCAAGTGCACCAACTGACTGGCCCTCATGCCTCCTGCTCACATCCCAGGGCACATTGACATGGGGCAGCCTGACATCTTTGGATGTCCTCTGACACACGTTCACCGATGACACAAATTCTTGATACTCAAAGGTGTTACTGTACCTGCAAGTAATATCCTGGGGTGACTAGCAAAAAAAAATAACTGCTGGAGGAAGTGAGTGGATGAGGTAGTGTCTGTGGAGGCACTTTTCTGATTGCGACCCTTCATCTGGACAGTCCCTTTAGTCTGCACCCCATACACTGCCCTTAGGGGTCTATTCATTCCCTCCAGATAGATTATGCCTACAGAACCATGTACAAAACTCACTGCAACTACTCAGACGGTACCTCCCAAACTAATGACCTCTAACACCAAGAAAGACAAGAACAGTAAGCGTTTGGGATATCCACAGCCAGCAGTTCCTCCTCCAAATTACACACAATGTTGACTATGAAAAATATTGCCTATCTTTTTTTGACTCTAAATCTTAGAAGTCCCTACTCTAGCAGCATTAAGTAGGTACCTTCATCAGAACTGCAGCAACTTTACAAAGTGGCTTACTGCTGCCTTCTCGAGGAATTGGGCTCGAGCATTAATGCTGACATTGCCATGATGCCTAAGTTTTGAATATTTTTTTTATCTAAGGGACCACATATGCATAAATATTTTCAGATACAACTTCAGGCTTTGCTGGAAGAAAAACTCTGACACTGACAGCAAACTATTTTTATCAAGCCAAAAAAAGTCAGAAATTTAAATGTAAAGTACCTGCAGATATTTTCCATCGATCTTATTTTTCCCTGTGTTTGTTGTCGTTGTATATTTTCAGCCGTTTATCAAAGAACAAATGCCTAATCCTGCAATAATTTATCTTTTATATTACACAGTACTACTTGACACTTACATTTGCTGAATGTTTATTTCTGCATGAAAAATGTGTAGATTATGTGTTTCAGTTTCTATATCCAGTCATCACCACTCTTCTCTTCATATATATTGTTAGGTCCATAAAAACAAATGTAGGAAGTATTGTGTTTTTCTAATTTACACTTAGAAATGTCATATCTTCTATAGTTAAGAAAACAATCAAGAATTTAGCCCAAATTGTTACTTTGTTAAAAATCTGGGTTCTATGTTTTACTTGTCAGTAGGGGGCTCTGCTGCAGTTCTTTCCTCTGATGCAGTGGTCGAACTGTGGGCCTGATCTTACCGACTGATGGCCAAGATTTCCAAAGGGAACTGCCAGCTATCAGTTTTTCACGCTATAAGGAGTCTCAGGCTCCCAAGTTTGTGTGGCTAAATATGGAAGCCTGAGACTTTCTGAAGGCAAGATGCTGAGGCATTTGGCAGTCTGCTCCAGTGCTGAATTTACCACTGGGCCTAGTGTGGAACATAGACCTCTTGAAGAGAGGGTCCCAATTCACCTGTCTGGTTGGAGTCACTAACCTCGTTTTATTTTAGTTTAACATTCTTATTACTTGCAGTATTATAATGAGTTATACTATCTTATTTGTTGAAATAGTTTGATAAATTGATTATTTGAAACTGTTTCAGTAGCTTTTAAATATCTCTGACAATTGGGGCACTGTGCCCTCTAAGCAGCATGGCTGTGTAGCCACGCAGTAACTGAACGCTCCCGCGTACATAGCCTTTGTTGGAGCTGGAATTTTCTTTTCAGTAATGCTTTATTAAAGTGTTTCAGGCCATGTAAAAACTTCCTGCTCAGAGCAATGGTTGGCCTGTGCAGCTGTACAAAAAAATAGAGGAAACATTAATAAACTGTTAAAAAATCTTACAGACTTTGAGATGTGGACAGGATCAGGACCTGAGACCTGAAGACTACGCACGTATGGATCCCACTCTTGCTCGTCAGATGCTGTCAGGTGGGGGGGGGTCACATCGTGAAAAAGTGGAGTAAATAGCTGTTACTCCTTTTAAGTAATTGATACCATCCTGAGAAAAATTTTGTTAAGTGAAGTTTTATATATCAAAAAGGCTGGACAAAACAGCCAATGACTCTCAGCCCCACTGAAGCCAGTATAAACTAATTCAATCTTGCTTGTGATATAACTATATTTTAAATTATTTATATCAATTTTTTTCAAGTATGAATGGTACTGCCAACCTTGATCAGTTAGGAAGATGGGCTGAGGAATGGCAAATTGATTTCAAATTAGAGAAGTGTGAGATAATGGACCTTGGACAGTCAAACCAGGGTGAACCTATCCAGTGAAAAGCAGGGGACCTACGAGTATTGTGGAATAGAGGGACCCGGGAATATCAATTTGCTGATAGTGGTCAAAGGTGGTTAAGAAGGCATCTAGTAGCATGCTGACCTTCATTAATCAGTGCAGCGAGTTTAGGAGCGAGGACATTATGTTACAGTTTTCTAAGTTATTGGTGAGGCTGAATGTGGTGTATTGTGTGCAGTTTCGGTCACCCTGTTGTAGGACTTTTTAAAAATCTTGTCAAACTGGGGAGAATACAGAAGAGATTTACAAAAATATTGCCTGGACCAGAGGGCCTGGGTTATAGAGAGAGAACTTGCCACACTGGATCTTTATTCCTTGGAGTGCAGGAGAATGAAAGGTAAAAGTTTATAAAATCATGAGAGATGTGCATAAGGTGGAGGAGCTGGGGAGCGTAGAACGAGAGGGCACAGATAGAAGATAAGAGGTGAGAGATTTAAAAGGGACCTGTGAGGTAACTTCTTCACACAGAGGGTAGTGAGTACTGAGCTGCCAGAGGAAGTGGTTGAGACAGGTACAAATGCAACATTTCAGAGGCCTTACGATAGGTACCTGGAGGGGAGGGGCTTGGAGAATAATGGCTGAATGTGTGCATTTGGGACTCGTAGGAAGGATACTGTGGTTGGCAAGGGCCATTTTCAGGGGCGTATTGCTCGATGACCCTGATATGCAGTTGTAATCACGTCATTTAGTATGTGACTGATTGAGTTCAGTTTTGATCAATTGTCACCACAGGCCATTGAAGGTAGGACGCTGAGAATAATGGTGCTTGAATAATAACTGCATGGCATGAATTTTACTTGGCATTTATCATCACGTTTGAATATTATCTCTAGATCATGAAATTAAAACAGGAAATGCCAAACAAACTCAGCAGGTCAGACAATATCTGTGAGGGAGAAGCAGTTAATGTTTCATATCTGGTCCTTTCACTGGAGTGTTATTTTCAGCACAGTACCACAGTGGTTTGAGGAGACACGTTCTCACCATTTCCTGAGGTCAAGCAATACTAACGTTGGTGGAGCTATTGACACGTCCATAGAACGTGCGATCTAGAATGCTTTGATTTATATAAAGTCAGCATATAGCAGGAACAAACTAACACAAAATACTGACTATGAACAAGAAATCTTATCATAGTGGGTTTCAAGTGGTTAGATTTAGTGAATGCACTTAGTATACACATTTTCATGCAAGCTCATGTTCTGGATTAGTAGGGATTCACATTTTAAAAGAAGGAATAAAAACTGCAAGATTATCAAGATAGGATATCAGAGCATTAGACATAGGAGCAGAATTAGGCCATTTGACCCATCGAGTCTGCTCTGTCATTTCAGCACGGCTTATTTATTAACCCTCTCAACTCCATTCTCCTGTAACCTCTGACACCCTGACTAATCAAGAACCTATCAACTTCCACCTTCAATATCCCCGATGATTTGGCCTCCACAGCTGTCTGTGGCATTGAATTCCACAGATTCCCCACCCTCTGCCTAAAGAAATTCCTCCTCATCTCTGTTCTAAACTAAAGCAATTTATATTTCTTTGGCGGATCATTCTTCAGGAACGGGAAAAAAAAACAGCACATAAAACTTTGTCTTTTTTCAAATGCCTAGAAGCCCACTGTATATTCTCAACCTGTCCTGATTGGTACATGATTCAGTGTTGTTCTTCAGGACAGAATGATTACAATTTGAATCATTGAGATCGAAAACATGGAAGCAGTCCTTCAGCCCACCAAGTCCTTACCGGCTATTTTATCCAACATAACCATCCATTTTAAACAAGTCCTACATCAATCCTAAATGAATATTCAAAAAGTTCAAAGGTTCATTTTATTATCAAAGTATGTATGTGGAATACAACTCTGAAATTTGTCTTTTCCAGATGGCCATAGACTACGGAAAACAATATTAGTTGACGGAAAGACATCAATTTCCTCCCCCACCATGAAAAGAAAAAGAAACAAAAACTCACAAACTCCAAACAGCTCCCAACCCCTCCCTCGCATAAAAACTAACAGGACATCCATACCCCCCCCCCCAACCCACCAATCCACAACAAGAAAGAAAGGGCTTGGACATGGAAAAAAAACCATAGAACTGAAAGAGATCAATATGAACTACAATCCAGTCCGTAAATCTCAGAATTTCAATAGCATCGCTGCTCCGAGGGCAGCGACTCAAACCAGTGGCCCCTCCGAGGGCAGCGACTCAATCTAGTGGCCCCTCCGAGGGCAGCGACTCAATCTAGTGGCCCCTCCGAGGGCAGCGACTCAAACCAGTGGCCCCTCCGAGGGCAGCGACTCAAAGCAGTGGCCCCTCTGAGGGCAGCGACTCAATCTAGTGGCCCCTCCGAGGGCAGCGACTCAAACCAGTGGCCCCTCCGAGGGCAGCGACTCAAAGCAGTGGCCCCTCCGAGGGCAGCGACTCAAACCAGTGGCCCCTCCGAGGGCAGCGACTCAAAGCAGTGGCCCCTCCGAGGGCAGCAACTCAATCTAGTGGCCCCTCCGAGGGCAGCGACTCAAACCAGTGGCCCCTCTGAGGGCAGCGACTCAAACCAGTGGCCCCTCCGAGGGCAGCGACTCAAAGCAGTGGCCCCTCCGAGGGCAGCGACTCAAACCAGTGGCCCCTCCGAGGGCAGCGACTCAATCTAGTGGCCCCTCCGAGGGCAGCGACTCAAACCAGTGGCCCCTCCGAGGGCAGCGACTCAAAGCAGTGGCCCCTCCGAGGGCAGCGACTCAAACCAGTGGCCCCTCCGAGGGCAGCGACTCAATCTAGTGGCCCCTCCGAGGGCAGCGACTCAAACCAGTGGCCCCTCTGAGGGCAGCGACTCAATCTAGTGGCCCCTCCGAGGGCAGCGACTCAAACCAGTGGCCCCTCCGAGGGCAGCGACTCAATCTAGTGGCCCCTCCGAGGGCAGCGACTCAAACCAGTGGCCCCTCTGAGGGCAGCGACTCAATCTAGTGGCCCCTCCGAGGGCAGCGACTCAAACCAGTAGCCCCTCCGAGGGCAGCGACTCAATCTAGTGGCCCCTCCGAGGGCAGCGACTCAATCTAGTGGCCCCTCCGAGGGCAGCGACTCAAACCAGTGGCCCCTCCGAGGGCAGCGACTCAAACCAGTGGCCCCTCCGAGGGCAGCAACTCAATCTAGTGGCCCCTCCGAGGGCAGCGACTCAAACCAGTGGCCCCTCCGAGGGCAGCGACTCAAACCAGTGGCCCCTCCGAGGGCAGCAACTCAATCTAGTGGCCCCTCCGAGGGCAGCGACTCAAGGTGGAGCATTTAACAGTGACTAATTCACCGAGCAACCTACACATCGTTGGGATGGGGGGAGAAAACCAGAGCACCCAGGGGAAGCTCGTGCTGCCTCAGTGAGAACGTGCAAACTCCACACAGACAGTATCCGAGGACAGGAGTAAACCCAACCTGGTCTCTGGCGCTGTGGGACAGCGACTCTACCAGCCACAGTGTGTGTGCCATTGTCTCACAGTCAAACAGTTATGCCACCTTTTAAAAATCACCTTGTGATCTACTGTGTAACTATTTCAATATTTATCAAAATGTTGTAAACATTTTTCTAGATGCCGCTGAGGTACATTTTCTTCCTGTGCACAGTTTTGATTTTTTACAATACCTCCCTAGGTCACTGGCAATTTGCTGTCCCATCAATAAGACAATAATTGTCCAGCTTCTTTTGAACACAGTGAGCCAGCATGATGCTACTAAGAACCCAGATTTAACTTCAGACAATGAATTAAACAACAACATAACCCACAGAGGCAAATCAGAACTTGGCAAATCATTATGATTTAAATCGGGGCTGTGTGATAACAGTCTGCCTAATTAGAAAGATTAAATCAACACCTCTTGAAATTGTTTATAGCCAGATCTTACATGGATACAACTATCTGTCCATCGTTTTCTTCCATTTAGGATGCAAAGGCACAATAGTACAGGAGTTTCCCTTCACTCATTTTTTTCTCAACTTTTATTCAATTGCTTACCAAAAATAAAATAATTTCTAAACAGGCAGCGCTTGCCGGAGAGCTCCCTGCTGTTGAAAACCAAGGCCAGAAGTTTATTGCTCTGTTTGAAACATGTTACACATCTCCCTCACGTTGACACAAAAGTATCCTGATGTTGCATGATGCAATGTGTTTTATTTTGTCTTCCTCGTGTAGTGAATGCCACGTCTTCACAAACAGCGGGTGTTATAAGAAGTTCTTTACGGTTGTGGAACACAGCCAATACCTTTGTGGTGAACTACATATACCTGTCTGGACTGCTCCTGTGGCTCCTCCCACAGACCCCTGTATAAAGGCGATTGAGGCCTGAGCCCGGCCTCATTCTCCAGGATGTAGTGCTGTTCATTCTTCCAGTCAATAAAAGCCGATATCTCGCTTCTTACGTCTCAGAGTGAGTTATTGATGGTGCATCAACCTTATTATACATACACGCACTCTTCCACACACTGAACAGTGCGGCTAACTTGTAGGTGGCTGCACGAGCCGTCACTGAGGGCAAGGACTGTGTTGTCAGGATTAATGAGAAGGACTTTGGAGGCTGTGGATCAGGAGTAATGTCATCTGGTTAAAAGAGATCAGGAGACTGCTAAACTGACATCATCTGAAGGTAGAGGAGCTTCCATTAGGAGCAGCACCCCCTTATGTCTACCATTGAATCGTGATGAAGGGTCTCAGCCCAAAACATCAACTGTTTATTACCTTCCACAGATGCTGCCTGGCCTGCTGAGTTCCTCCGGCATTTTGTGTTTGTTGCTCAAGATTGCCAGTATCTGCATTTCAGACCTGCAGATCTTGCCTTCTCCTCCATTTCTTCCTCGACACCAGACTCACTCTGCCTGTCACTCCTACGCACAAGCTGATTCTGCCCTGGTTTTTTAAAAATTCTATCTCCCTCTTCCTCGCTAGAGGTCCTGCTGCCCTGCCTGCCCCATTCCATTTTGTGTCTTGCTCAACTTCTCTTTAATCCACACCAACTAGATTTAATTTACCTTTCTCATTTATTCAGAGACAGTACCAGCTAAAGATGCTTATGTCTGTCTATTAGAGACTAAGGAAGTGTAGGATTATTATACTATGAGAGCTCCTTATTAGGATGCTTTGTAATTGTGAGGTCACAGCTTGAAATTAGTGCACACTCATAATGTTAGAGAGTCACTTGCAAAACTTTTTTTAGAAACACTTGGCTTGTGTCCCGTGCTGGCAGGCCATCTTGGGACATTAGCTTCAGCACGAACTCATCTTTCAGACACGTTTAAGGAACTGTACTTTTCGATGTACCGAGGCTGACGTGTGTAAAATGATGCAGGCTCCAACATATCACAAGTGCCCTCACTGCCGTTAAGAGGCATTTGTTGGTGATAAGATACAGCCCGCTGTGGCTCAGAATGGCTGCAGCACCATGCAGACGTGTCTCCTTCTCCCTCCACACTCTCCACGGGGAGGCAGGAGAGGGACACCTGGCTCATGAAGGAGAAGTCCCAGCCCACCACAGATCAGGAGGATTTTCCACTGTGGCAGTCGATAAATCTTGTGCACCTTGTTTCCGCTGAACTTGAGCCCATATACACTGGCCCCCTGAGGGAAAGGATCAGAGGGCTGCACTGCACAAGGGATGACATCGGGCAGTAGTAGCCTGGAGTCAGTCAGGAGAAGGGACCCATTGTCTCAGTTCCTTGGAGACTGTGCCCAGTCAGTAATGCTCACTCTGTCATTCCAGCTCCAATACCGGGAGCCATTCAGGGGAAGGCTCTTGGGCAGATATTCTAAAACATATGGAAAAGCATTTGTCCTGATAGACTAGCCCCATGAGATATTGGAGTGATGAGTCCATGCCTAACAAACACAGCGACTGAAGGAAGAGGCTACACTCCTTGCTGAGGCACGGTCCTGGTCCTTCAGAGCTGTGCTGAGTCTGACCCGGAAAAAAGGGTCAGCCATGATTGAATGGAGGAGCAGACTTGTTGAGCAGAATGGCCCAATCCTGCTCCAATGCCTTACGGTGTTGTGAACCAGCTGTGGACTAATTGGGGAGAAGGAGGGGGCGGAGAGCCGCATCTTGCGTTGCTGAACCTCAATGCAGACGGCTGTGATCCACTGTCCTCTGCTGCCTCACCAGAGTTCTGGAGACTATACTGACATCTGAACAGCACTGGCTGTGCCTGCCCTGAAGTACGTGAGGGCAGTGGGAAACCAGACCCTTAATGCCACTGAGGTGCACAATCCCTCCTGCAATGGCAGGCTCTCAGGTACTGCCAGTGCAGCCCAACCTCCTCCTCTAGACTGCAGGTTGACAGCTCCTCATCTGGAGCGAGGACACACACCTATCATCAAAGTCAGCTACCTTTGTGCAGTGGTTGCGTTTCAGATTCAGATTCATATTTATCAGCACGTGCGCTGACACACACCCTGCAAAGCATCAATTTGCATAAATAACTGGGGGCAGCCCGCAAGTGCCAACATAGCGTGCCCACAATGCTCAGCAAAACAACACAACAACGTTTCCAAGTCTCTTGAACAACGTGATAAAGGTGCTAAGTGAGTGGATTTTGACACACTGCCTCACAGAAGCAATTGTGTCAGCAAGTTAGCTTATCAACTCGATATTTTGTTCCATTACATAAATAAAAGAGATCCTGCAAATCTTGAGCAACACACACAAAACGCTGGAGATGCTCAGTAAGTCAGGCAGCATCTATGGGGGGTGGGGAAACAAACAGTCTGCATTTCTGGTCTTGTCCTGAAACACTGCATGTATATCCCCCTCCATAGATGCTGCCTGACCTGTTGAGCTCCTCCAGCATCTTGTTCCTTTTAAAGTTGATTTTCCATCTGTACACGTCATGCTGAGTGAAGTCGTTTAACTGACTGCAGATTCCGCTCACCCTTTCTGCCCCTCAGCTCTCAAACCTTTCTTAACCAGGGTAGTTCAGCTGGGTGCATCATTGGAGAATCTCTGCAGCTGTCACCACAGATCACAAGTGCCTTTCTCAATCAATCCCATGTGCTGTTGGAGTATAAACTTCCTCCCTTCTGCGTCTCTTGCCCTTTCCCTGAGCAACATAACGCGTCATTCAGTAGAGAGGATATTGTGCCTCAAAGTGGAAAGCCAACAGGGGGCGCCATGATAGTGTAGTGGTTAGCGCAATGCTATTACATCTCCAGCTGTAAGACCGGGTTCAATCCCTGCCGCTGCCCGTAAGGAGTTTGTACATTTTTCCTGTGGTTGCATGGGTTTCCTCTGGGTTCTCTGGTTTCCTCCCACATTCCAAAGATGCACAGCTGTGGTCATACTATTTTGGCACCAGAAATGTGGAAAACTTGCACAATCCTTGTTGATTTGATTTGATGTAAATGACATGTTTCATGGTATGTTTCAATGTACATGTGATAAATAAAGCTAAGCTTATCTTCATCTATGGTACAATGCCATGAGTTCAGGTACCCAGGATCAGAGTCTGCTGCTGCTAGACTCCAGTATAGCACAATGATTTCTATTGTAGCCACTAAACACTTTAAAATACAGAGATTTCATAGATTTTAAAATAATACAAATTATGTATAAAGTAAAAAATACCACAAAGTATCCAAAGATTGCTTAAAATGAGAGGTCAACATGATTTGAGAGGAACATATATATTTCAAAAGAAAAGGATAAGGATAAGGATAAGGAAAAGAAAAGGATATCATTTTTTACAATGATAAAAAAGCATTGTATTTCAGTCAGAGGGGTGAATCTATGGAACAGTTGTAGTGAGAATTTAAAAACATGCACTACACTTAACAAGTTTAAAAAAATATTTTAAAATAATTTAATGAACAAATATAAAATACAGATTTAAAATGAATGGGAGTAGTGTAAATAAATGACATTTGGAATTGGATTTTTTGTTAAAAGATTATGAAACTTTTTGTTTTGATGTGATGATTGATGCCAAATATGTTGTTGTACAAGTAAGAGGGTAGGCGTAATAAGCTGTAGCTTCAGCCTACACCCATTCAGTCTGTTTTAAAGATATTTATTACTTAATTTTGTCTTGTGAAATCATCATTATGATAATGATGTCGTTGTTTGTGCTCACCAAAAAATAAAATTTCATTTATTCATTCATTCAGGTGATTGCCTGAGACAAGGAGTTTCCTCAGAAATTCTGTTGTAATATCTGGTGTTGTCATGTTGAGTAGGACCCAGGGGCTAGGACCCAGGGGCAGAATCAGTAGCCAGTGACATAAATGACTTCGGATGACCTCAGTGCTGATGACGCTGACAGATGCCATTGATCAGAAAGGGGGGAGGGGTGGGGTGGGGAACTAGGCTTCATGTCCTACTGTCTGCAGGATGGCTATCATTCAAGGATTATCATTGGGAGAAGTACAGAGACAAGTGCATCTTCTTTGAGCTACTGAACATCATTTCTCAGCTCCAGTCACTTTGTTAGGAGGCTTTGTGAGAGCGTAGAAACCACGTTTGGCTGTCAGATCTGTAACTGAATAGATGGAAATGTCAAATGTCAGTGCTGGTCCTGATTGAAATCTCAGCCAGTTCTCTATAAGGCTGCTGAGTGAACTTCTTGATCTTCAGTCTGACTCTGAATGCGGGTCTACTGTGGATGGCCGTAGAATGGGAATATTTTTGAGACCTCAGTATTAGTAAAATCTGGTTCTTCTGTGAGTGAACATGAACTGTTCCTTTTCATTAATGTATCATGTAAGTATATATTTATGGAGATAAGAATTAGGAGTGGGAGTAGTTCCTAGAACCTGCTCCACCATTGCTGATCGGTCTGTAAATTAACCTTGCTCTCTCTGCTAACCTGTAGTAAACCTACACTCTCTCACTTATGAAGAATCTATCTACCTCTGCGTTAAAAACATTTAAAATTTGGTTTCCACCAGTCTTTGAGATAGAGAGAGTTCCAAGAGCTCACAGCCAAATGAGAGAAAAGATTTTATATCATCTCTGCCTTAAACGTACAAAATTTATTTTTGAACAATGATTCTCCAGCAACAGGTAAACCATTTCTGCACATCCAGTTCCACCTTTCGAAATCAGTCACGCTCTTTTATGATTTAATCAAGTCTCCTCTCACTCTTCTTGAATAGATGCGAGCTTAACTTGTCCAATATGTCCTAAAAAGACAGCCTGTCCACTCCAGACATTAGGCTATCAAGTTTCTCTGAACTACTTTCAAGGCAGTTACATCCTTCTTCAAATAGACCAATACTGTAAATTATATTTCGGATTTCCTCTCACCCATGACATTAAACAAAAGCCTCCCTACCTTTGCATTCAACTCACAAAAACATTGTGTTTACTTTATTAATAAATTATATCTTCATACTTCAGCAAATCATGAACTACAAGAGCAATAGTCCATGTGTCTCAGACTCTGCAATCTCTCCTCATCTTCTTTTCCTACCAAAACAAGCATTCACATTTCCCTCAGGTTATCTTGTTCTCACTGCTTTACCAGATCTTTGCCTACTCAGTTAAACTGATCTGTATCTTCTTGTAGCTTCCTCATACCTTCTTTGCTACTTACTCTTCTACCTGTCTTTGCAGGATTGGCAAATTTAACAATCAAGTCCAGTCCCTTCATCCAAGTGTATTGAAGTGTAAATTGTAAAACTTAAGCCCCCAGAACCAGCCTCCATGGTGAAACACTCATTATATCTTACCAACCGGAAAAGGACACATTTATGCTTACACTGTGTCTCTTTCCTAATAGTCAGCCATATACTGCAGCCATATACACCTTGTACCACAATAGGAAAACAGTGCTGGAGAGTCTTGTTCAAAAATGAACCAACAATGTTAGTAACTGATGCTGATATTCAGAATGTACCCAAAAATTATTCTGCATAAACCATCAAATGCTGTATTCTGACATTTATTCTTCAGTTATTTCCAGGTGACATTTTGTTGCCAAACCATTTTCAAAGATTATCTTTTGTTTCATCTACTCAGGACGTCTATCTGGAACATTTGATGTACTGTTTGCACATAAATATTTTTTTTAAGTTGCTTTAAAGTTGTTCCTGTGGAGATAATGTCATTCACTTCGTCCTGAAAATGGAACGAGCTGTAGAATTGTACAGCACCTTGTGACAATTGGGCAGGAGTACAACAGGAAGGAAATAAAACAATGTATTAAAGGGAAAAATATTCTTACAAATCTTGCAGTTAAAATACAGAGCAGAGTATACTGTAGAGTATATGTGCATGCAGTCTACTGTACTGCCATGCATTTTCTAGCCTCGTGCAAAACTGGTAAATTAGAGGGGAGCCGATTTGTGATTATTTTCACCATGTTATCTGTGGAAGTGGTGGAAGGCCTTATGTAAATTGCATTGGATTTTTGATTACAATTGTTGTTTTTGATGCCAATGAATGTCTTCCTTTGGTGAGAGATGTGTGAACGTAATTGAAAACTTGTTTCAGATTTCCTTTAGTTGCTTGTCTGTGAAGACAGAGATTCTGAATATTCATTTTTCCTGCTGTCCCTTTCGCCCTGAGAAGCTTAAATGCTCCTTCTAAAGTATAAAATCAGGGTTTTTAAATGACCACGTCCTCCTGATGGATGAAACATGAAAATCCGTGACCTTCAATTGGAAAATTGTTTTGATTTCATTAAATTAAGTGCATGTAATAGCCCGAAACGGATGCCAGCAAACTCGCCTTGCACCCGGTGGGAGCCAGTCCAGCGTTGGAGCCGTTTACACTTGCAGCAGCATTTACTTTGCAGTGAGCTAGCCAACTCCTCACGGCCCACACAGGCTTCAGCAGAGGATCCAGCCAATCTGCCCATCCGGCATGGAGAGAAAAGCATTCCATTCATCTAATTCGGTTAGTTTAAGATATTCTTCCTAAGCGTACAACTGATTTTCAATACTTTTTCGTGAGTTTTGGAATGTTTGAGAGAGTTAAAGGCATTCACAAGCATCCAACTGAACTAGTAGCTCTGAGAGCTGGACCACACCTGCTGTTGCAACGCTTGTGTGAGTGCAGACAGCCACCGGTCACCATGTTGTTTTGGCCCCTCAACCACACTGGACGTAACAGGATGGGCCAAAGCATGCAGCTAGTGAATGGCTTTCAGTTTCTGTGTATTTGTGACAGAGATCTCTGCCTAGAAAAAGGACTGGTAACAGGGTAACAAGCAGCTGGCCTTGTGCTGTTACTGAGGCAAAATGCCTTGGGTGTAATGGACTGGGCACTGCATGTATCTGGAATCTGGGAACGGAGGGTTGAAGGCAGAGGAGATCAGGGTATAGTGCAAGAAGATCAGGGTCCTGCAGAGGAGACCAACAGTCTGGTTAGGTGGAATCAGAAAGCAGTGCTGGACAATCAGTCAGGGGGATCAAGACTGGCCATTTGTTATTTGAATGGATGGGGGTGTGGTGAAGGGAGGAGGAAGAGCCACTGGCCCAGCAGATCTGCAGCATGTTGGAGACTGAGGGGAGATGAGCTGGAATAGTAGAGATGGAAGGCTGATGCTAAGAAGATGAAGGAATTTATTTCAAGTCCAGCGGTATGTTGAGACCAGGGAGAACCAACGGTGTCCCAGGATAACTTGGTTCAAGACTCCCCCACAAAAGCTCCACTGTTAGGAGCAAATGCTGATGCCCTAAAAGAATTGATCCTCAGCCCTCCAACCTACTCCTTGTGCACTCATCACTGCATGCCCAAATTCTGCTCCAGCTCTATCTAGAGTTTGTAGATGATACCACCATAGTGGACAGCATCTCAAATGATGAGTCAGAGTACAGGAGAGATATAGCGACCCTAAAGATAGAGTCATGACAACGACCTTTATGTTAATGTCAGCAATATGTCATTGACTTCTGGAAAGGGGGCAATGCCCTTGTTCCTCAGTGCTGAGCTTGACTCCTAGGGGTGAATATCGCCTGTCCTGCTCCAACCACATTATGCCAAGACCAAGAAAGCTCACCAGCTTCCACTTCCTCAGGAGGTGAAAGAAATTTGACAGGTTACCCACTGACCCTCACCAATTTCTACCAAAGCACTACAGAAAGCATCCTCTCTGGGTGTATCGTGGCTCGGTACAGCAGCTGCTCTACCCATGACTGAACAGTCATGGACACAGTGCAGCATGTCATGGAAAGGTGCCCCTCCATGCACTCCGTGTACGCTCCTCCCTGCCTCGGTACAGCAGCTGCTCTACCCATGACTGAACCGTCATGGACACAGTGCAACATGTCATGGAAAGGTGCCCCTCCATACACTCCGTGTACACTCCTCCCTGCCTCGGTAAAGCAGCCAGCGTAATCAAACGGCACATCCACCCAGATATTCTGCCTTCTCCCCTGTCCCATCAGGCAGGAGAGCACAACCCTGAAAGCACTTACCACTAGACTTAAGGACAAATTCTACCCCACCATTATAAGACTATTGAATAGTTCCCTAGTACAATAAGTTGGACACTTGACCTCACAATCTACCTCATTATGACATTGTACCTCAATGACTACCTCCACCGTGTTTTCTCAGCAACTGTATTCTGAGTTCTATTGTTGTTTTACCTTGTACTACCTCAATACCCCATCGCAATCAACTGATCAGTATGAACAGTATGTGTGGTAAACTATGTATACCTGTCTGGACACGCCCCCCCCCCCCCCGCTGCTCCTGTGGCTCCTCCCACAGACCCCTGTATAAAGGCGATTGGAGGCACTGCTCCCCCCTCAGCCTCCGAGATGTTGTGGTCCTTTTGCTGCTAATAAAAGCCTATCGTTCACCTCCCGTCTCCGAGAGTTATTGATGGTGCATCAGTAAGCAACCTAAGGTTTTCACTGCTTCTCGTTCCATTTGACATTAATAAACCTATTTACCAATTTACCTCCCACAGGCATCAATGCAGAAATCACATCAGGTACACAAGGGTGACTCAGACCTGGAAATCCCCAGCAAATGAAATAAGCCAAAAATAGTTGTCGATTACATTTCACTAGAACGTCGGGTTTGGGGCACAGAAAGTGGAAAAGTCAATTTCCAGTGTTACAGCACTGTCATGTGCTATGTTACTCTAACTTCTGGACACAAATCATTTAAAATGTAGCGGTAGACCTAGTGGTTAATAACATACTTCAGTTTCGCAAACAACCATTACTAAAAGAAAAATTTGCTTAAATATTTCCATAAATTTGTTTATTCTACACAAAAATAAAATAATTTTATTTGTGCAGCAAATGGGAGAAGAGCACCAATAATCATTCATTATAAAGGTTCAGGTTTTATTGCAGTCAGAGGCAGTCTATCCAACAGTGAATTAGACAGAGTTTTGTAATGGATATTCAGTTCCCAGGGCCCAAGAGGCTCATTGGTGACCTCAGCTTTCCAGCCTTAGCATAACCTTTCCAAAGGGACAGAGTTGGTTGTGAAAAAGTTAAACTTGTAACCAATATTTCTTGCACAGCTTTTTGTTCAAAGTTCAAAGTAAATTTATTATTAACGTACACTTCTGCCAACAACCTGGAGATTTATTTTCTTGCTGGCATTCACAGTAATTGCAAAGAAATGCAATAGAATTGATGAACGACCATGCCCAACAAGGCAAAGAACCAACCTGCAAAAGACAACAAACTGTGCAAAAACAAAAAAGGAAAGAAAAGCAAAATAATAATAATAAATAAATAAACAATAAATATTGAGAACATAAGATGAAGAGTACTTTAAAGTGAGTGCCTAGCTTGAGGGAACAGTTAAGTATTGGAGTGAGTAAGTTTAAGTGAAGTTAGCCCTTCTGGCTTATGAGCCTGATGGCTGGGCAGTAATAACTGCTGAGGCATAACTGTTCTTGAACCTGCTGGTATAGGTCCCAAGGCCCTTACGCCTCCTTCCAAATGGCAGCAGTGAGAAGGGAGCCCGGCCTGGATGGCGGGAATCGTTGATGATGGATGCTGCTTTCCTGCGACAGCATTCCTCGTAGATGTGCTCAGTGGTTGGGAATGGTTTACCAGGCTGTGCCTGCTACTTCTTGTAGGCTATTCCATTCAAGGGATTTCGTGTTTCCATACCAGGACATGATGCAAACATCCTCTATATACTCTACACCAGACATCTATAGAAGTTTGTCAATGTTCTAGCTGGTATGTCAAATTTTCACAAACCTTTAAGGAAGTAGAGGTGCTGCTATGCTTTCTCAGTATCAGCACTTACACCCTGGACCCAGGACACACCCTCTGAAATGATAACACCGAGGAATTTAAACCAGTTGACCCTCTCCACCTCTGATCCCCTGATGAGTACTGACTCATGGACCTCAGGTTTCCTACTCCTGTCATTTATAATCAGCCCCTTGGTCTTGCTGACACTGAGTGAGAGGTTGTGCAGAGGAGATTTACAAGGATGTTGCCTGGATTGGGGAGCATTCCTAATGAGAATAGGTTGGGTGAACTTGGCTTTTTCAATATCCCTTCATTCATCACCAATTTTGAGTTGGCCACTGACAGTGGTGTCATCAGCAAACTTAAATGTGGCTTTAGAGTGTGCTTAGCCTCATAGTCATAAGCATAAAGCGAGTAGAGTGGGGGCTAAGCACACAGCCTCGTGGTGCACCTGTGCTGATGGAGATTGTGGAGGAGATGTTGTTGCCAATCCAAACAGACTGGGGTCTGCAAGTGAGGAAATCAAGGAGCCACTTGCACAAGGAGGTATAGAGGCCTAGGTCTTGGAGATAATTGATCAGTTTTGAGGGGATAATAGTATCAATCACTAGACCATTGCTATACTAAGATAAGGAATGCCTCCTCTTCCATCCCCAAACTGCACGATGGGAAATCGGATGGGAAGTGATCCATCGGAAATGGATCACTTGTCTGTCCTTTTCCTACCTGCATACAGGCAGAGGCTAAAGAGCAAGGCTCCAGAGATACAGACAACAAAGAGGTGGTCATGGGAGGCAGAGAGGTGGCTATGGGATTGCTTCGAGTTGGTTGACTGGGCCATGTTGAAGGACTCCTCTGTGGATCTGAGTGAATACACCATGGTTGTAACGGACTTTATAAAAACAGTTGTAGACGAGTATGTCCCCACGAAATCATTCACAGCCTTACTCACTCAGAAGCTGTGGATGAACCATGAGATCCACAATCTGCTCTGGGCCAGATCAGTTGCATTCAAGTTTGGTGACCAAGAAAGTTACAAGACGTCCAGGTATGATTCCTGAAAAGCCATCTCACAGGTTAAGTGGCAATTCTGGCCTAAACTTGAAGCAATGAAGGATACTTGACAGCTGTGACTGGTCTTGAAAGCTATCACCTCTTACAAAGTGAAATCAAATGTCATAGTGGACAACAGGGCTTTGCTTCCAGATGGGCTCATTGCCTCCTATGTTCGTTTTGACTGTCAAAACATGAAGAAACCATCACAAGCTCCCACAGCCCCCAAAGATCCGGTGATTTCAGTGTCTGAGGCTGATCTGAGAGCATCCTTCACGAGGGTGAAGCCATGGAAAGCATCCAGTCCAGATGGGGTACCTGGCCAAGTACTAAAGACCTATGCTGAGTGTTCAATGAGATCTTTAAGCTCACACTTCAAGAATCTGAGGTACCCACCTGCTTCAGCCAGGCTTCAATAGCACTGGTGCCCAAGAAGAACTCAGTAACATGCCGAAATTACTTACGTCCACGGTGATAAGATGTTCTGAGAGATTGGTGACCTACCACCTGGGACATGCTCTCCTCTTGCTGCTGCCATCAGGAAGAAGCCTCAGAATCCACACCAGGTTCTGGAACCACTGGACCCCTCAACCATCAGGCTCTAGAACCAAAGGGGATAACTTTATTCAGCTTCACTTGCCCCATCACTGAACTGTTCCCACAACCTATGGACTCACTTTGAAGGACTCTTCATCTCGTGCTCTCAATAGTTATTGCTTATTTATTTATTTACTCTTCTGATGATTATTATTTCTTTTTTTTTTCTTGTTGTCTTTTGCAGATTGGTTGTCTGCTCTGTTGGTACGATCTTTCATTGATTCTATTATGCTAATTGGATTGATTGAGTAGGACTGCAAGAAAATGAATCTCAGGGTTGTATACAATGACATATATGTACTTAGATAATGAACTTTAAAACCATGAGGAGGGAAAAGATGAACTATGAAGAATGCTAGCCAAAAATATCAGAGGATACACAAAAGTTTATAAAGAGTAAAAGAGAGGTGAGAGTGGATATCGGACTGCTGGAAAATTATGCTGGAGAGATAGTAATGTGGGGCAAAGGAATGGCAGGTGAACTTAATATATATTTTGCATGCCCAGAATTCAAGAATGTCAGGGGGCAGAAGTGAGTGCAGTTGCTATTACTAAGGAGAAGGTGCTTGGGAAACTGAAAGGTCCAAAAGTAGATAAGTCACCTGGACCAGATGGACTACAACCCAAGGTTCTGAAAGAAGTACCTGAAGAAATTGTGGAGGCATTAGTAATGATCTTCCAAGAATCACTAGATTCTGGAATGGTTCCAAAGGACTGGAAAATTGAAAATATCACTCCACTCTTAAAGAAGGGAGACAGGCAGAAGCAAAGAATTATAGGCCAGTTAGCCTGACCTCAGTGGTTGGGAAGATGTTGGAGTCCATTATTAAGAATGAGGTTTCGGAGTACTTAGAGTTGCATGATAAATTGGCTAAAGTCAGCATGGTTTCCTTAAGGAGAAATGTTACTTGGTGAATCTGTTGGAACTCTTTGAGGAAATAACAGGCAAGATTGACAAAAGAGAATCAGTGGATGTTGTTCACTTGGATTTTCAAAACGCTTTTGACAAGGTACTATAGATGAGGCTGCTTAACATGATAAGAACACATGGTATTACAAGAAAGATACTAGCTGGATAGAAGATTGATTGATTGGCAGGAGACAAAGATTTGGAATATCATGGGCTTACTCTGGTGGCTGCCAGACAAGTTACACAGGAGATGGTATTGGGACCGCTTCTTTTCACGTTATATGTCAACGATTTTGATGACAGAATTGATTACTTTGTGGCCAGGTTTGTGGATGATAAAGAGCTAGTTGGAGGGACAAGGTACTGTTGATGAAGCAGGGAGTCTACAGAAGGACTTGGTGAGATTGGAAGAATGGGCAAAGAAGTGGCAGAAGTAGTCCTACACTTTTGTGGATGGAATAAACGTATAGACTATTTTCTAAACGGGGAGAAAATTCAAAAATCAGAGGTGCAAAAGGACCTAGGAATCGTGTACAGGATTATCTAAATGTTAACTTGCAAGTTGAGTCAGTGGGAAGGAAGCTAAATGCAATGTTAGCATTCATTTTGAGTGGACTAGAATATAAGAGCAAGGATGTGATACTGAACCTTTATAAGACATTTCTCAGACCTCATTTGGAGTACTGTGAGCAGGTTTGGGCTCTTATCTAAGAAATGATGTGCTGGCATTTAGAGAGGGTCCAGAAGAGGTTCATGAGAATGATTCTGGGAATGGAAGGGTTAATGTATGAGGAGTGCTTGATGGCTCTGGGCATATAGAGTGACAGAGACACAGAGTCATAGAGAAGTACAGCACAGAAACAGGACCTTTGACCCATCTAGTCCATGTCAAATCCAATTAAACTGACTACTTCATCAACCTTCACTAGCCCCATAGCCCTCCATACCCCTACTATCTACATACCTATCCATACTTCGTTTAGACGTTGAAATTGAGCTCACATGTACCACTTGTGCTGGCGGCTCATTCCACACTCTCACGACCGTCTGAGTGAAGAAGTTTCCCCTCATGTTCCTTTTAAATGTTTCACCTTTCACCTTAAACCCATGATGTCTGGTTGTAGACCCACACAACCTCAGTGGAAAAAGCCTACTTGCATTTACCCTATCTATATCCCCCATAATTTTGTATACCTGTATCAAATCTCCCCTCAGTCTTCTACATCTTAAAGAATACAGTCCTAACCTATTCAATCTTTCCGTATAATTCAGGTCCTCCAGACCCACAGCATCCTTATAAATTTTCTATGTACTCTTTCAAACTTATTTATATTTTTCCTGTAGGTAGGTGACCAAAACCACAAACGGTACTCCAAATTATGCCTCACCAACATCTTATATACTTTTAACATCCCATCTCCTGTACTCAATACATTGATTTTTGAAGGCCAATGTGCCAAAAATCTTTCTTTACAACCTTATTTACCTGCGATGCCACTTTCAATGAATTATGGACCTGTATTCTCAGATCCTTTGTTCTACCACACTCCACAGTCCTACCATTCACTGTGTAAAACCTATCCTGGTTGGTCCTACTGAAGAGCAAAACCTTGCACTTGTCTGCATTAAATTCTATCTACCATTTTTCAGCCCATATTTCTAGCTGATGCAGCTCCCTCTGCAAGCCATGATAGCCTTCCTCACTGTCCACTACACTTCTTGGTCATCTGCAAATTTGCTTATCTGGTTAAACTCATTATCATTCAGATCATTAATATATATAGACAACAAAGGACCCAGCACTGATCCCTGTAGTGACACACCACTAGTCACATGCCTCCAATAGACAATAGACAATAGGTGCAGAAGTAGACCATTCAGCCCTTCGAGCCTGTACCGCCAATTGGAGATCATGGCTGATCATCTACTATCAATACCCGGTTCCTGCCTTGTCCCCATATCCCTCGATTCCCCTATCCATAAGATACCTATCTAGCTCCTTCTTGAAAGCATCCAGAGAATTGCTCTCCACTGCCTTCCGAGGCAGTGCATTCCAGACCCCCACAATTCTCTGGGAGAAGAAGTTTTTCCTTAACTCTGTCTTAAATGACCTACCCCTTATTTTCAAACCATGCCCTCTGGTACTGGACTCTCCCAGCATCTGGAACTTATTTCCTGCCTCTATCTTGTCCAATCCCTTAATAATCTTATATGTTGCAATCAGATCCCCTCTCAATCTCCTTAGTTCCAGCATGTACAAGCCCAGTCTCTCTAACCTCTCTGTGTAAGACAGTCCGGACATCCCAGGAATTAACCTTGTGAATCTACGCTGCACTTCCTCTACAGCCAGGATGTCCTTCCTTAACCCTGAAGACCAAACCTGTACACAATACTCCAGGTGTGGTCTCACCAGGGCCCTGTACAAATGCAAAAGGATTTCCTTGCTCTTGTACTCAATTCCCTTTGTAATAAAGGCCAACATTCCATTAGCCTTCTTCACTGCCTGCTGCACTTGCTCATTCACCTTCCATGACTGATGAACAAGGACTCCTAGATCTCTTTGTATTTCTCCCTTACCCAACTCTACACCGTCCAGTCAGAGAGGCAGCCATCTACTACCGGTCTCTGGCTTCTCCCACAAAGCCAATGTCTAATCCAATTTACTACTCATTTTCAATGCTGAGAGACTGAGCCTTAGTGACCAACTTCCCATGCAGGACCTTGTCAAATGCTTTGCTAAAGACCCTTTGCACTGCCTTGCCTTCATCCACTTCCCAGGAAACTTCTACAAAAAACTCTGTAAGATTGGTTAGACAAGACCTACCATGCACAAAGCCATGCTGACGATCCTTAATCAGTCCATGTCTAGCCAAGTACTTATACAGTATATCTGGTCCTTTAGAAGACCTTCCAGTAACTTTCCCACTACTGAAGTCAGGCTCACTGGGCTATAATTCCCAGGTTTTTGCTTAGGGCCTTTTTAAAACAGTGTAACAACATTGATTATCCTTCAATTCTCTGGTACATCTCCTGTCACTAAGGATGATTTAAATATCTCTGCTAGAGCCCCAGCAATTTCTGCACTTGCCTTGTCAGGCCCTGGTGATTTATCCACCCTAATTTGCCTCAGGATAGCAAACTCCTCCTCCTCTGTAATCTGTAGAGGGTCAATGAAATTGATGCCACTTTGCCTCACTTCGATAGACTCCGTATCCATCTCCAGAGTAAATACAGATGCAAAAAATGTATTTAAGATCTCCCCCCATCTATGTGAGCTCCACACATGGTTACCATTATGGTCTTCCAGAGAACCAATTTCATCTCTTGAAATCCTTTTACTCTTAACATATCTGCAGAATCCCTTAGGAACCTCCTTCACCTCATCTGCTAGAGCAACTTCATGGCTTCTTTTATCCCTCCTGATCTCTTACATTTCTTATACTCCATAAGCACCTCATTTGCTCCTACCTGCCTATACCTGCTACATATCTCCTTTTTTTTTTATTTTAACAAGGGCCTTACTATCTCTTAATGCCATAAGATATAGGAGCAGAATTAGGCCATTCAGCCCATCAAGTCTGCTCTGCCATTCTATCATTGCCGATCCC
Source organism: Hemitrygon akajei (assembly GCF_048418815.1). NCBI lineage: Eukaryota > Metazoa > Chordata > Chondrichthyes > Myliobatiformes > Dasyatidae > Hemitrygon > Hemitrygon akajei. The sequence goes on from NC_133126.1 coordinate 163,865,176, forward strand.
GAATCCCACTCAACCCCAAGGTTCCCTTCACTTGTTAACTTTACCTTTAATTCTCCCAAGTCATTGAGTATATTTAACACAGATGTGAATAGGTTCTTGGTTAGGGAGAAAGCAGGAGAATGGGGTTGAGAGGGATAATAAATCAGCCATGTTGGAATGGTGGAGCAGACTTGATAGGCTGAGTGGCTTAATTCAGCTCCTATGCCTTATGGTCTTATATCTGTGTAGTCAGAGAGTCAGCTCTCAAGGAGTTAATTTTGGGTGCCTGGGTTTCTGTCCCCAGAAGCTTTTAAACCATCTGTGTGAATTACTTTGTCCCAGCAAAGGTATCTGAAAAATGTCACATGTGAATAATGTCAACTAGTAGCAAAGCAGTATAGATGTTGAAAAGCATTTGAGGATTGTTAGGAACGACAAGAATGAGAGAAAGATGGGGTGATAGAAAGAAGAACTAGAATTCATTCCTCAGGCTTCAGTTTCTGCGGCTCATTGGCATGTTCTCTTAATTCTTTATTTGTTAACTCTTAATTGTTTTATCAAAATGAAAATAGACTATTTTGCTAGCTGGAAGTATCCTCCTTGTTGGGGGCGAAGTACAAGTAGTGAGTATTGGCAGCTGGACCTCACTGCATGAAAGTAAGCTAGTCTTTGAACAGTAAAACTACAAACAAGAGAAAATCTGCAGATGCTGGAAATCCAAGCAACACACACAAAATGCTGGAGGAACTCAGCAGACCAGACAGCATCCGTGGAAAAGAGTGAACAGTCAACATTTCAGGCCAAGACCCTTCGTCAGGACTGGAAAAAAAATGACGAGAAGTCAAGAGTAAGAAAGTGGAGTGAGAGGAGGAAGAAGTACAAGGTGATAGGTGAAACTGGGAGGGGGTGAGAAAAAGAGAAGAAAGAGATAAAGAGTTGGAGAAGGGAGTTTCTGATAGGAGTGGGCAGAGGATCATGGAAGAAAGGGAAGGCGGAGGAGCACCAGAGGGAGGTGATGGGTAGGGGAAATAGGAATGGGGAATGTTGATGGAGAGGCAGGGCAAATACTGGAGGTTCAAGAAATCGATGTTCATGCCATCAGGTTGAAGGCTACCGAGACAGAATATAAAGTGTTGGTCCTCCACCTGTGTGATCTCATCGTGACAGTAGAGGAGGCGGTGGACTGACATATTGGAATTGAAATGGGTGGCCACTGGGCTATCACACTTTTTCTGGCGGACAGTGTGTAGATGCTCAGCGAACCGGTCTCCCAATCTACATCGGGTCTCTCCGATATACAGGAGGCCATACCGAGTCTACCAGATACAGTACTGACCTCAGCAAGCTCACAGGTGGAGTGTCGCTTCACCTGGAAGGACTGCTTGGGGCTCTGAATGGTAGTGAGGGAGGAGGTGTAGGGGCAGGTGTGGTATTGTTCCACTTGCAAGGCATCTCTACCACAACCAAAATAAATAGACAAAAATCTAACATGGTTATGAACTAGTATGTAAAATAAGACCATAAGATAAATAAAAGGAGAATTAGGCAGTTTGGGCCATCAAGTCTGCTCCACCGTTTCATCATATCCTCATCCCCGGTCTCCAGCCTTCTCTCTGTATCACTTCGCACCCTGACTAACCAAGAATCTACCAAATTCTGCATTAAATATACCCAACGACTTAGCCTCCACCACCGCTGGTGGCAACAATTTCCACCAATTGGTGGCATCACTGCCTAAAGAAATTCCTTATTTCTGTTCTAAATGGATATCCCTTTATTCTGAGGCTGTGTGCCCTGGTCTTATACTCACCCACCATAGGAAACATTCTCTCCACACCCACTTGTATCAAGGTCTTTCAACATTTGGTAGATTTCAATGATGTCCCCCCTCATTCTTCTGAAATCCAGTGAACATAGGCCCAGAGCTATCATTGCACCTCATATGACAAGCCCTTCAATTCCAGAAGCATTCTCGTGAACCTCCTTTGAACCCTCTTCAATGTCAGCACATCCTTTCTTAGATAAGGGGACCAAAACTGCTCACAATACTCCGAGTGAGGCCTTACATTGCCTTATAAATCCTTAACATTACATCCTTGCTTTTATATTCTAGTCCTCAGATATGAATGCCAATGTGGCATTTGCCTTCCTCATCACAGACTCAACCTGTAAGTTAACCTTTAGGGAATGCTGCACGGAAAAAGTCCCTTTGCACCTCTGATTTTTGAATTTTCTCTCCATTTAGAAAATAGTCTACGCTTTCATTTCTCCCACCAAAATGCATGACCATACACTTCCCGACACTGTATTCCATCTGCCACTTCCTTTGCCCATTCTCCTAATCTATCAAAGTACTTCTGCAGCCTCTCTCCACCAACCTTCATATTGCCTACAAACTTGGCCACAAAGCCATCAATTTTGTCATCCAAATCATTGACAAATAACATACAAAGAAGCAGTTCCAATTAGACCACTGTGGAACGCCACTAGTCACCAGCAGCCAAACAGAAAATTCTCCCTTTGCCTGCTGCCAATCACACAATGCTCTATCCATGCTAGAACCTTTCCAGTAATACCATCAGGCTCTTATTTTGTTAAACAGCCTCAAGTGTGTCAAAGGCCACCTTAAAATCCAGGTGCACAACATCCACAGATTCTCCTTTGTCTATCATCCTTGTTATTTCTTCAAAGAATTCCAATAATTTCTCAAGCAAGATTTTCCCTTGAGGAAACCATGTTGACTTTGGCCTATTTTATAATATGCCTCCAAGTACACTGAAACCACATCCTTAACAATCGACTCCAACATCTTCCCAACCACTGAGGTCAGACTAACCAGCCTATAATTTACTTTCTTTTGCCTGTCTCCCTTCTTTAAGTGGAGTGAAATTTGCAATTTTCCAGTCCTCTGGACCATACCAGAATCCATTGATTCTTGAAAGATCATTACAAATGCCTCCACAATCTCTTCAGCCATCTTTTCAGAACCCTGGGGTGTACACCATATGTTCCAGGTGACTTATCTACCTTCAGACCTTTCAGTTTCCCAAGCACCTTCTCGCTAGTAATGCACCTTGACACATTTCAGACCCCTGACACTCTCACACTTCTGGAATACTGTTAGACTGTGAAGACTGATGCAAAATATTTACTCAGTTCATCTGCCATTTCCTTGACCCCTATTACTACTTCTCCAGCATCATTTTCTAGTGGTCCAATAACTACCTTGCCTCTCTTTTATACTTTATACATCTGTAGGAATTTTTAGTATCCTTTTTAATATTATTGGCTAGCTTACCTTTGTATTCCATCTTTTCCTTCTTTGTGATGTTATTAGTTGCTTTCTGTTAGTTTTTAGAAACTTCCCAATCCTCTACCTTCCATCTAATTTTTGCTCTATTTTGCCTTTGATGTTGGTTTTGACTTCTGTTGTAAAATAACCCAAAGATGTCCTGCCTTCTTGTAGAAGGTCCATGAGTTTTAATGATACAATAATAATTAACTGTGCAACAAACTCTGATTAAAAATAAACACACAAAACTTTGTGAATTGCAATAACCTATATTAAAATCCATAATATTGTAGAGTTATCTATAGTAAATTTCTTTATATCAATTCAGCTTCTACCTTAATCACACGTGACCATCCCAGCCTTTACAGACTTTGAACTAATGCAACTTTTGCTGGTATCTGCACTGAGCATGCCCAATATTGGAAGCTCTGGAGTCTGGGCACAGGAGTACATTCAGCCAGAGACTCATTCCACTGAGATGCAACACTGAGCGTCATAGGAAGTCATTCCTGCCTGTGGCCATCAAACTTTACAACTCCTCCCTCGGAGTGTCAGACACCCTGAGCCAATAGGCTGGTCCTGGACTTATTTCCACTTGGCATGATTAACTTATTATTATTTAATTATTTGTGGTTTTATATTGCTATATTTCTTCACTATTCTTGGTTGGTGCGGCTGTGACTAAACCCAATTTCCCCTCGGGATCAATAAAGTATGTCTGTCTGTCTGTCTCTGGTTTAATCTCTTTTTCATCAGAAACTGTAATGGCAATTTCTACAGTCTATGACATTGACAGAAGATTGGAGAATATGAATCTACTGCAAGGTCCAAGAAGAAAAGTCCACAAGCTGTTTGAAGCAAACAAAGGAACTTCACCGATAGTTTATTTGGAATTCTTAATTGTTGCTATAACAAAGAAAATGATAGACAAAAGAAGACATTATTTCCTAAAGAACAGTACTGCATCATACATGTACAATTTTACAAAATAAATGAGTGCAAATAGATTTCATCAGAACATTCACAGTGGCATCTTCCATTAAACTGGGAATTTTTAAAACCTTTAGAGAGATGAAAATATTTTGGCAAAGCTTGTAATGGGAGAGGTCTGCATCCTATGCTAATCAGTGTGAAAAATCATTTGAAGTGGTTTATTCAGCAAGGTTTCTTAGATGCACAAAGCAAAAGTGCCCTGTGCTAAATCCAATGACTTTAACAAGGACTAGCATACCCTTAGATGCAGACTCATACACATCCAAAACAAACAGGCAATATCATCAAATGTCCATGACTGAAAAGTGATTGATTAACAGTTTTTCTAATTGTAGAGACTGATCTTTTAATGTTGCTCAGTTTTTATGTTTTTCCCAGATGGTACCATACGCTTCTCTTAAAACGTTTTTCAAGCAAGAACAGAAACTAACCATGTTATTTCAGTATTCTGGAGAAGATAAGAGTATATTCAGAGAGCGCATGAAATCATGGAAATGTTTTAGTACATAATCGAAGCAGATGATGTTTCTTGTGAAAATTAGAATATCTACAAACATATCCAAATAAAATGCTAGACCCAGTCAAATAATAGAACTTTTGCTTATGAGGTCTAGCAAAGCCATGACTGAAGCAAATTGCAGGAAAACAGCCATAAGCAAGAAGAAACATTGCATGGGGAGTTTTCTTTCCATAGCCAATCCATTATCATGCCAAGGGAGCATCAACAACACAAAAAAGCTACAGGCAGAGGACTGTCATCAACTAAAGTCTTCCTTACATGCAAGTGTGTGATCTGAAAATGAGAGCCCTGGATACTGTAATAGTGGACCGTTCTGAATGGAGTGGTAAAGAAAAAACTGCACCATGTTTCATTGTTTAGAGTTTTCACAGCAAGTCACGTCGAGAGAGAATTTACTGGTGAATTTTTCTGAATTTTACAGAAAGTGATTGCGAGTCTCACCGATCAGTATTTCAGGCTGTGAGGTGGCTTTTATTGGAGTGGGAGGATTTCTGTATTAGTTTTATGCAGATGTTTGTTGAAACACTTGCAATTTAAACAGCATGATTATGAAAGTCAGTAATACCACAGTATTTTTGTTTGTAGACGATATCACACAGTGATAACAAAGAAATATCCTACAGCAACAGCACTGAAGCCCCGTGCAATCTAATTTACAGCAATACCTCACGAGATGCAGACACAAATACAAAAATATAAAATTTGAACCATAATGCACTTTTCCTTTACTGCATCAGTGGAAACTATTTTATCCAAAATTAGAGGATTCAACTGTGGGAATTTAAAAGATTTAGACACTTTCGTGTGTTTCATTAGACCATTGAAAATTAATTATTTGTCAGATTATAGTATGTTGAATGGTAGAAAACTAGTAGGTTAAAAGCAAATACCTTTCAGGTGAAATATTTTTAAAAAGACATTGCATGTCTGTTTTTAAGAACATTCCAGCAGCTGTTTAATCTTGTATGAAGATTATAATTTGGCCATTTTAACACAAGACGTAGCCATGCCGTTGAGACTGCAGAGTGCTTTCCAGCAAGAAAAAGTAACGTAGCATGTAATTTAAAGATCCAGTATGAAAAGTTCTCAAAGCTTGAGCTACATACCGTGCTAAGAACATTTCAGCAAACAGTTCCTTTCGGCACCTCATAGCATGCAAACCTGTGAAGTGCTTGGACTTTTGCACCAAACCTCAGGCAATTATTTGTGCGAAGGGTAGTCTTTTACAAAATACAGAGCGATTGTGTGGACGCCTAAAGACCAGTATCAAAGAAAGAAATGCATGCCAGGGTCACAAGGGTTTATTGATCTTCAGCATCATCCTCATCCAGAGATACTACACCTGAGGAAGCAACGTCTGATACCTTCCTCCGCCCTTCGTATTCCCCATCCTCCTTCTTACAAATGCTTTTGTAGTCTTGGCATGACATATCGTCTTCTTCTGGAGTAAAACAAGATTCAGCATAAGACACAGAATAAGAGGAGTCCTCGCAGATAAGGTTCCTAAAGGCACATTCAGTGTTTCCGTTTGGGTGCAGCTGAGAAATCACATCCTGATGACCGGGCATTGCACCGATCTGGCCAAACAGTTTTGCAGCTAATTCGGTCGGGGTCCCCAGCTCCATTTTGAGCAAAGGATGGTCCTCCAGACTGCACAGACTTGAACAAAGGGTCTCTGGGGAGACAGTCTGGGAGGACTCACTCTCCTGTTCACATGACGTCTGCCGCACTGTAAGTTGGCACAAATGACTGTGCAACCTGTCTCTTGAATAACTCACTTGTGGGTGCTGTCCTGCTTGATCTGAAACAAAAAGATGGTATCTCGTGAATAGTGGCACATTTACTGATTATTGGTCATTATTCTTAACAGCAGATTAAGATTCATTGCATTTATTGTAAAATCTAAATAAGATACACCATACTTTCATTTAAAGCATCCAAAACAAAAAACAAAGTACTGAATAGGATTTATAGCCACTCCTATTAAAGCTTCCCTTCCCACAGCCCTCCAGCTAGAAATGGAAGATGTGGCCAAATAAATTTCCGCATAAATTTGTGCTTATGCCCATTCATCTCCACCGCTTAAATCACAAAGCTGGCCAAAAGAACATCTGAAATGGCATTAGGGTGGTATATATCCGGCATCAGGGTATAAAATTACTCTAGAGTGAGAGTAGTGCCATTCCCCGTATGATCACTCATTTGAGCACGGTTCTGGCAACTTATTAAGCACTCATTTTGGCAAAGCTTCAGTCTTTCAAGTTCAAAGTAAATTTATTATCTATGTATTTATATGTCACCATACACTACCCAGTTTTCATTTGCTTGCGGACATTCACAGTAGAACAAAGAAATACAATAGAACCAATGAAAAAATGCATGCAAACAAAGACTGACACACTACCAACGTGCAAAAGAAAATAAACCAGCAACTACAAAATAGCATTAATAATAAATAAAATAACAAATGAATAAATAATAATGAGAACAAGTTGAAGAGCCCTTGAAAGTGAGTCCATTGGTTGTAGAATCAGATCAGTGTTGAGGTGAGTAAAGTTATGCATGCTGGTTCGGGAGTCTGATGTTTGAAGGGTAACAACTGTTCCTGAGCCTGGTGGAGTGAGGCCTAAGGCTCCAGTACCTCCTTCCTGATGGCAGCAGCCACTCCCCATGGTAACCAGACAGTATCACATACTGTAAGGAGGAGTAATGGCCCCAGATGTTGTCATTCCCACCAGAAAGATAACATTGGACAGCAAAGCTTTTGCTTCCTGTATACTCTTGGGTCTATCTTATGGAATTTTGGCTGCTAATCATGAAAATTGCCACAAAAATTTCCTGTCACACACCACTTTTGTGAAATCACCTATATTTATTATTTCAATTCATAATTCAAGTCAGAATAACTGATTCCAAGTTGAAGGAAGGCATTTTTGTTAGTCCAGAAATCAAAGAGGTCATCAGTGACAAGCAATTCAAAGAATTTCTACTGGGACTGGAGAAAATTGTATGGAAGGTATTCAAGGATGTTGTTGAAAGTTTTCTTGAAACCAAACTATATGCAGTTGGTTGCCAATATGTTTCAAGCACACAAAACCATGAAGTGTGACATGTCACTAAAGATTCATTTTCTACATTCCCATTTAGAATTCTTCCCTGCAAATCTTGGTGCTGTCAGTGATGAGGATGGTGAAAGGTTTCACCAGGACATGGCTGAAAAAACAGTATCAGGGCAACTGGAATCCATCAATGCTGTCTGATTATTTTTGGACACATAAGCGAGAAGCCTCAGACATTCGAGTATGAATGAAAATCAACAACAAAACATTCTTAGCTTAGTTGAACTTCTGCAAAGTGTCAGCACCATTATGCAATTAAATGCATTATAGTCAAAAAAAGTTAATTTCTTGTTTCTCCAAATTCCTACATGATACAAGGAGTCTGAAATTATATTGGTGTTCAGCTTCAAGCGATCTAGCAAAACAAAACAATATTCTGAGGAAGCAGCAGTTTTGAAAAAAATTATTGTCCTGTGTAAACACGCTGAATGCCAGGGGATCTCTGAAGGCTGTGCTGAGTAGAGTCTGGTGACAAGTATACACAGTCGTTAGGTGTGACAATTTATAATCAAATGGACAGATTGATAGAATCATTTGGTTCACTTTGGGCATCATGATTTTGCAGACTCCTTGCCGGAAGCATTTTCTCTATCAAGAAGTCTTTCATATCCCAGGCAAACAATGCTTCATTCCCTCTACTCTGCTGGTAATGGAACCCTGGCTACTGAGTTGGGATGTCCTTCCAGCTGTCAACTTCTGCTTCCTGCGCCTGCCTTAAGCATTAGATCTCTTTGTCATTCTTTCTCTGCCTTCAGAAGGCAGGTTATGGAGTATGCAGTGTCCCACTGAAAAGGTCTCTGCGCCTGTGTAGATAGATAGATAGATAGATAGATAGATAGATACTTTATTCATCCCCATGGGGAAATTCAACTTTTTTCCAATGTCCCATACACTTGTTGTAGCAAAACTAATTACATACAATACTTAACTCAGTAAAAAATATGATATGCATCTAAATCACTATCTCAAGAAGCATTAATAATAGCTTTTAAAAAGTTCTTAAGTCCTGGCGGTAGAATTGTAAAGCCTAATGGCATTGGGGAGTATTGACCTCTTCATCCTGTCTGAGGAGCATTGCATCGATAGTAACCTGTCGCTGTGTATGGTGCAATTCACCCCCAACTACTACAGGTAATGGAACCATTGTTTTTGAACACCAGTGCTGCTTTCTGCAATAGGACCATAAGACTATAAGATATAGGATCAGAATTAGGCCATTCAGCCCATCGAGTCTTCTCTGCCATTGATCATGGCTGATCCAGTTTTCCTGTCAGTCCCAATCTTTGGTCTTCTCATCTTGTCCCTTCATGCCCTGACCAATCAAGAATATATCAACCTCTGCCTTAAATATACATAAAGACTTGGCCTCCACAACTGCCTGTAGCAAAGATTTCCACAGATTCATCACCCTCTGGCTAAAGAAACTCCTCATCTCCATTCTAAAATGACACCCCTCTGTTCTGAAACTGTGTCCTCTGTCTTAGATGCTCCTAACATAGGAAACATCCTCTCCTCATCCACAGTATCAAGGCCTTTCACCATTTGATAGGTTTCAATGAGGTCACCAATCATTCTTCTGAATTCCAGTGAATACCAGGCCCAGAGCCATCAAACACTCTTCATATGACAGGCCATTCAATCCTGGAATCATTTTCCTGAACTTCCTTTGAACCCTCTCCAGTTTCAGCTCATCATTTCTAAGGGGCCCAAAACTGCTCACAATACTCTCACACATCATTTTCCAGTAGTCTGATATCCACTCTCATCTCTCTTTTATACTTTATGTATCCGGAGAAACTTTTGGTATCCTCTGTAATAGTATTGTCTCTTTTACTTTCATATTCCATCTTTACCTTCTTAATAACTTTTTTAGTTGTCTTCTGTTGGTTTTTAAAAGCTTCCCAATCCTCTATCTTCCTACTAAATTTTGCTCTGTAATATGCCCCCTCTTTGGCTTTTATTTTGGCTTTGACTTCTCTTGTTAGCCATGGCTGTGTCATCTTGCCTTTAGAATACTCCTTCCTCTTTGGGATGTATACACCCTGTGCCTTTCAAACTGCTTCCAGAAATTCCAGCCATTGCTGCTCTGCTATCATCCCTGCCAGTGTTCTTTTCCAATTAATTGCGGCCAACTCCTCTCTCATGCTTCTGTAATTCCCTTTACTTCACTGTAAAACTGATACATCACCTTTTCCTTCTCAAACTTCTGGGTGAATTCGATCATATTATTATCACTTGCCCCTAAGGGCTCTTTTACATTTTAAAAATTCATTTACAGGATGTGGGTGTCATCAGCTAAGCCAGCATTTATTGCCCACCCCTAGTTGCCCTTGAGAAGGTAGTGATCAGCTGCCTTCTTGAACTGCTACAGTCCCTGAGGTGTAGGTACACCCACAGTGCTATTGGGATTAAACGCTCTAATCAATTCTGGTTCATCGCACAACGCCCAATCCAGAATACCTGATCCCCTAATGGGCTCAACCATGAGCTGCTCTAAAAAGCCGTCACGTAGGCATTCTAGAAATATCCCCCTCTCGGAATCCAGCACCAACCAGATTTTTCCAATCTACCTGCAACATTTCTGGCTTTTGTGTGGTTGTTTTAACAGCAGCCATCTTCTGAAATTCAAGGAGGAGTTCAAGCATAGTCACTTTCTTGGAAGATGCCAGCTGTTCAACATGTTGGTGTGAATTCCCCAAGAAAGGAGCACCGCTGTGTTTTTTTCTGGAAACACATTAACGATGGGGATATCCCTCTGATGATCCACTAGCTCCCGAAAACCTTTTCTTAATAATAAGAGGTAGAAACACTGAGGCTGCAAATATTTTGCTCATCCTAGAGGTGAAGGTACATGAAATTCCAAGGAAGTAAAGTTAACAAGACTAGCAAAACAAAATCACCTTCAATGTGTTAACGGAGAGTCTTCGACATGAAAGATAGAAATCTGCCTCACTGTTTGAGCTTTCCCAGCATTTTCTGTGATCATTTCAGATCTCAAGCCTCTGCAGGTTTTGCTTTTCAACAGCTTGAAGTCTTTCTGCTGAAAGATTAGCCACTAAATTGTATTGAATGCAACCACTAAGTAGCTTCAAAAGTGCATCATGTGGAAGCACCTGATAGTGATAAACCAAAGAAAGTACTTCCAGAAGTATTAATGTTGGCACTTAAATTTTCCAATGCATTTGAATTGTCCATAACAACACCATATGTCAGGGACATCTGTTATAGATTCTGGCAACCTGCATTGCCATGGCAGTGATTTCCATATAAGTCCCCGAGTGCTTCTGATGGCAGGAACAGAGCAATCAGATGCTCATCCCACAACATCACTGCTCTTCCACTGATCTCGAATTCCAAGATCTAAAGATGAAAAAGCTGGGCAGTGTCCGCTCCTTATATTGGAAACTAAGAGATGCCTATAAGTGCAGGTCAGACAAGTGAAAGAATGGCTCTGGTTATGAATTCTGCCAACTTAAGACGCATAACAGCCATAGGCAAGGATCACACATGAATAATGGAGTGATAACCGGCCAAGGGATCATGGGCCAGAGAGAAAACATCAGCAGGAGGCTAAAAAGTAAATTAATGATAAAATATTTTAAAAGTGATGATGTGGTGTAAGGTTAGCAGATGTGCAATGACTAGCAACATTCCTTTTAGAATTTCAGAAGTAAAAAAAAAATCTAGTGGGTAAGACAGAGAAAGAAGGAGCACAAAATTCAGGTCTTAAGTAACATTATTACTTATAACACTGATGAAGGGTCACAAAATATCAACTGTTTATTCCTCTCCATAGATGCTGCCTGACCTATTGAGTTCCTCCAGCATTTTATTCTGGACTTCCAGTATCTGAAGCATCTCTTGAATTTATTGTTACCTATAAACTTTTGACATAGAACCAGAGAACATTACAGCACAGAAACAGGCCTTTTGGCCCTTCTTGGCTGTGCCGAACCATTTTTTTGCCTAGTCCCACTGACCTGCGCCTGGCCCATATCCCTCCATACACCTCTCATCCATGTACCTGTCCAAGTTTTTCTTAAATGTTAAAAGTGAGCCCACATTTACCACTTCATCTGGCAGCTCATTCCACACTCCCACCACTCTCTGCGTGAAGAAGCCCCCCCTCCTAATGTTCCCTTTAAACTTTTCCCCCTTCACCCTTAACCCATATCCTCAAGTTTTTTTCTCCCCTAGCCTCAGTGGAAAAAGCCTGCTTGCATTCACTCTATCTATACCCATCATAATTTTATACACCTCTATCAAATCTCCCCTCATACTCCTACGCTCCAGGGAATAAAGTCCTAACCTATTCAACCTTTCTCTGTAACTCAGTTTCTCAAGTCCCGGCAACATCTTTGTAAACCTTCTCCGCACTCTTTCAACCTTATTAATATCCTTCCTCTAATTTGGTGACCAAAACTGCACACAATACTCCAAATTCAGCCTCACCAATGCCTTATACAACCTCACCATTACATTCCAACTCTTATACTCAATACTTTGATTTATAAAGGCCAATGTACCAAAAGCTCTCTTTACTCCCCTATCTACCTGTGCCACCACCTTTTAGGGAATTTTATACAGTATCTGTATTCCTAGATCCCTCTGTTCTACTGCACTCCTCGGTGACCTACTATTTACCTTGTATGTTCTACCTTGGTTTCTTCTTTCAAAGTGCAATACCTCACACTTGTCTGTATTAAACTCCATCCGCCATTTTTCAGCCCATTTTTCCAGCTGGTCCAGGTCCCTCGCAAGCTTTGAAAACCTTCCTCACTGTCCACTACACCTCCAATCTTTGTATCATCAGCAAATTTGCTGATCCAATTTACCACATTATCATCCAGATCATTGATATAGATGACAAATAACAATGGACCCAGCACTGATCCCTGTGGCACGCCACTAGTCACAGACTTCCACTCAAAGAAGCAAACATCCACTACCACTCTCTGACTTCTCCCACTGAGCCAATGTCTAATCCAATTTACTAACTCACCATGTATACCTAGCGACTGAATCTTCCTAACTAACCTCCCATGCGGGACCTTGTCAAAGGCCTTACTGAAGTCCATGTAGACAACATCCACTGCCTTCTCTTCATCCACTTTCCTTATAACCTCCTCGAAAAACTCTAATAGATTTGTTAAACATGACCTACCACACACAAAGTCATGTTGACTCTCCTTAATAAGTCCCTGTCTATCTAAATACTTGTAGATCCTATCTCTTAGTACTCCTTCCAATAATTTACCTATTACCGACATCAAACTTACTGGCCTATAATTTCCCGGATCTTATAACAACACTATTTTTTCAAACTTTTTACCATTTTTACACTGGAGTGAGCTAAAGGAAATATGCACAAGGATCATTAACAAAAAAAAACAGGATAGCTTATAAATAATAATTTCTATAGCAACACTCCTGCAGTTCTATAGTTGCAGACTAATTATAAATACCACAGAAATGCTTGTAAAGGTCACCATTACCAGCTGTTTGTGTGCTGTCAGTAGTTGGTACAAAATCTTCATCATACGAATCATCATTTGACTCATCACCATCGACAGACGACCATGCTTTCAGTTTAGCCTCTGCAATTTCAAACTGTTCCGCCACACCTGAAATACAACTGATATCATGTAAAACTACTGTGTAAACAGATTAGTGAAACAAAACCAAAAAAAAAGTTACCCAGTCAAAAGTTTCAACAGTCTGGAAGAAGATGCATTACAATTGCTCTCTGAACTGCAACTCATTCCTCAATGGGAGAAAAGCAACAACAATTTGCATTTACAAAGAATAAAACTGTAAAATGCTGGAACCAATCAGTGGGTTAAACAGCATCTGTGGAGAGGAACACAGTGTTTCAGGCTGGAGACACTTCAACAAATTTGGGAAAGACAAGTTAATTTTAAGTTATAGAGAATGTGAAGTCAGGGTTCATCTGGTTGATGAAGTGCAGTAGGGTCCAGTGGCTCAGGATGTGTTAATGGAGTGTGGAAAACTGAGACAATATCATAAATTGATGAAATGCAGTGGAAATAGCCAGTTTTGATACAGGTAGAAAGGGAGAATTAACTCAAAGTGTAAAATTCAAAGTTGCAGCCAACTTGGTATATTTCCCAAACTTTTTAAGCTCTTTCATATTTTCCAATGTCCCTTCAAACTTGCCAATGCCTCTCTTAGTAACAATATTCTTTGCGGTGCCCCCATAGTGCAAAAACATGTCTACCATATGCTAACATGAGAAAAATGATTCTGCTTTAAAAATTTAAAGAAGATGCAATACTTTTCATGCAGGGAAATTGTGAGAACATTCTTCTCCCAGTGTTTTGCTTATATATTTCCAATTTTCAGATGAAAGTGGACACTGCACTTTTTGCCTAGATTAAATTGATATTGTCACCCTGCAGTTTCATATATGTTCATTATGTCATACAGATCAGCTAGGTATGCCACATCTCCACACAGACGTTCCATCTTGTTTACCAAGCTCTTGTCAACTTTGAACAAAAATTCAACCACAAAGATCAAAGAGATCAAAGAAACGCTTTAAGCAACAGCCCTTTGACAGCCAAAGCATTTCAGCGTGAAGAAGGAAGCATTCAAACTCTTTGTTACCTTGGCATAACTGGTGAAATATTCTGCTATTTAATGGATGAGCTTTAATTTTGTTGATAACAGATATTACAAGAGTCTTGCTTGAAAAGCGTCACTGGCTGAGATTTTTGGCCACGAGATGTTGATGATGAATTACACAATGGACTGAAAACAGACTTGGTTTTTCTTTGTTCATGAATGCCATTAAATCAGCGTGGCAACCTGTCATATATGGTGCTCCATCTGTTGCACAAGAAATCATGTTCCTAATTGGAATACTTGTATCCTCAGTACCGGTATATATTTTGAGTTCGCTGTAGATTGATTCTCCGTTGATATTTGTTTTTAAATTTTTTACAAAAGAGAATCTCTTCCTAAATGTTTCCATTTTTGAAAAACTGTACATATACAATTAGCAATGCCTCATTGTCTCACACAATTGACTCATCCAGTTGTATCCCAAATTCTGTTTTTTGTAGCTCTCTGTGTCAATGTCTTCACTCATTTCATCAATACGACAAGCTACAGAGAAATTAATTATAAAATACTGATGTCCATTTTGAGAACAGTGGTGAGCACTTCTGATACAGCAGGCATTATTGATTTTTCACCAATTGTATGAGATTCTCCACACTTTGCTATCACCGTTTGTTTTTTGCCAGCACTGTATCTTTGAGTGACCTGTTTTCTGTAGATCTGTGGAGAAAGTTGAGAGGGTGTACTTCACTTACCAATTGTTAAATTGCATGAACTCGCTCTGTGCCGCAAATCAAGGGGAACTGTTGGCCACCTTGGTTGCTAATATATGCATTCCCAATAATGTCTGGTTGGTAAGGTTGAATGAGACTGCCTACTTTCAGACATTGTGACAATGAGTGCTCACCGCCTGCAGAGCTGTGATTCTTGTGGTGTTGCAGTGTTTGGAAGAGCCTGCTCTACTAACGGTCAGTCAGGTCTCGTGCCTCAAGTTAGGGTACCGCTTACCATCCCCCAAGAATCTTAAATGCTCCCTGACACACCCTTAGGGTGTGTAAACGCCCGCTGGGGTGGGGGGGGGGGGACGGTACCACCCCTGTTGGGAATCACTGCTCTAGCTCTTCATTAGCTTATCCTATCTGCAGCCTTCGTATTATCATGCAAGGAACCACGGAGAGATAAATCAGCAATGAAATGGGATTGAAAATTGAAATTGCAAGCAAAAGAGAGCTTGAGTGTCTGTGGACTGAACCCAGGTGGTCTCCAAAGCGATTATCCACTCTGCATTTGAATTTACAAATTTAGAGAACACATTGTGAGCAACAAGTGCAGTATGCTTGCAAGAAGAGCAAATGAATTGCTGCATCACTTTGAAGGACTGCTTAGGTCGATGGATGACGGAAAGAGAAGAGACAGAAGGACATGGCACCCCCTGTGATTTCATAGGAGAGTGCTGTGAGGGGAATGATTGGTGGAGACAGAAAGTAGACAAGGACAATTATCCAGCTGACAGAGTATGTTATCTTTTCTGAAAAGTTTTCATGTAAGTTGTTTTTCCAAAAAAGGTACACAAATAACTTTATACATGAGAGAATTTCTAGATTAAACTTTAGCTTGTAACTTAAACCTCCTTCTGAGAATTCCATGTCTATAATTTTATTTTATTCATCTGTCTGAGCGTTGTCTGCATTATCTGATTCATGTTCAGAAGTTTGGTGAAAAGTATCAAAGCAACACTTTGATAGTATCACTCATCTGTCATTGTTTAAAGGCCACAATAAATGACATTTATAATCTCTGCTTTTGATCCTCAACGTGTAAAGCACCAAAGTTCAGAATTACTTCTCATTTTCATAGTTAATATAGAACGCAGATACTGACTTTCAGATTTAAATGTATTGAAATTTTAGGCATGTAATGAAAAACTGTTCCAGTTCAATAGTGAAGGAGAAAAGTCTAAGATAACTGAGACAGTTTCAACAAAAGCAAAAAGAGCCAAGTGGAGACCTAGCATGCTTCACTCTTGCCTACCAAACTAATACCCTTACACTGCTCCCCCACTGCATGACATTCCCTATAGGACTTTCGTAGAACACAGAATAGTACAGCACAGTACAGGCCCTTCGGCCCACAATGTTGTGCCAACCCTTAAACCCTGCCTCCAATATATCCCCCCCCCACCTTAAATTCCTCCATATACCTGTCTAGTAATCTCTTAAATTTCACTAGTGTATCTGCCTCCACCACAGACTCAGGCAGTGCATTCCATGCACCAACCACTCTCTGATATCCCCTTTGAACTTTCCACCCGTTACCTTAAATCCATGTCCTCTTGTATTGAGCACTGGTGCCCTGGGAAAGAGGCGCTGGCTGTCCACTCTATCTTTTCCTCTTAATATCTTTTATACCTCTATCATGTCTCCTCTCATCCTCCTTCTCTTCAAAGAGTAAAGCCCTAGCTCCCTTAATCTCTGATCATAATGCATACTCGCTAAACCAGGCAACATCCTAGTAAATCTCCTCTGTACTCTTTCCAGTGCTTCCACATCCTTCCTATAGTGAGGCAACCAGAACTGGACACAGTACTCCAAGTGTGGCCTAACCAGAGTTTTATAGAGCTGCATCATTACCTCTTAAACTCTATCCCTCAACTTATGAAAGCTAACACCCCATAAGCTTTCTTAACTAGCCTATTTACCTGTGAGGCAACTTTCAGGGATCTATGGACATGTACCCCCAGATCCCTCTGCTCCTCTACACTACCAAGTATCCTGCCATTTACTTTGTACTCTCCCTTGGAGTTTATCCTTCCAAAGTGCACCACCTCACACTTCTCTGGGTTGAACTCCATCTGTCACTTCTCAGCCCACTTCTGCATCCTATCAATGTCTCTCTGCAATCTTCGACAATCCTCTACGCTATCCACAATACCACCAACATTTGAGTCATCTGTAAACTTGCCAACCCACCCTTCTACCCCCACATCTGGGTCGTTAATAAAAATCATGAAAAGTAGGGGTCCCAGAACCGATCCTTGTGGGACACCACTAGTCACAACACTCCAATCTGAATGTACTCCCTCCACCACAACCCTCTGCTTTCTGCAGGCAAACCAATTCTGAATCCACCTGGTCAAACCTCCCTGGATCCCATGCCTTCTGACCTTCTGAATAAGCCTACTATGTGGAACCAAGTCAAATGCCTCCCTTACTTCTGAAGAATACATAATTGGTTGAACATTCCACAAGAACTGATGATGCCACATCAAAAAATAGTGCACCTCAATCTCTTGTTACAAAGCCAGACAATACTTATGGTTTATCCAGGAGAAATTAGATATTACAACACGCACAACACGCTGGAGGAACTCAGCAGGTCGGGTAGCATCCATGGAAATGAACAGGCAATGTTTCGGGCTAAGATATTGCCTGATTTCTTCATTACCATGTTCCTAATCCCCAATGCCACTCATAATCCACCTGCCGGCAAGTTAAAGAAGTCATGAACATCCTTGATCTGATGACCAAGGCCATCCTCTCTACAGGCTCTTCTGTTTGATACAGCTGTCACTTGCCACTAAACCATCCCCAGCAGCATCACAGTTCTTGACTCTGTTGTCTCGAGCTGCTCTCCTATCTACCCACATGCTCTCCCTCAGCTTATATTGTATATGAGATCCACCCCCCTGTAATATGACCACGTTTCGACTAAATTTTTGCTGGGACCCCTGCTAGATGTGGTGTTATGTGTGGACGCAGTGTATGTAATAAAGAAATTCAGTTCCCAGTGTGCAATGCGGGCAGTGACTTTGGTGAAAGGGACACACACACACACACACACACACACACACACACACACTCTCTCTCTCTCTCTCTCTCTCTCTCACACTCACTCTCTCTCTCTCTCACTCACTCTTGGCGGGCTGAAGGTCGTGAGTAAAATGTGGTCAAACTGAAGCCATTCTGTAAATAAAATAGTTCTAGCTTTTTTACCCGCGCAAGCTTGCCTTGTAAAAGAATGAACATAACATGGTGACAGAAGTTAGCGTGAGGTCTAAATACAAAGCGTAACTGAATATCGTGAGCAACTGAGAAAGAGACACTGGTTCCAACACAGTCTTTTAAGAGACTCTTGGACAGGTACATGGAGCTCAGAAAAGTAGAGGACTATGGGTAACCCTAGGTAATTTCTAAAGTAAGTACATGTTCGGCACAGCATTGTGGGCCGAAGGGCCTGTACTGTGCTGTAGGTTTTCTATGTTTCTCGTGAAACTGCCAGCCAGAGAGTCAACCATGTCTTGAAGCTGCTGAAGTTTAATGGATTCACCAAGAGAATACCAGGTGAGAGAAGCCTAGAATATTCTGTAATGGATAACCGAAGCTATGCCGTTTACCAGCAATCTAGCTGATGATCTGGAAACGCTTCAAACATCAATTCAATATATATTCAAAGCGTAATAGAGCGTTGACCAACGGCCAGTCTGCTGGGTTTGGGATTGATTAGTGACAGCAAATGAAAGGAAGGCGGGGCAAGCGCAGCGGCCATTGTTGCAGCATCCGTTGTCTGAGGGGACAGAATCGGAGTCGTGATCTTGAGGCTTCATCAAAGAGAGGCTTCAGTCAGAGAAAGCAAAGGAAAGAAAAGTTTTAAGTTTTTTCGTTCACTTTCTATCTGCTCAGCTAGGGACAGTAAGGATGCCAGGCAGGATAGTGAAATGCTCCTCTTGTGGGATGTGAGAAGGCAGGGAGACCTGTAGTGTTTCTGACGACTACAACTGCGAGAAGTGCATTCAGCTGCAGCTTCTAACAATCCGTGTTCAGGAGCAGGAGCTGGAACTAGATGAACTAAGGGATCATTCGGGAGGCTGATAGAAAACTAGTTACACCCAAAGTTCAGGACACAGGAAACTGGGTGACAGTCAGAAATGTGAAAGGCCAGTACAGAGTACCCCTGTGGCCATCCTCCTCAACAACAGGTATATCACTTCGGATACTGTCAGGGGGATTGACCTAACAGAGGAAAGTCACAGTGGTTGGGTCTCTGGCACACAGTCTGCCTCTGAGACTCAGAAGGGAAGGGGGAGGAGGAACACTGGGATGATAGGGGATTTGTTAGTTAGAGGAATGAACAGGAGGTTCTGTGGGCTCAGAGAAGATTTCAAGATGTTGCCTCCCAGCTACCAGGGTCTGGGATATCTCAGATCAAGTCCAAAGCATTCTGAAATAGGAAGGGTGAACAGCCAGAGTCATGGTCGATGACATGGGTAGGATGAGTGACGAGGTTCTGCACAGGGAGTTCAGAGAGTTAGGTGCTAAGTTAAAGGGCAGGCCTCCACAGTTGTGATCTCAGGATTGCTACCTGCGCCACATGCTAGTGAAGCCACAACTTGGAAGGTTACACAGTTTAATATGCGGCTAAGGAGTTGGTGTAGGGAAGGCTGAGATATTTGGATCACTGGGCTGTCTTCCAGGGAAGTTTGGACCTGTACAGGGGATGGTTTGCCCCTGAACTGGAGGGGTCTAATACCCCAGCAGGAAGGTTTGTTAATGCCGCATGGTGGGGTTTAAACTAGAGTTGCAGGGAATGGAAACCAGAGTGCCAGGACAGTTAGTGGAGAGGTTGTGGAGGCACACCTCTGACAAAGTTAGGAATCAGAAGGTTGAGCATGGTGTGACTAGTGTCCTGAGCTGCATGTATTTCAATACAAGAAGTATCAAAGGAAAGGCAGATAATAGTGCTGAAGATGAGGTAGCTGGTTTACCAACAGAGCAACGTGTAGTGAGGAGGGGCTGTTGATAGGGCAAAATTGCATTCAACAGGATGAGTTGCAACGTAAGAGGCAGACAAAATCAAAAAGGGTAAATACAGGACTGAAGGTGTTATATTTGAATGTGTGCAGTATATGGAATAAGGTAGATGAACTTGCAGCACAGTTGCAGATTGGCAGGTATAATGTTGTAGGCATCACTGAATCATGGCTGAAAGATTATAGCTAGGACCTTAATGTCCAAGGATACACATTGTATCAAAAGGATAGACAGGAAGGCAGAGGGGGCAGTGTTGCTCTGTTGGTAAGAAATGAAATCAAATCATTAGGAAGAGGTGAGATGGGGTCAGAAAGTGTTGAATCATTGTGGATAGAGGGAAGGAACTGCAAGGGTAAAGATACCCTGACTGAAGTTGTAGACGAACCTCCCGAACAGTAGTAACGATGTGGCCTACAAATGACACTGGGAGATAGAAAATACATTCCGAAAGGGCAATGTTGCAGTAGTCATGGGGGACTTCAATATGCAGGCAGACTGGGAAAATCAGGTTGGTGCTGGATTATAGCATGGGCTATTTCTAGAGTGACTATGAGATGGCTTTTTAGAGCAGTTGATGGTTGAGCCCACTAGGTGACCAGCTATTCCGGATTAGGTACTGTGCAACGAACCAGAATTGATTAGAGAGCTTCAGGTAAAAGAACCGTAGGGGCTGGTGACCATAATATGATCAAATTCACCAGGAAACTTGAGAAGGAGAAGCTAGAGTCAGATCTATCAGTTTTACAGTGGAGTAGAAGGAATTACAGAGGCATGAGAGAGGGGTTGGCCAGAATTGATTGGAAAAGAACACTGGCAAAGCAGCAATGGCTGGAATTTCTGGGAGCATTTCAGAAGGCAAAGGATATATACATCCCAAAGAGGAAGAAGTATTCTAAAGCAAAGATGACACAACCATGGCTAACAAGAGATGTCATGGCCAACATAAAAGCCGAAGAGAAGGCACATAATAAAGCAAAAATTAGTGGGAAGTGGGATTGGGAAGCTTTCAAATACCAACTAAAAAATTCATTAAGGAAGTAAACATGGAATACAAAATTAAGATAATCAGTAATATTCAAGAGAGTACCAAAAGTTCATTCAGATACAAAAAGTGTAAAAGAGAGGTGAGGGTGGATATCGAACTGTTGGAAAATGATGCTGGAGAGGTAGTATTTGGGGGCAATGATATTGCAGATGAACTGAATAAATATTTTGCAATAGTCTTCACTACCAGTATTCTGGAAGTTCCAGGTGTGTGAAGTGTGTGAAGTTACCATAACTAAAGAGAAGCTTCTTGAGAAACTGAAAGGTCTGAAGGTAAATAAGTCACCTGGACCAGATGGTGTACACCCCAGAGTTCTGAAAGAGGTGGCTGAAAAGATTGTGTGGGCGTTATTAATGATCTTTCAAGAATCAGTAGATTCTGGAATGGTTCTGGAAGTCTGGAAAGTTGCAAATGTCACTCCACTATTCAAGAAGGGAGAGAGGCAACTAAAGCAAGAAGGGAACTTAGTCTGACTTCAGTGGTTGGGAAGATGGTGGAGTCGATTATTAAGGATGATGTCTCAGGGTTCTAGGAGACACATGAAAAAACAGGCCATAGTCAGCATCGTTTCCTCAAGGGAAAATCTTGCCTGACAAATCCGCTGGAATCCTTTGAAACAAATAACAAGTAGGATAGACAAAGGAGAATCAGCTGATGCTGTGAACTTGGGGTTTTCAGAAAGCCTCTGACAAGGTGCCACACTTAAGGTTGCTTAACAAGCTATAAGCCCATGGTATTACAGGAAAGATTATAGCATGGATAAAGCAATGGTTAATTGGCAGGAGGCAAAGAGTGGGAACAAAGGGTGTCTTTTCTGGCTGGGTGCCGGTGACAAGCAGTGTTTCACAGGGGACTGTGCTGGGACTAATGCTTTTTACGTCAATGATTTGGATTGGATGATGGAATTGATGGCTTTGTTGCAAAGTTTGTAGACGATATGAAGACAGGTGAAGAGTTGATGAAGTAGAGAGGCTACAAAACGACTTAAGACAGATTCAGAGAATGGGTGAAGAAACGGCAGATGGAATACAGTGCTTGGAAGTGTATGGTCATGCACTTTGGTAGAAGAAATGAAAGGGCTGACTATTTTCTAAATAAATGGAGAAAAAGTACAAAGAACTGAGGTGCAAAGAGACTTGACAGCCTTTGTGCAGGATTCCCTAAAGGTTAATTTGCAGGTTGTGGCTGAGGTGATGAAGGCAAATGAGATGTTAGCATTCATTTCAAGAGGACTAGAACATAAAAGCAAGGATGTAATGTTGAAACTATAAAGCACCAGCCAGGCCTCACTTGGCGTATTGTGAGCAGGTTTGAACCCCTTATCTTAGAAAGGATGTGCTGAAACAAAAGAAACAGGATTCAAAGGAGATTCACTAAAATGATTCCAGGATTGAATGGCTTGTCATATGAAGAGCATTTGATGGTTTTGGGCCTGTACTCACTAGAACTCAGAAGAATGAGAGGTGACCTCACCTATTGAATAACGAAAGGCCTTGACGGAGTGGATGTGGAGAGGATGTTTCCTATGGTGGGAGAGTCTAAGACCAGAGAACACAGTCTCAGAACAGAGCTGAGCAGGAATTACTTTAACCAGAGTGGTGAATATGAGGAATTCTTTGCCACAGGCAGCTGTGGATGCCAAGTCTTTATGTTTATTTAAGGCAGAGGTTGATAGATTCTTGATTGGTCAGGGCATGTAGGGATACGGGGAGAAGGCAGGAGATTTGGCCTGAGAGGAAAATTGTGTCAGCCATGATGAATTGTTGGAGCAGACTCGATGGGCCAAATGGCCTGATTCTGCTTCTATATCTTATGTTCTTATTTAACAGTGAGGAGAGCCAGAGGCATAGATGAACAATTGAATGTGTCTATCTTTCTACATGTAATTGGCAAAGATGTTTTGGACAACTATAACAGTTTTCAAATTGATGAGGCAGCCCTGACGTTCGACACTCTGGTGATAAGATTTGAGGAGTATTTTGTCCCAAGTAAAATCATCAAGTTTGAAAGATACAAATTCCTTACCTGTGAATATTAACAGGGTGTGAGCTTTGACAAATACTTTGCTGAACTTCACACACTGAGTAAGTGCTGTGAGTTTGCAGATTTGAGGGACTCACTAGTTAGAGACAGAATAGTCTGCTGAATCCCAGATAATGGACTTAGAGAAAGCCCGCTCTGTGAAAAAAGAATTAACACTAGAAAAGACTGGAATATGTGTAGGACAGCAGAGACCACACGAGCTCAAGGTAAGGAGCTGCCCAGAGCAGAAACTACACAGCATGCTGTGAAAACAGAGGGGCAGATCACAAGGTGTTTCCCAAAGCAACAGTATAGCAAAGAGATAGGCTCAAACAGCAAATGTGGAGGTAAGCACATTTCAATGAAGTGTCCTGCTTATGGAAAATCTTGTAATAATTGTGGGAAGAAGAGTGATTTTGCAAAGCTGGGGCTAGCATGAGAAAAGGGCACACAGTTGAAGAGGAAATGTAGGAAGTCTTTGTGGATTCTCTAGACTGCTGGTGCTGGTAAGACAGAGTGGATTGTTCCAGTGAGTGTGAATGAGACAGTAATTCCATTCAAGCTTGGCACTGGAGCCAAGGTGAATGTGTTACCCATGGATGATTACAAAACTGTCAAAAGTACAGAACAAGAAGTACCCAGCGAAGTTAAAAGTGACAGACTATACTGGGGAGAACATTCCAGTAAAGGGGGGACTGTATGGTGGCCTCCAAGCACAAGGAGCCACACCGAAAGGCACAGCAACTGGTTGCAGAAAAGCTCAGGGGCTCAGATACTTACCTCGTGCACACAAAGTTCATGCAGATGAGACAGTAGCTCCTGCTGTCTGTGCATGCTGGAAAGTTCTGTTTACACTTACAGACAAACTTAATCAAGAACCAGCTCACATGGAACGGATAACTGTTACACAGAAAACTGAAGAACCAACAGATTGGGTGAGCTTGCTGTCATTGTATGAAAAGAAAATGGAGCATTGTGGATATGTCTAGATCAACAGATCTCAATAAAGCCATCTAAAGAGAGCATGTTAAATTGGAAACATGGGAGGAGATCACGTCCCGGTTTACAGGTGCCAAGTGGTTTATCAAACTCGATGCGTCGTCTGGGTTTTGGCAGACGAAGCTTGATGAGGCAAATCTGAGACAGTGTACACACCAGAGGACGGATATCTCTTTCTTTGTTTATCTTATGGGATCCTGTCTGCACCAGAAGTCTACCATAAAACCAACCACATGGTCTTTAAGGGTATGCCTGGTGCTGAGACCATGATGGATAACATCATTGTCTAGGGGTCCACCAAGGAAGAACATGATGCACAACATGACAATTTGAAAAGAAACATGAGTTTGGTGTTAAGGCACTGACTTTCATAGGAGATGTCATATTGGAAGTGGGAGTAAAGCCTGACCCAAGAAAGATGTTAGCCATTGAAAACCTGGAGAGGCCCTGAAACAAAGAGGAGGTGAGCTGTTTCCTGGGGATGTTGACTTACCTGGCTAAGTTCGTCCCTCGACTGTCTACATGTCAGCACCACTCAGGTTACTCCTTGAGGAGCGAAATGAGTGGATTTAGCCTTAAGAGCAAGAAAAGTGTTTCCAGAGGCTAAAAAGAATCTTAACTGAAGAGACCATGCTGAAATTTTATGATCCAGAGAGGTGTACGAGGAGCTCGGCTGATGTTTCCCGTATGGCCTTGGAGCAGTACTACTGCAGCAACATGATGACAAATGGCAACCTGTGGCCGATGCATCAAGGGCTTTAACAAGTGCAGAAGGAACTATGCAAAGATAGAGAAAGAGCTTCCTGCCAGCACAAATGCATGCAAAGGTTTCCATCAGTACATCTATGGAAAAGCTTTTGAAGTGGAGACAGACCATAAACTCAATTATGTCCAAACCCACTGAACGGCTATCCAATGAGGATACAGTGCAGGTTGATAAGATTGCAGAAATATGACGTGAAGATAATTTATAGACCAGGAAAATACATGTTTGCTGCTGATGTATTGTCTCACTGATATACAGATTAACGCTGATACACCTCATGATTGTTACCTCAGTTCCAATATCCCCCGATAGAACAGAGAAGATCGGGACAACAGCAGGGACAGATGAAACAATGAGACAATATGGAAAGGACGGCCAACGGCTAAGAATGACTGTCCAATGTGTATTCAGGGTTACTGGGCTCGCAGAGCTGAACTGTCAGTAGTGGAAGATATCGTCTTCAAAGGGAACAAGTTTATGATGCCAGTATCACTACGCAAGGAAATGCTTCAGAAGATACATAAAGGGCATCTTAGTGAGGAGAAATGTAAACAAACAGTTTGTGAAGCGAAGAATGAATCAAGACATCAGCCAGACCACTGTTTCATGTGAGATAAGTCTTACCAAAGTGGCAAGCAGAACCACTTACACCACACCCTGTTTCAGACAGGCCGTACTTCAAAGCTGGAGTGGATTTCATGGGTTGTAATTGGAAGAGTCATATTGTTGTAACAGACTACTTTTCCAATTACCCAGAGGTTGCAACACTGCAATCAACATCCAGAGAAGTGGCCATCACCTTCCAGAAAGCTGTGTTTGCCAGGAAGGGGGTTCCATGAGAAGTGGTATCAGAAGATGGTTCACAATCCTTGAGCTGTGAATTTGAGTCCTTTGCTAATGATTGGGGGTTTTGACATATAACTCCCAGCCCACATCACCCAAAATTTAATGGCCTAGCAGAGAGTTCAGTCAAGATAGTCAAGGGTCTCATGAAGAAAGCACAAGATGGATGAGAGGATTTCTGATGATTTACAGAAGTGCCTCACTGCAGAATGGCCTCTCTCTGGCCCAAATGCTGATATGTCAATGTATACGCACTAACCTTCCCGTGCATGAAAACCTGTTGACACCTAAAGGAGCACACAAGGTCAAATTAGCTAAAGTGACAAGGAAAGAAAAACAGAAACAGTATCACAACAAGACTGTAAAAAGCCTACCAGTCCTGAAACCTGGAGATCAAATGCGAATCCGAGATCACGATACCGGTGCACAGTCCATGCAAGGATATGTGCAAGAGGAAGTTGCTTCATACTCCTGCCAGATCCAGACAGAGCGAGGAACCCCTCTGAGAAAGAACCATGCGGCTCTATGACCACAAGCTCCAACCCTTAGCTGTGACACGTCACCTGTCAGTACATCAAAGGGTCCAGCAGATGAGAAAAATAAACTTGTTGTTCAGAGTACTCAAAAGACATTAATATTAACACAGCAAGTGAAAGCAATACATCTGTGGAGAGAAACAGCAGACCAAAAAGGACCACTAAACCACTTCAGAGACTAATTGAGAGATGATGAGTGAATATGGGGCTGTATTTGTTCATTACAATTGAAGTTAATGTAAATATCTCTGTTGGAACGCTCATTACAATTAACATTAATGTAAGTATTTTTGTTGGGAAGCATTATTTCTTCTTGCAGGTTTATGGGGACATAGTATTCTGTTTATTTTTCTTCAAAGGAGGAAGATATGCTATTTTTTGTGTATACAATAAAGAAATTCAGTTCCCTGTGTGCAATGTTGGTGATTCAGACAGAACTGGAAGTGACGTTGGTGAATGAGACACACACACACACACACACACACACACACACACACACACACTTTTGGCGGGCTGAAGGTCTTGTCTAAAATGTGGTCGAGCTAAAGCCATTTAGTTAATCTGTAAATAAAAATACTCAGAGTTTTAAGCACACAATTTGTCCTTTTTAAAGAACAAATATAACAGATTCTCCCTCTTCAGATATTATTGCCCATTCCCTGACCCCCTTTTTAAGCTGCCATTCCATCTAGTCTTCAGCAATCTCTAATCTGTGCTCAACTTTTCTTCAATACCTTCACAAACTAAGTCACTTAGTGACCCTAATAAAACTGGTACTTTACAAGGGCCAGTGTTCTGTGGTTTAAACTCTACATGCTTCACTCGTTTTTTTGAATCGTATTTGGTTAGGGAGATGCAATTTTTTTCACACAGGTCCAAGATCTTCTAGAAAGGAAGCTGGGCTGAAAGTTTTCTTTAAATCACATTTAATTAATTGAATGTCTACAAGTAGGCATCAGCCAGCTATGCTTGGCTGAGCCCACTCCACAGGGCTCTGAAATAGAGTATTTTTCCTCTCAGTGTCCTTTGTTGCTCTACAGTCAATATAAAACTTGTCCATTGTCCATGGTCCATTAACCTTCTGCCATTGTTTGGGGTAGTACCATTCCTCCCCTATTTAATTCAAGTATAGCATATCAATAAAACACTTTTTTTCTCCCATCTTTACAACACTATGGAATTCTCTCACTGGCTGATGCTTTGACTCACCTTCTTCATTATGCAAGTACTATTACCTCACAAGTCTACCTCAAGACATGGTGTCACCAACCCTCTCACTTCCGGCATCTGGCTACTTACTGGAAGAACTAATAACTAACTACACATTGTGCAGAGCTTCCAAGCCTGTAAATCTACTGTCATAAAATTACCAAGGCCCACCTTGGCTTAGTCTGCTCACTGCTCAAACCCATGCCAATATTCTTATGTAAAGAGTTGAACGTAATCCCATGTTCTCCCATCTTTCACCTCCTATAAAGCAGCTCACCTGAGCCTCTTTATCTTAACTTCCCCACACTCGCCAACCATCACCAAGTTCTACTTTGCTTCACTTTCATTTCACTGATACCACAAATCTACTTTTCTTCTTGTTTGTCGACCCCTCGAGATCTGAAGTAACTTGCTTCCACTTCAATTTTGCGGGTTTTGAGGTGGCTGCCGAGGCCAATGTAGAAACGACAAAACTCTTCCACAGATGACAAAAGAGGTGTCTGGTGGGACAGACAGGTATCCTGTGAGGCGATGAGGTGATGCATTCCTTCTACCCAGCCCTCACACCAAGTTTCTGTGTGTATCCAGTGACTAATGGTTCTCAACAGCATCTAAATGAACTTGAATACCCTTTTGCAAACAGAAATAAAAGAAAATCCAAAACTCTCAGGGGGAAAAGGACTTGTGAACCCTCATGCAGGATTCCCCAATGATTAATTCGCTGGTGAGGAAGGCAAATGCAATGCAGGCATTCGTTTTGAGAGGACTAGAATATAAAAGCAAGGATGTAATGTTGAGACTTTATTAGGCACCAGTGAGGCCTCACTTGGAGTACTGTGAGCAGTTTTGGAACCCTTATCTACCTGTAAGAAAGGACGTGCTGACCTTGGAGAGGTTTCAAAGGAGGTTCATGAAAATGATTCCAGGATTGAAAGGATTATCAAATGAGGAGCATTCTATGGCTCTGGGCCTGTATTCACTTGAATTCAGAAGAATGGGGTGTGGGGAACCTCATTAAAAGCAATCGAATGTTGAAAAGTCTTAAAGGAGTGGATGTGGAGAGGATGTTTCCTATGGTGGGGGAGCATAGGACCAGATAGGACAGCCTCAGAATAGAGGGATGTCTATTTAGAATGGAGATGAGGAGGAATTTCCAGAGAATGGTGAATCTGTGGAATTCCTTACCACAGGTGGCTGTGGAAGCCACGTCACAGGGTATACTTAAGGCCGAGGTTCATACGTTCTGGATTAGTCTTCTCACTCGTCCTTTCTAAATTAACCTGTTGGATTACAAGTACATTCTCTGGAATGCTGTGTTGCCAGAAGCACTAAACTTATTTACCGTAGATTCCGGATTTTAAGCCGCTACTTTTTTCCCACATTTTGAACAGCTTTGAACTTTGCGGCCAATAATCCAGAGCGGCTAATGCAAGGTTTTTTTCATGCCGCCTCGTAAACATTTTGCCTCGTAACAGTAGACCAATAAAATTGATGAGTAGTTCACAGAGGTCCAATGAAATTGTACGATAAATCAAGCGCACTTTCACAATTAAATTATTGTAAATCAGTCATTTGTACTCACCCTCATCAACATGGAAAACACTCGAAGCATTGTGCTACCTACCCTACTTAGTTTAAACTATATTTGTTTTCTGTACTACATCGCGGGATGCTATGACGACACACCCGGTTTCGCGGTGTCTTGTGGGAAAATGCCGTTTGCGATGAAACGGAAAGGAGGGGGGAGCGGATTACGCGAGCGGCTTTGGATCCGAGCGAACTCTGCTTTTAAATGCCGTTTGCGATAAACGGAAAGGAGGGGGGAGCGGATTACGCGAGCGGCTTTGGATCCGAGCGAACTCTGCTTTTAAGTTAAAGGTATCAATAACTTTTCCTGGTAGGCTGCAGTATATATATTTTTTACCAGTCGTTAGGAGATATTGGAATGTTGTTCAGTAAAGAAGTATACGCAACGTATATTTAAAAGTAGCCGCGTACGGGCACGGTTCGAAAAAAAGCATTTGCAATATGTATTTGTTTTTGTTACCATATGGATTTAATTAAAAGTTAAAAAAATCCTCACGTGTAATATCTTTCTGTGTAAATATCTCATATTACAACGTGGGACACCTGCGGCCGAAAATCCGGTGCGGCCTAAAATCCGGTGCGGCCTTTACATTTAAAAAAATGATTTTATTTCTAAAATTAGTGCCAGCGGCTTAAAATCAGGTGCGCTCTGTAGTCCGGAATCTACGGTAAATAATATTTCAGTCTTTTCCCTGAAATTCTGCAGGTGCAGCTCCAAACTACAATTAAGAATGTGAGCATTTTTTTTGCAAATAAATAGCAAGCAGAAAAGACTCTCACTCACAATAATAAGTATTAGATCTATTCACCAGCCTATCCAAAAAGAAATGTGAGTCTGTTTATCAAAACAACTTTCGCCCTGCCAACCTCTAAGTTAAAACCTATCCAACCCACTGTCCAACGGAAGCAAACACTATAAAATTTTACCTTAAAAGGAAGAGAGAAATTTGAAAAAGAACACAAACTAAGCTCAGTTACTGCTGTCTTGAACAGTTTCATTTAATCACAATTTCTGTGCAGTGCAGATACATCACACGTAAGGCTACACTTCATTGATGTATTCAATTATCATTTACAAGATACATTCATTATCTCCTGTGTAGCAGGATATGAACTTCACAGATCTCACTGCATGTGAATTTTGTAACTGTTAAAATTGATATCCTTCATAAACCAATGCACAAACTGGGATATACTGCTACCCATGGATGCATATGAATTTCTTATCAACATGAAGGGACATTCTTCAACTGAAGAAGTGCCCATATGCTAAAAAATATATGCAGTTATGTATATACTTGCACCAACTTTCCAAATGGGGAAAAGAATGGGTTGAACATCTTTAGTGCACAAACTATGCTTACTATTTGTTAATTGCTTTAGTGCACAAGTGCAGTCATTATATTGTCCTGGTTTGAAACTTCAATCCCCACAGAAAAACTTAAATCTCGGCTGACACTCAGTACTGTACAATACTCAGGAATTAATGAACTGCTAAAGTGCAAGAAACCATTAGATGTGGGGGGGAAAAGTAACTTTTTTAAGGATGAAATCCATCTCTAAAAAGAAATAAATTTAAGAGGGTGCGAAATTAACATTAGCCACTGCACAAGAAAAAAACTATGAATTAATGACACAACCAGTTCTAATAATACAGATAATTTAGAATAGTACTTAGCATAAGATGACAATATAATTATCATTGAGAACACTCATCAGCACAATCTCAAAATACATCATTTTTCTCTCTAAGGGCCAAACAGATTGAATTGCATGAAGTGAGCTGTCTAGGGGCTGCATTACAGTGGTTTCATTGCACTGGTGTCTATCTAAGGGCTGGATTTACCTGCTGCAAATCGTGCTTCCTGTTCACCTTCGCTTAAGTCGGAGTAGGAATTGAAATCAATCTCGAGAGTCATCGGCGACTCCATTGGCTTACACCAACCTTTCCACTCGATGAGATGAGCAACTCGACCCTGAGCCATGGCTGTAGGCTTGGTTACATGGTCTTTCACCACCTGGGAAAAACCTGGAGAAACAGTAAGAAACTCCTTCAGAAAAATAAACACATGGAAAGTGTGGTCATCTTCAAAGAATGCACCAAACAATGAAAGGACAGACCCTGATTTAAATATTCAATTACTGAATTAATCTCTTTTAATGCAATTCCAGAGAGCTGTATAAAGAAATTGGTATAAAGTGTAAACATCAACATTAATTAAACACAAACCTACCTTCATCATTCCAAATGTACAAGCCTCACACTTATCAAGAAGAAGCAGGTTTTAAGGATACAGGACAAGGATAAGCTGCTTTTAAACAGGGCAAGGCAAAAGGCCCAGTTGCATCTTGACTTCACCATGGACAAAGCATGGCTTGGAGTTCAGGAAACCAAAATTCCAAAATATAAATGATAAAGATGTGAAAAAGAAAGTAAAACCTGCTCATCCTCCAAATATTGTAACAGAAGGTTGCAACAAGATCCAGGAAAATAAGAAATACTGAATTGTTAGGGCTGTGATTTTATTCTTGAATTAACTGGAGAAATATTAACAAATTTCACGACATATGCCAGTGGTATCAAATCTGATTCTGATTCAAACAACATAGGGTAATTTTAAGTTCAAATTTATTAATGGAGTAACCTCTTCTATAGCACAGATAAGCAAGCAGCATCTTCGTTAAATTCATATAATCTGATTTTATTTGTACATTTGTCAAACTCCATCACCTACCACCCCACCAGACTCTGCGTCCAGCACATAATTCTCCATAACTTCCACCACCTCCAACGGGATCCCACCACCAAGCACATCCTTCCCCTCCCCCCCCCCCAACTTTTTGCTTTCCACAGGGATCACTCCCTATGTGACTCCCTTGTCCATTTGTCTCTCTTCACTGATCTCCCTTCTGGCATTTATCCTTGCAAGCGGAACAAGTACCACATCTGCCCCTACATCTCCTCCCTCACTACCATTCAGGGGCCCAGGCAGACCTTCCAGGTGAGGTGACACTTCACTCGTGAGCCTGTTGGGTTCATCTATTGTATTCGGTGTTCCCAGTGTGGCCTCCTGTATATCGGTGAGACCCGACGTTGATTTGGAGACCACTTCACCAACAAAAAGTGAGATCTCCTGAAGGCCACCCATTTCAATTCTACTTCCCATTCCAATTCTGACATGTCAGTCCCTGGCCTCCTCCACTGTCACAATGAGGCCACACTCAGGTTGGAGGAGCAACATCATATATTCCATCTGGGCAGCCTCCAACCAGATGGCACCAACATTTATTTCTTGAACTTCAGGTAGTTGCACCCCATCCCTTCTCCTTCACCATTCCCCATTTCCATTTCACTCTCTCACCTTATCTCTTTACCTGCCCATCACCCCCTCTGGTGCTCCTCTCCCTTCCCTTTCTTCCACGGTCTTCTGTCCTTGCCTATCAGAATCCCCCTTCTCCATCCCCCTAACTCTTTCACCAACTGACTTCCCAGCTCTTTACTTCGCTCTGCCCCCTCTCCCAGTTCCACCTATCACCTACTACTGTGTATTTCTTCCTCCCTTCCTCCCACCTTCTTGCTCTGACTTCTCATCCCTTTTTCCAGTCCTGAAGGACTCAGCCTGAAATGTTGGCTGTTCACTCTTTTCCATAGATGCTGCCTGACCTGCTGAGTTCCTCCAGCATTTTGTGTGCATTGCTTGGATTTCCAGCATCTGCAGATTTTCTGTTGTTTGACCATCATATCATTACTGTCACTGACAGTTATGGAAGTCAGAAAAAATCCAAATGGAACCAAGATTTATTTTTCTAGAGCTTTCTCTGGGATTGCAAAGTTTCTCCTTACAGGTATGTGGCAGTTGAATATAGGCA
The DNA here is from genome assembly GCF_048418815.1 of Hemitrygon akajei. Lineage (NCBI taxonomy): Eukaryota > Metazoa > Chordata > Chondrichthyes > Myliobatiformes > Dasyatidae > Hemitrygon > Hemitrygon akajei. Next base: position 163,898,345 of record NC_133126.1, read on the forward strand.
GTTGAAAAAGTAGATCCTCTGAGATTAGCTTCAGATGCAATCACACCTGGAGTATTTTCATAAGTATTCTATTCTGCCTAATAAGTCGAGCAGCTGTTTGCACATACACGTGTCCAATTATTCATGCTTCAGTGTTGAAATACATCTGCTTTGGCACACTGGGGATGGGATATCAGGAACCGTTACAAACCCACGGACACCCAGATTTCCAAATGGTGTACAAGTGGATCAGCATTCAATGCCCACCATGTCCAGTGAGCTACATCGATGGAGGATTGAAGGGAAAAATAGATGCATTGCCTTCATAGATTAGATTAATTAGTCACATGTCCACTGAAGCATACAAGGAAACACATTGTTTGCGTTACCAACCAACACAGTCCGAGCATAGCCATGCATCCGGCACCAACATAGCACGCCCACAATGTTCAAAAGAACAATATGCAGCCAACATACTAAAAAACAGGCACAACAACAGCAAAGCAAGCCATGTCCTACCCTCATCCCCCATCAGACATCTCTAGAGATCTCCACCTGCAATCCTTGACCTCAGGCACTGCAGGGAAATTTATTCAGGCTCCATTTCTCCCCCTGCCTTTCTGCTGTGACTCCAGGTCCACTTTACATCCCTGTAATGGCTGCGGAGCATTTTCCACCTGGGGCACAATGGTATAAACATAGCTTATGTGTGTATGGGGTGTCTAGGTTAGCACCTCTGGTGGGGGGGGGGTCTGTTGTGCCCTTTTTCAGGACAGCTCATCCACCTTTGGTCCCCGCCTGGTGCTCAGCTATCAACTTTGGCTCCAAGTAGCTGTAACACGCGCAGCGGCCACACCCCGATAAACCGTCTCGGCAGATGGGCCAAACCAGGTGAGGGCAGCTGATGGGTCTTCCACCCTCGGTGAGGTAGGGGATCTGTCTGTCCCAGCGTGTGAAGTCTGGCCCTGGCAGATTGAGCAGAGGAGACCGATAATGGTCCAACGGTCAAGAAGGCTGGCCAGCAGGCATTGTGGAGCACTAAGAGCACAACAAGACACTTAGATGTCTTGGTCATCCACTGCAGCAGGAGAGGTCTCCGACCGTAACGGCTGTCCATGCCACTGGATCAAGGTCTCTTCAGCCGAGAGAGTGGGGTTGCCTCTGTGCAAAGGCTGTTCCACTTAAACCTCCATCACACAGTTTTCAATGTGTCTTCTTTGAATCCAAAGGACTACCAACATTACTGAGAAAAGATGTATTTGCTTTTTTCACTTCAGGAGGTCAAAGGTCAGATTCCAAGTGAAATGTACTTGTTCTATTTTACATGCTGTATCTGATGCTCACAAACCTAAGGTAACCAAAGCAGATGGATTGGCTGTTTTGCACAACGCCTGCATTCAGAGTAAAGTGGTGACCCGAAACTTCAACTCTCCATTCCTCTTCAAGCTCCTCCTTGAAGCCCAGTAGGAGTTCCAAGTACTGCACATCCTCTTCAATTCAGGCACGTTGCAGTTCAACGCTGAATTCAACATTTTCTGATGATTCCCTATTCCAGTGTTGTATCTCAGTTCCAGAACTCAGTTTTTCCCTGTCCCCTTATTTAGATTTCATTCACGTACTCCTTTTCGCACCCAAACAAACAAGACTGGTGGTTGTCATTCATTTGCCCTTACCAGCCTCAATTTCTATCATTCAGTCTCTGCTGGTGTTTATTTTCTCTCTCTCTCTCTCTCTCTCTCTCTCTCTCTCATTCTCACCACCTTTCCCCACTTCCTCTGCAACTTAGTTATAATTTCTCAGCTGTTATGAAAGGCCGACAGTCGGAACCTTTATTTCTCTTTTTGTGAGGGCTACCGTTTCCAGCAGTTCATTTGAATTTCATTCCTCCAGCATCAGCAGTATTTTCTGGCAAAATTTAAGTCAATGGATTCTAAAGCATGTTTATATAAATACAATTAATTATTAATGCACACATACCGTGTAAAGATGATCTTGCAAGTGCAGCAATCTCCTGAATAGTAAGAGCGCGTCTTGATTTTGGTAACATTTCAATAGTGTCTTCAACATTTACCTGGAAAATTGGAAACCAGGTACAAAGGTTGAACTGCTGTTCAAATGTTCTCAGCAATTAAAAACACCTACACATAACGTCCTTTTACATTCAGAGCACCAGCTCTTAACAGCAATGTATAGTCTGTTTTAGTTGTGATGCTTCTCTCTCTAATTGTACATTAGAGTTAATTAAAATACCCGATGCCAGCCAGGTCTGCCTGTCTGCATCAGGGTACACACATGCTTTACTGCCTGTCTGTCTGTATGCATATCTCTCTATGTATCTGTCTGTGGTCTCAGATCCCCTGAGGATGCAGAGGTTTTCTGTAGAAAATATTATTCTAGTTTTTTGATGTAGTGCAGAGTGGTTATAGAGCAAACAGAAGATTTCATAAATTTTCTCCCCACAATGCTCACTTTAAAAATTGAAAACTTTTATCTGAAAGAGTTTAAGCTGTGTACTTGATTTGAAGTATATATAGGAAATGCTAGCCAATCAGTTAATATTTAACTTTTTAATATTTGTATGAGTAACTAACATAGTGAAACTCTAAGTCATCACTGTCAGAAAGAAGCCACACGGTGTAATAATATCATTATTACTAATAATTAATTAAATAAGTGTAATATTATTATTATATTAATAATATGTATTATTAGAGAAAATTCTAATAAGATAGAGCCTGAGTTTTGATATTATGCAGTTCTTCCACTGTAAAAAGATCATTTCAAATTATGCAAGCATCATGCACGCTGCTTCACATCTAGTACTGTCACAAATGCTGCAAACTTTGCAAGTCATCATCACTATGACAAACCTGTCATCTCCTTACTCTATACAATGATCTTTGTAAATGTTACTAAAATGCAAGGACACAAGAAACGGAACCAGAAGCAGGAACTAGCCATTCACCCCAGATCATTGCTGAAGGCTGATTATTTCACCACAGTGCCATTTTCCTTAACTCCCCAATGTCCAAAACCCTGTCTTAACATTTTAATAAACAACTCCACAGCTCTCTAGAAAAGCAAATTCCAAAGATTCACCATCAGCTAGATGAAAAAAAATCTTCTCACGTGAATGGACAACCCCTTTATCTCGAGACTGGTACTGATGGATCTGGACTTTCTCATCAGGGAAAACATCGATTTTGTGTCTATACCAACAAGCCCCCTAAGAAATCATATTCACTCTAAGCTCTGGGGAATAAAGGCCTCTGCACTGAATCTTTCCTTGTACAATCAACCCTTCACCCCAGGAATCAATCTGGCCATCCTTTGCTGTACTCTCCCAATCATGGGCATATCCTTCCAAAACACAATATTCCGTTTGTGTTCTTATACAGTTTGGATGCAACAACTCTACCTCTGTACTCAAATCCTAACACAAAAACGTCAACATACCACTTACTGTTTGAGCCACTTGCTGAAACCACACACTAACTTTTGGTGGCTCATGTACAGGGACAACTAGGTCACTCATGCAGGGGTAGGTGGGTGGGACAGGAACAGATGCTTAATGGTTCAGGGTTTCAATATTTTAGAAAAGACACAGGGAGATTAAAGGCCAGGGCCGAAGTACTAATTGGACAATATCACAGATGCACTCAGAGGGGACATAATGGGGGGCACCTCTGCTGAGTCTGTGTGGGTAGAACTCAAACATAGGAAGGGAGCAATCACTGTAATGGGATTGTACTGCAGACCAACCCCCCACCCTCCAATAGCCACTGGGACACTGAGGAACAGATAATGCAGGCAGGTTAAGAAAAGCTGTAAAAATAATAAGGTTGTCGTTATGGGGTCTGGTGTTGGGTAATGAACCTGGCCAAGTGACCGCCCTCTCAGTGGGTGAGCAGTTAGGGAACAATGGCCACAACTCATTAAGTTTTAAGATAGCTATGGATAACGATAAGCATGGGCCTTGTGGGAGAGTATTATTTCGGAGCAGGGCAAGAGTATTAGGCAAGAACTGAGGAGAGATAACTGGGAACAGCTGTTTATGGGCAAGTCCATATCCAGCATGTGGAGGGTGATTAAAGACCAATTGCATAGAATACAGGACAGGGGCATTCCTGTCAGAAGGACAGACAAGGATGGCAAGATAAGAGAACCTTGGATGTTGACAGAGGTGATGAATTTAATCAAGAAGAAAAAGGAAAAGTATGTAATGCTTAGAAACCAGAATCAAACCGAGCCCTTGAGGATTATAAAGCAGCCAGAAAAGAACTCAAGAAGAGAATTAGAAAAGCCAGGAGGGGCAATGAAAAGTCATTGGCAAGAAAGATTAAAGAGAACCCCAAGGCATGCTATACATACAGCTAAAGCAAGAGAATCACTGGGGGGGGGGGGGGGGCACTCAAGGATAAAGGGGAGCGACATTTGCTTGGACGTGGAGGATGTGGGTGAGGTCCTTAATGAGTACTTTACATCAGTATTTACCAAGGAGGATGTGGACAATAGGGAGCATATTAATATGCTTGGGCATTTTGAGGTGAAGGAGGAGGTAGTGTTGGGTCTCTTAAAGAGTGTTAAGGTGAATAAGTCTACAGGGCCTGACAGAATATACCCCAGGTTATTGAAAGGAGCAAGTGAAGAAATCACTGGGGCCTTAACCAATACCTTTTGTCTCTTCTCCAGCTACAGCCGAGGTTCCAGAGAACTGCAGAGTAGCTAATGTTGTTCCATTGTTCAAGAAGGGAACCAGGAATAATCTTGGAAACTATAGACTGCTGAGTCTCATGTCCGTGGTAGGGACATTACTGGAGAGAATTCTTAGGGATAGGATTTATGAGCATTTGGAAAACCATGACCTAATTAGGGAGAGCCAGCATGGTTTTGTGCAGGACAAGTCATCTCATACTAACTTGTTTGAGATTTTTGTTTGAGATGACAAGGGTGATTGATCAAAGTTCAAAACTCAAAGTAAATTTATTATCAAAGTACACATACTTGTAGGTCACCATATACAATCCTGGGATAAGTTTTGTGACAGAGATAGAGCTGTGGATAATGTCTACATGAATTTTAGTAAGCCGTTTGACAAGGTCCCTCATAGCAGGCTCATCCAGAAGATTAAAATGCATGGGATCCATGGTGAATTGGCCACTTAGATTCAGAACTTGCTTGCCCATAGTAGACAGAGCGTGGTGGTTAAAGGGACTTATTCTAGCTAGAAGTCTGTGATTAGCAGTGTTCCGCAAGGATCTTTACCGGGACCTTTGCTGTTTGTGATGTATCTAAATGACCTGGATGAAAATTTACATGGGTGGATTAGTAAGTTTGCAGATGATATGAAGATTGGTGGTGTTTTGGATACTGTAAATAACTGGCAAAGAATACAGCGGGATATAGTTCAATTGCAGAAATCGGCAGAGAAATGGAACAAGGAGTTTAACACGGCCAAGTGTGAAATGTCGTATATTGGAAGTCAAATGTCAAGAGACAACACACTATTAAGTTCAAGACCCTTAACAGTGCTGATGAGCAGAGGGATCTTGGGTCCATGTTCCTAGTTCCCTGAAAGTGGCTTCACAGGTTGATAAGATGGTTAAGAAGGGATGCTTACCTTTATTAGTTGAGGCACTGAGTTCAAATGTCAGGAAGTTACACAGCAGCTTTATAAAGCTCTAGTTAGGCTGCATCTGGAGTATTGTATACAGCTATGGTCACCCCATTATAGGAAGGATGACAAGGCTTTGGAGAGGCTGCAGAAGATGTTGCCTGGATCAGAGGGCATGTGCTGCAATGAGAGGTTGGACAAACTTGGGTTGTTTTGTCTGGAGCGTTGGAGGCTGAGGGGAGAGCTGATAGAGGTTTATAAGATTATGAGATACATAGACAAAGTAGACAGACAGTATCTTTTTCCCAGGGTTGAAATGTCTAATATCAGATGGAATCTAATGTCATTTAAGGTGAGAGGGAGTAGTTTTAAAGGAGATGTGAGAGGCAAGTTTTTTACACAGAGAGTGGTGAGTGTCCCTGGGGCAGTGGAAGAGGGAGATAAATTAGGGACTCTGAAAAGCACATGAATGTGAGGAAAATGGAGGAATATGGGCATTGTGCAGGCATAAGAGACTATTTTGGTTGGCTGTTTGATTATTAATTTACAAACAAGGGAAAATCTGCAGATGCTGGAAATCCAGGCAACACACATAAAATGCTGGAGGAATTCAGAAAGCCAGGCACTATCTATGGAAACAGTTCAGTCGGCGTTTCGGGCTGAAACCCTTTGGCAGGAGTTCCCTCAGCATTTTGTGTGTGATTACTAATTTATTATGTTCGGCTAAACACTGTGGGCCAAAGGGCCTGTCTTGTGCTGTACTGTTCTATGCTCTATCTTCCCGGCTTGAAGATAATTCATGCCAGTATGTTACCCCTGATACCGAATACTATGTGCTCTATTTGTTCATCAACAATCACATCTGTGACATCTTATCAAAGGCCTTCTGAGAGTTCACATATACTACCTTAACTGGTTTGCCATTACCTATCTATCTACTACCATCTCAAGGAGGTAAAGTACATTTGTTAAACATGATTTCCCTTCCATAAATCCACATTGACTCTCCCTAATACTATCACTACTTTCCAAGTCACAAACAAGAGAAAATCTGCAGATGCTGGAAATCCAGGCAACACACACAAAATGCTGGAAAAACTCAGTAGGCCAGGCAGCATTTATAGAAAGGAGTACAGTTGATGTTTTGGGCCGTCACCCTTCCTCAGGAGTGGAGAGAAAAAGATGAGGAGTCAGAGTTAGAAGGTGGGGTGAGGGGAGGGGAAGAAACACAAGGTGATAGGTGAAACTGGGAGGGGGAGGAATGAAGTAAAAGAGCTGGGAAGTTGATTGGTGAAAGAGATACAGACTTGGAGAAGGGGGAATTTAACAGCGGGGACAGAAGGCCACAGAAGAAAGGAAATAGGGGGGAGCATCAGAGAGTGAGAGCAAGGAGATAAGGTGAGAGGGAAAAGGGACTGGGGAACGATGATGGAAGGTTCACCATTACTGTAAGTTTAAGAAATCGATGTTCATACCATCAGGTTGGAGGCTACACGGACAGAATATAAGATGTTGCTCTTCTATTAGTCTTTCCTTAATATGGATTCCTGATTTCCCTTACTATTGTTGTTAGACAAATAGACCAGTTGCAAGAAGCAGCTGCTGGAAGACCTCAGCAGGTCAAGCAGCAAAACATAATGTGACAATGTTTCACATCAAGCCTTTGCATCAGGACTTCCCCACATTCCTGCACCTTCTCTCACTCTGAGCCATTCCCTTCAAAACCTAAACAACTAACTCATACTTTGTGCTTCTATGGTTTGATTTGTTTAGGTTTAAGACTCTGATTTCAGATTGAACTAACATCACCTACCATTTCTTAATGAAATATTAATATATTCTAATCACTAAAATGGGATGAGTGCTTTATTGTTATGGTAAACGATGAACAACATCTTGATCCCTCAGTCTACCTTGTCATAGTCCTTGTGCCTTATTTGACTACCTGCACTGCACTTCTTCCTGTAACTATAACATTATATCCTGCATTTTGTTAAAGCTTTTCCTTGCATGCTACCCCAACATAGTTATGTCTTGGAATGATCTCTCTGGATAGCATGCAAAACAAAGCTTTTCGCTCTATCTCCAATAATGAACCAGTTACCACTGTCTCCTAAAGACCCCTTCACAATCAGAGCATCAATAATACTAGATCTAAAGCAGAGTGTTCTCTCGCTGTTACTAGTTCAGTATGTTGATGCACCAGTCTTACGTTTATCCTCTATACTGTTACTTATTTGCTTTTTCTAGTCTACAGGCAGATTTAAAGTTCCCATGATTATTGCAATATCCTTATAATATTCACTCCTTATTTCCCAAATTATTCGATATCCTACAATACCTTTAATATCTGGGTCCTTCATATAACTTACTTGCGCCTCTGGCTCAACCCAAATTGATTCTACTTGACTTTCTGTGTCAAGATCCTTCGTTGCTGTAGTCCGTATCCTGAACTTTAAAATCAAGCTACCTCACCTCCTTTCCCAATTTGCTTTCCCTTGAAAATCTCAAGTATCCTTGAAATTTAATTAGATTGCAATGACATTTCTGAAGTGGCTATTAGACCGTATCCAATATTTTTATTCATGCTATTAATTAACAAATCTTTTTAACAAATGCTGTGAGCATTCAGCTAAAGATAGTTCAGTTGCATTTTATGCTATTTTCCCCTTTTGGGGTTTAATTTGAAGTAAACCTTTATGTACCCTTATATTTAAGACCATAAGATACAGAAGCGGAAATAGGCCATTTGACCAATCAAGTCTACTCTGCCATTTCATCATGGCTGATCCATTTTTCCCTCAGCCCCAATCACTTGCCTTCTCCCCATATCCCTTCATGCCCTGACTAATCAAGAATCTATCAAATTCCACCTTAAATATACCCAATGACTTGGCCTCCACAGTCACCTGTGGTAACAAATTCCACAGATTCACCACTCTCTGGCTAAAGAAATTTCTCCTCATCTCTGTTCTAAATGGACATCCCTCTATTCTGAGGCTGTGTCCTCTGGTCCTAGAATCTCCCACCACAGGAAACATCTCTCCACAGCCATTCTATCAAGGCCTTTCAATATTCAATATGTTTCAATGAGATCCCTCACACGTTCTTCTTAATTCCAGTGAAAATCAAACTCTCCTCATATGATAAGTCTTTCAATCCTGGAATCATTTTCATAAAGCTTCTTTGAACCCTCTCCAATGTCAGCACATCCTTTCTTAGATAAGGGGTCCAAAACTGCTCACAATACTCCCAAGTGAGGCCTCACCAGTGCTTTGTAAAGCCTCAACATTACATCCTTGCTTTTATATTCTAGTCCTTTTGAAATGAATGCTAACATTGCATTTGCCTTCCTCACCACCAACTCAACCTGCAAGTTAACCTCTGAGGAATTTTGCATGAGGACTCCCAAGTCCCTTGGCATGTGAGATTTTTGAATTTTGTCTCCATTTAGAAAGCAGTCTACGCTTTTATTTCTTCTACCAAAGTGCATGATCATACCACTTCCCGAGACTGTATTACATCTGCAACTTCCTTGCCCATTCTCCTAATCTGTCTAAATCCTCCTGCAGCCTCTCTGCTTCCTCAACAATACCTGCCCCTCTACCTATCTATGTATCATCCACAATCTATCCATAAAGCCATCAATTCCATTATTCAAATCATTGACATATAACATAAAAGGAAGCAGTCCCAACATGAAACACCACTAGTTACCAGCAACCAACCAGAAAAAGCTCCCTTTATTCCCACTCTTTGCCTCTTACCAATCAGCCATGCTAGTATATTTCCTGTAGTATCATGGGCTCATAACTTGTTAAGCAGCCTTATGTGTAGAACCTTGTCAAAGGCCTTCTGAAAATCCAAGTACACAACCAATTCTCCTTTGTCTATCCTGCTTATTATTTCGTCAAAGAATTCCAACAAATTCGTCAGGCAAGATTTTCACTTGAGGAAACCATGGCCTCCAAGTACCCAGAAACCTCATCTTTAACAATAGACTCCAACATCTTCCCAACCTCCGAGCTCAGATTCACTAGCCTATAATTTTCTTTCTTCTGCCTCTCTCCTTGAAGAGTGGAGTGACATTTACCATTTTCCAGTCCTCCAGAATCATGCCAGAATCTACTGATACTTGAAGAAAAACATTACTAATGTTTCCACAATCTATTCAGACACTTCTTTCAGAACCCTGGGGTGTACTAAAGTTGACAAGGCCATTTGGTCCAGATGATTTATCTACCTTCAGACTTTTCAGTTTCCATGGCACCTTCTCTCTTCTGCCCCGATATTTTTGAACTTCCAGCATACTGCTGGTATCTACCACAGTGAAGATTGATGCAAAATACTTACAGTACTGAGTTTGTCCCACATTACTACTTCTCCAGCATCATTTTCCAGAGGTCCAATATCTACTCTTGCTTCTCTTTAATTCTTTATATATCTGAAGAAACTTTTGGTATCCTCTTTAATATTATTGGCTCGCTTACCTTTATATTCCATCTTTTCCCTTGTTATGACTTTTTAGTTATCTTCTGTTTGTTTTATAATGTTTCCAAATCTTCTAACTTCCCACTAATTTTTGCTTTATTATACGGCCCCTCTTTGGCTTTTATGTTGGCTTTGACATCCCTTGTTAGACAGGGTTGTGTCATCTCACCTTTAGAATACTGCTGCTTCTTCTTTGGGATCCTATCCCGCAACTTCCAAATTGTTCCCATAAATTCCAGCCACTGGTGCTCTGCCATCATTCCTGCTAGTGCACCCTTCTTGTCAACTTTGGAATAGCTGATCCCGTAGTGGGCTCAACCACAAGCTGCTCTAAAAAGCCATCTTGTAGGCATCCTACGAATTCCTCCTCTTGGGATCCAGCACCAACCTGATCTTCCCAACCTACCTGCATATTGAAATCTCCCATGATAATCCTAGCTTTGCCCTTTTGACATGCATTTTCTATCTCGCATTGTGATTTGTAGCCCCATCTTTGCTACTGTTCGGAGGTTTGTATACAGCTCCCATCAGGGTCTCTTTACCTTTGCAGTTTATAGAACATAGAACACAGTACAGGCCCTTCGGCCCACAATGTTGTGCCGACCCTTAAACCCTGCCTCCCATATAACCCCTTACCTTAAATTCCTCCATTTCTTAGCTCAACCCACAATGATTCTAAACCTTACAATCCTATGTCACCTCTTCCTAATTACGTATTTGATTTCATTTTTAACCACAGATCCACCCCATCCCCTCTGCCTACCTGCCTGTCCTTTTGTTACAATGTGTATCCTTGGACATTAAGCTCCCAACTATGATCTTCTTTCAGCCACAATTCAGTGATGCCCACAATGTTATACATACCAATATGTAACTGTGCTACAAGTTCATCTACCTTATTCCATATACAATGTACAATCAAATATAATACCTTCAGTCCTATATTCACTCTTTTCAATTTCTGTCCCCCTTTTATATTGCAGCTCATCCCATTGATTGCAATTCTGCCCTATTATCAGTCTGTCCTTGCTAGCAGTCCCACCACACACTGCCTCTGTTTGTAAACCAACTGCCCCATTCAATTTTCTAACCTTGATCCCTGATCTACTTTATCCACTGCACCTTCGTATCTCTGGTTTTTTAAAAACTTTTAATACTGGTTATTCATATTCCTTAAGCAGAATGTCCTTGGTTTCATCTACATCTGTGGTTCCCAGATGATCCCAATTAACCAGATTTTCCCTCCAGTCTGACAGAGATAGCTGCACCATTCCCCCGCTCACGTCCCTCGTCATGTTACCAATCTGAATGCACCTTGCGTCACAGCGCTGTGGCCAATTTACTCATTCACACTGTTAAAGTCTACACTAACACCACCACTTCATTGATTGTCTTTTCACAACACTCAGGGGCAGCAACAGCCAAGCGCAAAAGCCATTGAGAACATCCAATGCCGTAATTAAATCTCAAGGCCCTACTGATGTTCAGAAAGCCAAGCAACATTATGCTATTGGGATCATTAAATCTTCTCTGCTGAAGTCCAGCCTCGTTATTTATTCAGTACTCATTACTAATTAATACTAATTTACAAGGTAATTCATAATTTTATATACAGTTATAATCTTGTGATGTAGAAACACCACTTCCCAGCTGACAATGCAGATGGATTCAGGTGAGGGCAGGTGGCAGCTTGACAGCAGCATGTACAATTATTAATATGTGTTGTTCACACACACACACACACACACACACACACACACACACACACACACACACACACACACACACACACACACACACACACACACACACACACACACACACACACACACACACACACACACATCCCTGCTGTTCAGGGACTCCAGCAGAAACCTTGCACTAAATGAACAAGCAAAATAGACGAGAGAGCTGCATTCTATGGCTTTATTTTAGATTTCCAGCAATTTTGCTTTTACATTAAACAATCAATTTACAGCTAGCCAAGCCAGGCAGTCCCCTTGATCAAAGCTTCAAGTAGTTCAGGAACATAGCTTCTTCTGTTCCTATCACATAAAGTCATAAGACATAGAAACAGAATTAGGCTATTCAGCCCATCATATCTCCTTCACCATTCCATCATGGCTGATATGCTGATTGGTAGATTCATTAGCTCTGTAACTTGCTCTAGGTGTAGGAACAACTGTGTCCTTTCTTATAGAAAAATGTACAATTCAATCTGTTTTTCTTGTGAGTGCTACATATATGATGCTATAGCAGCCTCTGATGCTCTCGCAAGTTTTTCAGTGCAAATGACAATAAACTAGAGAACTGAGGGAGGGAAGTGAATGGGATTTACTGCGGGCTGGCATTGGTTCAATGGGCTGAATAACCCCAGTCATTCAAAATAAGAAATACATCTTCGAATCAGAATGGTACAGGACTGCCATCTGTCTGCTCCCCTTGCTAGTCCTCTCAGCTCTGCCAGTCATACCCTGAAGAGCAGATAAGCATTTTCAGGCTCTTAAGAAGCTTGAACCCACTTTTACACCCACGATGAGAACTACAAGCAGAAACGTTTGTCACATTTACAAGGCCTCACCGTGGAGGTCCAAGTCAGCTTCATCAAGCAGTTCACAATAGAGACTAAGGAAAAAGTACGTGAAAATGAAATTCAGAGATCAGCGGAGGACAGCGGCAGCCCCACACAGAATGTTGGCAATACTTGCATTTATTGGCCAACCCTCTGAGTTAACTACATTTGGTCTGGAGTCATATCTAATCTATGAGGTCCTCTTTTGGTCAGGGTCAATCAAGGATATTGCGTCCTAACTGTCTAGGTGATACACAAGCCAGGGAAGTATGATATGGAGAGCAAGCTGTTGCCCAAGCAACAGGCTCTCCCCCTCCACTCAGCTGATGAAGCCAAAGGAACGGCAGAGACCGACACAGTTTGGCTCCAGTGGTGTCACAGGAGTTGCCAGTCAGCATTGAACTCAGTGGTGAACTGCCTTAGGGACTCCAGCTCTGGGTCTTCCCTCAGGGTTTACTCCTGAAGCCTTCGCCGTGAAAGGGAGTAGCCAGAAGGCAGCGGAGATTTGAGATCAGAGTTTTCCTTCTCCTGGATGTGCTGCCAAACTCAGCTTACAAGCCCCATCTGCCTGAAGCAACTGGTTTTAAGGTGCCAGTAACCTGCGGTGGCTCCTTCGCCTGTCAGTAGAAACGATTCCACCAGGGCCTAGTAGTTAAGTCACACATGAAAGCCACGTGCTGGATTTGACTGTCAGAGGCCATTTGAGACGCATACTATTGGGAGCTTGTTCCCACTACCTCCCCCAGCTATGACAAACTTAAGGAATCATATATGATCTAAACTAGATGAAAAAGGCAGATGTTAGTGAATCAGGTAACGATACAGTAACTTCACAGATATTGTTACTGAAATTAGTTCTCATTTCCCCAAAAATTACAGATTTATTTAATTTTTTACTTTAAAGTTCCCAGCTGTCGGTGTGGGAGTCAGTGGCCCAGAGCTCCAAGTGCTAAATATATTTACAATAATATGCATCACTACCACTGGTATTAATTTAGCAGCATTTCACCTAGGTAGTTAGGCATGAGATTTTAATAGATTCAAAAATACAGATGTAGAGAAACATACACAAAATAGAGGAACTCAGAGAGTCACGCAGCATATATGGAGGGGAATAAACAGTCAGTGATATAGACTGACTCAGTCGGAGCAATAACTACAACATATAAAATAATATGAAATTCAAAATTGTGGGAAATGCAGTATTGGTGTAATGAGATCATTTGCAGCACGTAATAACTTTAATAGGTTTTGCAACAAATTTTTCGTTATTAGCCATGATAAAGAATAATATTAAAATAAGATTGTTAATGTATTTAAATTAGTATATTCTGTTTATCTCCAGAAGCCAGGAAGAAGTGAGCAGACTGAATATAAATGCTAAAATGGCAATTAAGTGATGGGCTTTACTAATGTTTGTGCAGCTTGTTATTTATTGTTTTCTTCGCAGGGACAGGTAACCATGCTTCATTGCTAAGAGGAATAAATGGCCTTGCCTACAATATTCAACAAGAAGTCATAAATTAACAATGGCAACAAGAATTAAGTAATGTCTCTAACTGTATCCATTTTCTATGTTAACATCAACTGAGTGCAAGTTTCAACTGGGCATGTCCTCTTCTCATTACAACCATCAGAGAGGAAGTGGAGGAGCATGCAGTCACACTCAATGATTCAGAAACAGCTCCTTCCCAATGGTCCGTGAATACTATCTCTTTATTCATTTGTTTTTACACTATTTATTTCTTTGGTAATTTAGAGAAATTTTTGTCTTTGCGCTTTACTGCTGCTGCAAAGCAACAAATTTCATGTTATCATATAAAAAAAATAATAAACCCGATTCCGATTCTGAGATATAATGCGGGTGACTGCTCAAACAAAGTTCTGGTTAGAACTGCTGTAAACAAGTAAACTGTAACAATCTCTTGTGATCCAAAAGCAAATCACCACAAGTTGGCTATTTTAGATACTGGCAGCAAAAAACCTGAAAATTCTAACTGGTTGCTTAAATGCAATTTTGGAACGTACCAATTCTTACAACATTAGTCAGAAGATATTTTTAACCTAACCCAGTGGTTTACTTTTAGAGGAAGCAAGAATGTGTGGTACAGTGCAATCGTACTAGAGTAGGGCAGCGATCCATGCTGGGCATCCACTCTTTTTTGACATGGTTATTGTGGCCTGTTCTCCAATACTTTCAAATTGTGACAAGCTGCCTGCATAAAGGCTGAAGATTATGTATTGCAACAGTTCTTCTGGAGAGACGGTCCAGGGGAGGTTCATCCTAGGAATGAGAGGATTAAGGTATGAGGAGTGTTTGGTGGCTCTGGGACTGTACTTGCTGGAGTCTGAAAGAATAAGGGAGAGGATCTCATGGAAATCCATCAAATACTGATTGTCCTAGATAGGGTGGACATGGAGAGTATGTTTCATAGTGGGAGAGTCTAGGACCAGAGGGCACAGCCTCAGAATACAAGGGTGTCCCTCCAGGACAGAGATGAGGAGGAGTTTCTTCAGCCAGAGGGTGGTGAATCTGCTGAATTAATTGCTACAGATGGTTGTGGAGGCCAAGACATTGGGTATATTTAAAGCAGATGTTGATAGGATCTAGACTGGTAATTGTGTCAAAAGATTATTGGGAGAAAGCAGGATAATGTGGTTGAGAGGGATAATAAATTGGCCTAGATGGAATGGTGGAGCAGACTTGATGGGCCGAATGGGCTATTTCTGCCCCTCTGTCTTATGGTCTTCTTTTGAGGTGAGGTTGGGGGGAGTCAAAATCTTGATTTTCATTGCAACCTAATGAATCAATGACATTAACGAACAAAGAGATTCAGTGATGCTCTCCCTACAGCCAATGGGCATGAGTTACTTCCAAGTTGGCAGCCCAAGCCAGCCTCCCTGTAAAAGTGTGAAGCAGACTGCATCACCGCCTCCAGTATCAAATCAGGGATTAGATGAGGAAGGCACTTAGCAGTCACTGCAAATCTGTCATGGTAGGGCTAGCCAGCAGATTTATTTAGCAAGTATAATTGGCAGAGAGTGCTTGTCAGAGTGCTTTCTCTTAATCTGTTACAAATGGACCCAACCTGCAAACCAAGCACACAAACAATATCATGCGTCACAGCAGCAAGGAAACATCCGTATTGCCACTTAATACCAGGTCTACCATTATATCCACATTTGAAATGCGATTCTGTAACATACATGCAAAATATATGTAATAATTAACTACTTCTTTTCGCATACCACAGAGTCCAGGAGGGATTTTTTGGAACAATCCAAGTCTTTTATTGTCATTTCGACCATAAATTGCAGGTACAGTACACAATAAAAATGAAACAATGTTCCTCCAGGACCATGGTGCTACATGAAACAACACAAAACTACACTAGACTTTGTGAGACAACTCAAGGCTACACTAGACTACATAAAAACAACACAAAACTGCACTGGACTACAGACCTACACAGGACTACATAAAGTGCAAGGATGGTTGTGTTGCCGACTCGGATCGCAAGTGCAAGGCAGCACAATAATTAATTAATTAATAAACAAGACAATAGGCACAGTAGAGGACAAATTTCAATATAATAATAAATGATGTAGATGTCAGCCTAGACTCTGGGTATTGAGCAGTCTAACGGCTTGGGGGAAGAAACTGTTGCACGGATGGTTGTGAGAGCCTGAATGCTTCGGTACCTTTTCCCAGACGGCAGGAGGGAGAAGAGATTGTATGAGGGGTGCATGGGGTCCTTCATAATGCTGTTAGCTTTGCGGGTGCAGCGTGTGGTGTGAATGTCTGTAATGGCGGGAAGAGAGATCCCGATGATGTTCTCAGCTGATCTCACTATCCGCTGCAGAGTCTTGCGATCCGAGACGGCAACACAACCATCCTGATTTTAAACTCTGCCATAAACAGTCCAGACCTGGCTGCAAGAGGAGGAGGGTTGGGCATGGGACTAGTAACCCTACCCCTTAAAATCCAGTGCAACAGACACACCAAAAGAAGTTGCAAAGACCTCGTCCTGGGGAGAGAACGGAGAAGAGGGGCTACACCTGGGTGAACTTGAGAAAGACTGGCCCAGGACAGAGGATTCTGGCAAGATGCTGTTGGCAGTCTATGCCGCAGTAAGTAGGTAATCCTGATTTGAGGGCAAAGTGGTGCACAAGAGGAAATCATCAACTTTGAAGGTAGCTCCTTCAACTTGACACTTCCAGGGTGCACAAGGTCCACAAATCCAGAGACTGTAGAGTTTGGAGACAGAGTTAAGGTCAACGTCACTTCTACGGCAGGAAGCTGACTAGCATTCTTTTCCTTTGGTTCTGTACCCGCATAGCAGTGTACAAACATGTCAACACAACATTCCGAACCATTTCCTGTTTTTTCATAAACATCCCTGCCAAAGCTTAATTTAACGGAGAGTAGATCTGACAATTCAGATGAAGTAGTTGATGTATTTTTAATTTCTGTGACATGATACTTGACAGGTTGCCCAAATCTAATTACTGCTGACTTGCTTTCCCTTGGCTGATGCAACCGCACAATGCTGGCAGGTTTACCTTATGGACATTATTCAAATGCAACATATTTGGACTGGAAAGCAAATACAAATCAATCACAGATTGTACACTTATTCCTTCTAAATTCTTTCGAATAAGGATAAAATGCTTGGTTACAAATATAAATGGTTTAATATACTGTGTTTATATGAATGCACACCACAGTACCCCAAATGAGTGGGGTTGAGTTACCATGCCTACAAACTGGTTTTCTATATTGACAGTGACATTTCTGACTAGTTTTGCACACCCATGGAAAGGGTACATTAACAGTTCTGAACCGACAGTACAAAGGTCCATATCATTGTTTGTCTGATGGCTTTTTATAACCTCATCTTTAGTTTGTAGACATTACCATTTTTGACAGAATGTTTCATCTTTTATTTTCCAAATCTAAGAGATCAAAAGGTGGGAGTGTGTCATATCAACCGAACTAATAACATGACAATGGTTTCTAATCAACCTCAAGGCAAAAGTAAATTAGAAAGTGCATGTGAAATCAAACTCCAGCCCATGGGGAGTACAGGCTTGTTATGAGCACAGTATGTGCAGCACTGTACTGGAAAATTACGTGTGCCCAATAATATTTCACAATATAGCCTGTCATAGCACATAACGTTAACCATTCCATGCACCGCAACCCAGGACAAATTGAGATTGTCAGTTTCAGAAGGGAACAGACTAGATGTGCACATGAACAGGAGCAGGTGGCGCTGACAGTAAAGGAACCGAGACATATTGTTTACAGAGCTAACTTGTTTTCTTCCTCAGCTTCAGCCCGCCGTTTCATACAGTCACTGAAGGATGTTTGACACACGCTCCAATCCGTGCTGATGAATTTGGAAACATTCATGAACTATATTTGTGTAATCACATGCAAATTTTTTTCTCTTCTCAATCACAGGTCACAATGGCATCTACAATTCTAAAGACGATAAACCATCAATATCAAAATACCCTTCACACTTCTGGCATGGGGAGGGGGAGACTTATTTATAAAAGGATCTTTTTTTGGGAAGATGAGGAATCAGACCATTAAAATAAAGTCAAATCTCTCCATGACAATCATTACTGTTTCATGGTCTGCTCACTCTGTTTCTGAGATCTCAGGACATGGCCAGCAGGAGAGATGTTCAGAGAGAATAATTGGCATAGCATTGTGATTTTTTGTGCACGATGCCACACAAATCTCATTCAGAACTAACTGCATCAGCCACTCTTGTCCCAAATTTGTATTTCAATGTACGTGTAAGAGAAAAGGCACGGCTGCCCAGCTCTGGGTGTGGTCGAAACAGTCAGAAGACTACCCTATAAAACTGCTGAAAGGGTGACTCACTCATACACAGTCAACAACCGCCATGCTCACTGTAACCAGCGACAGCTGAGAAGAGTGCTTTGTATTATGCAAACACAATCATTTTGATCCCAATCAGGAACTCATGATATTTCTTTCGAAAGCATTTTACAGCGGGCATAGGTGAGTCCAGCATGGGCCAAATGGGCTGAAGGCTCGGTTTCTGTGCTTACCACTCCATGCATCTATCAGCTTAATGACGACTGTCCAGATGAAGTCCAGTGTAAAGTGGTAGAATCCAGCAAAAAGGAATCCCTAATGAAGCTCCTGACCCTTCAGCCTGAAATTACACCCTTTGGAAGAATACTAACTTTTATGCAATTGATCACTCAATTAAATTTTAAAAAATGTTTTTAAAGAGATAATAATTTTGTTGAAAGTTATTGTCTAGTCCACTAATTTAATATCTTCACTTTTGAACAGTGTGCTTTTACTTTAGACTTTTGATTTCTTTTCAAAACCTTTGTAGTCAAAATATTTGAGAGTGCATCAAATAATGTTTCCTACTCGGTCTGGATGTCCAGTGATAAAATTACTAATCTTGTCTGTTTAGGCACATGAGTGTTTTCACCTCACTCATATTCCATGCATCAAGTAGTTCACTACGAGGCATTTCTCCACCTTTGCCTTGATCTTTAGGTCATTTACTGTCTCGTTCTAATGTGCCGCTGAAGTCTGGGACACTGGTCCACTGATCACAAGTGAGCAGCAGCTAAAGGTTTCCGAGTCAATGGAAGACAAATCTCAGACAGAGGGGATGTCATTTTATCTTTTAGAGTATGATATATTATATTTGAATAATGCTAGCTAGTGACATTTTGACAGGTGGCGCATGTGCTTAATCATGCCTAACCAGGCTAAGTCATTACCATGACAACAGATCCTTTGTGTATACACCTGATTTACATGCCATAACTAGCTGTGTGTTGTTTTTGTGATGAAGTGGCAAAGAAACAACAACTGTGACAGAAACCAGTACGTCATCCCAGGACCTAGAGAAACAGGGTCCCAATCCAGGACATTATAGTCTGACTACAATGGTTGGCAAAATGTTAGATAAAGTTTCGGGGTACTTCGAGGAACATAATAGGCTGATGTCAGCATGGTTTTCTTAAAGGGAAATTTTGCCTGACTAATCTGCGGAATTCTTTGAGGAAATAACAGGTAGCATGGACGGTAGGCGTTGTTTACTTTGATTTTCAAAAGGCCTTTGACAAGTTGTCTCTCATCAGCTGCAGAACAAGATATGAGTCCATGGTATTACATGGGCAGAAGACAGACTGACTGGCAGCAGGCAAAGTGTGGGAATAAAGGGGGCCTTTTATGGGCAGCTGCCAGTGACTAGGAAAGCTCCACAGAGTCCGACGTTGGGGCTGCTATTTTTCCCGTTATATGTTAAAGATCTGGATGATGGCTTTGTGGCCAAAATGATACAACGATAGGTGGAGAGGCAGGTCGTGTTGAGGAAACAGGGAGTTTGCTGCTGCAAACTTGCACAGTTTAGGAGAATGGGCAAAGAAATGGCAGATGGAATGCAGCGTAGGGAAGTGCATGGTCATGCACTTTGGTAGAAGAAATAATGAATAAAGAGACACGAATAATTTCTAAATAGGGAGTGAATTCAGAAATTGGTGTGAAGGGATTTGGGAGTCCTAGTTCAGTATTCCCTGAAGGTTAACTTGCAGGTTGGGTCATTAGTAAGGAAGGCAAATGCAATGTTTGCATTTATTTCGAGTGGACAAGAATATTGGTTGGTACGGTAGCGTAGTGGTCAGCACAATGCTTAACAGTCAGGCCACATGGGCTCATTTTTTGCCACCGCCAATAAGGAGCTTGTACGTTCTCCCCATGACCATGTGGGTTTCCTCCCGGTGCTCCAGTTTCCTCCCACAGTCCAAAGACATCCCACTGGTAGGTTAATTGGTGATTAGGCTTGTTTTAAATTGGGGGATTGCTGGGTAGCACAGTTCAGAGGGCCGGAAAGGCCTATTCCATGCTGTGTTTCAAAAATAACAATAATAATAAAGAATGCAAGAGTGTGATGCTGAGGCTTTCTAAGGCAGTGGTCAGACCACATTTTAGAGTAATGTGAGCAGTTCTGGGCCCCATGTCCAAGAATCAATGTGCTGGCATTGGAGAGGGTCCACAGGAGGTTCATGAGAATGATCTAGGGAATGAAAGGGTTAACGTACAAGGTGCATTAGATGAGTCTGGGCCTGTACTCGCTGGAGTTTAGAAGAATAAGGTGGGGGGGGGGGGGAACAACTCATTGAAACCAACCAAATATTGAAAGGCCTTGGTAGGTGGATGTCGAGAGTTTGGGACCAGAAGGCAGCCTCAGAATAGCAGGTCATCCCTTTGAGACGAGGAGGAATTTCTTTATTCAGAGGGTAGTGAATCTGTGGAGTTTATTGCCACAGATGGCGGTGGAGGCCAGGTCCCTGGGTATATTTAAAGAAGGGGTTGATAGTTCTTGAATAGTAAGGGTGTCAAAGTTACAGGAAGAAGGCAGAAGAATCGGTTGGCAGGGAAAATAAATCATCCATGATTGAATGGTCAGCAGGCTCAATGGGTCAAAAGGCCTAATTCTGCTCTTCTGGTCTTCTGGTCCATCCACTCCAAATCCCAGATAACGAGAGTAATTACTCTCAGAGTCCAGATAAAGTACTGCTTCACCCAAACAGCTGCTGGGACTCTAAACTCCTCCTAGTATTGGATCAACATTTCACTGTGTGACCAGGATCAACCTAATGCTTCATTACGTAAAACTCCTGTGCTAACCTGACTCAGATGCAACACGTCACCACCAAAGAAATAAAGCTAGAACTATCTCAACACCCATAACTTGAAATGACGAGGGTTCATCAAGTAACCCTTGATGCTGCATCAATTAACAGTATCAAGTCTGTCACACACTTTGCCTTTAACAGATCTATGCCGGTTACATCCATTCAATTGAAATAAGAATAAGTGGCTGCTCATTCTACCCGTGATTGTCGTTTCCAGAAATGTTTCCATTACGTTGATTAAAGAGACTTGTCTTAGATATTGAATTGAATTGACATTATTTCTTACATCCATCACATACATGAGAAGTAAAAACCTTTACGTTACGTCTCCGTCTGAATGTGCAATGTGCAAGTTGTAGTAATTTGCAATAGACAGTATGTACAGTAAGATATACAACACAACAGCTTAGAAATACAACTGTGTCAGTGTGAACTATTCAGTCTGAATACAACTGTGTCAGCGTGAACTATTCAGTCTGAATACAATTGTGTCAGTGTGAACTATTCAGTCTGAATACAACTGTGTCAGCGTGAATTATTCAGTCTGAATACAATTGTGTCAGTGTGAACTATTCAGTCTGAATACAACTGTGTCAGCGTGAACTATTCAGTCTGAATACAATTGTGTCAGCGTGAACTATTCAGTCTGAATACAACTGTGTCAGCGTGAACTATTCAGTCTGAATACAATTGTGTCAGTGTGAATTATTCAGTCTGAATACAATTGTGTCAGTGTGAACTATTCAGTCTGAATACAACTGTGTCAGCGTGAACTATTCAGTCTGAATACAATTGTGTCAGCGTGAACTATTCAGTCTGAATACAACTGTGTCAGCGTGAACTATTCAGTCTGAATACAATTGTGTCAGTGTGAATTATTCAGTCTGAATACAATTGTGTCAGTGTGAATTATTCAGTCTGAATACAACTGTGTCAGTGTGAATTATTCAGTCTGAATACAACTGTGTCAGTGTGAACTATTCAGTCTGAATACAACTGTGTCAGCGTGAACTATTCAGTCTGAATACAATTGTGTCAGCGTGAACTATTCAGTCTGAATACAACTGTGTCAGCGTGAACTATTCAGTCTGAATACAATTGTGTCAGTGTGAATTATTCAGTCTGAATACAATTGTGTCAGTGTGAACTATTCAGTCTGAATACAACTGTGTCAGCGTGAACTATTCAGTCTGAATACAATTGTGTCAGCGTGAACTATTCAGTCTGAATACAACTGTGTCAGCGTGAACTATTCAGTCTGAATACAATTGTGTCAGTGTGAATTATTCAGACTGAATACAATTGTGTCAGTGTGAATTATTCAGTCTGAATACAACTGTGTCAGCGTGAACTATTCAGTCTGAATACAACTGTGTCAGCGTGAACTATTCAGTCTGAATACAATTGTGTCAGTGTGAATTATTCAGTCTGAATACAATTGTGTCAGTGTGAATTATTCAGTCTGAATACAACTGTCAGCGTGAACTATTCAGTCTGAATACAACTGTGTCAGTGTGAACTATTCAGTCTGAATACAACTGTGTCAGTGTGAATTATTCAGTCTGAATACAACTGTGTCAGTGTGAACTATTCAGTCTGAATACAACTGTGTCAGTGTGAACTATTCAGTCTGAATACAATTGTGTCAGCGTGAACTATTCAGTCTGAATACAATTGTGTCAGCGTGAACTATTCAGTCTGAATCCAACTGTGTCAGCGTGAACTATTCAGTCTGAATACAATTGTGTCAGCGTGAACTATTCAGTCTGAATACAACCGTGTCAGCGTGAACTATTCAGTCTGAATACAATTGTGTCAGTGTGAACTATTCAGTCTGAATACAACTGTGTCAGTGTGAATTATTCAGTCTGAATACAATTGTGTCAGTGTGAACTATTCAGTCTGAATACAACTGTGTCAGCGTGAACTATTCAGTCTGAATACAATTGTGTCAGTGTGAACTATTCAGTCTGAATACAACTGTGTCAGTGTGAACTATTCAGTCTGAATACAATTGTGTCAGCGTGAATTATTCAGTCTGAATACAATTGTGTCAGTGTGAACTATTCAGTCTGAATACAACTGTGTCAGTGTGAACTATTCAGTCTGAATACAATTGTGTCAGCGTGAACTATTCAGTCTGAATACAACTGTGTCAGCGTGAACTATTCAGTCTGAATACAATTGTGTCAGTGTGAATTATTCAGTCTGAATACAATTGTGTCAGTGTGAATTATTCAGTCTGAATACAACTGTGTCAGCGTGAACTATTCAGTCTGAATACAACTGTGTCAGTGTGAACTATTCAGTCTGAATACAACTGTGTCAGTGTGAATTATTCAGTCTGAATACAACTGTGTCAGTGTGAATTATTCAGTCTGAATACAACTGTGTCAGCGTGAACTATTCAGTCTGAATACAACTGTGTCAGTGTGAACTATTCAGTCTGAATACAATTGTGTCAGCGTGAACTATTCAGTCTGAATACAACTGTGTCAGCGTGAACTATTCAGTCTGAATACAACTGTGTCAGTGTGAACTATTCAGTCTGAATACAATTGTGTCAGTGTGAACTATTCAGTCTGAATACAACTGTGTCAGTGTGAACTATTCAGTCTGAATACAACTGTGTCAGTGTGAACTATTCAGTCTGAATACAATTGTGTCAGTGTGAACTATTCAGTCTGAATACAACTGTGTCAGTGTGAATTATTCAGTCTGAATACAACTGTGTCAGCGTGAATTATTCAGTCTGAATACAACTGTGTCAGTGTGAACTATTCAGTCTGAATACAATTGTGTCAGTGTGAATTATTCAGTCTGAATACAACTGTGTCAGTGTGAACTATTCAGTCTGAATACAACTGTGTCAGTGTGAATTATTCAGTCTGAATACAATTGTGTCAGTGTGAACTATTCAGTCTGAATACAACTGTGTCAGTGTGAATTATTCAGTCTGAATACAACTGTGTCAGTGTGAATTATTCAGTCCGAATACAACTGTGTCAGTGTGAACTATTCAGTCTGAATACAATTGTGTCAGTGTGAATTATTCAGTCTGAATACAATTGTGTCAGTGTGAACTATTCAGTCTGAATACAACTGTGTCAGTGTGAACTATTCAGTCTGAATACAACTGTGTCAGTGTGAACTATTCAGTCTGATGGCCTGGTGGAAGAAGCTGTCCCGAAGCTGGAATTCTGAATTCCGATCTCTTTTTTAAAACAATATAGATTGCGTACATGCTGAAATTAATATCCATGGTATAAGGTAAGATTTAAATTTTTACCACAGATACTGACGTTTTATCACAGGTGCTGCCTTAGAGTGTATCAAAGTGCTCTCATTGACAAAAAAGGAAAAATATTATTATAATATTGAATGAATTATAATAATTCAGAGCAGTTTATCTACATGAAACACTGTGGTGGAAGCTCAAATCTTTTGATGCCTTTAAAAACCCCAATAAAAAATATTTCACAAAATAAAACTTACTACCGTGGCTGGGCACACCATGACATGATTTCAGCTTGAGGCACTGGAGTTTAGGGTTCAGTTCTGACGCTGTCTGTAAGGAGTTACTACGTTCTCCCCATGACCGTGTGGGTTTCCTCTGGGTGCTCCGGTTCCCTCCCACAGCCCAAAGGCCTAACAGCTAGTAGGTAAATTGGTCACAGTGATTAGGTTAGGGTTAAACAGGTGGGTTGCTGGGCTGGATATGCCGATTCTGTACCGTATCTCACAAATAAATAAATAAAAGGTCACAATTAACATTTTCAACAAGGATGTTCCTCTAAAGCAGGGGCTTCTCAGCTTGGGGTCCATGGACCTTTCAGCTAAAGGTAGGGGTCTATGGTATAAAGAAGATTGGGAACTCCTGCAAGCCATAGAAACTATATTGCCTACGTTCAGAACGGCTCCCCACCTCTTTTCCTGAAAACTGTAACAGATCTCCTACATGTTTCTGGCGTTAAGTACTTTTATTTCACAAAGCCTCATGAGCATTAAAGGTCAAGAGGTGAAGTTACGCATGATGTCTCCTTTTCAGATAGCTAAAATTCAGCAGAACAGCCGACAAGTTCCAGAAAAATTGTATAAATGAGGAAGAGACAGTTATCCTAGGGAGGTCTTTACCCTTCTGAAAGACAAGCAGGAGAACCTGTGTGAAAATTCAACTTCATACAGCATCTCTGAATCGAATTTAAGCAAGTCAAGGAATGGAAAGCAAGTGACTAAGAGCTCCTATGTGGGCAGTTTCAAGCCTCCAGCTGCTTAAAGTACTTATATAAAGAATTTTATTGAAAAAGAAATGAAAAGGCTGCCAAGACAACGTAGGGGAAAACTTTCAGATTCCAATCGGCTTAGCGTGTGGGAAGAACACCTGCCCAAAGCAAGTAGATTGTTCTTTAATTATGCAAATCATGTTCCAAAGATACCACTGACTTTAATCAGTGGGGTGCACGAGGGAGCTGTTACAATGTTCCCACCAGGCCAAATTGGCAGCAAGAATTAAAGCCTGGGGGAGCCACTAGAAAAAAAATTACCTTCACTTAAATTTCTGCGTGGATCCTTGCAGAGAAGTAATCATCCAGGCCTGAAAAGAAGTTCACATCTTTCCTTTCCCCATTCTGTTCCTTCCTCGCCTAATCAGAAATCCTGCAAACACCTTCCCAGCAAATTGCTGAATGCTTCTGGCTGCCCCTCCAATATCAGACTTGCTCCTGCACTGGCCTGATTCTGAAAGAATGTACAATGCTTCCCGACAGATCCAGCTAGAAAACTGACAAAGCCTCGACTCTCACCAGAGAGCCACTGTCCAGAATTAAACTCAGGATTATTATGTAGGATACATTAAGTAAGTGGATTTTAGACAAGAGATGAAATATAAAATTTATATCAACACACACAAAATGCTGGAGGAACTCATCAAGTCAGGCAGCATCTATGGACATAGATAGATAGTCAACATTTCAGGCCGAGACCCTTCTTCAGGACATTTATATATCATTTATATAAAATTTATATCATCTCTTTCCTATTTTGCATCAGTATTCAATTATGGAACAAGAGTGTGACGCAGTTTTGAATGCAAGTATCAACCATTCACTTAAATTGCGCATAACCTGAGGTTTTAAGCAAACACTGGAACTCAGGACAAGCAGTTCTCTGCCCTCACATGCTAAAAATGGTCTATGTACCAGCATACAAATGTCAATGGACTGATCTCACACCCGACGCCTCCTAAAATTTTCTCACAGTGTTCGTGAATCATAACAGTTTTAAATGTGCCTTATGAATATTCTATAAACATTAATTAACAACTGGGCAGCCTGTTTAGAACTTCCACTACAACTTGAGGAATCACAAGGAATTAATAAACTAGAGAAATTACTTTTGAACCACTACAGCAGTTAGGGAAACAAGCAACAACAAAAAGAAAACTGGTAATGTTAGCCATGAAACTGCAAGATTAACATTAGAAAAAAAGGTAGAGGTTAATTAATATATTTTAAATCACCTGACCCTTGACTAGTCTTGTGTATATCTGATTCCATTAAGGTTCATTCTTAATTGACTTCTGCAGGACAAGCCATTGAGTCGGATCAAGAGTCTACAATAATAAGACCTCTCCCCCACCCCATCCCCACAAAGATGTCCATTGCTACCTTGTCAGGGAAAGGAAGAATGACAAAAGTCCTGGCCTTATCCAAGAAGCCCACAAATTCTGACTAAATGCAGTTCATTTAATTAGCACCCTAAGAATCAATACACCACATCTGCACCACTTCTCATCATAATTTTGTCAAATTGTCTTCAAAAGGATATTGGTGCCTTATAGAGGTTTCAGAGAAACATGATAAGAATACGTAAATGATGAAGAAAAGTTCAAAAAGCTGACCCCCTTTGCTAATGGTTACTAGAAGTTTTATAAACAAGCACGATGGAGTTTGAATACATCCAATTTATAATTATCACAGACCTAGTGGATGTAAATACAAAATAGGAAATCTCGCTTTTTATATGAAATATTAAATTGTGAAGCTTGTCAAAAGCAGTTAATTACATGGTAATTGACTACCTTGAAAGGAAATAGTTGAACATCTGGCTTGGATCAGGACTGAGATTACAGTACTAAATAGAGAATTAGCTGAGGAAACATCCTATCTGCCTATAATGTTAAAACCCTGCATGTTTCACTTGTGGAATGCCAACTAGTCAAAACTGAATTTTCTAGATTGTAAAGACAGATGTAATTTACAGCGTTGCTAAACTAACCACCAAATCAACACATGCAAGGTTTTTTTTTAAAAGAAAATAATGTGTATGTTATTTTTCAGATTACATGAGTGGGGCAGTCAATACAAATTGTGCTTCTTTTGTGGAAGGAATACATTTGAAGGATAAATTAACCATTTCCAGACATTGTTGTTAAGATTGTAAAGTTCAGGTTTCCCGCTGCTGGTCTTTTGACAAAATGCACGAGAATTGACTGCGCCATGATTTAGCATAATTGCCACAGCCCTGCCCTCCAGCATCGGTCTCCTTACAGTGCAAAATCAGGGGTGTTACCAAAGAAGAGGCTTTTCTTCAATAACATTCAAGCAAGTCCAATATTATTAATTTGTCTCCATATCAAATATCGAATTTGAACTCCATTTTGTATTCATGTTTGTATTCACTCTTCCCTTTAACATTTCATAGATTATATATTCAGTTCACAATCTATAATGTGCCAGATGTGTGTAGATAGGTTAAGCTAGCAGCAAACGTTTACCAGAGGCAACGTAGGGAAATCTAGCACCAGGTTGTGGTTTAGCAATCGGAGCATCGCCGATGTAGAATGAAGATGGGGAGGAATTTATTATCTCAGAGGGTCATGAATCTATGAAGCAGAACCCAAAAGCAGTGGAGACAGGTAGATCGAGAGGGGAATTGAGGGGTATGAGGTGATCTTACTGAATGGAGGACCAGACTCTAGAAGTCAAATATTTTACTCTCACGCTTTTTTTCTTATGTTGTCAATTAAGTTTTACAAGAATACAAGCATTACAATCAAATATAGCAGGCCCGTGTAGATTACAGTAATTCTGATGCCCATGAGGATCTATTCTAGCTTCTTCCTATTTCTCCGTTACATGTTGTCCTTTAACTATTGGTACAACCTCCACACTCCATTCCACCTCAACTGCATCCTAACTTATCAATATGGTGTCCAGTATCCAGCCTGAATAGAGATTCCCACCTACTAGACAGTGGAAAGACTGACTTTGCAACAACATCTCCTCCACACTCACCATCAGCACAGGTGCACCACAGGCTGTGTGCACAGCCCCCTGTTCTACTCACTCTATACTTAACAGCGTGTGGCTAAGTACAGCTCAAATGTCTTATTTAAGTTTGCTGATGACAGCACTGCCACTAGGCAAATCAAAGGCAGTGACGTGAATCAGTATATGGGAAGCAGATTGAAAATCTGGTTGAAGGATGTCACAATGACAGCATCTCACCCAACATCAGCAAAACCAAAGAGATTTTTGACTACAAGAGGAAGAAGCAAGAGGTCCTTGAACCTCATAATGGGAATGGAGGTGGAGAGGGTCAGCAGTTTTTAATTCCTTGGATCTGTCCTAGGGCTAGCACATGTCATCACAAAGAAGGCATGATAGACTACACTTTCTTGAAAGTTTGCGTAAATTTGGCATGTCACCAAAGACCGACAAACTTTTGTAGATGTACGGCGGAGAGTTGCATCATTGCCTGGTACGGAAACACCAAAGCCCAGCAACGGAAAAGGCTACAGGAAGTGGAAGACAATGCCATCCACCACAGGTAACGTCCTCCCCACCACTGAATACGTTTACACAGAGCACGGCTTCCAGAAAGCAGCATCCATCATCAAAGACCCCCCCATACTTCTCACCACTAATTCTACAATCTACAGACTCACTTTCAAAGACTCTTTGCAATTAATGCTCAAAATATGACTTTTTGTTTTCAGAGTTTGTCTTCAATTGGTGCCACAGTAGCGTAGCAGTTAGCGCAACTCTATTACAGCTCGGGGCATTGGAGGCCGGAGTTCAATTCCTATGTCACCTGTCAGGAGTCCGTATATCCAGTCCATGAAACGCATGGGTTTTTCCCCCGGGTGCTCCGGTTTCCTCCCACAGTCCAAAGACGTACCAGTTAGTAGGCTAATTGGTCATTGTAAATTGTTCTGTGATTAGGCTAGGCCAAAATCAGAGGTTGCTGGGCAGCATGGCTCAAAGGGTTGAAAGGGACTATTCTGCCTTGTATCTTTAAATAAATAAAATAAAAATGCACTATGGTTTGTCAGTCTTCATCTGTTTATGTACAGTTTTTCATCAATTCTATTGTAGTTAATTTTCTCTTGTAAATGCCTGCAAGAAAATGAATCTCAAGGTCATACATGGTAACGTATATGCACCTTGATAATAAACTTACTTTGAACTTTGATTATGTTCAATCTCCACGGCAAGTTCAACTCCCCAGCCCTTGTTCCAAGGGTAAACAAGACCGTTTACAAATTTGGCATCATATTTTGCTTATAATCAGATATCCACACAACTATCACTGATGTATATCTCCAGCTGGTTAGCGGCATTATAACGTTATCTCTGACTCTTCGTGCTAGTAAGGAACATCTCCTGCTGGAAAGGATATGAATGGTTAAACACTAAGATCTCTGAATACAGTGCTCATATATTCAAGAAACAGCAGTGGAATATGATCTCTTCAGAAGAGAAAACAGGATTTGGTATCTTCAAGAAGTGAGAACAGAAATGGGTAGCAAATGTCTGCATGTGCAACCAATAATTTAGCCAAAATAAATTATAAAATAACACCACATTTTAAAATTCTAATCTGAATCCTAAATCTGATTTTATATTTTACTTTAATTATACAAAGCTTCTGAAACTTAATTCCAAGCAAATAACTGGTCAAGTGAGAATAGGCTCCCAACATATGACAGCTATCAATTTATTAAGATAGGAAAAGACACTTACAAAGCAGGAAAAACTCCACCAAACAAAACATTACTTTCTCCAATCAGTTTCATCCAAACCATTTAAAGATATTTTCAATTCCTTCATTACAAAGGTCTTCCAGTTATAATGTAGCATTTCCACAGTAACAAGAAATTATGAAGCAATCCCTGTGATTACACCAACATCACAAGAAACATTAAATATTCAAGGCTTCAACAAATTAACTTGGCTTTCACTTTGATGCACAAACTAACCGGGAGAGTAAGATCATTACTTGAAAGGCAACGCTGTTAAATCTAATCTTGTAGAACACAAGTTGGCATAGGCTTTTTTACTGCAGTAGCACATGTGATGGCTCCACACTTGTGTAAAAGGCCCCCTAGTGGTTATTTCACAAATGGCAGAACAGGTTTTTTTTGTAGAAAATATTTCTTCTCGCTCTTATGTATTTATTTATTTATTTATTTGCTTATT
Source organism: Hemitrygon akajei (assembly GCF_048418815.1). Lineage (NCBI taxonomy): Eukaryota > Metazoa > Chordata > Chondrichthyes > Myliobatiformes > Dasyatidae > Hemitrygon > Hemitrygon akajei. The sequence continues at coordinate 163,929,189 of NC_133126.1, forward strand.
GAGATACAGGCCAGAAGTCATGCTACCCAGCAACCCCAGATTTAATCCTAGCCTAACTATGGGACAATTTACAATGACCAATTAAGCTAGCAATTGTAGGTCTTTGGTAGGCTGGGGAGGAAATTGGAGCACCTGACAGATCACAGGAAGAATTCCTTACAGACAACAGAAGCTGTAAACCACTAGGCTACCATGCCATTGTCCACTAACAATAACTGTTGTCGTTCCTTTCCCTGCCTTGTGGCACATTGGGTAAAAACCTTGCCTTTTCGTCTTTTTTTTTAATGAGGCTGACGTTCAACCCAGCACAGATGGAAAGTGTGCAAGGAGGATTCGAACCCAGGACCACTCGTCTCAAAGTCCAGTGTGAATGTCACTACACCACTACACTACAGAAGTCACGGTAAATGTACTGCCCAAGGTGAAACCAGACAACACAACTATCTGACTTTAGCTGGGACAATAGGAGACAATGCAGGGCCAGCCAAGTGGAAAGAAAGATCCACTAAGATTTAGTAGTAAAAGACTACTGAAAGACCCACCAGTTAGGTTCCAGGTGAACTGAAACCATCAGCAGCATGACTATGTCTGATGGTACTCAGGATCCAGATTCATACACAGACACAAGAAGTCTGAGCCCATAAAATTATTATCTAGCAAAAGTCAGTGGCTTCATAGGACAAAAAATTTTATTAATAAAACAACAAGCTGACTGGATGTTGTGATAACCTTAACACTTTCACTTGCATTTTCTTCATTATCACCATCCAACTGCAATTCCACTAACTTCTTGATACTGTGTTGAGTAAAAATTAACAACTTTTAAAAGAAAAGATTTAAAATATGTCTATTAGTGCAAAATTACTTTAAAATATGGTATTTCCAACAAAAGGCCACTGAAGGAAAGTATGCAGTTCTTTCTAAAGTTGCTCTGGTTATGAAACAATTAGATTCTGATTGCATAGTAATTGTAGAGGAAACAAATTGTAACAATACATAGATGATTATTTATGCAATCCACTATTACTTAAACACATTCATTGCTTGTTTATTCTGTGGTTCATCTGCAAAGTTCAAAGCCATGAGTCCCAGAGGGTCTGCTCGGCACACTGTTGTTGAATCCCCTAGGCATTATATTATGTGTAAAATCTCATGCAATACCATATTTGGAGACACGTGATTCAGTTAATTACTGTGCTCAGGTAGCTTCCATGATACAGTATATTGTAACTTCGCATTTTGCACAGCTGAGTTCCTATGAGATTTTCATCCTCCTTTAACCATTATCGCACAGATACGCCCCAGGATTTCACTAAAGCGTGAATAATTTTAAGTATTGTCAGCTGGCAGACTACAAGTGTCTACAAATATAAAACGCTGAAGCATTAAAACTCAAAACAAATTATGAAACATCTTCTTTATAGTTAGCTCTGGGCTTTTCTAATTTTTAAGATGCTCTGTATTAAGTTTAGAGGTTGATATTTTCTGTTCGCCTCCCATCTACACTGTTGGCCCCACAGTAGTGTGGCAGTTAGTGCAACATTATTACAACATCCTGGAGTTCAGAGTTCAAATCTGGAGCTGTTCTGGAAGAGGTCCTCCCCGCAGAATGCATGAGTTTTCCCCGGGTGCTCAGGTTTCCTCCTACAGTCCGAAGACGTACCAGGTAGGTTAATTGGTCTTTGAAAATTGCCCCTGTTAGGGTTAATCGGAGTTTATTGGGGATTGCTGGGGCAACCAGAAGGGCCTACACTGCGCCATGTCACCAGATAAATCAATAACAAGTTTGAAATCTGTTAGTCGTTAGCATTTCAACAGAACTGTGTATAATCACCACCTGCACTTTCCATTGCTGGAATGATCATCTGCTTGCTACAGGAGATATTGATTACTCCAACAAAATTTAAACCAATCAATGCAGCTAAACAGATCCTTTCACTCAGCTTACAGTTGTCATAAGAATGGTGTACAAATCTATTCTATATATCTTGGGAAAGAGCTGACAACAGGAGGATAGGGGTTGAATTATATTAGTTCCACTAGAATATTTATCTCATGAAATTGGCCTTGGTAAATTTCAACATGTTTTTTCAAACCACTTGTTGATATCTTTAATATGATAATTTTATATTTTACTGAAGTCCACAAAGAAATTACACAATACAATACAAAGCACGGCTAAATTAAATAAGTGGTGTTTCACGTTTCATTTTTGGGTTGAAGATTAAAGGTGAAAAGCTAATTATATTTAAAACCAAAATTAAATTTGTTTCCCAAAACAGGAAGGCATCTATGCAACTTAACTTCTAATTTTGACAGTAAATGCAGGAACATCAGCAGGCGTTTCATTAGAAGAGCAGGTAGAACAAAGACAATCGCTTCCACATTCACTGATCAGCAAAACAGGTTGATGAAGCAGACTGTTTGCCCGTAAAAGTAATGAAAACTCTTCTTGTTCTATAACAGGTGGATAATCAATCCAGCAATTCAAAGTCCACATGGTGATTATTCACAATCCTATTCATATTATGCAGTTCACTCAACAGAAGAAGAAAAAAATACCTAGGTCATTTACAAATCCAATATTTATTCTGCTGGAATAATAGCCTTCAACGTTAAGATAAAATTTCCATTGTTTCCATACAATCCCTAGTTATCAACTCAACAACAAAACTAGCCACATTTGCTTGAATAAAAGCCACCAAGAGGGCTGGTACACACAAGATTTTGTTTTAATTTTACAGATGGAACAAAGGGAAACTATGAAGTTCTTAGGCAGGAACTTGGAAGCATAAATTGGAAACAAATGTTCTCAGGGAAATGTACCGAAGAAATGTGACAAATGTTCAGGGGATATTTGCGTAGGGTTCTGAGTAGGTACGTTCCAATGAGACACGGAAAGGATGGTAGGGTACAAGATCCGTGGTGTACAAAGGCTGTTGTAAATCTAGTCAAGAGGAAAAGAAGAGCTTACAAAAGGTTCAAAAAACTAGGTAATGATAGGAATCTAGAAGATTATAAGGCTAGCAGGAAGGAACTTAAGAATGAAATTAGGAAAGCCAGTAGGGGCCATGAGAAGGCCTTGGCAGACAGGATTAAGGAAAACCCCAAGGCATTCTACAAGTATGTGAAGAGCAAGAGGATAAGACGTGAGAGAATAGGACCAATCAAGTGTGACAATGAAAAAGTGTGTATGGAACCGGAGGAAATAGCAGAGGTACTTAATGAATACTCTGCTTCCGTATTCATATGGAAAAGGATCTTGGCGATTATTGTGATGACTTGCAGCAGACTGAAAAGCTTGAGTATATAGATTTTAAGAAAGAGGATGTGCTAGAGCTTTTGGAAAGCATCAAGTTGGACAAGTCACCGGGACCAGACAGGATGTACCCCAGGCTACTGTGGGAAGTGAGATTGCTGAGTCTCTGGCGATGATCTTTACATCATCAATGGGGATGGGAGAGGTTCCGGAGGATTGGGGGGTTGCATATGTTGTTCCTTTATTCAAGAAAGAGAGTAGGGACAGCCCAGTAAATTATAGGCCCGTGAGTCTTACTTCAGTGGTTGGTAAGTTGATGGAAAAGATCCTGAGAGGCAGGATTTAGGAACATTTGGAAAGGCATAATATGATTAGGAATATTCAGCATGGCTTTATGAAAGACAGGTCGTACCTTACAAGCCTGATTGAATTTTTTGAGGTTGTGACTAAACATGTTGATGAAGTTAGAGCCGTAGATGTAATGTATATGGATTCCAACAAGGCATTTGATAAGGTACCCCATGCAAGGCTTATTGAGAAAGTAAGGAGGCATGGGATCCAAGGCCACAGAAGGCAAAGAGTGATCGTAGACGGGTCATATTCTGCATGGAGGCCGGTGACCAGTGGTGTGCCTCGGGGATCTGTTCTGGCACCCCCACTCTTTGTAATTTTTATAAATAACCTGGATGAGGAAGTTGAGGGATGGGTTAGTAAATTTGCTGATGACACAAAGGTTGGGGGTGTTGTGAATAGCGTGAAGGCTGTCAGAGGTTACAACGGGTCATTGATAAGATGCAAAAATGGGCTGAGAAGTGGAAGATGGAGTTCAACCCAGATAAGTGTGAGGTGGTTCATTTTGGTAGGTCAAATATGATGGCAGAATATAGTATTAATGGTAAGACTCTTGGCAGTGTGGAGGATCAGAGGGATCTTGGAGTCTGAGTCCATAGGACACTCAAAGCTCCTACGCGGGTTGACTCTGTGGTTAAGACTGCATACGGTGCATTAGCCTTCATCAATCGTGGGAATGAGTTTAACAGCTGAGAGGTAATGTTGCAGCTATATAAGACACTGGTCAGACCCCACTTGTAGTACTGTGCTCAGTTCTGGTCACCTCACTATAGGAAGGATGAGGAAACTATATAAAGTGTGCAGAGGAGATTTACAAGGATGTTGCCGGATTGGGGAGCATGCCTTATAAGAACAGGTTGAGTGAACTCAGCCTTTTCTCCTTGGAGCGACGGAGGATGAGAGATGACCTGATAGAGGTGTATAAGATAATGAGAGGCACTGATCATGTGAATAGTCAGAGGCTTTTCCCCAGGGCTGAAATGGCTAGCACAAGAGGGCATAGTGTTACGAACGTGCCACAACTCTGAGGGGCCGAAGGGTACAAAGTAGCCCCCTCCTTTTTGAGAATCGCAAGATCGCTATTAATTCAGGTCTGGGGACCCAGGAAATGAGAGAAAATCCTCATGGGTTTGGAATGTGTGTCCTGCCCTCATCGAGACAAAGCCACGGATACCAGCCATTGTCTCTTGGAGACTGAATTGTGTATTGAGTACTGTACTATTCATTGAAACCCTTAGGGGACAACCAGAGTGGGCTGGTTGAGGGATTGCATCATCCCAACCTGATTGACATCTGAGACCCCGTGAGTAAGGATAAAAGAGGGTCTGGGGAACAACCCCTTTAGACGCACCAGGAGAAACACTAAGAAATCCCGTGACAGCGTTTAATAACGACAGCCGGTGGGGGGCCCGCGTGCATCCTTTTCCAGTTGCCTCGGAATTGGCGGGCCTTACCACGGAAGAACGGCTTTAGCTAAAAGGAGAAACTAACACCAACGGAACTCTGGAAGGATCGACATCATAAAAGGAAAAGCCGGCAAGTTCTAAAAATCTGTCTTTTGACTCCAACTAAAGGCTGCAGCCTGCATGAACTTGAGTGTCTTTTATATTTCCATCGGACAAAACATTATCCCCTAGACAACGATAGAGCTATTTCTTATTGATTATTATTATACCCGCACTTTTAGATCTAGTATTGACGACTTATAGTATCTGTATGTTTGCATTGATATTATCTTTGTGTATTTTTACCAATAAATACTGTTAAAATAGTACCATCAGACTTCAACGGACCTCTCTATCTTTGCTGGTAAGTGACCCAGTTACGGGGTTCGTAACAATAGTTTTAAGGTGCTTGGAAGTAGGTACAGAGGAGATGTCAGGGGTAAGTTTTTTACACAGAGAGTGGTGAATGCGTGGAATGGGCTGCTGGCGTTGGTGATGGAGGCAGAAGTGATAGGGTTTTTCAAGAAACTCCTGGATGGCTGCACGGAGCTTAGAAAAATAGAGGGCTATGGGTAAAGCCGAGGTCGTTCTAAAGTAGGGACACGTTCGGCACAGCTTTGTGGGCCGAAGGAACTGTATTGTGCTGTGTGTTTTCTATTTCTATAAAGTGGCCCAAAAAAACTATCAAAATGATGGCAAGTGCAAGTGCCTTTTTCATGTCCAAATTCTACAGGAAATACAGGTACAAACGTGAGCTGATTTAACTGAAACACAAATGTTTGTTCAACATGCTTCACCTGGCCGCCTCACAAAGGCATCATCTAGCTCTAACTACACTTACACATACAGTGACTGGTGTCAGTCCCTGCACCTGCACAATAAATATGAAGTAAATTCATCACAAAAAACCCATTTCGAGGCTAATTACATGGTTTTGCCATTCAAACTCTTCGGCCATGATGCAGTGTCAGGTCTCACCTCTTCAAGTTTTAATAGAATTGAGTGCTTATTTTTTTAAATTTAAAACAAAACAAAATTAACTTTCAATTCCCTTCCTAACCCAAAGTTGATAAATGAATTCATTTTTTTAAACTTAGATTTCCCAGTTCAGACCCATTCCATCTGATCGGTTAATGAAATACACAATTCCTTGCCCTGATTACTCAGATCCCAGATGCTCCATTACAGATGTAGTGTTATTTCCAACTTCCACTTTTAGCATTTCTGAGCTGCTTTTGAAACGTTTGGTGCAATGTTATAATATAAACAGAGGCCTCAAAATGAGACTGGGCTCTCCTTGCATAAAACTTCTTTTATCAATACAGAGTCTGATGGCATTTCATGAAATATGGGGAATGCAAAACAGAATAAAATAATATTATACAGGCTAACAATTGTGTTAAAATAGAATATGAAGTATATTTATTGAGTGCATTACCAAATAAGGTTTATAAACTTGGTAAGCAAAATTACAGTCAAATACCAAGCATCTAAATGTAAACTATATACGAAAAGTTACTTATCACAGTAATAAAAACTTTAGATAGTGGAAGTGTGCATCAAATATGCATTAAGTGTTCCTCCATCCATAAACATTGATGTCACAGTAGATAATGAAATACTGCGCTGTGGGACTTTTTTTGTAAAATATCCAAAATGTTTGGAACCCACATTGTTAAACTAAAACCAAATCTGCTTTTGCATTTTACGAGAATAAGTCTTAAAATCACGTATCAGAGGGAGTGGGAGATTATTGGAGCAGTGTTTAATTAGTTATATCAATGTATCAGCTGTGGATGATAAACATGTACTCACAGACTATACACCTAAGCAAATGCAGGACACTCGTATCCCTACAAACACACGAGTAGGCCACTCGACCCTTCGTACACTTCGTCATTCAGTGCAATCATGGCTGATCTCGCACTGCTGTCTAACCACAGAAATCCTTCACTGCTCTGATTCTCAAGCAAGCATCTACCTCTGGCTTCAAACTATTCAAAGATTCTGCTTCCATTACCCTTTGAGGAAGAGAGCTTCAGTGATTCTCCGCTTAATGGGACTCTAAGTTACATCTAATTACTTTCTAAAATGGGTGATCCCTTATTTTAAAACAGAGACCCCTGATTTTAGAAAACATCCTCTTTTTATACCACAAGGACCTCAAAGAATCTTGTTTATTTCAATAAAGCCCCCCTCTAGTGATTACAGTTCTAGCCTGTCCAAACTTTCCAAATAAGACAACCCACTCATTCCAGGAGTCATACCTGTAAATGCTTCCCATGCATAAAGATCCTTCCTTAAATAAGGAGAACAGTACTGTCCACAGAGCTCCAGTTGTGGTCTCACCAATGTCCTTACCTGAACTGTAACTTTGCTACTTCTGTATTCAATTCACGTCACAATAAACAATGTTGTTCTGTTACCTTTGCTAATTGCTTTTGCCTGCATACCGACTTTTATCAAATCATGTACTAAGCCGCTCAGGTCCCTCTGCAATCACTTGTCATTTAGAAAATATAATTTCTTATAATTTTTCTGCTGAAGGAGGCAATTCAGACTTTCTTTTCATTTACCCTCTCACATAACCTATCTATATTCTTCTGCAGACTTCTCCTATCTCCTTCACAATGTATGCTCCAACCCATCTTAGAGTTCTCTGTAAATTTAGCAACCATACCTTCAGTGCCTTCACCCACGTTATTAATATAAATTATAACAAGTAGAGGTCCCAATACTAATCCCTGTGGGCCACAACTCATTATGTCTTACCAACCAGAAAAAAAGATCAATTTATGCCTGCTCTTCACTTCCTGTTAGCAAGTCAATCTTTTATCCAGGCCCCTACATCATGAATTTATTTTCCACAGTTGACAGGTTTGTCAAATCACTACCAGAAATTTCAATGCATGCTCTTTATTCATAGCATATATTTTTTCTTCAAGAACTCCAATAAATTGGGCAAACGTGACTTTCCTTTCACAATGCCACCCCAATTTTGCCTGTTTACCCTCAATTTTCCCGAGTGTGCTCTTTAACAACAGAGATGCTCGCTGGTCTGTTGTTTCCTGCCTTCAGTCTGCCTTCATTTTTAGGTAAAGGAATTCATTTTCCAACTTCCAACTTAATAGAACCTACCCAAAATCTAGGGAACCCTGGATAATTAAAGCCAAAGAATAAACTTTTCAGTAGTCATTTCCTTTAAAACCTTGAAATGAAGTCAGTTACGGCCCAGCAACTTCAGAGTCCGGGAATTTGTTCAGAACCACTTCTCACATCACTGTAGTGTTCCTGACTTCCTTCTTCCCTGTTACATTTAATTCACAGCTGGTTTCAGGAAGGTAGTTGTATCCTCAATAATGTAGCCTGGTGCAAAATGCTTGTTTAATTCATCGGACCTCTACTAGCTTTCCATTAATACATTGACAGAACCACGCCTGCCATGTCAGCTCTTCTTTGTTTCATATCTATAGATGTGCTTATCCATGCAGCTAAAAGCTACAACAAATATATTTGGAAAGAATGAAATGCGAAGTTTCCCTATGAAATCAATAGTAAAACACCTTTACTGTTAACAGCTTTACAAAACCTGTTAATGACAGTTCTATCATGAACTGTTGCAATGACATTAAACCCACACTCAAATATCTCAATTTATTCAACCAATGTTGTTCCTCTCCGCGCCGTGGCAATTTTTTTTTGCTGTTTCTTTATCATTTGTCTGGTTTTTATGAGGCTGAGTTGTTAGCTGAATGCTCAACCCAGCACAGATGGAAAGTGTGCGAGGAGCTGGCCGGATTCGAACCCAGGACCACTCACCTTGAAGTCTAGTGCGGATGCCACTGCACCACCCGCTGGCTTATTCAAGCGTACGGCTACCTAATAATTACTTCAGAAGTACTCTTGTTCGATCTATATTATACTTTTTGAAGCCACGTATACATTTTTCACCATAAAAGGTAAAAGTTTGATTCATTTAATTCAAGTCTGTTAACTAAGCTCAAATACAGGACAGAATATGCTAAAAATATTCTACAGTCAGACAACATGTGCAGACAAGAAACACAGTTAATGTTTCAGTCTGATGACCTATCAAGCCTTGGAAAAGCTAGGAAATATGCATGCGTTAAGCCCCAGAGAAGGTGAGAGTTGAGTGTGGAAAGAGGGGTGCAGAAAGCAAATGTGAAAGTTGTATTAGGGTGTAGACTGAGAAACCGAATAATGCACGTGGTGGTGGTACTGGCTGATTAAGAGAGGGGAATGCTTGGTAATCACGGTCCATCGGACTAGAGAAAATGTAAACAGAAAATAGGCTGGTAAAGAAAGTGTACATTCTGCTTAATGTTCAGGGCAATGAGTACAAAACTCAGGAAGTCGTGTTGCAGCTGTACAAAAGCTTTAAGGTGGGGGAGGAGATAAAAGATGTGCAAGTATATTTTTACAGAGTGGCTGCTAAATGTCTGGGACATATTGCCAGGGGAGGTGAGGAATCAGATGATTTAAGAGGCATTAAGATAGACACATGAATGGGCAAGGAACAGAGGGAATGGACCAAGTGCAGGCAAATGGATTAGTTCAGATTGGCACTATGACCAGTTCAGATATGGTGGGCCAATGGCCAGTTCCTGTTCTATACTCCTCAACATTCAAATTCTACATCTATGATAAATAACGCCTCCTGTGGTTGCAGGTGAACATGGTTGAGAAGGGACCCAAAGAGCACAGAATGATTGAGAGGAGAAAAATGTATCTAGTGGTGGTATCTGATTCAAGATGGTGGAAAGAGTGTAGTAGAGTCCATTGAATATAGTTGGTGGATGGAAGTGAGGTCATGGGGGAAAATTATCCTTCCTCTGTCTGGGATAAGATGGATTGAAAACTGACATGAGGGAAATGGAAAAGCACCTAATGAGAATTCAGACAATCATGGTAAAGAGCAGGCCTTCTAAAGCTATCTCAACAGCATGGATAAAGATATTGTCATCATTATATACCTGTGTATGTTAGGGAGAATAGAAAGTGTTCATAAACAAAGAAAGTTAGGAGTTTGCAAGATACTGCAGGAGTCTGTGGACTTGAATTTAGTCATTAAGCTCTCTACAAGATAGAGGTTAGTCAAGAAAGGAAAAGTAGGAGTTAGAGATAGATCACCTGAAAGTGGCAGGAAAACTTTACAAGCTCTATATGGCAACAGGAAACATGCCAATACTGTCATGAGTGAACAAGAAAAAGAGGGTGAGGGAGGAGCACTGACTGGCATCAAGAAGAGCAACACACTGGAGGAATCAACAGATCAGGGAACCTCCATGGTGGGAAACAGAGATTCAACTTTTTGTGTTGAGATTCCAGCAATCCCGATGAAGATAAATCAATAACTTTAGGAATCAATGGCCTGGTAGAACCATAGTCATCGAGGAAGATATGATGAGGTGTCAGAGTGCTGGATTCAGCCTCTGGGAGATAGAAGCTCATTCAACAAACAACAGGTTCAACACCCTTACGTCAACATTGGGGTTAGGTCTCAGTGAGTGACATGTCGGGTGGGGTCTCAGGTTACAGTGAGTTAGAGCAGTGGAGAAACTTCTTTTGACATAGTGATGATTGATCTGCTTCCGGCTTTGATACTGAACCAATGATTTTGTTATCCTTGCTGCCAATATCCACTCATCTCTCCCTTCCCCATGGCCTATCTCTGACTTTCTGTTCCCCTTCTCAAATTCTCTTTTTCAAGCATAGCGTTTAGCCTAACATTATTACAGCACAAGCAAGCCAGATTCAATTCTGCCGCTATCTGCAAGGAGTTTGCATGGTCTCCCCGTGACCATATGGGTCTCCTGACGATGTGCTGGTTTCCCCACACATTCCAAAGACATAGGGGTGAGTAGGATAACTGGCCACATGGTGTAATTGGGCTCGTTCGGCCAGAAGGGCCACTTACTGTGCTAAATCTTTCCATTCTAATTTAAAAATACCTAAATCAATCTCAGTGAATAGTGATCCATATTAATTAGAAACCCAGAAACATCTATCTTGACTCCATCTCCTCTCACCCTTTTCCCATACAGACTCAATCCGTTCTTCCAGTTTCTCTGGTTCCCTCACCTCTGTTCTGATGGCACCTTCCACACAAGTTCTCAGGAGATGCCTTCTTTGATCTTAACCATCATAACTGACAGAACTACCAACTGCAATCATTCCAATTCCTGCACCTCTGATCTCACTGCCCTTTCCTCCCACCCAGAGCAAGGGATGGGTTCCTCCTGCCCTCAGCCTCCGCCCCACTAGCCTCTGCATTGAGCACTGATATACAGAGGGATCTCAGGAAGTGTCCAGAGCTCCCTGAACAAGTCATTGCCAGTAGGGAGGGTGGTGAAGAAATAATACAACATACTGCCTTCATCAGTTGAGACGATGAGTATGAAACTCAGCAAGTCATGTTGTAACTGTATAAAAGTTTAGTTAAACTACATTTGGGGTGCTGTGCTCAGTTCTGATCTTCACATTTTAGGAAGGATGGGGAACCTTTGGACAGGGTGTAGAAAGGATGTTACCTAGACTAGAGATTATTAAAAGGTTGGACAAACTAGGACTGGTTTCTCTGGAGCATCGAAGGCTGAGGGGTGACCTGATACAAGTATATAAAATTCTGAGAGGTGCAGGAAGGGTAGAATAGGGTCTGTTTCCCTCGGTGTGGGTTTAAGATGAGAGGAGAGAGTTTAAAGAAGATTCATGAGGCATTTTTACGCCTCATGGCAGGTGTCTGGAACCCCCCGCCAGGGAAAGCGGTGGAAATAGAGATATTGGGACAGGTACACGGGTGGGCAGGGAGAAGAAGGAAATACATCAAGTGCTGGCAAATGGGATTAATTTAGATTTGCATCGCAGTCTCCACAGAGATCACGAGCCATGGGTTCCTGTGCTGTGTTGTATTGTTCGATGTTCATTCAATTGAGCGCCCGCCGCAACTTCTGCTTGCTTCAGTACAAAGCTACAAACAGACTTACTTTCCCTCCCCTCTTCATTGTGAACCTCTCTGGTTCTCACATACAACCACAGAAGCAGCAGCCGCCCCGTTTCACCGCTTCCCTTCTTCCAGAGACCCCGGTGATTGAGTCCGCCGTATTACACCGCCTTCAATACTGACTGTGCAGTGTACTTTACCATGGAGAAACCAAATGATGCATTGGTGACTACGTTGCATAACACATTTGCTCCGTCAGTAGAAATGATCAAGTTTCTGGTTGCCAGAAGATTTAGTTCTCCCTCCTCCTCACTCTCTAACATCTCTATGTTTTGGTCTCTCATAGAGTTCTGAAAAGCCCAATGCAAAGCTTGAAGAAAAGCTCACCTTCTGACAGAACATGCTACAGCCTTCAGGACTCCAATAACAATTTCAGATAGTCAGCTTTTTCTACTTTGTATCTGAACTAGTCAGTCCTGATTTTAAATCTATCATCAATCTGAATGATTAATGTTCTCTCCACAGATCCTGCTTCACCTGCTGATTTCCTTTACAGCAGGTACTGTTTTGTATGTTGGATCCAATATATTTTTCTGTTTGCCTCACTGATAGCTCTGCCAGACAGATCGGATTTACTTTAGCCAGCTTTCACCAAGTTCCCTCAGCCTCACACGTGTCTCTCAGTTTGTCTGGGTCTCCACCCTGTCACTGTCTCTTCGCCCCCTCCCCTTCTCCGTAGCTTAAAACATAATTTGATTTCTAATTTTTCCAGTTCTAACGAAAGTCAGACATTCACCGTTTTACTCTCACAAACACTGCCTTGTTCTTTATTGCCGCTTCTTTTTATCCGTCCGATGTGAGACTGCTCTGAGGATTCCATTAAAATGAAGGCTGTAACTCCGTTCAAATAAAACACCTTCATCAAGATCACTCAAATAAACAAATCCAACATTCGTCTAACTAGATTCCACATCAACCTGAAAGTTTACTTAAATGAAAGATTTATACCTGTAATATACTCAGGTGCATACATTTCAAAAACATCTCACCTAGTTTCCTACCGATAGATTAAATATTTGTTGTCACTGTGCAAACATTGATAAAGAGCAGTTTAAAATTGATGCCATTGTTCTGCAGTCATGCCTGGAGTTACACTTTGGTCCTACAAACACACATCCAAACGGAACGGAGCGTACCTCGGCAGTGTCCGGGCTGTCGATTGATGTCTCCTGTACCAGTCTTCGCACCAGAGAGGTCGTAGTATTTCCCAGCGGAAAGAGAGCTGCGGCCGACTTGACTTCCTTCCACTCCACGCGTAAGGTAGTATCGACTGCCACTGTGAAAGAGAAAGCAACACTCCATTCATCCAGCACGTTGGATAAATACTAGCTTTAGCCACGACAAAATACACAACTGCTCGGCAAAACTGACAGCTACTAGTCGACTTTAACGCGCTAGGATTAATTATGAGCGAGCCCGTTCCGCATTCTAGCTTTCCGAATAGAGATTTCATAGAACTTTATCGATCCTTTCGATGCAATACCTTGTAAACTAACCGGCCGTGCATGAATCAATGTTTATGTATCCCAGAGCGAACGCGGATATCACAGCATCTCCTACGGCTCTGTGTGCGCACGTCGCTACTGCAACCCCGCTGATTCGCTCTCTCCAAAACACAATAGCATGCTGACATTCAGGGAAGATTAGCACAACACTGGGACACGGCAGTGCACGTTGCCAAGGAAACGCATCGATTTGCAATTTTGCAACTCCTACGCAGGCAATGCATAAAGGAAGCAAAGGGCGCAGCAAGCAATCCCAACGTGCAGGAGCTAGGTGCTTAAAGTAACATCTAATTGGAATCTCGACAAAGATGTCTCTACATTCTGCGCGTTATGTTCAGAATTACATCGTAATATTTGACAATCAGCCGCGGCCAGACGCGTATCCCAGACAGTCTGAAGCTATCAATGCGATTGCGTTGATACTATTTGTCCTAACTGGTAATTCAGAAGGAAGCCAGCGACGTGGCGGCAATGTGCCTTTTGTTGCCGCCAACTATTACGGTCGAATAAATACCGATTTTATTATTAAATAAATTTTACCACTTGCCGCTTGAAATCAAATCTGTCTGTAACGTAGGATGTGGTCGGTGATTTATTTACTCTGGCCGAAACAAAGCGGATATGCCTCCCATTCCAACAAAGCGTTAGAAAAGCTATCACTGACAAAGCCCGAGACCGTCTATAGTACATAAGTATGCGTTGTTCAATTAAATATATTGGATTGCAATCCAAAGATTATGCCAGCGATATTATTTAGATTGTTCTATATTCTGGGATAAATAAGCCTGAATTTAATAAATAAATTAGTAAGATTGTTGCCTCCGTTTTTAAAATCATTTCCCCGTGTTTACAGTATATATAACCATCACCTATTCTTTCAAATGACATCATTAAAGCCGTTGCAAACTGGAATGAGTATAAAGAATGTTTGCTCACAAGAAATAATTAACGTTTGGAATAATCTATCAAACCAGGTCAGGGACAAATAGTGGATTCACCACATGCAATTAACCTCAATAAAAGCAGAATTTAAGTGAATAACCACTGGCGCCTTTTCAGGTCTGTTTTGTTTTTAATGTATCTTAAACAGTTTCGGTTAGCAAATTGAACAGAGCAATTCGCGTCCAATTCGAATCCTGGCTGATCTCCAACAGATAACACAGCACCAAGAAGTGACTCGGGCATAACTTGTCCACAGAATCAGATCTTACCCACCCCTTCCATCTCAAACTGGTTATTAATCTCAGTGTTCCTGCTCTAATTGTCTCTTTTATAACCACACTTGGTCGTGAAGGTTATGTGCTGTAATTGCGAGGCTAGCCTGCAATGCAAACTCGTGCATTGAAGCAGTTCGCGAGTTTGCTCAACAAGTAGTTTAATAGTAGTTTACACTGTTTTTATACCGAAGGACGAAGGTCTGACTTGGTTTGTTCAGATAGATCAACCTGCCAGGCCTCACAGAGGGGACCTTTAGTCAGGCAGATAAAAATCAGGAAGGAACGCCAAGGTTTACAGCGAGACGTGGAAATCAGCAGATGGTTAGACCCTTGCAGGACGCGAGTTTTCAATTCATTTCAAGGCAGGTCTATGAACTAGTCGTTTTTACTTCAGGGCATGAAGGGATACGGGGAGAAGAGGGGAGATTGGGGCTGAGAGGAAAATTGGATCAGCCACGACGAAATAGCGGACCAGACTCGATGGACCAAACGGCCTAATTAAGCTCCTATACCTTACGGTCTCACTAACCAAAATGAGTGGCGGAAAAGATAAAGGTATGAAAGAACTGGAGATGGGTATTTAATGGTATAATGAAAGGAACGAGCGCCAAATCCTTCGGTACGTTCGAATCGCCAGAGAAATTGAAAGTGTTGGGTATGATTGCTGTTAAATCAGCCCCACGGGCCATCTGAAACCCCAAGTCTAGCGAACTGAAATCACTGGATCTAGGCGTGATATATGTTCATTTAAATCATCTGCCTAAAACAATATCTCGCTGGACTTCCATCCATTCTCTGCAGTCTTGATTTTTAAACTTCATTGAGCACAAAAGGCAACTGATATGAAATAGTCTTCCGGGATACAATTGAAATGCTTATTAATCAGACAGCAGCTAAAAAAAACCGATGGGAACGATGTTATGTCTCTGGTGAGACACGGGAAGCCGCTTTCATGATAACTTATTCCCTATCCAAATAAATTATTGACGTTCCTCGGGGAGAAAATAGCCGTTCATCACTGCTCCCAAACTCTTCATCATTAAACGGGAATTATGTGTGAGGACAGTCTGAAACGCCTGGTGTTTATTTACTGTCTTACAACATTAATGGTCAAAAGACACGATGGTATAACACGTGCGCATCTAAAATATGTCAAACTTACAATGAAGAGGGATTGCTCTGATAAGGACTGGACATGTGCCTTGACTGATGTGATGAAATGTATTGATCGCACCCCTCGTGTTGTGGCATCGATGAAGCAAGATTGATTCGCTTCGCTGCCGCGGCTCCTCCTCGCAGCAGCTGGGACTCTCTCCATCTGATGAGCCCATCGGCTCCCGCTACGGTGCAGGAGCCGCGGGCTGTGCTGGGAGGATGCTAACCGCCGATCATTTGTCATGTACCACCTAGATCGGGCAGATTTGCAGCGAGTGAGAAATATCAATGGGAGAATAAGCGGCTCGAGCAGGGCCACGCCCTAAGGAAAGATGTCGCCAGCTGTGGCCGCCACCTATTCTGAGATTGCTATTTCTTCTACCAGTGCTGCGAATCAGCGTGTGCAAAGTTAATTAAGCACTCGTGTAATAAACACGCATGTAATTCTGGCGCCTTGCTGGTTACAGAGTCTACTGTACAAACTCCTTGCTAGTGCCACCGTTCTTGAAGTAGTAAATGAAAATAAATTGTGGGCGTGTGAGGTGCACCGTATTTGTTCATCTCGTCTTAAATTGTGGCCCGCTTCTCTGAAAGATAACTGGGCATTTAACTCGGATTTCAAGCCGCTCTCTTTCTGCACACTGAGACCGGTTTCCAATGATTTTCTCTCGCTTGCTGCCAAACTCTCCAGTCTGAGTTCCGAAGTGAAACGGAGAGTGACACTGCATTTGCAGCGAGTGAAATTCTGCTGCTTGCTTTGTTCCAAAAATCAGAGTCGATACGCTACTAAATCGGCAGATTTCAAAACTGCAACGGCGGTGGGGGGGGGGGGGGGGGGCTAGGGCAACATCGAAAATAGAAGGAGATCGTTCGATTTCGAAAGGAAATGTTACAAGATGACTTTTAAAATAAAGGCAATTAATGTCCATTCACATCTTCGGGGCTCAAAATATGACTAAATGCTTCTGAGTGTAATTGGTACTGGAAAATTATGATCGCTTATTGAATGGTTGTGTGGTTCCATCTGAGTTATTTCGCTGTATACTATAAGATAATTACTCCCTCTGACTAAGTGACAAGAATCTGCGTGTACAAAGAGTCCCTTGGCCGAATTGGGCTGCCGTGGCCCATTGAAGTGTGGGGTGATGCACGCTTTACGGTCCAAACCTCGCTTCATTGCTCGCTCTCAATGCCAATCCCAACAGCCTACAACCATTTGCTTACGATTAGAGGCCGTGCAATCGAACTCGGCGCAGCCCGGAGCACAATAAGAAAGCAAAGCTTCTTACCAATAGTTGTTTTGGAGCCTATACAGCCCATAATCGGCGCTTTTAGATGAAAAATTAACCCTTGTTCCAGACTGGAAACATTTCCACAGTACCTCATGGAAATTAACGCGCTGGATCTGAACGACTAAGCCTCCGTAGCGATGAAATCGCAGCGCTGATGTCTTTCAAACGTGCCAATGAATAGATGAGTTTGCCTCCAGCTTGGGTTGATGGGCTCTCGTTCTTGGACATTCACCTTAGCACGTCACACGGGCGGGTTTGCGTGGGGTGCGGCGGACTCTGAGGGAGCCCTGGCTGCTGGTGTGATCTTTTATGGACGGTGTTTGGATGGGCGGGGGTGCCGCTGCTCACTCGTTCTGCATCTCGTCGTTAGAGGACAAAACGGCGGCTGATGGTCCCTGCCGGCGGTCTGCGGGAAGTACACAACAAAACCCCATGCAGCATCCACCGATAGCGCGTAACCAACGGTGCCGTCCCGGCTAACATCTCATATCGAAATAATAAAAGGGTATTTATTGTCTATGCTTTGTCTTGCACTGGATAAGCAAAATGGCTGGTGAATCTCTCCAGTTCAAGGAATGCATGGAAAAACTCAAGCAAGCTTGCCCAAAGTATACCAAAGTGTAAAATTGAGGAAACTACTTTCATCATTTGAGGGAGCGAAAATTCTGAACGTTTGGAGGCAGCCTAAAGCTCAGGAACTCTCGCCTACTCTCTCTCTCTCTCTCTCTCTCTGCCTCAGATTGCCTCTGGAACAGACCATTGTCCAGGATTGGACAACGAAGACGAGCTGTTCAACATTATTAATGATGGAGTTTGAAAACAAAAGTGACTGAAACTGGATTTTCCATCACTTCGTGATACCCGCATAAAAGGGGGTTTCAGGTGAAATGGAGCACGCCCGGAGGCGGCGTGGCCACCTGCACTCCAGTGGGGAGATCTTGGTGTACCTGCACACGCCACATCTCTCCCAGGTTTTCTGGGCTTTGGATTAGTCTTTGCATCAACTCCCTGTGGAATTGCATTTGGAAAAGTGTCCAGGTGATGCACAACGTTTCCAAGAGTACAACATCTTACTTGTTAAAACATGTTTGTAGTATGATCTTCCTTTCGCAATAATGTAGATTCGCCTCATTCAGTTATTCGCTTCTTACTCGTTGGTTACCAGTCAAAACACATGATAGGACTGTGCCCCAAACTTAATACTTCACTAAAGGTCGCATTCTACAAGTAATGTGAGATTTTATCTGAAGCATAAATGCAGCTTAGGGAGCAATTCCATCAGCGATATATTTTAACAGGACCCAAGTACAACAAAACCAGATCATGATATTGTGTTAACTCCTTCCATGCTGACTTGTTTATCTATTGTTAATTCACAGGACAGTGTGTGCACTAAAAGATAGACTATTTGATTTTGTGCAGTTTGGGTAAGGAGCCTTTTCTGTTAATTTCTGCATGGTGTTAAAAAGATCTCACAGTCTTCCACCAATTTAATAGAAGGATTAAGTGATGGGGTAAGCACTCAATTTATTCTCTATCAAAGTGGAAGCGCATGGTTTGTGAGGCAATGCCTCCACATTGCTGCATCTATGCCCCAGTCCAAGTCATTTTCTGTAGGAGGTACAGAAGCCTGAAGGCACACACTCAACCATTCAGGAACAGATTTTTCCCCTATGCCATCCGATTCCCAAAAGGACATTGAATCTTTGGACACTACTTCACTTTTTTTAATATACAATATTTCTGTGTTTGAACGTTTTTAAAATCTATTCAATATGTGTAATTGATATACTTGTTTATTTTTTATTTATTTACTGTTTTCTCTGCTACATTGCATTGAACTGCTGCTGCTAAGTTAACAAATTTCACGTCACATGCCGGTGATAATAAACCTGATTCTGATCATTTTTCATATCATTTGAACAGGTGCCCAAGCCATTTAAGGAACACCTGCTGCACTTGTCTCAGGTGTGGAAACTAGCCATAGCACCTGGTTGGGCTGACAGAAATTTTAAATAGGAAAAGATCCCAGTTTTACTGAGCAAAAGCTGAGGGTTTAATGTAAAATCTCCTCCTTCATAAGCATTATTGCAAAGATGTACAGGGTGGAAGAATATTAATATTTCCCTTCCTTTCCATGCCTGTTACCTGAGCCCTGAAAATCCATATAAATTCTTACAGCAAGAATTAGTGGAATATGAACCTGGTGTAAATAAATACTGCTCCTAATTCCACCCAAATTCTGTTGTTCCTGAGTAGATGCAATAAATATTTGGTTCCAATGTTTTGCATTTTTATTTCAGATGGCCATGAAGTCCATTTTTAAAAGTTAGTAATGCCAAATCCTTGGCTCTCTCCCAAGGAAACATGCAGTAGCTTTGAAGTAAACAATTAATAAAGCATTTAGATGTCAGATTATTTGAAAATAGAGATTTTGATTTGCTTTTTATCAGGCTAATCACACCGTGACTCCAAATTGGTTGGTTCTTCTGTCCTGAGATACCTACTTCAGCTACCCAGCAGGAAAGTTGTTCTTTACCCAATCCATTCATTGCATCCATCCATTCATCAGTGTGTCCCAACACCGAGGATTCGCCACATCATCTGATTGCACGTTGATATATACAACTGAGGCAATTGGGCTATGCCTGTATTTCTTTGTGAATAAATCAAGGTTAACCTCAAAGGTGGAGTACCTTCTGGTTTTGAGTCAACAATTCCAAATATCTAAATAAAAATCAAGCTTATTCAGATAGCTACATTTTAGCACAGTATAAAAAACACTAGTCCTAGCTGCATAATTTATGTTATGAGACTGTCTACATTAACTGAAAAAGTAGGAACAATAAGACTAAAATTTCCAATTGTAAACTAAATCATTCACAGTTGAGAATTCCTTGTTTTGTTAAATTGCTGTCTGTTTATAATAATTTCCACAGATGTTCAGTTAATTATCACTTAAGAAGAGCTGTCAAGAGTCTACAACCAACTCTTTCAATGTTGCAAGCACTTAGCAGATAAACCAGGTAAGTGGCACTCAACTTCTTTTGTCAACAGCTTTCAACTTTTTAAAATCTGTTCAATGGTTGATTCCAGGGCAACTTTACTTGCACAGATTTGGTAAATATCAAGTTATAAATATGTTAAGGCAAGGATTAACATTCTATTGCGCTAATATAAGCAGTTTTAAAAATAATTTCCTGGTTTTTTTTGCATCTGCAGATATTACAACACTTCAGATGGTAATTGTACAATGATGCCGTTACTAGGGTTAGGGTTAGGGTTAAGGTTGACCCTATCTTATCATTGGCTTAAACAACAACACACACAAAATGCTGGTGGAACACAGCAGGCCAGGCAGCATTTATAGGGAGAAGCGCTGTCGACATTTCATCCTGACGAAGGGTCTTGGCCCGAAACGTCGACAGCGCTTCTCCCTATAGATGCTGCCTGGCCTGCTGTGTTCTACCAGCATTTTGTGTGTGCTGTTGTTTGAATTTCCAGCATCTGCAGATTTCCTCGTGTTTGCTCGTATCATTGGCTTGTATGGTTTAATTTATGGTGCTGGGCAAATTTTTAAAAACTATTGAATCAGATTTTGGTTGGCAAACTAAAAATGCAGCACTTTCACTTATTGATGTAGATCTGTGCCCAAACAATCCCAAAGCAAATGAAGGGTTTTATTGCATTAATGGCAGTTAATGGCACTTACAAAGCATCACATTAGCCCATCGATAAATGAGCTAGGGGATTTACACATTAAAAGCAGAGGAAAAAATGTCTTTAAAGCAAATGTCCTTCATTGGTCTTGAGCTATGAGGATGCATTCCTTGGTGAGTGCACTGTTACTCTGAAATTCGTTGCATAGCTGTGATTTTAAGAAGGCTCTTAAGAGAACTAGGAGAGGTATTCACAAGAGACTGCAGATACTGGAATCTGGGCTAACACACAAGATGCTGAAGATCAGTCCTAATGCCGGAACTCAACCCAAAATGTCAATAATTCCTTTACTCGCAGATGCTGAATGACCCACTGAGTTTCTTGTGTGTTAATTGGGAGAGGTAAATGGGAACAGAAAGCCGGCTACCAATGAACTGATAAGGCAGGAAGAAAAAACGTTCAGATAATCTGCACTTGCAGTATCCAGTAAGTGAATAAAAATAAAATATAAATGATATTCTATCATGAATTCAAACTCACAGTTTGTTATTAATTTCTATATAGTGAGCATTGATATGCAGCAAAACATGGAGAAAATATTTGTGGTCATGAAGGCAACATGAGCAATGGAAACAATATGAAAGTTCCACTTGAGTATCAAAGAAGCAACAAGGTTATCAATAAATATGTGCAATCAGATGTAATCTCTCTATATCATCGCTTCACAGCCAGAACACACAAGACGACATGATTCATTCCTGAATCAGTCCAGTGAATCTATAACTGGCATCTGCTAACCAGAATTTACTTTCCATTTTTCCTAGAGGGAGTACAGCAACAATTGACTGACTTCCTAGGAAGGCAGGTTTGCCATAAGGAAAGATTAAGCAGGGTGGACCAATACATTCTAGAGTTCTCAAGAATGAAAAGTGATTTCATTGAAATATATTAGATTTTTATGGGCTTGACACTGCGCAGAGATGATATTTCTCCCTGGCTGAAGCATCCAGGACCTAGGGTCTTAGTTTCAAAATAAGGGGCTTGTCATTCAGTACAGAGACGTGGAGAATTTTATTTCACCTGGAGTACGGTCAATTATTGGCACTCTCAATTCAAGAAGGCCACCGAGTTTCAGTCGCTAAGCATATTCAAGACAGAGATTGATATTTCAGATAGTCAGCGAATCAAATGGTATGGAGTTCAGCAGGGAGTTGACACCACAAACACAGAGTCAAGTTCTTATTGATCAGCAAGGCAGGCACAAGATGAACAGCCAACTATTTCTTGCATATCTCTCTCTCCCCCTCCCCAACTCTCTTTCATAGCATGTTGCTCTCACTGCTTTCCAATGGGGCAGTTCTAGTATCCAGGAAATTGTGGAATTTCATACATGCTGGCTTTTCATCATTCCGATGATAAGTGGAAACCTGTGCAGGAGAGTTTTTAAAGTGCACTGGGGCAGTTCCACTCTTGACCTCGGAAGTCTAGGTCCAGTGGTACTAGTAGTTGTCCAACTGAGGTCTTCCTAGGTTGCACTGAATGACCATGACTTCTGTGCCTTGTCATGTTCTTCACTCACCATGGAGCGTTGCAGTACCGCCTTCCTAGCTGTTGGATCTCACTGTAGATCTCATCCGCCCAGTCCAGTGGAGCTGAATTTGGATGCAAGGAAAGGCACGTCCCAGTCTCACCGAGGTATAAGTTCTGTCACATACCCTCATCTGGTTTAGCCCACCTGTTGAAACAGTGTAGCGGGGTGTGGTCACTGTCACATGCAAACAGCTACATGGATCCACAGGTGGGAGTTCAGCATCCAGTGGGGACCAAAGGTGAGTGAGTTACCCCAGAATGGACACAACGAGCCCTTCACCAAAGGTGCTAACCTTCCCTGGACACCCCGTACATCCCACTTTCATATACAAAGGAAAGGTAGATGTCAGGCCAATCCTGTCAAATGGATTCTCTTGGGCATGCTATTATTCCCTTCATTCTCCTCCCTGAAACTCAAAGCACACAATTGTTCTCTTACTTTTCCATTTCTGGTGAAACCTCATTAGCCTAAAATGTTTCTGTTTCTCTCTCCACATATTCTGCCCAACCTGTTGAGTATCTCCAGCATTGTCTTTCGTTATTCAAATCTTTGTAGCATATTGGTTATTGTCTTTCTACCCGACCCAGTTCAATGTAGACTGTAAGCTGTCTCCTACAATGTTCCCCTATTTTAAACAGGTTGCATGCCTGGACATCCAGCCATCTGGGCATTTTTATTAGAGCCATTGTGAATCACATTTTCATTGGTTCTGAGCTCAGATCAAATTATCTCTATCAGCATTTGGTATTCAAATTTGGCAGAGTCCAAATGTTTCATCAGGCAGAACTTAAAACCATGGCTATCTCTCTCTCTCTTTGTTAGTGAAAAATAGTTGGTAATTCAAATTAACAGCATTGGTACTTAATAAAATAAAATCCTAAAAAGGATAGTTTCCTTGCTGTGGCTTCCTTCAATAGGGAGGAAAACTTTCGACACTATAACATTGATATGCAGTTCATGGAGAGAAGTCTCATGCTATAATTAATTATAATGGAGTACTCATCCAATATTTGCATCAGCCACATACATTGCAGCCACTAAGGATTTGCTAGTTCAGGGTTATTTTTACTCCTGTAAACCAAGGCAGCAAAGTTAAACTTCTCCACCAATGCTTGAAGGTGCAGTGGAGTTGATGTGCACACATTCACATGCATGGGAATTTTATATTAGAAAAACATGGTAATGTGATGATGCAATTCTTTCTTTGGCATTAGTGCCTAATCCAAGTGTGACTTCTAACATCAGCGGTGTAATGCTTGGTGTGAAGTGTTACATATATTGATCACAAGCATACTAAATAACTGCTGTTACCAATGGTGAGCTTTAAAAACAGAGTTAAATCTGCAGCTAAAGATGCAACTTGACTTTTAAGCTGTCTAATAAAATATTTGAAGCCAACTGGCATTCCATTGACATTAAACTACTGTTGCCTTGAATATAGATATCCGTGATAACTTACAACTTAAAAACTGAATTGTGTTTGGTAATGGGCTATATTTATTTTAAAATCTATCTGAATAGATATTGCTGCATTACATTTCAGTTTCAGTCTAAATATATGATAAAAATTAAATAATAACATACTGTAAAACCAATTTAATTATGCCTCTATTCCGTATGCAAGTATTACATTAGTTATTTCACATTTAAGCTGCTAAGATGATCAATGGTACATAATCTGTACTGAATAGAATATTCACCGTAGCACCTGAAGTTGATTACATTAAATACTAGGTGACTGAATAGTACTATAAAATTCACCACTATTATTAGTTAAATGAAAGATCATACAAGCATCTAAATTATGTTGCATTAGTGCCCCCTGTGGAATTCAAGTTGCAATCACTTGACATCTTTAAATAAACTATATTTCTATGTTTTCTTTAAATATCCTTTCATGAAAGTTCTGTTAATAATGTGAATGTTTGCACATTTGAACTTTAATGTTTTTCTCCCCCTACTTTAACCATTGACAGACATACTGCTTTGAAAGACAGCATCTAGATGTTCCCTAGTGACTCTGAGCCAATTCCTAGACAGAAGATTTATTAATCAGCCCTTAGCAAACAAGGGAAAATCAATAGTTATAAATAGGGGTAATCAATTCACTTGAGGATTTTTTATCATAGTCTGAATAAGGCCTTAATAAAAGAGATAATAACCATTGTCTAACTGGCAAAACTTCCATTCAACTATTACATGAACACAACAGCAGAATATTTTGTACAGTCTAGGAACTCCCCAGCCATTTAGTGTTGGAAAAGCACACAGGACTTGTCTATTTCAAAGTGTTGTTCAGAATTTGGAATGGAACTTAAAAGCTGCATGAAGTTTAATCTCCTATCAGCTTCCAATAATTTGCAGACTGTTGCAAGGTTAGAACTCCGACCAAGAGCGCAGGCTTCATATAATAGATGGGTGACCATGGGGGGGAAGTAAGGGGAGTAAGCAGTCAGTGCAGGGTTCCCTTGTAGCCATTCCCCTGAACAACTTTGGATATTGCTGAGGGGGGCAGGGTGGTGTGTAATGCCTTTTGAGGGGACAACAGCAGTGTTCAGGCCAGTGACACTGTGGCCGGCTCTGAGGCTCAGCAGGGAGGGGTAAAGTCAGACAGAGTGATAGTGATAGGAGACTCGATAGGTAGGGGGATGGACAGAAGATTCGGTGGCCACAAAAGAAGCCAGAATGGTGTGTTGCTTCCCAGGGTACCAGGATCCAGGATGTCTCAGAGAGGTGGCAGAAAATTCTCAAGGGGGGAGGGTGAGAAGCCGGAGGTTATGGTGCACAATGACAAAGGTAGAAGTCCTGCACAGTGAGTATTGGAAGTCAGGGAAGAGGCAGAAGAGCGGGAATTCCAAGGATTAAACCATTGCTAGTCAAGGCAGGAATAGGATGATAGTACAGATGAAGGAGTGGCTGAGAAAGTGGTGCAGAGGGCAGGGTTTCAGATTTCAGGATCATCGGGATCTGTTCTGGGAAAGATAACAGTACAAAAAGGACAGGTTATATTTGATCCCGAGGGGACAAATACCCTCATGGGCTGGTTTTTTGGAGCTGTTGGGGGTGCTTTAAACTAAGCTGGCAGGGAGATGGGGCTGAGGAATGCACAGTTGGCATACGAGTCGATGCCATGTGTAGTGAGACCGTGAGGGAGGACAGGCAGATGATAGGACAAAATCGCATGGGTGAGTTGAGCTGAAGTGTAATATGGCAGCAAAATCAAAAAGGGTGATAAATACAGGACTGAAGGTGTTATATCTGAATGCATGCAGTATACAGAATGAGATAGATGATGTTGTTGTGCAGTTGGAGATTGGCAGGTATGATACCATGAGTATTGCTGAGTATCGGCTAAAAGAAGATCATAATTGGGAGCTTAACATCCAAGACTACCCCTTGTATCGAAAGGACAGACAAGAGGAGGTGGGCTGGCTCTGTTGGTAAAGAATGAAATCAAATCCTTAGAAAGAGGTGACATAGGATAAGAAGATGTAGATTAATTGAGGCTAGAGTTAAGAAGCTACAAGGGTAAAAAGATCCTAACGGGAGCTATATATAGGCCCCCGAGCTGTAGCCAGGTTATGGGTTATAAACTTCATCGGGAGATAGAAAAAGCAAGTAGGTTGGGAAAATCATGTTGGTGCTGGATGCCAACAGAGGGAATTTGTAGAATGCCTTCGAGGTAGGTTGTGGTTGAGCTCGCTCTGGGAAAGACAATTCTGGATTGAGCGTTGTGTAATAAACCAGATTTGATTAGGGAGCTTAAGGTAAAGGAACCCTTATGTAACAGTGATAAGATCATAAGACCATATGACATAGGAGCAGAATCAGGCCATTTGGCCCATCAAGTGTTCTCCACCATTCAATCAAGGCTGATCAGCACAGTACAGGCCCTTCAGCCCACAATGTTGTGCTGACCTTTTAACCCACTCAAAGATCAATTTAATCTTCATACGTACCTCTCCATTTTTCTATCATCCACGTGTCTATCTAAAAGTTTCTTAAATACTCAATGTATCAGCCTCTAGCACTAATTCTGGCAAAGCTGCTTCACACGCACCCTCTCTGTGTAAACAAAAATACGAGGGGTGATTGATAAGTTCGTGGCCTAAGGTAGAAGGAGTCAATTTTAGAAAACCTAACACATTTATTTTCCTACATTTACACACTTAGTCCAGTGGTCGTGGAGCATACAGATCCCTTCTTTATAGAAGTCAGCGTCTTGGACATCAGGAAGTGGTCCACAGCAAGGGGTGATTGTTAAGTTTGGGGCCTAAGGTAGAAGGGGATGAGTTACTAACTTCAAACTTGCTGCATTTTCACTCAGAGTTGAACAGCATGTTCATGTAATGAGAGCTGTATAACTCATCTCCTTCTACCTTAGGCTACAAACTTATCAATTACCCCTGCTGTGGACCACCTGGAGGTCCAAGACACTCTCGTTACATGCACGTGCAGTTCAACTCTTTGATAATGCAGAAAGTTTGAAGTTAATAACTCATCTCCTCCTACCTTAGGCTATGAACTTATCAATCACCCCTGCTGTGGATCACTTCTACAAAGAAGGGATCCGTATACTCCGTGACTGCTGGACTAAGTGTGTAAATGTAGGAAAAATAAATGTGCTAGGTTTTCTAAATTTCACTCCTCCTACCTTAGGCCACGAACTTATCAATCACCCCTCGTATATTTACATCTGAAATATTGTCTGGTAAGTTCTACTTAGAAACTCTACTTTGTAGCCATGTTTGCTGCCATGGAAAATTCATTTCATTGTCATACAGAGGATTCCAGTTAGTTAGCCCATCAGTTTATCGGGGCAGCCACTTATTTGGGACAACTCTTAAAAAACAAAAATTAATTGAGAAAATAGCTGAGATTCCTTTCATTTATTTGGGACACTATGCTGCTTAATTGGGATAGGAGACTGCTGCCGAACAGTTTCTAACCAGCATCAATCGCGTGCGTTTGTATGGGTATTAGACACTACACCATGCCTGAAGTGAACAGTTTATAAATAGCATCAGTTGAGTGTGTTTGTGTTCAGAAAGTGATTTCTGTCACTGATAGTTGGCAAGAAATACACAGTGAGACTAATCTGAACTGTTTTGCTCACTGCAATTTCAATTATTCAGACTTGGAAATGTCAGAAATGGCCTGGAGTGAAAATAAAACAATTTCACTACTTCAACAAATTAGGAACTTTAAACAATTTGAAGGTATTGACAATCATCTTAAAAGTTACCTTTCATCCCGATTGGACACTCAGCTCTCACCATTCACTCCAGGTGGCTGTTTGCATGCAACAGTGCCCACACACTGGTACACTTTAACAGGTGGGCTAAACCAGGTGAGGGTCTTCTCTCCTGGTGAGATAGGGACATGCCTGTCCTAGCATGCGAAGTCGCCTCCAGCAGTCCGATTGGATGAAATCTACAGTGAGATCCGAAGGTCAGGAAGGCAGTTCTGCCAGGCTATGTCAACAGCAAAGGGACAGAAGTAGTCAGCACCATCTACCACAACCAGGGAAGACCCCAGATCCAACATCTACTCATCTGACTGGACCCGGACTTCCAAGGTCAAGAGAGTGGAATTGCCCGGAGCAACAGCCTTTCCTCTTTAAAAACTCTCCTGCACAGGTTTCCTGTCATCGTCAGCTACGACAAACAACCACCAGCAGGATTGGTAATGTTCTCATTTGTTCTATTCTTCATACAAATACATAACTTGTTACTCTGTCAAATGGTAGTTAGTCTTTTTTATACCGTTTTAACTATTTGCTTGAAACTTCAGCTAATTGGGAGAGCCACTTAATTGGGCCAAAATGTACTGGTCCCCATGTGTCTCATTTAACCTGTATTAATATCCCATGATCAGACTTTGTACCGTACACCTAGAGTAATTAAAACCTCTGTCACTGGATCACTTCTTTCGGTCTTCTTGTACACTACAGTGTGGAACTTGTCTCAAAGTTTCCAACATGCAGCAGTAATGCAAGTTACCTTTCAGTCTAGAACACAGAGCAGTACAACACAGGAACAGCCCTTGAACTGCAACGTTCTGCCATACTGCAGTAATTAAACTAGTAATTAAATGCCTAGCTAAATTAATCCCTTCAGCTTACACAGTGTCCATATTTTCCCATTCTTTTCACATGCATTGACCTGTTTAAGAGCTCCTTGAACCCCTCTATTATATTTGTCTGCACTACCAACCGGTGCACGTTCCAGGCACCCAGCATTCTCTCGGAAAAAAACAACTTGCCCCACACATCTCCTTTGAATTTACCCCTTCTCAACTTAAATGTATCCGTCTGGTATTAGACATTTCAACGGTGGGAAAAAGATATTAGCTGTCTACTCTACTCATGCCTCTCATAATCTTACAATTTGCTGTTATGCTTCCCCTCGGCCTCTGTTGCTCCAGAAAAAACAACCCAAATTTATCCAACCTCTCCTTATAGCTCACGCCCTCTAGTCCAGGCTGCACCCTCTCTGAAGCCTCCAGAAATCTAGTGTAAGTTTATTCACATGCTTCAGTGACAGCTTCTCTCCCCACAGATGCTAGCTGACCTGCTGAGTATTTTTTTTAGTATTTTGATCTCCAACATATGCAGTTTTATTTTTGGATCCACCACCACCACCATGTATTTTCTATTTACTCTCACTGAAGATATGATAACAGTTAGTCTGTCAAATTGGCTTAGCTTCAGAACAATTTGCAGAACACTGCTCTGGAAATTCAGCCATTGAGTCAATGTCATCTCTTTAAGCAACCCTATTAATCCCTGTAATCTAGAGTTATAGAATGCATCTGCATGGAAATAAGTAGATTCGCCCACCAAGTCAGCACTGACCATCAAACACCCAGTCACTCTAATCCTACGTTCATCCACACTCCCTACACTTTATCCACTCCCCCTCCCCCGCACACAAGGGGCTATTTATGATGTCCAATTAACCTAATGACTCACACATCGTCGGGATGTGGGAGGAAAGACATGCAGTCACACAGAGAACATGCAAACTCTACAGTGGCAGTGTCGGGAGCTGGGATCGAACCCGCATCTTTGGATCTGTGAGGCATTGTTTCCCCAGTGGTTCCACCGCCCTATTCTTTCTCATTCTCAACTCCCCACCCAGCTAATGAACCAACCAATCAGGATATTTTAAGAAGGTCTTTCTGGCAGCTTCAAGAGTTTTATCTCGCTGTAGACTCCAGATTATAACCCCATTAATCTTAATTTTGCTTAATTCCTGCATGTTGATTCAATTATACTCATTTTCACTTTCTCACAGGTTGATATCCTGTGAATAGTCCTAAAACCTCTTATTACTGTTTCTTCATTTTTTAACTGTCCACTAGCATCATGTCCAGTTCAAACAAACACTTTAAATCAAATAATGCAAAACAGCAACAAGTGTAGCACGACAGGAACTGCAGACAACTGCAATGAATAAGATAACTATAAAATACTGGCAACATGTTAACATTCCAGAACAAAAACTGAGTTGTAAGACTGCTGTCAACATAAAGCTATGACGTACTGTATAAATACTGAGGTCCTAGTACTTTTGTGAAAGATGCAGAAGTCCTTCGAAGAGCTGCCTGGCCCAATCTAGATTCTGATATCTTCTGAAACCTTTTAACATATAATACTGTTTTCTCATGTTGAAGCGAACAAGTTTCTAGTTAGCTATAATCCAATTTTCCACTTGGGTAAAGCAGTACGAATGAGATATTGCAGGTTGGCCATTTCCTTCATTCTCAGCATGCCTAGAGAAGGTCAGATCAATGGTGACTTGCTCACTATCTGTTAAATTTTTCAGTATCAACCATACTAACGCTAGGTGCAAATCAATTGAACTGGATTAGTGTATGATCATAAACAACAGAAGTAACAGCAATGAAGACATTGGTGACAAAATTTCATAGGCACCAGCAAGGGGCTGCAGGGAAGATGGGAATGGAGTGTTTGGCTGTAATAATAGTGAAATAAAACTTTTCAGAGCCTAATGTAGGCTGCAAGAAACCTAATTCAGTTAATGACAGGCACCCTATTGTAAAAAGGATATGAAAGCTACTGAGAAGGTGCAACAAGCATTTGCCTGTTGACTGCTGAGTGGCAAACCCAAGATAATTAATTGCCAAAGGAAGTGAAAGAGATTGTCACAGAAAGCTCTACATATGAAGATAAATTAAATTTTAAAAATAAAATATAAAAGGGCATAGGTTGTGAGCAGGCGTAAATGGGTAGATTTAATGGTTTTTTGAAGAATAATTGGTCTGTCTGTTTCCAGCCTGTAATATCATATGCAGTACTTTAGTGACAAAGTATATAGAGATCTTGCTGGAGGATTTCTACACACTCTCTTAACCAGCTGTCTATTTCTCCTACCATTTCCTCTGAAACATATCAATAACAATGTCAACTTGCTAGATTTTTGTTAATTAAGATAATTTCCAATTAATTAAAGGAATTAATTGGATCATTTCAGCACTGGAGATAACACGTCTGATAAATTCTAAGAAAGGTATTATTTTTGTCTAGTGTTAATCTGTTATTTAATGTTTAATTTGGAAAATAGATCACTACATAAGAAAATCAGCAATCAAAATATTCAACTAAGTTGTAATGTCAGGTAAGTATATGGGTGCAATCTTAATCACGGCTGCAGTGTCCACGATGAACAAGAAACAGCCTCACCAAGATGTACACAATTTTTAATAGTTTAGATTCAGTATTTCCCCTGGTTCAGAAGTCTAGGACGATTTCAGAGAAAGGGGTAGGTCATTTAGGACTTGCGCAGATGAGGAGAAATCTCTTCATCCAGAAGATGGTGAACCTTTGGAAATCTCTAACTTAGACATCTGTAGAGGCTTATTTGCAGTGTTCATCTAAAACACTCATCAATAGACTTCTGGACTAAGGGAATCAAGGAATGGAGATAATGTAGGAAAAGGGCACAGAAGTAAAAGATCGGCCAAAATTGTAAAGACCAGAAGAGTAGGGTCAAAGGGCAGATGGCTTAACCAGTTCCTATACTTTTACATTCTAGCTTTCACAGATAACATTTTGGAAATTATAAACAAAACTAAAATAAGTATTTAGTATTATTTCAAACTTGAGCATCCTGATACACTAATCCCATTTTATTCTCCTCATATTTCGATCAACTCCCCCAGATTCTCACACTCACCCACATGTGAGCAGCAATCTACAACAGTCAATAAAACTACCAACCTTCATGTCTTTCAAGTGTAGGAGGAAACATTTGGCAAGAAGGATTAATGAACACCCCCCCCCCCCCCCCCCCGCCCCAAGGCATTCTACACATACGTGAAGAATGGAAGGATATCTAGAGTGAAGATAGGACTGATCAGGAATAAAAGTGGAAACGTGTCTGGAGTCAAAGGAGGTTCCATATGGGAGGTCTGTAATGAACACTTCCCTTCAGTATTTACCAGTGAGAAGGACATTAGTGTTTCTGAGGAGAGTGTTAAACAGGCTGATATGCTAGAGCATGGTGATGTTAAGAAAGTATGTGCTGAAACTTTTGAAAAGTATTAGAATAGTTAAGTCCCCAGGACCAGGCAGGATATATCCCAGTTTACTACAGGAAGTGAGGGAAGAGAAAAGTGTGAAGTGATTCATTTTGGAAGGTCAAATTTAAAAACAGAATACAGGACTACTGGCAGGATTCTTAGCAGTGTGGAGGATCAGAGGGATCTTGGGGTCCAAGTCCATAGATCCCTCAAAGTTGCCATCCACATTGATAGGGTTTTTAAGAAGGCTTATGATGTGTTGGCCTTCATTAGTTAGGGGACTGAATTCAAGATCTATGTTGCAGTAATGTTGCAGCTCTAGAAAACACTGGTTAGACCACATTTGGAATGTTGTGTTCAGTTCCGATTGCTTCATTACATGAAGGATGTAATGAGAGAGTGCACAGGAGGTTTACCATCTTGCTGCTGGAATAGAGAGCTTATCTTTTGAGGACAATGCCCGGAAGAAACCATGCTGCCACAGGAAAAAGTGCGAACTCTATGCGGTCAACACCAGAGTCAGGAGGGAACCTGGTCCACACAGATTGTGAGGCAGAAACCATTCCAACTGTTCTGTTCTACCCCTACTAGACAGGTCCTCTTTCAACCGGATGGGTTCCAAACAGGCTATTTGCTGACAAAATTAATCCTCATCTTCTTCATGCAATATAAGTTATGTACATCAGACACCACACTGTGGGCAGAATCTCAGACGGCAATGAGGAGGCGTACATGAGTGAGGTTGATCAGCTGGGTGAGTGGTGTCGCAACTACCTTGCCCTCAATCTCAGCAATACCAAGAAGACTTCAAGAAGGGGAAGTCAGGGGAACACTCACCTGTCCTTACGGAGATTTAGCAGTGGACAGGGTGAGCAGCTTCAAGTACTTGGATATCAACATCTCAGAGGACATATCCTGGGCTCAACATATTGATGCAATCATAAAGAAGGGACCTTCACTGCACTCCCTCTATTGTAAATACTTTCCTTCTTAGGTAAGAAGATCAAACTGTACGTACATGTGATCTTATTCAACATCCATTTTTATAAAATTACTTCCTTTCTGCTGTATACAAATGTCTCATAATAAAGCAAACATCATTTGTCTTATGAGAGTCAGTCTTATGAGGATAGGTTGAGCAAGCTGAGGCTTTACTGTTTGGAGTGAAGAAGGATGAGAGGTAACAAGATAGATGGATATCATTAAAAGAAGCACAGATGGAATGGATCGCCAGCAATTTATTTCCAGCATGGGAATGGCTAATACAATGGGAGGCGATTGGCGAGGGGTTTGAAACATAGGTTTTTTTTTACACAGAGAGTGGTAGGTGCATGTAGATTTATCTCAAAGTAGTTTAAAAGGTTAGCAGAACATATTGGGCCGAAGGACTGGTTGGTTAGTAGATCCCTGCCTTGCTTTTCCCACCCTTTCTGAAATGGCGGAGTCATGGAAACTGCCCTGTAACCCACAGGAGTAATTCCAGATAGAGAACTTTGGAAGCTGATAACCAGACCAGTCATTACCTCCAAAGTCACCACTTCCAAAACTCTGGAACATAAATCTCTGGGTCTTGGAGCACACCAACTTCTGTAATCCTATTTTTGCCCAATACTTACTTCTTTCAGTTTCTTATTCACTCAGGCCCCAATTCTTTAATGTACAGCATCTGGCAGATTTTGTATGGTTTCTTCTGTGATGACAGAAGCACAGTACAGTAATTATTTACTTCCTCTGCCATTTCCTTGTTCTTCATTATAAATTCCCCGTTCTTAGGCTCACCAGTCTTTGATGTCCCTTACCCTACAGATCCTCTTACTGACACTTCTGTTTTGTGAAATAAAACACAAAAACATTTCCAATCAAAATAAATTTAAATGATTTGAAATCCTGAAATTCTCTTAAGAGAGACTCAGAGTCACAATCAGGTTTAGTATCATTGGCATAAGTCATGAAATTTGTTGTTATGTGGCAGCAGTACAGAGTGATTCTTAATAATAAAAAACTATAAATTGCAATAAAAATATAGAGACAAGTTTTTAAAAAGAACAAATAAAAAGCAAAACAAAATAGTGAGTTAGTTTACATCTGAGGGATGGGGGGGGGAAGAAGCTTTTGCTGAAATGTTGAGTGTGTATCTTCAGGCTCCTGTACCTCCTCCTTGATGGTACCACTGAAAAGAGGGCGCATCCTGGACGAAGGAGGTCCTTAATGATGCCTTCTTGAGGCATCGCCTTTTGAAGGTGTCCTCAAAGCTGGGGAGGCTTGTGCCCATGATGGAGCTGGCTGAGTTTACAATTTTCTGCAGCTTTCTCTGATCCTGTGCAGTAGCTCTCTGTGATACAGCTGTAGAGATTTGCAAGAGTCTTTGGTGACATACCAAGTTTCCTTAAGCTCCTAATGAAACATAACTGCTATCGTTCCTTCTTTGTAATTGCATCAACATGTTGGGCCCAGGATACATCTTCAGAGATGTTGACACCCAGGAACTTGAAACTGCTCACCATTCCCACTGCTGATCCCTTGTTGAGGACGTGTATATATTCCTTCAACTTCCCCTTCCTGAAGTCCACAATCAATTTCTTGGTCTTACTGACGTTGAGTGCAAATTTATTGTTGCATCACCACTCCACCAGCTCACTCCTGTACTTCTCCTCACCGCCATCTGAAATTCTGCCAGCAATAGTTGTGTCAACAGCAAGTTGATAAATGGCATTTGAGCAGAGCCTAGCCATGCGATCATGAACTGTAACTGTCACAAAGCAAAGGAATGTTTATGTTCTCCCCAAAACCACATGGGTTTCCTTCCATATTCCAAAGACTTACAGTTTAGTAGGTCAATCGATCATGCATGCATGTAATTGGCCGGTGAGGGCTTGTTGGGCCGGAACAGCATGTTACCATGCTGTATCTGTAAAAAAGAAGACAAAGAAATAAATAGATGTAGTAATATTGCGTGTTTATTTGACACCAAAGACACTTAACGTACAATGAAATACGTAGTCTCTCTTATTGCCTTTTTACTTTTGTGTTTGGATTTTGGCATCTATCACCTTTTATGGTCCTTGCATTCCCAATACCCATTAACCGATGGGTGGAATTTTCTCCTGGTTCTTCTCCAATCAGTTAACTGAACTTAAGCCTCCTGGTCATCAACTTCTCCACTATAGGAAACAAGTTTGTCATGTTCATACTCCCTAGCTCTCTTACTGTTTTAAATTCCTCACTTAAATCTCACCTTCCCCACCCACCACCATTTCCTTTGAGTGGGCTATGCTTATTTTCTTTGGAACAATCTATCCTTATTACTAAAATTCTGTAGCCTAGACAACACCATTCTATATCTCTTTCCAATGTTTTCAAATTATTTATTTTGATTGGAAATGTTTTTGTACTTTAATCCACAAAACACAAGGGTCAGTAAGAGGTATTATAGGTAAGGGAAAACCAAGACTAGTGAGCCTAAAAATGGGCCACTTAGAACCATAGAACATTACAGCACAGAAACAGGCCTTTTGGCCCTTCTTGGCTGTGCCGAACCATTTTTCTGCCTAGTCCCACTGACCTGCACCTGGCCCATATCCCTCCATACACCTCTCATCCATGTACCTGTCCAAGTTTTTCTTAAATGTTAAAAGTGAGCCTGCATTCACCACTTCATCTGGCAGCTCATTCCACACTCCCACCACTCTCTGCATGAAGAAGCCCCCCTAATGTTCCCTTTAAACTTTTCCCCCTTCACCCTTAACCCATGTCCTCTGGTTTTTTTCTCCCCTAGCCTCAGTGGAAAAAGCCTGCTTGCATTCACTCTATCTATACCCATCATAATTTTATACACCTCTATCAAATCTCCCCTCATTCTTCTATGCTCCAGGGAATAAAGTCCTAACCTATTCAACCTTTCTCTGTAACTCAGTTTCTCAAGTCCCGGCAACATCCTTGTAAACCTTCTCTGCACTCTTTCAACCTTATTAATATCCTTCCTGTAATTCGGTGACCAAAATTGTACACAATACTCCAAATTCAGCCTCACCAATGCCTTATACAACCTCACCATTACATTCCAACTCTTATACTCAATACTTTGATTTATAAAGGCCAAGGTACCAAAAACTCTCTTTACTACCCTATCTACCTGTGACACCACTTTTAGGGAATTTTGTATCTGTATTCCTGGATCCCTCTGTTCTACTGTACTCCTCAGTGCCCTACCATTTACCTTGTATGTTCTACCTTGGTTTTTCCTTCCAAAGTGCAATACCTCACACTTGTCTGTATTAAACTCCATCTGCCATTTTTCAGCCCATTTTTCCAGCTGGTCCAAATCCCTCTGCAAGCTTTGAAAACCTTCCTCACTATCCACTATACCTCCAATCTTTGTATCATCAGCAAATTTGCTGATCCAATTTGCCACATTATCATCCAGATCATTGATATAGATGACAAATAACAATGGACCCAGCACTGATCCCTGCAGCACACCACTAGTCACAGGCCTCCACTCAAAGAAGCAATCCTCCACTACCACTCTCTGACTTCTCCCATTGAGCCAACGTCTAATCCAATTTACTACCTCACCATGTATACCTAGCGACTGAATCTTCCTAACTAACCTCCCATGCGGGACCTTGTCAAAGGCCTTACTGAAGTCCATGTAGACAACATCCACTGCCTTCCCTTCATCCACTTTCCTTATAACCTCCTCGAAAAACTCTAATAGATTTGTTAAACATGACCTACCACACACAAAGCCATGTTGGTTCTCTCTAATAAGTCCCTGTCTATCTAAATACTTGTAGATCCTATCTCTTAGTACTCCTTCCAATAATTTACTTACTACCAACGTCAAACTTACCGGCCTATAATTTCCCTGATTACTTTTAGAGTCTTTTTTAAACAACGGAACAACATGAGCTATCCTCCAATCCTCCAGCACCTCACCGGTAGATACCAACATTTAAAATATATCTGCCAGGGCCCCTGGCAGATAGAGACAAGGAAATTTATAATGAACAAGAAAATCACAGAGGAATTAAATAAATACTATGCTCGGTCTTCACAGAAAAAGTCAGACAAAACCTGTCGGATGTTTGAGAATCAGGGCCTGAGTGAATAGGAACTGAAGAAAGTATTAGAGTGGTGATAGAAATGAGCACCCTACTTAGCTGTGAATTTTCTAATGTTTGAAGCACCATGAAGTTAATACTCTTGTATTCCATGACACCATCAATTAAGGAAAGTATTCCATATGCTTCTAGATAACCTTAAATGCCTACTCTGTATATCCACTCCAAATTCTCACTCTTCCTCCACTGTTAGAATCCTACTATTATTTCATTTCTTTATGCAGTACCTCTAGATTCAGCATGACTTGATATCAATCCAGTTTTATGGTGTCCAGTGAGGTCAACATGGGAACAGTAAACTCTTCCGTAGATGGAACAGGAGCTGCTCGAGGGGTTGGATAGGTAGATAGATTGAGAAGTGTGGTAGACTATGTATATCTGTCTGGACACGCCCCTCTGCTGACTGCTCCTGTGGCTCTGCCCACAGACCCCTGTATAAAGGCGATTGGAGGCACTGTTCCTCCCTCAGTCTCTGAGATGCTGTGCTCCGTTTTGCTGCTAATAAAAGCCTATCATTCGCCTCACGTCTCCGAGAGTTATTGATGGTGCATCAATTTTATTAATAGCAATTTTAAAACATGGAGAGCATTTTACAGATTGGATATTGACCCTCAATTTCCAGAAGCCGGCATCGCTTTTGAACTCTGGCTTGCATGCTTCCAATCGTACCTGGAAGAGATTCGTGTGACCGAGGCTGCCTCGATGCACAGAGTTCTCCTCTCCAGGGTCAGTCCACTGGTCTACTCCCTGATCAGGGACCTGCCGACCTACCAAGGGGCACTGGGCGCCCTCAAAAGACAGTACCTGCGGCCGGTGAACACCGTCTACGCAAGACATCGCTTAGCGACACGGCGGCAGCGAGCCAGAGAGTCGAGCGCTGAGTTTGTCCGGGCCCTACAGACACTCCTGCGGGCCAGCGAATGCAGGGGACTGACAGCGGAACAGCATGCGGAGCTCCTGGTACGAGACGCCTTCGTTACGGGGATCAGGTCCATGTATGTGTGCCAGCGGCTGCTGGAACACACCGATCTTACATTACTTTCGGCGATCGAGCTGGCCAACACGCTGAAGGCCGCTCTGCACAACGCTGACGCTGTCCAGGTGCGCGATCTCCCGCCAGCCCCATGGACGCTGCAGACCCCGCAACCCACCGACGAATCGACCACGGCTGCTGCCAGTCAGGAGTCTGTGAACTCCCCGCAACCCACCGGCGAATCGACCTCGGCTGCTGCCAGTCAGGAGTCTGTGAACTCCCCGCAACCCACCGGCGAATCGACCTCGGCTGCTGCCAGTCAGGAGTCTGTGAACTCCCCGCAACCCACCGGCGAATCGACCTCGGCTGCTGCCAGTCACGAGTCTGTGAACTCCCCGCAACCCACCGGCGAATCGACCTCGGCTGCTGCCAGTCAGGAGTCTGTGAACTCCCCGCAACCCACCGGCGAATCGACCTCGGCTGCTGCCAGTCAGGAGTCTGTGAACTCCCCGCAACCCACCAGCGAATCGACCTCGGCTGCTGCCAGTCAGGAGTCTGTGAACTCCCCGCAACCCACCGGCGAATCGACCTCGGCTGCTGCCAGTCAGGAGTCTGTGAACTCCCCGCAACCCACCGGCGAATCGACCTCGGCTGCTGCCAGTCAGGAGTCTGTGAACTCCCCGCAACCCACCGGCGAATCGACCTCGGCTGCTGCCAGTCAGGAGTCTGTGAACTCCCCGCAACCCACCAGCGAATCGACCTCGGCTGCTGCCACTCGCGAGTCTGTGAACTCCCCGCAACCCGCTGGCGAATCGACCACGGCTGTTGCCAATCATAAGTCCGCGCAGTGTTACTTCTGCAGACTCGAAAAGCACCCCCGAAAATGATGCCCGGCCCGAGAAGCTACCTGCTCCAGCTGCGGAAAGAAGGGCCACTTCGCCAAGGCCTGTAAGTCCAAACCACGAGCGGGGTCGAGCAGCGCCTTGTGCAAGGCATGGGGGTCGCCATCTTGGTCGCCGCCATCTTGCCTGCCCGCCGCGTGCGAGGAATGGGGGTGGCCATCTTTGTCGGCGCCACCTCACCCCGCCTCCAACCCACGGGTGCTTACCGGGCACCAAGACAGTGGTTCAACTCTGGCCTCTGTGACCCTCGACCAAAGTGCTCCACACCAGCTCGCAAGGTCAATGATGGACATCCTGGTGGAGGGGCACAGGACTAGCTGCCTGTTTGACACGGGCAGCACTGAGAGTTTTATTCACCCGGACACGGTGCAACGCTGTGGACTCGTGACACAGCCGGTAAGCCAGAAGGTCACCATGGCTTCTGGGTCGCATTCCACAGACATCCGGGGGGGTTGTGTAGTGACATTGGTGGTGCAGGGCACAGAATATCGGGACTTTGCGTTACTGGTCATGCCTCAACTGTGTGCCCCTGTGCTATTGGGGCTCGACTTCCAGAGCCACCTGAAAAGCGTGACAATGGAGTATGATGGGCCCCTCCCACCACTCACTGTCAGGAATCCTCAGTTTTGTGAGACTTCGTCATATACCCCACTACTGAACACCGACCCGCACATCCCACCCAACACCATGCCAACGGCCGCGCTACTGACACCACTTGCAGCCTCTCCACCCTCAAGATCCGTCCCCCACCGCTGTTCGCCAACCTGACCCCCGACTGTAAACCTGTGGCAACTAAAAGCAGGAGGTACAGCGCGGGGGACAGGGCCTTCATTCAGTCAGAGGTGCAGTGGCTGCTCAGGGAGGGGATCACTGAGCCAAGCACAAGTCCTTGGAGGGCCCAGGTGGTTGTTGTTCGGACCGGGCAGAAAAATAGGATGGTCGTGGACTATAGCCAGACCATCAATAGGTTCACGCAGCTTGACACGTACCCCCTACCCCGCATCGCAGATATGGTCAATCAGATAGCTGAGTACAAGGTGTACTCGACTATAGACCTGAAATCCGCTTACCACCAGCTCCCCATCTGCCCGGAGGACCGCCCCTACACCGCCTTCGAGGCGGGCGGCAGGCTCTATCACTTCCTGCGCGTCCCCTTCGGTGTCACGAATGGTGTCTCTGTCTTCCAGAGGGAAGTGATCCGGATGGTGGACCAGTGCCAACTGAAGGCCACGTTCCCATATCTGGATAACATCACCATCTGCGGTCACAACTGGCAGGATCATGACACCAACCTCCAACGATTTTTCCAAGCGGCCAAAGCTCTTAACCTCACCTATAACAGGGACAAGTGTGTGTTCGGAACCACCCGACTTGCTGTCCTTAGGTATGTCGCAGAGAACGGGGTCATTGGCCCTGACCCCAACCATATGCGCCCTCTGTTGGAACTCCCTCTTCCCACCAGCCTCAGAGCCCTCAAACGGTGCCTGGGCTTCTTTTCCTATTACGCCCAATGGGTCCCTCACTACGCAGACAAGTCCCGCCCCCTGGTCAAGTCCACCGCATTTCCCCTTCTCAGTCGAGGCCCACGCAGCCTTCAGCCACATTAAAGGGGACATTGCCAAAGCAACGATGCACGCGGTGGATGAGACCATTCCCTTCCAAGTAGAGAGTGACGCCTCTGACTTCGCGCTGGCTGCTACCCTCAATCAGGCAGGAAGGCCGATAGCATTCTTTTCTCATACCCTTCAAGGCCCTGAAATTCAGCACTCTGCGGTGGAGAAAGAAGCCCAGGCCATACTGGAAGCTATTAGGCACTGGAGGCACTATCTCGCCGGCAAAAGGTTCACCTTGCTGACCGACCAGTGCTCAGTTGCGTTCATGTTTAGCAACCAACAGCGGGGCAAAATCAAAAATGATAAAATTTTGAGGTGGAGAATAGAACTCTCCACCTACAACTATGATATCCTGTACCGGCCTGGAAGGCTCAATGAGCCCCCAGATGCCCTATCCCGGGGAGCATGTGCCAGCGCGCAGCTCGACCGGCTATACGCCCTCCATGCAGATCTTTGCCACCCGGGGGTCACCCGATTTTACCATTTTGTGAAAGCCCGGAACCTGCCTTACTCCCTTGAGGACATCAGGACGATGACCAGGGACTGCCAAGTCTGCGCTGAGTGCAAACCGCACTTCTACCGTCCTAAAAAGGCGCAACTTATCAAGGCCACCCGCCCCTTTGAGCAACTGAGTGTCGACTTTAAGGGCCCCCTTCCCTCCACTGACCGCAATGTCTACTTTCTCAACATAATTGACGAGTACTCGCGATTCCCCTTTGCCATCCCCTGCCCCGATACCACTGCCACATCCATCATAAAAGCCCTGCGCCAGCTCTTCACTCTGTTTGGATATCCCTGCTATATCCACAGTGATAGAGGGTCCTCCTTTATGAGTGATGAGCTGTGCCAGTACCTGCTGGCTAGGGGCATTGCTACTAGTAGGACCACAAGCTATAATCCCCGGGGAAATGGACAGGTGGAGAGGGAGAATGCCACAGTGTGGAAGGCCACACTTTTAGCCCTTAAGTCAAAAGGGTTGCCAGTTTCTCGATGGCAGGAGGTCCTCCCCGAGGCACTCCACTCTATCCGCTCCCTGTTATGTACGTCCACCAATGCCACCCCTCACGAGCACCTATTCTCTTTTCCCAGGAAGTCTGCCACTGGGACCACCCTAACAGCTTGGCTGACGTCCCCAGGGCCAGTGCTGCTCCGGAAACATGCGAGTAGCAATAAATACTCCCCGATGGTCAAGAGGGTTCACCTACTTCATGCGAACCCCCAGTATGCCTACGTGGTCTTACCTGATGGGCGGGAGGACACGGTCTCCGTCCGTGACCTGGCGCCCACAGGAGCAGCAGACCCCTACCCCGAACACTCCACGGTGACTCTGAACCCCGTACCCACTGATGTATATACCCATGAGACACTGCGCGCACCAAGCCCTACACAGACTCCTCAGGACACTCCCATACCGGGCATCTCGTACGCGTATATACCAGGCGCCTTGCACACGCGTGAGGGTTTACTGATGCCTAGTGGGCTGACACCTCCAGTTAGGCCGGAACCAGCACAACCACCGTCTCCGGTGCAATCACCACCGGCACCTGTGCAATCACAGCCGGTGCTACGTAGATCGCAGCGACAGATTCGACCACCTGATAGACTTAACCTGTAAATATACTTGTAAGAAACTTCGCCCCGTGGGGACTCTCTTTTAAAACAAAGGGGGGTTGAATGTGGTAAACTATGTATACCTATCTGGACACGCCCCTCTGCTGACTGCTCCTGTGGCTCCTCCCACAGACCCCTGTATAAAGGCAATTGGAGGCACTGCTCCTTCCTCAGTCTCCGAGATGCTGTGCTCCGTTTTGCTGCTAATAAAAGCCTATCGTTCACCTCCCGTCTCCGAGAGTTATTGATGCTGCATCAAGACGCTCCTTCCACCCCGTAGAGATTCAATGTGCTCCATCAGGAGATGGCCATAAGGAGAGAAAAGATTAAATATGGAGGCAAGTTAGCCAGTAACGTAAAAGAGGATGCCTGAAGATTTTCAGATAAATGAAGAGTAAAAGGGAAGTGAGAGTGGATATCGGAACACTGAAAAATGTCACTGGACTGGTAGTAATGGGTGACTATGAAATGGCAGACAAACACTAAGTGTTTTCCATCAGTTCTCACTGTGGAATGGGGTTCCCAATCTTTTTTATGCCGCAGACCAATACCATTAAGCAAGGGTATTGCTCTATGGACCCCAGGTTGGGAACCCCTGACTGTGGAAGATACCAGTAGTATGCCAGAAATTCGAGAGTGTCAGGGGGTTCAAGTGAGTGTAGTTGCCTAAGCTAGTTGGCTGGCTGGCAGGAGGCAAAGAGTGGGAATAAAGGGGACCTTTTGTGGTTGGCTGCCGGTGGCTAGTGATATTCCACAGGAGTCGGTGTTGGGACTGCTTCTTTTCATGTTGTATGTCAATTATTTGGATGATAGAATTGACAGCTTTGTGGCCAACTTTGCGGATGATACCAAGATAGGTGGAGGGGCAGGTAGTGTTGAGGAAGCAGGGAGTCTGCAGAAGGACATAGATTGGGAGAATGGGCAAAGAAGTGGCAGATGGAATATAGTGTAGGGAAGTGTATTGTCATGCACTTTGGTAGAAGGAATGAAGGCATGGATTATTTTCTAAATAGGGAGAAAATTAATAAATCAGAGTTGCAAATAGGCTTAGGAGTCCTTGTGCAGGATTCCCTAAAGGTTCACTTGCAGGTCGAGTCGGTGGTGAGGAAGGCAAATGCACTGTGAGCATTCATTTTGAGAGGACTAAAATATAAAAGCAAGGATGTATTGCGGAGGTTTAATAATGCATTTGCAAGACCACATTTGGAGTATTGTGAGAAATTTTGGGCCCGTTATCTAAGAAGAGATGTGCTGGCATTGGAGAGAGTTCAGAGGAGAACCACGAGAATGATTCCAGAAATATAAGGGTAAGTGTATAAAGAGCTTTTGATGGCTCTGGGCCTGTACTCGCTGGAGTTTAGAAGAATGAGGGGGAGATCTTATTGAAACCTATTAATATTGAAAGGCCTAGATAGAGTGGATGTGGCGAGGATGTTTCCTATAGTGGGGGAGTCTAAGACCAGAGGGAACAGCCTCGGAATAGAGGGACATTCATTTGGAACGGAGATGAGGAGGAATTTCTTTAGCCAGAGAGTGGTGATTCTGTGGAATTCAGTGCCATAGACGGCTGTGGAGGCCAGGACACTGGATATATTTAAAGAGGAGGTTAATAGGCTCTTAATTAGCCACGGCGTCGAAGGTTACGAGAAGCAGGCAGGAGAATGAAGTTGAAAGGGATAATAAATCAGCCATGAGGGAGCAGAGTCGATGGGCCAAATGGCCTAATTCCACTCCTGTGTCTTATAGTTCTCAAATATTCCTTCCTACTTGGAATAGTTATGATTCAAAGCTTCCTAGGAATTGGTGAGAAAGTTGAATATATTCAAGGAGGTTTTAATCACATCTCTCCATCAGGTAGAGCCTTTCCTGTCCCTTCACCTCTCTTGGTATCATCTGCAAAGTTGGCCACAAACCCAAGAGTTCGGAATACAGTGCATTTCCGGAATCTGGAGTCAGGCCTCCCCAGCATGGCTCACATAGACTAATCAGGGCATCAACGCAGGGGATGTCGGCCTGTGAGATGTTGCTATGCTTAACCTTCCATTACATTTTGGAAGATTTTCTGAGATAGTGTGGGTGGCGCCTTCTCCTTGCTTTGTAGTGCACACTGTAAATCTCTTAAGTATGGTCCAGCAGTAGTGTCAAAGCTTGATCTTTCAACTCACTTTCTGCTGTTACGAACCCCGTAACTGGGTCACTTACCAGCAAAGATAGAGGCGTCCATTGGAGTCTGATGATACTATTTTTAACAGTATTTATTAGTAAAAAATACACAAAAATAATATCAATGCAAATATACTGATAATATACGTCGTCAATACTAAACCTAAAAGTGCAGGTATAATAATAATCAATAAGAAATAAGCTCCATTTGGATTCCCTTTTATATATAAAATCTTCTGGTATATTTTCTCCTATCTTATCTAATTCTATTCTAATCCATGCCGGTTTTTCTT
The DNA here is from genome assembly GCF_048418815.1 of Hemitrygon akajei. Lineage (NCBI taxonomy): Eukaryota > Metazoa > Chordata > Chondrichthyes > Myliobatiformes > Dasyatidae > Hemitrygon > Hemitrygon akajei. The sequence continues at coordinate 163,973,909 of NC_133126.1, forward strand.
CATCAAAAAAAGACGCAATAAATCTAAGTTGATTTGCTTTATAATAATTCTTAAAGTTTGGAAGTTGTAACCCTCCTAAATCAAATTTACATGTCAAATTTTCCAATGATATTCTTGACATCTTTCCTTTCCAAAGAAATTTCCTTACATATTCATTCAGTTCTTGAAAAAACTTCTGAGGTAATTGTATTAGTAAAGTTTGAAATAAATATTGCAATCTAAGAAATATATTCATTTTTACAACATTAACTCTACCTATTAATGTTATTGGTAACATCATCCATTTATCAAGATCCTCTTTTTTTTATAATGGCAAATAATTTTGTTTATATAAATTTTGTTACATCATTATTAACTCTAATACCTAAATATTTTATCCCATTTATTGACCATCAAAATTGAGTTGCTAATCAACATTGATTATAATTTCCTTTGGTAAGGGGTAAAATTTCACTTTTATCCCAATTTACTTTATAACCCAATACTTCCCCATATTCTTCCAATCTAAAAGATAATCTTTGCAAAGATTGCAATGGGTTTGTTAAGTAAATCAAAAGATCATCAGCAAATAAGTTAATCTTATATTCTTCTTGATTAACTCTAAAGCCCCCAATATCTGAATCTGTTCTAATTAATTCAGCTAATGGTTCTATTGCCAATACAAATAAAGCAGGTGATAATGGGCAGCCTTGTCTAGTTGACCTCGTTAAACAAAATAGTGTTGAAATCTGGATACGGAAAAAAAAGAATCCCCCTATATTAAGACATTTGATTGATTTATGGAATAAGGTAAATATGGACGATGAGATAAAGAAATCTTTATTAGCAAAAAGGACTTTAATTCAAAATAGGCTTATTCCTTTTACAATGGATAATAAACTTTTACATAATTGGTTTCAAAAGGGGATTAAATATATAGATGACTGTTTTGAAGGAGGTATATTGATGTCGTTTGATCAATTAAAAAATAAATATAAAATATCAAATAACACTCTTTTCTGTTATTTTCAATTAAAAGCCTATTTACGAGAAAAGCTGGGGACAAACAATGTTGAAGCCAAAACCTGGTGAAATAGAAATATTAATTCAAAAATTAAAAAATTTACATCTTGTATGTATAATTTGATTCAAAAGCAGACAATTAAATTAGGAATTCATAAATCAAGACAAAATGGGAATCTGATCTGAATGTTAAAATTGATGGAAAAAATTGGTCAAGATTATGTTCTGATAGTATGAGAAATACAATAAATGTTCGACTTAGATTAACACAATATAATTTTTTACATCAATTATATATAACACCACAGAAAATAAATAGATTAAATTCAAATATGTCTGACCAATGTTTTCAATGTAAACAAGAAATTGGTACTTTTTTACATTCTACTTGGTCTTGTTTTAAAATTCAACCGTTTTGGATTAATTTAAGACTTTTATTGGAACAAATTATGGAGTACAACTCCCACATAGTCCATTATTATTTTTATTAGGAAACATTGAAGGGACAATAACGAAATTTAAATTGAATAAGTATCAGAAAAAATTTATAAAAAATTGCTTTGGCAGTAGCCAAAAAAGTTATCGCAGTTACTTGGAAATCTGATTTAAATTTAACTATGGATCATTGGAATAATGAAATACATAGTTGTATTCCACTTGAAAAAATTACGTATTATCTAAGAAATGAATATGATATATTTTTCAAAATTTGGTCCCCATACTTACAAAAGATAGGATTAGATACATAGGTCCTTTGAAGATAAAATTATAGTAATTGGGGAAGTGAAAATAAATATCAAAATTATTTTGAACTCCATGGAGCATGTGGGGATCCTCCGATATCCAGGCAATCTTTCTTTTCTTTCTTTTTTTTTCTTTTTTTTAGATAAGGGTTAAGGGGGGGAGGGTTAAGGGGAGGGGGGGAGGGTTAATATCATTTATATCATTTTTCTCACTATTTTATCACCACATTTATTCTTCGTAATCTCTAAAAATGTAATTAATAAATAATATTTTTTTTAAAATAAGAAATAAGCTCTATCATTGTCTAAGGGATAATGAATTGTTCAATGGAAATCTAAAGTTCATTTCAGTTCATACAGGCTTGCAGCCGTTGTTTGTTTGTCGCTGTGTTGCAATTGTTGGGAGAGAGAGAAGAGAAATAGAAGAATAACTTGCCGACTTTCCTTGGTACGATCTTGATCCGTATCTGTCCTTTAGCTACGTTCCGTGGAGGACTAGTCACCCAGGCAAGGGTGGACACACACACAAGCCCCCACCGGTCTCATACGTTTCTCCTGGTGTGTCTGAGGGGTGTTCCCCAGACCCCTCTTTTATCCTCACTCACGGGGTCTCAGATATCAATCAGGTTGGGATGATGCAATCCGTCAACCAGCCCACTCTGGTTGCCCCCTGATGGGTTTCAATGAATAGTACAGTACTCAATACACAATTCCTTCTCCAAGAGACAATAGCAGTAATCAATGGTTTCATTCCGCTTTTGTTAGGAGATATTCCACCTTGTTGTGTATTCTGCGTTGTCTATAACAACTGCCTTTGCTGTGATCCTGCGTCTCTCTCTCTCATTACTGACATGATGTGTATCTCTCTCATTTCCTGGGTCTCAGACCCAAAATAATAGCGATTTTGCGATTCTCAAAAGGGGGGGGGGGGGGGCATTGGTGATTCTGGACCCTTCTGTCCATCAGACTTGCTCCTCATTCGTAACACTGCAAGGCCAGTGCTGGTGGTGGTGAATTTCATCACCTTCACTGACAGGTGGTTCCCAAGGCACGGTATGTGGTCTATTTTTTTCCCAGGATCTTTTCTGTTTGAGGGCAGGGAGCAAAGTTGGTGGGCAACCTTGTCCTGATGAAGGGTCTCAGCCTGAAACGTTGACTGCTCATTTCAACGGATGCTGCCCGACGTGCTGAGTTCATCCAGATTGTTTGTACGTGTTGAGGCTGGTAGACATTTGCCTTGCAGCATCAATAAATAGGTGGACAATGGGTTGGAGCTCAGAGCATGCACAAATGCAGTCGTCGTCCCTCTCGTGCAGCACGACTGCTGAATTTCAGGTGACCTTGATGGAACAATTTCCCTTTGTTGCCTCAGGGTTATTGTTGGAGGTGAGGTGCAATGTTGTAGCAAGAAAGATCAGTAACAGTGTTAGGCCAATGACAGAGCCCTGTTTGACGCTGGCCTTCCCGGGGCGCCCCGGGTAGCGTCGTGACCAGAGCAACGCTACTGCAGCTCAGGGCGTCCTCTGTAAGAAAGTTCACACATTCTTCCCGTGAGTGAGACGGTTTCCTCCCTCAGTCCAAAGAGACATACCAATTAATAGGTTAACTGATCACTATAGATTGTCCTGTGATTAGGCTAGAGTTAAACAGGTAGATTGCTGGTTAATGTGACTTACTGGGCCAGAAGGGCATGTTCCACGCTGTATCTCTAAATAAATAAGGAAGAAATAATCTAAAGGCAACACCAGTGAATCTGCAGATGCTGGAAATAAATAAAAAACACAAATTGCTGGCAGAACTCAGCAGGCCAGACAGCATCTATGGGAGGAGGTAGTGACAACGTTTCGGGCCAAAACCTTTCATCATCATCCTGATGAAGGGTTTCGGGCCGAAACGTCGTCACTACCTCCTCCCATAGATGCTGTCTGGCCTGCTGAGTTCTGCCAGCAATTTGTGTTTTTTAAGAAATAATATATTAGCTTTGTCATTGACCTTACAGGTTAGTACATGACTCATTTGCCACCATGGTGCAGGTATAAAATGGAGACATATTACGGTGAGGAAGGCAGTCAAGTTCAAGTTTAATTTCATTCAACCATACATGAATACAGCCAAATGAGACAACATTATATTCCACAGTTCCTCCCAATATAGTGAAGTTGAAATAGCTCATATCCAGTTGCTCCCATCATTTTTCTTGCAATTGTTACCTGATACTTCACTCACCACATTAAACTAATCCCTGAACACAACCTATGCACTCACTTTCAAAGACCCTGCAACTCATTTTCTGGCATTATTCATTTCTTGCGTTTGCACAGTTTCCCTTCTAGTTAAGTTGCTTGTCAGTCTGTGTGTGGTTCTTCCATTGGTTCTATTGTATTTCTACTGTAAATGCCTGCAAGAAAATGAATCTCAGGGTAGTGTATGGCGACATATACACACATTGATAATAAATTCATTTGAACTTTGATTAAGATCATGCCCTTTGTTTTCCTGGATGGACAGAATTCCACAGACCAGTGAAGAGAGGTGATTCAGAAGGACCCTGGTGAAGATTTACGCTGCATCAGATAACAGATTGGCACTTCTACAGTTTAATTTCTCTCCTTTCTTGAATATTACCCATTGGGACATCTCTAAAGTCCCGTGATCTATCCTTCGCTCCCCTGATGTCACAATATGATTGTAGGTTCTGTGATGAGCAAACCAAGCTGAGATGGGGTCCAGAGTTGACCCCCCTGTGAACTATGCTGCTAATGAGAGAGAGAGAAGAAGAGGGGGAGGCATCCCGCTGCAGATGAGAGAGAGAGAGAGAGAGAGGGGGAGAGGGGGAGAGGGGGAGGGAGGGAGGGAGAGAGAGAGGGAGAGAGAGAGGGAGAGAGAGAGGGAGAGAGAGAGGGAGAGAGAGAGAGAGAGAGAGAGAGAGAGAGAGAGAGAGAGAGAGAGAGAGAGAGAGAGAGAGAGAGAGAGAGAGAGAGAGAGAGAGAGAGAGAAAGAGAGAATTTAATATTATGGCTTTGGCTGATTGTTTACCTTTGCTCCAAGGACACTTTCTGTGCCTGATTGTGAGGATTCTTGCTGAGACAGCAAGGTGGGACCAGGTGATGGACGGCCGGTACCCCACAAGGGGAGATAAAAAGCAGGTCTGCAAAGACACAAGCAGACACACCACAGGACACTGAAAGAGCGTTGTGCACCCACATGAAGGTGGGGGTTTGGAGGATCAATTTGGGGAATCGATCAGAGGCTCACAGTGTGTGAAGGTGCGGCCGGTGGGGACTTGGGGGACTTGTTCGTGTGTCCACCCTCGCCTGGGTGACAGGTCTACCACTGAAGAACAGTCGTACGGGGTCACAGTCGGTGACCATAAACAGGACAGGAAGACAACGGAAGGTGTTTTTTTACACACGCACGCACGCATGCATGCACACACACACACACCCACCCCCCCGACCTAAACTGAACTGAACTGTTCACCGTCGTAAGACTATCCATTTACCCCTAGACTTTGAAAGAGCTTGGTTTTCATTCCTATTTCCACACTTCTGTATATATCATTCCTGACCTGTTTCATATATTTACATTTTATACTACTGTATTACTTGGTTTACTAATAAACACTATTAGTTACAGAAATACCAGACTCCAACGTGTATTCCATTTCTGCTGGTTCGGTAACCCGGTCACGGGGTACGTGACAGTTCTTACTGAAGTCTTTCACCACCGAGTTTTAGGGATTCAGCAGGGGTGGCATCAGCGCCTGAGGCTTTGTTACGCTCTATTTGGGACATGAAGCTAGAGGAAAAATGTGCGCTGTGAAGAGGATCCAAAGTGGCTCCAATGTGATTTAGACAAGTTCAGTGAAGGGCTAGTGAATGGCAGATGCAGTTTTAAATGCATAAGTGTGATGTTATTCACTTTCATTCCATAAAACAGAAGAGAAAGAACAGAATAGCATTTGAATAATGATAGACTGAGAAAACAAAAGATGCAGGGAGACCTGTATGACACTACAGCCCGTACTGCAAGAGGATCAAGGATTTGCAGCATCTGTGCAGGGCTCCTAATGGAATTACGGTAGATGTATAGTTTCGGTTTTCTTGTTTGAGGAGAGATGTTCTTGTAGAAATTGAGTCCTGGAAATGACAAGACTGATGTGTAAGTAGAGAGTTGGTTGCTCAGGCCTATACTCACTGGAGTATTGAAGAATATGAGAGAATCTTTTCTGCAACCAAGATGGAAATGGGAGGCCAAGTAAGTAGGTGTCTCTTTAACTTAATGTGTCTTATCTTTATCAATTAAATGTGCTTTACAATTTTTTTTGGTAAGTCCTTAGTTTTTAAGATAAATGTAAATGATTTTGTACTGCTTTTAATTATCTCAAATTACCAAGGAAGTGGGAATACAGGTGCCATAGGGAGAACAATTCTGGGACACCATAGCAGAGATCACCACTATACTTCCTTGTTGATGTTCTATATAATGTAGAGTAAGAATGTAACCCTCCAAGTGTAAATGTGACAACCTACACTCAACCAGCTGCTCTGCCAAATATTCAGTTTTTGACATGTCAACTTTGATAGCTTTTTTTCAAAAAGAACCAATATTTTGCCTATAATTATCTTCCATCTTTTGCCATCTAATATTGTTCAGTCCATGGAACGATTACTCAGGAGCCAACCTTTGACTAATTAGCAGCGCCTCACAGACCAGCACTTCCCATTATGAAAATCAAAGTTGAGTTTATTATCATGTGCACGAGTAAATTTATGCAGTGAAAACCTTGCTTGCGGCAGCATGATAGGCACATAATATCATATAAGCAGAAATTCACAAGAAAACTACAAATTACATGCAGTTTTTACAAACTGAGCACCATTAGAATGAGAGATTATCAAGTACAAAGTGGTAAAAGTTGTCATAGTGTTACTGTACTGCTTGGAGTTGTACTAGTTGGTTTAAGAATCATTTGATTGAAAGGGTAACTATTCGTGAACCTGATGGTTATGGGACTTAAGGCTTCAGTTCTCCTTCCCAATGGTAGCTGTGAGAAGATGGCATAGTCATATAGTGCGATCTTTCATGATAGATGTTTCCTTGAGGCAGTGCTTCATAAAGATAAAGAGAATACTTGGGGCTCCAGAGATAAAAGAACATGGAACCAGTAAAGTGGAGGGTATTGGAGTAATAAGAATGCAAGAAATAAGGGGAGTAGTAGACCATCTGGCCCGTTGATCCTGCTCTGCCATTCAATAAGATTATGGCTAATCTGGCCATGGACTCATCTCCACCTACCTGCCTTTTCCCCAGAACCCTTAATTCCCCAACTATGCAAAAATCTATCCAACCTTGTCTTAAATGTATCTACTGAGGTAGCCTCCATTGCTTCATTGGGCAGAGAATTCCACAGATTCACCACTCTCTGGGAAAAGCAGTTCCTCCTCATCTCCATCCTAAATCTACTCCCCCGAATCTTGAGTCCCCTAGTTCAAGTAGTGTGCAGGGACCGGGAAGAGCAGGTTTCCCAAGGAGAAAAGGTTTCTAGTATGATTACTAAAAAGATAGCCAAAGGGTAACTGAAGTCAGAGCAAGAAATAAGAAATGTATGAGACTGAAATAGCTTTAAAACATGCGAACATGTAAAGTAATATGAAACGTAAATGAACTGCAGGCCTGAATTCAACTTGTGGGGAGTGACATGGTAATCATATTTTCCCTTCGACTTGAAGTAGGCTATTCAGTCCATTGAGTCAAAGCCAGGGATTCCATTCCCCCTATTAGCTCCCATCAATCCTCAGTTATAACCATATAACCATATAGAAATTACAGCACGGAAACAGGACATCTCGGCCCTTCTAGTCCATGCCGACGCTTACACTCACCTAGTCCCACTGGCCCACACTCAGCCCATAACCCTCCATTCCTTTCCTGTCCATATACCTATCCAATTTTACTTTAAATGACAATACCGAACCTGCCTCTACCACTTCTACTGGAAGCTCGTTCCACACAGCTACCACTCTCTGAGTAAAGAAATTCCCCCTCGTGCTACCCTTAAACTTTTGCCCCCTAACTCTCAAATCATGTCCTCTTGTTTGAATCTCCCCTACTCTCAATGGAAAAATCCTATCCACGTCAACTCGATCTATCCCCCTCATTATTTTAAATACCTCTATCAAGTCCCCCCTCAACCTTCTACACTCCAAAGAATAAAGACCTAACTTGTTCAATCTTTCCCTGTAACTTAAGAGAGTTGTCCATCAACTTTCTCTGATTTGTATACCACCCACTTACAAGAGAGGGGTAATTTATATCAAACAATTAATCAGAATCAGGTTTAATATTACTGGCATATGTCGTGAAGTATATTCTTTTGTAGTAGCAGTACAGTGCAAAACACAACTATAAATTATAATAAGAAATAATAGTGGATTCCAGTTAATTGGGGCAGTTTTAAAAATAGCGTCAGTTGTCTGTGTTTGTGTTCAAAACACAGTGATTTTTGTCACTGAAAGTTGGTGAGAAATAAGCAGTATGACATTTCAGAACTGTTTTGCTCACTACAGTTTCAACATTCAGACTTGGAAATGCCAGGAACAGCCAGGAGTTAAAGTGAAACTATTACACTACTTTAACAAGTTAGGGACTACAAAGAATTTGAAGGCATTGACAACCTTCTTGAATGTTAAATGAAAATGAAGATTTGAAGGATGCAATCATCAAAAGCAATATATGAAGGCAGTTAATTATCTGCACCAGTTGCCTGCGTTTATTTTGTTCATTTACAGTGAATCAAAAGAACACAGCAGAATACACCAGGTGAATTCCTCCATTGATACTGTACTGTAGTAACAGTGATAGTGTTTCAATTTGTACTATATTTAATTTAAATTACATAATTTGTTACTCAGTTAAACAGTTTTATACCTTTTAAATTATTTCCATGAAACTTCTGCTAATTGGGGCAGCCACTTAATTGGGACAAAACATACTGGTCCCGATGTGTCCCAATTAACCAGGTTCAACGGTATATATTTAAAAAAATGAAATAAGTAGTGCAAAGAGAGAGCAAAAAAAAAGTAAGTGTGGTAGTGTATATGGGTTCAATGTTCATTCAGAAACTGATGGAGGTGGGGAAGAAGCTGTTCCTAAAATGTTGACCGAGTGTCTACAGGTTCCTGTACCACCTCCTTGTCCTAGAGATCCTTAAAGAAGGATGCTGCCTTTTTGAGGCATCGCCTTTTGAAGATGCCCTTGATGCTGTGGAGTTTAGTACCCATGATGTAGCAGGCTAAGTTTGCAACTTTCTGCAGTTTTTTTTTCCAGATCCTTTGCAGTGGCCCCTCCATACAGAATACTCTCTATGTTATATATGTAGAAATTTACAAGAGTCTTTGGTGATATACCAAGTCTCCCCAAATTCCTAATGAAATTTAGCTGCCTTCTTTGTAAATGCATCAATATGTTGGGCCCAGGATAGATCTTCAGAAATGTTGACAGCCAGGAACTTGAAATGGCTCACCCTTTCCATTTCTGATCCCTCAATGGGGATTGGTGTGGGTTTCTTTGACCTCCCCCATCCTGAAGTTCACAATCAATTCCTTGACTTACTGACGCTGAGTGCAAGGTTGTTGTTGTGTCACCACTCAAATTCATCACCATTTGAAATTCTGCCAACAACTGTTGTATCTTGGAAAAATGTATAGACGGTGTTTGTGCTGTGCCTAACGACACGGTTGTGGGAGCAGAGAAAGTAGAGCACACCACTATTGTAATGCATGGTTATCTGAGTTAATGTTGTCTTCCTGTCAACTTGAACCAGTCTGACCGTTCTCCTCTGACCTCGCTCATGAACAAGGCCCTTTCACCTACAGAACTACCACTCACTGGATGTTCTGTTTCTCGCACCATTTTCTGTAAACTCTAGACACTGCTATGTGTGAAAATCCCAGGAGACGCAGTTTCAGAGATACTCAAACCACCCTGTTAATCATTCCAAGGTCAAAGTCACTTTGGTCACATTTCTTCCTCATTCTAATGTTTGGTCGGATCAACACCTGAACCTTTTGACCATGTCTGCATGCTTTTATGCACTGAGTAGCTGCCACATGATTGACTGATTAGATACTTGCATTAACAAGCAAATGTACAAGTGTACCTCATAACGTGCCACTGAATGTCAATGGAAATCAGCAGGCAGTTGATAATTTATGGGGGCTGTAAAGAAATAGATTGAAAACTCTGTTGGAAATTATGAATAAAACAATGGTAGAAGCTATGAAATTTAAAAATGCATCACAGCAGAAGTTAAGTAAGCACACAACAAAGGCAGTGTGAACTTAACAGGGATTTTAACTTTCACATAGGTTTTGATGAGCTAACTACCTGGCATGTGAAAATTAGAGACTTGTCATCTGTTTTCTACAACATTCTGTTCTAGAAGCAACAAAGGAAAGACCTCATTAGCTTCAGAAACAAGTGTTGAGCCAGATTTGGTTAATAGTATCCTTTCATAATAAATAACAGGTATATTTGACATGATGGCCATGAACTTACGGCAGTGATACATATGGAAGCTGGTGCCAACAAAGGGAACTGCACTCCAACAGGCATTTGGCTGTGATAAAAGCAATACAATCTCTGCACAAACAGTCACTTCCCACTCATGTGCCAAACATTTAACAGATCACCATCCCAGCAGATGGAACACTTCACAGTAACAGAAAATCAGCTAAGTTGTCAGGGCAGTCCTACCCAATTCCTCTCCGACTATTGCTCGGGTCATTAAGCGTTGTTTCAGAGCCAATGGGAGCTCCAGTTTAAATCTGAGGCATGAGCACCACGATAGTGTAGCGGTCTGTGTGATGCTGTAACAGCACGATCATCTCAGGTTCAACTCCCACCGCTGTCTGTAAGGAGTTCCTACATTCTCCACATTCCAAAGACGCGTGAAGAATTAGGTTAATTGGTTACGTGGATACAATTGAGTGATGTGGGTTCGTTGGGCCACAGGGGCCTGTTACCTCACTGTACCTCTAAGAATGTATTACTATCATGATTGAATTCACGTCAGTAATACAGTAAAAAAAACAGTATGAGCAATATTTTAACTAGAGGAAATAATGTATGATTCTTCACCAGAAAATCCCATAATGGAAAAAGTGCAATGATAATCCACAGTGGTGGTGGAAGTGGGGATAAAATTTATTTTAAAAAAGAAAATAGATCAAGTGGGTTGTCACTTACTATCAAATGGTTCTACTCCTGTGCAAGGCTAGGAGCATCTTCACCGAATAGCTGATGGTTAAACATAAAAGCTCAGCTTTTGCTGTCCGTGGTGTATCATACCGCCAGATAGAAAATGGCATGAGACTAATCACAAGCACTGAACGTAGGGAAGTTTCTATACCTGCACAAGAGATGAGAGTACAAAATTGTTCTGTGCAGAAAGATTTTAAGGTAACAAGATGCATGAATTTGAGGAAAGAATGAGGGATTGAGACTGACTGAATTATCCTACAAAAAGCAGAGCCTTTGTGCTGTATGACCTTCATCTATGACACATCAATTTTATGCATCACAATAAACTTGCCACAGGAAGTCGGTATGTCTATTTCAATCCTATTTTAAACAACGTAATGTGGCTTTATCATCCTCAGTTTGTTTCCCTTCTCCATTCTCCTGCTCTCTCTCTTTCCCAACGTTCTCCACCTCCTGCCCTCCCACACTCAGCATTTCCCTGAGGAGACTCTGCAGTGTTGAAGATGGCTGAGTTGTTTTCAGTGCAGCCTGGGGGCGTGTTACCTCTTCTACCACCCCTACCCCCTCCTCCAATCTCAGACACCAATGAAGGAAATTGTAACACCACCCCCCCCCACCCACCTCACCCAGAAACTGGCTTGTGATTACAATGCAATGGCAGACAGCAGTAAGTGCTGGTAATGGAAGAGTACAGCGCAGGACCAGCCACTCAGCCCACAATGCTGCCTCGAATCAAATAAATTAGTAATCAAATGGCCGACTAAACTAGTCCCTTCTGCCTACACAGTGTCCATATCTTTCCATTTCCTTCACATTCATGCGCCTGTCTATACTTCTCTTAAAAGCCCCTAATGTATCTGCCTCCACCACCACCCCAGGCAGTGTATTCCAGGCACCCACCACTCTATGTAAACATTACATGCCTCTTGCATCTCCTTTGAAGTCACTCCCTCTTGCCTTAAATGCATGCCGTTTGGTATTTGGCATTTCGACCCCGGGAAAAAGATTCTGTTCACTCGACGTTTGCCTCTCATAATCTTATAAACTTCTATCAGATCTCCCCCCCAGCATCTGCCACTCCAGAGAAAACACCCCAAGTTTACCCAAACTGTTGCACATGCCCTCTAATCCAGGCAGCATCCCTGTAAAGCTCTTCCGTACCCTCTCCAAAGCCCCGGCATCCTTCCTGTGCCACCAGAATGTAGGTAATTCCCCAGATGTGGCCTAACTAACATTTTATAAAGCTGCAACACAGCTTCTCGACTTTGAACTCATTGCCTCAACTAATAAAGGTAAGCTTGCAATATGCCTTCTCAACCACCCTATGAACCTATGCAGCCACTTTCAGGGATCTATGAACTTGGACCCCAAGATCTACGCTATCTTGCTCTTTACAGTGTTCTGTCTCTTTACATTTAATCTATCAAGGTGCAGTACTTCACATTTGGCTGGCTTTAGCTCAATCTGCCTTTTCTCCGCTAGCATCTGCAATTGATCTGTGTATTCTTTGCCAATCATCTATGCTATCAACAAAACCACCAATCATCATAACATCTGCAAACTGCAGGTCGTTTATATACATCACAAAGGTCTCAACGCAGATCACTACATAACATCACTGACCAGACCTCCAGGTAGAATAAGTCCCTTCGACGACCATCCTCCATTTTCCACGGGCAAGCAGTTTCCAAGCCCAAACAGTCAATTCACCATGGATCCCATGCATCTTAATCTTCTGGATGAACTTCTCATGAGGGACCTTGTCAAACGCCTTCCTAAAATCCACATAGACAACATCCACAGCTCTACCTTCATCAATCATCCTCGTCACCTCATCAAAAAACTCAGTCAAGTTAGTCAGATATGACTTGCCCTACACAAAGCCATGCTGGCTCTCCCTAATTTGGCCATGGTTTCCTAAAAGCTCGCAAATCCTATCCCTAAGAATTTTCTCCAGTAACTTCCATACTACTGATATGAGAGTCACTGGGCTATAGTTTCCAGGATTATCTCTGGTTTCTTTCGTGAATAATGGAACAGCATTAGCTTCTCACCAGTCCTCCGGGACTTTGCCCTGTGGCTAGAGAAGATATTGGTCAAGGCCCCAGCAATCTCTTATCTTACCTCTCTCAATAACCTGGGGTATATCCCATCAGGTCCTGGCGACACTACCAACACTACCTCCTCCTTTACTTCAAAATGCCCCAGCACTGACCCTCCATTCTCCATATCTTCCTCCTTGGTAAGTACTAATGTGAAGTACTCTTCAAGGACCTCACCCATGTCTTCTACATCTAAGCAAATGTTGCACCCCACCCCCGCTTTATCTTTGCATGGTCCCACCCTCTCCCTATTTATCTTCTTGCTCCTGATGTATGTATAGAATGCCTTGGGATTCTCCTTAATACTACTTGCCAAGGACATTTCATGGCCCCTACTAGCTTTCCTAAATTCCTTCTCGAGTTATTTCCTGGGTTCTTTATAATTCTCAGGGGCTCAGTCTGATTCTAGCTTCCTAAGCTTTACAGACTTTTCCTTTATATTCTTGAGTAAATTCATTGCCTCCCTTGACATCCACGGTTCTCTTACCCTGCCACTCTTGCCCTTCCTTCTTACTGGAACAAACCTGTGCTGTACACTGTGTCTTTAAACACCTCAATATGTCCGATGTGGACTTGCCCAAAAACAGGTGTTCCCAATTAATTCTGCCTAGCTCCTGCCTAATGCTCTCATAATGTCTCCTGTTCCAGTTTAATACACTCTCGCAAGGTCCACCCTATCCTTAACTATAGCTATCTTAAAACCTAAGGAGATGTGGTCAATGATCCCTAACTGTTCACTCACTGGAAGGTCAGTCACCTGGCTGGGCTCATTACCCAACACCCGATCCAATACAGCCCCTCTTCTTGTTGGATTATCTACATATTCATTTAAGAAACCCTCCTGGATGCACCTAACAAAGTCTGCCCCATCTTGCACTAAGAAGGTCCCAGTGTATATCAGGAAAGTTGAAGTCCCCCATGACAACATCCCTATTGTTTTTACACTTTTGGACTGTTCCTGTTTTTGAATTCTAACCATAATCAACTCAATGGATAAGCCTTCCATTATGTCCCCTCTGAGTGGAACTGTGATATTGTCCCAGATTAGTAGTGCAACTCTTTCCTCCAACTATTCCCCCCCCCCCCCCCCACCTCCCTTTACTTCTCTATCTTTTCTAAAACATCAAAATCCTGGGACAATAAGCACCCACTCCTGTCCCTCATTCAACCAAGTCTCTGAAATGGCCACAACATCATAGTTTCATGTACTGATCCATGCTCTAAGTTCATCGCCTTTATCTATAATACTCCTAGCATTAAACTATTCGTCCTATCGTATCTATTACTTTTCTCCTGCCTGGTTTTACTGGCCTTACAACTTAATTTTTTTTAATGTCAAATCTCATCACAACTTAAACCTTTCTCATTTATTATTTCCAATTCACTTGGAAGCTGATAAATGACAAAATTTTCATTTTTAACTTTTTAGGTAGGTATGTATGTCTTCAGATCAAAGATCTAAAAATGTAATTTAATGCAAAAGAGACCATTGCCCTGAAATGAAGTTGATTGACATTTGGTACCTCAATTTCATAACCAAACTTTCTAGTTTAGTAATCTGAAGAGAATGATACATGAAAACTTTTACCACTGGCAAAGCAGATTAGTTTGCACGTCCAAATTAAATCATAGTTCTGAAGTGGAAAGTAATCCTGTATATCACTGATAAAAGATTGCATGTATCATTTTCTTCAACTTATGTACATACTTTATCTAGCTGAAAAATTCCCTCTATTTTTTCAACAATACTTGTGATAAATAGATACGTATATTTTAACACATGATACATTGCTTGACAAAGAATAAAAGTGCAGTCTAGTCCATTGACTAGTAAAGTGTGGTAGGAATAAAATGCAATGAAAAGATAGAGAGTAAAATTATTTTTTAGCCAGAACTCCTGCTGTCACTTGGTATTAATAGTGGCGCTGCTGTTTCATATTTCTCATGACATAGAGGCAATTGAAACCATCCAGTCTGTTAGCTCTCAGAATAATCCCATTTCTCTACTAATTCCCTTTCAGGTGCCAATCAACCCCTCCCAATTGTTTTGCTACCTACGCCCACTTGTGGTAGTTTACAGTGGATAATCTATCAAGCTGCTCATCTTTGGGATGTGGAGGAAGTAGGAACACCTGGGGGAAATCCATGTGGTCACAGGGAGAACATGGAACCTGAGGTCAGGACTGGGCCAGGATCCCTGGAACTGTGGATCAGTAACTCTAACCGCTGTGTCATCATGCCAGCAAAAGAGACTAGCATTCATGACACTATCATTTTCATCCCCACTGGGATTAATACATTTGAGAGACAAAGGGAGGAATGAAATGGAATAAACAAATAAGTACATCTACTGGAGTCACTTTGAAGAGAACATGAAGAGACTGCATTCTTGTTTGAAAGATTCTAATTATCAGCTAAAGTCATTTTTTTTTCGGAATGGCAGTTTAGTAAAATATCTAAATACCTTGGATACGATCATTCTGTACCACGCTTGCCGGTGACGGATGTGGAAGGCCAATCTGACTGGCCCTCCGAGGGCTAGAGACAGATGAAGACTTCGAGCAGCAAAGTACAGGCTCTTCCCACTGGAACGCCCCGGCAACTAGTGGTATTTTAATAGGATTAAAACTGAAATGTTTTTTAATAAATAGTTCCAAAAGTAGAAACTATAAATGACAATTCTCTGAGATAATTAGAAACGTGATACAAAAGTAAAATATTTTTAACAATTACTTCTCTTTTGCCTACTTGACACACAGACTTAAAATCACAATTGAAATCAGTAGCGTTTCTACGCAGGTCGGCAAACCAATTCCCAAACACAATGTTGAAAATCCCAGCGAGACAGAGTCCCCTGCTGGACTTTATAGGAAGTCCGGCTTCAAAGCACAATACCAGTTGTAACGCAAACACGACGAAGGGTCTCGGCCCGAAACGTCGACAGTGCTTCTCCCTGTAGATGCTGCCTGGCCTGCTGCGTTCCACCAGCATTTTGTGTGTGTTACCAGTTGTAACCCGGCCTTTGAGCCAGCATATGTTGGACTTAACAAATTTTAAAATGCAGGCATGCTGTGATTGGTGTCCTCAGCTGCTGATATTTCAATGCACGAAGTGTCGTGGGGAAGGCAGATAAACTCGGGGCATGGATCAACACCTGGAATTATGATGTAGCCATTAGTGGGACTTGGTCGCAGGAGGGGCAGGACTGACGGCTCGATATTCCAGGGTACCATTGTTTTAGATATGACAGAGGGGTGGTGTTACCAGTCAGGGAAAACGTCACAGCAGTGCACCGTCAGGTCATACTCAACAACTTGACTAGTGAGGTGTTATGGGTGGAACTGAGAAATTAGAAAGGTATGACCACATTAATGGGGCTATATAACAGACCACCCAACAGTCCTGGGGATTTAGAGGAACAAATTTGGTGAAGAGATCACAGATTATTGCAAGAAACCTAAGTTTGTTCCAGTAGGTGATTTTAACTTTCCACATAGTGACTGGGGATCCCAGACTGTAAAAGGATGAGATGGGAAAGAGTTTGTCAGATGAGATCAGGAAAGTTTCCTTCATGAGTACGTAGAAGTCCCGAAGAGAGTCTATGCTGTATTTGATCTGTTAGTTGGGAATGAGATAGGGCAGGTGACAGAAGTTTGTGCAGGGGAACACTTTGCATCCAGAGACTGCCCTGCCATTACTTTCAAAGTAACTATGCAAGGAGATAGGTCTATTCCGCTGGTTGAGACTCAAAATTGGAGAAAGGCCAATTTGGATGGTATCAGAAATGATCTGGCAAGTGAGGATTGAGACAGGCTGTTTTCTGACAAAGGTGTATATGGCAAGCCTTCAAAAATGAAATTCTGTGTGTACAAATCTTGTATGTACCTGCCAGAATAAAAGGTAAAGATAACAAGAGTAGGGGACAACACACACAAAATGCTGGTGGAACACAGCAGGCCAGGCAGCATCTATAAGGAGAAGCACTGTTGACGTTTCGGGCTGAGTCCAAGGGGGGACCTTAGTTTTCAAGAGATATTGAGGCCCTGGTTAAAAGGAAAAAAAGCAAGTGCAGGTATAGACAATTAGGAACAAATGAGTTGCTTATGGGGTACAAGAAACGCAAAAGAACATTTAAAAAAGAAATCAGGAAGGCTAAAAGGCAGCATGAAGTTGCTCTACAGACAAGGTGAAGGAGAATTTCAGGGGATCCTACAGATATGTTATGAGCAAAAGGATTGCAAGGGACAAAATTGGTCCTCTGGAAGAGCAGAATGGTAATCCATGTGTGGAGCCAAAACAGATGAGGAGGGTCTTAATTGCATTCTTTGCATCTGTATTTACTCAGGAGATTGATACGGAGTCTATCGAAGTGAGGCAAAGCATCATCAATTTCATGGACCCTGTACAGATTACAGAGGAGGTGTTTGCTCACCTGAGGCAAATCAGGGTGAATAAATCCCCAGGCCTGATGAGGTATTCCCTTGGAGCCTACAGGAAGCAAGTGCAGAAATTGCCGGGGTCCTAGCAGAGATATTTAAAACATCCTTAGCGACAGGAGATGTACCAGAGGATTGGAGGATAGTCAATGTTGTTCCGCTGTTTTAAAAAGGTTCTAAACAGAAACCAGGAAATTATAGGGCGGTGAGTCTGACATCAATTGTGGAACAGTTATTGGAAGGTTTTCTAAGGGACTGGATATATAAGTATTAGGATAGACATGGTCTGATTAAGGATAGTCAGCATAGCTTCATGGGCGGTTGGTCATGTCTGACCAATCATAGAGTTTTTAGAAGTTACCAGAAAAGTGGATCAAGGCAAGGCAGTGGATGTCGTCTACATGGGCTTTAGTAACGCATTTGACAAGATTCAGTCACTCAGCATTCAGGATGAGGTAGTAAACTGGATTAGACATTGGCTTTGTGGGAAAAGCCAGAGTGGTAGATGGTTGACTCTCTGATTGGAGAACCATGACTAGTGGTGTGCTGCAGGGATCGATCGGTGCTGGGTCCTTTGTTATTTGTCATCTATATCAATGATCTGAATGATAACACGGTTAACTGGATCAGCAAATTTGTGGATGACTCCAAGATTGCGGGTGTTGTGGACAGTGAGGAAGGCTAGCGTGGCTTGCAGAGGGATCTGCATCAGCTGGAAAAATGGGCTGAAAAATGGCAGATGGAATTTAATGCAGACAAGTGCAAGGTTTTGCACTTCGGTGGGACCAGCCAGGGTAGGTCTTACCCGGTGAATGGCAGAGCACTGAGGAGTGTAGTAGAACAAAGGGATTTGGGAATAGTGGTACATAATTTATTGAAAGTGGCATCACAGGTAGATGGGGTCGTAAATAAAGCTTTTGGCACATTCATTCTTCATAAATCAATGTATTGAAAGCAGAAGATGGGATGTTATGTTGAAGTTGAATAAGTCTTTGGTGAGGCCTAATTTGGAGTATTGTGTGCAGTTTTGGTCACCTACAGTTAAGATGAAAACAAGAGTGCAGAGAAAATTTACAAGGATGTTGCCAGTTTTGGAGGAATTGAGTTATAAGGAAGGGTTGAATAGGTTAGGACATTGTTCTTCAGAAGCTTGAGAGGAGATTTGATAGAGATATACAAAATTATGAGGGGTGAATGCCAGCAGGCTTTTTCCACTAAGGTTTGGTGGGACTACAACCAGAGGTCATGGGTTAAGGGTGAAAGGTGAAAAGTTTAAGGGGAACATGAGAGGTAAGTTCTTCACTCAGCAGATCGTGAGAATGTGGAATGAGCTGCCAACACAAGTGGACCACGCGAGCTTGATTTCAATGTTTAATAGAAGTTCAGATAGGTACCTGGATAATAAGAGTATGGAGGGCTACGGTCCCAGTGGAGGTCGAAGGGAGTAGGCAGTTTAATTGGTTTCAGCATGGACTAGATGGGCCGAAGGGCTTGTTTCTGTGTTGTACTTCTCTATGACTCTTTCTGAGTGACACAGCAAAGTTATGTAATGACCTGGTTCACATCTTTGCTGTTATGCTGTAGGTATTTCATTTTCAGCCTGTTTGGGTTATCGTAGAAGATAAGGGATGATGTTGAATGTGTGCCAAACAATTAGTGGGAGGTTTTTTTGATGAGGGACAATAAGGTTGGACTTGGGGCAGTTGTTCAAGAGAGAAGACACTGGGGAGAACTGCATACAATCCATTTGTTCGAGATGGACTGCGAGCGACGTTCGGAAGGTGGTCTGTGCTGTCACATGGATAAGTTCAAGATGAGCTCCACTTTGTGCACTTAATTAAGACTGCTTAATTAGAATGGGCCCTTTTCTTTTTGTTATTCTTTACTAACCCTCTAGTTAAGATTCATAAATATAATCCCTTTAATCATATGCAGTGTGTTGTCTGTTGTTTTGTGGCATTAATTTGTAACAGGGTAGTGAATTACACAGCATCCACACAAACAGGGGGTGGGGGGCTCGCGTCTCAATCTCACACATTTGGCGGGTTCGGAGATAATCTTCCCTAGACTTAAGAAGCAGAGAAAACCAAAGTGTTTCAATTTTATTGGGGAATAGGAAAATTAAACATTCCACAAGTCATTACTGAAGAAACTCTGAACGTTCCATAAAGAATAACTGATCTGGAGTGAACAAAGGGCTGATTGAACCATATTAAAGCTAGTACTGGAGATGTTCACAGGACTGACAGTGAATAAATACCAGGACCTGATAACCAGCACTCCAAAGATTTGAAAAATATGGCCATGGAAATTGTAGAAGTGCTGGTGGTCTGTAAGTGTTGGAAGAGTTCTCAGAAACTGGAAAGTAGCAAATGTATTTCATATTTAAGGGGGAGGGACAATGAAAATATGAACTAAATGTTTGTCATCCTGACATTGGTAATTGGGGGAAATGCCAGAGTCTATTATCAAGAGGTTACAAGGCACACAGAAATGTATTTATCTGTTTTTATGGTGAGATACAGAACAGAAGAGGCCCTTCCAGCCCAATGAGCTGCACTGCCTCATTCCCCATCTATTTAACCCCAGCCAAATCACAGGACAATTTATAATGACCAATTAACCTACTAACTGGTAGGTCTTTGGAAGGTAGGAGGAAACCAGAGCAACTGAAGGAAACTGATGGACACACGGGAAGAACGTTCAAATTTTCTTACAGAACACGCCGGAATTAAACTCCAATGCCCTAAGCTGCAATAGTGTCGCACTGACCACTACGCCACCATGGTGCCCAAGTTGAAGGCTGCAAAGCTGACATGTTGATTGCAGGATTCATATAACAACGTGTACATCTTACATTAACACCCTCTGCAATGGATCCATCAGGAGACCAGTCAGCACAGATCAGAAATAACATCTACTCTTTGCTGGCAAATAACACTGAAAAACCTCAGGGATTCATGCTTATCCAACTGCTTACTCCATCTACACCCACCCACTAGGCACAGGTCTATAAATTTGCCAACGACACAACTATTGTTGGCAGAACTTCAGGCGGTGATAAGGAAGTGCATATAAGTGACATAGATCAGCTGGTTGAATAGAGTTGCAACAACAATCTTGCACACAATGTCAGTAAGATCAAGGAATTGATTGTGGACTTCAGGAAGGGGAGGCTGAGGGAACACTGACCAGTCCTCGTTGAGAGATCAGCAGTGAAAAGGTTAAGCCGTTTCAAATTCCTTGGTATTTACACCTCTCAAGATCTATCCTGGGCCCAACATACTGAAGCAATTACAAAAAAGGCACGACACCAACTATATTTAATTAGAAGTTTGAGCAGAATCTATATGTCACCAGAGATGCTCACAAATGTTCACAGATGTACCTTGGAGAGCATTCTAACTGGCTGTGTCGCTGTCTGACATGGAAAGGCCACTGTACAGGATCGGAAAAAGCTGCATGAAGTTGCAAACCCAGCTACCCCACCACGTGCACTAGGCTCCCCGGCACTGAGGGGTTCTTCAAAAGGTGATGCCACTAACATGGGGCATCCATCATTAAGGACCCCCATCACCCAGGACATGCCCTCTTCTCATTGCTACCATCAAGCAGGAGGTACAGGAGCCTGAAGACATAAGCTTAATATTTTAGGAACTGGTTCTTCCCCTCCAACATCAGACTTCTGAATGGACAATGAACCCATCTACACCACCTCAGTATTTTTTCCATTTTTTTGCTATTTTTGCACTATTTACATATTTCTTTCTTACTGCAATTTATAGTATTTTTATTATTTGTACTGCTGCTGTAAGACAACGTATTTCACAATGTATACTAGTGATATCAAACCTGATTGTGATTGTGGAGTTTCTGGAGGCAGACAGATTGACTTCAACATTTCACTATGTAAATAAGTTCACTGTAAATTGCTTTCTAATCTGCATTCTGCTAATCGAGTATAGATATGTTATTTTGCTGTAATCATTACTTTGTGCAAAATTGAGAATCGCCCATCCATTACCTCATTTTAAAATGTGAGCAGCAATGTCAAACAGGATTGAAATGATTATTGACATTGAACATTAGCTATTTTTCATTCCACACACTGCCTAACTTGCAGATAGTTTCCAATATTTTACTGATTCTCTAGAAAGAAACAAGCTAACTAGAGATTGTGGATGCAGGAATCTGGACATAGCACAAAACTGCAGGAGGAACTCAATGGGTCAGACAGCATCTGTGGAGCGAAATCGATAGAAGGCATTTCAGGTTGAGACTGAAGGATAGAGAGGAGATATGGAAATCTACTACTGAAACCTTTTGGTCACACTCACCAGCTACAAATACGGTTATATTACCAATTAGGAAAAAAATGGTAAGCAATGTTTAACAAAAGAATTCATGGTAGTTGATGCAGAGTACAAGTCTGTTTATCCAATCTACAATCATGTATTTGAGTACTTCCAATGTACTCAACACATATTAATTGCCATTAATGAATTGCCTGAACTATTTCTCACCTGTTTTACATTTACTCACTCTCCAGGCCCACAAAATATTATTAAGATAGTGTTTAATTTTAGGGGCCTCAAGAGACAAACCCAGACATCTTAGTTCTACCAGGAGTTTACCAAGAGTAATCAAAAGTTAGAACTTGTTTTTGAGTTCAGCAGAGCACTTGCAAGACCAGTTACGTTTCTACAGTACTAAAAAGACTACATTTAATTCAAGAACGAGCCTTCTCAGAAAAATTGCAGAATGTTTCAACTCGTTTTCATGAAAAGGACACCACACTCAAAAAAAAGGTCCTTACCCTGGATTATGGGGTCAAAAATATCTCAGAAGTATAGACCGGAAACAATGACTTTTTGTTCTCATACTGGGAAATTTTCACAGGTTGGAAGATCCAAATTTTACAAAATAACCTATCAGATTTACTCAGACTTTAAGCAATGATATGGTGATTTCAAACATTTACAACATCTACATTTTCTAAGAAATAACAGTGCATTAATCAAGGCAAATTAATTTGTGGTCAAATTTGACAATTAAAATAAGTTTCATGTGCAGAGCAAGAGTTCTGAGTGCACTGAGAACTATTAAAGACAAACTTGCGCAACAAAACAAAATGTTTCAGTCAACAGGTCAGTTGGCAATCATGGAAGGAAATGGCCAATAGTTTGAGTCCTGGACACTTGGTATAGAACTGGCAATGAGAGCAATGGGTTAGATTCAATAAGAGAGACTACGAGGAAGCGAAATATAGAAAAAAAATCTCTGAAAGGGCATCTAAAGTGCTTAAAGGGGACAGTCACCAACACATTGAGACCCTGAGTAATTGATGAGGATGTGGCATATGCCTGGCAGACCAGACAATACAATTTAAAGAAAATCTGTGTTAAAATGAACTAGTCAAAGTTGGAGAATTCAGTATCGGGGCAAGGAGCTAAGATGGTGACTTCTTTGAGCTCATCTGCAAAACAGCTTGAACTCCTCTCTTAATAGTCTCTTTATTCCTTTTCAAGGTGGCTGGGGTCCTGTCAGAGTCTGTGATCTGCAGCTGCACTCAAACTGTGGTTCTTCATGGCGGTAGGTTCCAGCTCCTGCTGTTCACCTGTCTGCCATTTCTGATATCACCAGCAGCAGCCTGGAAGACATGAGTCTTTGGGGCGTGGCCTTAGGCGGCTTCTGTGGGCCCAAATCCTCACTTGTGTCACCAGCTGAAGCTTCGCAGATTGGAACATGGATACAGCAGGTGAGGTTCTGCACTCGAGCAATTGCTCTCTCTTGATGGGGGTGGGGAAGAGAGTCTGCTGGCTCTTCAGTCAGGTGAGCTCAAATAAAGCATGGCTGCAGACTGTGGTATGTTTAAGTGCTGGGTTATGGATGGTAGTTTTTGATGGACCTAGATCATGGTCTCTGGGGGTTTTTGCTGTTGCCTGCTTGGTGGGTGGTGGGGGTTGATGCTTCCTGCTGGAATAAGTGGGGCAGGGGGAGGGTTGACACTTTGCTGCTGCTTGTGAGTGTGGTGGGGGTGAGAGGGGGCTTTGGAGTTCTGACGTTTTTCTGTCATTCATTCCCTGCGATTTTCTTCTGTACCGTGGATGTTTGTGAAGAGTAAGAATTTCAGGTTGTACACTGTATACATTCTCTGATATTAAATAGAACCATTCAACCATTTTAGTCTTGTAAACCACAGTATGCCAAGATGAATAGGTCAGAGTGGGAGTAAGATGGGAACTAAAGTGACTGGCATACAAGATCTCAGAGACACAGTGTTTTCTTTAAATTTTGGTGTAGTTTGTTCAAAATATTTTAAGATACTGTACGTCATGTTAAAATGTTTTTTTTTGTATCTGACTGAAATATGTAAGTATGATTAAATTTTCAGCTGAAGCCAAAACAACTGGTTGGAGACATGCAAATAGTATCATTTTTTATATTGGAATATGTAACCAGACTAAACCTCCTATAGTTTACTCTTAATTGGCAAAAAAAAATAACTTTTTAGCTGAGTTTATCAAAGTACTGTAAATTGACAGCAGGAAAATTCAGTCTCTTGACACACTTTAAAATTTTAGTTACCCATTATCAAAGACTACAAATTTTTCATTTATATTTACATTTCTAGATGAAATCAGATTTAGGCAATATAGCCATTCAGATTACCTAAATTCAATAATACAGGCTCAGTTAGGCACTATGCCTTGCTTTGAATGCATTCTTAAAACTTACAGATACAGGCAGAAATCCGGAGTTCTTCAGCACAAGTTATTATTAACATTAAACAGTCGTTTAAAGATTAAAAACTTATTGCAATGGAAAAACCTAGTTCTGCATATTCATTAGTATGAGAAGTTAGGCCTCAATTTTCAAAACAATTCATTAAGTGGAAAAAGAATTGCAAGATTTATTACAATTGAGCATGTAAAACTCAGGGCAGGAAGGCACCTGTGAGTGTCTTTCTATGCAATCAAATGATTAAACACTTTGAAGATTTATTTTATCAGACATGGCAATCACTCAAATTTGGATAAATGCATTATGTAGCAAAGCTGAAAATAAATGTGATGGGATTGGATAACTGTGGATAAGAATAGTTAAATTGTTCAAATGCATCCAGTGACAGAAAAGTAGAGAACTATTCATCAATGAGGAAATGATTCATAACTTGCAACTGGGAAACAAGCACTCAGTTGAACAATTTGATGGGAAATACAACTACTTAAAAATGCAATTGGCTGTAAGTAATAATTCAATCAGAAAGACTGACTGACTTGCTAATCTGTTGCCTACAGAGAAGAAGAAATCACCCTGACACAGTGGTGTCAAGAAAACAACTTCTCCCTCAGTGTTGCCAACACAAAGGAACTGGTTGTGGACTACAGGAGGAATGAAGACAGTTGATCCTATCCTATCCCATCCTATTGATGGATCTGAGGTTGAAAAGGTGAACAGTTCTAAGTTCCTTGGCGTAAACATCACCAAGGATCTAACGTGGTATGTGTGGTGAAAAAAAGCACAAAACGGTTGAAGAAGTTTGGCATGAGTCCCCAAATCCTAAGGACTTTCTACAGGGGCACAATTGAGAGAATCTTGACTGGCTGCATCACTGCTTGGTATGAGAACTGTACTTACCTCATTCGCAGGACTCTGCAGAGTGTGGTGCAGACAGCCCAGCTCATCTGTAGATGTGAACTTCCCACTATTTAGGACATTTACAGAGACAGGTGCGTAAAAAGGGCCCAAAGGATCTTTGGGGGCCCCGAGTCATCCCAACCGAAAACTGTTCCAGCTGCTACCATCTGGGAACTGGTACCAGGCTCCAGGACAGCTTCTTTCAGCAGGCCATCAGACTGATTAATTCACACTGATACAATTGTATTTCTATGCTATATTGACTATCTTGTACATACTATTTAATACAAATTACTATAAATTGCATTCAGACAAAAATGTAACAAAGATTTTTTACTCCTTGAGTAATATGCAGGATGTAAGAAATAAAGTAAATTCAATTCAAGTGCATCCAAAATATTAGCTGCACCTTGGATTTTTGGAACAAACCTAAAGGATGGAGATTATACTGGTCAATAGCATACAATAACCTAATTATAACAAAAGAGAAGAGGAAAAAAATTACAGCTAGGCTGCAGTAATTCTAGCAGTGTTTAATGACAGTGATGCCAGGCTTAGCAATTACTGGAGAGAAAAAAAAGCCAAAATTGAAAACAATCTAGTAACTGTAACTATGTCTGAATTGTACTGGTGCTTGTTAGTTTAAATGCCAAACATTGACAGCATGGCAGAAGTGGAGAACAGCAAGAAGGAAAAGTAGCACCAACAAAGATTCACTGTTGAGTTAGATTATGTGAAAGATAGCAGAAATCGAGATAGATGAAGAATGATAAAACATCGCAGAGAATTACACCGGACTGGAATGACAGGAGACAAAGTCCCAATTAGCATCAAAATCAAATGTTATTTTGCAGGAGACATTTGCATGGCAGCATGATCAATGGCCTCAAGAAAGATTAATGGGGGGGCGGGGTAGTTTGGAGTCAGTTGGTTATGTACTATGTTGATCTTTTTTCTTTAACAAGGTGGATTGGGGAGCAAGAAGCAGCTCATGGGGAAACTTGACTGTCACGGGTAGGGGTTATTTATACCTTTGTCATAATGACGTTTTATTAGAAGCAAAGGTTAACGATGTACAAGGCAATTGGGCAAGTTTCAATCTCTCCAAAAAAGACCGTGCAATTTTTCTGGGTTAGAATCAGGGGAACAGGTGAAGAGGAGAGAATACTTTAAATGGTTGGTAGTGAAGTTGCCAGAGGATGGTAAAGTTAACCAGGATCCTCAAGTCATAGAAGTTGTAAGCAATTTTGGTTAAGGCTTATGCTTTTAAAGGCTCGGCTCATTAATTCCAGATCTGCTCCAACAGATTCAGCAAAGGATAGATGAACCAGTTGTTTACTAGATTCAGGGAGCAAGCAGTGTTTAATTTCATTAAGCGTACAACAATAACATCAAAGATGGGTACTAAGAAATGTGTAAGTAATGAATGAAGACCCACTGGATTTAAAACAGTAATGTTGAAGAATTCAGAGTATGATTAATAAGTTTGCACTTGATACTAAAATAGGTGTTAAAGTGAAATAAGTTATCAAGAAATGTGCAGGATCCTGACCAGCTAGGTAAGTAAACTGAAGAGTGACAAGGGCTTTCAGTTCAGATAAGTACAAGGTGTTGCATTTTGGGAAGACAAACCTGGTTAGAACTTATACAGGGAATAGTAGGGCCCCGAAAATATTGTGGAACAGGATGACCTTGGAGTACAAGTACATGGTTTGCTGAAAGTGGTGTCACAAATAGACAGAATGGTGGTGAAAAGGCATTAGACAAGCAGCCTACATTAGTAAAAGCATTGACTTTAGGAGTTGTGATGTTATATTGCAATTGTACAAGATATAAATGAGGCTGCACTGTACTCCAGTTTTAATCACCCTGATGTCATTAAGATGGCAAAAGTGAATAATGATTTATGAGGATGTTCCCAGGCCTCCAGGGCCTGATTAATAGGGAGACCTTGGGCATTCTGGGACTTTATTTATTGGAATGTGGAGGTAGTGGGTGATTTTATAAAGGTGAACACTTGCTCCCTCCCACCCACTGGAAAAGGGAACCAAAAACTAGAAGCAGAGGTTTAAGAGGTAGAAAGATTTAAGAGACCCAAAAGATATCTTCAAAGGACAGTGTCTATATGGAACAGGCTGCCAGTAGTAGTAGTTTAGGTAGGTACAACACCAATATTTAAAATATATTTGACTAAGAACACATATAGGGGAAAACAAAAATCCGAGGGATATGGCCCAAATTCAGGCAAATGGTTCTTGCTTAGGTGGGCACCTTGGTTGGCATAGATAAACTGGGCCAACAGGCCTGTTTCCTTGGTGCATTACTTTGTGACTCTAGGAGCTCTTTCTAGTGACAGATATGGGTGGTTGGAAGAGGCTAAGGGTGGGTTTTTATTACAATTGATCAATAAATAAGGAGTCCTTTACAGGCAGCAGCTCAGCAAATGCAATAGAATGAAGGGTGCCAGCTGAAATCACCAGCAATGAGAAAGTCAATGCAAAGATAAAGAAAAACTTTGACCAATGGCAGGGAGAAGGAAAAACGAAGTTGCTGAGGTAGGTAACAATGGACACAGGATATGGATTAATCAAATTTTTGGTTTACTGAAAAATAGATAACAGTAATTCTCACATTTAAAATGGGTAGAGCAGTCCATCAGAACCTAAATTGTCAAAAAATCTAATGAATTAATCATGAAGCTGCTGTTCCAGAGTCATTGAGTTGTTCAGCACAGAAACAACACGTCCATGTTGACCTCTTTACCTTCTTTCTACATTAATCCATTTGCCTGTATGCAATATGCCTTGCCTATTTAATGGCTTGTCTAAATGTCCCTTAAATGTAGTAATTGTACCCAACTCCACCACTTCATTTGGCTGTTTTCCAGATATCTGATTGTGGAAGAAAACCTCCTTTCACCTTAAACCCATACCCTCATGCTTTAAATAGCCCTACCTTGGTGAAAAGATTCTACCTACCCTAATAATACCTCTTACTCTCAGTGGCCACTTTATTAGGTGCCTCCTGTATCAAATTGTCTTGGTCTTCAGCTGCTGTGGACTATCCACGTCAATGTGCTGTGCAGATTACTGTTGCAATGTGGTTATCAGTTGCTGTTCATTCTCCTCTGATCTCTCTCATTAACAAGGCATTTTTGCCCACAGAACTGCCGCTCACTGGATGCTTCTCGCACAACTCTAGAGCAGGGGTTCCCAACCTAGGGTCCCACAGGCCCTTCGGGTTAACGGTAGGGGTCCATTGTGTAAAAAGGGTTGTAAAGTCCTGCTTGCGTGAAAATCCAGATCAGCAGTTTTCTGAGAGCTTAAACCACCCCAAACTGGCATCAACAATCCTTCCACGGTCAAAGTCACTTGGGTTACGTTCTTCCCCTTTCTGATGTTAGGTCTTAACAACTGAACCTCTAGACAATGTCAGCATGTTTTTACGCATTGGGATGCTGCCACAATTGGCCAATAAAATATTTGCATTAATAAGCCTAATAAAGTGGCAACTGAGTGTACACTTTTTTAATATTCCCAGCAGGTCACACCTTATAGATTCAGTGAAAACAAATCTTACTCTCTCCAAAACTAGAGCATTCTGTCATTGGAGAGAATCCAGGTGAGGTTCATGATGATGATTCCGGGGTTAACATATGAGAAGTGTTTGGCAGCTTTGGGCCGGCATTCATTGGAATTTAGAAAAATGCGGGGGGGGAGGGGGAGGTGGAGAGGCCCCATTGAAACTTACCAAATGCTGAAAGGACGATAGGGTAGCTGTTTACTAAGGTGGGGGTATCAAAAACTAGAGGGCCCAACCTCAAAGTTGAGGGGGCAACCCTTTGGAACATAAGGAGTAATTTTTTTTTGGTCAGACAGTACCAAATCTGTGGAATACTCTGCCACAGACTGCAGTGGAGGCCACGTCTGTGTGTATATTCAAGGCAGAAGTTGATCATTTCCTGATCAGTCAGGGCATCAAAGAATATGGCGAGAAGGCAGGTGTATGGAGTTGAGTGGGATCTGGGATCAGCCATGATGGAAAGGTGGAGCAGACTCGGTGGGCTGAATGGCTTAATACTGCTCCTATGTCTTATGGTCAATCCAGGCAACGTCCTTGAGAATCTCCTCTGCACATCTCGCAGTGCAATCACAACCTTCCTCCAACTCATATTCTGTGCTCTGATCCATGAAGGCAAACGTCTTCTTCACCAATCAGTGTTACCACTTTAATAGAACTGGCCCCAAGGTCTCTGCTCATCAACGTTCCTTTGTGCACGACCATTCTTACAGCACACTGTCATTTGACAGCTACCATTGGGCAGAAGGTACAGAAGCCTCAATTCCTAAACCACCAAGTTATATGAAATGATTCCCTTCAACCTTTTGTTCTTGAACCAACTGGCACTTCTGTGAAGTTTGTTTTTCTTGCTACTTGCTGTGTTGCTGAAGCAAGCTTTTCTTTGCATCTGCCATTACACATACTTGTGCATATAACAATAAACTTGGCTTTGACTTACTGTCTCAGTCTTAACCCCATATTTGGCTCCCCAAATTGCATAACGTTGTAATGCTAGGATTAAGTTTTATCTGTCAATGCTCAACCCAACTTTCCATCTAATCTATATCCTTACACAACCTTGCCATCGCTATCACCACCAACCTGTCATCCACAAACTTACCACATTGACATCCCAAGTTGTTAATATACAGTATACTATTAACAAACAAGGGTCTCTGCATAGATCCCTGTGGTACATCACTGGTCAAGAAAGTACCTTTCCACTGCTTTCTGCTCCCATCATTCTGGATCCAATGAACCAGCCTGCCTCGACCTTGTCATATGCCTTGCCAGAGAAAATCCTCCGTTTATATTTTGAGTTACACAATTCCCTTCTGGTTAAGATTTCACCATTTAATATGTAACTGCATATACAATTATATTAATGTTCACTAATGAGACTAATTTAGAACACAAGTGAGAAACGTTAAAAGATATTCAGTATTGTCATTTGAATTGAGATGAAAGCAACAAATGAAGCAACCAAAATATAGTGTGAATATCAAGCAAATAGATTCAGCTGTCCTGAATAAGAAGTTATATTTATTAGATTTATTGTTTCCTACTGGAACACTAAGCCTTAAACAGCTGAGGCCACTGCAAAGAGCATAAGATAGAAAATGAGGATGAAAAACCAAGATTTTCTCATGTAAATTCAATCACACAAGCATTGAACTATCCCCATTTAAAATTCACAAGCAAAACGGGCCATTGCTCTTCTAGGACTTCCACAGTTAAGAGGACCATTGGGCAAGACTTTGAACTCTTGATATAACGAGATTTCTGGGCAATATTTTCATTTCGAAGGGATTTAAGAATACAGTTAATAGCATACACATTAGAAGGTAATTTGCCTTTCCAGACTTCATGATCAGGAGTAATTTAAATGAAATGCTCAGCCGACTTATAGTGCAAGCATTTCTTGCCAACAACTAGGTTCAATACAGCTACTATAATGATCAGAGAAACAAAAAGTACCGTAGATGTCGGATTATAAGCCGCTACTTTTTTCCCATGCTTTGAACAGCATTGAACATAGCGGCTTATAATAAGGTGCGGCTAATAGAAAGTTTTTTCCCATGCCGCCAAAACATTTTGCCTCGTAACAGTAAACCAATAAAATTGATGAGTAGTTCACAGAGGTCCAATGAAATTGTACGATAAATCAAGCGCACTTCACAAATTATTGTAAATCAGCCATTTGTACTCACCCTCATCAACATGGAAAACACTCGAAGAAAAGCATATGATGCAGCTTTTAAGTTAAAGGCAATCAATCTGGCGGTTGAACAAGGAAATCGAGCTGCTGCGCGTAATCTTGGCATACATGAATCGATGGTGAGACGGTGGAGATTTAATTTGGGACTGCCGCTTCAGGTCAGGAATGGCTCACGTGATATTAGACAGCAGTACAAGGGAGGGAGGGAGCGAAACTGAGGATTCCGCTGCACCGAAACTACTAGCGATTCAGTAAACAAAAAAACAGTAAAACTCGTGTGTGAATGGTATCGGGCCAATAAGGACACAAGTGTCCGATGTTACCAAATACCGGTAGGTATAACAAAGTTTAGCCTTACCAAATATGTGTAGCGAGGGTTTGGTTTGGGGGAAAAAGGAGTATAAATAAGAGCAGAATGTAAGGGGAAGGCAAAACGCGTTCTGCAATAAAGCCACGCTGCACTGTAATCCGGTGTTGGTTGTCTCTCTTCCAAAACGAACACAGGGCAGAATTTGAAGCCCAACACGTGTAATATCTTTCTGTGTAAATATCTCATATTACAAGCGGCCGAAAATTCGGTGCGCCGAAAATCCGGTCCGCCGGAAATCCAGTGCACCGAAAATCCGGTCCGCCGGAAATCCAGTGCGCCGAAAATCCGTTCCGCCTGAAATTCGGTGCGGCCTAAAATCCGAAGCGGCCTGTATAATAAAAAAAATGATTTTATTTCTAAAATTAGAGCCAGCGGCTTTTAATCAGGTGCGCTCTGTAGTCCGGAATCTACGGTAATCAGTGCAGATAGTTATTTTCTTCCACTGAGGCTCCTTGCTCTAATATCAATAAATGACTTGACTATATAAATTCCAGCATCTTTCCCCTAGCTTCAGCTCAAGCAAAATGTTAATATATGAGCAATCTTTTATAATCCTCTCAGATCAACACATTCCATTACTAATATGCAAAGGAAAATATCTGCATCATTATTTCATAGCTTTATAAAGCCAAAACATCATTTTGCCAAAGGTGAATTTGAAACCAATCACAATTTTTCTGAAGGCTTCTGCTGTGAGAAAATTATCCTGCTACAAACAAGAGTAGGAGACTTTGCAATATGTTCTTTATTTTCCAGTTTCGGGTGTGAAAAGAGGCATTAATTTTTAATTAAATACTTAATAAAGCAAAAGTATTTACACATTCATTTAAACTGTAATCAATGAAGGATTCATTCTTGTTGATAATTACAAGCACCTTATGAACTCAGGAATTCTATAAATACAAGAGACACTGCTGCACTTTATCAAAGACAGCAGAAATAACATGGCATTACATTAGCAATATTGCAAAACATTTATTTACAGAACTGTCCTAAAACTGTTCTACATTAAGTAGAATCATCTAGGAACTGTACTGTTTTACTTTTTGTCTAATTAAACTGTTAAACTTTTCTTACTGATTTTTAAAATCCACTACAGGCTTGTTCAAGGCTTTTTATACAACTCATAGGCATAAGAACAGGAGTCCAATGGCCTGTGTACCCTACCCTTCAAAAAAATCTAGCATAGGGAAGCCAAGTTGATATATCCTGGGATTCCCAAATTTGTTTGCATCGTTGGTGATTTAACACCAAGGTATCCACCATTCTATTTTAAAAATCAAAAATTCCCGCCACTTTCCTATGCCCATGACAACCACCTAATTTTGAGGACCATCTCAATAGCCCTATTTTTTTTCTAAATTGTTATATTTGTTAGACATGAACTGTTGATGTTAAAAAATAGATAAAACCTTGCAGTACCAAGGGTTTATTGAATAGACGTTCTCAGAACCAAGCACTTGATTGTGCAAAAATTCAAAGGACAGTCCTCATCTGTCTAATGCAATTCATCATATGACTGATATCTGTCAATAATTACTTCTAATTGCCTTCTGATTCTTCTTCAGCTTCTCTTAACCAAGTGAAGAAAGCTGTCACAGATTTCAAAGCTACTCCTTTTCCTTGTTGTTCTGCTGGGTCTTTACTGGACTCCCATTTGTAAAAGGCTTCTTCAGATATAACATCCTCATCATACAAAACATCAAAAAATGTCCTTAGTAAATCTGCAAAGAAAATAGAAAATAAGTGTACAGCTTTCAAAGTACCCAAAGGAATACCTGTAAATTACCACATTCAAACTTAATCACTATTCTGCCTGATCTTACTGACCAGAGATGGCAGTACCCCAAGTACATCAGATGGGTTTGTGCTAGGCTGCACTGTGCAGACCAAGCTCAGTATTTCACTTAAGTCACAACAATTTGCTCAATACTACCAGCATATGAATGACATATTTATGGTAATCGATGGAGTGGTTTGGCTCTGGAAGAAATGCAATTACTCAGACGAGGACTTGGTTAGAACTTCCAACTGCAGATATGGGCGACAAGTGCAACATACATGACCATATATTTGCATTGCACATTATGTTTACTGTGAATATTAAGATCAGCTTTTTAACAATTATGTGGCATCCTCAGATTATGAGTCAAAAGAAAGAAAATATTATTTCAGAAGTCAGATTAAAAACTGAACACAAGGTCATGGAAAAACCTTTTTTAAAAAAAACATCCAGTGAAT
The DNA here is from genome assembly GCF_048418815.1 of Hemitrygon akajei. Lineage (NCBI taxonomy): Eukaryota > Metazoa > Chordata > Chondrichthyes > Myliobatiformes > Dasyatidae > Hemitrygon > Hemitrygon akajei. Next base: position 164,007,487 of record NC_133126.1, read on the forward strand.
AAAATAGCCATTTTCTAACATAAAAATTGAGTATTTATGGGCTTTTTATTTGTGACTGCAAATTTCTTTTCAAGTGATACACAAAAGTGAAAATAATTTTTTTTTAAAATGAAATGCAAAATTTCATGGGAGTTGGGAGAAGTGATGGAAACAACATATTACTCCTATCCATTTGCAGCAATCACTCAAATAGGACCTGTGACATCAATCACTACAAGGAGCAAGTAACCTCACTCCTGCAATTGCTAAAGCAGATTTATGGCATTGAGCAATCTGAACTATTTTGGTTAGCAAAGACCTAAGCTTTAATAGCATGGAATGAATTAAGACCCATGAGCCCAGTTATTTTTTTCGTGGATTTCATGTTGTGCTGCAGTATCAGAATAACCTAATGAGCATCTGTGTCATAGAGAAAATATACGAGTTTGATACTTGGTTTTCCAAATACCATCCAGATGCCAATAAACCATCAGGATAGAAGGGTACACATTTGTTTTAAGGTCTGTCCTCAGATGACAGAAACTCTGGAGGTCTATTCAAAAGCAGCAAATATTGTACTTACTTGCTGGTTGTTCTAATATGGCCATTAAGGCCTGGAGGGCATATAGTGCCTGTAGCTCACGCTGGGGATCAGAATTCAGATATTTTGTCAGGACCTTGACTCTATTTTGGATGATGTCTGTATCTACACGAACAGGGTTTTCAACTAAAATGGGCAAGAAAGGAAGGGAAAGGGATTAACAAATTACAGTGGATATTTTACTGTATATGAGTTTAAAGATTAAAAAAAAATACAAAAGTATACTTACATACAACAGCCGAATGGCATATAGACTTCATTAATGCTCTGATGAAGAATGGAGAAATCAATTGCTTTTCATCTAGATTGGCCTAGAACAGAGTTTTACTTGGAGTTAATGACATACACTATTTACATTATATTTACTACATTACATGATTAGATACTCCACACTTCTGAGACTAAAGATAACTACACCCTCAACCTCCAAAATATGCAACACTAACTTTCAGTTTGACTCAATATGCAACTTACAGGTCACTAATTCCACTTAGAAACCTGTGCATAGTACAGGCAGCCAAGTAATAAGCTTATGATACCCGATTTTTAAACCATTCACTCATATAAAATGGATTTTCTTCCCCACCCCGGCAGAATAAAACTTAAAATTAAGATACTGAAGTAAGCTTACTTCAATCCAGTCAAATATTCTTTGGTTCTCAGCTTTCTCCTTAATCAGTTTATCAAACTGTTCACAGAGTTCATCAAAGGACATTTCCATTTTGCTTGGTGTTCCCTCATGACAAGATTCATTTCCCAGAGTAAATTCTACTTTCTGTAAGCAGATCAAATTAAAATTAGCCATTTTAATTCTTGTTATTTGATTTGCCTGCAGCTGGTATATCAACTGTATGCATTCATTACCTTCCTCAGTTTCTGGAGAAGACCTAATAGATTGAGAAACACCAAAACTTTTTAAAGAACAGGGAAGAACCAGTTAGACCATTATCAATTCTCAGCGGGAAGTTATAACAAGGGGATCAATTTATTGTCACAATACCAGTTGTCACAATCAAGACCCTGCTGCCCCCCCTCACTGAACCGCCTGTAGTTCGCGTACCGTCCCAACCGTTCAACAGACGCCATTGCCATCACCCTCCACCTGGCCCTAACCCACATGGACAAAAAAGACACATACGTTCAAATGCTGTTCATACTTTAGTTCAGCATTCAACACAATCATTCCTCAGAAACTGATTGGAAAGTGAGCCTACTGGGCCTGAATACCTCCCTCTGCAACTGGATCCTAGACTTCCTGACTGGGAGTCCTCAGTCAGTCCGGATCGGGAGCAGTATCTCCAACAACATCACACTGAGCATAGGGCCCCCCAGGGCTGAGTGCTCAGTCCATTGCTGTTCACTCTGCTGACCCACTACTGTGCTGCAACACACAGCTCAAACCATATCATCAAGTTTGCCGATGACACGACCGTGGTGGGTCTCATCTGGAAGAACAACGAGTCAGCATAAAGAGAGGGGGTGCAGCGGCTAACGGACTGGTGCAGAGCCAACAACCTGGCTCCGAATGTGAACAAAAGAGATGGTTGTTGACTTCAGGAGGGCACTCAACGACCACTCTCCGCTGAACATCGACAGCTCCTCGGTAGAGATCGTTAAGAGCACCAAATTTCTTGGGGTTCATCTGACGGGAGAATCTCACCTGGTCCCTCAACACCAGCTCCATAGCAAAGAAAGCCCAGCAGCATCTCTACTTTCTGCAAAGGCTGAGAAAAGTCCATCTCCCACACCCACCCATCCTCACCACATTCTACAGAGGTTGTATTGAGAGCATCCTGAGCAGCTGCATCACTGCCCGGTTCGGAAACTCCACCATCTCAGATCGCAAGACCCTGCAGCAGGTAGTGAGGTCAGCTGAGAATATCATCGGGGTCTCTCTTCCCACCATTACAGACATTTAATGATCCAAGATGGCAGCGCGACGCAGCTTGCAGCGGCCACTCCGGAACTGATTATCTGTTATTTGTGAAGTGGGGTGCCGTGCGCAATTATAATTAATTGAAAACGGACGTGGAAGCACGGAGAAACATCGAGAAATTCCAGGAAGACCTTCATCGTTGCTGCTGCCGCTGTGAGATCCGGGACTCTGCTGGGAAGAACAGGTCCCCAGTCCTCAGGGTCGCGTTGATGATGGCCGTTGGCAGGGCCGTCTTAATACGCTCGGCAGAGGATGGTGCTCGGAGAAGCTGTGCCGGAGGGGATGGTCGTCGGCTCGGAGGTTCAACGGACTCAGGTTGCTTTCAGTGTGTGTTGCGTCTGCGAGGCTGAGTCGGGCGGCACCTTGGAAGTCCATAGCGGAGGTACTCCTTTCTGCCGCCGGTGTGGGATGGCGAGTCTGTCGGGACCCTGGGGACTTGTGGAAACTGTGGTGACTTCTTTTGAACTTACAGTCCTTTAACATCTTAGACTATTTTTACTGTGCCCATTGTCTGTTTTTTTATCAATTATGCTATTGTTTGCACTGTTGTAACTATATGTTGTAATTATGTGGTTTTGTGCAGGTCTTGTAGCTTTAGTTTTTGGTCTTGTTTTTATCTGGTGGATTTGCAGCTCCTTTTCGGGGAATGCGCTAGACGGTAGCGCGATGTTAATACGCTGCAGCCTCTCTAGACTCTGGACTGGGAATTGCCAAACGTTATGTGGATTTTCTGGTGTAGTCTGTTTTGTCATATGCTTTTGTGATATCATTCTGGGCAACGTTGTCTCATTTTTTAACTGCATTGCATTTGTGGTTCCTAAATGACAATAAACTGAATCTGAATTTACACCACACGCTGCATCCGCAAAGCAAACAGCATTATGAAGGACCCCCTGCACCCCTCATAGAAACTCTTCTCCCTCCTGCCATCTGGGATAAGGCACAGAAGCATGCAGGCTCTCACGACCAGACTATGTAACAGTTTCTTCCCCAAAACCATCAGAATCCTCAATACCCAGAGCCTGGACTGACACCTTACTGCCCTATTGTCTTGTTTATTATTTATTGTAATGCCTGCACTGTTTTGTGCACTTTATGCAGTCCTAAGTAGGTCTGTAATCTAGTGTAGTTTTTTGTGTTGTTTTACGTAGTTCAGTCTAGTTTTTGTATTGTTTCATGGTCCTGAAAATCATTGTCTCGTTGCTACTGTGTACTGTACCAGCATTTATGGTTGAAATGACAATAAAAAGTGACTTGACTTGACCATGTTTGCACCTGCTGGGTGTTTGAAGGAGGAGTGCAATGCAAACAAGCTTGCTGCTGAAATGGCAATGTCAGTTGCAAAAAGATACACTGATGAGCAAGCAGGCAAGAATAATATGAATATCCAGTCTGGCAGAAAAATTACTTTAAAAATACAAAATTATTAAACATGTTTTGTAAGTTCCAAATAATTAAAATGTCCTCATGTAATAAATAGTTAGTATAGAACACTGGTAATTCATCCCCTTTGCAGTAATGACAGAAGAAGCCTTGTCACATTGTACAGGGCTGTTAGTCTTTCACAGAATGAAAAGTCCAGTCTATCTTTCTAGAGATAAGAATGACAAGGCCTCATTGAAACATTCTGAAAATACTTCACAAGACTTACAAGTACATAGATATGCCTCTGATGAGGGAGTCCATTCCAAGACATCAGTCTCATAATAAAAAGGAGTGGGTATTAGCAACTTATTTCAGAATGTGAATCCATGGAAACTCTAATCTCAAATAAAAGCAGTGATTCAAGGCTGGTCATGACAGAGTTTAGAACTCCATGGAATTACTAAATTACAGTGATAAAATGGGAAAGTGTTGAATTCTCAGATTAGCCATGGCTGTAATGATTAGGTTTAAGAAACAAAATTCTCCCAGTTCCAAAATTCTTATTCGTTCATTTACCTGGCAAAGAAAGCTAATATATTAAGGACACAAGCAGTGGAATAAGACATGTGGTCCTATAAAGCCTGCTTCAACATTCATGACTTCTGTCCCACCTCATTGTCTTTTTGCAGCACCACCTCCATATCACACTAGTCCCTTGAAAATCTATTATCTCTTCTGAATGAGAACAATGACAAGCCTTCATACCCCACAGAAAAATCCAAAGGTTCACCACCATCTGTCCAGTTGTATTTTGCTGCTATCCCTCCTCAGGAGTTACTTCTAGAATAAATGCAGTGTATTTTGGAGATGACACTCTTCAGACAGTGTCATTAACAATGGTGGAAATTAATCTTTATTGTCAATTAATGGTGAACAGTACCAAACAGTGTCACTGAGATCTTTGTGAAGGAATATTTCAAACTCTTTTATAGGCATAGATACTGTGATGAGATATGGACAAAGTCAAATGGACAAGACAAAGTGAAAATCAGCAATATTCTCACGAAGTGCAATTAGCAACAAAGATGATCATATGAACAGAAACAATCTTATCAATATCAAACCACTTACACTAACATTATTATTCTCTTACTTGAAATGCAAAGCTGTATTTAGGAAATACCTTTTCAGTGACAAACTTGTTAATATCCTCTTCTTCAGAAAGGAATTCCTTCCAACTCAGTCCTCCATCTCTCCACAAAGAACCCGCCTTCTTTCGGCTCTGTGCAGTTAAGGTTAAAATATTTAGGGTTTTGAAACTTGAAATTACATGGGTAAGTAAGTACATTCAGCCAATAATTTTTTTTAAAAAAGTATTACCATTCCTTTGCAAAGTAAACATAAAAGATCAGCAAGCAGAAGCCCAGCTTTTCCAATGGTGACAAGAGGCTTGGCCACTTCTCTGTAAAGTTTTTAAAAAACACACATTAATTTCACACAAAAAAATCTGGAGAAATTGCATCAACTTTATCTGAATATTTTGAAAACTTATGTCAATTACAACATTGGGAGACAAGCTTTTAAAAAAATCTTTAAAGAAAAAAAGATCACTGGCAAAATAAAGCATTTATTTCCCATCCATAACTGCCCTTGAGGGTAAAGGTGAGCTACTGAGTGAATGTAGCTTACAGTTCTATAGGGTGGGGAATTCAAGTGGCGAGACAAGATTAGGAACAACAATATTTGGTGATTGACACTATTGACATTGATGCAGTTGGTCTCATTTGGGTGCAGAGAGTTGAACAGATTCCCATCCAGACTCCAAAGCTATTTCAAAATACTTACTTTGACCAGCTATTTTAGCCAAAGAGGATTGTAGCTTTTTCTATTATATTTTCTTAACAAATGGTGAATCCTTGAACATTAATAACTGGAAGAGATTTAGCAGATCCATGCCACCAAATGCTACCTCAATGTCACTACACTCTTTAGTTAAAAGTGGTCATTACCTAGAACAAACTGCCCAGCATCTTCATCTGGTGATGATAGTACAAGCCAGATCATTGATCTCAATGGTGCAATGCAACTCCAAATACGAATGGAATGTTTACTTAATGGAAGAGCTACGTTATTCAGATTTTTTAAATCCTGATGGTATTTGAAGAGGTATAAGGTGGTTAATGTCCTGATTCAAATTTACCTCACAACCACCATCACCAAAACACATCAACTCATCATTTGATTAGTTAGTGAGACTTTGTTATGCCGATAAATGCAGCTATATCTGCTGACTTAACATGGATGCACTTAAGAATTAAACTGGCTGCAAACTCCACTGTAATGTAATTTGCTTGCAGTTAATATCGAGTCAATTCCCTCTACAAAGAGTGCATTTCGTGTTTAAACAGCTGCAGATTGCATTAACACTGCAAAATGAAATGTTACCTGAAAAGTTCTGCCATTGGTATACCTCCATCATGTAGCATATGAACAATTAGTTCTGCGAGATACTGCCATATATGTGGAATATCGATTTCCATATCTTCAGCTATTTCAAGGATTTCACTTAGCCTGTGGTACACAAACAAATCATAAGAACCCTCAGTGCAGAAATAAAAATATGTAACTCAAACACAGCAGAATACTGCCCCACTGTCCACATCTACCTAGCTTAATCTGACATTCATCTTATTCTATAACTTTGCCAGCCACACCCAATTCACATCACACTCTTCCGCAAAAGCTATTTATAGTCAATTTTTAAAAAAAAAAATCAAGCCCATTAAGTGCCTGTAATACAGAGGATGAAGTGGAATGGAAAGGAAGGACAAAAAATGATAATTGAGGAATCTTTGATCAAACTCTCAGAATTAAAAGCTATCAACTTTTTAAAATGATACATACAGTTAACAACATTTGGGTTAAACTTCATAGAGCATTTAAATCTTGCAGATCCATGGTGTACACATGGACCCGTTCTTACCCTTTGTAATACTGTTGCTTTGATAGAGTGTCAGTTTTTACTAGTTGATACAAAAGCATGCCCATGTGTTCTCTTGCTATTGCACTTCGTTCCAAAGTTGACTCGACCCCAGTTCGAACGAAGATGTGCAATGTCTTGGCTGACTCAAGTTCCTGTACACATTGCAATGCTTCCTAAGAAAATAAATTGAGATTTAAATTTCCTTTCTTAAATTTCACAGAATATTGTAATAGCAAATTGGCAAAATTTCCAAGTGTACAATATTTTAAAAAAATCATCTGTAGCATATTAGAAGATAATAATAATGAATTTCAAAATAAAACACCATGTTGGCAACATATTGTTACAGAACCTTTACAGTGAAAAGGATTTAAGCAGCCCCAAATGTACCCTTGAACACCTTGTCATTTAGGCAAGAAATCAATGATGCAATCTTAACCTCGATACTAAATTTCAACTTTCTCCCCTCTCACACCCTATACACCTTGACTCGGTTTTAATATAAAATATCCATCGTTCTCCTTGATTATACTATCCAAAGATTTCTGAAGTCAAGAATTACAAAATTCACCATCCTCAGAAGATAATTCTTTCTCATCACCATCTTAAATAGGTATCCTCTTATTTTAAAACTATGCTTCATCCTTCCATATAATTTTAAGTGATTACAGTAGCTCATTTTTCTATACTCTAGTGAACTACTTGAAAATGCTTCATACAATTCCTTTTCATATAACTATGTTGATGACACTCAACGGCCTTATGATCTTCTAAATATTATTACCTCCTTAATAATTAATGTCAGCAATTTCCCAGCTAATAGACGCGAGGTTCACGGGCTAAAAGTGCCTGGGCTTGTCTCCTTCCTATACTGAATAATGGCTATAAATTTCTCTGGCATCTCTCCAAGACCTACAGAATTCTGTCAAGATTATAACCAACAAATTCACAATTCCTGCAATGACTTTCCTAAAGGAACTAGAATGCAAGCCATCAGGCTCTGGGGTCTTGTGGTCTTTTAACCTCATTAGTTTATCAACCATCCTCTGTAACTTTTAGATAACTACACTATGCACTTTTCTCACCTATTGATATTTATGAAGAATTTCTTTGAATGTCAGATATATTACCTTTTATTTTCTCAGTTTTCTTTAGCCAATCCAATTTATAACCATAGTGGCTCCCTTTAAAAGTGAGAATACAATTTTCTCATCCTCAAATGAAATTTGAATTTCAGCAACATAATTCTGAGGATTATTCACAAGCTCCAAATTACATGTAACTTATCCTTGCAGCCCTACACATTTTGCTTTACACAGTGATTAAAATCTCACATGATTATTGCAGTACTTTTCAGAAAAACAACTCTTGGTAAACAATAAACACGAGGAAATCTGCAGATGCTGGAAATTCAAACAACACACACAAAATGCTGGTGGAACACAGCAGGCCAGGCAGCAACTATAAGGAGAAACACTGTCGACGTTTCGGGCCGAGACCCTTCGTCAGGACTAACTGAAAGATAGTAAGAGATTTGAAGTAGTGGGGGGGAGGGGGAAATGCGAAATGACAGGAGAAGACCGGAGGGGGTGGGATGAAGCCAAGAACTGGAAAGGTGATTGGCGAAAGTGATACAGAGTTGGAGAAGGGAAAGGATCATGGGACGGGAGGCCTCGGGAGAAAGTGGGGTGGGGGGGGAACACCAGAGGGAGATGGAGAGCAGGCAAACAACTAAATATGTCAGGGATGGGGTAAGAAGGGGAGGGGCATTAACAGAAGTTAGAGAAGTCAATGTTCATGCCATCGGGTTGGAGGCTACCCAGTCGGTATATAAGGTGTTGTTCCTCCAACCTGAGTTTGGATTCATTTTGACAGTAGAGGAGGCTATGGATAGACATATCAGAGTGGGAATGGGAAACAATAGACAAGTTTATTTATCAATTAGAAGGCTGAGGTTCTGGTAATCTCTCTGGAATGAGTGGTAGTGCATGTATTACCTATTGACTTCATTGATTTCCAAACCCATCACCTTCAGCTCCATTGCTGTGGATTCTGCCTGGAATAATTTTCCACACCACAGAACCAGCTCATTTTCAGTTCACCGGCTCTGTGGGATTGCCATAAACAAAATTCATACAGTTCGCAAATAATGAACTAGTAAATATCTGTGCCTACCTTCATGTCATTAATGTGTAAATATTCCTCAATGATGGCCTTGGATTTCTTTTCAAGTTCTTCCTCAGAGAGAGCAAGTTTATCAGATGTTGTAGATAGCGAGACTGGTTCAAGCTTAACTGGTAAATTAAAAATAATTAGAATAAATTTAATTCTTTGAATCAGTACAACTTCTCCACAATTTAGATCACTAACGCTTAATTTCCATTTTATACTTTTCAGGTACAGACATGCATGCACCTGACATACTGTTCACTTCGCACAAGCTGAAATTGTAAACAGTGAACTTTGCTGTTGGGGATAATGCCAGAAGACTACACTTCAGATAATGAATACAGCCAATAGTATCCATGCACTGCAAACCCCATACAGCACAGAAATAATCAAACACTTGTGAATTAACCGGGTCAACTGAGATCAGTAAGTGACATTTTTAAACAGTGGTTTTGGGAAATTGTAGAACAGCTTTCTGGGTCTTCTACACTGTCTGCAACCTGAAAGCATTGTTGGCACATCAATTCACTTGTATCAGGAAAGGACTTGTGCTGTGCTAATGTCCTGGGAACAGGTCTAAAATCATTTTGGAAAGGAGCAAATTAATCCTTCATTAACCATTAGAATTTAAGAACTGAAACCACTTCATAGTAGAGTAATCCCACAGTGAGTAAACAGCAAATGAATACAGGTATCACCCGCTTTACGAAAGTTTGCTTTACTTCACTTTTACAAAACACCTACATTAGTAACTGTTTTCACTAACTGAAAGAAATCCGAAGAGGATTTTCACTTTTACGAAAAAAGACAAAAAGCAAAACTAGCGTTCAGCATGTTTTGCAGCGAACTGTTATAGAGGCAGCATGTACCCCGAGCAGCGCCGCCAAGCGCCTTCCCCAGGAACTACACTCAGCATCAAGCTGCCATAGCTTTGAACTGTCTCTGTGAGCATCTGTGCTTTATGTATTTTGTGCATCCGTTTGCGAGATGTGCACTAAGGTATCAGAAAAGCCTGAAAGAGCTCGTAAAAGTGTTACACAGCGTAAAACCAGACATAATTAAGCATTTCGATCATGGTGAACAAAATAAACACATTGTGCGTGCGTTGAACTTGCCTGCATCCACCATTCGTACTACGTATTTACACGCAGAGAGAAAGAATCTTGATAACTGCCGATGTTACTATTGGTTCTGCTAGTAGCAAAGTGATCTCTCTTAGTCGGCATCCAGTAATGGATAAAATGGAAAGTCTATTGCTTGAGTGGATTGGTGTACTAGCGATAGTGAATAGCGAACAGCACCAAAGTTGTAAGTCAAACTACACTGTACATACATTATTTCTACTTTATATAGGCTGTGTACTTATTTCATTCCTGCTTTTACTATATGTTAGTGTTATTTTAGGCTTTGTGTGTTATTTGGTATGATTTGGTAGGTTATTTTTCGGGTCTGGGAACGCTCAAAAATTTCTCCCATGTAAATTAATGGTAATTGCTTCTTCACTTTACGCCATTTTGGCTTACAAAAGGTTTCATAGGAACGTTCTACTTTCAGATAGCAGGGGAAACCTGTACATAATATACTATATAGATTAAAAAATTTATCTGCAAAGGCAACCTTGGCAATGTTCCTGTTGAGGGCATCAATCAAAAAGCTGACAATTTACCAGGCTCTTTACTTCGATCTCTCACATGTCCTCTATCTCTTTCTTCGGTCATGCTGGCTACACGTCTTACTGGCTCTTGAGAGTTTCGTCGTTCTCTTTCCCTGCTTCGGTCATCAACTTCTTTGCTATAGCTTCTCTTGGTAAGTGAAGGTCTATTGCGATCACTCTTCTCAGATTTCTCAATCCGATCACTTTTGTCACCCTTTTCACTGCGTTCAATTCGTTCAAGCCGATCACTCCTCTCACTTTTCTCGTAACGTTCACTTCTTTCAAATCGGTCTCCTCGTTCACGATCACCTTTTTCACTTCTTTCACGACTTGAACTACTCCTGTTGAATACCCCCCCCAAAGAAAATAAAGATCTGTAAGAGCTCCATACTTTTACACATCTACACAAGACTCTTTAATCCTCTCCAAAGATGCTGAGAAAATGCTGAGTTCCCCCAGCATTGTGTGTTACTGAGTCAGACAATTGTTGATTCAAGTCCCACACCACAGAATTGAACAGGGGGGAAAAAACAAAAAGTATGGAGCAAGGTAGTTATTTTCTTTTAGCATATCACACACAAGGATACTGAACAAGCCACTTTATTTTAAGTACATTGCAAGGAATTGTACCTGAGCACTTAAGTTACTTCCATTACCCTGTGCTATCCTTCACTCAACAAAAATAGATCAGTTCGTTATCACATTTTGAGGGAGCTTTGTTAATTACATTCCTTTCACACTAACAATGACTGTTTCAAAAGATATTTTGTTGTTTGTGTGCCACTTTGGGACAAACCCATTGGAAATGAAATTTTGTTCCACAAACGGCTTGTGTTTCACATTAAGAGAACACTTTCAGTAAAATTTAAAATAATGTACAAGTTGCCTCTCCTGTTATCCCATTACAATCATTTGGGTTATGGAACTTCACCCTTACAGAATTCATAAATAATAACACAAATTTGAGATATGAAATAAAGTTACTTTGGGAATGTGCAAGAAGAGTCTTTGAAAAGACTAACAAAAACTGCTAGAGATCTCAGCATTTTAAAAAAGTGCACTTTTTGATGCACATATAAAAAATCGCGGTTAAGCAAGTAATAATGCAACCCTCCATAAAAGAAGTTGCCTGAATGCTTCATGTTCCTTAAAGGATTTCCAAATTAAGCAATCTCACAGTAGCAGTCAAAAGACATTCATTATGTATTTCTATCTCAGTGGAAGTCCTGCAACAAAACATGCAAATGATTAAAGGTTAATTTTCCAGTAATCAATTCTCTTGACTTGCCTGGATACAACTCTTCGTGCATCAAAATTATCTGTGGATGATGATTGCTGGAGAGCCGAAAATCTATTCAATGTGGCTGTGGCTGGCCTTCCTGAATCCACACCTAAATGTACAAATAGGAAATAGTGATATGGGTGCATTCAGCACTATTTTAAACCAATATGCATCAACTGGAGTTGATTGAGTGACTGATACAGAGTTTCTTCCCCCTCCTTACCTCACGAGGAGGGAATAATTCTTATGATAACTTGAAATAAAGAAGCCTCATAGTCCACCCTCACAAGCCACACACAACCCATAAAAGTCTGGCAAAACAGAATACACTCCAATAGAAATACAAGTTCAAGACATCAAGACATTTTTTTATATTTATGAATTATCAGATACACATTCAAATAATAAATTATTAAATAAGGCAGTCATCATGAGTGATCTGGCTAAAAGCAGTTTATAGATCTTCTTGGTTCAATATATTGCCCTTTTCAAATTTTATGCCACAATCAAATTAAGCACCTATAATAGCTATTGCTCACCAAACTGATACAATAAACTATGCAGATAAACTGGTAGTTTGGATATTGGTTTGAAGTACAAATAACAAATTTCATGAAATATAGCAAGTAAATCTGAGAAGTGGCTGAATTTACTCATCTTTATGACAGATGTGGTCAGCATTTACTTCTTACAAAGCAAAAGGCATTTGCCTCAAGGCATGCAAGCCCCCAGAGCAGTTACTTTTTAACCTCTCCTTAGAGCCTGCAACTTGCTCTTTCACAGGTTGTCAATTCTCCTTTGATTTTATTACTAAGGGGTCACTTATGATAACCAATTAACCTACAAACATATCCTTGGAAAGGTGGGAAACAGAGCTTCCAATGGAACCCCATGCAGTCACAGGAAGATTGTGCAAAATGCACAAGACAGTGGCCGTCAGGAACAACTCAGGTCCTTGAAGCAATGTGGCATCAGCTGCCCCGCCTTTACTGACACAAAGCATTTTCCTTTACAATGATACTGAAGCATCATTTTAGACCACACACTAAAATAGAAGTATTGCTGGTGTGCTTGTGCCAAATCTAAAAGTGACTCTAGAACATACAAATTGCAGGAGACGGAGTAATTTAAAATTTAAAACCAGAAGACAAAATTGGCAGACAAGAAATAGTTTTTGCATTAGTCAATTTACTTTTCAATCATTTTGAGTATTTAGGTTAATGTTTGCAACTTGCTTACTCTTAATTCAGGAGCTTAATTACTGAAACACTAGTGCAACTGTAACAGCATTTAATTACACACATCAAAAGCAATTCTTCCAATAATTCAAGCATTGAGGGGAAAGTTCAAACTGTTTCTATATTGGCCATAGTGACTTTCTTACAATATTTAACCTTGACGTTACCTGCATCACTAGGTTTGCTTCCAGATCCACCACTGCTCCCTTTAACCCAACCACCAAGTCGACCTGCAGGTGCTAGCACTTGATTGTTGTAATCCATAGCCCCAGCCTGTTTTGTATAGACAAGGTAAAGAATTCAAGTTATTAAATACAATTAATGATTGTTATTTTTAAATGAAAGTTACATTTCGGTAAACAAATCCCTTACCTTACTAATCTTACTTAACCTACTGGTATCAATAGGCCTGCTGCTTTTGGCAATCGGTACAGTATTCCAGCCTGCTTCATCAGTTCCTTGACTTCCTCTACCACCTACACACAGCAATATTTTGTAATTGAAAAAACCAATGTATAAAACCCAAGTCAAATCACACACAAAACTGGTTTACACGTTGTTAGAATAAGCAACAGAGTCTTAGGTCTGTGTGCAGTTTAAACAGGAAATCAAAAATACCATTTATACTGACAAGTCATTTTTACCATTACCAATGAATACAGGTTCAGCAGATTCATTCAAGAGTTGGAAATTTTTCAGCAGACATAATATGCATGATGGACAGTGATTTGCAATGGTTGGACTATAATGGTCACTTGATTACTAGGAAGACACCAGTTAAAGATGTGCAAGTATTTGAACCAAAGTCAAATATTCAGAAGCAAAATTTGTGAAAAGGGGAAATGACTGCAGTAAAATATCCAACAGATTCTAACAGCCTGCTTTAGAATTATGCCTGTGTTGCCCTTAAGGTATTTGTTTAGCTTTATTACATTTTCGCTTTAGTAATTCATTTGTAATTATTTTCTACTTAAAGGTTGTTGATAGTAAATTCGTTGTCTGTGATGTATCGCGGCATGTGATGACATCACACCCGGTTTCGCCGCGTCTTGTGGGAAAATACTGGTTTGGAGAAACGGGAAGGAGGGGGCTTGTGTGTGCAGGATCAGCGCAAGGAAAGTTTCTTTCTACGCACTAAGAAACATCATAGAAGCAACGCCTTAAGTTCATAAGATAATTGATATGTTGAAGTAAAAATGTTAACACTGATTCTGTTAAAAGTAATGACGGTTCATAAAGTTTATTTTCTTGTGTTATTGAAAGCGTTACTGGACAGTTTGTGTTGAAGTGTATTTAAAGCCAGTTGATGGTGTAGGTAGATTCTGACTATGTTGTACGTTTATGAGACTTTAATATAGTTTGTTGTAGTTCTACTTTTGCAAGTATTTATGATGTAGATGTGATGTCAAGAAGGAAACAAATACTGTATATATTTTGTACTGTTTTATCAACAGTTTTCACCATATGTTAATGTGGAAGAGTGAACAGTAAACGGTTAATCTTACTGGGACCATGCCTCATTGACTACGGTTTACCTCGGTGTTTAGTTCAGAGTACTTACACCTGAATGAGAACACTACAATGCCAGTCCACCACAATTCAATTCAGTTTTCCCTGATGTAAAATGTTTCAAACTAATGGAATAAAATAGTTCCAGAATAATGACTACACATAGAAATGAAGAGAGACTGCTTATCAGCATCAGTATTGAACTCACCTGTGCTACTACTACTGCCTCCACCACCTCTCCTTTTATCTTGCTTAGATAGCAGCTGTTGTTGTACTCTTAAATGCTGTTGATGCTCTTCTATTTGTGCTTCTCTGTGTATCTGTTCTAATGTCTTAGGTCCCTGATCACCTCTTCGAGGCACCCAGTTATTCTGCAAATAAACAATTCAATAACCAGACATTTTCTTCCATAAATAACATTATTTTCCACCGCAGTACCCAAAACATCTATAGTCAATTATTTCAATCAATGCGTTCTAGCATCAGAGGAAACATGTCGATTCAATTATACATTGGAAATACTGCTGTACAGAAATGTTATAGGCTTAATGGCTTTTTGTTGGCTGTGTTGTCCAAAACCAAATAATTGCAGACATTGAGAAGCTGACACTAACTAGATCAGAAAAATTTTCATAACCATAGAGAGACTTTGAAATAGATTTACTATAGCACTGATCTGTCAGATAAAACTACTACCTTATGAAATACTGCAGGAAAAAAAATCCAAATGGAGGTTTTTGTTTACACAATAGATACAGATCATTTACCATCTTTTTTTTAAAAAAAATTAACTCACTTGTCGCAGATCAATTACATCTTGTACCATAAAGCGAATCCTAGATGAAGTTTTCCTTTCTTTGATAATTTTTTCCATTTGGTTAAAATATTGATCCATTCTAGGCTATAAAATACAAAAAGGTAATATTTTCTGCATAAAACAGCCAAATACATCTAGACCAAATCACGCCTTTTCCACCATGCATTTAAGTAAAATTTCTTAAACTTACTTTGGCTTTTTCAAAATCCAAATCTTTGCCTATCGTAGTTAACAACCTACATAGGCACTCCAGTGATTCCTCATCGTGATTCTTTAGCAGCTTCACTATACAGTCATGCATAATAGGTTCTGTCAACATTTTTAGTTTGAAGAGTTCACCAATAAACTTGATATTGCCTAGTGACCGTCGCCTGCCTTTATCTCTGGCATCCTTTAGCTCCTCTTGGAGACGAGTTTTCTCTTCAGACTGAAATGGAGAATTAAAGGCAATTTTAGAGGGCAATAGAAACTCAGTGTAGAAACAGAAGACTGTCGGTAATAGAAGTGAGGAACTAAGAGAACCACATAACTGTAGTGGCACAGCAATTAATTAGATTGCTAATCCAGAGATTTAGATCTAATAAATCTAAACACAATAAATTAAACAAAAAGTGATGTTAAAGCAATGAAGTAATAAGTCATGACTGAACAACTGGATTGTTTTTCTAACATTTCAGTTGATTTAATCACACCCCTTGGGACCAATATCTAAGACCATAAGACATGGCAGCAGATTTAAGCCACTTGGCCCTTCGTCTGCTTAGCCATTCCATCATGGCTGATTATTCCTCTCCACACCATTCTCCTGCCTTCTCCCCACCATTCTCCTGCCTTCTCCCCGTAACTTTTGCTGCCCTGACTAACCAAGACCCAATCAACCTCCACTTTAATATACTCAATTACTTGACCTCCTCTGTTGTTTGTGGTAATGAATTCCATGGATTCACCACCTTCCGGCTAAAAAAATACCTTTTCTTTCCTGTTCTAAATCACTCAATTCTGAGCCTGTGCTCTCTGATCCTAGATTCCTCCAATATAGGAAACATCCTCTTCACATCCACTCCATCCAGGCCATTCAATATTCGATAGGTTTCAATAAGAACTCACACCCTCATTTTTATAAACCAGTGAGTACAGACCCAGAGCCAAATGCTCCTCGTACATTAACTCTTTTATTCTCAGAATCATTCTCCTGAAATTCTTCTGGACCCTCTCCAATGCCAACACATAAGGGACCCAAAACTACTCACACTACAGTGCAGTCTGACCAATGTCTTCTGAAGCCTCAGCATCGCATTCTTGCTCTTATATTCTAATCCTCTTGAAATAAGTGCTAACGTTGTATTTGCCTTCCTTACCACTGACTCAACCTGCAAGTTAACTTTCAGGTAATCTTGCACGAGAGCTCCAAAATCACTCTACACCTCTGATTTGTGAATTTTCTCCCCATTTAGAAAATAGTCTTTGTCTTTATTCTTTCTATCAAAGTGCACGACCATACACTTCATTGACCATTGTCCAAGTCCCTTTGCAGACTCTCTGCTTTCTCAATACCACCTGTCACTCTACCCACCTTTATTTTGTCTGCAAATGGCCAGAAAGTTGTCAATTCTATCATCCCAAGCAGTTGGCATATAACATGATAAGAAGCAGTCTCTATACTGATCCTTGCAGAGCACTAGTCACTGGCAGTCAACCAGAATAGGCCACCTTAATTCCATCTCTTTGCCTCCTGCCAGTCTTCTTTCCATGCTGGTATGTAGTCTGTAAAATCATGGGGTCATTAAGCAGCCTCATGTACAGCATCTAGTCAAATGCCTTCTGAAAATCCAGGTAAACAACATCCACCGACTCTTTAGACTATCCTGCCTGTTATTTTTGCAAAGAGTTCCAACAGGTGTCACACAAGATTTCTCCTTAACAAAACCATGCTGACTTTGGATTACTTTATCACGCACCTCCAAGTACCCTGAAATCTGATCCTTGATAATAGACTCCAACAGCTCCAACTTTTGAAGTCAGGCTACCTGACCTTTAATTTATTTTCTTCTCCCTCCCTTGAAAGAGTGGAGTGACATTTGTAATTTTCTAGTCCTCTGAAACCATTCCAGAACCAAGTGATTTCTGAAAGATCAATACTAATGCCTCCACAACATCTAAAGCTACTTTTTTCAGAACCCTGGGGTGTAGCCCAAAGCTCACCTGCCTTTCCTAAAAATACTCCTTGCATTGAAACATACACAACTCAGACCACTATTCAAATTTCAAGATTGTAGATGGTGACATATGTACTTTGATAATAAATTACTTTAAACTTTGAACCATGCTCAATCTTCCAATTCCAAACTGCATGTAGGCTTAAAAACATCATGTAGACCCTACAGCCCTCCACTATCTGCTCTGGGGCTCTAGTTCCCAGCTCCCTGAAACCCCACAAAGATATTAATTATCCTCCAGTTCAGATGCAAACCATCCATTCTGTACAGGTCCCACTTTCACTGGAAGAGCACCCAATGATGCAAAAATCTGAAGTCCTCCCTCCAGCATCATCTCCTTAGCCACATGTGACAAGATTCCCAATGGTAGACTCATTTATAAAGTCAGGAGGCATGGGATCCAGGGAAACTTCGCTGTGTGGATTCAGAATTGGCTTACTCAAAGACAAAGTTTGGTAGTAGATAGTCACTGACTAGTGGTGCTCTGCAGTGACATTTAAGAGACTCTTAGATATGCACGCAGATTTAAAAAAAAGGTGGTTAAATGGATCTTGAAGTTAAAAGGTGGGCACAACAACTTGGGCTGAAGGGTTTGTACCATGCTGGAATTTGTATTTTGAACTTAATGGCGGACAATGTCAGGATGAACAAAACACATGTAAAAATCACTCTTTAAAACCACTCAGATAAAAATATCTTCATCAGCAGAGCAAAAAGCGCTGAACACTTTCCATCAAGTGTCACCAATGTTAAATGACACAAACTTTCTTGCATCAACCAAAGAAATGAGAGACACAATGAACTTCATTTACATCTAAAATAATGTTAAGAATAAATTACCTAGATACTAGTCAAAGACCTCTAAAACAGGAAAAGGTGTAAGTAAAACTCTAATAACTCAGACAAAAAGCCTACATCTCAACCATGTTTAGAGTTGAGAAGCTCCAAGATAACCAGAAGACAGCTATATTTAAAAAGGCAACGACAGGAGTGCAGCACTATTTATAACCGACAAAAAAAGCCCTGTACTACCTATGAAACCATCTTACAAGTAGTACTGAGTGAATGCTAACAACAGGATCAGTGACAACTACTAACTCCAGTTCCGTCAAAGCTCACATGAAATAATCACATTTTAAGGGATTAGAAGCTGTCAATTCCCTAATAAATTTGAAAATAGAAGGAATAGAAGAAATCATTGCTAGAAAGTATGGCTCATTTCTCTGCAAGTTTTGTGGGACCTTACACCAAATCACCTAATGAAATAATATTAACAGTCATACTACTCTATTGACTACAGTACTTCCTCAATTTATATATTAACCATATAAACAATTAAGAACTGTAGAATAAATGCAGCATTCTATACTTGGATTTTGGAGGTTACTATCAAAATACACCAGTTTTTGAGGACTGCTGAGATGGCATTCTTGTCTAAACTGCATCCCCCATAATGTGAAGTGACTCTCAGCTTTAACACAGCAGTCAAGAATCATATCATATGATTGCATGTTGCTACGTGAATGGAGATGGCTAAAGCAAAAGCCTTGTTGGTGTCACAGATCCCGATTTGTTACCTGATCATTTGATCACACTGGATAGCTTGGGTGAAATGAATCAGATCCTTAATATGGCTTACACTATCCTATTTCATTAGTGCAAAGCAAAGTCATCAGACCTATCTTGTTTACTTTGTGCTTGAACAGCAGACTAATGTTCAACTTTTTCAAATAATATTTACTGAGTTTGCATACTTCTGAATAAATGGTGAAATTTTGGTTATTCTTAGCTTAGCGAACACAACTTAAACTATATAAGAAAAATGGAAGCTTGAGAATGAATGAAAAGAAATAACTTCAAATGAAGTAGCTTTATCAGTTGTATTCCACATCCATTCAAGTTTGCGTCATTTCAATACAATGCTATTACCAGCACAACTGGTCAAAGTGAAAAAGTGTAAGTAAGGAGCCATATACACAGAAGTATACAATCAAGCAGACTGGCAGCCGGAGAAATATATTGTCAAAAAGCCACTTTAAACACTTGCGATTTTGTAAAAAAGGAAAAAGTTCAATTGGAAACAGCCATTTCTAGGGACCTAAGTAAGAAAACAGGTGGAATCAAGAGGAAAGAGAACCCTGTCATTGCAGCGTTACAACACACTGATCTTGACGCGAGACTGCATGTTCAGGGTTGGGGTGAGAGAGGGGCATATCCACAAGTGAGAGATTAGGTCATTAGGAAAGAGGGCAATGAAGGGGAAGCATTATGTACAAAGGGTGAAATACGAATGTGATGTTGCTGTAGAGACCAATGGAGAAAAGCAGTTAAGATAATCTTGTTTTCAAATTACATTTGGTAAGCAGCAAATGTGGAAATAAAAGCAAGGAAACCATGATTTATACTTCTGTGTATGGGCTACATGACTTTTACTTTTGCGTAGAGCTCTAAGCCGTAGCGAGCATGCGCTGGTGTGCGCCAAAACACCAGTTGGCGGTGGGGTTTCTATGCCACTGTGTTAAGTTTCTGGAGAGACATGGACTAGGAAATGCACTTCAAACATTTTCGCATGTCGGCAGGTAGATTTGACGATTTGGTTCCATCTATTTTGCATCGGTGTACAGACATGGCAGAGAAGAAGCAACCTGAAATGTGTAGGGGGAAATGCGATACTACAAAGCGGACCAATCACAGTTGCTGCAGTCTGCGTCGCCGCAACGCACAAGTTACTTTTTTGGGGAGGTGCATGTCACCCTATGGCGTAGATACAACGCAGAAGTATAAAACAGTTGCTTGGTTAAAAAGCAACTGCTTATAAAGCCTGGTTGTTTAATGCAGTAAGCTGTTAAAAACAGTACAGCAGAATTGGGGACAGAATTCCTTTAGCCTTGGTAAAGTAGGAATGAATGGGACTACTACATAGTTATTAACAAACTATACAACAGAATGAACAAATGGCTCTATAAAGATTTTGCCTGTGCCCAAAGCTTGAACACATGCATACAATTCAAGGTTGCAAAAACTGAATTGGTGACAAATCAGAGAACCTGCCTGGAGGACAATGTATTCACATATAAGGAAAACTGAGAATTTAAATTTATGGAAATAAAGTTGGCATCTAAAGAACTAATGAGCATTGAGCAAATTAATCATTTATTATCTGCAAACATTGATATTTTACCTTTTGAAGGGATTAATAAAATGTACAATTGATAAGCTATGGGCAATTAACTTTGTTCTATGAACATATCATCAACACTGCACTACTAGATCAAAACCATATTACACATCCTAAGTAACGCACGAGCAAACAGAATTACTATGGGTCGCAATCCAAACCAAAAATTTTTTTTAAAAGTTTATTACCATAGCTGCAGCATCAATTTCCTTCTGTTTTTTGTCTATTACAGCATCATCATCTTTATCTTTTTCAAACTCCTTCTGACATCTGTTTAAGAGCAACTTACGGAAATTTACAGTTGCACCAGGTTTGTCAGGGATTGGTACTTTCAACTGTTGAAAGTGCAAATGAGAAAAGAAAATCCAGTAAGAAACCAACATTTTAAATTACAACACCATGTACTCTTAATTTTGCAAATTCCACATTCAATACAACTGGCCTTTGAAAAAAGACAAAAATCACCCTCTACATAAAATACAACATCCAGTGAACTGAAATATTAACCTATCATTGGATTTATTTTTGCCCTTCAATAATGGTCATTTAACAATAAACAGGAATGTATTAACAGTTCTACAGATCAAAATTTGGGTGCCACGGTAATACAATGGTTAGCTCGAGGCCATTACAGCTTGGGATACTAGAGCTTCAAGCTCAATTCCGACGTCCTCTGTAAACAAGTTTATACGTTCCTTCCCATGTGCCTGTGGGAACTGTGCCAGTTTCCTCCTACAGTCCAAATCCATGCCGGTTAGTAGGTTAAATGGTTATGAAAATTATCCTGTGATTAAACTAGGGTTAAGATCAATGGGTTGCTAGGTGGGGTGGCATGGCTTGGTGGACCAGAAGGACCTGTTATGCACTGTATCTAAAATAAATAAAAGCAGCTTCACTCTGCATTTTTAGAACAATTCACACAAGCTGCTTGTAATTCAACTGAAGAAATTATTGAATCCATTAAAGATGTGTTCAAAACACAGGCGTAAATACTTCGCAGCTGAAGAATAGTATGTATTAATCACAGCAAAGGTTTCAGCTACTACACAGATTAAATCAGTGCTTTCAAATTTCCTCTGGTTACACTCATATTCCTAAGTATTAAAAGGGTACTTACAGTAGTAAGACAGCGGCACATGTTGGCATAGGCAACAGAGAAGTTTGGTTCTGAGATTGCTTTTTCAAACACCAGATCAATAACACCTTTTAGCCTTTCTTCATTATCAATTGTCAATTCTGCAACTTGTTTCATCAACTGCTGGAACATCTGTGGTGTCAGCTTATTCAAAATACTGCGGACCTTACGGAACAGCTCCTAAACAACAAAAACAATTTTAGATTCCTCTGGCTAAACAATCACAGAAATAAATGCCACACTTTTTGTGTATACAATTTTTATATTTGCATTCATTAATCAATCTATATATAATGATCTGTTCAAGTGCTTGATGGTGAGGAGGGTGTATGGGGTGTGATTCAAGCTAGCAACTTGTAATCCAAGGAAAACTTCAGAATAGAATGAAGACTTAGTTTGCACTTGATGTTATAGACCTTAGCAAAACAGGTGTTTCTTTAAGTGAGGAATTAGGGCTAGGAGGTAGGTGATTCATCACTAGCTACTCTTGTATCACTTCAGGAAGAAAGCGACAAGTCACAAAGCAACTCAATGTGATAAAATGCTCGTCAGAAAGGGATCTACTTTCATTAAAGCAAGCTCAAGGAGAATTTCAATTATGGTGGAAAGTAAACCCAATCATACACAAGATAGGTAAAAGTATTTTCACCCATAAGCTTAATAAAGCACATCTTGCTTTAAGTATCATTTAGCTGTCAATTACAGAATTGCAGTGTTAGTTAAACAATAGATTCAGAACATCCTACTTCTATGCCAAATCTTGCTTACAAAATGTAATGTGATTCCCTCAATGCCACATACACAATTTAAAACAAAGGTTAATGGCAGTCACTTGGAAATCAACATGCTGTTTTACTCTGAATCCATTTTCAAGACTGCAATTCTATGTGGTAAGGATCACATTAATATTTCAAGGGCCCACCCTGAGCTGCCTCTAACTCTTTATAGTTACCAAAATGGAACAAAGGCACAATACAGGCAGTCCTGGGTTACGTACGAGTTCCGTTCCTGAGTCCATCTTTAAGTCCAATTTATACGCGTCAGAACAAGTACATCCGGTATTATTTAGCGTCAGTTCGTCAAACGTTTGTCTTAGTATACGGTATACATTTTACCTTTCTATGCATATAAAACACTTAAGAAACGTATGTATTCCAATAATTAAACCACTGTGCTGCTTAGTAATAGTTGTAGCTTTCATCGGGGCAGGGCATTCCACATGCTCCATTATTCTCACTTTATCCGTTATCCGTTAAAATTGTTCCGATCGTTAACTGACTATAGTCTAACGATTTTCCAATGACCAATGAAGTTTCACTTCTTTCCAAACGCTTTATTATTTCCACTTCATTTTCAATCACGATCGCTTCCCGTCAATGGAACAGAAACACTGTGGGCGGTGGGTCCCGAGCTGCGCCGGCTCCCGAGGTCCACCGGGTCCTAAGGACCACCGTACTGAGACAGGCTAAATGAGACAAGTGGGGGCTGTGCTGGGTTTGGGTACTTGTTCCTCCACAATATTCCGCATGGTAATTTTAACTGGAGGTGGCAGGTTTTTTTTTTACAAGGTCGAGTTGCGAGCTCGACATCAACCTGGCACAGATGGTACGGGAGTCACTGGATCGACATCAACCCGGCTACTGGAGCGGTCTGTCACTGGATCGAACTCACTGATCTCACTGCGCCACCAGCTGACCGGAATGGGGGGAGGGACGGGGTCAGGGCGAATCTTACTAAGAAAAACTTAAGCCAAATACAAAGTTAAACACTCAACACAGTGTCAATGGCAACGACTTAAAATGGCGTACGGAGTCGCAATCCGACTTAAAATGGCCGGCAGCATTCTCCTTCCTTGGTTCATAAGTACGAGTTGCCCGTAAGTTGGACATTCGTAACTTGGGGACTACCTGTATTGCCAAATATCCAATCAAACAAATGGAGTTTATTTTTGTAAGAATAGCTTGGCAAAATGAGAGGAAATATTAATGCCGCAATTATCTGGCAGCAGTTACAGATCCAACCAGCAGAACAAGCAAAAATTCTCCCACCGCATCACAAATCAGCATAATCATGCTCCCCAAAATCAGGGAGTTGAATTAAAAAGCTGATCAACTCAGAGCATCTCCCAACTGATTTGTAACCAAACAGTCAAAGCCTGCCATTTGGCTGCTTTAAAAATATTTTGTAATTATTAAAATTCACGTTCACCAGATAATAAATTGAGGATCAGAGGGAAAATCAACATCTAATACAAAATCTAAAAATTCTGAAGTAGAATGTCAATAATTTTTGAAATGGTTACCAGTGTTTTTATCATCTCTGGGTCATCCTCATCAAGTTGTTTCTTCACTGAAGGTTTCCAAGCATGTTCTGCCTTCTTAAGTTGTATGTCATCGTTTAGGGATACAGTTGCAATAATTTTACGAGGTTCTTTTCTCTGGCCTGGCTGAGATCTTCGTGGGCCTACACCTGAAGGCTATAAAATAATTGAAAATGCACACAACTGGTCTTTGAAGGAAAATGCTTCTTATGTGTTAGCACTGAACTATTAATTTAATTCAAATACATAATAGAAGGAATTCTGAACTACACAAAATTAAACAAAAAATTAACAAATAAAATTGTTAAGACATCATTTGAGACCAGCAATTTAGAATACATGAAATACTCCATATCAATTAGCAGATGTTTCAATATATTTGGCTTCTCAGAAGTTTGGACTATGATTAACCTCACAGTGCTTATTTAGCATTCAGCCCAAATGAGGACAGGGAACAAATAAGCAATTTTGCCATTGTGTTTTGGAAATAACTTACATCAAGTGCCTCTTGGTTCAGGAGGATGTGAGGCAAGAAAGAACTAAACACCTCAAGCGCACAGTACAATATTAAGAAATTCCAACTTATAATAGTGTAACATGTTACACTATTATGAGGATGATAGATCAAAACTTGTCAGAGATTCTAGTAATGGATGAGAGGTTATAAATATGGATGGGTTAAATGAAATTTCTCCTAGCTTCAGTTTTCAACTCCAGTAATGGAGGACAGTCAAGATGAAAGCAGTAACGATGTGAAAACCTAAAATAGAACTAAGCCAGCTTCTAAATACATAGAAATACAGAATCTGGAGATACAGTTGGTAGCCATTCACTAAAAAGTGTTATGTACAATTCTTTGTAAGGTACTACATTGAATCTTTATGCTTTAAAGATATAATAAACACAAACACCTGACAATCAATAAAAACTATTAGTTAGAAAAGGGATTGTTCAGGGAACTAAAAGTAAACTAATCACCAGAAACTGATGATTTGCTTTCCAAGCTTCTTGACAGAAGACTGCAAAAGATTACTACAAATGATGATTGTCCACAATTCTCTAGGTTTTAAGTTTAGCCTGAAAAGATTTGAAGGCATCAAATCTAATTATGCAGAAAAGAGAAAATGGAAATAGTTGGTCTAATTCAGTTGCCAAACCACACAAATTCATATTAAATGTGCAATAAGGAACTAAAAAAAATCACAAAAATTGACAGACAAAACATACACAGCAGAGTACAGAGCAAACAGGATATTGTCCAACCTCCCTTTGCAGTAAAGGCCTACTTGAAGCAATGTCTTGTTGTAAATGTACAGGGCTTTGACAAGACCCTAGTATGTGTACTGCACAGAATTCAGATCTCTACACCCATGCATTCAGAAGTTTTGGTGACTTTGTTAGATCAAAGCTAAAGATACTAAGAGTGACAACAAACATAATTTTCTCTTCCTTGGAGTTTAGAAAATAATAGCTCAGCAATTTAGAACTATGATGGAATAGGAAGACATTTTTATATGCTTAAGGTGATTTGAAGAGTACTCCAATCTTTGTATACTCAAATTTAAAAGACCTAATTGGGATATGAAAGTTCAGGATTTACCATGATCTCATTGAATGGATAAGAGGAATTGTGCAGCTTACTCCCATCTCTGTTTCCAGAGGTTAAGTCTTCCACTCTTTACAGTTCTTTTTAGTTAAACACAAGTTAGTAACATTAACATTTTTACTAAAGGTTATCAGCTTCAAAGCATAAAACTTCTCAAAAGTGAAGCTCTGACATTAACAGGAACACCATAAAGCTTTGAATGGTTAGCTACTGTACTTTCAAGCTGTTTGCTTTCATAAAATATTCAGTACTATGAAGAATTCTCATTAGTTATACCAAACGGCAGTTTTTCAAATTTGCCACAAGTGCTTGAGCTTAAATACTGAAATATTAGCAACCTTTGCAGGATGTAACCACCTTCAAATATCTGATGTTAACACTGACTGATCATAGTCTCAGAAGCTTAACTTACTGGTCCTCTTCCAATTGGCTGTCGTCCTATTTGTGCGAAGGATGGAGTGAAGTCTGGTCCACAGTTTATACCCACTAGTCGGCTTGGCTCAAGAGGACGAAGTGGTGTCTTGTTCGCCTGTATAATCAAAACACCAAATAAATACTCAATAAAGTGGAATCCAGCTTAAGCCACCCATGCAAAGCCAAGCTCAATCACCTACAGATAACCCTGTGTTTTACAACACAAATTTTGCTATTTCACACATTGACTGCAAAGAGTCAAAAGACAAGGGAAATTTACACTTACTACACAGGAGATGCCCAAAGTTGTTTCAAAGAGAACATTTTTCATGTCAAGACAGAAGTCCGTTAGCAAAACGTGCTACCAACATTTTTATATACATTTGTCATGGTATGTGATTATATACATGCTACACAAAATGGCAGGTAACACTTGTTTGACCTCACATGAATAATATTCTGATATGTGCTGCTGGAGAGTTTAGAAACCACATCCCCTCTCATTTCGACCTTCAATGATTATCTGTTCCTTTTGCTCCTTCCAGATTATACCTATACCCTCTGTCCCCAAGCTTAATCACCTCTCTCAATCCCTACTTTTCCAACTATCTGCCCTGCATCTCTAGTCTCCAACCATAAGCTGGATGCCTCTGAACAAGCTACCCTTTTAGCATTCTTTAGACAGGGAATAAATCAATGTTTGGAAAATAGAGCAGTTACATTTTGAAGTGTTATAATGTTTTTATATTTTAAAAATGCAGGATAAACTCAATACTCTATTTCAAATTGACCTAGACAAAGGCAAAAGATCCTCGTTTTATTTGGATGTGGAGGTTGAAAGAAAGATGGAGGAATAACATTACTCAACACAGGCAGAGTATTCCTCATTCTTTGAGAGAAGCTCAACCTCCACATACAAAGATTCTTTCCTGTCTACTGCTCATTTTCATTCTGACCTGGAGTGGTTTAGAACCATATTATTTGGGCTGTTTTCATTTTGCTTGATAATACCTTCCTTGCTAGAATGTTATAGTATGTCAACTAACCTTCAAAAAAAGGAACCCAATAAAAAATTAAGTAACAAAGTAACAAGAGCAAGATCAAATGATTTGTTCCACAAGGTAAATGTGATAAAATGCATTCCTGTACTACTTAGTCTATCAGAAAGACTGCCTTTTTAATATAAAAAATTGATAACAGTGGGACAGTGGTCCAAAAGTGAAATAATCTTGGAGAGCATGCAATAAGTACTGATGGATTATTAGGTACTTTCTTCAAGAAAACTAAAGTTGAAGAAAGGAATAGGATAAAGAAATACTATTTAGAAAAATAAATATCAGATTACAATGTGTAGCTTGAACCAAACACATGCACAATAGCAATTAAAAACATTGCAGACCACATCTGACTCCAGTTACTCGGAATTGAAGTGAAATTAGAAAGTACAGTACAACGTGGCTCCAATTTGAAACAGGCTGTTGTTGGTAACTAGGATGGGGACCTCAAAAATTGCTACTGACCTTCAATCCATCAAGGAAACTGAAAGGTTGAATAGGTTAGAACTTTATTCCCTGTAGAGTAGAGGAGGGGAAATTTGATAGAGGTATACAACATTATGAGGGGTATATATAGGGTAAGCAGGCTTTTTCCACTAAGGTTGAGTGAGACAAGTACTATAGGTTATGGGTTATAGGTGCAGGGTGAAATGTTTAAGGAGAACATGAGGGAGAATTTCTTCACTCAGAGGGTGCTGTGTGGATAAGTGTGGACGAGATGCCAGCGGAGGTAGATGTGGGTTGGATAAGTACATGGATGGGAGGGGTATGGAGGGCTATGGTCCAGGGCAGAATAATAGCTGGGCATAGACTAAATGGGCCAAAGGCCCTGTATCTGTGCTGTAGTCTTCTATAACTAAATAATGCTATTACAGGATAGAAGACAATTTAAACACTGCATCATAAAACACAGGGGATAAACCTGGTAAATGCAGACCATTATTTTTGTTGTAAAACGATTAGAAAACACTTAAGGACAAAATTAATTGTTACTTGAAAAAATATGGTCAAGCACAGCCAATGCTTATTAAAATATCCAGCTGGTTAGGGTAAGATAGCACATATAAAAATCTCAAAATCTTTGGAATGGCATTTTCTAGGAAGGAAAATAGGTATTCAGACCAGATCAATCAGTAGTTGGCAAAAAAGAACTGACATCAGAGAAATACTTCTATGTTCTACAATTTTGGAAACAGAAAGCATAAATTTGAAATTACTATTTAATGCCATGCTATAGTTCACAGGCAGGACAGCATAAGACAATAAGGACAGATAATTTACTGAAATGGGAGGAAGTATTTCAAATGTAAAGTAATTGGGTAAAGCCAATATGATGAGCTTGATGGTATAGTTAAATGATACAATATCAGAGACGACACACGATTAGAAAATTTTCTGGATACATATTTACAAACTCTTAAAATGGCAGAGGATGAAAGTATGCTGCACAACAGTCCATCTTTTGGTCTTTGATATGCTAAAATTGTTTCTTGAGAATTCAGCTGGAATTAGTTATGTTGAGATATGGGGAAAATCTGAATTATTCTATTTAAAAACTAAGCAGATATTGAAAATGGCGGATGAGAGGAATTCCACAGATGGACTAATAAGCTTTAAAGTATTTTTTATTTTTACTATAATAGAGATATAGCGCCAAACATGCCCTTTCAGTTGCAATGCCTAACCACCCGATTTAACCTTAGCCCAATCAAGGGACAATTTACGATGACCAATTAACCTACTAACCAACCACAGTCTTTGGACTGTGGGAGGAAACTGGAGCATCCGGAGAAATCCAAGAGCAGGACGTACAAACTCCTTACAGAGGACAGTGGAATTGAACTGACGACTATGGCATAATGGAAGAGAAGGTATCAATTCATGCAATGAACATGATAATATGCTTGAACAAGTTGGAGCTTCAGATTCAAAATTAAAATGCTGAAAATTTGCAACAGGTCAGGCAGCATCTGTAGAGAAAGGAAGTTAATGTTTCAGATAATGACTTTTGTCAGAACTTTTATAGAAAAAGTTAAGACAGTGTTAAAGGGGAAGGACCAAATACTGAAGGAAAAAATTGAGTTTTGAAGAGGTGAATAAAAAATGTGTCTATCAGAAGTATAATGGGTATTGAAGAATGAAATCACAATGGAAAAACTGATAATGAAAGCTAGATACAAGGCTATAAAGCCTAATTACCTAATATCATTCAAATCAAGATCAAGTGCAGAAGTCTGATACGTCTGCTTATTGTGACCCAGCAAGGCAACAGGTTCTTTGGCCCACTGAATCCACACAAGTCATCACTAATTCCATTGGAAAATGCAATGCTCTGCATTGGCCTACACAGAAACAATGCAGATTCTGATTCCATGGGAACGTATGATACACAGCTAAGTACGTTTGAAAAGTAATGCAATGGATTATTCAGAAAGACTGTGGGGTGGGTGGAAATAGAACTTCTAATCAAACAGCTGGCTGTATAGCAAGATCCAATAATTAAATTAATTCACAAGCTCACCACTGCCCAACTATTCAAACCACTACTCTTAACTTAATGGCTTCTGGAAACATATCTGATGACAACTATTAAGTAGTATTCTCTATACAAGAGAAAAAAATAAGTCTAAGCCTGGTCAACTATTCTTAGTCTAGTATCTCTCTCTGATTTGGATCACCTGAAAGAAATAACATAACGAGTTCAGCAAATTCTATCTTACTCAAAATATCCCTTCAATGTTCTCATCAATTTCCGAATTCCTTTCCTTAAAGCTGAAAAACTACAAATTGATGTGCATAATCCTGAAAGAGTAGGTAGAGACTTGGATTCAAAAGAGTTTAATGATAAAAACCCAGAATGACAGTGCACATATAAAAAATTCTTTTTTCCTAATCACCCATTGCAAGAAAAGCAGACGCAGATATTTTGGCTGAATAGCGTGGCCATCCCATCACAACTATTGATCACCTGATCAGAGGGGTGAAATTACAAGAAACCTAATAGATAATTGGAAACACTCATGCTGTGTGAAAGAACTTAAAGGGTCTATTCCACACATTAGCTTAGATCATATGGCAATGATATGATTCAAGTACCATTAACACATAATTAGCATATACTGAATCAAAACCTCTTTTTAAAACATAAAAACTTTGGAAAAAAACAAGCTTTATTGTACTAAGCAATAGCAGCGGTTGGCCCCAGATTAATTTTGAGAACCATGTCTGAGAATTACAATTCAAGGGCATTGAATAATATCATAATATTAACGCTGTTGTATTCCTTTCAGAACTGATCATCAGTACAATCCTCATCCACTTTTACCAATTCTTTGGTTTGAAAGGATGTTTCTTAAAAAACTATAATTATCTCTGCATCAAGTGGAGATAATCCTCAAGAGATTGTTGACTTGAGCGTAGAAATCATCTGATGTTTCTAATACTGTTACCAGGTAACTGGCATGGATTGGCATTTATTGTGATGCAGCATTAAAATGTGTTCCAGGTTAGTTTAAAATACGATTAATATGGAGGAATTATTGTATTTGATCACATCCCAGATGACAGAAAACCCCTCAATTTACCACATATGCAAAAACTCTGAAGATGGAGTATAAAGCATTAATGACATCAAGAAAGCAGATTAAAAGAGAGTAAGACTGAAATTCTTGCACACATCCAGAAAAAATATCAATGTTTACATATCAGCCACACATATTTTGTGCTGCACTCCCACTCGTCCTTTCACTCAAATGTTTTAAGCTCAGGATGCTAAAAGGAAGGCCAAAATGAGCTGAATGGGCTATTATACTTAGTGTTAAAGAGCGGCATGAGGAGTAACAAATTAACAAATT
Organism: Hemitrygon akajei; assembly: GCF_048418815.1. Taxonomy (NCBI): domain Eukaryota; kingdom Metazoa; phylum Chordata; class Chondrichthyes; order Myliobatiformes; family Dasyatidae; genus Hemitrygon; species Hemitrygon akajei. The sequence goes on from NC_133126.1 coordinate 164,038,798, forward strand.
CAACAGACTATAGAAAAATTACATTTAATCTGTTATTTAAAAACACAACACAAACTACACTTATCAAGTTAACTGCATACCTTATCCAACACAACATCGCTAATTGCTGGTAGACCTTCAGGTTTCTGCATGCTAGCAAAGATGAACTGGAAACCCAAGAGAAATTCACGGTCATATTTCTTCTTATCCTCAGGATTAAGTGGCTTCCAATTTTCTAATAGGGTAAATTACAATAGTTAAAATTGGAAATACTATTTCAGCATTAAATAACATTGTAGTTATCTTCCATTCCTTCCTCCCCATTCCCAAAAGTCATGCAACAGCCTACTTCCTTTTCAAAATGACCTGTCTAGTCAAGTTCCCTTAGTTCTAACTCCACAAGACAAAGCAATAAAATCACCCAAAACATTTGTAAACTTCACCAAATTGAAGAACATAGGAAGCCTAGAAAAACCTCCAGCATATATCAGAACCATAGTAACTAAATGATGTTATTTCATGAAGTACAGACAGTACAAACATTCAGCAACCTAAGTAACCTAATTAGATAACTTCATACTACAATTTGTTGTGCTCCTGGATGATCTGAAATTGTGTTATACTCACTCCTTTATTACATGGGCTTCTGGGATTTTTAATTTAGTGTCTTGCTGAAAAGTTACTTATAATAAATGAATGTATAGTAAGACATTGCTTTAGGATGTCAAAGACTGGGAAATAAAATTAAAATGAAACATACTGAAATATTATATTTGGATTCTCAGGAGTTGAGTCAATATAGTATCTCAAGTTACAATAGCACCAAAAGAATTAACACAAAATATATCAGACTAGTGATGTGTATATTAACTATATAAAAACATTTACCCAAGAGAACTACACTGGAGTGAATAATGTTTATTGACAGAATTGAAAATCTCAAAATAGGACAACTGATAAACCACCAGAACATGACATACCATAAGCTAAGTGGGTTTTCACTAAACCTCAATTTGGTACCAAAATTCTAGCCAGTATGGAAGACAAATTGAAGTTTATTGAAAAGCAAAAGAATGAATGAAGAAAATTTGAAATAAAATCAAAAAGTCTGGAAACACTCGCAGTGCTGACAGCAACCAGGGTTGAAATTTTAGGTCAAAGATCCTTCACAAAGCTGGGAAAGACCCAGCAATTTTGTTTTAATAGTAAAGAGGGTGGGAAGAATAGCATATTCAAGGAGACTATCTACCTAAGTGAAAAGTGGAGTTGCTACAGTGATACTGTTTTAAAAAAATGCAAATGCTCGACTGTAACTGCTCTGACTTGCAAGTTAGAGCTGTAGAGAACACAACACAGATCAAGTGAAATGACAAAAATAAAATTACAATTTGGTATCACATATGCAGGAACATCTGGATCCAGCAACATATAAGTGTTATCCAACACTAACAATATCAGAAGAGATCCTACATCCAAAACTACTGCCTTTGAATAGGTATAAATGAACCCCAAAGCACTATTTCAAAATCACACCATTTAACTTGACAATATATTTATAAACAATCTGGTCATGATTGTGGAGGTCAGCTGCATGCATAATTGGCTGCTACATTTCCAGGAACACAAACAACCTTCTGAAGACCTCATTGGCTGTAAAGAGGCATGAAAGAGAAAGGAAAAGTATTGTGTCAATGCATATTTATATCCTCAAGAAAAAAAATCCTTCTAGTCCATTTACACCAAGTGCAGAATCAATATTTTCATCCTGAAACTATCTTCATATCTTGGCTCATAAACCAGAGGTCTATGATCCAGTCCTCATTGGATCAGAGGTAGAGGGGGTCAGGAACTTTAAATTCTACTGTGTTATTTTGGAAGACATGTCCTACACCCAGCACAGAAGTGCAATTACGAAGAAAGCACGGCAGCGTCTCTACTTCCTTATGAGTTTGCGAAAATTTGGCATGACATCTCAAATGCTGACATCTATAGATGTATAATGGAAAGTGTATTGACTGGCTGTGATATTCTTGATTTGTTGACGTAACCTTTTTGGATCAGTAATAGGGATTCTTTGTAGTCGCTCACGTTCCTGGTTTAACCATTCTTCTTTGGCTTTTTGACATAAGCTTTTAACTTTTTTATCTGAGGACTTATATTCTATAGGATTTGCTTTCCTCTGTCTCCTTTCTTCTATTAGATTTTTGATTTCATCTGTCATCCATTTATTCTTTGAAGGAGTGATTTAAGTGCAAAAAAAATTTGTTTGTTTTATTGACTACACAAAAGCATTTGATAATGTGAAGTACAGTAAGTTATTTGAAATATTACAGGAAACTCTAGATCTAGACTCAAAAGACCTCCGCCTAATCAGAAATCTGTACTGGGGACAAACTGCCGCTGTAAGAATAGATGGAGAAGTGTGTCAGTTTACGAAAATCAAGAGCGGCGTTAAACAAGGGAGTGTTTTCTCCCCTGATTTATTTAATGTGTACAGTGAAACAATATTACAAAAAATAAGAGACATCTTGGGAATCAAAGTTGGCAGTGAAAACATCAGTAATTTCAGATATGCAGATGACACAGTGTTAATTGCAAGTATGGAGGAAGAACTACAAAACTTAATTGATATAGTTGTTGAAGAAAGTGCAAAAATGGGTCTACCTATCAATTGTAAAAAGACAATGTATGGTGATATCCAAAAAGGAGAATCTGCAGGCTGAGAATAAACAGGGAAGACATAAAACATGATATATTCACCATCCAAAAAAATATTATCCTTAGATGCAGAAAAAGCCTTTGATAGGATTGAGTGGAATTATCTTTTTAAGACCTTAGAAAAGTTTAATTTTGGGCCTAATTTTATTTGTTGGGTTAAATTAATCTATTTGCCTCCTACCGCTCAGGTTATTACTAACTCCCAAATTTCTAAGCCCTTTAAATTACAGCGGGGAACTAGACAAGGATGGCCTCTTAGTCCTTTACTTTTTGCTTTAGCTATAGAACCCTTAGCAATAGCACTTCGAGAAGCTAAGGACATTTCTGGTATACTAAGGGAAGGTATGTCTCATAAAATTTCATTATACACTGATGATATTTTACTTCTTATCTCTAACAAGTACAGAACTTCTGCTATTTAGGAAGCTGGGTGACACCGGATGGCAGGCGCAACATGGACATCACAAGAATAGGGATGGCAAATGACACCTTTACAAGAATGAAGAATATACTGACCAATACTAAACTAGGCATGACCCACCTCAGAGTACTGAGTTACTTTTGTCCAGTTATGTGAGTTACGTTTGTCCAGTTATGTTATATGGCTCGGAATGTTGGGCAATATCTAGTAACATGAGGAAACGAATTGAAACAGCAGAGATGTTTTTGAGGAGGATGCAAAGAATATCATGGATGAAACAAATATCTAACGAGGATGTCATGAACAGAGCAAACACAAAAGAGAAATAATGTATGAGATCATGAAAAGGCAACGTAACCATTGGACATGTGATTCAGAAACAGGAGTTAGAATGCATGATATTTGTGGGAAAGATTGAAGGGAAGAAAGAGGAAGACGAAGACAAACCATGATTGAGACACCTGATTATGATGATGATTGACTGGCTGTATAACAACCTGTTATGGAAATACCCGTGAACTGAAAATCCTACAAAAAGTAGCAGGTATGGTCCAGTCCATCGTGGGTAAATCCCTCCCACCATTGACACATCTATACAAAGCACTGTCACAGGAATGCAGTCCCTCACCACCCAGGCCATGCTGTCTTCTCACTGCTGCCATCAATGTCGTACAGGAGCCTCAGGACTCACACCACCAGGTTTCGGAACAATCATCTCTCACCTATCAGGCCTTTGTACCAAAGGGGGTTTATTTTTCCCATCATTGAAATGTTCCGATATCTATAGGCTCACTTTCAAGGACTTTTCATAATCACATTCTTGATATTTATTTTTATTTTTTAGTATTCTTTCTTTGCAGTTTGTTGTCTTTTGTATACTGGTTGAACGCCCTAGTTGGTTTAGTTGTTCATTGATTCCATTATGGATTGAGTATGCTCACAGGAAAATTAATTTCAGGGTTGTATATGGTGGCATACACTAAATAGGTGGCATACAAAAAATAGATCTATTTTTAAGCCTGTACTTTGATACTTTCAATCTTCTACCTTCCACTGACCACAGAATGCCTGTTTTGACTTTCCTTGCCAATTTTATCTACATCTTGAAACTTTCAAACCTCATAGCTGATAAAGACAGCTGATTTATAACATCAATTCTTTTGCCATCCGAAGGTGTTGCCTGGCTCTTTATTTTTTTCATATTTACTGAATCAACAGTGACAATTACGGGCAGATTCAGTCACTTGATCCAAGGAGTGCAAAATGCAAGAGATACCATAAACTGTCTCACCCCTTTTTACAAAAGTACATGAGAAAGCATTCTGGCTTTCATGAAAGTAGTTACCCAACAATAAAGAGTATGTATCTTATGTAGAGGTTACCAAATGTAGATGTTACATATCTAGTTCCAAGAATCCTTACCGGTAAGTACTATACCCAAATTGATTCAGTCAAGACAATTTGCCTTAAAAAAGTTGACAAACAAAACTACAAAACTGAAATCAGAGCTTCATAGTAAATTGTTCCAGACACAAAAATTTAGCTATAAACAAAGCATTAACATAATTAAATATTTCTCACAGAAGCAGCATAATAGAGTAGGGCAAATTGCCCTAACAGCTAACAGTCTCATTGCATAAATGTCATAGCTACTTTCAACAGGGAAAACCACTTTCTGCTTTTTACCCTGAACTCCCAAATCCTTAGTTGTATATGGAAATAAATTAAATGACCATGCAATTTGTTTTGGCTCTATATTCAGCCCATTGATCTTCAATGTGTGTGTGTGGGGGGGGGGGGGTGAGAACAAGAATACAGATCAGCACCTTAAGTACTTCCAATATTTTTGCCTAGTGTTCAGCTAAAACACAAATTTATATTACTTTATCTCCACCTTGTGGCAAACAACGACTTAACTTGATAAAAGGCAAGATAGTGAAAGAGCTCAGAACAATAAGTAGCAGAGTCTGGCAGTTTAAATTGTGCTCAGATCAATGGATACGTAATAGACTAAAAAGTAGAAAAAAGGGGTCAATTAAGAACCCTTTGTGCCAGTTACTTTGTGCCCCCATTTCTATTTTGCTTTCAATAACACCTTCATCAAGTTAGATGTTTTCCATTCAGCAAAGTTACAGTCCCATCCCAAGATCCATTTTAATGTTTTGTTAAAAAATAATAACTTACCTTCCTTATATTGATATTTTTGATCTGACAACTTAATTCCATCTGGCTTGACATTTTCTACATCTTGTTTATCCTCCTTCTCCTCCCAGGTTTCCTCTGGTTCATCACGAGCCGGAGCAATTGGCTCAGCCACTTCAGTAGGTACAGCGGCAGGCTGGGCAGCAGACTCAGCTGCAGGCTCTTTGAATTGAGGCTGCAAAAAAAAACAATGAGTATGAAAGTTGTGTTTCAGATAAATGGCTGCTAACTATTTGAGAAGCATATCCTAAACACTAACTTGGATTTCATTATGCCATCTCCCCCAATCCTGAAAACGCTCAACCTTCGCAATTCCATGGAATAAAGAATTCATAAGATGCATCGCTCTGAACAAATTACTTTCAATCCTAAAAGGACTATTCCCTTCACCAAGTGTTCGATATCCCTTAACCAGGAAAGATAACCTCCCTTCAACTGCCCTTGTAAGGCCCCATCACCCTCTCCTTATACTATTCTAGGAAAGACGCAGGCAAATGTTTGTTCAATAGCAAGTAAATTATTTTATGTAGTAATTAAAAAGACCAACCTGTTTTTAATACACAGTATACAGTATGTCCACAATAACCGGGTGTTCTCAGCAAGGCCATACACAACTATAGAAAGATGTTGTTCTTGTACTCAAATTTTAATGTAATAAAACTCAAAGGCCTTCATCAACCGTGGGATTGAGTTTAAGAGCTGAAAGGTAATGTTACAGAATGTATAGGACCCTGATCAGACCCCACTTGGAGTACTGTGCTCAGTTCTGGTCACCTCACTACAGGAAGGATGTGTAAACTATAGAAAAGGTGCAGAGCAGATTTACAAAGGAAGTTGCCTAGATTGGGGAGCATGCCTTATGAGAAAAGAACATAGAACACCTACAGCACAATACAGACCCTTTGGCCCACAAAGTTGTGCCAAACATGTCCCTACCTTAGAAATTACTAGGCTTACCCATAGCCCTCTATTTTACTAAGCATCAGGTACCTATCCAAAAGTCTCTTAAAAGACCCTATCGTATTCACCTCCACTACCGTTGCCGGTAGCGCATTCCACACACTCACCACTCTGCATAAAGAAACTTACCTCTGACATCTCCTCTGTACCTACTCCCCAGCACCTTAAACCTGTAGCCTCTTGTGGCAACCATTTCAGCCCAGGAAAAAGCCTCTGACTATCCACACAATCAATGCCTCTCATCATCTTATACACCTCTATCAGGTCACCTCTCATCCTCCGTCACTCCAAGGAGAAAAGGCCAAGTTCACTCAACCTGTCTCATAGGAGGTTAGTTTTTCTTCCACCCCCCCTCCCCCCACACACACACACACACAGAGTGGCGAGTGTGTAGAATGGGCTGCCGGCCATTGGTGGAGGAGGAAGATATGGTAGGGTCTTTTAAGAGGCTCCTGGATAGGTACGTGGAGCTTAGAGGGCTATGGGGAACTTTAGATAATTTCTAACTAAATACACGTTCGGTACAGTATTGTGGGTCAAAGGTCTGTATTGTGCTATAGGTTTTCTATGTTTCTGTGTAATTTGCCTTCCTAGCTGCTTTTGGATATTAGCATTAAGTAACATGAACTGATCCCTTTGAGTGTCATCTCATGATGTATCAGCCCCTAAGCATCAGCAATATTGTTTCTCTGCCAATGTAGGGAAAAAACCTGTCATGCTTTTGCCTGCTGTCTCAGTTTGTCCAAAATCCCATAAAGCCTCTGGACTATGCAATCCCACTTTTGTGCAATCGAACTTGGATTTTATTTTTCCTTCAGTAAAATCTGTAATTGAACCTGAAATACATTTCCAACCCAAGACATGCCCTTTCATTCCTCTTAGCCAAGTCTTTTACTACAATCCTTTTCATCAAGTCATGGCGAAAGCCTTCTGTAAATCCAAATGCAAGAATTTTCTGGTTCCCCTTTATGCAGTCAACAAGATTCACCCTTAAAACTCCAAATTTCACTATTTTCTCCAATAGTAAGCAACTTGACAGGTCAGTGGTTCCAAGTCTCAAACAAGGAAGTCTCAATTCTCAATCTGTAGACACTATCACAGATACTGAACAGTGTCCTGCATTATTCTTACAGCCAGAATATAGTGAAAACTCTTGGGGTGGATGGGGGGTTACTTAATTTCTTTCTTTAAAAATTTTTTAATTTTTTTTTAATTAAAGCCAAATTAACGCCATCTGCTCACAGCAATCTTGATGTACAAAGTCAACCTCAGACAGATCAGTATTCCATGAAACTGTGGAGATCTGAAGTGAGACAGTAACAGCAATCAAATTCAGATAGCCACCACTTAATGGTCTTTACCCAGGGAGCCAAGACCACCATTAATAGGTCATTCAGTAGGCCAACTGGATTGGCATTTGAATTAAATCTTGATGCAGAAAATAGTGTCTAAACTTCTCAGCATGTTACCATAAACACAAGACCCCATCATATACAATTAATACTTTGTGATATATATTGTGTATGGAAGATATGTATGCTTTATATTTTAAACAAACTTCATGGTCATTGCACACCAGCTACCACATCGGTTTGGAGTGAGGAAATGCCAAGGAGGTCCAAGGTAACACAGACCAGACGTGCTCACTGCCCAGATATGTAGACACAAACCACATGCTCTTTCACTCAATTCTGCCACTCCCCTGCCAAAACTCCCTCCTCCAGATACCCCCTTCCTTAAGACCCCTTTTCCTAAAGCCTCTTCACTCGGTCCCATCCCCTTTCAACTCTCAAAACAAGTATCAGTATTTATATCAGTAACAAGAACAATCTTGCCAGAGGTCTGAAATTCAAAAGGATCTGAGCAACATCTGCATTATAATACACTTCCAGCAGAGGGTTCAAAAGCTAGGTAATTCCACAACCAGTGATGAAGTTAATTATTGCACATCTTAGCAGATGTATGATACAGACACTGACAGTCTGGATCCTGCATGTAAGTAGTATTTCTAACTCGTGCATTACGTTTAAGCCCAAATACCTCTTTGAAAGCATCAAGCAGGTCTCCAACTGCCTCTTTTTTGTTTAAGTCCTTCATTTTCCTCTTCTTCTTTGGCACCGATACAGCCGCAGCTGAAAAAGAGAAATGTCTTCAGTGAACTGACAACACGCATAAACAATGGCTGAGAAACGCGATCATTCTATAATAATTAGCAAAGGTAAAGCCCATTAAGGATCAGCATGACTATGATCTTAAATTTAACTGCAAACTGAGAACTAACTTCACATTTGAACAATTAAATGTTGAATTATGAACAATAGGTTTAAAAGCTCAGTACACGAGAACAATACAAAGTAATCTTCCCCCCAACTACTCTTCTGTTCCAGTACACATGGCTTTCGATCCTCTCATTGCTCAAGAATGTATCAATCCCTTCTTTAAATATATCTGGTTTCCAAAGACACACTACCCTCCAAAATAAATTCCTGTGCAACTCAGTTTTAAATAAGTCCTATTCTTACTGTTTCCTCATTTAATTGCACCTCTTGTCAACATTTACTGTTACACCTTGACGATTTTGTATGTTTCAATAAGATTAGCCACCGTTCATACTTCAAGGAAATCAGGTCTAACATTTTTAGCTGCTCACCATAAGACAAACCTATTGTCCCAGAAATTGGCTTACTGGACTACCTCCAATACTAATACACTTTTTGTTATGGGGACTAAAGCTGTGCACAGTACTTTAGGCCCAGCATCACCAGTACCCCATATTAGAGTAACAAATACTGGCAACATTGGCAGACTGCTATTCTGGTAATAATCTATCCTGAAAGAATTCTCAAATTATTGGGAACTGATTTTTGTAGTAGATAAAATCTTCTCACAGAGAATTTGTGAAAAAAGAAGAAATGTACAAGTTACATATCATGATACTTGCATAAACGAAAAAGATGTTATGAAAAATCATGATCTGAACTCTCTTCAAAGAACGCACACCTTCCTGGAACACAGAGGCCGCCTATACTTCTCTGTATTTCAACCACAAGGCTAATTTACTATTTGCTGGGCTTAAATGTTAACCATGAAGACTGATGCCAAGTACTGGCTTTAGTTTAGTTTGCTTCCTATTATTAATCCTCAGCTCCACTCAACAGGTTTCCGATATTTAATTTAGCCAGCATCTTCCTTTTTATATATGCAAGTTCTTGCTGTTTGTTTTGAAATGCCTGTTTAGCCCGAATTAATTCTCTTGTTTTATTAGCTATTTAGCTCAGGAAAAAATTGTAGCCCTCTAAACTGACATCTGATGTTACTACTTTGTATGCTTTAACTCTTGATTTAATATTTACCTTGAAAAGATTTACCAAAAAGATTGTTTATCTTTCTGAATGTGACTAATCTCAACTTCAGCATTATGAAATGGCAACATATATATCTGCCAAAATGGATTGAAAATTCAAATGCAGCATTTAGAAGTAAAAAGCAAATTAGATATGTAAATAAAAATAAACCTGCATGACTAAGAAGAAAGAAAATGACTGAGTTGTTATCATTGGGTCTTATCATTTGGCCTTCTCTACTGTAAAACAGGTTCTGTTAATTCATTATTATTGTTGTTAAGAGTAGATCACTTGAAGAGTGCCTAGACTCTGCATATCTACACTGAGAAATGTTGGTGAACTGCATCAACCTACCATTAATATCACTATTAGTACTTTGATAGCATAATTGCTACCATATTACTCTGGACAAGACTGACAATATTAGAATAATATGCCGTAATTTCACTTGAAAGCCATGGCTCTATTTCACTCTGATTCCACTGACTCTGACCTCCTGCACCCCGTCCAGTCAAAACTCAATTCAATTAAGATGTGGTTTGCCTTAATGACAAAGGAATAATATTCATAACTGTAGTTTTCCTTAAAAAAAAACTTTTAAACCTGGAGAAAATATACCAATGCTTATGTCCAGAAATAAAGGACAAGCAGACAGCATTATCTGTCAAACCACATGGTGACTAGTGGTGTTCCACAAGGGTCTGTGTCACAATAGATTCATTTTATGTTATATGTCAATGATTTGGATGATGGAATTGATGGCTTTGTTGCAAAGTTTCCAGACAATAGCAAAGATAAGAGGGACAGGCAGTTTTGAGGGAGTAGAGAGGCTGCAGAAAGACACATTAGGAGAATGAGCAAAGAAGTGGCAAATGGAATAGTGTTGGGAAGTGTATGGTTCATGCACTTTGGTTGGTAGAAGAAATGGAAGGGTTGACTACTTTCTAAATGGAGAGAAAAGGCTGAGGCGCAAAGGAACTTCGGAGTCCTTGTGAAGGATTCCCTAAAGGTTAATTTGCAGGTAAAGTCTGTAGTGAGAAAGACAAATGCGATGTTAGCATTAATTTCAAGAGGACTAAAATTTAAAAGGAAGGATGTAATGTTGAGACTTTATAAAGCACTGGTGAGACCTCACTTGGGAGTACTGTGTGCTATTTTGGGCCCCTTCTCTTAGAAATTATGTGCCGAAACTGAAGAGGGTTTAAAGGAGGTTCACGAAAACGATTCCAGGATTGAATGGTTTGTCATATGAAGAGCAACTGAATTCAATAGAATTCAACTGAATTCAATAGAATTCTGAAGAATAAGGGGTGACCTCATCGATAGAGTGGAGGTGGGGAGGATGTTTCTTATGGTGGGAAAGTCTAAGACTAGAGTAGAGCAGCCTCAGAATACAGCAGTGACCTTTTAGAAGAGATGTAGAGGAATTTCTTTAGCCAGTGATGAATCAGTGGAATTTGTTGCCAAAGACAGCTGTGGAGGCCCAGTCCTTACAGTGGCATGCAAAAGTTTGGGCACCCTGGTCAAAATTTCTGTTACTGTGAATAGCTACACGAGAAAAAGATGACCTGATCTCCAAAAGGCAAAAAAGATGACACATTTCTTTAATATTTTAAGCAAGATTGCTTTTTTATTTCCATCTTTTACAAGTTTCAAAATAACAAAAAAGGAAAAGGACCCTAATTAAGGTCTGAGAGCTTGGTAAAAGTTATCTGAGAGCTCAAATCTCTTAGGGTTCCCAAAATTTTGCATGGTGCTCCTTTCCTTTTTCTCCCCACTCTAAAATTGTACAAAACAAAAATAATACACTACCTTGCTTAAAATGTTGAAAAAATGTTTCATCTTTAACTTTACGACTTTTGGAGATCAGTTCATCTTCTACTCACTTAACTATTCACAGTAACAGAAATTTTGACCAGAGGTGCCCAAACTTTTACATGCCACTGTATGTATACTTACAGCAGGGGTTGATAGATTCTTGACTAGGCAGGGTATGAAGATATACAGGGCAGAGAGACAGGAAATTGGGGCTAAGAGGAAAAATAGATCAGCCATGATGAAATGGCTGAGCAGACTCGATGGGTCAAATGTCTTAACTCTGCTCCTATACTTTATGATCTTATGTAAAGACATAAGCTTCAATTTCACTCCATGTCACATTAGGGAAGATAAGAAATTTAAAAGCAATAGCATTTAACTTCAGCTCGTGTTTCCACCTACATCCTTTCAGAATGCAAGACATCAACACATACTTAACATTAAACTTTCCCTGTGATGCTGTACAATTCTCTCAATATTTATTACTAATACCTTGCATAGAATTGTCATTAGTCTGTGATAACACAGCTGCTGATGGCAAAGGATCTTGCGTTTGGTTTTCTACAGAGTCCTCCGCCTCCTCTTCCTTTTCTTTCTCCTTCTCTTCTTTCTCTTTCTCCTCTTTCTCCTTGGGACATGCCAAGACTGTTTCATTCTCTTTAGATTTCAATGTTTCAGGCTCAGAAATGGGACTAATATGAGATTCCTGCTGAGCATCTGAAACTTCTGATTCCTGCTCTTTTGAAGGCTCTAGGCCATTAGTCAATTTTGGTTCTTCAGGTTGTGCAATAGGTGAATCCATTACAGGTTCAAGTGAGGGTTCAAGTGAAGGCTCAGATTCTTGATTAGGCTCAACTTCCTGTGTTGGCGTAAAACCATTACTTTCAACTGTCAAGACTTCCGTGCAAGATTCATCTGGAATCACTTCTTCTTTCTGTAGCTCTTGTACCTCTGCTTCACTTTTCTGCGTTTCTTTAGCTACATGTGGCGAAGTAGGAGGTTCTGCCAAAGGGTTCATTTCATCACCACCACCATCAAGTGGCGCAGAATCTGTTACCGTCACATCACAAGATATTGCAATGTTTGTAGTGTCCTCTGGCTCTGTGATTGGAGTTTCCTGGACTTCTTCAGAGTCTGTTTGTTTAGTGTTGTTTTCAGATTTGTCTCCTACAATTTCAGGCGAAACAGATTTCTCAAGTTGGTTCAGCTCTTCTAATGGTTTAGATGTCACAACAGGAGACTTTGGTTTGTCTATGAAAATGAAAAAAAAAGTTATTAGAAACATCAAAGAGAACTCAAAACTGAGGAGAGACATCATGGTGAAGATGATAATTGTCTAGATAAGCCTCAGATAAAGTCAAAGTCAAACTTATTATTGAAACACGTGTTCGTTACTAAATACTACCTTGAAATTATTTTCCTGCAAGCATTTAAAGGAAAATAAATACAATAGAATTTAAAAACACCAAAGGCTGACAAACCAATGTGAAAAGTTAAGGCAGATTGTGTCCAATTGTGTAACATTTGAGTATTTGAATTTATGACTTTAATACTTTAAAAATTCAGTAGCCATCTTGTACCACCGAAGAACATCTACCACAATCCAGTAATTAAACATTTACCAAAATTCAAACAAACTTTGCACTTCAAAAGACAATCAGCGTCCATGCAAGGAAATAACTTATAATTTACTATGAATTTTTTTAATTGAATTATATCAGTCCTGTGGTGGTTAGTCCAAAAGCAGTTGCTTGCAGTGCGCTTGTGCTCCACATAACTGAAGAAAATTGGCACAAGCATCAAAATGATAAATAAGTAAACTTAGTAGTAATAAATTAATCAAGCTCCCAGCAATGGAAATTGAAGTTCAGCAGTACGAGACGGTAAATTATTTGGATACAGTTACTTGGAAAAGCTCCCCCAAAGCTTGAATTAAAAAAATCAATTACAAGAATATACTAGGAACCAAATCGCAACACATTTGGCAGTTTGGTTAATGACCATCCAAACCGAAAATGTACCATCATTTTGTCGACATTATCAAACTGTTACCTCATTCCAATGTTGGGCTGAATAGCTGAGCTTTTCAACTCACCTGGCCGGATGACAACTGGCACCGGATGAGGACTTTCCCCATTTGCCTGTACAGCACCACCTCCTTCTAAACTTCCTGCAGACTGTTAAATGAGAAAGACTGATATAAACTTCACTTAATATCTTTAATATCGAATGTTTATATTCCCTTGAAATCACTTGACATCTATTTAAAATTTCAATCAGAGGTTATAGCTTTTCTTAGGACATAGGAAGCATATTTTGTGCACAAAAAATACCCAAATAAGAATCAGTGTCAACCCAACAGAAGCTGCTAGAAACATCAGCAATACCATTTTAATTTTTATTACTTTTGACAGCACAAGTGTTGGTGTGATAGTGGGAATAATGTAGGACCAGGTGCTGATGAGTGGTTGACAATCAGTATCTCGGTGGGTCCAAGCTGTCCCTATATAGCATCTCTGATGCTCTACATGTCACACATTTCATACGGATACTTTAACTCAACAGTTTATATTATACAGCATTCCCAGGTGTTTCTAATGCTTGGGGGAAAAAATTCACTCCCTGCCTTCCATAGAACAGAGCACAACAAGCATAGTTAAAGGCCTTTTGGGCCAAAATGTTGTGCCGACCTTTTAACCTTCAAGATCAATCTAATCTTTCCCTCCGACATAGCCCTCCATTTCATTTCTAACTCTCTCAGTCCTGATTGGGTCATTGCCCTAAAATGTTAAACACTTCTCTTCACAAATGTTGAGAATACTATTCCCAGCGTTTTCTATTTTTAATCTGGAGTATCTTACAAGAGTGTAATAAACGTTGTAAGTTCCATATATTTGTAACTACAGTCTAAATGGGTGACAGATGACAGATTAAAATTCAAACTGACAATCTAAGAAAAGCAACTGTAAATCTGCAAATATAGCAAAATCAAGTGAAACTATAGAAAGCAAGCTTCGAGAATTATCAGCACTATGCACCAAAAAAATCTGCAACACAACAGATAAAAGATTTTCAAAAATAAAATAACATTTGATTTGCGGCTTATTTCTTATACAATCTAATATGATGTTCTTAATGGTACACAAATATTGCCAATTAGGTAAAATATTTCTAATGCTTCTTTCAATTATAAAACTAAAAATAGGCAATGCCACATCGGGAAAGTAAAAAACATGAGCCAAGCCGAGTTTCTACAAGCACAACAGTAGGATCCATCAGCCAACATGTATCACTTACCTGTGGCGGTGTTGGAGTAGAACCGGATCTTCCTCCAGACATAATCTCTTCTGTGATATCTTTTCCACCCTGGTTTGGATCCCGAATCCGGATCTAATAAGCAAAATATCCATAAAATAGATGCATCAAGGGACCTTCCTGCTTACGAAAGTTGTCAATGAGGAAGAAATCTATTAAATTGACACTTCACTTTGCTTGATCTATCCTCTAAAGTGGCTTCACATTAGTGAAAAGCAACATCTCTGGCAATAAAGAATAGGAGCAACAAAAAATGAAAACGTTACTTCTCTGCATCACAAATTGAAATAAAATTGAGGGGATTCTACGGTGAACTTTACTAAGTATGAGAAGTATGACATAATTATTCTTATTTATTCTACCCAAAAGGCCAATAAAGCATCAGACAGATTATTGTACAAGAAATGACAAAGCCAGTTTTTAAAAAAACAGCAATTCTGTAGTAAATGCTTCCACATATTAAGAGCTCAATGGATATAATTTCATGTGGCTACCTTTAAGTCAACTCAAGATGTCTAAGCTGCAAAACTATTTTACACAGGAGAGTAAAGCAAAAATTAAGTAGTCTGCGTTTCCATCTGTTCCATAGTTCTTATAGACCATGGAACCTTCTTCCAGCTGACTTCAGAGTCACCCATATGCCTTCTGGCTAACTCTAGCCGAGACTGCATGAGTGCTCCCTCCCCAAAAAAACAGTGGCTTTCAACAGGTTGTAAAACAATAAAAGATGAAAACTTCCGGGGTGCCGGGGGGAATACTTTTTATAAGCATTGTATTTCCACAATCATTTATGGATTTAAAACTTCACTTCTTTGTTCAGACGGTAGTGAACCTATGGAATTCTCTACCCAACGGTTCTGGAAGCTACACACATAAAATGCTGGTGGAACACAGCAGGCCAGGCAGCATCTATAGGGAGAAGCACTGTCGACGTTTCAAGCCAAGACCCTTCGTCAGGACTAACTGAAAGGAAAGATAGTAAGAGATTTGAAAGTAGGAGGGGGAGGGGGAAATGCAAAATGATAGAAGACCGGAGGGGGTGGGGTGAAGCTGAGAGCTGGAGAAGGGAAAGGATAATGGGACGGGAGGCCTAGGGAGAAGGAAAGGGGGGAGGGGAGCACCAGAGGGAGATGGAGAGCAGGCAGAGTGATGGGGAGAGAGAGAGAGAGGGAAAAAAGGGGGTGGGAACTAAATATATCAGGGATGGGGGAAGAAGGGGAGGGGGGCATTAACGGAAGTTAGAGAAGTCAATGTTCATGCCATGAGGTTGGAGACTACCCAGCGGGTATTTAAGGTGTTGTTCCTCCAACCTGAGTGTGGCTTCATCTTGACAGTAGAGGAGGCCATGGATAGACATATCAGAATGGGAATGGGACATGGAATGTGTGGCCACTGGGAAATCCTGCTTTCTCTGGCAGACAGAGCATAGGTTTCTGATGACATGAACACTGACTTCTCTAACTTCCATTAATGCCCCCCTCCCCTTCTTACTCCATCTCTGATATATTTAGTTTCACCCCCCCCCCCTTTTCCCCCTCTCTCTCTGCCCATCATTCTGCCTGTTCTCCATCTCCCTCTGGTACTCCTCCCCACTTTCCTTCTCCCTAGGCTTCCTGTCCCATGATCCTTTCCCTTCTCCAGCTCTGTATCCCTTTTGCCAATCACCTTTCCAGCTCTTAGCTTCACCCCACCCCCTCCAGTCTTCTCCTATCATTTCGCATTTCCCCCTCCCCCTCCTACTTTCAAATCTCTTACTAGCTTTCCTTTCAGTTAGTCCTGACGAAGGGTCTCGGCCCGAAACGTCAACAGCGCTTCTCCCTATAGATGCTGCCTGGTCTGCTGCATTCCACCAGCATTTTTGTGTGTTGCTTAAATTTCCAGCATCTGCAGATTTCCTCGTGTTTGCTTTTAAGTTCTGGAAGCTCATTTGCTGAGTTTAACCAAGGCAGGTGGATAGAAAGACTTTTACATTTTGAGAAAATTAAGAGATGTGATAGTGCAGGAGGTATAATTATCTTAGTGTGTTGCTGGTCTATTTTTATTTTCAATCACAATGAAAATCCACTGAGTACAAGAAATGGAAACAACAAAGGCAGATTACTGGACAAAATACTAGGTATCCCACAAACAATAAACCAAGGGAGCAAGTCCGAACATCAACTTTATGCTCTTTAGTTCAACAGAGACTAGATCAACATGACATTAAGCATTCTGGTACAAAGGCCAACAATCTTCACCACCCTAAACATAAATAGCAGTGTGCCCTGCTCTATATACAAAAAGCATTACAGAAAAAATTGAAGTACCATGGAAAAAGATGGGAAATGGGCTAAACACAAACAGGAGAAAATCTGCTGATGCTGGAAATCCAAAAAACACACACAAAATGCTGGAGGAACTCACCAGATCAGGCAGCATCTATGGAAAAGAGATCAGTAGATATTTTGGGCTGATGCATTGACTATACTCTTTTTCATTGATGCTGCCTGGACTGCTGAGTTCCTCCAGCATTTTGTATGTGTTGCTTGAAATGAGCCAAATACAGGATTCATGTTGGGTAAGATGGCACCATTAAGTGCAACTGTTCACATGCAGTTCCGATGCGAATTATCAAATATTCCTGCTCAGGACTACTACAGCTGAAATCCAGAATCATTGCCATGTACTTCAGTAGCCAGCATCATTTTAAAATGCTTTCTTTTTTAAAAATCTGTTGATGAACTTCTGCTTTGAATCAGTGGACTCGACAACATTCAGGGATTCATCTTCAAGTCTGAATGAATACTCCACAGTTTGTCATGTGCCTTCGAGAACATTCTGGACATACCCAAACCAAAAACTGTGGATGAACCAGAAGATTCATAATCTGCTGGGGGCTAGATCTGTGGCACTCAAGACCGGTGATCCAGAACTATATTAAAAAAAATCCAGACACAACTGACAGAAGACTATTTTAAAGGTTTTCAGTTGAAGATGGGAGTCCAAATCAGGTGTATATCAGCTCTGGCAGGCCACTGCTTCCTTCAAAGCAAAACCTATCACGAATGGGTGCGATGCTTCATTCACAGATGAACTCAACATCTTTTATGCACTCTTTGAAAGGCAGAATTAACTAACACCTGTGTGAATCCCTGCAGCATCTGGTGACCTTGTGATCTCTGTCTCGGAAGCTGATGTTAGAACATCTTTCAAAAAGGTGAACCCTTGTAAGGTGTCAGGCCCAGCTGTACTTGACTGGGTTCTGAAAACCTGTACCAACTGGTGGGACTGCTCAAAGACATCTTCACTGTTACAGTGAGAGGTTTCCAGCTGCTTCAAAAGGGCAACAGTCATACTAGTGCCCAAGAGCAAGGTGAGCTGCCTCAATGACCAACAACCAGCGACACTCACATCTACTGTAATGAAGTACTGGTCGTGGCTAGAATCAACTCCTACCTAAGCAAGGACCTGGACCTTGCTAGGTGTAGAGAATGTAGAAGAGATTGGGTGGTTAGTCACAGTTCAAACGTTGACAAATTTATAGATGGGGACACAACTGTTGTCAGCAGAATTTCAGATAGTGATGAGGTACCATCAAGGAGTGAGATAGATGAGGTAGTTGAGTGGTGTTGCAGCATACAACCTTGCACTCAAGGGCAGTAGGACCAAGGAACTAGTTGTAGGTTTCAGGAAGGTGAAGTCGGAACACACAGTCTTCATCGAGGGATCAGAAATGGAGACGATCAGCAGTTTCAAGATACTGGGTGTGACATCTGAGCACCCAACATATTGATGCAATTACAATGGCAAGACAGCAACTATATTTCATTAGGATGGTTGCATCACCGTCTGGTATGGAAGCCCCATCATGGGCATCAGCCTCCTCAACATCAAGGACACCTTCAAAAGGTGATGCCTCAAAAAGGCAGCAGCCATCATTAAGGAGCCCCATCACCAAGATACCCCTTTTCGCATTGCTCCCTTCAGAGGTGGTACAAGAAGACATACACTCAATGTTTCAGAAGCAACTTCTTGCCCTCCATCATCAGATTACTGAATGGACAATTTACCAATGAACACTACTTATTTTTCTTTATTTTTAAAAAAAAAGAAACTTAGTATAATTTATTACTTATTGTTATCTATTGCAGTGTACTACTGCTGCACATCACAGTTCTCAACATATGCCAGAGAGATTAAAACAGATTTTCACTGGCCCCGACAAGAAGTCTAACAACCGTATGCCATTACTTAACTTGAAAAACAAGAGGATGACTAATTAGGAACAAAATCACAAATCACTGGATCGAAACTCGTTACAGGGAAATTGAAATAGATACTTCAGTATAACACTGAGGACTGGATCAACAGGTCAGCAACTGATGAGGTAGACTTTTGATCAAGCCATTAATCAGAGTCCCTATCTGTTCAAGCAGGTGTACTGGATTGCATTGTGTTACAAGGAACTACAGCTATGTTATCTGCCTGTTCTTCAAAGAAATACATTGATAAAGTTCAAGCTGGGCAAATTAAATGAAGTTTTGCTTTGCAAAACTAAGCAAATTGATAACAATGAATAGAAATTCCATGTGAATATATGCATAGTCTGCCACTTGACTCAACTGGCCAGAGTTCACAGTCAAACAAATCATTAAATTTACTTTCCCCTCCCCGCTTCTCTTCAAAGGTCAAAGTTACTGCAAAAAGGCAGACTGGTGTTTACCAATGTAAGAATCCTTTCAAAGGACTGGAATCACACTTTTGCTATGTTTCTTAATCTTCCAGGCTCAAAGCAAGTGGGTAAGTCTTAATCTTCAGCAAAAAAAATTTCTAGTTCTTTATTAAAAATGTTTCAAATGATTTTTTTTTCTTGCTCTCACCAATCCAATCTCAAGTATTTTGGAAAGTTCCACGGTCATGAAAAATGCTCAAATATTACAGCTCATAACTATTTTAAGATGACTGCTTGAAGTTCACCAGGAAACTACTCTCAATTTGCAAAAATAAACTATTTAAACTGTGTCAAATTATTAAACTTATTGCGAGTAATGGCAATAATTTTCAAACTGCACTCTAAGTTCTATGTCCCTCCATAGATTAGCCTCTCCATTTTCCTTGTAAACTCTTCCCATCCTACAAATCTTTCAGATCCTTGTTCCTCCAATTCCATGCTCTTCCATACCCCCAATGTCTTTCATCCCTTCTATCTGCAACAGTCAATGAATTATCAATTAGCTTGGTTATTCCCCTCGCAGAAGAACTACTTTGGAATAAGTTAGAAAATGACACTAAACAATAATGCGAGAGGTTAGGCAACATAACTACACAAACACAAAATGAGAATTGTGCAGATGTACCAGGCACAGCAGATCCACGGGAAAGAGCTTAACACTGATCCAAAATCAACAGTGCAATTTTAAAGTTCTAGTTAACGGATGTGAAAACATGAGATGGCACTATTAAAGGAGCCAGTGTACAGATTAGGCCAGATCTGTTAAAATCTCCATGACAGCAAGATAAAAATCTCTTGGTCCCTACAAGCACTTATTAAATGCAGAGCTCGTTGTTGGACAAGCACCTCCTTTGACCATACAGTGGCCTTCATTCACAAACTATAATTGCTGCTGCTATTCTAGGTATTACTTCACTCCAGGTGCAACATGGAGAGCATTGCAGGCAAGGGGACAACCATGTCAACAAGTAAATGGGATAAAGAATCTGCATTTGGGCTCAATGCAAACCCCAAACTTCCATTCTAATGCCACACACAAAGACAGACCGGTTGCTCTATCCAACCCCATTGCTTGTGTCAGACTGCAGGCTACAAATCCTAGAATCGCATTGCTTCTTAAAACTCTATAAACCACAGTTAAATTACCAATTTTATTTTAAATTAACATTAAATAATTAACATTTTTCATTAAGTATGCTAAACATGAGTATCCTTGATGTAATATTGTTAATAAAATTGCCAAAATAAAATTGGCATTGTAAACTATATTTTTGTCAGGAAGTAAAGGGGACTAGAACAAGGACTTTCTCATCAATCCCAGCATCTCATATAAAAAATTACTGCAGCCAATTTAGAAGCATGAAAGGCAGTCAATTTTCAGTAGAAGGATCTTCACTGATAATGAAATTTGCCTGTAACTTAAGTTTCATGAGAATAATGCAATATTGTAGAATTTGTAATAACCAACCCAAGAGAATGACAGTTTATCAAAGACATACCTGCTTCCGTTCTCTTTTTGGAGGCATTTGTGGCTGTGTAGGATTTATCATAACAGTGGCAGGTGCCACTGGTGTAGAATATGGTTGCACTCCCTGTGTTGCTGGATAATAGGTTCCTGAAGAGACAAAGTTTCAACAACTTTAAGGACAAATAGTCCATCTTTTACATGTCAGGATCTGATGTTTCATAATAATCCTAAAATGAAGTATGTAGGAAACCAAATAAATGCTAGGAACAAGTAAATAGAAATTATTGGCTCCTCTCACCTAAGAAAATACAGAAAGATAAAATTTTAATCACTAACTGCTTAGAATCCAAACTCAAGAATATTAGAATAAACAAATACCGTAATAGTCAGGTCAAACCTACAAATGCTGTCTCAATGTCCCTCTTCTCAACAATCTAACATCCAGATACAAATGCTGATTAGTTGAAGGCTTTCACAGCAGCAGCTGAAAAGTACTTTAAGAGTGACAGTACAGTACAAACAATTTTTCAAACTGAGGAGCTAAATGTTAGATAGACAGACTTTTAGGCTATTCCTCCTACAGTGTATATTAATTCCTTTAGCGCTTTGAACAAATTCATTGCTTCACCTTTATTAGTTTAGTCAAATGTTAAAATTCCAGTTGCACAACAAGCCCTAAAAATTGAGTGCTTTCTCCTCCAATTTTCACAACTCAGTGCTGCATCTTTATTAAGCAGTAAACCAGCAAGAGATGTGCAACAATATCCATTAGCTGAAACAAGACATAATTACACTGGAGATTACACAGATTTCAGATTTTATCTGTCACACATACATCAAACATACAGTTGTCTGCATTAACAACCAGAATAATCTAAGGATCTGCTGAGGGCAGCCTTCAAGTACCGTCACACATGCGCCACCAACATAGCATGTCTACAACGTTCAGCAAAACAAAACAAGCAACAGCACAAACAACAATAAAACAAGCCCTTTTCCCACCCACTCACAATGGCCTCCAATTCCAGAAAAAGCCACCTACTGAGTCCTAAACTCTGGTTTCAAGACATCGGACCTCCAGCTTCTGAACATGCCGACCTAGGAGCTTCAACTTTTGGGCCTCTAATCCAGATTTGCTGACTTTAATCTTTGACACAACCCATCCCCCAGAGATTGCTGGCCTTCAATTGCCGAGAGCTCTGACAATCATCTCCTGACCCAAAGTCTATTTACTGCCCAACCTCTAATTTCTCATTCCTATACCTGAATCCTAACTTAACACTCTGACTTCATGAGTTGTCTCCAAAACCATCCCTATGAACCCAAGTCTGAGGCATGACCTCAATGGATATCGCTGCCATCTTGAACCTTATCAGAACAATGCTAGAACTGGAATGTTTCAGTTACGATGGAGAAGCCCAAGGAGATCCTGACAAAATACAGCAAAATTCTAGGAAGCATAAATTGGTGGATAGTGAAACTGTTTGGCACAACAGAGTCATCAAATATTGAGGAGCACAGGTTTAAGTAAGGAGGTTAGAAGGGATGTATGAGAGAGTGTTTTCACCACTCCGGAACTTACTCACCAAGAAAAAGCACCTAATCAAGCACACTAGAATGTATGGCTGCCCCCAGCATATACTTGGGTTGTGTTGGTTATTAATGACACTTTTCGTTGGAAGGTTTTTTTTAAAACATACAATAAACTAGTTTCAAAGCACAAAGGCTTAGAATGAAGTGTGCAAATATCCATTTTTCAACGGGTATTAGTTCTTCAATTATGTTAATTTTTCAAAGGCATTTCACAGGAACTCAAAAAATTACCACTACACACGACCAAAAACATTTTATTTTCAAACAAGTGAAGACCTAAAATTCAAAAGTTTAGCATCTTAAATCATGGAAGACAAAGGCAGAAATGGTACATCACAGGTAAACATGTTAAAATGTACTCCTACTGCTCAAAAGCAAATGTTATCCAAGTTCTTACACAAGCACAAGGATTTTAAAGTGGGGGAAAAAATAACTTAAAAACAGATGATTCAAGACACGTACGTGTGTGTGTGTGGGTGTACGAGTGTGTGCACGTACACGTGTGTGTGCGCGTACGTGTGTATATATATATAAATATAAAAAAACTTCTGATGGGGCATCGCAAGTGAAAGCTCAATCTAGAAATAGAGACTACTCAGATATTCAAAGAAAATTAGGTAAAAGTCAGATTTAAACACCATAACATTATTCACTCATTTGTCACAACGTCAAGTAGCCATTGCCACTAAACAGTGAATTGTATCTTGTATTCATCTTATAAGATAAAAAAATTAATTTGCTTTCAACTTTGTACATACGTGTTGAATGTCAATGCATACACTTTATCGATTAGACTAACTTAGAAGCAAAATTTTTCAAACTCAACATTAAATCCAACCATTAAAACAAAATAACTAGCAATGCCAATTACTTATATTGATCCAACAAATTTACAGCTAGGAAATCCATCAACTACCTTTACAAATAAATACAAAAGGGAACTTACAACTTTTAAAACCTTCACAACTGTTGACGCTTATCCTGCAAATCAGACACACTACACTAAAAGACGTTACTGGCACCTTCAAACGATCTCAACAGAGATACTGAAAGCAAATATTTGGGAAATGAAATGGGCTGTTCCTCCTTTTCTATATTTCATGTTGTAGTGTACAAGAAAGCATTTGGCCAAAAATTCAAACACAATTTAAATACTTCAAAACAGATCAAGCTGTCATACTGGAAAATGCGCAATTCCACTTTCTGCTTTAAAGTTGCAGTTGGTTATTGAAACAAGAAATAAAGATCCTGCACTCATAACTAACTACATTAGTGGCTTTACAGGATCACAGAGTATATTTAAACTCCAACATCAAGAACAGCCACAAAATAAAAAGATCTAACTCTAGATTATACCTAATTTAGCATTAACACCCTTCAAATTAGCTAAGGCAAGTGCATTTCGCTTTGCGATTTAAAATGTACAAAGTGCATGGTATAAAGTCTGAATTATTTCAAGTTGTCCTTGTTAAGGATTAACCACTGATTCTAAATGTACAATACATGCAGAAGTGTACAAATAGTAAGATATGGAGAGCTTTGTAAACAATGTGAACTATTCTGTTCAATCCAACTTAAAAAGCAGTATGCACTTCCAATTCACTGAAAAAAAATACACAGCCAACAGACATTGTATATACGAGGTCATACTTCATAAAGTAATGATGCAAACTCCCATTCATTGTAAAAAAAAAACACTATTGGGTAGCCTTTCCAAGTTGTTTTTGTAAATAGCAATCTTCAAAACTTAAGATACCACACAAAAAGCTGTTAAATTCAGCTTATTCTGATGGTAGCAAGAGGGCTTTAAAGGAGGGAAGCATTTAAGATGTTGGTTAGAGGATGGAAAATAATGGGAATACACCAGCTCTGCCTGAGGATCAACACTGCACTTCCAGCTATGCAGTTATCCAGAATACATTGCACTCTGATTTTAAATTCAATGTACAAAATCATGAGTGCTCAGTCATGTGCACTGAAAGCAAATAAGCACAAAACAAGCATTAAGGAAGGTAAATTATATGGCAGCCTTTGCTGCTGCAGGAATGGATGTCTTTATGATGTTATATGGGGACTGGCAAAACATCATCTGGTTTGACAGCAATTAAGGCAAAGAATTACTAGGAAGAAATTCTGGAGAGCAAGATTTAAATTAGTTACAGTTGGAAGAAATAGAAATTACCTTTTTGAAAGAGGCTTTCATGGGGTTGTTGCCATTTTTGGGTTTACCCTTTTGGAATAAAACAAGTTGTGCAAAACAATTGGGATTCTCTGTTGTAAGATTAAACAAATTTCTTGAGATACTAAGGAAAACAGAAAATAATCCACACAAGCAAAATGAACTGGTGACAAAATCAGCCTTAATGTTACCGAATGGCAGAATTCAAGGGATCTTACAGCTGACTCTAACTATTCGCTTTTAAACATTTTGACAACCACATAAGCTTGCAAGATGCTGCTTTTTGATGTTTATTGCCTTTTTACTACAAGTATTTCTCAGTTTAATAATGCCAGCAAGTGGTGAACTACATATACCTGTCTGGACACGCCCTCCCTCCCCCCCCCCCCCCCCCCGCCGCCGCCGCTGACTGCTCCTGTGGCTCCTCCCACAGACCCCGGTATAAAGGTGATTGGAGCCTGAGCCCTGGTCTCAGTCTCCAGGATGTAGTATGGTAGTCAATTGCTGCTTGTTCTTTCTTCCAGTCAATAAAAGCCTATATATCGCCTCATGTCTCGGAGAGTTATTGATGGTGCATCACAGCATCATTTGCAAAGCTCTTAAAACAACAGATCTAAAAATAAACTATCTTGAGTTTTGCAGTACACCTCAAAAGGACAAGAACAAAAAAACCAAAAGCTTGCCTGTGGGTAATAATCAAGCATATCAACAAAGCTTTTCATTTACTTTGCACTCACTTTGAAGAGGTACTCTCATGTAGGACCATTTGATTTTGTTCAGGTCACTACTCCTAAGCCAATAAACTGCCCCAAACTTTTCTGCAAGTACTGCTAGATTAACAACCAGAAAAGTTAACTTTTCCCAAATAGGAGTCACTGTGACTGAGATATTCAGGACAGCACCAAAGCAGATTTCTAAAACAAATTCCAAATAACCACGCAAAGCTTTTTAAAGCATCCAATAGATCAGTAAAAGCTCCAGCTAGTAACAGCATTAAGGCATTTGGATATGCTAACTTTCCAATATACATGCACTAGACAGCTTGCAGCATTTATCTATCCATTTTCAATAAAGTGGACAGTTAGACAACTATGACCTGTTTTAGATGCATGAATCAAAGGAAACTACTGAATGTATTCTTAAAAAGCGAGAAAAACATTTCCTTCTTTGAACCCATGCACATGGGTCAAAATTTAAGGGTGCTTTATTCAGGATTTCTGCTAACATTAAAAATGTCCAAAAGCATTGAATTTATTACAAATTACAAACTCACTGATTTCAAACTACTGCAATACCAACTGATAGTAATATAATTATGAATACATTACTCATCAACAAATTATGACACATTAATAACATGCACCTTCCAATACATTCACTGCACTCAAACTAATGTTTTATATTTTTACTCAAATTAGGCTCCTCACACTTGTCATCCCTGATACAAATAATGGGCTAAATGCCAGAACTAGATATCAGAAACAGAAGAATTTTGAAATACAATTATAGTTTCTAGAAATAAACAATTACCAACTTCATGCAACAGTAAGATTGGATGCTTGGTAGAGTTCTTGTCCTTACCTACCTCCCCATAAGCCTCCACATCTAGCACATCATCTTTATAACTTCAGTCATCTTCCATGGGATCCTACCACCAAACACATCTTAACCCCCACCCCCACCCCACTTTCCACAGAGATCACTCTCTCAATGATTCCCATGTCCATTCATCTGAACTCACTGATCTTCTACTTGGTACTTATTTCTGGAAGCAAGAGTGGTGCCAGACCTGCCCGTTCACCTCCTCCTCCACCATAACGTGTCCCAAACAGTCCTTCCAGGTGAGGCAACACTTAACCTGCAAGTCCATTATGGCAATTTATTCCGTCTGGTGTAGTAGTTGCCTCTATATCAGTGAGACCGACATAGATTAGGGGACCCCTTTGTCGACCACCTTTGCTCCTTCTGCAACAAGGAGGATTTTTCAATGGCCAGACATTTAAATTCTGTTGCTCATTCCCAATCTAATATGTCAGTCCATGGCCTCCTCGACTGCTATGATCCGGACTCTCGCAGGTTAGAGCAACACCTTGTATTCCATTTGAGTAGCCTAACAACATGAACATCAATTTCTTTAATTTCTGATCACCTCTCCTCTCCCTCGCCCTCTTTTTCCATTCCCCAATTCTAGCTCCTCTCTTGCCCCTTTTCTCACCCACGTATCACCTCTCTCTGCTGCCTCTCCTCCTCCAATTTCTGCCATGGTCCACTCTCATCTATCATCGGAATCCTTCTTCTTCAGCCCTTTCCTTATTTCATCTATAACCTCCCAGCTTCTCAGTTTACCCCCCCCCCCCCCCCATACTTACCTGCCTGCACAACCTTCCCCACCTTTAGGCCTGATGAAGGGTCTCAACTCAAAACATCCACTGATTATTCCCCTCCATAGATGCTGCCCAACTTGCAGAGTCCTTCAGAACAGCATTCATTTCTTGCAATTCAGGCTACATGCACTTCTTTAAAAGTATTCAGATTAATCAATAAAGAACATCTGGATATGAAATTTTCTTCCTTATGTTCTGCTCAATAGGCAGTAATGTTGTATCTTTAGCTTTCATTCTTCAGTAATTCCAAGCACGGAGATAAAAGGAAGTTCAGCCAAACGAGAGACCAAGTATGCAACTCATTTCAAACCAAGCTGCAATCCTTAATAACCTATCTGCAATGTGTCATAACTTCGTTCCATTTACAAAAGCAAAGACAACATATTTCAAGACTATAATTATAAGCAGTGTGTAATTAAAATCAGTGTACACAAAATGAGTTTTATCTTTTCAAACCAATTACAATATAAAGAAACCATGTATTTCTCACAAGCTAAAACAAATGTTCCATTTTAATAATACAAAATACCCAGAAGGAGCCAAAAAGTTATTACTCAGCAAACTCCTTACTTAAAATTTAAACCTGTTCATCCAAGGGTGCCACGGTAGTATAGTGGTTAGTGTGACATCAGGGCAGAGTTCTGTGTTCAATTCCAATGTCACTTGCATGGAGTCTACATGTCCACCCTGTGAAATGTGTGTTTTCTCTGGGTCCTCCAGTTTCCTCACCGGTTAGTAGGTTGAATGGTCATTGTAAATGGTCCCGTGATTAGTTATAATCAATCGGGGGCTGCTTGCTGGGGCTGCTTGCTGGTGCAGCTCAAATGGCTGCAAGAGCCTATTCCATGCTGTATCTCTAAATAAATAAAGATAACTTAAAAGTGCGAGTCATATTTTTAATAAAAATAGAACCAGACAATTATGCTAATAATACTTAACATTTTGGTAAAGTTCATATTGTTGTAGCAATATGAAAATAGATAATTCATAAATTTATGGGGAAGGCAGGACTGATTGTATTAGTGCTGTCTATGAAAACACATCACAGTTGATTTGATATACATTAAAAACCCTTGCAGTGTTACCTCTACTAGGAGAGCACATCTACAATCTTGACAGAAACTAGAAGGAACATACCATGCTATGAAATTGAACATAAATCTGTGTTCTATTCCATGGTGCAGGAGACTGAAAAACCACTCTTTTTCTTAGCACACTGGCAGTATTTTTAAAATACAAAATTTTCTATTTGAAAATTGTAGGCATTAGGCCAAATAGCAATCCTAATTTTCATACCTTGTATAATATATTCACCTTAGCAAAACAGTTGCACCATTATGACAAACTGCATGACACTAAACCTATGCAAGAACACTGAACCATGCAAGAGGGCTGGCATCTGAAAACAACATTTGTTTTACTAGAAGCAAAAAGCACAACTAATTTTTGCATCAGTATTACAATAAACCCAATCAAGTGTAAGTACAATCGGCCCTCCTTATCGGTGGGGGATTGGGACCCCCTGCGGATACCAAAAACCGCAGATGCAGAAGTCCATTATATAAAATGGCATAGTATTTGCATATAACATATGCACATCCTCCCGTATACTTTATATCATCTCTCGATTACTTATAATACCTAATACAATGTAAATGCTATGTAAATAGTTGCTATACTGTATTGTTTAGAGAATAATGACAAGAAAAAATGCTCAAACGAGTGCTGGAGAGAGAACTTCCGGGTTTTCCCGATCTGCTGTTGGTTGAATCCGTACATGTGAAACCCGCGGATATTGAGGGCCGACTGTATTCCATTTGCTGGTCTGCAGCAGAATCTATTAACCTAATGCTGTGATTTGGAAATGAACCTCATTACTACCCTCTCCTTGACAAATTTAATTATAGATGCCAGCTGTCTAAAAAGTCTGAGTGTTAGTATATTTAAAAAGCTGCTAGATCATTAGAATAATGCCAAAGAATAATACGGATGGACCCATAAAACAACAACAGAGCATCATGTAGCATCATTCCATGCTGCAGAAAGTGAAACTGCTCATTGTGGGTTCACCATTACATACAATAGAATTTGGCACAAGTTAGCTAGCCTCAGATTTTAATAATGTTGGAGCCAATGATAGAGCAAAATAAAGAGCAATTATGCAAAGGATTATCAGTAACATGGTAGTCTAGCAGTTAGCGTCTAACGCTATCAAAATGTCAATGACCCAGATTCAATTCCGTCACTGTAAGGAGTTGTATGCTCTCTCCGTGGGTTTCACCCGGCTCTTCCCGTTTCCTCCCACATTCCAAAGACACACAGGTTATTATTGGTTACGTATGCAGAGCTAGGTGGCATTAAGCTGGAAGGGTCTGTAACTGTGCTGTATCTCTAGATAAAAATTAGCTACAGCATTAATCAGAAAATTAAGTATATCTGATGTGGTAGAAATGGGTTGTAATTCATGAGGTAATAGCACCACAAAGAGAAAAATGCAAGTTTTTTCTGTTGTGTTGGCCTTACTTGAATCAGACTGGGACCAGCATTCAAACATATTACAGTAGTGTGATGCAGCTAGTAGAGCCACTAACCCACAGATTCAATCCAATTTTGATAGCTTCACATGGAACTTGCAAGTTTTCCCTGAGTGCTCTGAATTCTTCCCACATATCGTTTTAGTTGGCGAGTTAAATGGCCACTGTAAATTGCCCGTCTGCCAATGCCAGATACAGCGAGGTTGAAGGGGGGAATTGAGATATGGGGAGGATACGAAATGGGATTAATGTAGAGTAAGTGCAAATAGGTACTTACTAGTGGGGACACGGTGCTAAAAGGCTCGTTTTGTGCTGCATCTCTCTATGATGTGGCCAATTGATTGATTAGCTTTAAACAAATGGGAAGCTGGTTGAAGGTTTCTATTGAGGGAAAATTTAGAAAGTTCAACAGAAAAGGCAAGGGAACAGGGAACTTTTAAAGCAAGGATTAAGCAGTCAACATGGACTGATGAAAGGAATGTTAAGACTGTCACTAGTCAAATAGATAAAGACAGTACAGCTAATGTACTTGGAAGTTAGGCCTTTGAGAAGGTATCACAAGTGTAGATTAGGGAGTGGAGAAAAGGTGACAGTAGGAATAATCTAGTCAATTTTTTGGGTCGATATCTATGACAAGTGGAATACCACAAGGTTTAGCTGCTTATGATTTGAATAAGGGAATAAACTATAACACAGTTTGCCAATTATGCCAATGCAAATGGCAATGTGGTCAGGAGGCTTCATGGTGGCATAGGTTAGCCAAACAAATGAGCAAGACTTTGGCAGATGTAAAAATTGGAGGTAGTGAATATTTCACAAATTAAGCAACTTGAAGATGCACATGGTCAGAATAAACAAACAACTAAGTTAACATGCAGATAAAGCAAACAATTAAAGACAAACATTGGCCTTTGTTACAAGAGAAAGAAGATAAGAGTAGATGCATGTTGTTCCAAATACATTGTTCTCTAGTTATTTTGCAGCCAGATTGTGATCTTCATATTAAAAATACATGCAATCAAGGTATATTACAGAGAAGGACAGAGTCAAATCATTGTGAATTTTATGGATTCAAGACTATCAGAACTACCACATTTCTAGAGCAGGGCTCAATTTATATAAGATTACAATGAAAAGATAATAATGCTATATCAGCTGGCTCCCCTACAGAAACATTAACAAACAGGAATTTGTTACTGGTGGTTCAATATTTTTTTCTTTAATTCAAACAATGTCCTGAACAGCATACAAGTGAGTCCACTAAACAATACAAATGCCTTACCATAAGGATACTCTCCAGGATTTGGATTTGAATAAAATCCAGTTCCAGGTGGAACAGGATACTGTTGAGTCGGCTGTACAAATGAGGAACGAAACTGGAAAAAAAAACAAAGTTAATGTTAGCATTAACTTCCAGCTGCAAATTGACCATCTAGAATTAACTTGGTAAATGTAGCCCTTTGTACAGACAGACTTGGCTAAAAGAATAGATGTCTGCATTCATTTCAAAGTGTTTTAAAACACTTTGCTCCTTCTATCCTGACAATCCAATTAGGACTTATAATTCTACATTTACTCAACTTATCCTGATGTGGATACAACACTGAAAACTCAGAAATTAGAATTGGGGAATGAGTAGATACCTGAGAAATAGAAGATATGCAGTGAACACCAGAAATTAATACAAGCATGCCAACATTGTTAAAATATGTAGAAGATAACTTAGAGCCTATGATAAAGAACTGCTACTGAAAATACTGTATGGAAAACTGAAGTACAGGCCTTGAGAAAAAAGCACGACAGCTATGCTGATTTGGTACGACACACTTTAGGCAATTTTTAAAGCATCAACAATACATTAGGACTCCCCCTTAAAGAATATTAGAACTATAGAAAATTATAATGCATATTCAATGAGTTAACAAAGGACACTATAGCTTGATTCAAAAGAACACATGAAGGTGTCAATGCAAGATACATTTGTAATTCTGGATTCGTTTGAGAATAAACACTGAAAAGATTTCCACTGATGAATCATGAAAAAGTAGTAAAATGCAAAAGTACTCCAAAGACAAATAAGGCACAATTAGAAATACAATGGATCCATGAAAAACAGCAGTATTGCATCACTTCAGAATTAGGAAGTCAAAGAAAAAACAAAAATATAATGAACAGTTGCAGCAGTTTCATGCAGTTCAGGATACTGGTTAATGGAATTAGCAAAGACGTATAGGGAAAGCTAGCAGCCAATTGTAATATGTCTTTAATTTGTACAATTACCTTAACACTGAACAAGATTGATTGAGAAATGCATTCTTAATTGAAATTTATAAGGAAATTTTGTTTTCTTAAAACAAACTAGTCAACTAGGATTGCAAACCTTTTGGCTATAAACTTTAATCAGATGACAGTCAAATTAAAAGTTTTGAAAATTAGCGTTATTCTAAACCAAAACAGTGAAAAAAAATTCCCCATTTAGAAAAGGTTCTTGCCTGGCTTGGAACATAATAAGGTCCTTGTGACTGATATGCAGGTATCTGTTGCGTTGTCATCATCATAATAGCCTGAGAGCCAGGTTGGTAGACATGAGTTGCAGAGGCCACAGGTCGAGTCGTTGCACTACTCTGAACCCTGGAAGCATTACTCTGCTGCTGGGCTCTGCTTGGGTAGTATTGCTACAGAAAATAAACAACAGCATTAGCAAGCAGCATGCATTTTAGATCCAACAGTAGAATTGCTCAGTTCCATTCAGGTGGTGGATAGGCATTTCAATGAGGCAAAATCCATTTTATACTACTGAGTTATCACTTGCATACAATTTCAGAAAAAGTCTGCAATATAAAGGTTCCAAACTTTATGCCAACTTCTGCCACTTTGACAACATAGAATCATAGAATCTCTGCTTTTGTGTACAAAAACTGCACTGGATTTGTAAACAATTTGAATACAAACTTGGCGAAATAAAAACCTTCAAAATAACAAAAAATGTGCTGTATTTTATTCTGTGAAAATTTACATTAAAACAGTACATGATTTAAGTGCAGAAAGTTTATTAAAATGAGTTTAATTCCTTTCAGCTCTACTTCCTGCAACATACCCAATGTTATATACATGTACGTCATTCAAAACTACAGAACCATTTAGCAGTTACAATGTCATACACAATGTTCTAAATAAATATAAAGTTTTACAGAGCCTCCTCTCAGTATTGAGTGTGCTTCCTTAAAAACAAGGATACATTTAGGCGATTATCCGAAAAGTTACAACTTTTACTTGCAAATGTACCCATTTGGCTGAGATCTATTTCTCATTCTTCTTGAACTAGTTCAAATGAAAGCAGATATTCCCAATTTGCATACAAAATTTGTCCTTCGTACTCTTATTTTTGCACCGTTTCCCTGACATAAGATAATTTTTTCTGAAATAGCAGATATAGTTAGGAAGAAATTCTATCCTAATTTTTTTTTAAATGAACAAATGGACAGGGCATCATTATACACTCAAGTATATCAAAACTGCATATTCATGCAGAGTGCAATCACAAAAAGAGCATACTTAACAGTCAATACAAGTTAAAAAATGGTATTTAATTTGAATACAAGTATTTGTAGCACGTGAGATGGGCGAATAAATCCAAAATAAATCAATCCGATCTTAAAAGCCAATCATAATGCATTATAAAGACCTGACCATACAAGGCAAATGATATTTCAAACAGGCTTCAAGGTAATAGAAAAGGGTGCAGAATTATCTCAATAATTAAATGCAACATCTAGGTAGGAAACACCTTGACAGCAAGTAGAATCAACATAGGAAGAGAAACTAAATGTTGGCTGTAGTATGATTATATAGAAAGTATTAACTAGTGTCTGATCAGGTTAATCTTCACAGAATGTCTGATCAAATTGGCAAAGTTTTGAGAACAAGTTCATATAAAGCACTGCAAGGGATTCCTGAAAAAAATACATTATAGAGAGAACAGGTTAGCTTGGCTTTTTTTTTGCAGAGTCAGAATTAATTAATGTCCTTAATATTAGAGTCCTGCATTATTAGCTTTATGTATTAAACATCATTTAAAAATTACTTAAACCTAATTTTAGGAAAAAAATGCAAATATAATTGAAGAAGCAACCAAGTTAACAAATGGTTATTGAGAAAACAAAGGAAAAGAAATTGAAAATGTATTGGCAGAAAATGTAAAACAATAATTTCTGCAAGCACCTAGAAGAATAACCATTGTATTTGAGAGTCCAGAGATTCTGACAATACACACGATGATGAAAAATGAGTTTGACTGTAGATATTTTGATCTGTCTTCACAGGGTAACACAAACTAAAGAAAAAGTATTGATGAAATGCAGTGAACAAATCATCTGGGCCTGATGAGTTGCATTCTTGCATTACAAGAGGTTGTTCAAGAAATAACAAGGTATATTGGTAAAAGGACTGTTTTTCCCTAGAGTGGAACAATTCCAATGTATTGGAAAATAACAAAAGTACATTTCATTTCAGCAAGGTTAAAAAGTAGAGGGGAAAAAAAAGCATGCCCAAGGAAACACTGGAATCTATAAAGACCACAACACGAAATATAGAAATCCAGTGAAATAACAAGTCTGAGAAAGTGATTAAACAATTGCATGAATCTTCAGAGTTTAGTAGTAGTAAAATCAGGAACAGGCAAATGAGGAGGAATGCTTTAGTGAAAATAAAAATAAGATCAGATGATTCTCAGGTTAGCACACTCTTACCTCTGCTACTTCAATCATAACTAAGATGAAAGGCCATCTGCAATAATACACACACAGGGAAGCTATGGTAATGTTGTTGGTTCTGCAAAGGGGCAAGTGAAAAAGCAAGTGGCACCAGATCATGCATATGCAAGGAAAGTGCAAGGTTTTATGAAAATTAAATCTAGTAGCTGGGTGCCAGGTCTGCTGGCAAAGTAAACTGCTATAGACAAAAGCAATTTGGCAGCCTTTATTCAAAGAGTAAAATACTGGATTTAGGAAAAATGAAATTCCACAGCAGTCAGTTCCTTCAAGAAACAATATGCAGTGCAAAGTTCAAGAATGCTGGGATGGTGATGGGATTTTTCAATGGAGAAAGATTAAAATCAACCTATGTTCTCTAGAGCAAGGATTCCAAACTTTTAAATGTATTGGACCATGTTAACTGAAGGGTCTGTGGACCCCACATTGGGAACCCCTGCATCCCCTGCAATATTTTAGAAAAATATTGTCTCATTTAAGATCATCAAGAGAATCTCAGGAATTGTGTCACACCAACATGCTTTCTCATCTATCAGATGTCATTCTATTAATAGCTTAACACAATTCACTTTTTAAAAAATAAACACGTTAAACAGAATAAATTGAAGTAAACCTCACAAAATGCCAAAATCATTAGGACTTCTAACTAATCAGATAGTAGATAGTTTTACTGTACTTCTTAAAAGAACTATCCAATTATGATGAGAAAGAGTTCCATCACTCTGGGTTGCAGAATCTTCAGAATTGCCTATTCTACAAAGCATACAGTAAATGTTCATTCAATGCACTTTCAAAATTTAGGCTGACAGTTTCTTAACTGCAAACTGAATTGAGGACTATGAGAATCAGACAGAAAATTAGTTAGTTATGCATTTGTCATTACAGAACTAAGTGAATTCTATGTTGATACACAATATAACTGTGGATGCTAAAAGAAGTTTTAGAATTCAAGAACACAATCCAAAGAATTATGATCTGATAGCGTGCTGTTTCATTAAATCATGAAGCTTTCAGCATAATTTTGCTGTGACATGCTTAGTACATACTATCAAACTTTATTACGAAACACTTTTCCATGGCTGCTGAACATTAGAAGATACTTTTGTGAAAACTTTCCTACAATATGTGTACACCACAAGTATCATTCAGAATGTTTGCAACTTCTAGAACACATACATTTGTTTAGTGCTATTCAGACTGGAAAGCAAGGGGGAATACACTAGAATATAAAAGGTGGGTGAGGGGGAGGGGGGGTCCTGCAGTGGGTCTCAACCCAAAATGTTGACTGTTCATTTCCATGGATGCTGCCTGGCCTGCTGAGTTCCTTCAGCATTGTGTGTGTGTTGCTTTGGATTTCCAGCATCTGCAGAATTTCAGGTGCTTAGGAAATATTTCCACAACTGCAGAGCACAATAGCACAGAAACAGCCCCTTCTGCCCATCTAAATCATGACAAACTGTTACTGCCTTCATTATCAACCTTCACATGGACCATAGCCCTCAGTAGCCCTCTCATCCACATACTTCCAATTTTTTCTTAAACACTGAAATCAAACCTGCATCCACTATTTCTGCTGGCAGCTCACCCCACAATCGCACACCCTCTGAGTGAAGTAGTCCACCCCCCTCACATCTCCCATAAACATTTCACCTTTTACCCTTAATCTATGGCTTCTAGTTTTAGCTTTACCCAACCTCAGTGCCTGCTTGCATATACCCTCATAATTCTGTATACTTTTATTAAATCCCCCATTCGACTTTGCTCCAGCAAATTAAGTCCTAACCTTTTCAACCCTATAATATTCACTTTTCTTTAAATTGTACTCTCCAAACATTAAACACCACTCAGCTAACTGTTAAATCATTGATAATTTAGTAGCTTGAGAAAACTCTTAAATTAGCAACCAGGAAAATGCTGGGTAGGCAGTGCCAAAATTCCACTTTGCATTGGTAAAGGTTTGAAGAGTATTACTTCACTTCACTCTTCTAGTGCTTAGTTGCATTCTCCATCCAATTTTTAAGTCATGGTTTCATGTGCAGATTTTACTATCTAGATGGCCCAACCAAACATGTGAAAAGTTATTGGGAGCCAGGGCTCTTTAGAGCTGCCATGGAACAATGCACTTATCGTTTGATTTACCTTCCTAAGCAATTTTAAGAGCACAAGCCTTATAATTTACTGCCAAAAACTGAAGTTTATGAAGGCAGACTAATGAGCAGATCAAGCAATATTCATACCAAGGTATTTACTGATAGTTCCTCAGAAGTGATGAAAAGAGAAACAAGAAACATGAAATGACGTATATGTATCAGAATTCCATATCTATACAAGAACATCAACTTGAACAATTCAGGCCAGGTAGAAGACAGCTTAGTAATCTGTTAATGTGCAAATCTAAGATTCTAGGTCATTGGTGTAAAGCTTCTAAATTCAAACATTATTGGTGAATGCCTTCAAAATAGGTAGGAAATTAAAACAAACTAAATAGGAGGAAGACTGATTGCTGCATTTTTGCCAACTTGAGTACTGGTAATAAAAACTACCTTGTCATGTAAGCTATCAAGGTTACAAGTAGAGATAATGTAACTACTATGGACTTAATAGTTAGGTCTGTTCTCAAACACGGAAAGTGATGAACAGCTAAGTAGTGTCATAATGATGTAATATGCTGTCAGGGAATTAATTTTGGTAGTTCCAACAAAACAATTCCACTTCAGTACATAACACTTCTTAAAATATTAATCAGCAATTTCAAAAGCCCACTGGTGCCTGTCTTGGTATTTGTTATTGTTATCCAGTTATTGTACCATGTGCTTCAAGGAAAAGATGCAATTTTGCAATGGAGAAAGTGTAATATCAAATCACTTCATATTGCTCTTTTAATCAACACTTCAAATACCAAGATGGTAAGATGACAAACAATGTTATGCAGGATGACAAACAATGTTATGCAGTAATTCAAACGGCACATATCTCCCAATAATATGCAAGCCTCTTAGTATGTTCTTTTATTGACAGCACAATTTAGAGAGGCAGGATTCACAACTTCAGCCCTAACACTATGACATATTGGTATTATGTGGTTAATGTTACATACACCTGTATAGTAAGATGGTGAAATGTTGTCAGCTACAGAAGTGTGCTAATTATTATATAATAAATACATCAGAATTATCAACTTCAAAAGGTGGCACAGATGTTTATAAACAGTTCTACTACCTTTCCATTCAGAAGTTTCTTACCTGGCGTGGCTGTGGTTGAGTGTTCATTTGTGGAGATTGCTGTGGTGCAAAAACTACTGGAGCAGTTGTCTGGCCAGAGGGATAGGCAGTCTAAAAACAAGGAAATGTTTCTTTTTTAGTGGTTGACAGTACAACAAAATCACACATTTAGAAATCAAAACCATATTAGTGTTAAATTACCTGGGCTATTCCAGAAGGGGGGGGATGTGGGGCAGATGGAGGTCCTCCAATAGGTTGGGGTCCTTTGTTCATTTCATGTGGCACAGCATGTGGACCCCCTACTTGTTGTGAAACCTGCAGTTAACGACAAATCAGAACTGTCATATAGATAACCATCTAGTTGGTTTTAGTTTAAAACAGAAGAATTTGATTAATTCCAGCAAATAACTTAAATTACAAATATTCAAAACCCTGCTGATATAACAATTACTGAAAATGCACTTCTTCAATGGTATTCAAGGTTTGAGTTTCAAATTTCTCTCATTTTCAAAGAACAAAGTGAAAGGGAAAAATTCAAAGACAGTCAGGAAATCAATGTCTCATAGTGACCTCACGCTAAAGAAATCCCCACAACAATGATCCCATTTTGTACTTGTGATTAATGAAAGTAATAACACAATAGGCAAAGCTAATACCAGAGAGAATAAAAGGCATTTTTCAGACTAATGAAGCACATTCAATCTGATGACAATCTTATTTAAAAAAAACAAATGTGTTCATCTCAGAAGGGTTGGATAACATTCCTGGCTAATATTACTCTTCAAATTTAAACTCAATTTTGCTTGACATAGACAATAGTTACTAAAACAGCTAATGGCATTTTTATGGAAGTTATTCCAAAAGTGACAACCATTCCATATTAACTTCAGCAATATCAAAGAAATCTAACATACACTAAAAGAAATCAGGGAGCTACTGGAGCAAAAAAAGGTAGAGTGCCAAGGAGGGCAAGTCAGGGGTGGGGTAGGGATAAGTAAAGAAAAAACTAATATCCAGTATGTACTGCTACATGACAACTAAGTGCACTGAAATGTCTTCATTCAACTCAGATTGGATTCAAAGGCTAAAATCACAATTTAAACTTTTTATAACCACCCACCCCACTCCCACAATCATTACTACTCAATACTCCAGGAACTAAAAGCATTTTAGAGCAATCAATATCCAAAACCTTAACCTTAATCCATTCAAAATGGAAGCAAATGCACTATTCAGTGTGGAACTTACCCACACAGACCAAAAGTTCCCATCCCTGATCTGTACTCAAGTTAGCTGACGTCAACTGAGGTGGTAGATCAAATGCTACAAATGGCCTCAGGACTCCTGGACTAGGGAAGTCGAGAGAGAGAGAGAAAAAAGAAATCAGCTAAAACTCCTGTTCTCAATTACCGTCTAGTGACCACTGATATAAAATACATGCCAAAGACAAACTCTGTTTCATCCAGTTATCACACAGTAACTTACTAATACTCTAAATTCCTAGATGATGCACAAGGATTTTAAGCTAGGAAAGAATTTATCTCAATTGTAACATCCTGGAATAAACTGAATTCACCATTAAAGCTCATTTGTGAATAATACCACCGGGGAAGGCATGGAGGACAAGCTATATCCATGGAAGATTTTTTGGCTTCCTGCAGTAGAAGCAGTGTGCAAACACAAACATCCATGGCAAACTCTGCTCAATATTGCTATAAATCTCTTCTCTGCTAGCTCTGGATACTTTTACTTGTGTAAAACCCTTCTACACAATGCCAAAGTAGGACAATCCAGACTTATTAAAATTAACTAAACCTGCAGTGAAGTCTATAAACAAGTCTGCTTAAAACATATCAAAAATAAATAATACTGACACATACACGGGAATATGGATTTACATTGAGCAAATACATTTTGTTGAAAACTGTGGCCACTAAATTTAAATTAATATTTATTACCTTCAAAGGATAATGCTGAAAGACAGTTCATCAGCACTCTTCATGCAACACTTAGTTTTACTGCCTTTGACCAATGACTGAGGTCAATAAGGAAATAGCAGAGCAGGAATCAGCCTTCATCATATTGAATGGTGGGGCGGACTGGAGGGGCCTAGTTTCCTGCTCCTATCTTGTGTTCTTGTAAGAGGACACCGTTTAACAACGTGGACAAGTTATGTCCTGATTTGTTGTTGTTGTTACAGTGGAACTGCAGTTTATTGACACTTAGTTTATTAACTCAATTATGGAATTCATTCACTCCTAAACTAAGAGGTAACTAACAGTGGTAAATACAATATTTCCTTAAATAATGTACCATGCAAAAGTCTAAGGCACATATATATAGCTAAGATGCATAAAACCTTTGCACAGTTCTGTACTGCAATTGCAAATATAAGTGTGTTTTCTTGAAGACTAGGGCAATTATGGGGAAATCAAAACATTCTATAAAAGGATTACTACTTTATTATTAAAACTTTAACATCTTGCTTTTGCTCCTTTATTGCATTATTTCATTATATTGCATTTAATGCATTTTATTGCATTATATTGCATTATTTCTTCCAAGTGATAGCTAAAAGTGGGTCTCAATCTTTTTCTGCTTGTAGACTACTTTTAACTTTTACTTACTTCTGTGGCCCCCACCTTCCAATATTCTCAATTAGATGCCAAAACTTTTTTTGTTATCTGTACTAATTATTCTAATATATAGTTAATATTTATGCTTTCACAAACAA
Organism: Hemitrygon akajei; assembly: GCF_048418815.1. NCBI lineage: Eukaryota > Metazoa > Chordata > Chondrichthyes > Myliobatiformes > Dasyatidae > Hemitrygon > Hemitrygon akajei. Next base: position 164,079,148 of record NC_133126.1, read on the forward strand.
GAGAAAATCTGCAGATGCTGGAAATCCAAACAACACACACAAAACGCTAGAGGAACCCAGTAAGCCAGGTAATATCCATGAAAGAAAGAGTACAGTCAACATTTTGGGCCGAGACCCTTCAGCAGGACTGGAGATTAAAAGAACCTCTTTCTCCTCCAGTCCTTGCTGAAGAGGCTCAGGCCTAAACATTGAGTGTACTCTTTTCCATGATGCCTGGCCTGCTGGGTTCCTCCAGCATTTTGAATATTTATGTTTTAACAGATTATATTGGGGAAAAAACTATATTGTACTACTATATTTTAGAATATATATGTAGTATTCTTCCAACCAGCAAAAAAAAGCGCTTAGTAATATTTAGTAAGATCCTTGCGACTGACGCACACGAACGAGTTTTTGAGTACCTGGTTGCAACTTAAAGATAAAGAAAAGAGAGAAGATCGCCTGTTTTCACAACATCAAGATGAGCTTTTGATAGCAGGTGCAGAGCTTGACTAAAACCACGTTCAACTAGATAAGAGGTAGGAAATCCAATTAAAAAATAATTTACTTTCTCCCAGAACTGTGGAAACTCATTTTGAATATCACTAGTTACCAGAAAATTTGCTTGAGCTGTCATATCATTCTGCAGCTCAATCCTACATTATTGCAATTTGGTGTCAACATCATTCACATTCAACCCAAATGGATCCACCATCCAATCTGGAATATGCATCTCCAGCAGGTCTCTGGACTAAAATTCCATTATCAGTGTAGTTGTTTCAAATGAACAAGATAAACAATCAGATCATCTTGCAATTCTTTTTTTTTTTAAAAAGAGTGGCCAGTGCAGGAAATTGCATAAACTCTCCATATCTAATATTGCTGCTGACAAGTTTGAGTTTTCCAACGAAAGCACTAACAGCCTCTTTGCATGAAGGGATTTGTTTTTTTTAAACCTTGTAACTGTAAATTGTTGGGTGTTTTTTTTCCAAATATACAGTGGCATGCAAAAGTTTGGGCACCCCAGTCAAAAATTCTGTTACCGTGAATAGCTAAGCGAGTAAAAGATGATCTGATTTCCAAAAGGCATAAAGTTAAAGATGACACATTTCTTTAATATTTTAAATAAGATTACTTTTTGGTTTCCACCTTTTAGTTTCAAAGTAACAAAAAAGGAAAAGGGCCCAAAACAAAAGTTTGAGCACCTTGCATGGTCAGTACTTAGTAACACCACTTGTAAACGCTTCCTGCAGCCAGCTAAGGTTCTTTCAATTCTTGTTTGGGGAATTTTCGCCCATTCTTCCCTGCAAAAGGCTTCTAGTTCTGTGAGATTCTTGGGCCATCTTGCATGCACTGCTCTTCTGAGGTCTATCCATAGATTTCTGATGATGTTTAGGCCGGGGAACCGTGAGGGCCATGGCAAAACCTTCAGCTTGCGCCTCTTGAGGTAGTCCACTGTGAATTTTGAGGTGTGTTTAGGATCATTATCCTGTTGTAGAAGCCATTCTCTTTTCATCTTCAGCTCTTTTTTTTAAACAGACGGTGTGATGTTTGCTTCCAAAATTTGCTGGTATTTAATTGAATTCATTCTTCCCTCTACCAGTAAAATGTTCCCTGTGCCACTGGCTGCAACACAAGCCCAAAGCATGATCGATCCACCCCCGTGCTTACTAGTTGGAGAGGTATTCTTCAAGAAATTCTGCACCCTTTTTTCTCCAAACATACCTTTGTTCATTGCGGCCAAAAAGTTCTATTTTAACTTCATCAGTCCACAGACCTCAACCTGTTAACTGCCATTTCTTAACTACATTATGAATAGAGGAAATAACTACCTGAAAATGCTTTGCTATCTTCTTACAGCCTTCTCCTGCTTTGTGGGCATCATTTATTTTAATTTTCAGAGTGTTAGGCAGCTCAGAGGAGCCCATGGCTGCTGATTGTTGGGACAAGGTTTGAGGAGTCAGGATATTTATAAGGCTTTGAAATTTGCATCACCTGGCCTTTCCTAATGATGACCGTGAACAAGCCATAGCCCTAACAAGCTAATTAAGGTCTGAGACCTTGGTAAAAGTTATGAGAGCTCAAATCTTTTGGGGTGCCCCAACTTCTGCATGGTGCTCCTTTCCTTTTTTCCCCCACTCTAAAATTGTACAAAACAAAAATAATACACTAATCTTGCTTAAAATGTTGAAAAGAATGTTTCATCTTTAACTTTATGACTTTTGGAGATCAGTTCATCTTCTACTCACTTAACTATTTATTCACAGTAACAGAAATTTTGACCAGGGTGCCCAGACTTTTGCATGCCACTGTACCTGGCAGGTAAAATATATCAGACTGGGCAACGATAATTTGTTCTCCAAGCTGCTATTTTCCCATTTATTTGATTGTGTTCTAATTAAATTACATATTAATCTGTTTATTTACATATTTTAATAGTATTTCATTAAAACAGTAAACTTATCATGGCTGATTCAGAAACTCCTGTGGCCCTCAACTTCGTTTTTTTTCCCCACTTGAGGCCCCTGGGGAATCTGTCATGGCCTAATCAGAAGCCATATAGTCCACACTGAAAACCACTGAACTAAAATATTGGCATTTGCAATTGATAGCTTGTTAAACCTCTAGTATAACCTAAACAATGGGAATAGTGGATGACTCAGCTTTCCTCTCCAAGAAAGAAGTCCAAGAGTTTCTGATCAGATAGCTACAGCAGTATTTTTAACAGATCAAAAATAAGAGAATCAGATTATAACATCTCCACTGATATGTTGCCATGTTTATCACTAGATACCACTATCATTTTACATGACAAATATGACTTGCAAGAATCAAGATACAAAACTTCTCAAAGAATACCTCAGAAAACCATAAAACTATACATACTGTGCTGAAAGGTCCAGAGGCTGTACTGTGCTTGACGGTGGTCTTCTATCAATTCTGTCAAGCCAATGATAACAGGAAAAATCTCACATTTCAAGATGAATGAATCAGATACACTACGAATAGTAGTAAATGTGTATTATTAGTTTGTGAATTACCAATAATAAAGCTAATGTCCCTTTCAAGAATTTCTGCTTTGAAAGGAATAATTTTTCCCATTACAACATGCTTTTGCTATAAAGTCCCTGAACTCTCTGTATAATTACACAAGGACATCCACAATCCAACACATGCATGGCTAAAATGTAGCACCTTGGGAGTAATTAAGTTCTGGTTCCAAGTACCAGTCCATAAATTGGAGCTCAATTTGGAGCAACTCTATGTGAATATGTAACCTTTGTCACACTTCTTGCTATTGATTCCCTGTGCAATCAATATTTATTCCTATCAAAAATCACTATTATTTATGGCTCATTGGAATATTAAATGCGCTTCACAAGTACTTCAATGACACAAATGTGCAAGGCTCCACACGAATACTGTACATGTTGAATTTTTAAGAAATGGAATTTTTGGCAGAACTGCATCATATGCAGAATGTTAACAAATGTTTCAACAATTCTTTCACCCATACATAATTGCTACCAAAAACAGCAAGTACATTCACTGAGCCAGTGTTATCCTTTATTCTACCCAGGTCTATGCCAGATTACATTTAATTAATAGGGTCTTGTTGTCCAACTCAATAGCAAGTAAGCATCAAGTTATTTTTCTTTGGCATAGTCTCTATTCAGCAAATACATGATAAAAACCAGTGTCGGAGTGTCGACAAAAATGACACTAGTATAATTACTTCTAACTTGCACTTTATTCAATCCAACAAATGGCGAGAGAGTGAGTGTTGAATGTAAGCGTGAGCCTGTATGGCAATTATTCTCCCATTTATCTAAAAATTACAGAACCCTTGCTATTGCACTTCGTGAAGCTAAAGATATTCATGAAATTCTCATAAATGGGACTGTTCATAAGATCTCCCTTTATGCTGATGATCTCTTAGTTTATATTTCAAATCCTGAAGAATCCATTCCTAGCTTATTGAAACTATTAAACGATTTTGGAAAGTTTTCGGGATATAAACTAAACCTTCATAAAAGTGAATTATTTCCCCTAAATGATTCTACTTCTATATATGATGACATTCCTTTTAGAGTTACGGACTCTTTTAAATATTTAGGTATTATTATCACTAAAAATCATAAAGACCTTTACAAAGCTAATTTGGTTCCTTTAGTGGATTTTATGAAGCAATTATTTTGTAGATGGAATCCACTTACACTTTCGTTAGCCGGCTGAATTCATGCAGTTAAAATGATGATTTTACCAAATTTTTATATGTATTTCAAAGTATCCCTATTTTTTAAACTCAGAAGTTTTTCAATCAGGTTGGCTCTATTATTTCATCTTTGGTTTAGAATAATAAAAGACCAAGAATTGGTAAAGATCATTTACAAAAATTAAAAAAAGATGGAGGTCTTGCTTTGCCTAATTTAAGAATGTATTATTGGGCTGTTAATATATGTTAAGTGTTTTTGGTTATATTGGGCTGATAGAAATGACTGACCACCTTGGACTGATTTGGAATTGAATGCTGTGAAACAGTTTCACTTTATCTCATTATTAGGAGCTTCTCTACCTGTACAACTGGCCAAAATTGCTAATTTAAATTTATATCCTGTGATTAAGCAGTCATTACGAAATTGGTTCCAGTTTCGTAATTTTTTTTAATCTCTAAAAAATGTAAACTTCTTAGTTTAATTTATCAAAATTATTTATTTAAACCTTCATTAAGTGATCCTACCTTTCTTCTTTGGAGGAATAAATGTTCATTCCTTCACGGATCTGTTCCAAGATGGCCGATTGAGAAATTTACGTAGTAGCTAAACACTCTCTCGTATTCACATTTCCTGCAATATCTTCAGGTCAGACAATTTTTAAAAGAATATTTAAGTAATTTTCCATATATACAGGATTCTGACCTGTTAGACATTATTTTAAAAATGCATCCTTTTGTGAAGGGTTTTATTGGGAAAATTTATAATTTATTGCTACAACAGCACAATTACCCTTCACTTAAGATTAAGCAAGATTGGGAGAGAGAGCTTAACATGACCCTGATAACAGAAGATTGGTTGCAGATTTTTAAGTTGATTAAAAATCAAAAATCTTCGATTTGTGCCAATCACTCTTTAGTTCAATTTAGAATTGTACATCGTTACTATTTGACAAAGGAGAGACTGTCTAAAATGTTTCCTAATGTTGATAGTCAATGTGACAGATGTAAAACCAAGACAGCCACATTGACACATATGCTTTGGTCGTGTTCTGTACTGAAACATTTTTGGAAGTCTTATTTTCTCTACAATTTCTAAAGTTTTAAAAATTAATTTACAACCTAATAAATTGACAGTTTTATTTGGTATAATCCCTCAATATAGTCATGGTATTTCTCTATCAGACCAACATGTAATTGCATTCGTTACATTATTGGCCAGAAGGGCTATTTTGTTGAAATGGAAAAATGCTTCTGCAACTACTTTGATACAATGGTTCTCTCAGGTGATGCCATGTCTCAGTTTGGAGAAAATCAGAAGTCGAACTTTGATCCTCGATTTGATTTTGAGAAAGGGAGGGTCATTCGCCCAATAGTATCATCTGATTTCAGTTAATTAATATGGTTCCCTTCCGATTTTTCTTTAAATGGATTTGAGGTGGGGGATTGATGTTTTTTCTAAAATGGAAGCTTGTATGATATATAAATCCGGGGTTGTGCTCCCAATTTTTCCAGTTAGTAGGGGGTTTTTTAAAGTTAGTAGGGGCTCTTTTTTTTTTCCTTCTTTTTCTTTCAAAAAAATATTCTTAACACTTTATTTTTTCTTTATCATCATTGATATATTGCTTAACTTTGTTAATCAGTTACTTGCTAATTTAATTCTTTATTGTACATAATGACATATTGACTTAATGTATCATTTTGTTAATCTTCAATAATAAAAGATTTTAAAATGAAAATAAAAATTACTTTCAACATTACTTAAAACATTAAGTAGTATCAGCACAAAAATGACCTAATGTTGATCAGATTTTCAACTGTTATAGGCACTGGATCAGAGGAATGAAGGATTAGTACATTTTTAGGATGGGATATATCTCGCCTAGCACCATAACTTGATCTTTATCAAAGATAGGACCAACTCCTCCACGGATTCGCAGACTACATAGATCTTACGATCTCTCTCATCGCTTTCCGTCAAAAGTAATGAAAGTTGGAGTCTGTCTATTTCCTTTCTGGGCTGCATGGCTCTCCCTAGATTGGAGACTTTTCTCTATGGAAGGAACTCAATGGCCAACCAGCTTGCTGCCATAGAAAAATTCCAGCAGGAAAAGACAGCAACTTCCATAACATCTAACAAGCAGCAACCAGACCGCAGAATCAGGTTGGTCTGATAACAAGCAGCCAGCTTTGCCTAGGCTGTACCTAAACCCCATAGTTCAACACCAAGTGGCTGCTCCACATCTCTTAACCCACCTAGCATCACAACCCTCAATGGCGTATCAGTACATTGCCTCAATGGTTCAATCTACAAATAAAATCTATGAAGAGATCACAATTTCATTGCTGGAGGCCAGTGCAACAGTAAGATGTCACTTTATTTTTAAAAGAGTCTAAACTGCTGAGTCCAGGGCCAAGAGCATTATCTTGATCACATGTGCTGTCCATTTGGAAGTATACATTCTCTGTTGAGACTGTGTAGGCTTTTATCAGGTGCACCAGTTCCTTTCCACATCACAAAGATGTGCTGGTAGGTTCATTTGATACTGTAAAATATCTGTCATGTAGACCACTGGCAAAATAAAACCCAACAGCATGGGGAAGAACAATTGCAGGTTACAAGGAAAAGGGTGGATAATAGACAGTAGACAACAGGTGCAGAAGTAGACCATTCGGCCCTTCGAGCCTGCACCGCCATTCTGAGATCATGGTTGATCATCTACTATCAATACCCGGTTCCTGCCTTGTCCCCATATCCCTTGATTCCCCTATCCATAAGATACCTATCTAGCTCCTTCTTGAAAGCATCCAGAGAATTGGCCTCCACTGCCTTCCGAGGCAGTGCATTCCAGACCCCCACAACTCTCTAGGAGAAGGAGTTTTTCCTTAACTCTGTCCTAAATGACCAACCCTTTATTCTCAAACCAAACCATAATGAGAGTAATGCGATTACTCTGCTAGAACTAACAGATCCCACAGGACTAAATAGGTTCCTTCTGTTCAATGGTGTGTTTAATGGCTCAATATTCAAACAAGGGCAACTGGATTTCAAAGGTTCAGGAATTATTGTAATCCTATGGAAATATTAAGATAGGAATTCAAATCCCACAGTTGCTGAAGAATTTGAATTCACATAATTTTAAAACTATAACTAATGGCCCGCATTGAATTCCAGATGTGTATGGTTAATCCAAACAGCTAAATGCAACTCGGGATTTGCTTTCAAGCATATTCCAAAATAATGGCTTGGCAACCAACTTATTTGGATCAAAATTAATTAAGGTCAATGGGGGAAAATCTTGGTTTTGTGCAATTTAGATGGGCTATAAAGGTGCCATTGTGTTTGACACACATACTCTAAATGATTTTTTTTAAACTGAGCTTTGGACTTGGGCAAGTACATCAAGCAAAATTTCCTGACCCTCCTTTCATTTGTTTTTTATATCTTTGAAGAAAATTTGAAGGCACTATTTGCCACTACAAAATGTTACTAGACATACCCATGTCATATAGTTTTCACACTGTTTTAACATACTAATGAAATATCTTGCAAGGTAACCAGGGATTATTAAATCTCCAAGACCTCCCCTTCCTAAAAGGTCTGGTGATTGATTTCTGAGTTAAAGTTGCTGCATCAAAACTTATTTCAAACTAGTCTTTTTACCTTCTTCCACAAGTTGGCAGAAACTAGCCTGGAGCACACTGCAGTGAAAAGTATACCCTTAAATTTACTTGAAAATGAGACTAGCTTGCTAAATTTTTTTTAAATTTAAAAACAGCAATGTGACAATCCTGTACGAGTCGAGCTTCTGCACAATTTGAAACTTTCAATATTAACTTCCACCCCGTATCACCTCAAATACATTAAAAACATAGTCAAGCAAGTATGCAAGGTAATTCATAAATTAAAACTATACAATATTTGATTGGTTTTGTTCAATTTTGCTGCTGACCCAACTAGTCACAATGTCTTGAGATCAAAGCACCTGACTGCGTATTCCCTCTGACTCTGGCAGGAAGACCAAGAGTTAGGTCTCTCTGAAACCGATGATGCAATTTGACTCAGTGTAGACACTTACATACCACATACCATATACCATATCCCAGCTATTTTTCCAGATTGTAAAATATATACTACAGCACAAAAGATCCAATAAGTTCAAGATGCTTCACTTTTATCTCTACACAACTTGAGAAATGCCAAAAAACAAGGCCAAGGTTAGTTTATAACTTCATCTTTTTTCCAAGCGCAGACAAGAAAAACATCACATGAATAATCAATTAAATTGGGATTAATATAAGTTATTCAGTTTCCTTTTCATTCTACACCCTCCTAAAAGCCTTTTCAAATTACACATCAAGATGTCCTTCCCTAATCTAGAGAAAAAAATACACTTTATAATACAAATCTTTCAAGATACACAGAAGTTTATTGGGATAAATTTGATGTTTATACCCACCAAAACCTTCATGCATAAGAAATAACCTGCTTTTCTAAAACACATTTGACATTTTTCTCTAAGATCCCAACCATTTTACAGTACAAGGTCCCATAAATGAATGAACGATTAACATTATTTTCAGTTGGATTAGGCTAGCCACAACTCCCTTTTCCAAATTATGCAGGCAAGGTACAAATTTATTTTGGGGCCTCAGCTTAATGAATCTCCAACAGAGCTGCACTCATATAATGTTATCTCTAATCCAGAATTTAAGCTTGAAACATACAACCTAGTGCATGCAGTAAAATATTTTTAAAAACTAAAATCAATGTTTCCCACAGGTTTTCCCAATCTCTCTAATAGTGCAACATGCCAAACTATGATGAGATGTTCTTTTGGATTCACTGCACTGCACAAAAGATTTTCTCATTCATATCATAGGTAACTTCAAGAGAGGTGTGATCAAATGACCACGTACCCCAAGAGATTGTTTCCATGTTTTCCAAGCAAATTAAAAGGCAATTCATCTTTTTTTTTACACTGGAAAATATTTTTCCATCTATAATTTTTAAGAGCATTTCCCAAGGAAGCTCAAAATGGTTCAGCAACCAGAAATTATCACAGGCCAGCAACTTCAAAACAAACTAGAAATACAGGTTTCCCCTGCCATTCGAAGGTAGCGCTTTCCTATGAAATGGTTCGTAAGCCGGAATGTCATAAAGTGAAGAAGCAATTACCATTCATTTATATGGGAAAAATTTGTCAGCGTTTGGAGACCCAAAAAATAACCTACCAAATCATGCCAAATAACACATAAAACCTAAAATAACAGTAACATATAGCAAAAACAGGAATGATATAATAAATACGGCCTATATAAAGTAGAAATACTTCTCTGCAATCTTGCAGCATTGCCCACCGTAGTGAAAATCTCACGCAAGCGTTCTCAACAGAATCACTTGGCGCAAGCGCTCTCGCAGAAGCACACTCTCCAGTAACCTTTAAGCTATGAAGCTGCCAAATCATACCAAATAACACATAAAAATACAAATCCTATATAAAGTAGAAATAATGTATGTACAGTGTAGTATCACCTACCGGAATCGGGGAAGACAGTGAGCACACCGATGAACGTGTGTTAGGTTGAGTCATTGGAGATTGGGGTGGTGGGAGGTAGGAGACAGGGGCGTCATCTCATCCTCGTCTGTTTCCCTCAGGGCAGGCAGGTCATCTTTTTCTATGTCTGTCTGCCTCGATGTCAAAGGTCGAGGTTCGTTGTCTGCTGTGGCTGATGTGGAAGGCTTGAAAAACGACAATATGCTTGACTGCTTAGCCTCGCGCTTTTTTCTATCATACAGTTCTTTGTATGCACTCAAACCATCCTACAAATATGCCCTAAACCTATTACCCTTTCAAAATTAAAGTCGTACTTTTCTGCAATCATTGCAGCGTTGTCAATCGCAGCGAAAATCTCACGCAATTGCTTCACGTTCAGTTCCTGCACGACTTCACTTTGAGTTCCCTACTGCGTTTGGTTTCGATTCTTATCCTTTCCTCTTCCAATTGCATCAGCTCTTCATCTATCAGTTGTTGGTCATAGGATGCCAAAACCTCTTCAACATCATCTTCATCAACTTCCACAAGCCAAACTCATTTTGTCCTTACTTCGTTCACCACGATCGAAAAGCTTAATTATGTCTAGTTTTACGTTAAGTGTAACAACCTTACAAGCTCTTTTAGGCTTCTCTGATACCTCAGAACTCATCTCGCTAACGGATGCACAAAATAAATCGACGTAAAGCACAAATGCTCACAGGCACATGTTTAAGCAATGCAGTTCCAGGGGAGGAGCTTGGCTGCTCGGGGCGTGCTGCCTTTTTTCGTAACAGTGAAAATACCTTCTGTTAGCGAAAACAAGTAACTAATGTAGGTCTTTCGTAACAGCGAGGTGTCATAAAGCAAACTTTCAAAAAAACGGGGGACACCCCGTTAAATATGTCCCAATGGGGACATTTAACTTAAACACTAACCTAAGATCATCAATCAAGGACCCAATTACAAGGATATCAATATCAATTTTTAAAAATAAATTAAGCTAAAGTGACAAGAGGGAAAATTCTCAAATTGCAAGTTCCCAAGTTTTGTGGGAAGTAAAACAAAACATATATTCAATCTACTCCCCAGACAAGGTAATTTACCATTGAAAAGGTCTAAAGTTGGGTGGAGTTCAACTGTAACTGCACAGAATTTGCAGCAAGTTGACTGGTGAAACTGGTTCCTTTTCCATAGATGCTGCCCGACCTACTAAGTACTTATTGCATTTTTTTCTTTCCATCTCCAACATTTACAGCTTATTATTAATTTGTTACTACTACAAGCTGTATTAGCGTGCTAAGCTGCTAAAGGCAACAATTAATTAACTGTTTTGCTGAAGTAAAATAGGAACTTTTCTACCTGAAATGGGACCATGTAGATGAATGCCTTGGAGTGATCCTGAAGTAGAATGGGAGGCTACAAATAAGAATGACACTGAGCACAACAGATCTCAGATTAAGAATCGTTAAATGAACAAACTATACTATGGGAAGCAAAAAGGAGTTTGTGGGACAGAATTCTTTTCAGTGGCAGAAGCAAGTTATCTCGAGGTGGTGACTACATTGATAATAAATCATTCATAGAAAAAAATACACTTTCATCTGACTGATTAGTCAGAAACATGCCTCCATACAATCATTTCACCCAGGCTGCATGAAAAAGATTTACCACACATGAATACTGAGAAGTGCCACGTGTAAGTGCACCTGTAGGAAAGAGTGTACTATAGGCAATGTTGGATTTACCCACACTGCACTGGAGTCAAATGTTTGACTAAATATACATGTATTACATTTAAATTCTTAGTGATACAACCAAGACTTACATCAGATTATTCAAAAATGGATCAGCTGCAAAGCTGGGCCAAGTGTGTTCCCTATAAAGAAACAATTCCGATCTATACCACTCCTGCAAGCCAGTAGTCTTTCTATTAAAATGCATGAGGAATTAATCTGTGATTGAGCAAATGTTCCTATTAAATAAACACTTCTATTAACAGAGTGCAGTTAATTGAGATGCACTGCCTTTGTGGCTATATACTTCTAATGGTATCTGACAAAAATTCACCAGGAAAGGCTTACAAAGGCCGCATTTTCAGTTCTTGAAAGCACACTAACCTAATTTTAAACAATAAGATAGAAATAAAACTCATATCTGCCAAACAGGCAAATAGCAGATGAACAATTGCCATTATCAGGGCCACTGTTTTGAACACAATCATGGTAAGTACAGCTGTACTCTCCAACCCACCTGCAGTTTGACATTTTCCTAAACAGCACAAGGACTAGTTGACATATGTCTGACTTGCTGGCACACAGTTCAAAATTAAGACAACTCTTAATTCTACATATCCTATTTTTGGTATACTTACAATCACAATATTTTTCACCAACAGTATTCATAAGATCATAAGATATATAAGCATAATTAGGCCATTTGGCCCATCATGGACAATCCAATTTTCCTTCATGCCCTAACCAATCAAGACCCTCTGCCTTAAAAACACAAAAAGACTTGGTTTCCACAGCTGCCTGTGGCAAAGATTTCCACAGATTCACCACCCTCTGGTTAACGAAATTCCTCCTTAATCTGCTTTCTAAAATGATGCCCCTCTATTCTGAGGCTGTGTCCTCTGGTCTTAAGACTCTCTCAACATAGGAAACATCTTCTCCACATCCACTCTATCACGGCTTTTCACCATTCGATAGGTTTCAATGAGGTAATCTATTCTTCTGAACTCTACTTAATGTCGACTCAGAGCCAAACACACTTCATATGACAAGCCATTCAACCTTGGAATCATTTTCATGCACCTCCTTTGAACCCTCTCCAGTTTCAGCACATCCGTCTAAGATGAAGAGCCCAAACCTATTCACAATACTCCAAGTAAGGCCTCACCAGTGCTTTATAACATCTCAACATCACATCCTTGCTTTTAAATTCTAGTCCTCTTGAAATGAATGCTAGCATTGCATTTCCCTTCATCACCACAGATTCAACCTAAAAATTAACCTTTAGGGAATCCTGCACAAGGACTCCCTTATTCCTCTGCACCTCAGTTTTTTGTATTTTCTCAAAGCCATTAACTCCATCATCCAAATCACTGACATATAACGTAAAAATCGGTCCCAATGCAGACCTCTGTAGAACACCAATAGTCACCAGCAGCCAGCTAGAAAAGGCTCCCTTTATTTCCACTTTGCCTCCTGTCAATCAGCCACTGCTTCATCCATGCTAGAAACTTTCCTGTAATACAATGGGCTCTACCTGGTTAAGCAGCCTCACATGTGCCACCTTGTCAAAGGGTTTCTGAAAATCCAAGTACACAATATCAACCAGTTCTTTTTTGTCTATCCTGATGGTTATTTCTTCAAAGAATTCAAACAGATTTGGCAGGCAAGATATTCCCTTGAGGAAACCATGCTGACTATGGCCTATGTTGTTATGTGCCTCCAAGTATCTGAGACCTCATCATTAATAATCAGTATCTTCCCAACCACTGTCAGACTAACTGGCCTATAGGTTATATTTGTCTGCCTCTCCCTTCTTCAAGAGTGGAGTGACTTTGCAATTTTGCAGTCCTTTGGAACCATGCCAGAATCTTTTGATTCTTTAAAGATCATTCTTGAAAAACCATTACTAATGCCTCTGTGATTACTTCAGCCACCTCTTTCAGAATTCTGGGTTGTAAACCAATTGGTACCTACAGACTTTTCAGTTTCCCAAGAACCTTCTCTCTAGTTATGATAACTTCACATACTTCATGTCCCCTGACACCTGGAACTTCCACCATACTGATAGCAATAGTATCTCCCACAATGAAGACTGATGCAAAATACTTATTCAGTTCATCCACCATTTTGTTGTCCCCCCATCACTACTTCTCCAGCATTGTTTTCAACTCCTTTGAAATGACCATGCCTATTTATTAAACCACAACAGTCAATTAACATGCTTTTAGAATTCTGGTCCAATCTGCCAATGACAATATAACACATTAAACAACTTGTAGTAATTTTAGGTTTTGATTGTATTGTCCTGAACATAATATCTAGTTTTAAAGATTGAATATTCATCAGAAAATGTTAAATTATCTGTATACCTACTATACAAGTCACTTGTTTCTGAAAAACAATTCAGATTGGAGTTTAAATTCACTTGGAAGTTCAGCAAGTAACATGAAATTGACCAGAACATCCATGCACCCTAAATTTAGTATTTTTTGGAAGTAAAAGTTTCTGAGTAAGAAATCCTTTCTGGGCCAGACGAATGGTCTCAGCCCGAAACATCCACTGTACTTTTTCCTATAGATGCTGCCTGGCCTGGTGTGTTCCACCAGCATTTTTTGTGTGTTGCTTTAACTTCCAGCATCTGCAGAATTCCTCGTGTGGGCCAGATCTTATTGGTCTCACCCATGTCACCACTACAACCGGACAGCACAACTGCTATGGGTAAACGTTCTCACACATCTCAGAATCACCAGCTTCCATAAGATCACCTCTCATTTCTCAATGCTAGCAAGCTCAAATCCACATAGTGAAGTACCAGTAATGCACCTTCCTTAAATAAGACCAAAATTGTGTCTTGGGTATAGTCTTAGAAACCTGTCAAGTTGTAGCAACATCTCACTTGTGAACTCTTGTCACCTCACAATAAAGAATGCATTCCACTTGACTGTTTACTGTTTACTTTACTGTAGCTGCATGTAATTTCTTACACAAAATCACAAAGAACAGTCTCAACAACAAAATTTGATAATGTTACACAAATTGAACATTTATTTTTGAAACAGTTAACTTATTACCAATTTTTGGCCTATTCATTTAACACGAGTATGAATTTTAATTACTGTACCAGAGTTATATCAGCAGCAGACTCAGTTTTTATATCCAATTCCTTAACATAACCATATAACCATATAACAATCACAGCACGGAAACAGGCCATTCCGGCCCTCCTAGTCCGTGCCGAACTCTTAATCTCACCTAGTCCCACCTACCCGCATTCAGCCCATAACCCTCCACTCCTTTCCTATCCATATACCTATCCAATTTTACCTTAAATGACACAACTGAACTGGCCTCTACTACTTCTACAGGAAGCTCATTCCACACAGCTATCAGCTATCACTCTCTGAGTGAAACATAGGTTCCAATGACAGGTCTCAACAACAGACAGGTGGACAGGTACACCTTACCAACATGAAAATGACTCACTGACCCCTCAGCTTTGTTTTCTGTAATGCTTAGAGTGTTCTGTAATGACAAATAATGCATCCACCATGTGTTACCTCATTTTTTTAAATCCTAAAATGCAAGTTACCAGTTCTCGATGATTAGTTACCCCTTGATCGTTACTTATTTTCTAGTGCCATCAATTATTCTAACCTCATCATTTTTACCCCTTGACTATATTATTTTGGTATGCTTTTAGTGTTTTCATTTTTGCAATGCCACCTTTACATCCTCTTACTGGTTTATCTTGGTCAGTTCACATTCATTCTATTTTATTCCTCTATCAATTATTATTCATCTTCTCTAGGTTCTTAGAACCAAGAGGTTGAATATTATTGAATCAACTTTCAGTTTTTACTAACAGTTCAAGAAATACCGCATTTCTACTGTGTCACAGTTCTATCTTCACTTTATAAAAGTTAACAATTTTCCTATTTTAATCTTTCTTCTATATTTTAAGGAACAGAAGACATTGTCAAATCATTCCTTTCTCACTTTAGACAATCTTTCACCTTTCAAAGCCTTAGGAACTTTCTTTAACATATCCTAGAGTTAAATATCAAACTGGACTACTGTTTTATAAAGGTCTGACATAACTCATTCATCTACTAATGAATAGAGGGCTATGCACTAGAAAATTTTTAGGCAGTTTCTAGAGTAGGTTAATGGTCGGCACAACACTGTAGGCCAAAGGACCAGTAATGTGCTGTAAATTTCTATGTTCTATCTCCTGACCTTCATATCTCAGTTCATACTCTCTCTTCATTCTTACTCCTAAAATACATCAGTTTACACTTGCTTGCAATAAATCTCATTTGCCATGTCTGACCAATGTCTTCTTGAAGATTGTCTTATTGCTGATTACATTTAAAGTACTGTAAAATCTGCAACTTTGAAATTGCTTAGGCACATTTTTGCAAGTGACAAGCTGTGGACATAGTGTCCAATTCAAGAGATCAGGAATGCATTACCATCTTTACCAATGAAGTGATTTGCCATCTGTCCAGTCATTCTCAGCAAATTAACAGAATATGGTTTACCACAAAGGGGACAGTACACCGTGTGCTATCAAAAGCAAGTTGTTTCTGCATGAAATAAAGTACGGGTTTCCCCCGCTATCCAAAAGTAGAGCATTCCTATGAAACCATTTGTAAGCCAAAATAACGTAAAGCAATTACCATTAATTTATATGGGAAACAATATTGAGCATTGCTAGACCCAAAAATATAATCTACCAAATCATACCAAGTAACACATAAAACCTAAAATAACAGGAACATATAGTAAAAGCAGTAATGATATGATAAATATACAGCCTCTATAAAGTAATATTCTATGTATGGTATAGTTCCACTTATCAGAATGAGGAAGACAGCGAGCCAAAATCGATTTGGAAAAAAAATCAGCACGTACATGCCTACGCACACAACTGCCCGCACAAGGCTTCACAGACATGGTAGTCTTTCTCGGGTAAACACATGTATAAAGTGAGCGTCTTTTTTTCGTAAAAGCGAAAATCGTGTTTGGTTCGCGAAAACAGGTACTAATGTAGGTCTTTCATAACAGCGAGCTATCGTAAAGCAAACGTTCGAAAATTGGGGGCCACCTGTACTACTACTGGCAGTGTGTGAATTAAAAAAAAATAAAAGCTTGTAAGTAGAAACTAAAAGCAATTTAAAACCACTAATACAAAATCAGCATATGCTGGAAATCCAAGCAACTCACACAAAATGCACCCACGGAAAAGGGTAAACAGTCAACATTTCAGGCTGAAACCATTCACTAGCTTTTCGCATGTTGCAGCAATTTTAAAAGACTAATGAATGTGGTTATGTGATTGAAATCAGCAGGGCTATAAGAGATTTTATAAACACTTAAGGTTTATAAAGTTAATGAATGAAGCATTTGGTTGAGACAGTGTCAGCCACGATGGTCTGCAGGTAAAGAATAGAGAGGGTGGGAGGGGAGAAATGAAATATAGTTGAAACCTACAGTGGCAAGAGGAAGTTTGTGAACCCCTTGCAATTACCTGGGTGTCTGCATTAATTACTCATAAAATGTGGTCTGATCTTCATTCAATTCACAATAATAGACAAACACAATCTGCGTAAACTAATAACACACAAAATTGTGCTTTTCATGTCTTTATTGAACACATTGTTTAATCATTCACAATCCGGGCTGGAAAAAAGTATGTGTATTTAATAAAAGGTGGAACCTCTTTTAGCAGCAATAACCTCCACCACACATTTCCTGTTGCTGCACAACGGGGAGCAGGAATTTCCAGTTCATCAATATTTCTGGGATACCTTGCATGAACAGCCCTCTTCAGGCCATGCCACAGCATCTCAATTGGGTTAAGGTCCAGATTTAGCCATTCCCAAACACAAAATTTCTACTTTTTAAACCATTCTGTTGCTGATTTACTCTAGTGTTTCAGATTACTGTCTTGTTGCATCATCCAACTTCTATTATACTTCAGGTGATGGACCACTACCCTGACATTCTCCTGTAAAATGTCTTGATACAATTTTGAATTAATTGTTCCTTCAACAATTGCAAGCTGACCAGGCCCTTAGGCAGCAAAGCAGCCCAAAACCTTGATGCTCCTTCCATTATGCTTTACAGTTGGGATGAGGATTTGGTGTTGGTCTGCAGTGCCCTTCTTCCTCCAAACATAGCAATGTCCATTTCTTCCTAAAAGTTCAACTTTTGTCTCATTTGTCCACAGAACATTGTTCCAGAAGTGTTGTAGAACATCCAGGTAGCCTTTTGCAAATTTCAGACATGCAGTAATGCTTTTTTTTAAAAAAGAGAGCAGTTGTTTCCTCGGTGGTGTCCTTCCATGAGCATCATTCTTGCTCAGCATTTTCTTTATCATGGACACATGAACAGAGACTAATTTCTAGAGATTTCTGCAGGTCTTTTGCTGTTGCCCTTGAGTTACCTCCTTCAGCATTGCAAGTTGTGCTCTTGGTGTGATCTTTGCTGGACGCTCACTCCCAGGGAGAGTAGCAACAGTCCCAAGTTTCCTCCATTTGTAGTCAATTTCTCTTACTGTGGACTGATGAACACAGGTCTTTAGAAATGTTTTTGTAGCCTTTTCCAGCTTCATGCATCTCTACAATTCTTGTCCACGATCTTCTGAAAGTCATTTTGATCGAGGTATGATGCACATAAAGATATCTTTAAGAGCAGACTCTGTGTCAGTAACCTGACTTATTGTGTCTTTTTTTTAAATAGGACAGGGCACCTCTACAACACACACCTCCAATCTCATCTCATTGACTTACAACACTTGACTCCAAATAGTTTTAGTATAAGGCATTACTCCAGAGGTTCACATACTTTTCTGAACCTAGACTGTGATTGTTCAAAGAGTGTACTCAGTATTGATGAGTACAATTGTTTATGCGTTATTAGCTTAGGCAGTTTGTGTTTGTGTTTGCAGATTGCGACTTAGATGAAGATCAGACCACACTTATGAGTAATTAATGCAGAAAACCAGGTAATTGCAAAGGGTTCACAAAACTTTTCTGACAACTGTACATGTGCAACTATAGTCTTCGCTATCCAGCTTGAGTAACTGCCTCACTCATTCAGCACTCATTCCTACCAACAACTCCATCAGAATTGTATTCTTGGTTTGCTGCACATAGAAGGCCACAGCCAACAGTGGGAGATTGAGCAATCCACTATATTAAAATTTCATACAGTAACTCATCTGAATCTGCAAGAACTCAAAAAGGTCATCTTTACATACCACAAAACTTTCCATGCGTGCCGGGTTGAGTGCCCAGCTAGCCACTCGGCCTCATAAAAAACAAGGGTCGAGTCAGGAACGTTCATATGGTTAATCCGAAAGAAGACCAATCCTGACTACGAGCCAGACAAGAATGGCTGACTGTCTTGTGCAACAAGCTATGAAATGAAACCACAAAACTGGCCCTAAGACATCACAGTCGATATGCTACTTAAGACTGTGGATAAATTCATCAGCACCAAATATTCCCAGATTGCATTGGCATAATGAAAGTACACCCTGTTTCCCCATATTTTGTATATAAAGACAGTCTGCCAGAAGTTGGGAATTCAAGAGTTTAAAAGTGATCTCCTACTGCTTAATGTGTGAATTCACTTCTGTGCTGTCACATGACAAGAGATGAGACTACCTTGGGCTGCATAAGCTTAAAACTGTCATAAATGTCCTTTGGAAAATACAGTAAGGAACAAAATTTCTCCACATCCAGTGATCAAGATGGTAATATTTGGATTCAAATTAAAGAAGGATCAGCAACACTGCTCAGTAGAACTGATATTGTCACTTAAACAGTACTGTCTGGGCTTGCATATTAAACAAAGTTAACAGAAAAATGCCAGCATTTTTTATTGAAGCTCAGCAACTTCGATATCAAATTAGATACTAACTTTGCACTTTCACTACACATTATGCCAGTAACTTTCCCATTTTTCAAAGATGACTTTCAGTAAGTAGTCATTTTTAGAATTAGAATTAAAACAAAATTCAGACAAGCTTCAACTATACCCACTAGATGGAGCACTTTACAGACCCATAACAAAATTTGCAAGTGTTGGCAGTTTACTAACAGGTATTTGTAGTAAAACTTAGGACATCCCACACCCCAAATGAAAACATTCACACAGAAAAAAAAAGGCTGCAAAAAGAAAAACTTCTCTGCCACATAAAATTTAAGGGGAATCCACCTCAAATCAACTTTAACTTTTCATTTGAAAAAGTTTGAAACTGCAACCAGCATATTCATACCTTTAAGAAGCAAAATTGGAAGAGTCAAGCTCATTTACAAGACGATATGCAAATCCTCAATTGTTCAACAAATTTTGTACTACCCAGTGGATGCTGTACAATCACTGTTGCCCCAACTGTAGTATTTGTATAATTAAGGGTACTCCATTTTGTTGCATGTATCACAACTGTGGAAGGCAGCACCAAAACTCACTACGACAATACTACATCAAAGACTTCAACAATGTGTAGTGTAGGCCTCTGTTAGTCTCAATAGACCATGGATTTGCACTTTGTAAAGTTTCCAGGGCACAAGCCTGGGCAAGGTTTTTTTTAAATGGAAGACCAGCAGTTGCCCAAGCTGTAATTCTCCCCTCTCCACGCCACCAATGTTGTCCAAGGGAAGGGCATTAGACTTCAACAATACAGAGTAGATTAAACAATTAATCACTACAATGGTCACTGGATGCCAGAAATTGAGATATTCAAAGTTGCACAGAATTGGGGTGATTTTTTTGCCAGTTACATTTTCTCTTCAAGCAGATCACTAATACAGGTTTGTGCAATCTAATGAATCTACTCAAAAGATAGTATCTAGAATAAAACATCCAGAAAGTGCTAACAGGAGGTTCCAGAAAAACATTCAAGAGCAGCTGGACACTTACCAAAAGTATTTATTGTACAGTTAAGAGGAAATTAAAACTGGGCTTGATACTAAACTAGCCAACTGTTTCAAAGATAGAATAAATCTCTAGTTCTACAAGAGTCTATACTGTAATATGGTAATGAACTGACTAGAGATCAGTGATTTGTATTGCTTATCATTTATAAAATCTCAGAGCCTAAAAATGCCCACTTTTAAAAGCATAAGATCACCCAAGTTTAAAACAATTCTCAGTTCAGAAACAATGTTTAATTTGAGAACATCAATTTCATAATGCTAGTTCTTTGAAGTCAACTCAACTTCAGATATTATTGGATCTTAGCTCAAAAAATGCTGAATAAGAGAACTTGGTTATTGGTCAAAAACTAAACCTTATACATTAATCATGGGTATGTTGGTTACATCCAATTTATATTCATTAACATGCAATAGACTAAATTAAACTTGTTCTTTGGCTAAATTTAAAAAACAAACTTAGCAACCATGCTGCTAATATTAGAACTTCACAAAGTTTACTTTTAAACACTAACTACACCTTGCCAACCATGATTGTATCACATAACTGTTAGCAAACGACAGACCTTTTACATTAGACCAAATAGCTGACTGGGAAATCAAAGAAACTCAACTATAACTTATTACAGACATTAAATGCATTTCTTAATAACCCCATGAAAGAAATGGAGTATCAAATGTTAAAACATCGAGATAAATATTTGTTGAAACTTTGGCCACTGTGAAAACTTAACCTACTGTAATGCTAGCCAACAAATCAAGATGTGTTTTACAGATGGCTTGTTTCAATCTTGCCATCTTTCCAAAAATTCACTGTGTACCAGACCAAAGTAATCAATAACAGCTGTACAGATGCACCTAACATTTTTTTAAATAAAGCACCGTACGCATTTAGTAATATTTAGTCACCTATCTGTATTTTTAGATTGCCACATTAAGAAAATGCAGGTGTCATTGCATTTTACCTCACTGCAGAATATTTAATACTGAAATGTTTAAGTCATTTAAATACACAGATTATTTCTGACAAAATAAGGCCACATTAAATCATTTCCCTACAAATTTCAGACACTGTTTCATCACTGAGACCATTTCAGAGTACCTAGACTACTTTTCAAAACAACCATCCCCAAAATTACTAATAATCTTTAAAACTAATGCAGATTACACACAGGAAAATGTCAATAATATACTAAAACTATAGCATTGCTAAGAATCACAACACATATGGTGCTCAAACCGTTAGACCTTAGCCTGTTACTGCAGTGCAGAGGCCTAAAAAACTGTAATGACACCAAAACCACACCCACAACCAGGAAACAGCACAGTAAGCCCATGTAGAACTTGCTGATAAAGGTAAGCAGGCTCCCTATACACATGTAGAGTGACTTACCGCACTTTCATTCATTCCATTTTACAATACAGGAACTGCACTTTGGGACTTCCAACATTCAGGCATATTTCCTTATGCAAAATTATGCATCAAACCAAGAAAAACATTACTTTTGTGAAAAATGAAATGAGTATGCCTTCAACATTGACAGCCGTAACATTAATTTCTTCCTTATGACTCTCAATTTAACTATATGCTAGTAAATTTAACATTGTGCCAGTGTCAAAGTGACCCCAAATAATTCGTCATGCCAAATTCTGAAAAAATTAGCCAAGACATTTGTCACTAACTGGGGGTGGGGGGGGGGGGGTTACCTTCACATTATTTCAAAACACAATGTGATGCTACTGCAAACTAGTAATTAAGTAAAATAATTTTGAGAGCAGTAAACATGCATACGCTATAATGATATTTATGGACACTGATTACTTCAATGTTAAGTTTCAACATCTTCACTACCTCCCCAGCCCCCCATTATAACTTGAAAAATGACCATAAAAGTTTTGTTTAAAACAACAAGTTCCATTTTCACAATGTTCAAGGATTTAATATAAACTCTACCAACAAATTACTCGAATGTGTTCCAAGCAATGCAGCATTGCGCCACTGCTCAAGGTTGCCACTACTTGCCCCATTGCTTGCTAAACATATTTCCCAAAGATGGTCAAAACTTTATTAGACTTCCGTTTTAAAACTGAGCCCCCCTCTTTAAAAATGATCACATGGTTAACTTTTCATCCAGTGCTGCATCCATTTCTATATATAGATAAAGACGAAGTCGGAGTCTCTCATTTAATATCAGCAGTTGTGTGCCGGGTTTTCTGCAGCGTGAGTCTGCAGCTGTGTGTTTGTGGGGAGGTGACACTGACTCACCGAGTGAGCTGCGCCATACTCGGATCCAACCACCAGTCGCACATGGTTCTTACCGGCGTTTCTTCCCCTTCCAGCACTAACGTGTCAGTTCAGGTTCATACAACAATACCACCCGACAGTAGTTTTCCCTCTCCCCCACGGACAACATCGGGGTGATGAAACAAAACCAGTTTTTCTTACTGGTGTCAAAGTGGGAAAAAAATTTATTGCACTCCCCCTCCCTCAGACCGTTCGAGTTACATTCCACTGTAACCAACTCCCATATGGCAGCAAAGGCCTCGGCGCACGCCTCCGACCTAACTGCTGAAATCGTGGGTCCGACCCTATCGCCGCAAATAAACTCTACGACAGGGGATTTTCATAAAACCGGAGACACCCCCTCCCATATCACCATTTCCCTCCGCCCTAGAACAGGGGAGGGAAGGGGCCCCAACCCTAGCGGCCTGCTCTCAGTCACGCCTGTCTGGCCTGGCCCGGGTGTGCAAGCAGGCCCTGGGCCGGCACCCAGCTGTTCGGCAGGCTCGCGTGGAAAGGCCGGCAGCCACACGCGGCCCCTACCGGTAGGCATGAAGCCAGCCGGCGTTTAAAGGCACCTTCTCCCGGCGGGAGGGTCGAGGACCGGGAAAAGGCAGCGCCCGAACCCGGCAGCGGAATGTCCGAGCTCGGGTACAAAAGGATCCGGGAGCTGGATCCTAATGTAGCGGCTGCCCACCGCCAGGCCACGGCTCGCCGCTCCGGGAATCGCAAGCACGTCAGGGCGTCCTTACCCGGGAAGTACTCGCTGCTCTTCTGCTTGAAGGCGTTTTGATTTTTCCTTCTTCTGCCCTGCGAATCATAAAAATAAGAGAGTCAGGCCATAGCCGAGAGGGCGGGGCAGCCGGCAGCGGACACGGCAGCGCAGTATGGAGGTATTCACGCCGAGGATGGAGACGGATAGGGGAACACGGGGCAATAATGGCGTACCTTCCTCCTCAGTCCGCAAAGCCGGACGATCGGCTACTTTCGGCGATTTCCGCTTCTAGCGCTCCGGAAAGGAAGGCAGGGGCACGTGACACCGCCCGGGCCAGCGGAGCCGCCGACTGCTTCTGCCAACAAATGGTTATTCTCGTTACAATAATGCGTCTGTTCGGCACTTTACAGACAATAATAAGCCTCTGCCAATAACAGTTCTGTAAACCTGCACCAGATTTGTGGGTTGTTTTTTTTTTGCATTAGACAGCAGCAATTACTTTTGCAATGTAACAGCAGCAAAAAAAGAACAGAAAACGCTTATCAACGTCTGAGAAGAGAAACATAAAAAATTCCAGATCATTGGCCTGCCACCAGGAGAGTAGCATCAGCGCCTGGACACTGTCCCAAAGCGAATAACAAAATGAAGAACAGAACATCTGCTTTTCCATTAACTCATCAGAGTTAAATAACTCATCCAAATGCCATCCTAGGTTAGCTGCTATAAGTTGTGAATCCACAGATGGAACTGTTCACAAACAAGCTAAGTTAAACAGATTGATCAAAAATGTCAACAGAAAACACTGAAAATATTCAGCAGGTCAGGTGTAGAAAGAGTAACAGAGTTAACATTTCAAGAATGAGCTGCTTTGTCAGAATGTCCCGACAAAGAGTCTCGGACCTACAGTTCAATTGTGTTTCTTTCCACACATGCTGACCAACCTGAATGTTTCCACTAGTTTCTACTTTGATTTCTAATTTCTAGTATCTCCATTTTTAATTAGGTTTGTAGTATGCCAAAGTGCAGAACCTAAAAGAAGATAAAACACCATATACATGTCCGAACCTCAGGTTCTTCCATTGTCTCGGGGTCATGAACTATTTATGAGCTTTATTGGTTAGAATTGTTCGGATCAGAAATGTTTTGATTTTTCTTTCTAACCCATTGATGGAAAATTTACTTTCTCTAATGATAAAAATGCAAATAAGAAGTGAACATGGAAGGATTTATTTGTAGATGTGAATCTATTTCCTCATGTTCTATAAAACAACATATCTTAGTATACTTGCATTACATTGTACTATATAGTAATGTAGAAGATAGCATATGATCTTTTACAAATATATTTTATTTTACAATTCTGTATTTGAGACAACTTAGTAAAATCTGTAGCAAAGCCTGCATGCCACAATGTGGTCATTACTGGACATAAAATAAAATCATACAATCAGTGATAATGTATAAAGATATCAAAATCTAGTAATTATTAATATCTCTTTGAAAGTACCATGATCATTGTACAATACACAGCTACTATACCAAGTAACAACCATCCCTATTCACAGCGTGCAGTCAGTTTATTCGATAAAGACATACAGGAGCAAGATATACCAGCCAGTTAAGTGGTGTTGCAGCAACAACCTTGCACTCAATGTTAGTAAGACCAAAGAGCTGATTGTGGACTTCAGAAAGGGTAGGACGAGGGAATACGAACCAATCAGAAATGGTGAGAGTGAGCAATTTCAAGTTATTGTGTGTCAAGATCTCTGAGGATCTAACCTGGTCCCAACATATCAATGCAGCTATAAAGAAGGCAAGACGTTGGCTATATTACATTAGGATTTGAGGTGATTTGATTTGTCAGGTAAAACACTTGGAAACTTCTGCAGTTGTACTGTGGTATGGGGAGGAGGGCTACTGCGCTGAATCAAAAGAAGCTACAGAGTGTTGCAAAATTATTCAGCTCCGTGGCAGTTACTAGTCTCTGTGGTATCCAATGCATCTTCAAGGAACGGTGTCCATTATTAAGGACCCCCCATCACCCAGGACATGCCCTCTTCTTATTGTCACAGGTACAGAAGCCTAAAGACACACTCTCAGTGATTCAGGAACAGCTTCTTCCCCTCTGCCATCCAATTCCTAAATGGACATTGAACCTATGAATACTACCTCATTTTTCAAAAATTATTTCTGTTTTGGCACTATTTTTAATTTTAATAATGAATTTTAATTTTAATAATGAATATACATACATACACTGAATGTAATTGGCTAACTTATTTTTTTCTATATTATCATGTATTGCATTGTACTGCTGCTGTTAAGTTAATAATTTTCACCACGTACTATGTGCCGGTGATATTAAACCCAGTTCTGATTCTGAACAAGTTAAAATTGCCAAGAAAAAAATGTTCTTAACAGGAATTTGTGCTTTCACCTTCATTGTCTGAACCCATAATTGATGCATCAGTTTATCGTACTTCTAAAGGATATTCACAACAAAACTCAACAGAATGCACAATCTGAATCATACGGGTTAATTAGGTGCCTGATATCTCACCCTTTTCCATCACAGTCTGTACTTTGGATCTGAAAAGGTCTTCCTGAAAAGAGGAATGGTTTGTTCTTAACAAGAATTGGGTCTCATTAACTAAATTGGGAATATTTACATATTTACATTATTTACAAGTTTCCTTATCCAAAGTGAAAATATTTGAACTATGTCACAATTTACTGATTTGATGTCAATAGCTGTGCCATGACATCATAAAGCAGCTTAACTACCTTCAGAGTTTAAACTTTAAATAGTTAATGGTTTGCAAATTATGTATATTTACGTTCAAATAATATGTAACTAAAATTCAAAATACACTTTAGAATCAACACAACCCACTTCTAATATCACAAGTACTGATTTAATTCTCAGGCAAAGACTGTGGATGGAGCGGAGAGTATTTATAACCACAGAATGGTGAATATCACGTGTGAGAATCCCCATTAGTGGGATATAATCAGCCTTGTGCTTTATGGAGGCAGTGAAGAGTTTATTCCCCCCGACACACAGGGTTGAGGGAACCGGAGACTCTTCCACCCTCTGACAAAAGGAGGGTTACCGTGCAGGTGATGTTACGCTCCATCCATAGCTTACAAAGGGCTGAGTTCCGATGCATCGTTTTCAGCTTATTGTCTATTGTGTGTTCTACTTTATAACAACTGTAGAATATTTTCAACTAAAATATTTTGTTTAGTGATGTAATTTCATATTCTGATGTCATCACAATAAAATAAAGCTCTACATCTATGTTTTTTGCCGTGTAAATGTCTTTGGAATCAGCGTGTTTTCTAATGGCAAAGGCAGCCTTGGCTCAGATTCCCTGTCAAGGTCTCGGCTCTCTTGTCAGGACATTTCAATTGAAATGTCAAACCAATGCCTCATCTACTCCTTCAGGGATACGGTAACATTTACTTTCCAATATTTGATAAAAGAGCTGTTGGAATTATCCTCCCAAATACTTAACCCTCATCAAAATATTGTTAAATAACGGGAGATTACCTGGACATTTTACATTTCTGTTTGCAAGAAATTGCATTTTTTCAGATGCTTTTTGCTGCTTTGCAAAAGTGACAACACTTCAAAACGACATCAATGACAGCAAAATACTTTGAGATGGCATGAGAAGTGCCAGTCTTCCATTCTTGAATGGAAAATATGTCAGCGAGAAACAACATTAATAAATATCATAGCATTTTTTAAGTTTGGTCATATTCATTTTCATAATATTATTTTGAACTATCTTGGTGCATTTTGCTATGCTTAAGGTTCATTGTAAATGCAATGAATTAATTGCTGCTTGACAGTCAAAAGAATAAAATCTGCTCATTAGTTAGCAAGACCAAATTTTATTTTGATATTTGGGTTTTCTTTCACCTAAACAAATGTTTTAATAATTAGCTATTGCTGACTGAGTGTTCCCTCTGAAAAAGAACATACTGTAGAACATTGAACACTATAGCACAGTACAGGCCCTTTGGCCCACAATGGTGTGCTGACCTACTCTAAAATTAATCTAATCCTTTCCTCCAACAGAGCCCTCCACTTTTCTATCATCCATGTGCCCATCCAGGAGTCTCTTGAATGTGTCCAGTCTTTCGGCCTCTTCCACCACCCCCAGCAGGGCGTGTCTCGCAGCCGCTACGCTGTTTAAAATATTTACCTCTGACATCCCCCCCCCCAGTACTTTTCTCAAATAACTTTAAAGTTATGCCCTGAAAAACCCAGAACAATTTAAATAAAGTTGTTATAGTACACTTCTATTGTAATTTAATACCAGTCTAAATAGTTTCTTTCAATAGATGTTCCAGCAAACAAACATACTTACAATGTATCTGTTCTTTAGGACTCTGCAGTGGCTGTCAAATTTAGCTGATGACTATCTGAACACAGAAACATTGTAATCCTACAGCACAATACAGGCCCTTCGGCCCACAAAGCTGTGCCAATCATGTCCCTACCTTAGAACGACCTAGCCCTCTATTTTTCTAAGTTCCATGTAGCCATCCAGGAGTCTTTAAAAAGGTCTTTAAAAAGACCTTATCGTATCTGCCTCCACTACCACCACCAGCAGCCCATTCCATGCACTCACCACTCCCTGCATAAAAAACTTAACCCTGACATCTCCTCTGTACCTACTCCCCAACACCTTAAACCTGCGTCCTATTCTGGTAATCATTTCAGCCCTGGGAAAAAGCCTCTGACTATCCACACGATCAATGCCTCTCATCATCTTGGTCACCCTTCATCCTCCGTTGCTCCAAGGAGAAAAGGCCGAGTTCACTCAACCTATTCTCATAAGGCATGCTCACCAATCCAGGCAACATCCTTGTAAATCTCCTCTGCACCCTTTCTATGGTTTCCACGTCCTTCCTGTAGTGAGGCAACCAGAATTGAGCACAGTACTCCAAGTGGGGTCTGACCAGGGTCCTATATAGCTGCAACATTACCTTTCTGCTCTTAAACTCAATCCCATGATTGATGAAGGCCAATGCACCATATGCCTTCTTAACCACAGAGTCAACCTGCGTAGCAGCTTTGAGTGTCCTATGGACTCAGTCCCCAAGATCCCTCTGATCCTCCACACTGCCAAGAGTCTTGCCATTAATGCTAGATTCTGCTATCATATTTAACCCACCAAAATGAACCACCTCACACTTATCTGGGTTGAACTCCATCTACCGCTTCTCATCCCAGTTTTGCATGCTATCAATGTCCAAATGTAAACACTAACAGCCCTCCACACTATCCACAACACCCCCAACCTTTGTGTCATCAGCAAATTTACTAACCCATCCCTCCACATCCTCATCCAGGTCATTTATAAAAATCACAAAGAGTAGGGATCCCAGAACAGATCCCTGAGGCACACCACTGGTCACCGGCCTCCATACAGAATATGACCCATCTACAACCACTCTTTGCCTTCTGTGGGCAAGCCAGTTCTGGATCCACAAAGCAATGTTCCCTTGGATCCCATGCCTCCTTACTTTCTCAGTAAGCCTTGCATGGGATACCTTATCAAATGCCTCGCTGAAATCCATATACACTACATCTACTGCTCTACCTTCATCAATGTGTTTACTCACATCCTCAAAAAATTCAATCAGGCTCGTAAGGCATGACCTGTCTTTGACAAAGCCATGCTGACTATTCCTAATCATATTATGCCTCTCCAAATGTTCCTGTCTCTCAGGATCTTCTCCATCAACTTACCAACCACTGAGGTAAGTCTCACTGGTCTATAATTTCCTGGGATATCTCTACTCCCTTTCTTGAATAAAGGAACAACATACACAACCCTCTAATCCTCCGGAACCTCTCCCATCCCCATTGATGATGCAAAGATCATTGCCAGAGGCTCAGCAATCTCCTCCCTCGCCTTCCACAGTAGCCTGGGGTACATCTCATCCGGTCCCAGTGACTTATCCAACCTGATGCTTTCCAAAAGCTCCAGTAGATCCTCTTCCTTAATATCTACGTGCTCAAGCTTTTCAGTCCACTGCGTCACCCCTATAATCACCAAAAAAAATTCCATAGTGAATACTGATGCAAAGTATTCATTAAGTACCTCTGCCATCTCCTCCAGTTCCATACGCACTTTCCCACTGTCACACTTGATTGGTCCTATTCTCTCACGTCTTATCCTCTTGCTCTTCACATACTTGTAGAATGCCTTGGGGTTTTCCTTAATCCTGTCCACCAAGGCCTTCTTATGGCCCCTTCTGGCTCTCCTAATTTCATTCTTAATCTCCTTCCTGCTAGCCTTAATCTTCTAGATCTCTATCATTACATAGTTTTTTGAACCTTTCATAAGCTATACAGCCTTTGCACATCACAGTTCCTGTACCCTACCATTCTCTCCCTGTCTCATTGGAACATATCTATGCAGATCCCCTGAACATTTGCCACATTTCTTCCATGCGTTTTCCTGAGAACATCTGTTTCCAATTTATACTTCCAAGTTCCTGCCTGGTAGTTTAATTCCCCTCACTCCAATTAAACGTTTTCCTAACTTGTCTGTTCCTATCCCTCTCCAATGCTATGGTAAAGAAGATAGAATTGTGATCACTGTCTCCAAAACACTCTCCCACTGAGAGACCTGACACCTGACCAGGTTCATTTCCCAATACCAGATCAAGTACCACATCTCCTCTTGTAGACTTATCTACATATTGTGTCAAGAAACCTTCCTGAACACACCTAACAAACTCCACCTCATCTAAATCCCTCACTCTAGGAATATGCCAATCAATATTTGGGAAATTAAAATCTCCCATTACAACAACACTGTTATTATTACTCCTTTGCAGAATCTGTCTCGCTATCTGCTCCTCGATGGCCCTGTTATTATTGGGTGGTCTATAAAAAACTCACAGTAGAGTTAATGACCCCTTCCTATTCCTAACTTCTACCCACAGAGACTCCATAGACAACCCCTCCATTACTTCCTCCTTTTCTGCAGCTGTGACACTATCTCTGATCCACAGTGCCACGTCCCCACCTCTTTTGCACCCCTCCCTGTCCTTTCTGAAACATCTAAAGCCTGGCACTTGAAGTAGCCATTCCTGCCCCTGCACCATTCAAGTTTCTGTAATGGCCATAACATCATAGCTACAAATGCTGATCGACACTCTAAGCTCATCCACTTTGTTTACAACACACCTTGCATTAAAATAGACACATCTCAAGTCTTCCATCTGAGCGTGTCCCTTCTCTATCACCTGCTTATCCTCCCTCTCGCACTGTCTCCAAGCTTTCTCTATTTGTGAGACAATCTCCCTTTCCTCCGTCACTTCAGTTCAGTTGCCACCCCCCAGCAATTCCAGCTTAAACTCTCCCCAACAGACTTAGCAAACCTTCCCACCAGGATATTGGTCCCACTTGGATTCAAGTGCAACCCATCCTTTTTGTACAGGTCACACCTGCCCCAGAAGAGGTCCCAATGATCCAGAAGTCTGAATCCCTGCCCCCTGCTCCAATCCCTTAGCCACGCATTTATCCTCCACCTCATTCCATTCCTAAACTCACTGTCATGTGGTACAGGCAGTAATTCCGAGATTTCTACCTTTGAGGTCCTACTTCTCAACTTCCTTCCTAACTCCCTGTAGTCTGCTTTCAGGACCTCCTCCCTTTTCCTACCTACGTCGTTGGTACCAATATGTACCATGACCTCTGGCTGTTCACCTTCTCACTTCAGGATACTATGGACACGATCAGAAACATCCCAGACCCTGGCACCTGGGAGGCAAACTACCATCTGCATTTCTTTCCTGCATCCACAGAATCACCGATCTGACTCCCTAACCATAGAGTCCCCTATCACTGCTACCAAATTTCCTTATTTCACTATTCCTTTCCCAAACCTTCTGAGTCACAGGGCCAGACTCTGTGGCACGGCCACTGTTGCTTCCCCCAGGTAGGTCACCCCCACCCCCCCCCCCCCCCCCCCGCAACAGTACTCAAACAAAAGTACTTATTGTTAAGGGGGACAGCCACTGGGGTACTCTCTAGCACCTACTTCTTGCCCTTACCCCTCCTGACTGTTACCCACTTAACTGTTTCCCCAGGCCCTGGAGTGACTACCTGCCTATAGCTCTTCTCTATCACCTCCTCACTCTCCCTGACCAGACGAAGGTCATCGAGCTGCATTTCCAGTTCCCTTACACGGTCCCTAAGGAGCTGCAGCTCGATGCGCCTGGTGCAGACGTGGCCATCCAGGAGGCTGGGAATCTCCAGGACATCCCACATCTGACACCGGGCACAGAAAGCCTTAATGGACTGAAAGTAAGGAATGTAATCATCCCTTTGTGCTGAATTGACTGATTCAAGCAGGTAGAGGCAATGGAGGAAGTTATTTGTTTCAATGTTTCACAGCTAAATCTGACAAGATCCCTGCTCCTTTTGTTTCTTTGAATGACCCCAGCTCACCAGCCACGTCCCTGAAAATGACTTACTGAATCATGCTGGCTGCAGCTAGAGTCCAAAGTGAATAGCCATGTCCCCACTACCTGGAGCTAGATGTGTGCAGATTGTCTGAGTGACGGATGCCACAGCATATGATGCTCCACTTGATCATTCCCCATGTTATGCTGGAAATCACCCAATAATAATACCACATAAGTCAGATTTGCTAGAGTGGGGAAGCTCCCTGTTCAGTTCAATAGGGATTCTTAGCCAGGAGAAAATAAGATACTTGAAGAATAGTTTAATTAAATTACTTAATGCTTTAATCAAATAATGTTTAAATCACTAAATACTTTATTAGTGAACAACAAGGTGATGGAAGAATTCAGTAGTCAGGCAGCATCTGAGAAGGCAGAGCGATAACCAGCATTTCAGGCCAAGACAGAGTGTGTAGAGGGAAGAGAGCCAGCGCAAAGAGGTGAGGGCAAGGGTAAGCCAGGAGCTGGAAGGTGATAGGTGGAACCAGGTGAGGAACAGAACAGAGGGCAGATGGAACCATGTAGGAGGAGGGGAGGTTGAAGGTAGAGCAAGAGGCTGGAAGGTGATATGAAGGAACAAAGAGCGGCAGATTCTGGAATCAGGTGAGGAAAGTTATAGTAGAGCTGGGTAAGAGATGGTTGATGGGCAGATGGAACCAGTTTAGGAGGAGATCTTGAGTGGCATGCCATTTCAATTCCCTTTCCCTTTCCTGCATTGATCTGTCCATCCTCCTCCACTGCCAGAGTGAAGCCAAGCTCGGAATATTCTGCCTGAGTAGTCTACAACCAAATGGCACAAGCATTGAATTTTCCAACTGAGGTAACCCCACAACTCCTGAACTCTTTACTCTCCTGGCCCAGGTTCTGTCACCCTCTTTCTTTCCAGGTGGAATTGGAGCTGAATCTGGCCACACAGAGCCTTGCCTTCCTCATTCACTTTCGATTCTTCTCTTTCATTTCTGTCATTTATTCCCCTTCCTTTTGCTCCCTTGCTCCTCCCTCCTCCTCCCTCTGAGAGTTTTTAACCCTCGCCATCTGCAGTAGCAAGCATCCTTGTAATAATGAAGTGTTTTGGCCTGAAGCAACAACCGTCCATTTCCCTCCACAGATGCTGCCTCCAGCAGCTCAGGTTTTCTGTAATGACATTGGATCAGGTCCTTCGAGCGAGTAACCTATCCAGCTTACATAGATTCCATCTTCCCAAAAATTGGTACTAGTACTCAGGAATCTGAATCCTGCCCTGTACAATACCCATCCTTCCTCTCTTGCCAACGTCTGCCCTGTGGGAAATCTAAAACTGTTACCCTGGTACTGACTACCATTTTATCTCTTATCTCTATAGTCATTCCTCTTTATTCACCAGCGTTGTTAGTACCTCTATGTACCATGGCCATGACCTCCTCCAGAATGTCCTGCAGCTGCTCTGTGACTTCCTTGAACTAACAACTGAGAGGCAACGTAGCATCTGGGAGTCATGCCATCTCCTGACAGTATCCAGAATGGTTTGTCTGTTTGAGAGAGGGATGGCCAAGGTCACCCTGGATTACTTGGATGGTTGTCAGCCTTTCCCTCCCTGCCTGAGATGTGACCATCTCTCTAAATGAGTTAACCACAAAGGTATCAGGTTCACAATTCGCCACAGTATCTTCAGCTACAACTGTAGCTCCTAAACACAGATTCCCACAGCTGGAGACACTGTGTGACAGTCCTTGCCTTTCCGCATTTTGCAAAGAAGCATACTGTGTAACTGAGCTGTCCAGAGCCAACTGCCACAACCCACAGCACAACACTGTGGCTACTTTGATCATTATGCACTAAAATAAACTGTGCTTTTTTTTTCATTCTAATCATGTTCTTTCTTGTAAAAATTGGGATAATTTATGGTGAATTTATGTTTTTCTTGTGAATGCGGCTTACCATTGTATTGAATTTATTTAAATCTTACATCCATCCCCACAACATGAGGGAGTAAAAGTCTCTGTGCTATGTCTCTGTTGCAATGTACAGACATGTGAATTTAGAAGTCTAACGGCTTGTAGAAAGAAGCTGTCCTTTAGCCTGTTGGTCCTGGCATTAATGCTGTAGCACCATTTGCCAGACGGAAGCAGCTGAAACAGTTCATAGTTGGGGTGACTCATGTCCCCGATGATTTTCCAGGCCTTCTTTCTGTACCTGCTGCCGTAAATGTCCTCAATGGAGGGAAGTTCTCATCCACAGATGCGCTGGGCTGTCCGTACCACTCTGTGCAGTGCCCAGTGATCAAGGTTGGTGCAGTTCCTGTACCAGGCAGTGATACAGCCAGTCAGTACGCATTCAATGGTGGCCCTGTAGAAGGTCTATGTGCCTGTGACGTTGCTGCAAGTACATTTCTTATGGATATACTTATGCATTTGACAATAAACTCAACTTTGTCTTTTTGACTTTGAAAATTATTCTTAAATGATATTAATTACAAAATGTTTTACTCTAAACATTGCTTCCTCCAACATTAGATTTGCTTCCATTTTTACCTTTAACTCTTGAGTAGGAGAAATATTCATCTGATCCCACTTCCCGATCAGCAGCCCCACTCTACCTCTACATATCTCGTAAACTCGAGGAGCCTTTACCTGCAGCTTGAAGCTCACACAACCTGTTCCCTCTGTTTAAAAAATGTGATCTACTCTGATTGTAGGATCTATCTAGCCACTTCAGGGACTTGGATGTATCACATTGATCAGATATTTTGTGGACTACTAACGCGATGAGTTGTTTTCAATACAATGGATATTAAAATAAAGTATTGGTTGATTTTTTAGCTGGACTCAGAAATGATCTACTGTATGTAGGTGTATCTTTCTGACATGAAATTTCTTCTGTCCCCAACTTATATATTGTACATTGAGTATCTATGACCTCTTGGGGCTTTTCAGAATCGTTGGTATAAACCACCAGCAATAAATATTCCTAAACTAACACTATTTATGGACGTAGTAAACGACAGCTGACTAAGTACACATCCCTGTGGAAAACAACTTACCTCACCTACAGAGCATGAACTTCATTTCAGCCCTGTATTTCTTTAACACCCCTTAAACGAATGTTAAAGGTATTTCTCATACTCATATAACTCTATGTTCAGTTATTGTTGACTTAATGAGATAATTTCAAATGAATGAATACAATAAATCTGCAGATACTGGAAATCCAAAATAAAGACAGAGAGTGCTGGAAATATTCAGTCGGTCCAGCAGCATCTGTGCAAAGAGAAGCAGGGTGAACATTTCAGATCAATGACCTTTCATCAGAACAGTTCTAATGACATTTCAATATCAAAACAAAGCATATCTAAAGCATGTGTTTACTTTATATTTCATGTTACTTAAAATTTCTCCATGGTTAGTCAGTATGAGAAGAACTTAGCAATCCCTATTGGTTGGTCCTATTTAACTAATATTTTGACAATATATTAATCACTTAATGTGCTATTAAGCATTCTAGTAATTCATTATCAACCCAACTCAAGTCTCACTGGCCTACAATTTCTGTTGTTGACTCCTGACTCTCTTTTTGCACTTCTGCCACAATTTTATTTTCAATGGCATTTTCGATCACTATAGTTTCTTCTCTAACTTCCTTCTTTGCAAAAGAATATAAATTGTTGAGTCACAGCATTAGTACCATTTCCCTTTAAATAATAATTTTAACTGATTATTCCAACATTAACTTGAGGTCTTCTATAATCAAAATATCTCAAGAAGTCTCAGGCTGAATAATATTCCTTCATTCTCCATTATCATTTCACTTTATTATGTGAGGAACAGCATTATTTTAAATTGACATTAAATTTGTGAAGAAAGTGTCACAGATCACAGAAAAATATGACACAGGAAAGGGTCTCTTAGTTCTGTTTGTAATAGCCATAATCCAAAATACTCCCATCTTCCTGTATGTTGTCTATATCTCTCCATTCCCTGCATGTCTAAGTACCCTTCAAATGTTGCTATTACATTTGCTTCCACCATTTCCCTGGAAGCACCTTGTAGGCACCAAGCACTCTCTGTGTGAAAAACTTGCCTTGTAAATCTCCTTTAACCTCTCCCCCACAGTTTACAACTGTGTCCTCTATTATTGGACATTTTCACCAAGGCAGAAAGAATCTATCTGTACCCCTAATAATTTTATCTATTTCTGTCCGATCATCCCTCAGCCTCCAACACTCCAGGAAAAGAACAATTCAAGTTTGTCCAACCTCTCCTTATAGTACTTCCCAATCTGGGCAACATCTTGGCAAACCCCTCCAGCACCATCACTCCTACAATGGGCAATCAGAGCTCTATACAATACTCCAAACATGTCCTGACCAGAGTTTTATACAGCTGCAACATAACTTCCTGACTTTGGATACTTTACACCCTAACTGATGAAGGCAAATATATCTCATGCTTTCTTTCTTGTGTTGCCACTTTCAGTAATCTATAAACTTGCACCCCAAATTTCCTCTGCACATCAATGTTCCTAAGCGTCCTGCCATTTACTGTGTACTTTCCTCTTCCATTTGACCTCCAAAAGTGCAATTTATCCAGATTAAACTTGGCCTGCATTTTTCTGCCCATAATTTGAATTGGTCCATACCCTGCTGAATCCTTTGACAACATTCCTCATTATCCCCACTCTGCCAATTTTTGTGTCAGAGTCTAAAAATATTCTAATGAGAATCTATATTTTTATCTAAGTCTGTATATATACACACCTCCACCATTTGGCAGCAATTACAGCCTTGAGTCTGTGTGGATAGGTCTCTATTAGCTTTGCACAACTGGACACTGCAATTTTCCTCCATTCTTTACAAAATTGCTCAGGCTCTGTCAGATTGCATTGGGGTCGTGAGTTAACAGCCCTTTTCGAGTCCAGCCGCAAATTCTCAATTGGATTGAGGTCTGAACACTGACTTGGTCACTCCAGGACATTAACTTTGTTGTTTTTAAGCCAGTCCTGTGTAGCTTTGGCTTTATGATTGGGGTCATTGTCTTGCTGGAAAACTGATCTTCTCCCAAGTCACAGTTCTCTTGCTGTCTGCATCAGGTTTTCCTCCAGGATTTCCCTGTATTTTGCTGCATTCATTTTACTCTCTACCTTGCAGAGTCTGCTGCAGTGAAGCATCCCCACAGCATGATGCAGCCAGTACCATGCTTCACGGTAGGGATGGTGTGTTTCTGAAGATGTGTGGTGTTTGGTTTATGTATAGCGTTTAGTCTAATGGCCAAAAAGCTCAACTTTGGTTTCATCAGACCATAGAACCTTCTTCCAGCTGACACCAGAGTCTCCCACATGCCTCGGGCAAACTCTAGCCAAGATTTCATATGGGTTTTTTCCCACAGTGACTTTCTCTTTGCCGCTCTCCCATAAAGCTGTGACTGGTGAAGCACCCGGGCAAACAGTTGTTGTATGTGCAAGTCTCTCCCATCTCAGACACTGAAGCTTGTAACTCCTCCAGAGTTGTCACAGGTCTCTTGATGGCTTCCCTCACCAGTTCTCTTCTTGCATGGTCACTCAGTTTTTGAAGATAGCCTGCTCTAGGCAGATTTACAGCTGTGCCATATTCTTTCCTTTTCTTGATGATTGACTTATCTGTGCTCTTGGAAATGTTTTTGTATCCATCTCCTGACTTGTGCTTTTCAATATCCCTTTCACAGAGTTGCTTGGAGTGTTCTTTTGTCTTCATGGTGTAGTTTTTGCCAGGATACTGACTCACCAGCAGTTGGACCTTCCAGATACAGGTGTATTTTTACTACAATCAGTTGAAACACCTGGACTGCACACACGTGATCTCCAATTACCTAATTATGCAACCAACTGGCTGCACCAGTGATGATTTGGTGTGTCATATTAAAGAGCATGAATACTTATGCAGTCCATTATTTTGTGTTTTATATTTGTAATTAATTTTGATCACTTTGTAGAGATTTGTTTTTGCTTTGGTATGAAAGAGTCTTTTTCTGTTGATCAGTGTCAAAAAAGAACAGAATTAAATTCACTGTGGTTCAATGCTGTAAAACAATAAAACATGAAAACTTCTGGGGGTGGTCATATATCTATCAAATCTATCAAATCTCTCATTCTCCTATGCTCTAGTGAATTCAATCTTTCCCTATAACTCAGGTCCTCAAGTATTGGCAACATCCTTGTAAATTTTCTCCGAACATAAATGGAACTCTTAAAGTTATATGACAATAAATATGTAATAAAATGCAACATATAACCCACCTTACATTTTAAGGCATATATTTACATTGAGGCTTACAGTTTACCTCTCCCAGGAATACAAAAAAATATTTCACACGAATTACTTGGCTAATGCAATAATTTGTTAAGTTGGACATCACTGCAATCACTTTGGACAAAACAGGATTCCATATTGATAGAAATAACATGTTAATACATTTTAAGTTTGCTTATATGTAGAAGGAAAGTTAGACCAGAAAAAACTTTCTTATGGTCTTTAATGTCCATTTGAATCACTAGAAAAGGCAAATATGGCTTGTCAAAATGGCCTTTGTGCCCAAGCTAAGTGTAAACACCATGTTGTGAGTAATTTACATAACTAGATCTGAACAGACCTTTGCCTCTAGCTGTGGAATTTGTCCGTCACGTTGACTTTCGTAAGCTCTTTGCCTATGAGATTGCATGCAAGAGTTGACCTGCTGATGTCATTTACAGCATACTTGTTTGAGAATGCAGGGAATGATTTCTCATGGCTAATCTATCTAGAGAAACCGAGTCACTGAATGCTAATGCTGAGCTGCAGTTGGTGCTGAAGGAACCAGAGAAAAAGAGAGTTTCGTTCCTGCTTCAGAACTCAAAGTTTACAAGTACTAATCTGGCAAGAGTTTGATAGGGTCACTAATGTCTGCTGCATGAAGAAAGTCAATTAATTAACACAAATAAAAAGCTTTTGACATTGAAGTCTGTATAACCTGTCTGCTATTTCCTGTTGGCCCTACAAAGCATTTTAACTTATCATTAGAGCCAATTAACTACTTCCCATGTAGAATTAGTTCCCACATACTAATTTGTGTGCCATTACCCCTGCTCCCAGAAAGTTGACAATGAAGATATGCACTCTGGAGTTACGAAAGGGGCACTTTTAATTCCCCCTTTAAGCATCAGGAAATTTGAGCCTCAGGTGGGAATGCAGAAGCCCGAACTTACTGACAGGTTTTCATTGGGATCAATGTTGCATCTCTGGACTCAGTCCAGGGGCAGAATGCCAACATCTTGCAATTCCTCTGCACTTACACTGGGGAATCTGCTTTGTGCTAGGTCACGAAGGAAATAATGGAGGGGAGAGGAATGCTGAGGCTGGATTGTTGCCAGCTGATGACGTGAGAATTGGAGAAGTGAAGACCGATAACGGTGACTGCTTCTCTTACATCTATTCAGGTCCATGGAGCTTTTGGCAATTTCTTTACTGTCCACTGTGCACTTGTTTCAGGTCTCTTTCTCTCTGGATGGAACAAAATTTTCCTTCTTCACCTGACCCCTTCCATCACCACCTCCGGGTTGGTTAGCTACTCAATTCTGAACAATTTCTGCTTCCAGTAATGAAAGTGAAAAATGGAACATCACTCTAAGAGATACTCTCGGTCTGAATATGTCTGGTTGCCCTCTGGAAGTAGGAGGGGAACTTCTCAGTGAGATTCCTGTGTAATCAAGTAATTAAAATACCCAAAATATATTATTATTAGAAATGATTAATTTCATAATATCCCATTACCTGAATTAAAATAGTGGGTATTTGCATAGTTGTAACAAAGTTTTATCAGAGGGTTAATAGCACTCCAGGGTTTAGTGTGGTTGTTTATATGTACAGCAGTCTGCTTTAACCATTCTATACATAGTAGCAATGATTTGATATAATTTAACAATATTTAATCTTCAAGGGCAATATGTGGCCATTGGGGATTAATAAATACCTAATAAAGTTAAGGAATATTTTCTGTGCAAGGTCATGATACACTGGTGAAATAATGATTTTTTTCGGTAATGTCAATGACTGCATCATGTTGTATGTTGGTAGACAGAAAGAAAATCAGAAAATCATATCTTTCACTTTGCAAATAAACTGTAATGATGTTTCCCAATAAATATGTTACATGTACAAAATGTAACCCATTGACAATCAGATAATTGTACACTATGTGGGGTCTAAATTGGATAACAGAGGAATATACAGTAAACTCATATCCATAAGACTCGTCCAAAAATCTGCTTCCACCTCATTAATGTCCAATCAGCACTATCTGGTTGTTTATCTGATTTAGCATGCGTTCACCAGGCCCAGTTTGAAGAGCATCTGGTAGCAGTTGAAGGCAGTTGGCCCAAGCTGAATCTCAGTGCTCCATGGTTAAAGCCTTTCCAAGGTTTTGAGAGCCACCTAGAAGCCAGGGCAATTCGCGGGAAACAGCAGCCATTCCAATTTTCAGACGCAGCCCTGGACAGAGAAGTCCATGAGATGGAGAGAAGGAAAGACCGCCTACCCACAGGGGTCAGGTAGACCTTCAAGTTCACAGCCAAGCATCACGGGTAGAATATCACAATGAGGAGACCACAAGGAAAATGTATGGAGTTTTGAAGAAAATTGAGTAATTTTGTGCTCTTTGTCAACATCATGAGGGGAGTATAACAATTCCATCTCCCATCGACTGCGTTCTCTCCTCACACACTCTCGTCATTCACCTGGGATGTTATGTTAAAGTTGTATAAGATGTTGTTGAGCCATAATGTGGAATATTGTGTTCAGTTCTGATCACTTACCTACAGGAAAGATGCCATTAAGTTGAAAAAGTACAGAAAAAATTACAAGGATGTTACTAGGACTTGAGGCCTTGAGCTATAGGGAAAGGTTGAATAGGTTAGGATTTTATTCCCTGGAGTGTAGGAGAATGAGGTGAGATTTGATAGAGATACAGCAAACAAAATTATAGGAAATATAGCAAACACGAGGAAATCTGCAGATGCTGGAAATTCAAACAACAACACACACACAAAATGCTGGTGGAACACAGCAGGCCAGGCAGCATCTATAGGGAGAAGCGATGTCGACCTTTCGGGCCGAACGAAGGGTCTCGGCTCGAAACGTCGACATCGCTTCTCCCTATAGATGCTGCCTGGCCTGCTGTGTTCCACCAGCATTTTGTGTGTGTTGTTATAGGGAATATAGATAGGGTAAATACAAGCAGGCTTTTTCCATGGAATTAGGCAGAGACTAGATTGAGAGGTCACGAGTTAAGGGGGAAAGGTGAAATAGTTAAGGCAAACATGATGGGGAATCCTTCAGCCAGAGGGTGGTAAGAGTGTGGAACGAGGTGTCAGTGGAAGTAAGGATGTGGGTTTGATTTCGACATTGATGAGAAGTATGAATAAGTACACGGATGGGAGGGGTATGTCCGGGGGAACTTGTCAGAATAATATTTTAGCATGGACCAAAGAGCTTGTACCTGTGCTGTAGAGTTCTATACCTCTGTGACTCTGTCAGTAAGGGCCATGTTACAGCACAACATTCACATGGCTTACTACACTCCTCCATTCTTGTTACTGCTCAGGGCTTTCCATGAAGAGCTGATGGTTCCGATATACTATTCAGCCTTGGCACAATTTTCACTCAGATGTCACAAACCCACTTCAATCTCTTGCAGGAGACAGTGAGGGACATTTGGCAGTGAAACCAGTAAGTTGTGAGCTACATGCAGGGGTCTACTGTTCACTGCCCTGGAGGGCATTATTCAGGTGAACACTAGCAGAACTGCCCTGTGGCCAAGCAAACAGTTCTTACAATGTTGGCGTTTCAGAACACATCCAAACCCATTCACACAATCTCTTTTGATCTATGATCAGTAAATACCATGAACCTTTTCATTCCCCTTCTGCATCCCCCCTCTCCTTTCATTTTCCTGATTTTCAGAGTCACTGGACCATAACGAATCAGTTGTGCCATCAACTTTGATACTGGTGCAGCAAATTGTAGAGGTCAGACCTACACACAATGAGCTTCTGAGCATGAGAATGTTGAAGGCAAAGCAAAGGAGAGGTAGACCAGCACCCAGTTCTCCAAAGGCTCAGAGCATTTGTGAGTTCTGTGCCAGGAATCTCTGATGAGGCAATTGGATGTGTACCGAGACCTTTGACAGGAGTAGGTGAGTGACGCCAAACAGCGTCTTGTGGGAATTGGAGCCTATTACCTTGAAATGGAAATGATGCTAGTTCGATATCATGCAACACCTGTTGGCCAGTGCCTAAGCTTCCTTTGCAACACTGGCAATTGCCAGCCATAGTAGGCAAGGCCAGCATTTAATGTGCTTGAGAAGGTGATGGCAAAGTCACCTTTCTGAACTTGTGGTGAAGGTACTCCAGAAGAGCTGAGAAGCAGTTTTGCAGAAGGCTCTCTGTCCTGAAGTGTGGATTTTGTTTTCTGCTGTACAGATGTCGCTGAACAACACATTGTATTATTGATCCCACAGTAGTAGCATGTAGCAAGTTTCAGCATTTTGGAGCATTGCTACATATTTCCAAGCCAGCACGGTTTGAGACCTAGCAGGAAAACGGGTGATAGTGATCAATGTTGTCAATGCATTGGCTTTTCAGATGGTAGCGGCTGCACCACAGTGAGTAATACCAAGGAAAGGAAGAATGTAGAGTGGTGAATGCCCATCAACTTGCCTATCACACCAACAGGTCAACAGAGGATGCCATCTCCACAGCACTTCACTCTGGACAGCCCCAACTCTTACGTCAGAAAGCTGTTCATTGACTTTAGTTTGGCATTCAATACTGTGATCCCCTCCAAGCTGATCGCCAGACTTCGCCAGCTTAGTCTCAGCTCATCCCTCTGCAAATGGACCTTGGACTTTCTGACTAACAGACCCCAATAAGTTAAGTTAGACAACCTCTCCTCCTCCACTCTCACCCTGAACACTGGCGTGCCTCAAGGCTGTGAGCTGAGCCCTCTTCTGTACTCCCTTTTCACCCATGACTACGTTCCTGTACATGGTTTTAACTCCATAATCAAGTTCGCAGACGACACCATGGTGGTTGGCCTGATCAGAGGGGATGACAAGAGGGCCTACAGGGATGAGGTCCAGCACCTGGCCGCGTGGTGTGCCGACAACAACTTGGCCCTTAACACCCAGAAGACCAAGGAGATCATTGTGGACTTCAGGCATGCTAGGAGCCACACTCACATCCCCATCTAAATCAACAGAGCTGTAGTGGAGCGTGTATCAAGCTTCAAATTCCTTGGTGTCCACATTTCTGAGGATCTCACCTGTTCCCTGAACTCTTCCATCCTGATCAAAAAGGCTCAACAATGCCTTTATTTTCTGCGGAGCATCAAGAAAGTTCACCTCTGTCCCAGGATATTGATGGACTTTTACCACTGTACCATTGAGAGCATACTCTCCAACTGCATCTCAGTGTGATATGGCAATTGTCCCGTATCAGACTGTAAAGCACTCCAGCAGGTGGTGAAAACTGCCCAGCGGATTATCAGCACCCAATTGCCCACTATTGAGAACATCTACCATAAACGCTGCCTGGGCAGGGCGAAAAGCATTATCAAGGATGCATCTCACCCTAACCATGGACTTTTTACTCTCCTCCCATCCGGTTGGCGCTACAGGAGCCTCTGCTCCCACACCAGCAGGCACAGAAAGAACTTCTTCCCTGAGGCTGTGACCCTGCTGAACCTCACATCACAGCATTAAGCAGTATTGCACCCATATTGGACTGTCTCAGTACTTTTATATTTGTGTGCTGTAGCACTTACTTTTTATTTGCAGTTATTTTGTAAATAACACTATTCTTTGCATTTCTGGGTAGATGCTGATTGCTTTTCATTTGGCTTTGTATCTGTACTCGGCAGAATGACAATAAAGTTGAATCTAATCTAATCTAATCTAAAAATCCATAGCCACTGCCCAGCCTCACAGGTACCGTTGTTACCTGAAGCTGCTGTAATAATAATGAATGTCTTCCTGAGAGTAAAGAAAATATAGAACATAGATGCATAGTTAAACAACATAGAGACAGACTTTTCAACCCAACTCATCCATGCTGACCAAGATGCCTATCAGCGATCCCCCCATTTATCTGCATTCAGCCCAAATCCATGTCTTTTAATCATTGTAATTGTATCTGTCACTAATAACCTCGGCAAGCTCATTTCAGATACCCACCACCCTCTTCTTTAAAAATGTCTCCTCTCATCTTAAATCTATCAATGGGCCTTATATAATTTTATAAGCTTCTGTAAGGTAACCCTTTATCTCCCTTTGCTCCAAGGAAAACAGTCTCAGTCTATCCAATCACTACGTATCGCTCACATCCCCCAATCCAGGCAACAACCCTGAAAATCTCTTCTGCGTTTTCTAGTTTCATCACATCCTTCCAACAGGGTGGTGGCCAGAAAGCAAACAATAGTCCAAGTACAGACTAGCCAGTACTTTGTATAACATGATGACCCAACTCCCTCACCAAGTGCCTCAGTCATCAAAAACGAACATACCAGACATTTTCCTCACCTTTCTACTTACCAGTGTAGCCACTTACAGAGAAAAAACATACTTGTACCCCAAAGTCTTGCTGTTCAGTAACATCCCCCAGGACTCTGTCATACATTTCTTGTGTAATTCCTGGTCTGATTTAACTTCACGAAATGCATCACTTTGCACCTGTCTCAATTAAATTCAATCAGCCATTCCCAGTTGATCCAGACTCTTAGATAACCTTCTTCACTCTCCGCTATTCTAACAGTTTCTATGTCATCTGCAAATTTACGAATCATGCCATCTCCATTGCCTGACTGGTTACTGAACCAGTTATGGACAAATTACCCGAGAACACATATTGAAATTACACCATAGCAGTTTTAAATGTAACA
Source organism: Hemitrygon akajei (assembly GCF_048418815.1). Taxonomy (NCBI): domain Eukaryota; kingdom Metazoa; phylum Chordata; class Chondrichthyes; order Myliobatiformes; family Dasyatidae; genus Hemitrygon; species Hemitrygon akajei. The sequence continues at coordinate 164,123,963 of NC_133126.1, forward strand.
TCAGTTCATCTAATTAAATGTATCTGAAATAAATAATCTATTGTCAGATAACAATGACACTGTTGGATTTCTGTAAAGCAAGCATGGCTTATTCCTTACCTTATCCCAGGGTAAGGAATTATGCTCTCCCTATCTGGTCTGGCCAACAACTGACTCCATTTGTTTGACTTTGACAGTCAAGTATATTCAGAGATGGCCAATAACTGCCAATCCCAGTCAATGAAGTTCATATTCCTAGGAATGAATGAAAGAAGAGAGCAAAAATAAACTTACTTGGTGCCTCTTATGCTAACGTTATACATTCTGTGTGATGTAAAAACACAGCGTTAAATAGACTGAGGTAAAACAAAGTGAAACCTGCCAAGTAAATAAGGATTTTCAAATGCAAGTTGAGTGTTTTCCATACTGGCGGAAAACTCAGGCTACGTCCACACTAGACCGGATAAATCCATAACCGAAACTTTTTCTCTTAGTTTTTACCCTCCGTCCACACTAAAACGGCATTTTTGTCCCCTGAAACCGGAGCATTTCAGAAATGCTCTCCAGGGCATGTAATTTTGAAAACGCCGCTTGGGCAGATCAGTGTGGATGGGGTAATCGGAGAAATTTGAAAACGCTGTCATGACAGATGGTGACAGCAGCACGCCATTTCATTGTTTTCTTGAACACAACCTAACAATTTCAGAACAGACGGCAACAAGTCTGAAGCCAGAAGAGTTAGAAATGTACTCACCAAATACTTTGACCCATAACTTACTGAATACATAAGTATACTCACTTTGCCCTATTTTCTGTCCCTGCTTGTATGGTGGTTTACCTATTTATGCAAGTACTTTTCTGACAGTAGATGTGTAACATCCTAATGTAACATTGTATGGAAATACAAGATAACACTGATGCAGACATGTTTTATACATTTAACAAGGGGCTTTATTAATACAACAGAGTTCGTTAGTTTTTCAATGTTCGTCATCAGCTGGATCATACTGTCCGTGAACTCCCTGTCGGTTGCCTCCATACGCTCCAGTATTTGTTTTTTTTAAAGTTTTTTAAAGTCCTCCTGTGCAAGAGCCAACAGCTGCCCGTCGTTTAAGTTTTTCTAGTCTGTAACTGAACAAACAAGCACCGTCTTTCATGGTGAGATTTGACACCAAACATGTTGCTTGTTTTCGGTAGATGTGTCCTGCACATGTGCAGTTGGAGGAGATTCACTGTAATATCCATTTCAATGTGGACAGAGATATTTTTAAAAACACCTAGTGTGGACACCTATCGTTTTTACGCGAAACCAGCGTTTTCAAAATTATCCGGTCTAGTGTGGACGTCGCCTCAGGTTGATAGTTGTACACTACAACAGGTTGATAAACCACTTGCGGAACATTTGCAAGTTAAATATGCCAATATATGGCACAATTACACCAGCTCTTCCAATTTGCATCATTCATAGTAGAGCTAAATAACTGGACTCTACGAGAAAAGATTCCAAACATATTGTCCAAAAATATGGTCATTGTTTTTCTTACCTTGATAAGTGCCTAAAAAAAATTACTTCTTTTCAGTTCTTCTCTGATTGATTTTATTAAAAGTATTTCATGTCAACTTGACCTGTACTGAACAGTACAAAAAAAGTCGTATTGCTGGCCCAGACACAACCCTGCACCACGTATGTCTAGATGACCTTTATTTTTATTTTAATAGGCTTTACATTCCTTATAACTGGTGAAACTACTACGTTCTAAGAAGTATGAAATATAAGAGGAAGTGTGGCCTTTTCCTTCAATTACACCAGCTCATCTTTAAGGCTTTGTATGAAAGCATGAACACAACGGCACAAAGCCTTCAGAAAGTTTCCTCTCACTAGTCTCCCAAGGGCCAAGTATATCACCATGCTTCTAATGGTGAGTATAAAACCAAAGTTTCGATTATTTTCTCATTGTTCATGTTCCTAAAGAAGCCAGACTCAGGAGAATTATACAAAGCTTTTCAGGCTGGCTATCCCAAACTGGGTAGTGTAGCGGTTAGCACACTGCTATTACAGCTCGGGAATGTTGGATTTCGGAGTTCCATTCCACGCCATCGGTAAGAGTTTTGTACGTCCTTCCCAAAAACCGTGTGGGTTTCCTCTGGGTGCTCCGGTTTCCTCCCACATTCCAAAGACGTACTGGTTGGTAGGCTAATTGGCCATTGTAAATTGTCCTGTGATTAGGCTCAGGTTTAATAGGTGGGTTGCTGGTCGATGTGACTCGTTGGGCTGGAGGGGCCTGTTCTGTGCTACATCCCTAAATAATAAATAAAAATAAATGCAAGTTATCTCTGCAAAGAATTCAAGCAATTTTTTGAGAAAAGTTTTCTCTGCTGACTTTCCCTAATCAGCTCTCAGCTTTCTGAGTGCATGTGACTCCTGTTCATTTATATTCTCTCCAATAATTTCCTGCCAGGGGCTTAAGTTTCACTTGTTTGCAGTTAACTGGCTTATCACTGCTTCCCTTCTTGGATAAAGGAACATCATTAGCTATCTGGGAAGAGAGAAGGAAACAAAATTGTTGAACTCAGCATTTTCAAGATGAGAGGGAAAGATTTAAGGGAAACTTGAGGGGCAATTTTTTTTATTAAAAAGATTGGTATCTGCATGATGAAGTGGTTGAGGCAGGTAGAATGACAACTTTTAAGAGACATTTGAATAGGTACATGGTTTAGAGGATTATGGGGCAAATGCTGGCAAATGGCACCATCTTGGTTGGCATGCTCTGGGTGGGCCAAAGGGGTTGTATTTGTGTTATATGTTTCTATGACTCCACTGCTCGGTGACCAGACTTGGAAAACACCTATGTATAGTACATAAAAATAATTTTCTTTCAAAATTACACTGTATTCATATCATTTGCAGTATACACAATACATTGATTTGTACAGAATCTTGCATAAATCTTGTACGTTTTTTTCAGGCAAATGGGGCTCGTTAGCCATGGAGAAGAGAAACTCTGATCTCAAACCTCTGCTGCCTTGCAGCTATACCCACTCATGAGGAACGCTTTGGGAGTAAATCCTGACTGAAAAATCCGGAGCTGGAGTCCCCAAGGCCATCCTACGTTGAGTTCAATGTAACTGGCAACTTCCGGGATGCTGCTGGTATCAAACTGTATCGGCCTCTGCTGTTCCTTTGGATTCATGAGATGCGTGGAGAGGGGGGTGCTTGCTACGTGGACAACAGTTTGCTCTCCATATTGTACTGCCCAGGCTTGCATATCTAGACAGCGAGGACGCAACATCCACGGTCAACTCTGACCGAGGGAGGCCCATGCATGTGTGCATATATAATACCAATGCAACATCAGATTTCCTTTAACAGAATTTTTGCGAGCCAAGAGTCTGAGATTCTTTTACATGGTTCCAGCACACCCCTCATCCTCCCACCAGTGAACAACGGAGGGGGGAGATTCCCCACAGAGTTTTTACAGCAGCTACACCAAGCTGAGTGCTTCCTTCAAGTTGTCCTCAATCTTCGAATGTGTCCGGTTGTAATGTTCAATCATGGACCACACCTTCCAGTGATCAGGTAGACTGGAGGGTATTGTTAATTGAGCTAGTGATCTTCCTGCCATGGTTAACACTTGTCTAATTGTGCAACCTTAGAACTGTCCTTAAAGCACAGACTCTTTGTATTATGCTGCTGTTTGAGATGTAACTTCACAGAGAACACTATATCTCAGTCAGCTCCATCGTGGCACAAGCCTTTCCAGTATTGAAGACACCTTCAAAAGATGGTGCCTCAAAAAAGCGGCATCTATCAAAGAGGACTCCCATCACCCAAGGACATACTCTCTTCTCATTGCTACCATCAAGGAGGAAGTACAGGAGCCTGAAGACACACATTCAACACTGGAAGAACAGCTCCTTTCCTTCGCTATCAGATTCCTGACAAAGAACACGCACACTTCCTCAGCATTCTCTCCTTCACTTTCTGCGCTGCTTATTTTAAAATACATATTTAGTTAACTTATTATTTTAAAATGATTATGTATTGCCACAAAACAACAGATTTCACAACGTATGTCAGTGATAATAAAGCTGATTCTGAATTCGAAGTGAGGCAGAACCTATGGAGGGAGACTCCTGGTTGAGGTTTCACACCATTGACCTCTCAGCAGAAACAGGAAATGCTATGAATTTAAGATTGTTTAAGTGGCAAAGAAAGTTCACACAATGCTAGCTAATAAAAAAAACAAAAGAGGTAAACTAGATGTTCATTTCATTTCTGTTTGAGGGAACTCTGATGAATAATCACTGCATTTTTCTGAAAGTATCTGTGACTGAATTCTAAAAAAAAAATTCACTGTGTTCAAAGCTCTTTCGCCATCCCAAAGCTGTGAATTAATTTAGTTGGTTGTTACTTTGTTTCCACATTAATAATTGCCACTAAGTGGGAAGCATTGAAAAGCTGTTGCATAATCTATTTCACTTTCTCTTAAAAAAAGGACAGGAATACTAGAATTCAATTTGCACATGGCGGTTACAAATAAATTCAGTGATTAAAATTTAACCTATTTTATACACCAGTGAAAATAGATTCCCATATGTTTGTGTCATCATGCAATTGGCTACACAAATATTCTGGGGTTTTATTATATTGGAAAATCTAAAGATTTCAGTGAGGATTTTTGTTACTGTTTTGATGCAGGATTCAATTATGTGAATTTTACCAAAAACAAACTCTGAATCAGCCTACCATGCCGAAAATTGTCACATGTCTTATCAAGGTCCGTATAGATAACATCTACTCTCCTGCCTTCATCAATCTTCTTAGTCACCTCCTCAAAGAATTCAGTCAAATTTGTGGGAAGGGTTTTCTAGATCCCCTGCTGCTGCCTGTAACCCTGTGACGACGTGAGTTTCCTCCGGGTGCTTTGGTTTCTTCCCACATTCCGTTTGATTGATTACACGGATGACATGGGCTCATTGGGTCAGGGGGGCCTGTTACTGTGCTGTACTTCTAAAAAAAAATTAAAAGCAAAAAGAAAATTTTATTATTTTTTCGATATTGTACATTACTCTCAAGTGAATGCGACATAACAGACAGGAGTGAATAGTGGTCACAGCTGGAATCCGTTTATCAAAGTTCAGATTTATAGCTTCTTAAACAAGTTTAGAACAGTAGAATTAGATTTGTTTAAAAAGCTTGAAAAAAATCATAGAATTGGGTCATTCTAACAATTTGTGACAACATTCTGAGAAGGTGTTCACTCCTGGCATTAATTGTTGAGAATTTCCTGCATATCAGAGGCACACAGTAGGAGGGTGGAGCTGTGGTCTTGGCTGGAGACCTGTTTTATAGGCACTGACACAAAATGTAGACATATTGTTTCAATTTAGCATTCAGTGGAAGATGTGATGTGGCAAATTATTAATCACTTATTATTTCTGAATATAAACTGTCTGGTAACAAACAATTACCTGCACTAATCTGCAGGTGTGGTTCTGACAATGGAATCAGATACCCATTAATCTGCCCACTGAGTTTTGCAGGAGCTTATGGGGTCAGCAAAAGAACACCTTGTAGCATACTGCCTGTACCACTACAATCTTAGTTCGGGCTCCTGCCTAACTCCTGTTGCCAGGACCTACAGTAGCAGCAGGTGTTTGGTAATTTCTCTGGAGACCAATTTACATTGTAGGCTGGCATTTCATTATTTCCCCTCCTTTTCAGACCGCTTCCTCTGCGGGCTTAGCCTGACCTTTCACCTCTTTCAACTCAACTCGTAACAGATTAACACTCCTCAAAGTAAGTTTGTTATCCAAGTATGTATACGTCACCATATACTACCTGAGATTCATTTTCTTGCAGCCATTCACAATAGAACAAAGGAAGTCAATAGAATCAATGGAAAACTACACACAAACAGCCAATTTGCAAAAGGAGACATATTATGCAAATACAAAATATAAGTAAGCGAGTAAGTAAATAAATAAACAAACAAGTAGATAGATCATTGTAGAGTCCTGAAAGTGCCTCCATGTGTTATGGAATCAGTTCAGTGTCGTGAAGAGTGAAGTTATCTGCCCCAGTTCAGGAGCCTGAAGGTCAAAGGGAAGTAAAGGCTGATTTATACTTGTGCGTATGGGCTACGCGCAGCCTACACCGTAGCCCTGATTTTCACTTCTGCATGACTCTACACCTTAGCGAGCATGTGTTGGTGTGCGCTAAAATGCTATTTGGCGGTGGGGTTTCCATGCCACTGTGTTGAGTTTCTTCGTGAGAAACATGGACGAGGAAATGCATTTCAAACATTTTCGCCGGTCGGCAGGTAGATTTAACAAGTTGGTTAATCTATTTCATATTGGTGTACACCCAGCCTACAAACATGGCGGAGAAGAAGCAACCAGAAATGCGTAGGAGGAAATGTGATGCTACCAAACGGACCAATCACAGTTGTTGCAGTCTGCGTCGTCACAACGCATGGGTAACTTTTCTGGAGAGGGGCACGTCACCCTACGGTGTTGGGTAGCATAGGTACAGCGTAGGGTACGCGATACCTATGGCGTAGATGCAACGCACAAGTATAAATCAGCCTTAACTGTTCCTAAATCTGGTGCTGTGCGACCTGAGGCTCCTGTACCTCCTTCCTGATGACAGCAGCGAGAAGAGAGCATGGCTTGGGAGGTGGGGGTTCTTGACGACCAATGCTGCTTTCTTGTGGCAGTACTGCTTGCAGACTACCTTTGCATCAGGCTCAGTCTTCTGCAGTGTCTCCTCTAGATCAAAAGTGCTAGAATTCTCTTCATATTGTGTTACAACCCTTCCCATCCCCAAGTACGAATGCCCTGGAATGAACAGAAACTTCAGCTCGTGCTAAGTTAGATTTCTCAATGTAGGTTTAAATCTGGTATATTCAGATTCCAGTCCTTATCAGAATGTTTCCATTCAATTTCCATCAGAGTGTTCTGACAAGATTCTGGAAGAATGGTTAATCAAAGTTCTCCTCTTGAATTTTTACAATCCACTATGAATTATCCAGCAATATTAATAAATTGTTTGCACTCAACAAGTGTTTAAACACTGGCCTGGATTTTTGCTGATTTAATGATCGAAGAATTCGCAGTATTTTATATAATGATGCTGTGAAACTGACTGACACATCTGGAGAGAGCACATATCCAGTTAAACATGGACATCCAGAAACTACTGTGAGTGATTCTCTGCTCCTTCCTACAGCCCTCAGAAACTAATCATCAGGTTACAATATTAAGACTATTTTCATTGTATAATATCCTGTAAATGTTGCATGTTGTGTTGGTGATTTTTAAAAAACTTTTTTTTAGCAATGCTACCAACTTTGATTCCATGGATTACAGTTTCCTAAAATTTATATTTAATGTGATGAATGTTAAAATTATAGTGTTTATATTTTTGTCTATCCTTAGAAAATGGTTTGTTAATAATATTTCGGTTTTGGCGCTAATCTCATAGACTGTGACCATACAATTTTTTTATCTTGTGCTGTAGAAAACGTTTAAAATGTTATTTTAGTAAGTGTACTTTTTACTTCTGGTTTCCTGACGTACGAAGTCTTCAGAATGACTGACTGGTCAGCCAGTTTGATGAGATTACTGCTGGAGGGCATTAGGAATTCATTTTGACTGATACATGATAGCAATAGATGTTGGGAGAAAGGAAGTGCTCGTCACAAATCACTTCATTTTTGGTATGCAGGATTCGTCAAAGTCAACAGTGGGTGCAGTGTCTTCAACACTGACTGCATAAACACTGCCTTCTTGCTTTTGTCATTTCTGGACTCTGTTTCCCAGTATTCTTCATAAACCTCACTTGTTTCGCTGAAACAACATTCACAGCAAGAACTGGAAACCTGTTCAACAGGTTTAGTCTACTTTTGGAAAAGAACAACAACCCATTGTAGAGATTAGTTTTTCTCCTAAATAACTTCCAGCCATAACTTTAGGTTCACCCCCATCAATTAAGTTACAATAATTGCTCTACATATGTGAAATGTAGTTGTTTCATTATTTTATGAATGCCAATCAAATAATCTTGGAAGTACAAAGACCAAGCTAAGTGAGGCTACATCAGCAAATAAAACATTTTAAATAAGAACTAACTTCTTTCCAGCCTTTATATAAGCCACCAGTTGAATTGCCAGTGAAACACACAACGTACTGGAGGAACTCAGCAAGTCAGGCAGTGACTATAAAGGGGAATAAACAGTCAATGGTTTGGGACGAGACACTTCATTAGGACTGGAAAGGAAGGAGGCAGCAGCTTGATAAAGTGGTCCCATCATCCGTGTTGGGTCTCACCAATGTAGAAGTAGGACACCAGGAAGATAGGATACAATAGATGACCATGACTTGCAGGTGAGGTGTAGCTCCCCAGTTCAATTCGACTCCAATTCACATTCAGGCAGGTCTGTCCATGGCCTCGAATGCCATGATGAGGCCAAGGAGCAACTCCTCATATTCCATCTGGGTATCCTCCAACCTGATACATGAACATCGCTTTCTCGTACATCTGGTAATTTCTTGCCCCTCCCTCTTCCTCTATTTTTCTATTTCCCCATTCTGGTTACCCTCTCATCCCTTCTGTTCTCCTCACCTGCCCATCTCCTCCCTCCGGTCCCTCTGCTTCTTCACTTTCTTCCATAATCCGCTGTCATATCCTATTAGATTCCTTCTTCTTCAGCCCTTTACCTCGTCCACCAATCCACTCCCAGCTTCTTACTTCATTCCCCCTCACCTGGCTTCAACCTATCACCTGCTAACTTGTACTCCCTCCCCTCCCCCATCTGGTGATTCTGGCTTCTGACCTTTCCAGTCCTGATGTAGGGTCTAATCCCAAAACATTGACTACTTATTAGATGCTGCCTGACTTGCTGAGTTCCTCCAGCGCTCTGTGTGTGTTGCTCAAGACTTCCAGCATCTGCAGAATCTCTTGTGTAATTGAATTGCTGAAACCAGCATTGGTACTTTAAGTGATGCCTAAGAAGAACTTAGTTCAAGAGCAAATAATAAGCATTTTTAAAATAAAAGCAAAATATATAAATCAAGATGCTGTTCCATGGCTGCCTTGGAGCACAGTGGTTAGCGCGACCCTATTACAGCTTGGCGCATGCTGGAGTTGAAAGCTCAATTCTGGCACCATTCTGTGAGGAGACTCTGTATGTCCTCCCCCTGGAATGCTTGTGTGCTCCGGTTTCCTCCCACAGTCCAAAGACGCACCGGGCAGGTTAACTGGTCAATGTAAATTGTCCCGTGATTATGTTCAGGTTAATCACAGTTGTGGGATGGCTGAGGCAGCGTGCCTCAGAGGGTCAGATGGGCCTACTCTGAACTGTATCACTAAATAAAACAAATAAAGTATATTGTCCTTTGGGCACTGTTGAATCATGTTTGCTTTAGCTGTAGATAAAGTAGTTAACTACAGAATAGCAGGTAAACACAGCTGTGTTTATTAACAGGTGGTTTAACTGCACTATTCTACATAGATTGCATTAGTTTTCTCATTTCTGGGGGCAAGCAAGGTCAACTGGCTTATAAGATGTATATTATTTTGTTCTGATTCAGGTTAGAGATGGAATCTGAAGCACGTTACCTCTGGCAGGATTTGCAGGTCATTACTTCCTACAAAGCAAAACCTAACGTCATGAATGGTTATGGTGCTTCACTCCCAGACGAGCTCCATGCCTTTTCTGCACACTTTGAAAGGGAGAATAAAACTACACTTCTGCAAATCCCCACAGTATCTGGTGACCCTGTGATCTCTGTCTCGGAGACTGACATCAGAAAATCTTTCAAGAGGGTGAACCCCCGCAAGGCGTCATGACCTGATGGTGTACATGGTAGGACTCTGAAAACCTGTGTCAACCAACTGGCAGGAGCGTTCAAGGACATCTTCAATTATGTGGTTTCCACCTGCTTCAAAAGGGCAATAATCATACCAGTGCCCAAGGAGAGCAGAGTGAACTGCCCCTCAACAATTATCGCCCAGTGGCACTCACATCTACTGTGGTGAAGTGCTTCAAGAAGTTCGACATGGCTAGAATCAACTCCTGCCTAAGCAAGGAACTGGGCCCACTGCAATTTGCCTATTGCCACAATAGATCTACAGCAGATGCAATCTCACTGGCTCTCCACTTGGTCTTGGGTCACCTAGACAATAGCAGTACTGACATCAGGCTGCTGTTTCAGTGATTACAGCTCAGTGTTCAACATAATCCTACTGTCAGTTCCAATCAACAAGTTTCAACACCTGGGCCTCTGTACCTCCCTCTGCAACTGGATCCTTGACTTCCCCACTGAAAGACCACGTTCTGGGCAAATTGGAATTAATATCTCCTCCTCACTAACAATCAACACTGGCACATCTCAAGCATGTGTGCCTAGCCCGCTGCTTTACTCTCTCTACACCCATGGCTGTGTGGCCAGGCACAGCTCAGATGGCATCTATAAATTTGCCGATGACACTACAATTGTTGGCAGAATTTCAGATGGTGATGAGTAGGTGTACAGGAGTGATAGATCAGCTGGGTGAGTGGTGCCTCAACAGCAACCTTGCAGTCAACTTCATTAAGACTGAGGAACTGATTGTAGACTTTAGGAAGGGGAAGTTGAGGGAACCAATGGCAGTTCTCATTGAGGGATCAGCAGTGGAAATGTAAGCATTTCAAGTCCTGGGTGTCAATATCTCTGAAGAACTATCCTGGGCCCAACATTACAGAGAATTATGCAATTACAGAGAAGACACAAGGAAAGCTATATTTCATTAGGAGTTTGAGGAGCCTCGGTATGTCACAAAGACACAAATTCTTACAGATGTCCCATTGAGCATTCTAACTGGTTGCATCACTGTCTGATATGGAGGAGCCACTGCAGAGGATTGGAAAAAGCTGCACAAGTGGTAAACTCAGCCAGGTACATCAAGGACCCCCATCAGCCACGACAAGTCCTCTCCTCATTGCTATCATCAAGGAAGAGGTAGAGGAGCCTGAAAGTGCACACTCAACTCTTCCCCTCCTCCATCAGATTTTTGAATGGTCCATGAACCCATAAACACTCCCTCACTATTCTTTTCCTCTCTTTTTGCACTATTTATTTAATTTTAAAAAATAATTATGATTGTAGTTTTTTATTATTATGCATTGCAGCATACTGCTGCCGCCAAACAACAAATTTTATGACATCTGTCAGTGATATTAAACCTGAATCTGATTTTGTTCTAGTCAAGTCTTTAGAATTAGTTAAATACTATTTTTTCAGCTTATCTGTCTTACTGTTATCTATCATTACCAATAGAAGAGTCTATTTAAGATTATTTCAAAAGTTCTGGAAATTCAAAGTAAATTTATTATTGAAGTACATATATGTCACCATACACAACACTGAGATTCATTTTCTTACAGGCATTCACAGTAAAACAGAACACCTGTGGATATGATATCTGCTTTCTTCTTGCTAGTAGCTTCAGAGCACTAGATGAAAGTGTTATAGAGTACTACATGAAAACTATTCCTTCAGCCCATCTTGCCCATGTCAACCATGGTGCCCATCCCAAGACAGTCCCATTTGCCTGCATTTGACCCACATCCTTTTAAACACCTCCTCGCCATGTGTTTATCCAAATGTCTTTTAAGTGTTGTTATCATACCTACCTTTTGGCAGCTCATTTCATTTACTCACCATCCTCTGCATGAGAAAGTCCCTCAGATCCCTTTAAATCTTTCACCTTTTACCTTACCAACAATGCATTGTTCAACTTACCAATCATGCCTTCTACGTTCACATAAATAGGTAGTCCTGATGAAGGGTCTTGGGCTGAAATGTCGACTCTGTTCTTTCCATAGATGCTGCCTGACCTGTTGAGTTCCTCCAGCATTTTGTGCGTGTTACTACAAATAACAAAGGTCCCAGCAACGACCCCTATGGCACAGCGCTTATCATAGACCCCATATGAGAAATAACCTTGGACCATCACTCTATGCTTCCTACCTTTGAGGTAATTATGAATCCAATTAGCTGTTTCTTCCTGGATACCATGCAACCTGAAAATCCAACCTCTTTTGGAATGTGTGGCAGGTGACCCTTCTCTACAACTGTATTCATGTGTGGCTTTAGTTAGCAATGTTTCAAAGGAAATAATGGAAGGTACTAGCGATCATCTCTTTTCCTATTTAACTTTAATTTTCAGATGTCAAAATCCCTTTCACTTTTGGGGGCCAGTTGGCTCTTCTTCACTTTTGTAAAGTTGGAATGTGTTCACAGATTGGATGCTCTTGTTGATAGCTTATTCACATTTTTCCCATGTATCTTTAATTGGCCCAGTTTATCAACTGGAGGTCATGTGATTGCTTTACCCATAGGGACATCATTTCCTACTTTGGAACAGTGACTGCACTTGAAAACCATTTCATTGGCTGAAGTGGTTTGGGATGTGGGAAGACTATGAATGATGTTGTGACAATTCAAGTCTTTCTTTCTGATTGTGGTGGTTCCTGTGCTCTGGAGCCAAACAAAGCTGACTAAATAAGGGTGAATGCAAGACATTCCTGCAAATATATTGAGATTTATAACTAGAAGTGGGATTTGGCTTACACAAGGCCAGTAACTGATATCAAAGAAAGCTCTCTGGCAAGTTCGTCCAACCAGCACTAATAATTCAACCTATTAAGCCCTGGCATTGTTATTGTGAATTTGCACCATACTCTTAGCTAGATCATTGAGATGAGAGGCACAAATGGACTCTGTACAACTAAACTGTGTGGTCTGCACACAAGGGCGGCCATGTTGATGGAGATGGCTTTGGAAGGATAGGAGGAGGCTTGAGCGGAGCACATCTCCAACGTGGAACAAAAAGCCTGTCTCCAAGGATTTCATTTCCCCTTTGATACAAGTCAACATTTCATTGATCTTGCTGCTTTATCCTCTCCTGATGACCCCAATTTTCAGTTTCCAGCTTCTTGATCCCTAATCCATTTCAAAAGATCACCTCCAATTCAGTGTGCTTTGATAAGAATCATATGTGTTTGTTTTTCAAAAGCCTTGTTGGAAAGCATCCAGGGACATCAAAAGCGAGCAACTCCCTAAAAAAAATTAATCGACCTTCAATTATATCTTCTCAGCTGACTATTTTTCAGCTACCATCCAGTCACGCTCCTGTGTTTGTAAATTCACACAGCTGATATTCATGGTGGTTTTGTGATGATCTGGAAGATCCCTCACTTGTGATTTAATACAGAGGCATGTCTGGTTCTAAAGTCAAAGTGGCAGAAGCTCACTAGATCCTTCAAAATACTTCCCATTTATATCTGCTGCATTCTCCTCCTGAGCCACAATCAGCTTGTTGGTGTGGTGAACGACATATACCTGTCTGAACATGCCCCTCTGCTGACTGGTCCTGTGGCTCCTCCCACAGACTCCTGTATAAAGGCGGTTGGAGGCGCTGCTCCTCCCTCAGTCTCCAGGATGTTGTGTGGTGGTCTCTTGCTGCTAATCGTGGTTTCTTGCAACTAATAAAAGCCTATTGTTCGCCTCCCGTCTCCGAGAGTTATTGATGGTGCATCAGTTGGTCATCTAGCTCTTTTCAAGGAATGTGCTGTATAAGTTCTTCCTTCCATCTGCCCTCTTCTTCAATACCTTGCTCTAGCCCCCTCTTCTTTTCTCACCTGCCTATCATCCCCCTAGCGCCCCTCCTCCTTCCCTTTCTCCCATGGTCTGCCCTCCTCTCCTATCAGATTCCATCATTTCCAGCCCTTTACTTTTTCAACCCATCACCTCCCAGCTTCTCACGACATCCCCCTCCACTAGCCATCTGACCTCACCTATCACAATGTGGCTTGTACTCCTCCCCCTCCCCCCACATTCTTATTCTTTCCTCTTCCTTTCCAGTCCTGATGAATGGTCTTGGCCCAAAACGTCGACTGTTTACTCATTTCCACAGATGTTGCCTGAACTGCTGAGTTCCTCCAACATTTTGTGTGTGTTATTCAGGATTTTCAGCACCTGCATAATTTCTTGTGTTTATGCTATAAATTATCTTCTTTTCCATTAATGTCAAGGAGTCAATAAATAGGAAGTTGTTTAAAAATATACATTCAACATCTCCATTTTCATAATGTAAATATTCTTAAATTTTTCCACATGGAAGAATTATTTGGGTCATTGAGAGTTTTTTTTGTGAAAAGTTTCTGAGACTGCTGCTTCAGTGTAGGCCTCCAGGGATTAGAGCCAATATTTTAGTACACAGTCATCAGAACTGAAGTCTGCCAAAGCTTGTGCAACCTTTGTACTGTAACCTTTTACTTGGTGCATGAGTGTTTCCACATGTCTACAAGGGAGAGCTGGAGTTAAAAGTGCTATTATTATGTAAAAAGCTGTAAATATAAAACTGAGAAAGATTCACAGGAATGTTCCTGGACTGGAGGGCTTGCGTTAGGAGTGAATAGACAGGCAGGGCCTGTTTCTCCTGGAGGCTGAGGATAACTTTAGCAACATGAGGGACAAGGATAGGGTAGGTAGTCACAGTCTTTTTCCTGGAATAGGGGAGTCGAAACTGGAGAGAATAGGTTTAAGGCGTAAGGGGAAAGATTATAGGGGAGCAGAGGGACAAGTTTTCACATAAAGGGTGATGCATGTATAGAATGAGCTGCCAGAGGAAGTTCAAAGTTCAAAATTCAAGGCACATTTTATCAAAGTACATATACAGTACTTTATACAACCTTGAGGTTTGTCTCCTTACAGGCAGCCACAAAACAAAGAACCCCATGGATTCCATTAAAAACAAAAGACTGTCAAACACCCAGTGTGCAGGGACAGAGAGAAAAAAACAAACCATGCCAACAATAAAGGCAAGCAAACAGCATTCAGGACTGACGTTCACAACGCTAGGCATCACTGCAGCCGAGCCAGAATCCACCAGTCACAGGCCACAGCCTCAGTCCAACACAGAGACAAACAAACCCTGCCACAATGCTAGGCATTATCGCAGCCGAGCCAGAATCTACCAGTCGCAGGCCACAGCCTCAGTCCAGCTCAGATTTGAGAAAATTCCATGAAGCAGTGAGTTGAACTGGCCCATCACTTCCCTCTGACCCCGAAACTCCGACCATTTCAATCTGGCTCAGCATTCAAATTGTCGAAATCTTAAATTTTTCCCTCGCTCTGGGACTTAGGCTCTGCCACTTCGATATAACCAGTACCTGACCTTTCCAACTTGGCTTGGCTCTGAAATCGATCAAACCTCAGATCTCGCCTCGCCTCAGTCGCATCGAATTACACCAACTTTCCAGTTCGGCTTGGCTTTTAAATCAACTACACCTTGGACCTTCCCTTGCCTCACCTCGGCTCCACTGCATCGAATTGCCTCCAAGACCGCTCCAGCACCTTCAGCCGGGCATGGTGCAACTGTCCTGCCCGGCGAGTCTCCAGCCACAATGCAAAAATGCTAGGTCGTACAAGCAAACAAGAGCAAAGCTGCCGACGCTGGGAATCTGAGCAACACACACAAATTGCCAGAGGAGCTCAGCAGGCCAGGCAACATCTGTGGGAAAAAAATACAGTCGACGTTTCAGGAAATCAAGCTCATCTCTGACAGGGAAGCCACAGGCCACTGTTTGCAGCAACTGTTCACCAGAAAAAGTGTGAATAATCAAGTATTTAGTTGCTTTCTTTGGTTCATTGGCCACCAGCAAGTTGTTGCTTAAACCAGTAGCTTCGTCTTAAACTGGAAGTGGTAGAGACAGATACAATTACAATGTTTAAAAGACATTTAGACAGGTATAAGGATAGGAAATGTTCAAAGGCTTATGAGCCAAGTGCCAAATACGGGCAAATGGGATTAGCATGGATGGAATGGGCCCAAGGGCCTTTTCCCATACGGTATAACTCAATGAAACCATCAGACTACTGCAAGGGTAAACAGAAGCTGAAGTGTGGATGGTTGGTGTTAACTGTAGCTAGCTCCACGTCTTTGTAGATGGTGCCTACAAGATTCGTTTTGCTGAAAGCGTAAAATTAACTTAGCTCTGACTGGTCTTTTCTTCTGATGTGGAGGTCAGTTATTTTTAGGTCAGCTGCAGACATTCTCAAACTCTAGGTAGGAGTGCCCTCGGCAGGATCTGAACAAATTGTGGTTTGACTTCCATCTTGGGCCCACCAAGAAGAACAGTTAAATAAAAAGCTACACGGAAGGGGAGAGAACAGGTTTGCTTGTTTTAGGTTTCTTACCCAATTGAATTTCACAATACTCGGGTAGTGGGTGGTTTGGCAGCTG
The DNA here is from genome assembly GCF_048418815.1 of Hemitrygon akajei. Classification (NCBI taxonomy): domain Eukaryota; kingdom Metazoa; phylum Chordata; class Chondrichthyes; order Myliobatiformes; family Dasyatidae; genus Hemitrygon; species Hemitrygon akajei. Next base: position 164,140,236 of record NC_133126.1, read on the forward strand.
TTTCAGTTTGTAAAGGGATTGTTGTGTGCAGAGATGGGGAAAGGGAGAGTAACATCTTCCTTTCTCGCTCTGTCCACAGTCATTACAGGCAAAAAGAGAGCAGGATGAGTAAGTTAATCAGTATGCTTCAAATCAAGTTTAATAATCATTCAAACCATACATAGATACAAGCTGAACGAGACAGTGATCCTCTGGGACAAAGTGTAAAACATTCAAAATAGCAAGAAAACATTCAAAAACAGCAAGTAACCCAATTCAAAATATTGAGCATATTCACTTGAAAAAAAGCATATATAGTCCAAGACCCTTAGTGGCAACGTCCCGCAATCAATGGTACAGTATCCCGGCAGTGTACAGACACACGCACTCCAGCCTGTCATTCCACAGCTTGAACACGGGAGGGAGGGCAGTACCGATGGGTGAGGCCAGACCCCAGCTGAGCTCAACCATGCTGCAGCGCTTTCGCATCCCTCACCTGGTCTGCAGCAGGAGGCAAGGCCGAGGCTTGAGGCCTAGTTCTTGCTACAGCTGAGGCTGCACAGCTCCGATGTCGACAGTCCCTCCACTAGACAAGGGTTACAGGCCTGCAGTAACTTACATTATCACTGTCAACAGAGTCTTGTGATCACAAGTGAAATGTCTGAGAAATTTTCTATGGTTATACTGCTCCAACTTCGATACTTCTGAGTAGCGGGTATTGGAGTATAAAAGTTGCATTGTTTGCTGTGTAACCAAAACTATGTAGTCAGCTTTGTGTTTGCTATTTGCTTTGTATGTATCCAATTTAGTAGGAGAATGAAATCTCTGTATTGTCTCTGTACTATTGAATACATCAGTGACTTAAGAATCTAGCCAAATAAGAAGATAATGGTGTGTTAATGAGAGGTAGCTAAGAGATGTAGATTAGAACATGATTAAGTTAATGGATAGAAACAATAGTGGCTGATGTACTAATGATACGCAACTGTAGACCGATTGGATATGCTAATGCAACTAAACCAGGAGATTGCTATAAAAAATGCTATGTACAAGGATCAATGGGCAATCAGCGACTAGCTCACTGACTGTCTCAGCTTTGATTTGCAAATTAAAGTTTAACACTTCTTGAAGAATCTTCTGCGTCTCCTGGTTGTTTGTGGGGCACAAACGGTCTGCAGCCAGGTCAGCTCCTCTGTACCCAAACCAACTCCTCTGTCACATTGACGGGCTCCTCCGCTATCCCGACCAGCTCCTTTTAACACCTCGGCTGGCTCTACCACCAACTACAATCAACAAGCAACTCTCTGATGGAGTAGCCCTGCAGTATCCAATGTTCTTTGAGTAGAACTGTCAATGGATCAAAAAAATCTAATTTTACAAAGGAAAAAGCACCTTGCCGCCATCTTACCGAAAGCTTGTGAAACCCAGCAAAAATGAATGCATAGACTTCCAGTTAAGGAGGCAGGAATATCACCCAAGGCATAGATAGAATGTAATTATAATAGTTGGACAAGGTTTGCCTCTGTAGATATCAGGAAATATTTGAACTTAATAGCTATGTGCCAATGTTAAAGGAAGGCACAACTTACCAGATACACCAGGTTAATGATTAGTACTATTGAATATCATTCCCTTTAAGATGAGCAGGAAGATATTGTAAGATATTGTAAGAACGTCTCTGGTCAGACTTTAACTTTCACGGAATATCCTGGTACAAAATTCAGTTGACAGCAACAGAATACAAGAAAGGCTCAGCAGAAAATCTGACAAATATGCTTCTTAGCTACTATTTGTGACGTAAACCATAACTGCTTTTCTGTGTGTTCAGAGAAGTCTAACTATTTATTGAACCAGAGGGTTATCACAGACTTGGCGAATGACCTTTGTGTGAAGTGCAAATTGTGCAAATTCCAGGCCTGAATTTGCATACCACAGAGTGACTGAAGTAACCTACCAGTTGCTCAAGCAACTTTCTGCCAGGATCTGTTAGTTACCCCCCTCACTTCATTTTTCCGACCCCTGTGGTGTTCAGACATGCACATCATTTTTAGAAGCTGCACCCTCAGGATCTCTCTTCTTGTTGCTGCACATTCTGAACCATCAATTCTCTCCCTCCCCCAACCCCTTCACAACAACCTTCTCTGACTTTCAGGAGCAGCTTTCTTACTTTGCAGGCTTTTCAAGCCACAGAATGGACAGCTGCGTGTTAAAGGAACTGGAGTAAAATAACACGGAGGCCTGCCATTAACCTCAGCAGGACCAACACATTCCAGGCATTTTTGCTGTTTGAGCTACACGAACCTGCCCCTCCCTCTGTGTACTCTGTGGTGCACATTTTGATGATGTTACAACAGCCAATGTCATCATCAGAGGCCATATGCCATTTACTTTTGCTATTACAAGAAGTATTTCATTGGCTCAAGGTCAGTTAAGTGGGAAGTTTTCTTTAATTATTTGCCGTTTGAATGAGCTTTCAAAGAGCAGAATGTGGAATTTCAAAGTTCAAAGTAAATTTATTATCAAACTTACGACAGTAAGTGAGTTATACCTCTATTATGTAGGTATAATAAAACTTAAACTTTCAGAAGATACGATGCAACATTGGACTGATTCCTTATTACATTTTGGGCAGGATTGGCCTTTAAATAATATCCTCAGAGCAGAACAAGCTTCTTGATTAAAACCATAAGTCGAGCTGTCACTCCCGCAACTCAGTGCAACGTCATACAACACAGAACACAAAAAATTACTTCACTGTAAGAGTCAAAGTTGTAGCCCCAATATTTATGGTAGTTTTACAATTGAAATGCATGTTAAAAGGAAACAAATTAATTCTGATTACTATTTAAATTAGAAGAACACAGGAAGAGAGGTACAACACAGCTTGTACGCGTTGTGTTGGTCCTTAATGTATCGGTATGAAAGTTGATGTGTTTCATTTATTGCTTTTTAACCTTATGGCAATTTGTTGCAAAGGTGCCCTATGCCATGGATTATTCTCCAGCTGGTTGAGATGCTTCAATGGATTATTCTGTCAGGAGCACACAGTGGGTGAAAGACTAATGATTCACACCCAAATCATTCCTCCACACTGTTGGCAAACAGGGAAATGTGTAAAAATATTAAATTTACTCATTTGTGACTTTTTTAAAAACTTCTTTCCTTGCCAAGAATATTGCAGCTATTTTGCCAATACTTTCCCCTGTCTTGTTTATCTCAGTTCTCACAACTGGATTTCATGTAGTTCCTTTATTCTTCCTTCCCTGCAGTGAACATACTTGCTAACCTCTCACTAATCCTATTGTTATGATCAAGAGCTCATTAAGTGAACAATTAACAACTAAGTTAATGCTCCTCAGAGAGTTTGAATTTGAATAGCTATGCCATTTATTAAGTGTAAATGAGGGAGTCACATATAAGTTTAGGACTATGTATTAGTTTCAGCTGGACAACCATTTCTGATTGAGGTAGCTGACTGTTTAAGGTAGTCTGCAGTCGGCTGAAGTTTCTGTTATATTCGGCTGTGTGAGTTTATTTCAATGAATGGCATAATCTCCCAATATTACATAGAAACAAAAAAACATACAGCACAATAATGGCCTTTTAGCCCACAAAGCTGTTCTGAACATGTCCCTACCTTAGAACTACCTCGGCTTTACCCATAGCCCTCTATTTTTCTAAGCTCCATGTAGCCATCCAGGAGTCTCTTAAAAGACCCTATTGTTTCCACCTCTACCACCGCTGCCAGCAGCCCATTCCATGCACTCACCACTCTCTGCGTAAAAAACTTACCCCTGACATCTCCTCTGTTCCTACTTCCAAGCACCTTAAAACTAGATAGATAGATAGATAGATAGATACTTTATTCATCCCCATGGGGAAATTCAACTTTTTTTCCAATGCCCCATACACTTGTTGTAGCAAAACTAATTACATACAATACTTAACTCAGTAAAAAAAATATGATATGCATCTAAATCACTATCTCAAAAAGCATTAATAATAGCTTTTAAAAAATTCTATGCCCTCTTGTGCTAGCCATTTCAGCCCTGGGGAAAAGCCTCTGACTATCCACACGATCAATGCCTCTCATTATCTTGTACACCTCTATCAAGTCACCTCTCATCCTCTGCTCCAAAGAGAAAAGGCCGAGTTCACTCAACCTATTTTCATAAGGTATGCTCCCCAATCCAGGCATCATCCTTGTAAATCTCCTCTGCACCCTTTCTATGGATTCCACATCCTTCCTATAGAGAGGCAACCAGAACTGAGCACAGTACTGCAAGTGGGGTCTGACCAGGGTCCTATATAGCTGCAACATTACCTCTTGGCTCTTAAATTCAATCCCACGATTGATGAAAGCCAATGCACTGTCTGCCTTCTTAACCACAGAATCAACCTGCGCAGCAGCTTTGAGTGTCCTATGGACTCAGACCCCAAGATTCCTCTGATCTTCAACACTGCCACGAGTCTTACCAATAATACTATAATCTGCCATCATATTTGATCTACCAAGATGAACCACCTCACACTTATCTGGGTTGAACTTCATCTGCCACTTCTCAGCCCAGTTTTGCATCCTATCAATGTCCTATTGTAACCTCTGACAGCCCTCCACACTATCCACAACACCACCAACCTTGGTGTCATCAGCAAATTTACTAACCTATCCCTCCACTTCTTCATCCAGGTCATTTATAAAAAATCACAAAGAGTAGGGGTCCCAGAACAGATCCCTGAGGCACATCACTGGTCACCGGCCTCCATGCTGAATATGACCTATCTACAACCACTCTTTGCTTTCTGTGGGCAAGTCAGTTCTGGATCCACAAAGCAATGTCCCCTTGGATCCCATACCTCCTTACTTTCTCAATAAGCCTTGCATGGGGTACCTTATCAAATGCCTTGCTGAAATCCATATACACTACATCTATACTACATCTATGACTCTACCTTCATCAAAGAAACTGAGCCAGCAGCAACCAAATGTGGATACACAACATCTAACCACAATGTACTTTGAAATGAGACTGTTCTTTGTGAGACTTAGGATGAGGACCAATGGTTTTAAATTTAATACAATTTAATTTAAGTTAATGGAATCAGAAGAACAGGATCCAGCGTAGTAGTTTCCCAATCTCTGTCGGGTCTCACTGATATACAGGAGGCCACGCCGGGTGCACCAGATACAGTAAGTGACTCCAACAGACTTACAGGTGACATATTGCCTCACCTGGAAGGACTGTTTGGGGCCCTGAATGGGTAGTGAGGGAAGAGGTGTAGGGGCAGGTGTAGCACTTGTTCTGCTTGCAAGGATAAGTGCCAGGAGGGAGATCCATGGGGAGGGACGAATGGACAAGGGAGTCATGTAGGGAGCAATCCCTGTAGAAACCAGAAGGAGGGGGTAGGGAAAGATGTGCTTGGTGATGGGATATCGTTGGAGATGGCAGAAGTTACAGACAATTATGTGTAGGATGCGGAGGTTGGTCGGGTGATAGGTGAGAACAAGAGAAACCCTGTCCTTGGAAGGGTAGTGGGAGGATAGAATGAAGGCAGATCTGTGTAAAACGGAAGAGATACAGTTGAGGGCAGCTTTGATGGTGGAGGAAGGGAAGCCCCTTTCTTTGAAGGAGGAGGACATCTCCTTCGTTCTACAAAAGCCTCATCCTGAGAGAAGATGTGTCGGAGTGGAGGAATTGAAAGAAGGGGATGACATTTTTACAAGAAACAAGAGTATAGTCCAGGTAGCTGTGAGAGTCAGTGGGTTTATAAAAGACATCAGTGGATAAGTGGTTTCCTGAGATAGACACAGAGAGATTGGGAGACTGCTTCGCTGAGAGCCTATGCTCCATCTGCCAGAAGCGGGATCTCCCAGTGGCCACTCATTTTAAATCCACTTACCATTACTATTCCGACATGCCAGTCCGTGGCCTCCACTGCTGTCGCGTTGAATCCGGGTAGCCTCTAACCTGATGGCATTAACATTGATTTCTCGAACTTCCAGTAATACCCCCATCTTCATCAGTTCCCATTCCAATTTCCCTCTCGCTCCTTATCCCCTAACCTGCCCATCACCTCCCTCTGGTGCTCCTCCCCCTTTTTTTTCTTCCATGGTCCTTTGTCTTCTCCCATCAGATTTCCCCTTCTCCAGCCCTTTATCTTTTTCACCAACTTCCCAGCTCTTTACTTCACCCCCCCCTCCCGGTTTCATCTATCGTCTTGTTGCTTTTTTCCCTTTCCCCACATTCCTACCCTGACATCTTGTCTTCTTCTCCAGTCCTGCTGAGGGGTCTCAGCCCGAAACGTCGACTGTACTCTTTTCCACAGACACTGCCTGGCCTGCCAAGTCCCTCCAGCATTTCGTGTGTGTTGCTGCCCATCTCACTATTGCCTCTTTTGAGCTGTCTTAACCAATGAAAGCAGAAAAGAAAATACAAATATTGATATACACATCAGGTTATAGAATCAACCAAGTTGTAAATGGATTACCGTAGATTCCGGACTACAGAGCGCACCTGATTAAAAGCCGCTGGCTCTAATTTTAGAAATAAAATCAATTTTTTAATTGTAAAGGCCGCACCGGATTTTCGGCCGCAGGTGTCCCACGTTGTAATATGAGATATTTACACAGAAAGATATTACACGTGAGGATTTTTTAACTTTTAATTAAATCCATATGGTAACAAAAACAAATACATATTGCAAATGCTTTTTTTCGAACCGTGCCCGTAACGTGGCTACTTTTAAATATACGTTGCGTATACTTCTTTACTGAACAACATTCCAATATCTCCTAATGACTGGTAAAAAATATATATACTGCAGCCTACCAGGAAAAGTTATTGATCGCCTTTAACTTAAAAGCAGCGTTTCGCTCGGGTCTAATGCCGCTCTGCCGCTCGACCCCCTCCTTTCCGTTTATCGCAAATGGCATTTTTCCCACAAGACACCGCGAAACCGGGTGTGACATCATAGCATCCCGCGATGTAGTACAGAAAACAAATATAGTTAAAACTCTTCTAACTTTAACTAGAAAATGAATTACTAAGCGAAAATATTATAAACTAAATAACTGCCATAAGGCAGCACAATGCTTCGAGTGTTTTCCATGTTGATGAGGGTGAGTACAAATGACTGATTTACAATAATTTAATTGTGAAAGTGCGCTTGATTTATCGTACAATTTCATTGGACCTCTGTGAACTACTCATCAATTTTATTGGTCTACTGTTATGAGGCAAAATGTTTACGAGGCGGCATGAAAAAAATCATGTATTAGCCGCTCCGGATTAAAGGCCGCAAAGTTCAAAGCTGTTCAAAATGTGGGAAAAAAGTAGCGGCTTAAAATCTACGGTAGTTCTCTGAGATCCCACAAATGATTAAGCCTCAAACATGAGAAAATCTGCAGACGCTGGAAATCGAAAGCAACACACACAAGACGTTGGAAGAACTCAGAAGTCAGACAGGCATGGAAAAGAGTAAACAGCCGACGTTTTGGGCCGAGACTCTTCTTCAGGACTGATGTTTAGACAGATGTTTTTCAGAATGCTTCAGAAATTGACTGATGGGCAACAAGGTAATTCTGCTGGTGACTCAATATTGTTTTATTCTTAAACCACTATCACTGAAAATGATTTCATTTTCACTATGCACTATCCCTGAATCCTAAAGCATTTTTTGGCTTTACCTGCCAAATTCCATTGAGTGCTCCTTTGATTTCACACTCACTGCGTTTCTGGAACTTGGCCGTATTTGATTGGTGGCCGTTTAAAGGACAATAGTTGGCGTGGGTCCACATGCTCTGTCTTTTGTGAGCAGCACACGGTTGAGCAATTTTGCATATTTTTGAGTAGATGCCAGAGCTGCAGCAGTGATCAAACTTTTTAGCTCCATGGAGAGAACATTTGGCCGGTGGGATTAGTGTATTCAGCCCGCCTGCATTTCCTGCCGATGGCATATTCGCCAATTCCACAGCTTGGAAGGTCTGCTCCTGCCCTGGATCATTGCCTGCCTGTGCTTGCCATGAACTGAACAGCCTGAAAGGTTTTCTTCTGCTTTGAGAAGATTCCAGATGCCTTGGGCTCCATAATGACCCAATGGTGTTAACTTTCCAGTCTTGATTGACTAAAGAATAGATATTCACTTGAAGGATTTTCAGTATTCTTTTAAAATTGCTGAAGCCCCTCTCTGATTTGTAAGGAAAATGTGGTTTTATTTGAATGGTTCAGTCAAAAGCCAGTAGTTGCTAGCTGTCTTAAAGGCTCCAGTGACTCCTGCTTTTGACTGAACCGTTCCGATAATAACCCCTTCATCTTAGCAATCAGAGAGACACCAGCCCTCTGAAAAGGTCTGGGAGATGTTGAGTCGTCAGTGAGGTGGAAAGCAATACCCAACACAGTGAATAGAACAGTGAGCGGCAGCAAGTGGAGCTCAGAGGAAGCAGGGAGGGGACAGCAGAGGGGCGGGGTTCATGGATCAGAAAGGATTATGACATTTGTGTGTTTAAATATGACTGAAAATATCTGCATCCATTTATATCTATTGAAAATCTAATTTCATCTTTGTGAGTGGCCATTTTGGATTGTAAATCTCATTTTCCCTGTTAAAATAATTTGTGCACCACTGGTTTAGTTTTGCAACACAGGTCTTTGACTTTATGTGTGGGGCATATATCTATTGCTGGGTCTGGTGCTCAAAGGCAGGCATTACACAGAGTGAATTAAAGTGGTTGAAGACTTCCATCTGTGGTGGTGGTGGAGCCTTACAAAGCAAAGAGGATTATCCAGTCTATCCAGGGGAATAGACAGGAAGAGCAGAGCACCCCTGTGGCCGTTCCCATCAACAATTAGTATACCGTTTTGGATACTGTTGGTGGGGATAACCTACCAGGGACAAGTTACAGTGGTTGCGTCTCTGGCACCGAGACTGGACCCTCAGCTCAGAAGGGAAGGAGGGAAAAGAGGAGAGCAGTATTGATAGGGGATTCGATAGTTAGGGGGACAGATAGGAGGTTCTGTGGAAGAGATTGAGAATCCCAGATGGTCTGTTGCCTCCCTGGTGCCAGGGTCCATGATATCTCGGATCGACTTCTCGGTATTCTCAAGAGGGATGGTGAGCAGTCAGATGTCGTGGTTCATGTAGGGACCAATGATGTGAGTAGGAAGAGTGAGGAAGTCCTGAAAGGCAAGTTTAGGGAGCTAGGTGCCAAGTTAAAGGACAGAACCTCCAGGATAGCAATCTCAGGATTGCTACCAGTGCCACGTATAGGTGGGTTTAGAAATAGTAAGATAGTGCAGATCAACACGTGGCTGAAGACATGGTGCAGGAGGGAGGGTTTCAGATTTATAGATAATTGGGCAGTTTTCCAGGGAAGGTGGGACCTGTTCCGGCGGGTGGTTTACATCTGGACTGGAGGACGACAAATATTCTTGCAGGTAGGTTTGCTAGAGAGGCTCCAGTGGATTTAAACTAGATACGAGGGGGGAGGGGAACCAGAGTGTAGGAACAGATGTATGGGAGAAGGAAGAAAAAGAAGACAGTAAAGTTCTTTGTACTGTTAGAGATAAACAGAGAGGAAGAGGTGGAGAATTTCTTAAATGTATTTATTTTAATGCTAGGAGCATTGTAAGAAAGGTGGATGAGCTTAGAGCATGGATTGATACCTGGAAATATGATATTGTAGCCATTAGCGAAACATGGTTGCAGGAGGGGTGTGATTGGCAACTAAATATTCCTGGATTTCATTGCTTCAGGTGTGATAGAATTGGAGGGGCAAGAGGGGGAGGTGTTGTGTTGCTTGTCAGAGAAAATATTACGGCGGTGCTCTGGCGGGAGAGATTAGAGGGCTCGTCTAGCGAGACTATTTGGGTGGAATTGAGGAATGGGAAAGGTGTAGTAACACTTATGGGGTGTATTATAGACTACCTAATGGGGAGCGAGAATTGGAGGAGCAAATTTGCAAGGAGATAGCAGATATTTATAGTAAGCACAGGGTTGTGATTGTGGGAGATTTTTATTTTCCACACGTATACTGGGAAGCCCATACTGTAAAAGGGATGGATGGTTTGGAGTTTGTAAAATGTGTGCAGGATACTTTTTTGCAGCAATACATAGAGGTACGGACTAGAGAAGGGGCAGTGTTGGATCTTCTGTTAGGGAATGAAATAGGTCAGGTGACAGAGGTATGTGTTGGGGAGCACTTTGGGTCCAGTGATCACAATGCCATTAGTTTCAATATAATTATGGAGAAGGATAGGACTGGACCCAGGGTTGAGATTTTTGATTGGAGAAAGGCTAACTTTGAGGAGATGCAAAAGGATTTAGAAGGAGTGGATTGGGACAATTTGTTTTATGGGAATAATGTAATAGAGACATGGAGGTCATTTAAAGGTGAAATTTTGAGGGTACAGAATCTTTATGTTGCTGTTAGGTTGAAAGGAAAAGTTAAAAGTTTGAGAGAGCCATGGTTTTCAAGGGATATTGGAAACTTGGTTAGGAAAAAGAGAGATATCTACGATAAATATAGGCAGCATGGAGTAAATGAGGTGCTCAAGGAATATAAAGAATGTAAAAAGAATCTTAAGAAAGAAATTAGAAAAGCTAAAAGATACGAAGTTGCTTTGGCAAGTAAGGTGAAAATAAATCCGAAGGGTTTCTACAGTTATATTAATAGCAAAAGGATAGTGAGGGATAAAATTGGTCCCTTAGAGAATCAGAGTGGACAGCTATGTGTGGAGCCAAAAGAGATGGGGGAGATTTTGAACAATTTCTTTTCTTCGGTATTCACTAAGGAGAAGGATATTGAATTGTGTAAGGTAAGGGAAACAAGTAGGGAAGTTATGGAAACTATGAAGATTAAAGAGGAGGAGGTGCTGGCGCTTTTAAAGAATATAAAAGTGGATAAATCTCCGGATCCTTACAGAATATTCCCTAGGACCTTGAGGGAAGCTAGTGTAGAAATAGCAGGGGCTCTGACAGAAATATTTCAAATGTCATTAGAAACGGGGATGGTGCCAGAGGACTGGCGTATTGCTCATGTGGTTCCATTGTTTAAAAAGGGTTCTAAGAGTAAACCTAGCAATTATAGGCCTGTCAGTTTGACGTCAGTGGTGGATAAATTAATGGAAAGTATTCTTAGAGATGGTATATATAATTATCTGGGTTTATATATATTATAAAATATATAAATAAAAAAATATATAATATATAATTATCTGGGTTTGATTAGGAACAGTCAACATGGATATGTGTGTGGAAGGTCATGTTTGACAACTCTTTTTGAATTTTTTGAAGAGGTTACAAGGGAAGTTGACGAGGGTAAAGCAGTGGATGTTGTCTACATGGACTTCAGTAAGTCCTTTGACAAGGTTCCGCATGGAAGGTTAGTTAGGAAGGTTCAATCGTTAGTTCAATCGAAGGTTCAATATTGAAGTAGTAAAATGGATTCAACAGTGGCTGGATGGGAGATGCCAGAGAGTAGTGGTGGATAACTGTTTGTCAGGTTGGAGGCCGGTGACTAGTGGTGTGCCTCAGGGATCTGTACTGGGTTCAATGTTCTTTGTCATTTACATTAATGATCTGGATGATGGGGTGCTAAATTGGATCAGTAAGTATGCAGATAATACTAAGGTAGGTGGCGTTGTGAATAATGAAGTAGGTTTTCAAAGCTTGCAGAGAGATTTAGGCCAGTTAGAAGAGTGGGCTGAACGATGGCAGATGGAGTTTAATGCTGATAAGTGTGAGGTGCTGCATTTTGGTAGGAATAATCCAAATAGGACATACATGGTAAATGGTAGGGCATTGAAGGATGCAGTAGAACAGAGTGATCTAGGAATAATGGTGCATAGTTCCCTGAAGGTGGAATCTCATGTGGATAGGGTGGTGAAGAAAGCTTTTGGTATGCTGGCCTTTACAAATCAGAGCATTGAGTATAGGAGTTGGGATGTAATGTTAAAATTGTACAAGGCATTGGTGAGGCCAAATTTGGAGTATTGTGTACAGTTCTGGTCACCGAATTATAGGAAAGATATCAACAAAATAGAGAGAGTACAGAAAGGATTTACTAGAATGTTACCTAGGTTTCAGCACCTAAGTTACAGGGAAAGGTTGAACAAGTTAGGTCTTTATTCTTTGGAGTGTAGAAGGTTGAGGGGGGACTTGATAGAGGTATTTAAAATTATGAGGGGGATAGATAGAATTGATGTGGATAGGCTTTTTCCATTGAGAGTAGGGGAGATTCAAACAAGAGGACATGATTTGAGAGTTAGGGGGCAAAAGTTTAAGGGTAACACGAGGGGGAATTTCTTTACTCAGAGAGTGGTAGCTGTGTGGAATGAGCTTCCAGTAGAAGTGGTAGAGGTAGGTTCAGTATTGTCATTTAAAGTAAAATTGGATATGTATATGGACAGGAAAGGAATGGGGGGTTATGGGCTGAGTGCGGGCCAGTGGGACTAGGCGAGAGTAAGCATTCGGCACGGACTAGAAGGGCCGAGATGGCCTGTTTCTGTGCTGTAATTGTTATATGGCTATCATTCCAAATGAAGATAGCTGCAAATACTTCAGCTTTGTCACACACTGAGCTCCATGATCAGTGGAAGTACTTTTTGATGTGGTAGAACTGCAGAATTTTGGTGTGAATGGTTGTTTTTGAGATTGATTTGAACAAAGAACAATACAGTACAGGCCATTCGGCCCACAATGTTGTGCCGACCCTTAAACCCTGGCCCCCCCATATAACCCTCCACCTTAAATTCCTCCATATACCTGTCTAGTAGTCTCTCAAATTTCACTAGTGTATCTGCCTCCACCACTGACTCAGGCAGTGCATTCCACGCAACAACCACTCTCTGAGTAAAAAACCTTCCTCTAATATCCCCCTTGAACTTTCCTCCCCTTACCTTAAAGCCACGTCCTCTTGTACTGAGCAGTGGTGCCCTGGGGAAGAGGCGCTTGCTGTCCACTCTATCTATTCCTCTTAATATCTTGTATACCTCTATCATGTCTCCTCTCATCCTCCTCTCCAAAGAGTAAAGCCCTAGCTCCCTTAATCTCTGATCATAATGCATACTCTCTAAACCACGCACATCCTGGTAAATCTCTTCGTACCCTTTCCAATGCTTCCACATCCTTCCTATAGTGAGGCAACCAGAACTGGACACAGTACTCCAAGTGTGGCCTTACCAGAGTTTTATAGAGCTGCATCATTACATCGCGTCTCTTAAACTCTATCCCTCGACTTATGAAAGCTAACACCCCATAAGCTTTCTTAACTACCCTATCTACCTGTGAGGCAACTTTCAGGAATCTGTGAACATGTACCCCCAGATCCCTCTGCTCCTCCACACTACCAAGTATCCTGCCATTTACTTTGTACTCTGCCTTGGAGTTTGTCCTTCCAAAGTGTGCCACCTCACACTTCTCCGGATTGAACTCCATCTACCACTTCTCAACCCACTTCTGCATCCTATTAATGTCTCTCTACAATCTTCGACAATCCTCTACACTATCCACAACACCACCAATATTTGTGTCATCTGCAAACTTGCCAACCCACCCTTCTACCCCCACATCCAGGTCGTTAATAAAGATCATGAAAAGTAGAGGTCCCAGAACCAATCCTTGTGAGACACCACTAGTCACAACCCTCCAATCTGAATGTACTCCCTCCACCACGACTCTCTGCTTTCTGCAGGCAAGCCAATTCTGAATCCACCTGGCCAAACTTCCTTGGATCCCATGCCTTCTGACTTTCTGAATAAGCCTACCGTGTGGTACCTTGTCAAATGCCTTACTAAAATCCATGTAGATCACATCCACTGCACTACCCTTATCTATATGCCTGGTCACCTCCTCAAAGAACTCTGTCAGGCTTGTGAGACATGATTTGCCCTTCACAAAGTCATGCTGACTGTCCCTGAACAGACCATGATTCTCTAAATGCCCATAGATTCTATCTCTAAGAATCTTTTCCAACAGCTTTCCCACCACAGACGTAAGACTCACTGGTCTATAATTATCCGGACTATCCCTACTACCTTTTTTGAACAAGGGGAGAACATTCACCTCCCTCCAATCCTCTGGTACTGTTCCCGTGGACAACAAGGACATAAAGATCCTAACCAGAGGCTCAGCAATCTCTTCCCTCGCCTCGTGGAGCAGCCTGTGGAATATTCCAACAGGGCCCGGGGACTTATTCGTCCTAATGTATTTTAACAACTCCAACACCTCTTCTCCCTTAATATCAATATGCTCCAGAACATCAACCTCACTCATATTGTCCTCACCGTCATCAAGTTCCCTCTCATTGGTGAATACTGAAGAGAAATATTCATTGAGGACCTCTCTCACTTCCACAGCCTCCGGGCACATCTTCCCACCCTTATCTCTAATCTATCTTCACTCCTGTCAACCTTTTGTTCTTCACATTGGGCCTTGGGGTTTTCCTTTAACCTACTCGTCAAGGCCTTCTCATGCCCCCTTCTTGCTCTTCAGCCCCTTCTTAAGCTCCTTTCTTGCTACCCTATATTCCTCAACAGACCCATCTGTTCCTTGCTTCCTGAACCTTACGTATGCTGCCTTCTTTCATCTGACTAGATTCTCCACCTCACTTGTCACCCATGGTTCCTTCACCCTATCATTCTTTATCTTTCTCACCGGGACAAATTTATCCCTAACATTTGCTTTGGCTATGTTGCGTAGTGGACACAACATCTTTTCCTGTAGATTTATCAAGTTGAACTCCACATTCAGGTACTGTTCCCGACATGCTCTGTAACATCCTCTGTTGACCCAGTGAATCTGACCTTCTGGTTATGGCTGAGTGATGGTTATATCAATTTTGATACACTAGATTTGTTCTTGGTTTATCCATCTAGGCACAATGTTTGTGCCACATAATAATATTAATAAAATAATACTATGGAACTGAATAGGGTATACATTATCCCAATAGTAATCTCTACAACTGCTATCATCGCAAAGTCACTACACAATAGCATTAAACGATTAGGCCTACACTGCAATTTTTATGTAAATCTTCAGAAACGCACAATATGGAACACCACTAGAATAGCCCTAAAGTTCTTAGCAATTGAGAAATGAGTGTGCTTGGCTATGCTGTACCTCCGGTTTTATCAGCTTGAGCTGAAAATACAATAATGGAGCACTTTTCATACAGATGATTTAGTTTGAAGTACTTTACAATGGGACAAAATGCAAACATATGAAATAAAAGACAAAATAATGTTAGCTAAAACACAAGGTTAAATAAATAGGTTTTGAGCTGGCATTTTAAAGTGCCCAATGAGTTTGCCTCCCTTATAGTTTTTAGGTATTGACTTCTATAGTTTTGGAGCATCATTAAAAAAGCTGACCTGCCAATTTTCTTTTGAGGGAGATTGTTTACATTTAAGAGACAGATGGAAGAAGACTTGAGAGCCCGAGCAGGATTATAAAACAAAAGCACTTCTGTGATGCACTCTGGTCCCAGACCATTGAGAGCGTTAAAAGCAAGCAAGAGAACATAAAAATCAATTGTAAAAGATACAGGAAGCAGATGCAGAGTAGTTTGATGGGAGTGATATGCTCTCTCAACTTGGGTTTAGTAAAAAGTCTTTAATCTTGCAAACATGGGCTCTTCTTGGAGCGTATAGCAGCATTTACAGAAGCCAGTTTTTCCTTGACGGTTGACTTCTCGCTCAGGTTTGCTCCATTTTCTCAGCTGATCACGGACAGAATAGTTTAACTATGTTTTACTCAGCGATTTATTTATTTGTGTTTAATATATTGGTCAAGTTATCATTGAAAGAGCCAGAGGAACACACACGAAATGCTGGAAGAACTCAGCAAGCCAAGCAGCAACTGCAGATTTTCTCTTGACGTGATTGAAAGAACCATTCCATTAACTAAGCAATTTAGGTCACGTGGCTTAGATAAACCAGCCATCTCAGAGAATTTAAGTTGCTTTGCAGCATTGAGAAAATTTCATTTGTAATTTCTTTTGTAATCTTGATTACAGGCAGGAAAACACCAAAAAGTATGCAAAAATAATCAGAGATAGTGGTAACAGACAGAGAGATGTTCATAATATGTCATTACTAAATCAAGTGCATTTCCAGATTAATGGGTAGGCTTAGTGACATGCTGGTTAAGATCTAGGCTGTCTCATCAATTCAGGAATTCAGCTGCCATAGAGTTCACATTTGAGAGATTATTCATTAATCTGAATATTGAAATCAACAGTGATGACAATCCTATTGCAGTTCAATATAATATAGGATTAGAATTCTGAAAATTCTGAGAGCAGTCATTGGGTTTGTCATGATGGACGAACCAATGCATAGCTAAATCTTCAATGTTCAAAGTAAATTTATTATCGAAGTATGTTTATGTCACCGTATTTTCTAGTGGGCATTCACTGTAGATACAAAGAAACACAATAGAATCAAAGCAACTCACACAAAATGTTGGGGAACTCAGCAGGCCATGCAGTATCTATGGAAAAGAGTTAACAGTCAGAGTTCAAAGTAAAATTTATTATTGGAGTACATACATGTCAGCACATACAACCCTCAGGTTCTTTCTCCTGTGGGAATACTTAGCAAATCTATAGAGCAGTAACTGTAAAACAGGATCAATGAACAACAAACTGCACAAATGCAAATGTAAATAAATAGCAATAAATAACGAGCATGAAATAACAAGGTAAAGAGTCCTTAAAGTGAGATCATCGGTTGTGGGACACCAGAAATTGAATGAGTGTAGTTATCTCCTTTGGTTCAAGAGCCTGATGGTTGAGGTTAACTGTTTTTGAACCTGGTGGTGAGAGTCCTGAGGCACTTGTACATTCTACCTGACAGCAGCAATGAGAAAAAACATGGCCTGGGTTGTGAGGACCTCTCCACCTCTGGTCCTCTGATGAGTACTTGCTCATGGACCTCTAGTTTCCCTCTCCTACAATCAGTTCCTTGGTCTTATTGACATTGAGTGAGAGGTTGTTGTTATTACACCACTCAGTCAATGTTTGGGTCCTGGACCCATCATTAGGACGTGTTTGTGACAATAGAATCAATTATGTTAGACCTTGAAAAAATTCATTATTCAGTCCTTAATTCGGATTTAAAGTTCTATAAGGTCTGGGGACCTTTTATTGAGTACTTTCATAACCTTCCTCTTAACTAAGGTTTTTTTTTGGTCCCTTGCTTTCAGCTCCTTTTTTTTTGTAGTAGGCATTAATATCTTCTGTTGCTAAGTGTATTTACAGTTTTGGGGGTTTGATTGTCCTGATTTATATTCTCTATAGTGTGTTGTGGTTGGTCTGGAGTTTTTTTTTGTTGCGGGGCTTGGGGAGGATACTAATTTTACATGTCTTCAATTTGGGTGCTTTCTCAATTATCTTTCTTGTATCATATTATTATTGTTTATTTTTGCACTGTATCAACGTTCTTCATTTTGATCTGGGTTTTTTTTATCTGTAGCTATGTAGAAAATGTATAAAAAAAAACTAATAAAAAAATTTAAAAAAAGAATCAATTATGTGTCCCATTCTATACAATATTCTCCTTTGGAGCAGGGCACTTACAAAACTGGTGATGGAGGTTCTCTGAGGCACAAATTCTGTTAAGTATGCTTTTGCTTGACCTCCTGTGAACTAGTTCTCCCAACCTTGGTACATAAAGGTGAGAACGGCTTTGTTATGCAAACTAACTTGAATGTAACTTTATCATCTGATTTGGTGAGGAGAGTGGTCCATCTGTTACTATTCTTATGCTACATTGCAGCTGATTGAGGTAAAAGGTTTGGTAGCCCAACACAAAGGGTAATTAAGATTCAATCACATTAGTATGGGGCTGGATTCATAGGTATTTAATGGGGATTGCTGTTTGAATTTATCAACAAGTTTACAGAGAGGCAACACTTAAATACATTTGCTTGCACTCTTCCCATCATTTCTAATTTAAAAAATACTCTCCTTTGTACTCTAAATCTAATCCACATGACCAAATTGAATCATAGTTGCTGGATTTGCACATTCATTTTATGTATCATTGTAACTTCCTACTCCACAAAACTACAGTTACATACTGTATCTTATAATTTAAAGTAATCTGCAAAGTTAATAAAAAGCTGTCCATATCTTCATTTGAAGTCATAGCATGCAAGTACTTGTTATGGGATGATCTATCATTCCGTTAAAAAGTTAGTACAGGTCACATTGTGATTTTATAAAACATGAGGAACATAGGAACAGGAGCAGACGTCAGCCATCCAATCTTATGTTCTACCTTTCAAAAGCATAGGTGATCTTCTACCTTAACATAATTGTCCTGCATTATCCTTATATCCCTAAATACCCTTGATGTCTAAAAATCTGTTCTAAAGTTTTTTGGAGTGGAGAAATTCCCCATCCTAAGTGAAGAAATTTCTCTTCATCTAGACAATTTTGAAACTGTGTCCATGGTTTTTGATTCCTCTGCCATGGGAAATATTCTCCCTACATTTATCCTGTCAAACCATTTAAGAATTTTGTGAGATCTGCTCTCATTCTTCTAGACAATAGAGTCATATGTCCACTTGACCTCTTTTCAAGTGGCAAACCTAACATCCTGAACTGGCTCAGTGAATCTTTGTTGCCCTCCCTCTATGATAAACACATCCTATCTTCGGTAGGGAGAACAAAACTCTACACACCAATAAAATTACAATATCACTTTCTTACTCCTGTATTTAAATCCTTTCAAGGAAAAAATATGCTTTGCCTTCCTAATTCATGTGCTTCACTCTCATGTTGGCTTTCAATCTCTTTCGATATCCACTTCCTACTATTTAACAAAAACATTGCCTTTCTGTTATGTGGATGTCCTCACTTTTTTACCATGTTAAGTTTCATTTCCATGATCGTACCCTTTCATTCATCTTACTTTTCCCACTGAAGCCTCCTTATACACAATCCGACAGTCACAATCCAAAGTGGTTTATGGTCATTAGTAAACTTTAAAATATGATCAAGTTGTTGACATGGACTGTGAAAAGCTTGAATTGACCCCTGCAGTACCTTAACTGCTCGAACATGATCCATTTAATTTCACTCTCTTCTTTATCTAATAAACAATATCCCAAAAAAAATCTTCCCTAATTCGTCTTTATCTATCCAAGTGATCAATCTCAAGTGTGATATCGTACTGAAAATATCACATTCACTGGTTCTTTGTCTATTGTACGCACATCCTCAACGAACTCCACAAAGACGGTCTAGCATGATTTTCCTTTCACAAGTCTCTGCTAACTCTGTTCAATCCTGATTTTCTTGTTATAGTGCTGTGTTATTACATCCTTCATTTTTTTTACCTCTGACATTAGGTTAACATGTCTAAAGTTCAACCTTTTGGGGCCGCATGGTAGTTTAGTGGTTAGCTCGACACTTTACAGTACAGGTGACTGGGATCAATTCCTGGGGCTGTCTGTAAGGAGATGACTTATTCTCCCCATGACCTCGTGGGTTTCCTCCCACAATCCAAAGATGTACCAGTTGGTAGATTAATTGGTTATTGTAAATTGTCCTATGGTTGGGCCAGGGTTAAATTGGGGAATTGCTGGGTGGCTGGAAGGGCCGACACTGTGCTGTAAGCCAATAAATAAATAGAAGTGTCACATTTGCTACTATCCAATTCACAGGAATAATTTCATAAAAGTATGATGAGAGCATCTACTATTTCTAAAGCTACCTCTTTCCAATCTCAAGGATGTAAATCATTGGGATTTTTGGGTTTATCAGCTTTCAAGATCATCAACCACTCTGGTAATATTTTTGACGAATACTTAGTTCCTTCATCTCTTTGTTCTTGGCTCTTCATTGACTGCAGGCACACAATAATATTTATTATTACAATAAAATCAAATAAATTATTTATTTTTTCTATTTCATTATTCCCCATTATACTTTCTCCCATCTTTGTCTGTATGAAGAATTCTATTATCTTGGCAATACAGAAATTGCTTGGCAAAGGAGTTCCCCGTGTGCTTTGCCACCCCCATGCTTTCAACCATGTTTGAAAATCAAAATATAAGTTGTATGTAATTGGAAGAGGAGAGCAGCGGACAATGCAGCCTCTTGATCAACTTGAAATGTTGCATGAGAGGTCTTAAATAAATGGATATGGCAATTGAAGATTAATCAATTGCTGTCGGGCAGAGGTTGGAACTAGTTCAGTCCTAAGCTCTAATGCTTCCTGCATGGAGTTTGCACACTCTCCATGTGTGCATGGTTTTCCCTGGGTGCTTTGCTTTCCTTTCACATCCCAAGGACATGCTGATACTTTAAATGACTGTTATTAACTACCACTTGTGTTTCTGGGTAGTATGGGAATCAGAGAGTTGATGGGCATGTGAGAGAAAATAAGTGTGGGGAATGGATTGATGGGATCACTGTAGGTTGTCACAGACTTAGATTGAAACACTCATGTTGCAGGGGGGAAAGTGAAACCTACAGCTTATCTGTCTGGGAAATAACACGGAATCCTGTGTAACTTCTTTTATATTGTTGCCACAGATTAAGTAGGGAGCTAATGTGGAAACTCTGAGTAATAGCTTTAGACTTCTGTGGAAGCTAGCTATGAAAATATGTTCCGAGAAATCCACAATTTGATTGAGAGCGTGACAAAGTTTCTAATAGGTAATCAGAAGTTGCTGAAACACTCAATTTCCAGCTCTAAAGCCATTCTGAGAGAAACATTTCAGCTCAACAATATACCGGTAGTTAAAAATAATATTGACAATGACCTCACCCATTTTATGGGCATAAGAGTGCTTAAATCTGTTGTGAGCTTAACAAGTGTTCAAGTGTCAGAATCTCATTTACAAAATTATTTGTATTCTCAGTCAGACTTACAGCCATTTCATCTTGCTTTCCAAGTGAATGGGAAAGATTTAAGTGAACAGAGTTCCCCTATACCACTGCATTGAAGTACCATCTTAAAGTAAGCAGTGTCATTAAACTGTGATTAGATCCCACAATCTTCTGATTCATAGTCAAGAGTGTACCATCAAACAAGCCTGACATTGCAGAACCAGAGAACCAAATGCTAGGAAACCAGAATTTTCGTTGGTCTTGGAACAGTGCCATAGTATCATTAACTTTCTATTTGAGTCACTGGAATGAGTAATGTTTTACTTTAAAAAAACATCTGTGACTATACAGCAATTCCTCAGGCCTATTCTTAACCTCAATTTAAAAGCTTAGGTACAGACCTATAGGAATGACTTTAATCTCAACTCCCTGCATTTACTCCCAGTAAGTTAAACTGCGGCACAAATTCCTAATGATTTTATATTTTCCAAATGTATAGGAGGTCATTTGGCCTTCAGTCATTTCCATCTTTCATACTCATATTTCTTACTTACCTTCCTATAACCTATTAGTTTTCACATGCCCAACATTTCAAAGTTGAAAGTAAATTTGTTAAGAAACAAATCATCATATACAACTCTGAGATTCCTTCT
This sequence comes from Hemitrygon akajei, assembly GCF_048418815.1. Classification (NCBI taxonomy): domain Eukaryota; kingdom Metazoa; phylum Chordata; class Chondrichthyes; order Myliobatiformes; family Dasyatidae; genus Hemitrygon; species Hemitrygon akajei. Next base: position 164,161,710 of record NC_133126.1, read on the forward strand.
CTTGCAAGCAGTAATAGTAAATACAAAAAAAACCCCACAATAGTATCTATGAAAGACCACACCCTACAGGGTGGACAACCGGACAACCAATGTGCAAAAACAAACATCAGATAGTGCAAATACAAAAGAGGAATAAAACAAACAAATAAATACGGAGAACATGAGATGGAGACCTTGAATGTGAGTCCAGTTCAGTGATGGGGTGAGTGAAATTATCTGCCGTGGTTCAAGACCCTGATGGTACTAAGTGTTCCTAAACCCACTGATGTGGGTCCTGAGGCTCCTGTACCTTCTTTCTAAAGCAGTGAAAGAGAGCATGGATGGTGGGGGTCCTTAATGATGGATGCTGTGTTCCCGTGAGGATATTCCACACAGATGTGCTCAGTGGTGGGGAGAGCTTTAACTGTGATGGACTGGGCTGTATCCACAAGGGCACTGGTGTTTCCATACCAGGCTGTGATGCAACCAGTCAATATATTCTCCACTGCACATGTATAGAAGTTTGTCATACCAATTCTTCACAAACTTCAAAGAAATTAGAGGCACTGTTGTACTTTCTTTGTAACAATTCTCCTTCAACCATTATTTTTCTTGCCACCCAGCTGCAGTACAAGTAATTTATTACCAGTCTGCACTGGAAGTCAGAATTAACTCTGGGTCATTGGAGCTTGAGGCAGCAGCACTATCTTTGGAAAAGGGGAGGAAACTGAAGCATTTGGGCTGAAAGCTACACTCAAGGGCTTTATAATATCCAGTCTCCTGAGCTTTGAGTTAGCAACACTACCTGTTGTACCACTGTTTCACCCTGGCAGTTAGATTCCCAATGAGGCTTTAACATACTTTAACATTTAAACGTAAAACACATTCTAGGATAATTAGTTACAGATTTACTTGCAATCTATTGGAATTTTCCCCTCTAGTCCTACCAATATACTAATAAGCCATATTATAGGTTGACTAACCCCTTATCCAAATTGTTTGGGGCCGGAAGTATTTTGGATTTCAGATTTTGGCATATATAATGAGATAGCTTTGAATTGCCAACATTTCCGACACTGAACTTATGTGCTACTGGTAATCAGTCTCTGTCTTATACTTGGTTATCACACATACAGCGTATACTGATACAGCCATTCAGTTTGTTAGATTTTCATCAGCAATCATAACTCATCAATGAATTTTTCTGCCACTTTGTGATCAACAGATGCTTTGTCACAAATCTTTAAAAATTTAATGCCGTAACTTTTCTTAAAATTTCTGCAACCAGCCTGAATATTCACAATTACCTTCAATTTTCACTTTGTCGTGATAGATCGCTCGCTTCATGATCAGCACACCATTAAGTAGGATATGTTCCCTCCAAAGCTAACAAATCCACTGCTGTTCATTATATATGTGAGGTCACTTCTCCAAACTGTCTGTAGTGTGCAGACTTGTGCATCCCCTGGGAACCTCCCCAGTGCCTTGTGAAATTTTTCTTATCATATAGCACTCAAAAAAAGTCAGATTACACAGGTTTGCAGATTTTGTAATTTAAGATAAGGAGTATTCAACCTGTACTTTAAATGGTTAAACCTCAGTATTACTGCAGTATAAACATGAAGTTCTAAAGTCTCACCTGTTGCCAAAATTCTCCTATGCTCTCCATGAGTAAGTTGGGTGTGTCCCAGAAATAATACATGTTGTCTCAGTAACTTGAAGAGGTTTTGCTATTAATTTCTCTAAGAATGTGGAAGGAATTATTGCTTATTACAAAAAGCAGCACCATTTGTTCCAGACAGTTTCATCTAACAAGGATTCAATAAATTTGATAGGTTTTTAATATGCAAAAGGACGGAGCTTATTTTTGGGATATACTTGATAGTTCTCCAAGAGCCTGCACAGGCATGCTTCCAAATTCTATGAATACCAAGTCAGAAAATCCTAGCAACAGTATTTCATTTCCACCTGCACTTCCCTCCACACCTCACCTAATCACTGATGCTTCACCTGTCATGGAAGAACCTTGTCCTGGAACCCCAAAAACCAAATACACACATTAATAGCAATCAAACGTAAACTAATGTATTTTACGTACAAATTCAAGTCAATGCATGTTTAAAATAGAATGAAGAATACAAACTAACTGTCAATTACAAAATATACAAGAGGAATTTAGGTATGATTTATTATTTAATGAAAATTTCCATTCAATGTAAGTTGTTATTGACATAGCTAGTGAAATAATAGGATGGATCTCATGGACATACAAATTTAAATCAAAACAAATTTACTAATTTTGCACAGGTCATACTTCATATTCATTTGAAATCCTGTGCACATCACACAGCATATGCAATATGCAAAAGATGGCTTGAAGGAGGGTTACTTCAGAGTCAAATCTCTATTTCGCTATGAGTCTGTGACAAACAAAAATAACTAAACTTGTTTCAGTACCATGTTAATTTTATAAACACTAGGAAGTCTGCAGATGCTGGAAATCCAAAGCAACACACATAAAATGCTGGAAGAACTCAGAAGGTCAAGCAGCATCCAAGTAAATGAATAAATAGTTGATATTCCAGGCTAAAACCCTTCTTCAGTACTGAAATGGAAGGGGGAAGACACCAGAGAAGAAAAGGTGAGGGGCAGGGGAAGGAGGCTAGCTAAAAAGTGATATGTGAAGCCAAGTGTATGGGAAAGGTAAGGATCTGGAGAAGAAGGATCCTGATCAGAGGAGAGTGTACCACAGGAGAAAGGGAAGGAGCAAGAGACCTCGGGGAAGTGATAGGCAGGTGAACAGAGATAAAAAGCCAGAATGGGGAATCGAAGAAGAGGGGAGGGGATACCATTTTTACTGGAAGGATAAATTGATATTCATGCCATCACGTTAATTTTGTGTTCTTCAATATTAGGTACAGTTTCAGTCATTCTGTTATAGGAAATACATTAACAATCTGGAAAGAGTGCAGCGAAGACTTATGAGGATGTAGCCATGACTTGAGGGCAATGAATTATAGGGAGAGGTTAAGCAGGTTGGGACTTTATTTCTTGGAGCATAGGAGACTGAGGGGTGACCTTTTAGAAGTGCATAAAATTATGAGGGGCATAGATATGGTGAATGTAGAATCTTTTTCCAGTGGAAGGGCAACTTAAAAACTGGTGTGTATAGGTTTAAGTGAGAGCTGGAAGATTTGAGGTACCCAGGCAGCAACAGGGTGGTGCATATATGCAATGGACTGCCAAAGAAAGTTGAGGCAGGAATAATAAAGACATTCAAAAGCCATTTTGAATTGGTACATGGATATGAAGGATTTAAAGGAATACAAGCCAAATTCAGGCAAATGGGACTAGTATGATCAGCAGCATGGTCAGGATGAATGTTGGACGAAAAGGGTTAGTTCCAAGCTGTTATTAAGCTGACTTAATAATCATCCTCTGTGAAATTATATTTTCTCAATTAAAATGCCTTTTAGCAATAGATCAACTTTATATTTCCATGATAAATTGTAACAAATTGTTAAATAATTTTCTTGGAGCACAGAAAACCAAGTTGAATGGAACTAATGTAATTGCTTCCATGGAGCTGGCTCTGACCTAAGGTAGTGTATTCCCATGTCATTGTAAGATACATGATACCTGTACACTCAAAAACATCACCTGAATCCTGTCTTTTTTTGCTGTCTAACACAGGTTTCTTCCCCTCCCAAAACTCATATTGAGATACTCAGTCACACTGTTCACTGTAGAATATGCAAGCCAGCAACATATACCAGCATTATAAAAGCCACAGTTCATCAGAATTACATTGCTGACACTACACCACAAAAAGATTTATCAATATAAAAATACGAAGAATAAAAATAAATCACTGGGGAGAAAAGTGCTGTGGGAGGGGAGACATTCCTTAATTATCAGTAAAACAAATCAACCCCAAAATATCTATCTGATGCTTCTACTGAATTGAACTCCAAAACATCCCAAGCTGTAATAGCATCGTGCTAACCGCTATGCTACTGTGACACCCAGTTAAGCACACTTTTTTCTTAAATGATTTTCACCTGCATCAAAAATTTGTTTCAGTAGGGAACATATGGAGCTTGATCAGAAACATGGAAACAATTCATTTGTTCTGTTTGTACGAGATGGTTTTAAAAAGATTTTTTCTGCTCTGTGTCCCCTCCTTTTGATATTAGTTTAAAATGGTGATATTAATACATCATGTGCACCAATAACATAATATGGGACATAAATAGAACAAAAGTCACTAAAATATTAACACTGCAAACAAACCTAGATTTATGGACCAGAAATAAGTTTATTTAGATACTGTAGAATTATAACAAAATTTAATGAAGAACATCCATCATGCGGTAAAAGTAATATAAAATATAGAAGCTCTGAACCAATATTCAAAACTGGCTCAAGAGTAAAGTTGCAAATATTTCACCAATAGATCAACAGTATTTGCGGGCATAGATCTATGGATGACTTCTTCAAAAGAAACTCCATATACAGAGGGCCAAATATTAGGTACAAACTACACACTATAATTGGGATTTTTGCGCAAAATAACAAATCCCTCTAGGATTGGGGTTAGAGGTGTGTACTCTTCAGTTGCCAATTCAGCTCTTTCACCATGTGCTAATAGCACAGGTGTGGTGTGCGTCTGAAATCCTGTGATAGTCTTGGGCTTCCCTGCTTGCCCTACAACATCCACAGCCTGCAATGATAAAAAAAAGTTAATGGATCTTCAAAGACTCACACTTTAGATATACAATCCAAATTTCTCCCAAAGTTGTTTGCACAAACTACAGTGATATGTAAGTACAGGGTCATTTGAGCTCTAATATTCAAATGCTAACTCAATGCTTATCACAATGTCATCCAATCTAATAACTACCATCTATGTCACCCACACGTGCCAAGACAGACAAGGAAAAATGCTTTTTTTCAACTTTGTATTCCCAATGATATCAGCAGACTTTCAACTTGATATGTGGTATCACACGAGGCTACTAAACAAGCTAAGAACCCATGGTATTACAGGATAGATACTAGCATTGGCTGACTGGCAAGAGGCAAAGAGTGGGAACAAAGGGGGCTTTATGGTTGGCTGCTGGTGACTCGTGGTGTTCTGCAGGGATCAGTGTTATGACTGCTTCTTCTCATGTTATATGCCAATGATCTGGATAACGGAACTGATGGCCTTTTGGCCAAGCTTGCAGATGATACAAAGACAGTTGAGGAAGCAGGGAGTCTGTAGAAGGACTTGGACCAATTAGGAAAATAGGCAAAATAGTGGCAGATATAATACAGTGTAGAGAAGTGTATAGTTATACACTTTGGTAGAAAGAATAAAGGCGAAAACTATTTTCAAATCAGGAAGCAAACTCAGAAATCAGAGGTGCAAAGGGACTTTGGAGTCCTCATGCAAGATTACCTGAAGGTTAACTTGCAGCTTGAGTAGGTAGTAAGGAAGGGAAATATAACATTCACAATCATTTCAAGACTAGAATGAAAAAGCAATGTAATGCTGAGGCTTTACAAGGCATTGGTCAAAACACACTTGGAATATGGTGAGCAGTATCGGTTCCCTTATCTAAGAAAGGATGTGCTGGCATCAGAGAAGGTCCACAAGAATTATCCTGGAAATGAAACAGTTAATGTACAAGGAGCAAATGATGGCTCTGAGCCTGGGCTCAGTGCAGTTTAGAAAATTAAGAGGGAAATACCTTTGAAACCTATTAAATATTGAAAGGTCAAGACTGAGTGGATGTGGAGAGGATGTGGGAGGAGTCTAGAACCAGAGGGTACAGCCTCAGAATACAAGTATGTCACTTTAGATTATAACAAAAACGAGGAAGAATTTTTTTTAGTTAGAAGGTGGCGAACCTATAGTACTCATTGCCACAGATGACTGTGGAGGACAACTCATTGGGTATATTTAGAGTGGAGGCTGATAGTAAAGGTGTCAAAGGTTACAGGGAGAATGTAGAAGAATGGGGTTGAGAGGGATAATAAATCAGTCATGACAGAATGGTGCAGCAGACTCAATGGGCTGAATGGCCTAATTCTACTCTGACATTTTATAGTCATATTGTGCTTAGATATGTATATGGTAAAATTAACAGGTCCCCTACTAAACAAAACATAGATGAAATTAGATAGGAAGGAATATATATTGATAAGTTTTAACTGACTAAATGTAAAACATACAAAATAGCTAATTAGCACATGTACTGTCTTGCACAGACATACTATCTGCAAGAAAACGGATAAAATAGTGAGTTTTTTTTTTAAAAAAAGGTATCGCTTCTGCTTTGCCAAGTGTAATCTCCAGCTTTGATGTTGGAGACTGCCATCATCAACACATTCCATACATTTAGTAATGAAGAACTATAAATTTTTTGAAATTTTGTGTTTCTGTTTTCTCATTTTTCTTTATGGAGGGTGTTACTGCTTCACAGATAACTTGTCCGCTATTTTCCTCAAAGGACAGAACTAGAGATGTGAACCGACACCTTAAAATAAATTGTCAGGCCCAAGATGTTTAATCTGCATTCTTCGCAAGAGCAAACAACTCAATGTTCTGTAGCGTTTTTGCCAGGTGAATCACACCCTTTATAAAAGAGCTAATATTGGAAACATAGATTTGAAAACAATGCCGACTGCAGCATCTACATTCCTACCTGGCCAACACGGACTGATACCGGCAAAGGATGGAGCTCTTCATCGAAAGTAACTAGCATACGAGGTTGCATTGCTGCAACCAGTCCATAGAGAATATAATGGGACTTCCCAAGAATAACTGCAAAAAAAAATTTAAAAAACCATAATTTCAACATTTTTACTTTAACTGTCTACATTTTCAAATTTTGCTAAGACTGCTTATATTCTTAGCAATTGGAAATGGGCTGATAGCTTGCAAGTAACTTCTACAGTACACCAATGACAGACAATGACTAACTTCAAGAGAATCTAAATACAAATAATCAGTTGCATTGTCACTAAATCTTGCATGGTCAATATTAGGGAGGCCACAAACAATTAACCAGAAAATTCATTGGATTAGACACAAATACCATAGATGCAAGAGATCAGAAATGGGTTTGTCTGCAGCAAGCAACTTACAAAAGTAATCAATAAAATGTGCAGATGTGCAGAGGGCTTAAGATCACAGTATAGTAGAACACTTCTCAAGTGCATGGAGATCTGCAGCTCCAACATCGTTCAATTAACTCAGTATCATCTGGAGCAAAGCAACCCACTTGACAATCCTAACATCAGTTCATTCCATTACTGGTAAACTGTGGTTGCAATGTGTAGCATCTGCAAAATCCAATGCAGTTACTTATTAAGGTTTCTTCTATACCATCACCCAAATATGCAACCTTAGCCTGAAAGGATGCAAGCAGCACACACATTGGAAAGCAACCAAGTGCAACTTAACCTCCAAGTCACACATGCCATGACTTGGGAATATATTATTCACTCCTTAGTACCTCAAAATAACATGGCAGCATTGATTTAAAATGGGCAGTTAAGGATAAGTGATATACAGGCTTGACAGTCATACCTATATCCTGAAATGGACAGGAACTTCCACTGCTAAAGTTATTCTTACAGCTTCTCATGTTAAATGAACTGTATAGGTGTGGATTTATTCATTTAAGCACTATACTCCCTTTCCAATATCATTGGATTTCCTTTTTGCCAACCAACATTTTTAAAACTTTTAAAACTGGTGTTTTTTCTTTGGGTACCTTTGCTTATCATTTACTTTACAGCATCCATTAACTTAATCAGGTGTCAGGGCTCAAACATTTTTTAACAAGTGCTTTTTATCAGAATCAGTATCAGGTTTATTATCACTGGCATTTGTCGTGAAATATGTTGTATTGCAGCAGCAGTAGATTGCAATACATAATAATAAATGAGAATAAGAAATATATACACAGTGTATTTTGGTTAATTGGGCCATCAGTTAATCGGCACAGCCACTGATATGGCACACCTCTTAAAGATCAGCAAACTGTGAAATAGCTTGGATTCAATCGATTTATTTGGAACTTAATTGGGGCAGAAGACGGTTGCTGAATATTTCTGACTAGTGTCAGTCACGTGCATCAGGTGTGGCCGTTAGTGGTCACCAACCTTTTTAAGCCCAAGATCCCCTACCTCGGCCTCAGTAAAAGGCAAGATCGACTCCAGATCAATTAGTTACACGCATGCGCACCAGGGCAGAAAAGACCAGAAGTAAAACCCCAAAACCCCACAACCCGGAAGTAGAAATAATATATAAACACCGGGGGTACCCACTCTTTTTTTGCACCGCAGACCGGTTTAATATTGATAATATCCTTGCGGACTGACCAACGGGGGCGGGGGGGGTGTTAAACATGACCGGAATACAGCGATACTCTAAGCAGGTTCCTTATGTCCAGTCTATTCTAGTTTTCGCGGCTCTCGGCTTCTGTCCCGCTTGCTCACATTTTTTCCGCTGAGAAAACTCAGCAGGTTCATCTTTAAGTGCTGGGTGCTTGGACTTGGTACTGAAGCAGTTTTGAGACATTGCCTCATTAGACAGCCTCCGGGCCCGAACTCAGCCTCACGCCCGCCCTTGGCCAGGTGCGGCTGGTCGTGGGTGGGGTGAGAGGACAAGTACAGAGCCGGAGGTCCCCGTACTGGGGCCGCAGCGGTCACAGTCAGAGACTGCGGCCGACCGAGCGGGGAGTGCGACAGAGCGCCTACCCACTCGCCCTTGTAGGATCTATCGGCCGACAAATGTTTGTTTCAGTAGATCGCAGCGCAGTAGCTGCTCTGATACTTACGAAACGCTGAGTCCGAATTAGGTTGTCTGCAAATTTTTTAGCACTGGGTTCTCCATGAATTCCGTGTGCTAAACAGGTTCAGAGGCAGTGCTCCAGGCCAGTAGAGACGGCACTTCCCGCCGGCCGCCCGAGGCCATTTCTCAGTGATCCCTGGCGTGAGGGTATCACTGCGTTTAGTCGCCTGATGACTTTGCGTGGGTTCAAAGTGGGCTGACAGGGAATGAGGAAAAGTGCAGCTGACTCATCGTTTCCTCGCGGCCCAGTGGTTGGGGACCACTGAAGTACACTGTATAGTGCGGGAGAGCTATACGCATGCGCACTGGACAGAAAGAACGGAACTAAAATCCCGCAACCCGGCAACAATCTCTCAACGGTATTTGTGTATTTATTTTTCATTTTTTGTCAGGATCAACTGAGAAAGTCTCAAAGATCGACGGGTTGACGACCACTACCCTACACTATGCTTAGAGCAAAAAGTTTTAAAATAGTGTTACTTGCGTGTTTGTGTTAAAAAAAAGTGATTTTTGTCATTGATAGTTAGCAAGTAATAAATAATAAGACAATTCAGAACCGTTCTGCTCACAGCGTTTCAAATATTCAAGTTTAGAGGTTCCAGAAACAGTCGGGAGTAAAAATGAAATAAATTCATATCTTCAACAAGTTAAGAACTATGAAGAACTACAAGGTATCAACAATCATCTTGAGTGTTACAATTAAAATGAAAATTTGGACAATGCAATAGTCGAAAGCATTATATGAAGACAGTCCAGTATCTGCACTAGTTTGGTTCATTTACAGTTAATCAAAAGAATACATCAGCATACAATGAATGAGTTCCTGTGTCGATAACTATTAGGAACTAATACAGCTTTACAGTACTGTATTAGTTTTAGTAGTGTTATTTAAATACATAATTAGTCTTTTTTTAATACCCTTTTAACTATTTCAGCAAATGGGCCAAAATATACCAGTTCTGATGTGTCCCAATTAACCGAAATCCACTGTACATAAAAAAATTAAATATGTCATACAAAGCGACAGGAAAGAAAAAGAAAAAAAAGTAAGGTAGTATACAAAGGCTCATTGTGGATTCAGAAATCTGGTAGTGGTAGGGAAGAAGCTGTTCTTAAAATGTTGATTGTGGCTCTTCAGGCTCCTGTACTGCCTCCTTGATGGCAGCAATGAGAAGAAGGCATGTCTTGGGTAATGGGAGTCTTTAATGATGGATGCTGCCTTTCTGAGGCATCACGTTTTGAAGGTGTCCTTGATGCTGGGGAGCCTAGTGCCCATGATGGAGCTGGCTGAGTTTACAACTTTCTGCAACTTTTTCCAATCCTGTGCAGTGGCCCTTCCATACCAGATGGTAATACCACCTGCTAGAATGCTCTCCATAGTACATCTGTAGATATTCGAGAGTGTCATTGGTGACATAAAAAGACTCCTCAAATTCCTAATGAACTACAGCTGCTGTCATTCCTTCTTTGCGATTGCATCAATATGTTGGCCCAGGATAGATTTTTAGAGACATTGAGAACCAGGAACTTAAAACTGCTCACCCTTTCCACTGCTGATCCCTCGATGATGTATTCTCTTGATTTCCCCTTCCTGAAGTTCACAATCAATTCCTTGTTCTCACTGACACTGAATCCAATACTGTTATTGCGACAGCACTCAACCAGTTGATCTAGCTCACTCCTGTATGCCTCCTTGTCACCATCTAATTTTCTACAAACAATAGTTCTGTCATCAGAAAATTGAAAGATTGCTTTTGAGTTGTGCCTAGCAACACAGTTGTTGGTGGTGTAGAGAGAGTAGAACAGTGGATTAAACACACATCCTTGAGGTGTGCCAGTGTTGATTATTAGCAAGGAGATGTATTTCTGATCTGCATTGACTGCTGTTGGCTGATGAGGATGTCAAGGATCCACTTAAAGAGGGAGGTACAGAGGCCCAGGTTTTGGAGTGTTTGATTAGCGAGGGTATGATGGTTTAAACCTGAGCTGAAACTCTAGTTGTCAGCAATATGAAATGATTTAAGAATACCATTGGTGACAGTAAAATTGCTACAAGAAAAATTACTTCAATGCTTAATGATGACACTTTTAAGCGGAACAGAGACGAGGGACTGGAATCTTTCAAAGATTCTACTCAGAGAAATCTGCTAGTGTTAAGTACAATCAAGGTTGAGATTTTTGTACAGCAAGGGGAATGATATAGGCACTGGCAGGGAAATAGAGTTGAGGCCAAAGATTAGATCAACCATGATCTTACTGACCATATTCAGGGACTCAGCTTCACATCTAAATGATTATGCCACGGTCATCACCAACTTCATCAAAACCTGTGGGAATGAGTGTGTGTCTTTAAGGACATATCAGGTACAAACCAGATGCTGTGGATCAACTAGGAGATTCGCAGTTCTGTTAAGCGTTAGATTGGTGTCTTTAAGACTGGTGATCCAGAACCCTACAAGAAGTCCAGGTGTGTCCTATAGAAGGCTATCATAAGAATAAATGGCAATTTTATGTGAAGTTATGATTAGATACATGACAGCTGTGGCAAGGTTTGCATACCATTACTTCCTATAAGGTGAAATCTTAACATCTTAAGATGTCAGCAAGACTTAGAAGCTGATTATTAACTTCAGGAGAAGGAAACCAGAGGTCCATAAGCCAGTCCTCATTGGAGGATCTGAGGTCAAAAGAATCAGCAGCTTTAAATTCCTCGATGTTATTTTGGATGACTTGTCCTGGGCCCAGCATGCAAGTGCAATTATGAAGAAAGCAAGGCAATATCTCTACTTCCTGAGGAGTTTGCTAAGACTAGGTGTGACAGCTAAAACTGATGAAAAGAATAACTTTGAGGCCTAGTTTCATGTTGCTCTAATTTTACATTTTCAATTTTTATACATCAAAATATTAATTAATAATTCTGTTAGCTATGCATTACCAACCTATGCACAGCAACATGAAAACTTACTGTTCTTTACATCAAGGAAAGAGACCAGTACAGTGAGAAGACCAGCCACTGCTACTTGGCTCATCAGTTGTCTATCACTGTGGTATGGACACAGTGTGAGTGTTCCCTTTCCAAGATGAGTCAAACCCTAGTTATAGGAATACAAAACAAAATTCAATTAACTTCTGACATCAAATTCCATTATAAAATATCAGTAGTTAACAAAGGTAATCAACAGAATTCCAGCCAAATCCAAATACCCACTAACACAGTGCCATGTCACTATCAAGTACAGTATAATACTGGCTTACAAATGGACAAGATGGCTACTGCCACTTTTCCCTTCCAGTCAATTAGGTTGCTCCACCTAGTGTTCTAAATAAGAACTGATCAAATTATTGCAATTGAAAATAAAGAGCATCATTTAATGCATGAGCTCAAAAATATAGTACAATGTATTGTGGGAAAAAACTCTCCTGGCAATGATGGTTCATTGCTTCCCAGAGAATAGACTCTGTAGGTAATTGTTTACATTAACTATTTGGTAAAAAAAACCACACCATTGTACAAATTAAAAATTTAAATCAACATCAGCACTTTTTCAGTTGTCTGCATTCTTCTTCTTTAGTAAAGGTATTGTACAGTTTTGCCTCTGTACCGAGGTTCTGCTGTACTTTGATCAAATTGATGCAATTCATCTGAGCCTTGTCAATGAGATAGACTGTTTCCTTCTATTTACATTCCAAAATCACATTACTCCAATTAAGTATGGATTTAAAAACTCCATTAGTGACTGAATTGATGGTCACTATAACATTTTAAAACTAAATGCATCTTGGGATTGATTAATTAAAGGATTAAAATATTTGATATATAAATTGTTTGAGTTGCAAATCAATGTATATGTCAACTTACCTTCAATCATTCACCATCTTAAATGACAAACAGTTATGAATTATAAAGCAAGAAAAACCACTGACCTGAGCTATTCTAACCATGAAAAGATTATTTGGATCCTTTGCATGGTACTGTGCTAATTGCCTCAGCATGGCAGCCAACCTAGCATTGTTGGTACCTTAAAGAAAAAAGATGGTCATTGCAATTCACAAAATATAGTCAGTTACAGCATGTATTTCAGAAAGTCTTGCAATGTAAAGATCACCTATCCTGATAAGGATACCATAGAAGCAAAGCTCCAAAATTATGAGTGTTTATTGATACTACTGAGAATTACAAACTAGAATAAGGTTTTTGAGACTGATATTAAATAATTAAGGAAAGAACAGCAATGTTAAGATTCAGATTATCAAGATGTCCAAATCTTCAACAAGTCAAAATAACAAAAAGGAAAAAGCTGTTGGTGACTCTAAATCAATAACATTAACATTTAGCAGGAGAGATATTTTATTTCAAGCCTGCTCAAATAAAGAAGTAGTTGCATTAGATCATTAATGTAAACTGTTTCCATTATCAGTCATGTTTGCAGCATCACCCAGCATTCGCATGTACTAAAATGGACAATGATGCTCTGGAAAGGCATTTGGGCAAGTCACCAAAATGAATTTTATTATAACAACGTATGTCTGACACATGGCAGGTGGATTATGCAAAATGTGGCATATATGGAAATAAAGGAATCAAAATTAAGTGTGTATTAATTCCCCCCCCCCCCGATAATTATCAGTGGCCATCAACACTGTTTCCAAATTCTAAACAAAAGCATTTCAAACCTTGGGCCTCTATATGTAGGCTTCCAGCTAGAGTCCAAACATGAACTAATATTGACTCAATTTAAGAACTGGCTTAAGGCAAAATGCATAATGTTTCAAGCAAGATGTTAGAAGATGATTGCTTTGGTATTTCAACCAATGGGGAAAAAATTGATTTCTAGTACCATGACTTTAAGCCAACAAGCAAGCATCTGGCAATATGTGCTAACTTGTACTTTGAAGTTGTTGAAAATCAGGCAGAGAATATCTAATCTCTGCTATCAAATTGTAAGTAGGCAAGTGAAGCTCCACTGGACCATTTATAAATTCAACCAAATGCTATCAAAGGATAAGATTTGCAGAAACAAAGCATGACCTGAACTTGCTGATTTATCACTTTTTCTTAAATGGCAGTACAGTTCCTGCATATGATAGAACATAGAACAGGATGGGAACAAGCCAAATGGCCCACAATGTTGTACTCAATCAGCTAAAAAGCAAAACACCCAAACACTAATACCTCCAACTTATATCATGTCCATATCCCTCCATTTTTCTAACATCCATGTGCCTATCCAAACATCTTTTAAAAGCACCCAATGTATTTGTCTCTACTACCATACCAGGCAGCACATTCATAAGCATCCATGATTCCAAGTAATGTACCCCTCACATCCCCCTTGAACCTACCTCCTCTCACCTTCAACGGATGCCTTCTAGTGTTTTAACCCTGGGAAACAGATAATCCCTGTCCACTCTATCTATCCCTCTCATAACCTTGCAAACCTCCATCAGATCTGCCCTCAGCCTCCAATGCTCCAGAGAAAACAACCCAAGTTTATCCCGGCAACACACACAAAATGCTGGAGGAACTCAGCAGGCCAGGGAGCAGCTATAGAAAAAGGTACAGTCAACATTTCAGGCTAAGACCCTTCAACAGGACTGGAGAAAAAAAATGTAAGAGTAGATTTAAAAGGTGGGGGGAGGGGGGAGAGAAACACAAGGTGATAGGTGAAACTGGGAGGAGGAGGGATGAAGGAGTTAGGAAATTGATTGGTGAAAGAAATGTAGGGCTGGAGAAGGAGGAATCTAACAGGAGAAGACAAAAAGCCATGAAAGAAAGAAAAGGGTGAGGAGCACCAGAGAAAGGCAATGGGCAGGCAAAGGGATAAGGTGAGAGAGTTAAAAGAAGATGGGGAATGGGGGTGGGGGTGGGGCGGGTGCATTACCGCAAGTTCAAGAAATCCAGCCTCTCATGATAGCACATGCCATCTAAACCAGGCAGCATCTTGGTAAACCCCTGCTGCCCTCTCCAAAGCCTTAACATCCTTCCTATAGTAGGGTAACCAGAACTGTACACAATTTCCTAGATGTGGCCTAACCAGAGCTTTATAAAGTTGCATCATAACCTCCTGAACTAAATGCCTCGACTAACAAAAGCAAGCATTCCATAAGCCTTTTTAACCATCTTATTAACCTGTGTAGCTATGCACCTGGATCCCAATTCTTTCTGCTCAGCAACACCTCACATTTATCTGGGTTAAACTTCATCTGATATTTCTCAGCTCATAGCTGCAACTGATCTAATACTGTGCCGTATTCTTTGCCAGTCCTCTACACCATCTACAACTCCACCAATCTTGATATCATATGCAATTAACCCACAAATCTACATTTTCATCCAGGTCATTTATGTATATTACTAACAGCAGAGGTCCCAACACAGATCCATGCAGAACTCCACTAATTACTGACCTCCAGCTCGAATAAGTTTCTTCAACCACTACCCCTGTTTTCTATATGCAAGCCAATTCTGAGTTCAAACAGCCAGTTCACTGCAGACTCCATGCATCTTAGTCTTCTGGATTAGCCTCCCATGAGGGGCTTTGTCAAAAGCTTTATTAAAATCCATGTAGACAACATCCACTGCCCTACCCTCATCAATCTCTATCACCTTGTCAAAAAACTCAATCAAGTTGGTACAGTATGACCTGCCACGCACAAAGCTATGCTGGCTGTGGGTTTCCAAATGCTCATATATCCTACTCCTAAGAATTTTCTCCAGCAATTTCCCTACAACTGTCATGGGACTCACTGGCCTATAGTTCTCAGGATTTTCCCTTGTTCCCTTCTTAAATAGAAGTACAATATTAGCCACTCGCCAACACTCTGGAACCTTGCCCATGGCTAGAGAGGACACAAAGATACTGGTCGAGGGCCCAGAAATCCCGTCTCTTGCCTCCTTCAATAACCTGTGTAAATCCCATCAGGCCATGGGGACTTATCCACCTTCATACTGATTAGGAGGCCCAACACTTCCTCCTCCTTGACCTCTAAATACCCAAAATGTATTTATACACACAGCACTGACCGCCTGGTCCTCCATATACTTTTCCTCAAAAAGTACCTCACTCATATTCTTTGCATCCAAGCAAATGTCCACCCTTCCCATCCCTGTTATCCTCTTGCTCCTGATGTATAGAATGCCTTGGGATTCATCTTAATCCTACTCACCAAGGACTTATCATGATCCCTCTTGGCTTTCCTAATTTCATTATTTAGGTCTTTTCTTGCTTCTTTATACCCCTCATGTGATTCATTTGATCCTAACTTCTGAAGCTTTACACACTTTTCCCTTTTCTTCTTGACTAAATTCATTATCTCTCTGGACATCTAAAGTTATTTTATGTTTCCAAGTCTGTTCTTCCTTCTGACAGGAACATACCTTTCTTGTAATCTGTACAACTGTACAATCAGTAAAAAGGTGTTCGCAATTAAAGCTGCTTAGTTCCTGCCTAATGCCCTCATAATTTGTCCTGCTCCAGTTTAAAACTCTACCACAAGGACAATACCTATCCCTAAAAGTTAAGGAGTTGTGGTCACTGTTCCCTAACAGCCCACCCACTGAAAAGTCAGTCACCAGGTCTGGTAGAGTCCGATATAATACATGGTACCGAGATTAGAGTCACATCGCTGGAGATGTACTTTGCGTCTTCGAAGCTATTGTGTCTTGACTTGCTACAAGTAAAATGAATTTAGCTTAACTGTGTGTGCATAGGGGGAATCTCAAGATTTGCAATAGTTTAAAATACAGAAAGCATTATGCTGTTAATGACTTTAAAGAATAAGCATTAAACTTTAGTGAAGTTGATAGTACAGAATGATTCTGTTCATTTCAACATGTGAGCAAGCAGACTGATTATATCAGAAAGCTACCTGAAGATGGACATGGCATATTCCTATTGTTTCCACAACTAAATAGTTTCAGCTGTAAGAGCATTACAATACATTACTTACCACTTCCAACCATACCCATGGCAAAGATAGAATTATGAGAAACTTCTGCATCAGCATCATGAGAGAATTTGCTCAAAGTGTCCAATATACTCAACCGTGGATTAGAGACTGAAATCAGTGCCAGTGCCAAAGGTACAGCACGTCTTAAAGTAGGCTCACCATACCGTAACTACCATAAAAAGAAAATCACATGTTTTGAAGGGTTATAAAAATTATACAAAATTTTCATACACTTCATTTAGTTTTAGTTTTATCCTATATTATAACTATTGTGGCACAAGTATCACCAGAATTTATTTTAATAACACATATGCCATTGATAAAGTTAGTGATTATTGTCCATCACAAATTTCCTTGAAAGCAACATTTTGCTTGAGTATTTCAATTGTTAGCTAAAAGCCAACCAAAATGCTGAGGGTATGGATTCACATATTCACCAGCACAAGACCGATTTTCTTCCTAAAGGACATTGGTAAACCAGTTAGGTGTTTGAGACAATCCAGCTCCCAAATGTCATTACACAATTTGAATTAAAATTCCTGGATTGATAGTCCAGATCTCTGATTACAGGCACATTAGCTTAACCACAGTGTTACTGTACTCCTTTGAATTAAAAGAATATGGAGGACATTACTTAATTCAGGGAGCAGAGAGCAAAGCTGGATGTGATGAAGCCTTTTTAATTCCTTTCAGAGGATATTCAAACAATGAGTGAGACAGTGAATACTTTCCCCTTTTCGAGGGAACAGAATATTTATAATCTTGAAGCATTTTCTGAAAGGCTATAGGTCACTGATCTTCTCTAGGAAATGGACTGTACATTCAAAAGGCATTTAAAGTGGTACTTGGATAGGAAAGGTGTAGACAGACTCCTGACCAAGGACAAGTCAGATTAGTGTAGACAGACATAATGGTTTGTAGACAGGCACAAGACGGACTGAATGGGCATCTTGAATGAATTAGAAAAAAAGAGACAAGTGGATGGCATTGTTGGCCTGAGAGCAAATGCTTGATCAATTGCTCAACTTCATTCAAATGTCTCAAAACAATTTTCTTACATTGTGTTGGAAATGGCAGTCGAGATGAGGTGATGGTACTGGGAAGTGGATTGGATGAACACCTCACATCTCATTAAGAATCAGTGGATAGGTACTGATCAGAGCAATGTAAGCCTTGCTGAGTAAAATTCACAAGACAGCTACTGAAATGCTTCTGGTGCATGCACAATGGTCATTGAGCATCAAAAGACCATTGCTAACATTTGAAAATTGAGCAAAAATTAAAAAAATACAGAATGAAATGTTATAATAGCAACACTCACTTGTTGCTCATGAATTCCATCATCTGCAGAATCTCTTGTGTTATATTATTAGACATTTAAAATATACAACAATACTAAATATCAATTAATTAGTAACGAAACTTAGCTTGTGTTATTCTCCTTTCCTCAGGCAATTTTAAAATAAAACTGAACTCTATGTGGAATCGAGTAGCGAATGTAGTTGCATTTTTGGACCAACTATTAGCTGAGTAAAAGTGTGGGAATCGCACCTTCATTCAAGAGTAATACAGTAGTTCTGTTGGCCGTTTATGAAAGTAAGAGAGATAATGTAAGCAAGCCCATGAAGTTAAAGTGCTACATGTCTCAACAGTTTTAAAGCAGTAAAGTAAAATAAAATGTATTTAATTAACACAAATAATGGAGCTCTGTTTAACACTTAATGGTGGGAGTTTCTCCTTGTAAATTAAGACTTAAGACATGGTTTCAAAATGCAAATTTCTGAACCAGCATTTATCAAACTTATTGTAGAACTTACAAGATGGCCAAATGTGCGCAGAGCCATTTCTGCTCCAATCTCTTCTCCCATGGCAATTAAAGCAATACCAAGCACTGCCACCCCCTTAAAAAGAATGAATTACAAACATTTGTACGAGGTTATTGTTTGTTCTGATCACCAAGGTCATTAAAATACAACTCAACCATAATCTTTTCAATACATTTTTCTTCTACTTTCATACACAATTAAAACTGTAACATTTTAAAATGAATCTCAATTAGAATCAAAATAAGCCAAATAAAGGTAATTTTTGGACACATACTGCTCTGAATAAATTTTAATTTTGAAGGGCATCATTTATAACTGCAATGCCATTTCTAGATGCCAATGAACAATTGTGAGGTCATCTTCTTTAGAAAGCTTCTTTTCTTTCCCTATCCTGTTGTATGAAGTACCTTCACACTTCAGGGGTCAATTCACAAGGCAAGAATCAGAAAAAATCAATCATGAATTTTTCAGCAGATTTCCTAGTTATTTACTTCCTCTTTTATTCATGAGGAATAATTAAAATCAAGTTATGCCATTTCAATTCAAGTTATTAATATCTCACTCTTTCCCCTCCATTTCTTAAATTTTATGTAAGTTTAATAAAAAACGACCTACGTTGGAAAACAATTCAGCACTTTTCAGTTTCAACACAATAGCTGACTCACTGTGGAATTTCATCATGCACTACGAAACTTTAGGAAGCTGATTGTAGTTACATTTTCAATTAGATTAATATTTTCTGCCACTACACAATACCTGATGTGCTCCCATATCTGCAGCATTTTCCTTTTTGTCCTTATCTTTCTCTTTCTTTTTATCCTTATCATCTTCCTTCTCTTTTGAATCAAAATGCTCACTGCAAATGTGAAGTAACTGCTGGACTTTCAGTACATTACCAGAGCCTGTAGAATTGTAAGGTGAACAAACAAAATATTTGATACAGCCCACAAATTGCTATAAAGATTTTCAAAATTTTCTCCCTTCCTGTAGCCTTGTACACCTATATAACAAAAATATCAGGCAGAACAGTTCTCATGCTTACATTTGATTAACTTTCAAGAATTCATGTATTTAGGTGTGTGACTTGAATCAAATGAGAAAATACTGAAAATGCGAGTGGGCTGAGAAGCAAATTTGCAGATGACACAAATATGGCAGCATTCAGGATAGTGAGGAAGATTGTCAAAAGATTGAAAATAATATAGACTAGTTGGAACTGTGGCGAGAGAAATGAAAGACAGTTTAATTCAGACAAGTGTGAATTGTTATACCTAGGAAGGTCAAATCTAAGGGGAAAGTATAAAGTGGAAGGAACCTTAGGAGGATTGATGTACAGGAGGGAGTTGCTAGGAATAGCCCTGGAAAGTGGCTACACAAGTAGGAGATAGAGTGGAAAAGGTGTATAGCATTCTTGCCTTCATTCAGCAGAATGTTGAGTATAAAAGTCGCAGAAAAGTTTGGTTAGGCCATGCTTGGAGTATAGCGTAGAGTTCTGGTTGCTGAATTAAAGGAAGGCTGTGTAGGTTATGGAAAGGGTGCAGAAGAGATATACCAGGATGTTGCCTGGATTAGAAAGTAATAGCTACAGGATAAAGAGTTCGGTGTTATGAATGTACCACAGCTCTGAGGGGCCGAAGGGTGCGGGACCAGCCCCCTCCTTCCGGAGAATCGCAAGATCGCTATTAATTCGGGTCTTGGACCCAGGAAATGAGAGACAATGCAACGGACTTGACCATTGTTCATAGAGGCACCTGTGTGAATTGCAACTCTATAGTACGTGCCAGCTATCAGGGACATGGACACCCTCGGGCAATGTGGGGTGGGGATTGTATCACCCTACCTTGATTGACATTTACAAATCTGCCAGTCATGATAAAAAGGAGACTGCAGGAGGCAGTACCCCAGCGACGCACCAGAAGGAGAGACCATTGCTCATTGCTCCCGTGAGGACGGGAAGCTGTTCGGGAGCCATGTGTGATTTGGTTCCCCTATCTTGGGGAACGAGTGGCTGATAACCCCGAAAAAGACTTCGAAATGACAACGGGGAAACCCACGTTCCCGATTCAACGAGTTGAGTCCAAAAGGCTGGCAAGTTTATTTTCTCTCTCCAACACGTGAGACCCCAGCGATCCCTGAAAGGCTAAAAGCCTGTATGAACTTCCGAGACTTTGATATTTCCATCGGACAATAGTTTTACCCCTAGACAAACGATAGAGCTACTTCTTATTGTTGATTATTACTATACCCGTGCTTTAGATTGAGTATTGACGATGTATATTATCTGAATGTTTGTATTAACCTTACTTTTGTGCCCCTTTATAAATGAAAACGTTTAAAAATAGTACCATCAGATTTCAGCGGACCTCTCTATCTATACCAGGATTTTGCCTGGATTAGAAAGTAATAGCTACAGGATAAAGAGTTCGGATAAACTTGGACTGTTTTATTTTTTGGAGCACTGGAAGTTGAGGGACAACTCAATAAAAGCAGATAAAACTATGAGGGACTTAGGTAGTTGCTGTCCCTATTATAGAAATTTCAAATACTGGAGGATATAGATTTAAGGCGAGAGCAGAAAAGTTTAAAGGAGATTTAAAGGCTTTTAAAAACAGAGTGGTTGGTGCTTGGAAAGTGCTGCTAGAGGTGGTGGTAAAATTAGATATGATAGCAATATTTAAGTGGCATTCAGATATGCACATGAACAAGCAGGGAATATTAGAATACAGACCACGTGCAGGCAAATGGAATTTATTGGCAACATGGTTGGCACCAAGAAGTTTGTTCCCTGAGATATTCTGTTCTATGTCACAATTAATGCAAAAATCAATTTGTAGCATGCACTGATGGATCATTTCCTATGTGAAAAAATGGCACTAAACTGTCCACCCATCACGTTGCATTTTTGCCTTGCTAGCTTAGTAATTTTCTTGTTCTACAATTATAAAATGTTGTAGCGATGTGCTACACACAGCGCTGAAATGACGACACGCAGTCAGTAAGTCGTCTCGAGACTAGTTTATTCAAACTTCGCGGCGCTGGCATTTAATCCCCAGTGCCTGCCCTCTCCGGGCGGAAATGACATCAGAGGTGCATTACCAAAGTCTCTCCCCGCGCGCTGGCTATTTGTGAACCGGTTCGCCTGCGCAGAAAGTGGGTCACCACATAACACCCCCCCCCCCAGAATCGGCGATACACCCCCTCAATGTCTACAGTCTGGATCAGCCTCTGTTTGGGAGGTCTGCCTCTGCGCCGTGGTGCCTGAACCTCGACCGGCTGTGCCAAGTCCACTTGGGCTGGTTTGAGTCGGTCCACCGTGAAAACCTCCTCTTTCCCCCCAATGTCCAGAACGTACGTGGACCTGTTGTTGCTGATCACCTTGAATGGCCCCTCATACGGCTGCTGTAGCGGTGCCCGGTGTCCGCCCCTTCGTACAAACACAAACTTACAGCTCTGCAGGTCTTTGGGTCCATGGGTCGGGGTCAGTCCGTGCTGTGAAGTCAGGTTGCCGAGCCTTTCGCATAGTCTGTCCAGGACTGCTGCGGGTTCTTCCTCTTGCCCCCTTGGGGCTGGTATGAACTCTCCTGGGATGGCCAGGGGTGCGCTGTACACCAACTCAGCCGACGAGGCGTGCAGATCCTCTTTGGGCGCTGTGCGAATTCCAAGCAGGACCCAGGGAAGCTCATCCACCCAGTTAGGTCCTCTCAGGCGGGCCATGAGAGCCAACTTCAAGTGACGGTGGAAGCGTTCCACTAGTTCGTTCGACTGTGGGTGGTAGGCAGTTGTGTGGTGTAGCTGCGTTCCCGACAGGCTGGAGGTGAACTGGGCACCTCTGTCGGAGGTAATGTGGGCCGGTACCCCGAAGATGGCGGCGCGACGACGCAGGGCGCAGCGGCCACTCCAGTAAGGAATATCCGTTATCTGTAAGTAGGGGCCGTGCACAATCCTGATTTGATTGAGACGGATGTGTGAAGCACGGAGGAACATCTGGCGAAACTTCTGACATGCCTGTGCTGCTGACGCTGCTACTGAGCGATCGGAGAGATCTCCAGAGAGGAAGGCCCCGAATCCTCGGCTTTGCCTGTTGCTTGGTGGCCGGAGCCGGGGTTGAAGCACTCGGCAGAGATGGTGCTCGGTGCTCGGTGTCGGAGGGCTGGTCGGAGGCACGAAGTTGTCGGAAGTTTTCGGACGGACTCACAGTTGGCTGTGCTCGGGTGCTTCCAGAGGCTGCATCGGGAAGTTTTGCCACGTTGGAGGTTTCTGGGACTTTGAGACTTTTTTTTACCGTGCCCATGGTCTGCTCTTATCAAATTATGGTATTGCTTTGCACTGTTGTAACTGTATGTTATAATTATGTGGTTTTTTGGTCAGTTAGTCTTGGTCTGTCTTGTGTTTATGTGATATCATACTGGAGGAACATTGAATTTCCCCTTGGGGATGAATAAAGTATCTATCTATCTATCTATCTATCTATCAGTGCTCGGGCGCAGGAATTGGCAGATGTGTCGGTGAGCGGGACCGCGCTCCTCTGGACACTGGTAGGGGGCCCACGATATCCACATGAATGTGGTTGAACCTCCGATGGGTGGGTTCGAACTGATGCGGCGGGGCTTTAGTGTGCCGCTGCACCTTGGCTGTTTGGCACTGCGCGCGCGTTCTGGCCCATTCACTGACCTGCTTGCGAAGTCCGTGCCATGCGAACTTGCTGGAGACCAGCCGGACAGTTGTCCTGATAGATGGGTGCGCCAAACCGTGTATGGAGTCGAAAACTCGCCGCCTCCAGGCTGCCAGGACGATGGGGCGAGGTTGGCCAGTAGCCACGTCGCACAAGAGGGTCCTCTCACCTGGGCCTACGAGAAAGTCTTGCAGCTGCAAACCCGAGACTGCGGTCCTGTAGCTGGGCATCTCGTCGTCTGCCTGCTGCGCCTCCGCCAGTGCTGCATAGTCCACCCCCAGGGACAGGGTCTGGAGAGTGCGTCCGCCATGACGTTGTCCTTTCCCGAGACATGCTGGATGTCCGTTGTGTACTCGGAGATGCAGGACAGATGTTGCTGCTGGCGAGCCGACCAGGGATCGGACACCTTCGTGAACGCGAAGGTCAATGGTTTGTGGTCCGTGAACATGGTGAACGGCCTGCCTTCTAAGAAGTAGCTGAATTGCCGGATTGCCAGATACAGTGCCAACAGCTCCCAGTCGAAAGCACTGTACTTGAGTTCGGGTGGTCGTAGGTGCTTGCTGAAGAATGCCAGGGGTTGCCAGCGCCCCTCGATGAGCTGCTCCAGCACCCCACCTACTGCTGTGTCGGATGCGTCCACCGTGAGGGCAGTCAGAACGTCCGTTCTGGGGTGCACCAGCATCGTGGCATCTGCCAAGGCTTCCTTGGCTTTAACGAAAGCGGCTGCGGCCTCCTCGTCCCAAGTAATGTCCTTGCCTTTACCCGACATCAGGGTGTACAAAGGGCGCATGATACGGGCTGCTGAGGGGAGGAAACGGTGGTAGAAGTTCACCATACCAACGAACTCCTGTAGGCCTTTGACCATGTTGGGCCAGGCAAAGTGGCAGATCGCCTCTACCTTGGCGGGCAGAGGTGTTGCCCTGTCTTTGGTAATCCTGTGGCCCAGGAAGTCGATGGTATCGAGACCGAACTGGCATTTGGCCGGGTTGATTGTGAGGCCGAAATCATTCAGGCGGGAGTAGAGCTGGCGGAGGTGGGACAGATGCTCCTGACGACTACTGCTGGCTATAAGGATGTCGTCCAAATAGATGAACGCAAAGTCCAGGTCGGGTCCCACCGCATCCATTAGCCGCTGGAACGTCTGTGCGGCATTCTTCAGGCCGAACGGCATTCGGAGGAACTTGAACAGGCCGAACGGGGTGATGAGTGCTGTTTTGGGGATGTCTTCAGGGTGCACCGGGATTTGATGGTATCCCCGGACGAGGTCTACTTTGGAAAAGATTCTTGCCCCGTGCAGGTTTGCTGCAAAGTCCTGTAAGTGCGGAACAGGGTAGCGGTCTGGAGTTGTAGCCTCGTTCAGTCTGCGGTAGTCATCACATGGTCTCCAACCCCCAGCTGCTTTGGGCACCATGTGCAGGGGGGAGGCCCATGGGCTGTCGGACCTCCGTACGATTCCCAATTCCTCCATCCTCTTGATCTGCTCCTTCGCCAGGCGGAGCTTTTCCGGTGGGAGCCTTCGTGTGCAGGTGTGGAGGGGTGGTCCCTGGGTCGGGATGTGGTGCTGTACCCCGTGTCTGGGCATGGCTGCCGTGAACTGCTGTGCCAGAATTGATGGAAAGTCCGCCAGGATTCTGGTGAATTCGTTGTCCGACAGCGTGATGGAGTCCAGGTGTGGGGCCAGCAACTTGGCTTCACCCAGGGAGAACGTCTGGGAAGTCTCGGCATGTACCAGTCTTTTCCCTTGCAAGTCGACCAGCAGGCTGTGAGCTCGCAAGATGTCTGCCTCCAGGAGTGGTTGGGCCACCGTGGCCAGTGTGAAGTCCCACCTGAACCGGCTGGCGCCGAACTGCAGCTGCACTGTGCGGGTGCTGTAGGTCCATATCGTGCTGCCGTTTGCGGCCCTCAGGGTGGGTTCTAGCTTCCTGTTGCGGGTGTCGTACCCCGTCGGGGGCAAGACGCTGATTTCCGCTCCGGTGTTGACCAAGAAGCGGCGTCCCGACTGTTTGTCCCAGACGTAGAAGAGGCTGTCCTGGTGGCCAGCAGCCATAGTCATTAGCGGCAGCTGGCCCTGGCCCTGGCCCTTGCAGGGCGGACGATAACGGCGGGCTTTTGTGCCCCACCGCTGGTGGTAGAAACGCACTGTTCACTGGCCTCCTCACTCCTTCCTGTGTTGTGTGCGCCCCCCTGCCGGGCCTGGTCTGGTCCACTGTTGGGCGCGTGGCTTGGTAATCTGACCGATGGACGCCACGCTCTCCCTCTTGGCTTTCCACAGCACGTCTGCCCGGGCCGCCACCTTCCGGGGGTCGCTGAAATCTGCGTTGGGCAGCAGCAGATCTATGTCCTCGGGCAGTTGCTCTAGGAACGCTTGCTCGAACGAGGCAGGGCTTGTGTCCGTCGGCCAGGGCCAGCATCTCATTCATCAATGCTGACGGCAGTCTGTCTCCCAAACCGTCCAGGTGAAGCAGGTGGGCACCTCGCTCATGCCATGAGAGGCCAAAGGTCTCAATGAGCAGCGCCTTGAATGCTTCATATTTGCCTTCTTCCGGGGGCGACTGTATGAAATCCGCAACCTGGGCGGCCGTCTCCTGGTCAAGGGCGCTCACCATGTGGTAGTAACACGTGGAATCAGAAGATATCTGCCGAATCTGGAACTGGGCTTCTACTTGGCTAAACCACATGCGTGGTCGCAGCGTCCAGAAAGTTGACAGTTTCAGCGAAACTGCGTGAACAGATGAAGAGTCGGTCATCTTTGGTCCAAATCCTGTTTAGACCGTCGGGGTCACCAATGCAGCTTGTGCTAACACAGCGTTGAAATAATGACATGCAGTTGGTAAGTCGTTTCAAGACTAGTTTACTTAGACTTCATGGCGCTGGCATTTAATCCCTAGCGCCCGCCCTCTCCGGGTGGAAATGACATCAGAGGTGCATTACCAAAGTCTCTTCCCGTGCGCTGGCTATTTGTGAGCTGGTTCGCCTGCGCAGAAAGTGGGTTGCCACAATGTGTGGTCACCTTATCAATTAAAGCAGTAGTGAAGATGCAAATGAGTAAACTAGCCAACAGCCTGAACTTTCTGACTTGAGGGATAAACTGGTGGGAATAAATGGGAAATGTGGTCATTATTCCTAGGAAGGCTGTGGACATCCAACTGTGTCATTGAATTTGGGGAGGGGGAGGCCTAACAGCAAGCACACATGCTTCCTCTCTTTAAGCATTTAACCTCAGCTGGGTAAATGCCTACCATTCCATGTCAAGTCCTAATTTTTGGAAAATCTGATCACTTGGCTGTTTTTCCCTACTGCATGGAGGCAAAGGCTGAAGAGCAAGGCTCCAGAGGACAGCAAAGACTAAGTTGCAGGAGGCAGAAGAGCGGATATGGAATTGCTTCAAGTCAATAGACGCAACTACGTTCAAGGACTCATCAGAGGATCTGAATGAATACACCATGGTTGTCATGGACTTTATTGAAAAAGTTGTGGATGAGTGTGTCCCCACAAAATCAGTCTTCCCCAATCAGAAGCCCTTAATAAACCATGAGATTTTTTGCAATCTGCAGAGGGCCAGATCAGTGGCATTCAGGTCTGGGAACCAGGTAAGATACAGAAGGTCCAGTCATGACTTCCAGAAAGTCATCTCACGTCAAAATGGCAATTCAGGACCAAACTTGAATCACTGGGGGTTGCTCTACACCTGTGGCAGGGTTCCTTACCATTACCTCTTACAAAGTGAAACCAAGCGACATAGGTAACAAGGCTTCACTCCTAGATGAGTTTAATGCCTTCTATGCTCGCTTTGACCATCCAAACGGGGAGAGGAACCTTCATGAACTTCTACATCCCCAATGACCCTGTGATTTCAGTCCAAGATCTATGTGAGAGCATCTTTCAGGAGAGTGAACCCATGGAAAGTATCTGGCCCAGATGGGGTAGCTGGCTGAGTAAAAGACATGCACTGATCAGCTGATTGGAGTGTTCACTGATATCCTTAACCTCTCGCTTTGGCAGTCTGAGATACTCATTTGCTTCAAGCAGGTTACAATTATACCGGTGCCTTAGAAGAATGTGGTAACCTGCCTCAATGACTATCATCCGGTAGCACTTATATCCACTGTGATGAATTGCTTTGAGAAGCTGGAGTTGAAACGTAACAAATCCTGCCTGAGAAATGACTTGGATCCACTCTGATTTGCCTACCAGAACAACAGGTCCACAGCGGACGCCATTTCATTGGCTCTTCACTCAATCCTGGAATATGTGGATAGCAAAGATGCACATACCAGGATGCTCTTAATCAACTACAGCTAGGCATTACCATCATCCTCTCAAAACTACTTAATAAGCTTCAAAATGTTGGCAATTGGATCCTCGATTTCCTCACTGACAGATCCCAGTCAGTTCAGATTGGCAACCACATCTCCACCACAACTTTAATCAGCACAGGAGCATCAGAAGGCTGTGTGCTTAGCTCCCTGCTCTACCTAATTCATACTTATGACTGCGATGCTAAGCACAGCTCTAGTGTCATGTTTAAGTTTGCTGATGGCACCACTGTTGTTGGGTGAATCAAAGATAGTGATGAATCAGCATATTGGAAGCAGATTTTAAAATCTGGCTGAGTGGTGTCACAACCACCTCTCACTCAATGTCAGCAAGACAAAGGAGCTAATTATTGACTTCAGGAGGAGGAATCCAGAGGTCTATGAACCAGACCTCATTGGGGTATCAGAGTTGAAGTGGTTCAGCAACTTCAAATTTTCAATGTTATCATTTCAGAGGACCTGTCCTGATCCAGCACCCAAGTGCAACTATGAAGCCAGCAAAACAACGCCTCTACTTCCTTGGGAATTTGCGAAGACTCGGCATAACATCTATAACTGACAAACTTCTGTAGATGTGTGGCAGAGAGATTATTGACTGATTGCATTACAGCCTGGTATGGAAACACCTATGTCCTTGAACGAAAAAGCCTACAAAAAGTAGTGGATATAGCCCAGTCCATCACAGGTAAAGCTCCGCACTACTAAGCACATCTACACAGAGCATTGTTACAGGAGAGCAGCACGCACCATGAAGGAGCCCCACCACCCTCACTCACTCTTCATGCTGCTGCCATCAGAAAGGTGGCACAGAAGCCTCAGGACCCACACCACCAGGTTTGGGAACAGTTATTACCCCTCAACCACCATGCTCTTGAAACAGAGGGTTAACTTCACTTGTCCCATCATTTTAATGTTCCCACAACCTATGGACTCACTTTCAAGGACTCTTCATCTCATGTTCTTGATATTTATTGCTTCATTATATATTTTTATATTTTTCTCTTTCGTATTTACAGTTTGTTGTCTTTTGCACATTAGTTGTTTGTCTAGCCTGCTGGGTGAGGTCTTTCATTGACTCTTTTGTGTTTCTTGGATTTACTGTGAATCACCACAAGAAAATGTATCCCAGGGTTGTATATGGTGATGTGTATGCATTTTGATAATAAATTTACTTTAAACTTTGGATTACAATCTTTCTTTCTACTAAAATGGATGTTATGCTTCCTGCACAAGGAAGAAGTTACAATCCAGGAAGGATAGTTGAAATTATAAATAGGTCAGCCTCATAAAAGACAATCCAACCTGGTGCCTTGATAGCATCAAGATAAAAACACAATGATGATAGGGTTTGAGTAAATATGGCAAGTATGCATCTAAATAGACTAGCCTTTAAAATGAGCCAAGTTGTTAAGGAAACCTCCATTATATAATGCAAAGATAGATCAAAAAACAAAATTGGAATTGGAAAAACTTAGTATGACAGTGTAATTTCTATTTTCAGATAATGAAACCATATTCTGTTAAAAAGTGTAAATGAAAATATGTTTCCCAAGATCTGATTCCAGTCAGAAAGATTGTCAGGTAATTAAATTGGTTGCAAACACAAAGTACACTGCAGATGCTGTGGTCAAATCAAGACGTACAAAAAGGCTGGATGAACTCAGCAGGTCAGGCAGCATGCGTTGAAAGGAGCAGTCAACATTTCGGGCTGAGACCCTTCGTCAGGACTAAAGGAGGAGGGGGCAGGGGCCCTATAAAGAAGGTGGTGGGAGGGTGGAACGTGCCAGGTGAAAAACCAATCAGAAGAAAGATCAAGGGGTGGGAGAGGGAAAGCAGGGAAGGGATAGGCAGGAGAGGTGAAGAAGGAATCTAAGGGGAAAGCACTATGGGTAGTAGAAAGCGGCAATTAAATTGGTTGGATTTGTACCCCGACTAACCTGCATAGGCACAGACATCAATCAAAGTATTGGCAAAGCTACGGAAAGGCTCAGAAACCACTTCTAGGTCAGCCAAAATTGCCTCAATGGCCTCTCCTTTTCCTGCAAATTAGAAACACATAACATCAATTCTTTCATCAAAGAGACGGCTTTGTGTTGACCATTTCTGTCTGTGTATAAAAAAAAGCCACTAATGGGTAAACCAGTAACATAGCATAGTACACACTGTGTGATCATATTTTTAAAGGGTAAAGATAATTTTGTGTATTTGGCAAGTATTTTCATTAACCCTCAATGAAAATTTTTAGAAATGCAGGAATATACACAAGTTACAGCATAAAAGCATTTGACTCAACTGGTCCACACCACAGTGACCCTCAATGAAAAATAGTACATCCATTCTGTACCTTTTTAAGTAACCCCTCCCCACCATTTCCTTCTCTTATGCAATCAGTTACTGCTTTGTCCCAACTTTGATCCTTAATCCTGGAACGAAGAACACAACTTTGAAAGACATTTCCTCCCAATGTTATAAAGGTCTCAAGTTTAACTGCACCTATGATCTCTCATTCCAGACTCAAATACGAGGAAGTCTGATTGCATTCATCTTATGTAACTTTGGTAACTGTGCATCTTTATTCTGTAATCCCATAATCTATGTTGCTCTAATAGAATCTTTTTTTTTGCATTCTTCCTTATACAGAAAACAGAAAATAGGATAAGCAGGTAATTTTCAGGCTGAGATCCTGACCAGTGCAAAGTTATTGTTTCTTTGGAAGAGGAATCTACAACAGGGTTCTGTGTTATGTTACCAGCTGTTTGGTTCAAGGATGGGTAATGGTGTGGGATCTGAGGAGGATGACAAGAGTTATCAGGAGTACATAAGTTAGGAAAATGGGCGAGAACATGCAGATGGAATATAATGTGGAAAAAGTAGGGTCACTCATTTTGAAGTTGAAGTATCTAGAATATTTGTATGTTGACTCTGAACCCATAACCAAGGAAGAATATATTCTTACAGGAGTACAGTAAAAAAATCAGATTTATTCTTGGGATTGTAAATTGAAATACAAGGCAAGATTAGCAGAACAGGCCTGACCATGAATTAAGAATTAAAGAAATGAAAGGACACCTTATTTAAGGTCTGCAAAATTCTTCTGGATCTTGAACAAGGGTTCACACACAGTCTTTAAGGACAACCGTTTAAGATAGATGAAAAAAAATTCACTCAGAGCTGTGAATCATTGGTATTCTCCATCTAAATGGGCTACATATAAACACTGAGTAAATTCAATTCAGAGACTGAAAAAGAAATTTGATAAATGGAATCAAAGGATATTAGGTTATTGCAGGAAAATAACACTGAACTAAAATATTTTATTGATTATCAAAACTTGTTCGAGGGTTTCCATTCTTGTCTCAGGTAGCATCCCCAACTGTTTAGATTTCTTTATCCATCTCCCTAGTGAACTATTGAGTTTGATGTACTTTACATCCATTGGATTAAACTATCCATCATCACCATTTCCCGATCAAAGATTTTCTGTAATCAACTATATAATTTTAACTATGTGTAGAATCACAAACACCAGAAAATCTGCAGATGTTGGAAATCCAAAGTAACACATACAAAATGGTTGAGGAACTCAGCAGGTCAGGCAACGTCAATAGAAAAGAATAACCAGTCCATGTTTCGGGCTGAGACCCTGCTTCACGACTGAGAGGGAAGGGGGGAAGATGCCTGAATTACAAGGTGGGGGGATGAGGAAAGAGGGTAGCTGGAAGGTAATAGGTAAAGTCAGGTGGGTAGACAGGGCAAAGGCTGGAGAATAAAGAATCTGATCGGAAAGGAGAGTGGACAATAGGAAAAAGGGAAGGAGGAAGGGATCCGGGGGAAGTAATAGGCAGGTGAGTAGTAGCTAAAAAGGTCAGAGTAGAAAATAGAGGAGGGGAGGAGTGGAGAAATTTCGGTCATGTGAAGGAGAAATTCAAATTCGTACTGTCAGGTTGGGGGATACCCAGACGGAATACAAGATGCCGCTCCTTCATCCTGAGAATGGCCTCATCTTGGCACAAGAGGAGGCCATGGATCAACATGTCAGAACAGGAGTGGGAATCAGAATTAAAGTTTAGCTGCCGGGAAGTCCCGCTTGTGGCGGATTGTGCCGAGGCACTCCACAAAGCGGCCCACTAATTTACAACAGGTCTCACTGATGGTAGAGGAGGCTGCATTGGGAGCACCAGACACTATAGACAGCCCCACCGGATTCGCTGGTGATGTTTTGCCTCAACTGGAAGGACTGTTTGGAGCTCTGAATGGATGCGAGGGCAGAGGTGCATGGGCAGGTGTAGCTCTTTGACTACTCGCAAGGATAAGTACCTGGAGGGAGACTAGTGATTAGTGGGGAGGGATGAACGGACAAAGGAACTGCGGAATGAGCGATCCCTGCCGGGGGTGGGGGGGGGGGGGGGGGATAGTGGATGAAAAGGTATGTTTAGTGGAGGGTCCCTTTGGAGAAGGTGGAAGCTACAGAGGATAATGTGTTGGGATGCACAGGCTGACGGAGTGGTAGGTAAGGACAAGAGCGATATAGAATTTAATTCTAAAATACTAAAAATCATTGCAACATGTTAATTTGCAACTACACATTTTAGTCTAATTTTCTTCTGCAAAATTACTCTACATCAATTAATGTTCCATCCTCTAATACAAACACCCTTGTGCTGTGAAATGTAATTTCTAGATCTCAACTACTACCTACCCATTTTCCTCTAAGTTGCTATGTGTGTAATGCTGGATCTCAATCTGTATTCTTAAATTTAACTTTACTGAAATCTGTTTTTATCTGCTATAACATTACTCATTACCCTTTTCTCAACTGGCTGAAAATTCACCACTTTGGCAATATTTCAAAACATCCTAAGAAAAGCACATACTAAATGCAACCTTTAAATTGACAATTTTCTGTACCTTTGCAACAAAATATTTCATTGTTCAAAATGCTCCTCCCTCACTTGCTCAAAATCTTGCATTACTATCTGATGAATCTGCAGGTTTAAAACAGCCTTTCACCTTAAAGGTAATAAAGTTCAATACTTTCAAAACAAATGAAATTTACAGTAGAAGTGCAAATTTCCCCTTTTGCTTTCTCTCCAAGTAAGTAGCTCAAGGCAGAAAAACTATAAAAATACACCAAAACCTTGCTAACACGTGAACTCTTCAGAAACAGTTTCCAATAAGCCATAAGAAGCATACAACATATAAAACTTGAGAACTCAGAATGCTTAATGGATAAAATCAAGAACTGAATATGAATTTCACCCTTGAAAAATGGAAAGAATTATTCTAGGTTAGATCAATTAATTAAACAGAGCACTGATCAAAAACCTTGATGATCTTTATGTTATAATGGCTTGAGTTAGTAAAATTCACTAGAATTTATAAATCAATTACTCTGCAACATTATTATCTGCAAATGCAACATTGAAAGGACTTTTTTTTGTGAAATCCAAAATGTTATGAAATAGTAACGTTCAATTAGCACTTGCTTTGCCACAATAGATATTCTTACCTAAATGGTTGAGACCTAGGCCTAATGGCAGCCACCTTGCATAAGTGTCTTTCAACTCTTGCTCAGATTTTTTTGTTATAGCTTCCTTGAT
This sequence comes from Hemitrygon akajei, assembly GCF_048418815.1. Classification (NCBI taxonomy): domain Eukaryota; kingdom Metazoa; phylum Chordata; class Chondrichthyes; order Myliobatiformes; family Dasyatidae; genus Hemitrygon; species Hemitrygon akajei. The sequence continues at coordinate 164,194,901 of NC_133126.1, forward strand.
GCTGGTATTGACAGCCTTATTGCAAGAGCCCACTGCAATCATTCCACATGCCAAAGCAGTCACACCTATTACCTAGAGATTATAATTGAGATCAAATAATGAGACAACTGATCAAAATATTAAAGTTTCAATAATTTACTTTAATCTTTAAACTGGAAGAGGGCAGGAAATCAATAATACATGTTAAGTTTCAACACATTATTAAAACCCACGACTGCCATCTGCTGTAAGCCTTTGAATTTCCTCCTTTAGTAATGGCAAAATCAAAATCACTCTGCCATCTATCAAAAACTAATATTCAATAAACATGCTTCTGATTACTAGGTCAAACCAAAATAGCAATGAGTATTTAAATTATTGCTGTATGGATCAACCAGCCCAGTCCAATGCAGCATTATTTCAAATACATTTAGTCAGTCACATTAAAACTAAATAATATCTCAGGTTTTCAATATTGGGAGTTGCTTTTACCATACCTCCATGCTAGATTTAGAATCTTGAATCACAGGAAGCAGAAGAGCCAATACATCTTCCCGATTGGATCCTGCATAAGCAAGCCCAAGCCTGCAAGCCATAAAGTTGAAGAAATTATACAATGATGAAACTTACACAAATGGTAACTCTTCTGAAAGGCTAAACCTTAACCATTACGTATTCAGCAGTTCAGTACATTTCGGTACTTCAGCTCATGAAGCACATTCCAATTGTGCAGAGTCACCAAATAGTCCTTGGTGGATTCTGTTGAGAGCAGTGTATTGGCAGTGACCAAATGGGCTCCACATTACAGAGCTTCATGGTAGTTGAAGTACTTATTTGAGTTTTGGGTGCAACCTGCAGATGGTAGCTACTTTTCTCAGGACCATGAGGGTTTAAACACTTCTGTGATGGTTTTTCCAAGTCTTTCTGAATGGGATGGTTGGTGTTACTTATGACTTTTTCTGTCTCTGCCACACCTCCGTTTGACAACTAGCAACAGGAATGATGGCCCCTTACCTGCTTGGTGAGGGCTTTACACAAAGAGCTTTACCCAATCACAACACTAGGCAGTGTCAAGCATGTGAGAGTTGAGGTACCAAAGTCAATAAATATATTTAAAAAAAGGATGCTGAAAGTCTTAAGTAAAAGCAGAAAATACTGAAAACACTATGGTTAGTATGGAAAGAGAACCAGTTAACATTTCAGAATCAGGACCCTTCACTAAATTTAGTAAAAAGGAAAAAAAGTTAGTTTAGGTAGCAGAGAAGGTGGGATAGGAGGATGGGTTGAACAAAGGGAATATCTGTGAAAGGGTGAAAATGTGGCACTTGTGGAGCAGTTTAAATCAGATTAAAGGTAGGACATGTCTAGGAGGCCAAACTATACAAAGAAAGTATTGGTCTCAGAAATATTCCCTTTGTTCCTCCAATCATCACCCATCCCCTTCTCTGCTACTTAAATTAACTTGCCTTTTCCCTTTTCTGATAAAGGTCTCTCAACTTGAAATGTTAATTGCTTCTTCTTCCACAGTATTAGCCTATGCTGCTGAGTGGCTCTAGTGTTTTCTGCTAAGGACAACTTTGCCCCAAAGCCAAGATAAAACGTGTATAAAGTTTCACAAGCCACCTTTACAGATATTATCGAGGAAATGCAGCTTCTAAGCAAATGGCACAGATAGCATCCAGTGTGTTATATCAGAGATGATACACTGTGGTCATCTCAGAACATTAAACTACCACTGGCAGGGTTCAATACCACCCACAAATTGTATACAGCAAAGGCAGCATTGGAATTTACAAATAAAGCCAGAATAGCACGATACTAGGAAACTACAATAAACCTGACATAGCCTTACACAATAGCCTTCAAATGTAGAGGATGCAAGCTGAGCATTAACAAGGAGCTTGCAACGACTGAAATATTTTCTGCTTGGGCTTGCAGAAATGGTTGTACCCATTAGGAATTCATCACCGCTAATAACTTTGCAGAGCAATTATTGGCACATGTGAAGAAATCAAAGATTGACCTTGCTCCAAAAACTTTAAAAAAATCTGTATGGTAAACAAGCCATTTTCTCCAATAAATACTTTAAGAACGTAGGTCACATCTCTAAAATGGAAACAGAACATGAGGGAAAACATAGGAACAACATTATAAAATTAATAAAAACCAAAGTTCAGTTATGTAAAAATTGAGGGAACATGACAAAAATAGAGATAGGAAGGGATACAGTTTCTATTTGCAGAACTGAATTATTTCATTAAAAAAATCTCTCAAAAATACTATGTTAATTATAGTAAGGCAATATTAAAACACTACAAAAATCTGAGACATTCCAGATTCAGGGAAATTTCAATTTGCTAAGGCCAGTCATGCACATATGTGGCTGTTTAATTTTAGATGCTTTATTTATGACTTCAGTTATATTACTGTCACTCAGATATTCCATTTGGTTGATACCAATTGGATTACCAGAAAATAAATTCAATAAATGATTTAATTATGAAGTGTTATTTTTCTAAAATGCTGTCTTTGTAAAGGAAGTGCATACAAATAGAGCTTGATCAAAAGAAATAATTTTTTATTTCTCTGCCACAGTTCAAAATATATCTACCATATAATACAGCAAAAATTAGTGGGAAGTTAGGGGACTGGGAAGCTTTTAAATACCAGCAGAAGGCAACTAAAAAGTCATTAATGTAAAGATGGAATACGAAAGAAAGCTAGCCAATAATATTAAACAGGATAACAAAAGTTCTTCAGATATATGAAGTGTAAAAGAGAGGCAAGAGTGGATATCGGACCGCTGGAAAACAATACTGGAGAGGTAGTAACAGGGGAGAAGGAAATGGCGGATGAACTGAATAAGTATGGTGAATAAGACACTAGTAGTATGGTGGAAGTTCTAGGTGTCAGTGTTCATGGTGTGAAATTACCAGTACTAGAGAGAAGGTTCGTAGGAAACTGAAAGTAATGATCTTTCAAGAATCACTAGATTCTGGAATAGTTTCGATGACTGGAAAATTGCAAATGGCACCCACTCTTCAAGGAGGGAGAGAGACAGAAGAAAGGAAATTATAGGCCAGTTAGTCTGACCTCAGTGATTGGGATGAATTAACTGTTAAGGACATGGTTTTGGGGTACTTGGAGGCAAATGATAAAATAGGCCATAGTCAGCCTGGTTTCCTCAAGAGGGAATCTTGCCTGACAAATCTGTTGGAAACTCTTTGAAGAAATAACAAGCAGGATAGTCAAAGGAGAATCAGTTGATGTTGTGTACTTGGATTTTCAGATGGCCTCTGACATGGTGCCACATGAAGCTGCTTAACAAGCTTTGAGGTCATGGTATTACAGGAAAGATTCTAGCATGGATGATTGACAGGAGGCAAAAAACTGGAATAAAGGGAGCCTTTTCTGGTTGGCTGCCAGTGTCTAATGGTGTTCCACAGGGGTTTATGTTGGGACCAATTCTTTACATTTTATGTCAATAATTTGAATGATAGAATTGATGGCTTTGTTACAAAGTTTGTAGATCATACGAAGATATGCTTTGAAGAAAATGGGAAGGCTACAGAAGGACTTTATTACAGATTAGAAGAATGGGAAAAGTAGTTGTAGTTGGAATACGGTGTCAGTAAGTGTATGGGTCATGTACTTCATAAGAAATGAAAGGGTTGACTATTTTCTAAAAGGAGAGAAAATACAAAAATCTGATGTGCAAAGGGATTTGGGAGTCCCTGCGTAGGATTCCTTAAAGGTTAATTTGCAGGTGAGTCTGTGGTGAGGAAGACAAATGCAATGTTAGCACTGATTTCAACAAGACTAGAGTATAAAAGTAAGGATGTAATGTTGAGACTTCATAAAACACTGGTGAGGCCTCACTTGGCGTATTGTTAGCTCTGGCCTGTATTCATTGGAATTTAGAAGAATGAGGGGTGACCTAACTGAAACCTATCGAATGGTGAAAGGTCTTGATAGAGATGATGTGGAAAGGATGTTTGATGTGGTGGAAGTATCTAAGACCAGAGGGCACAGCCTCAAAATAGAGGGGCATCCTTTTAGAATGGAGACAAGAAGGAATTTCTTTAGCCAGAGAGTGGTACATCTGTGGAATTCTTTGCCACAGGCAGCTGAGGAGTCCAAGAAGGGCTACAGGGAAAGGCAGGAGAGGAAAAATGGATCAGCTATCATGAAATGGTGGAGCAGACTAAATTTATAGAACGCTGAAAATGGTATTAGGACAACTCCAAATTCAGCATTTTTGGGTAAACAAAAGAAAAATCAGGCATGCAGTGCATTAACTAGTGGCAGTTGAGAATTATTTTCTGTCCCCTAATAAATACAACACTTACCCAAAGATGGCTCCAATTCTCATTGTATTACTGCTATGCAGGACATAATCTGACAGAAGAGCAAGAGCTGGATCACACTCATTCCGGACACCAGAATTTACAATACCACATGCTAGCAAGGCACCAGACTAGGGAAAGAAATGTAAATTGATGACAAGTAGTTTGATCAGATGGATACATTGTAAAAACACTCAGTCAGGACTCTTCAGTTTATTCTGCTTGAAAATGTGACAGAAGTACAGGTTGAGTAGCCCTTATCTGAAATGCTTGGGGCTGGAAGTATTTTGGAATACAGTGGCATGCAAAAGTTTGGGCACCCTGGTCAAAATTTCTGTTACTGTGAATAGCTAAGCGAGTAAAAGATGAACTGATTTCCAAAAGGCATAAAGTTAAAGATGACACATTTCTTTAATATTTAAAGGAAGATTACTTCCCCCCCCCATCTTTTACAGTTTCAAAATAACAAAAAAGGAAAAGGGCCCGAAGCAAAAGTTTGGGCACACTGCATGGTCAGTACTTAGTAACACAGCTTATAAACGCTTTCTGTAGTCAGCTAAGATTCTTTCAATTCTTGTTCGGGGGATTTTCGCCCATTCTTCCTTGCAGAAGGCTTCTAGTTCTGTAAGATTCTTGGGCTGTCTTGCATGCACTGCTCTTCTGAGGTCTATCACAGATTTCCGATGATGTTAGGCCAGGTGACTGTGAGGGCCATGGCAAAACTTTCATGGCTGCTGATTGTTGGGACAAGGTTTGAGGTGTCAGGGTATTTATAAAGCTTTGAAATTTGCATCACCTGGCCTTTCCTAATGATGACTGTGAACAAGCCATAGCCCTAATAAGCTAATTAACCTTGGTAAAAGTTATCTGAGAGCTCAAATCTCTTGGGGTGCCCAAGCATGGTGCTTCTTTCTTTCCCCCCTCCCACTCTAAAATTGTACAAAACAAAAATAATACATTAATCTTGCTTAAAATGTTGAAAAAATGTTTCATCTTTACCTTTATGACTTTTGGAGATTAGTTCATCTACTCACTTAACTAGTTATACACAGTAACAGAAATTTTGACCAGGGGTGCCCAAACTTTTGCATGCCTCTGTATATAATTTGATAGCTTGGGATCGCCAAACAACAGACTCCCAGCCTCCACCTACGATGTGTTTTTTTAATTAAAAGGTTACAGTACACTACAACTGTCTAACTTTTAAAGGCTTTATACAAGGTATAAAAACAATCAGTATTGTAGATTTGTTCTGGTGTTAGATTTTCATCAGCAATGATCTTGGCAAACTCAATTATTTTTTCTGCTGCTTTGTGATCAGCAGATGCTTTATCACCACAAATCTTTAAAAATTTAATGCTGAGCCTTCTCTTAAATTTCTGCAACCAACTTGCTGAATATTCAGTTACCTTCAATTGCCTGTTCATCATGATAGATCTTTGTTTCATCATCAGCATACTGTAATGTGGCATATGTTCACTGCAATGCTAAAGCATCCACTCTTTCAATATAAAATTGAGATCTCACTTTTCACTTTATGCGGTGTTTTTCTATATTTCATTAACATATGTGAAGTCACTTCTCAGAACTGCCTGTGGTGCGCAGAGACCAACGTATTGCCTGGAAACCTTCCCAGTACCTTGTGGAATTTTCCATTTGTTACGTCATATCAGTGCTCAAAGAATTTCGGAGTCTTTCAGATTTTGGATTTTTGGATAAGTGGTACACAACATGCATAGCTTTTTCCCTTTCTTCTGTAAAGTGATCATCTCAGCAGATTATAGGTGAAATATTCCAACTGATAACCATTTATTACATTGGACAGATGCTTTAAATATATGTCTTTATATAAATATATGGCTTAAAATATGTCTTAAAACATTATGTCAGGTGTCAGAGAACTCCAGACAAAAATTATCTGAAATGAAGCTTGATCCAAAATGCCAATAAAAAAAATCTACACACCTATTACTCCGCAGTAGCATGCTAACATTCTATTTATTTTAAAGGAAGTCTTAACTACTATACTGTTAAAATTTTGTCAGTGATAATACCTTCTAATGCACAAACTCACCAAAATTTATCCAATAACATCCTCCTCCTCCAAATACTCAAATAAAATATATCCAGTACTGAGCAAAAGTCTTAGGCATCTTGGATTTTTATTTAAATTTTGTTTTAGATTTATTTTTGTGTACTCTGCATTTGTGTGTCAGTAGAAAAGAGCAAATTCTACATTTTCCAAAACAGTCCTTTTCCAAAAAAATAAATGTTAAGTGAAATTTTTGTATTTAAAGAAACTAATATATTAAGTAACAGACCACTTTTCCAAATAACAATTTGATTACTTTGTAGATATATACCCTAGTACATGATTAAACAAACATAACGAAGGAGTGTTAATGACCAATAACATAATGAGCTGAATAAACTAAACTGATTAAGAAATGAAACAGGCATAGAAGCAATCAAACTGAGCAAAGGGCAACCAAACTAAAAGGTGAGGGTATGGCAGATGTGACAGTTTAAACTTCAAATCATCTATTCTTACACATGGCAAGAGTGAGCACAGCCACAAGACACAGGGTGGTCATCCTGCATCATCTCCCAAGCAGAAATTTCACAGCAGACAGGAGTTTCAAGATGTGCCATCCAAACTCTTCTGAAGAAGCATAAAGAAACAGGCAACAATGAGGGCCAGAAACACCACAGAAACAGAGTGCAGCAGATGAGAGATACATCAAACTGATGTCCCTTCTAGATCAGGAGTAGCAGCAGCTCTGAACTCAATGAAACCACCAGAATCCAAATACACTCCTCTACACCAGAAAAGTCTTATCAGAAATGGTCTTCATGGAAGAGTTGCTGCCAAAAAGCAACTCAAACAGGAGGCAGCTTGCCTGTAGAAGAGCTGGACAGCACTACATGGGTGAGTGTCTGCCATCAATACTAAAGCACAGTGGAGGTTCACTGCAGGTCTGGGGCTGCATTTCTGCCATCTGAGTTGGTAATCTGGTCAGAATTAATGGAATCCTCAATGCTGAGATGTACAAGTAGATTCTCATCCATCACACAATACCACCAGAGAGGCACCTGATCGGGCTCAACGTCATACTGCAGCAGGACAATAGCCCCAAACACACGGCCAAGGTCATAAAGAAATATCTTCAGTGAAAAGAAGAACAGGGAGTTCTGCAACAAATGGTATGGCCTCCACAGAGCCCTGATCTGAACATTATCAAGGCTGTGTGGGATTAGCCAGAGGGACAGAAGCAAGCAAAGATGCTTGCAACAACTTACCAGCCGATTTTCTTATAAAACTGCACGACTGTGTATCTAAGAGAACTGATGCAGTTTTAAAAGCAAACGGTGATCACACCAAATATTGATTTATTTTTTCTCACTGTTCACTGCTCTTGAAAGTAAATTTTTTGATATTCAGAAACTTTATTTCATTATTTTTGAAAGCATCTTTGTGTTACAGATTTTTTTTACATGTGCCTAAAGACTTTTGTACAGTACTGTAGTAGCAAATGCATTTGTTGGGCCAGTCATAAGAGGCTGAGAGAAATAGTATTCAAATTTTAAATTAAAGTGCTTACTTTTGAAAAACAGTAAGACATATTCATCTGATTCATTGATTTCAAGTTATGTGCAAGCAAATAGCTTCTAATCACAAAAATAACTGGCAAAAAAACTTAGCAACCTTTACATCAGTTACAGACCATGAAGTGTTTACAAGGCATGAATCTTTAAGGTACATCTGTGATTGCATAATAAGGTATATACTGAAACATACCAATTGTTCTATCCAGTTCAAAATTGAGAGACTGGACACTAGGAATGTTACCAGGTTTCTGGGGAATCAATTCAATTAGCAGCAATCAATCAATCAATAAATAAATAAATACATTTAAATGGTAACCATGGCATCAACATTACCTCTTCAAAATATTTACTGGGGGAAGGCAACATGAAGTAAATTCATATTTGAGAACTAGCAACTGCCTGCACAGTTTATTGAATTTGATAGGTGGTACTCGGTGTGGAAGCTCTCCTACCCCCCCAACCCTCAATGTCTTCACTTACATAGCCATGACATGGTATCCAAGGCAGTCAGGCAGTCACTTCTACTCTATACTGAATAAAATATGTTTAAGCATATACTTCGATTGACTCACCTTAATATAATCCTCGGATGAATACAAATACTTGTCAATCTGTGTCAGTCCCCCATCAACATCCCAAAGTAGTATCATTCCCAATGAAGCTGCAGCACTTAGCATGCCTGGCAACAGACATAACAGATCAATGAAAAAGCTCAGATCATCTATTGCATTTCAACACCTCTTTGGATATACTCACCATGGTCTTTGTTTTTATAAAGCCATTTATTGCCATCTTCTGTCAGTAGTTTATCTTGACCAAATGCAGCATTCACAAAACCATTAACAAATGAAGAAGCTAGATTCATTCGAGCAGAATCTATCTGGGAGCCAGTGCTTCCAAAACCTGCAATTTAAACAAAAAAAAAATTGAAGCAGTATAATTAAATGTATAATTTAGTTCCAAGAACAATTTTTCTTTTTAAGCTCAACTCAACATTTTTGCATTAAATATCACTAAATGCATTAATATTTTGTAACTAATAACACTTAAATATTCCAGTATTTTCCCATTGTTACTTCCCTCTATATTTTCTCTACAAACGGGGATTTTCACCTTGCTCAAATGGACACCTTTCATATGTAAATATTATATTATGTTTTAGTGGCATCTTCAATTTGTCATTGGTCCCAATTTCAACTTTTACTGCAAAATGGGAACATTCAGGTCCTCTGTTGGTCAGGTGTTGACCACGAATATTGCAGTCTAAGTGTCTACATGATATGCAAGCCAGGACTGATATGGAGAGCAAGCTGTTACCCATGCAGAAAATTCCCCATCTCCACACAACTGATGAATTCAGAGGAATGACCGACTTAATACAGTTTGATGTCAGTGGCGCCAGAGTTGCCAGAAGAATTGCCTTAGGGGCTCAAGCTCCAGAATTTCCCTTGGGGCTTACTCCCGAAGCCCTCCCATGAGTATAGCTGTAAGGCAGCAGGGGTTTGAGATCAGAGTTTTCTGTCTCCTAGATGAGCTGCCAACTATAGCTGGCAAGACCCATGTGTCTGAAGCGACTGGTTTTAAGGCACCAGTAACCGCCTTTGTCCCTTCTTCTGTCAGCAGAAAGCACCAAGCTTAGTAGCTAAGTCAAATATGAAGGCAGGAGTTGGTTGTCAGAGGCTATTTGAGATGCATGCCATTGAGAGCATTCAATCAGTAGTGGGAGTTCATCCCCACTATCTCCCCCATCTTTGACAAACTTAAGGAACCGATGGGGGATTGACTTAGAGAAGTAATTGTTAGATTTTTACTTCAAGTCTGGTTAACTATACAAATCTCACATATACAAACTCATCTTCAAAATCCTAGATCTACTATTCAGCACATCCCTCTGCAACTGGAAGAGTGCAATGAATAAAGATTGCTGAGACACCTTCTCCAGAATTACCATCAACACTGGTGCCCTGGAAGGCGATGTACTGAGCCCCTGTCTCCCTGTACACCTATGACCACGTGGCCAGATTTTGTACAAGGTCAATTTACAACTTTGCAGATGACATCACTATGGTGAGCCTGATTTGAAACAATGAGATCAGGCAGGAGATGGGTATCAAGATAACAATTTCTCCCTCAATATCAGTAAAGCAAATGAGCTGGTCATTAACTTCAGGAAACAAGACACAGCATACATGGCCCTATCTTTATTAATGGTGCCAAGGTAGAGATGGTTGAGAATGTCAAATTTCCAGGTGTAAATTTCACCAAGAATTTGTTTTGGTTCAGCCACATTAAAGCCATAGTCAAGAAATCACACCAGCACCTCTACTTCCTCTGTTGACCACCTACGCCTCCCTAGACGAGCCATTCTCTCTTCTTTACCCTCCTACTGGGCAGAAGATGCAAAAAGCTTAAGAATATATACAACCAAGCTCAAGGATAGCTTCAACCCACTGTTTGAAAGATGATCTCTTGATCACTTTATCTATCTCATCATGGCCCTTGCACATTATTTGTCTATCTGCATTGGTTTCTCTGTAACTTTAATATTATATTTTGCATTTATCCCTTTTGTACTACCCTGATGCACACTTAAGGAATAATCATTCTGAATAACATGAAATTAAAAGCTTTATTTTAACTGTACTTAACAAATTATCAATTTGACTAACAGATCACTCATTGGGTATTTGAATTTGAATTGAATTGACTTTACTACTTACATCCTTCATATACATGAGTAAAAATCTTTACATTATGTCTCCTTCTAAATGTTCAATGTATAGTTACAATAAAAAGTATGTACAACAGGATAGTCAATATAACTTAAGAAATACAGTTGTGTTAGCATGAGTTAAGCAGTCTGATAGCCTGGTGGAAGACGCTGTCCCGGAACCTGTTGGTCCTGGCTTTTATGCTGTGGTTCTGTTTCCCAGATGGTAGCAGCTGGAAGAGTTTGTGGTTGGGGTGACTCGTGTCCCCAATTTTTACACACCTGTCTTTGTAAATATCCTGAATGGTGGGAAGTTCACATCTACAGATGTGCTGGGCTAACCGCACCACTCTCTGCAGAGTCCTGCGATTGAGGGAAGTACAGTTCCCATACCAGACAATGATGCAGCCAGCCAGGATGCTCTCAATTGTGCCCTATAGAAAGTTCTTAAGAATTGGAGGCCCATACCAAATTTCTTAGACTGTCTGAGGGGAAAGAGGCACTCTTGTGCCTTTTTCACCACACAGCCAGTATGTACAGACCACGTCAAGTCAAGTCAACTTTTATTGTCATTTTGACCATAACTACTGGTACAGTGCATAGTAAAAATGAGAATGTTTTTCAGGACCATGGTTTACATGACACAGTACAAAAACTAGACTGAACTACATAATAATAAAAAAAACAGAGAAAGCTACACTACAGACCTACACTGGACTGCATAAAGTGCACAAAAACAGTGCAGGCATTACAATAAATAATAAACAGGACAGTAGGGCAAACGTGTCAGTCCAGGCTTCGGGTATTGAGGAATCTGGTAGCTTGGGGGAAGAAACTGTTATATAGTCTGGTTGTAAGAGCCCGAATGCTTCGGAGCCTTTTCCCAGATGGCAGGAGGGAAAAGAGACTGTATGAGGGGTGCATGGGGTCCTTCATAAGGCTGTTTCCTTTGCGGATGCAGCGTGTAGTGTAAATGTCCATGATGGCGGGAAGAGAGACCCCGATGATCTTCTCAGCTGACCTCACTATCCGCTGCAGGGTCTTGCGATCCAAGATGGTGCAATTTCCGAACCAGGCAGTGATGCAGTTGCTCAGGACGCTCTCAATACAACCCCTGTAGAATGTGATAAGGTTGGAGGGTGGGAGATGGACTTTCCTCAGCCTTCGCAAAAAGTAGAGACACTGCTGGGCTTTCTTTGCTATGGAGCTGGTGCTGAGGGACCAGGTGAGCTTCTCGGTCAGGTGAACACCAAGAAATCTGGTGCTCTTTACGATCTCTACCCAGGAGCCGTCGATGTTCAGCGGAGAGTGGTCGCTCCGTGCTCTCCTGAAGTCAACAACCATCTCTTTTGTTTTGTTCATATTCAGAGACAGGTTGTTGGCTCTGCACCAGTCCGTTAGCTGCTGCACCTCCTCTCTGTAAGCTGATCCTTAGTGAACTTTACGCTGAGGTACTTGTGCAAGGAAATGTTTGCTTTTGTGTAGCTTGTAGGGTTCCATTGTGAGAGGAGATGGGCTGGAGGTTAGTTTGTATTTGGTGGGCTGGAGGGCCATTTCTGTGATGTATGATTCCATGACTGAAGGAAGAATGCTGATGTCAGACAGTAGATAAGAACAACATCCATTTGGCATTTTTAGTCAAAGCTCTAAAATGTGTCAAATTCATTACTTACATTTACATTTTTGCAATTATCACTGATGTCCATGTAAGTACAAATGAATAAATTTTGAAGGTCCAAGTAAATTCTTTATCAAAGTATGTATTTATTTTTTAGAGATATAGTATGGTACAGGCCACTCTGCCAAATTATACCCATGAGACCAATTAACCTACTAATCCCATGTCTTTGGAATGAGGGGCGAAACCAGAACACCCGAAGGAAATCTGCGCACTCATGGAGAGAACGTACAAACTCCTAACAAAGAACATCCGAATTAAACCCAGATAACTGGCACTGTAATAGCATTACGCTAACTGCTACACTACACTACCCTGAGATTCATTTTCTTGAACAATACAATACAATTTTACAAAAGACTAAACATAAACAGGACAGAGACTGACGAAACACCAAAGTGCAAAAGACAAACTACAAATAAAAATAATATAGCGAACATGAGTTGAAGAGAGTCCTAGAAAGTGAGTAGATTACAGAAGGAATTCAAAATAATGATAAATGAAGTTATCCACAGCTGTTCAGGAGCCTAATGCTTCTGTAACTCCTATCCAATGGTCATAGCAAAAGGGCATGACCTGGCTGCTGGAAGTCTTCAATGATGGACTCTACTTTTTTGTGGCAGTGCCCCATGTAAATATACTCAATGGTGGAGAATATAACAATAAACTTGAAGTGGGTTCGCAGAAAAATAGCCAGGAATTTGCAGTCATTTCCCACACAGTATCGGCTCTAAAATATTAATTATCAATATTTATATTAAAGCCAAATTTAATTGCAGTAGAAAATATGTACAGAAGTCAACTTCAGTTGGCAATTATTAACCACTGCTCCAGCCCACAGCCCTAGGTCTGTGAACACTTAAAATCTATCAATTAGAAAAAAAAGTTGAAATTATGCAAAAAATTATACATGTAATAAGATTAATGGATCTATCTCTTAAATAACATTTATCCTAGTTACAACACCTTTAACAACCAATTAGAACTGGAATTGGATTAGTATTGTCAGATGTACCAAAGTACAGTGAAAAGCTGGTCATACAGATCAATTCATTACAAGTGCACTGAGGTAGTACAAAGTAAAAAATAAAGAATGTCCTTCCTTCGGATTTTCTGTATTTCATCTGCTATTGAACTACTGTACAAATTTCAGATTACAGCAACATTATTTAGAGGTTGCCGTTGTTCAAACTTCAGCTCATCTAAAATCATGTTCTAATTCTTGCCTTTTGTCATTTCCATTTGTCAAATGCTGGACTGGACTTGGAAGGGACTGAGAGTCAATCTGCAGCACAAATAAAAACCAACTTGACTATGTTAGTAATTACACCACATATCTCTCCTTCCTCTTCCCATGTTACTTTTATTCTACTGTTTTTCAAGTGCTCAACTTCACTTGCATCACAAATTCTCAGTGTCCCCTTGACTGGGATTTTACAATGCAATTCACTCGCCACAAATCTTAAAAAAAAAACCTATTAGGTGTCCTCTTTTCCAAAACAAAAAATCTCATCTTGCTAATTGTTTTTGATGGCGGCATATTTTCAGTTTTGGCAAGATCACTTCTACACTTATTCTAGGATCCATGATTTTGATTGAGCATGGCTGAAGGAATGTCAAAAAAATTCTAAATCAGAAAGCTGTATCCCAGAGAATAATATGCAGGCAACAAATGACCACAGACTGCTTGCTAACTGTGATTTTGAAGGTAGTAAAATGTTGTGTTTATAGTTTTGTTGTTGACTATCACTTGCTTAAGTTGCTGCAATGAGTGGTTCTAGTGATGAGGTTTCAGAACATTAGTCAGGGAAGTACCTTTTGACAGCACAGTGACGACAGATTCCAAAGCTCTGCTAATGAGCAAGAGTAGGATGATAAAGTGGCAATAGATCAAATTAATCTTCATGCTTTTTTTGGACATTGTATACCTGGTTAATTTTTCAGATTGTTAAGCAGATGTGTATTATAATTGCACAGAAATTGTTTTGGCTAGAGATATGCCTCATTCAGTAATACAGGTCTTCATCACCATATAGTGGTGTTGTAGAAGGCCACTGTTTTTTGTTGCATTTGATGACTCCAGCTGTACTTGAGACCACATGGAGTGAAGAGATTATATGAAAACTTGCTTGCATGCTGTATGGTTGTTGATTTATATAGCTATCCTTCCAGACCTCAGTTCCTGTGCACCATGTAACAAATAACTGTCCTCAAAACGTATCACCTCACATTATTAAAACTAAATATTCATCCTTGTACTCAGCAAAATCAAGTTGAACTTCCCCCTTAGATGTGCATTATCCATGTAATTAACGGTTGATGTCATTTATAAATTCCGATAAAACATCTGCAATGTACATTTTAAACAAAGCAGTAGAGTGCCATTTCCCACTGGGTGAAGCATGACAACATAGCCATTAGTGAAATGCTATTACAGTGCTAGCATCCCAGATTCTATTCCACAGCTAGCTGTAAGGAGTTTGTACATTTTCTAGGTTGGTTTCCTCGGGGCACTCCAGTTCCCCCCACATTCTAAAGCAGTACAGGTTAGTAAGTTAATTGGGCATATATGTGTAACTTGGCAGTGTAGGTTGGAAGGGCCTGCTATCATGTTGCTTCACTAAATGAAATGTTTTAATTTCTAGGCTTCATTTTTCAAGTAGTAGTCATTTTCAATCCACTAACTGGCCCTTGACATGGATTTATTTCTAGAAATCCATGTGTGGTATTTTCAATATATTCTGTCTCTGGGATCTATGGATGTCTTTTTATCAGGGATTCTAACATCTTTCCAGCTACCAATTTTTAAGTTTATCTACTTTGCAATTGCCTACAATTAATTCTATCTTACTTGAAGATGGGAATTATAACTACTGGTTGCCAATTTTTAAACTATATTCTGAATCTTCTACTGAATGCAAGTTACCATACCAGAATATAATGCAAGAAGCATCAGGAACAAAGGTGATGTACTGACAGCTTGGATACATACATGGAATTATGATGTAGAGGCCATTACAAAGACTTGGCTGGCACTGGGCAGGAATGGATTCTCAATATTCCTGGATTTCAGTGCTTTAAAAGGGATTGGGGGGGGGGGGAAGGGGAGGAGGTGTGGCATTACTGGTCAGGGATACTATTACAGCTACAGAAAGGGTGAGTAATGTAGCAGGATCCTCTTTTGAGTCAGTATGGGTGCAAGTCAGGAACAGGAAGGGAGCAGTTACTCTACTGGGGGTATTCTATAGGCCCCTTGGTAGCAGCAGAAATACCGAGGAGCAGACTGGGAGGCAGATTTTGGAAAGGTGCAAAAATGACAAGGTTGTTATCATGGGTAACTTTAACTTCCTTAATATTGATTGGCACTTGATTAGTTCCAACAGTTTGTTAAGGATGGATTCCTGTCATAGCATGTTGACAGGCCAACTAATGGGAATGCCATACAAGATCCAGTTATTAGGTAACGAACCGGATCAGGTCACAGATCTGTCAGTGGGTGAGCATCTGGGGGACAGTGATCACCGCTCCCTGGCCTTTAACATTATCAAGGAAAAGGATAGAATCAGAGAGGACAGGAAAATTTTTAATTGGGGAAGGGCAAATTATGAGGCTATAAGGCTAGAACTTGTGGGTGTGAATTGGGATGATGTTTTTGAAGGGAAATGTACTATGGACATGTGGTCGATGTTTAAGGATCTCTTGCAGGATGTTAGGAATAAATTTATCCTGGTGAGGAAGATAAAGAATAATAGGGTGAAGGAACCATGGGTGACAAGTGAGGTGGAAAATCTAGTCAGGTGGAAGAAGGCAGCATACATGAGGTTTAGGAAGCAAGGATCAGATGGATCTATTGAGGAATATAGGGTAGCAAGAAAGGAGCTTAAGAAGGGGCTGAAGAGAAAGAAGGGGGCATGAGAAGGCCTTGGCGAGTAGGGTAAAGGAAAACCCCAAGGCATTCTTCAATTATATGAAGAACAAAAGGTTGACAGGAGTGAAGATAGGACCGATTAGAGATAAGGACGGCAAGATATGCCTGGAGGCTGTGGAAGTGAGAGAGGTCCTCAATGAATACTTCTCTTTGGTATTCACCAATGAGAGGGAACTTGATGACAGTGAGGACAATATGAATGAAGTTGATGTTCTGGAGCATGTTGATATTAAGGGAGAAGAGGTGTTGGAGTTTTTAAAATACATTAAGATGGATAAGTCCCTGGGGCCTGACGGAATATTCCACAGGGCGCTCCACGAGGCAAGGGAAGAGTTTGCTGAGCCTCTGGCTAGGATCTTTATGTCCTTGTTGTCCACGGGAATGGTACCGGAGGATTGGAGGGAGGCGAATGTTGTCCCCTTGTTCAAAAAAGGTAGTAGGGATAGTCCAGGTAATTATAGACCAGTGAGCCTTACGTCTGTGGTGGGAAAGCTGTTGGAAAAGATTCTTAAAGATAGGATCTATGGGCATTTAGAGAATCATGGTCTGATCAGGGACAGTCAGCATGGCTTTGTGAAGGACAGATGGTGTCAAACAAGCCTGTTCTCTGAGGAGGTGACCAGGCATATACATGAGCATAGTGCAGTGGATGTAATCTACATGGATTTTAGAAAGGCATTTGACAAGGTTCCACACGGTAGGCTTATTCAGAAAGTCAGAAGGCATGGGATCCAGGGAAGTTTGGCCAGGTGGATTCAGAATTGGCTTGCCTGCAGAAGGCAGCGGGTCTGGTGGAGGGAGTACATTCAGATTGGAGTGTTGTGACTAGTGGTGCCCCACAAAGATCTGTTCTGGGACCTCTACTTTTCGTGATTTTTATTAACGACCTGGATGTGGGGGTAGAAGGGTGGGTTGGCAAGTTTGTAGACGACACAAAGGTTGGTGGTGTTGTAGATAGTGTAGAGGATTGTCGAAGATTACAGAGAGACATTGACAGGATGCAGAATTGTGTTTTGGAGCACTGCTGAGCAGTGGCAGATGGAATTCAACCCACAGAAGTGTGAGGTGGCACACTTTGGAAGGACAAACTCCAAGGCAGAGTACAAAGTAAATGGCAGGATACCTGGTAGTGTGGAGTAGCAGAGGGATCTGGGGGTACATGTCCACAGATCCCTGAAAGTTGCCTCACAGGTAGATAGGGTAGTTAAGAAAGCTTATGGGGTGTTAGCTTTCATAAGTCAAGGGATAGAGTTTAATAGACGCGATGTAAGGATGCAGCTCTATAAAACTCTCGTTAGGCCACACTTGGAGTACTGTGTCCAGTTCTGGTCATCTCACTATAGGAAGGATGTGGAAGCACTGGAAAGAGTACAGAGGAGATTTACCAGGATGCTGCCTGGTTTAGAGAGTATGGATTATGATCAGAGATTAAGGGAGCTAGGGCTTTACTCTTTGGAGAGGAGGATGAGAGGAGACATGATAGAGGTGTACAAGATATTGAGAGGAATGGACAGAGTGGACAGCCAGCGCCTCTTCCCCAGGGCACCACTGCTCAGTACAAGAGGACATGGCTTTAAGGTAAGGGGAGGAAAGTTCAAGGGGGATATTAGAGGAAGGTTTTTTACTCAGAGAGTGGTTGTTGCGTGGAATGCACTGCCTGAGTCAGCGGTGGAGGCAGATACACTAGTGAAGTTTAAGAGATTACTAGACAAGTATATAGAGGAATTTAAGGTGGGGGTTTATATGGGAGGCAGGGTTTGAGGGTTGGCACAACATTGTGGGCCGAAGGGACTGTAATGTACTGTACTGTTCTATGTTCTATAATAAAAAGGCATGTGACATAATAAACTTCTTCATTTTCACTTACAAATATAGTATACAATCTGAACTCAGTGCTAATTACACTGTAAATGTGCAAACCTAAAATAGCTGAAGCAATATAACACTCCAAATTTTAAATGAATGTTCAGACACTTACGGTTGTTTTCTAAATGTGTCTTGTAAATATCCTCTGGAACTTTAGGCTCCATAATGTCCAACTAGGGAGAGAACACATTTATCTTAAATTTCAAGTCTTCAAATTGCAAAACTTCAGTTTCTCTATGTATTATTTACCATATCAAGCATCAGAAGAAAATGCTAACATTATAAACATCCTCACTGCATATAAACAAACAATATCACTGGATACCCTGGATAAATGTAGAAGCTCTGGAGAACCTAACCCAAGAATCTACATACTTCTATAACAAGATTATGAGCAAAATTCCTATTTGCTCCAAAACACAATTTTGCCTTTTAATCAGTAGATGTGTCTAAGTACCCTATCTCTGTTCATTTCCTTTGATGAAAATGCAAATGAAAAAAAATGGAAGGATTTAGCAGGAATAGTAACCAGAAACCTCTCAAAACCTACCTTTGCTACATCAGCAAAAGCTTAAATCAAGATTAGTTGAGTCATTCTCAGACTAGGAAGCCCAGAAAATATTTGCACTTTGTTTCATACAATGCTCAGATATCTTGCGTCAACTAACATTGGATTTACTTCAGTGATACTTGTGTGACAATGTGATAGCCAAGAGGTTACTTATCCAGGGGAATCCTGTCACCAGATGAACCACACCACCTTCCTTAATGTACAGAGAATCAATCATGCAAAGAATGTTAGTGGTTTTGTATCCTCAATGTTTGCCCACTTTATCCAGATCATCTCCAGGATAATATTAATCTCAGTTTATGCTTTCCCATGATACAGTGAATATAAAAAAATATGGATGTGCTTCTTGTTAATAAAATGAATCCTATAATCCAGGTTGTTTATTCAGGTTCAGCATTCTTTCATCAAAAATACTGCAAAATACACTTAACTCTGTGGTTAAGAAGGCTTATGGTGTATTGGCCTTCATCAATCGTGGAATTGAATTTTGGAGCCAAGAGGTAATGTTGTAGTTATATAGGACCCTAGTCAGACCCCACTTGGAGTACTGTGCTCAGTTCTGGTCGCCTCACTACAGGAAGGATGTGGAAGCCACAGAAAGGGTGCAGAGATTTACAAGGATGTTGCCTGGATTGGGGAGCATGCCTTATGAGAATAGGTTGAGTGAACTCGGCCTTTTCTCCTTGGAGCGACGGAGGAGAGGTGACCTGATACAGGTGTATAAGATGATCAGAGGCATTGATCGTGTGGATAGTCAGAGGCTTTTTCCCCGGGCTGAAATGATTGCCACAAGAGGACAGAGGTTTAAGGTGCTGGGGACTAGGTACAGAGGAGATGTCAGGGGTAAGTTTTTTTTACTCAGAAAGTGGTGAGTGCGTGGAATGGGCTGCCAGCAACGGTGATGGAGGCGGTTACCATGTACCTTTTAGATAGGTACATGGAGTTTAGTAAAATAGAGGGCTATAGGTAAGCCTAGTAATTTCTAAGGTAGGGACATGTTCGGCACAACTTTGTGGGCCGAAGAGCCTGTATTGTGCTGTAGGGTTTCTATGTATATAACCTAACTGAACATCTTTTTGTTAAATTCAAATGCTACTTACTTCTCGTGCAAGGGCCAAGAAATTACTGTTTAATTGGACATTTGACATTATTTCTGTCAGATCCTCATAATCTTCCACATCCTCATTTAGCTCCAAGAATACACCGTGACGACCCAACATAAACGCTACTTGCTTCTGTATTATACTGTGGATCAAATGAAAGGAACATTTTAAATAAAGATCATTGGATTGTGTTTTTGCAGCTTATTGTTTACTTTGTATCAGAAAAAAAAGAGTGAACTCTAATAGATGTCCAGTGTGGTTCCACAATATTCTGAACCAAAGTCAGCACATGTTTGTAAGACTTCTATACTGGCTGTCAGAACCATTGCTCAAGCACAAGATGATATATTTTTTCTACCCAAGTATACATATATTCATCAAGAAAGATCAATTAAGACAGATTGTTCTCATTCTTAGTCCAAGAGTACTAAAGCAAATTTTAATCATCTGCTAAAATAGTACAGGTTTTCATCCTCCAACACATCTACATGTTCAAAATACCAGCAGAACTACGAGCAGTGTACTTCAGATCTATAGGAACCACATCCTCAATTAGTTAAAATATTATTACAACAGAACGTACCTCTGATATTTGTATAATTCTCAGAATACTTAGTATCAACTGATATATTTATTTCAGTGACACCTTTGTGATAACAAGATAGAGAGGTCTGTTTGTGGAATCCACATCAATGGATTGATAATTACATCCTAGGACCATGCATGTACAATGAAAACTATAATGGCTGTAGTTGTTATTTTGTTTTAGCTATGGGGCAATACTTTAGAAGATACTACAGATCAACACAAGGTATCTTGGGAGTAATTACGACATTTAAAAGTTAGATGATACTACAAAGGAGTGTTTCAAGTTCTCATGAATCTGGACTTTTAAGTCAGTTTAAAAACTGATATAACTTCAATGAATTTCACTGTTCCATACAAACTTGGAAGCTAAAACTAATCAGTGATTTTAAAATTCACATGGCCTTCATTTTCATTGTTTTAGCATATTGGCAGCAATTTTTTTTTGCTAAAACGAAACACTTTGCAAACTGAAAATCCTTTAGTGCTATCATCAGTATTTATCACATAAATTTAAATAAGATGGACAGTATAATGACATGGTGTCATGTCAACCTTTCCCTCAATGTTAACAAGACCTCAGAAAGTGGTGGGAGGAAGCAGAACACAGGCTCCTGACTATATCGTCAGTGTTGATATTATGGCCAAAAAAGCTCACCAGCACCTCTACTTTGTGAGGAGGCTAAAGAAATTCAGCATGTCCCTGTTGACTCTGATCAATTTTTAATTAATGCACCATACAAGGTATTCCGTCTGGATGTATAAAGGCTTCGCACATGATCATAAGAAACTGCAGAGAGCTTTGGACATAGCTCACCACATTACAGGAACTAGACTCCCCTCTATAGACTCTGTCTATACTTCTCGCTGCCTCAGTAAAACAGCCAGTACAATCAAAGACCCTACCCACCCTGGACATTCTCTTCTCCCCTCTCCCATCAAGCAGAAGATACAAAAGCCTGAAATTGCGTGCCACCAGGCTCAGGACCAGCTTCTATTTCGCTATTATCAGACTCTTCAATGGACCTCCTGTACAATAAGATGGCCACTTGACTTCACAATCAACCTTGTTATGATTGTGCACTTTACTGTTTACCGTTACTACGCCCTTCTGATAGCTTTTGCACTTTAGCTTTCTGCATTGTTGCTTTTACCTTATCCTAGCGCAATATGAAGATATTTGATTCTGTATCTCAGTACGAGTGACAATAATAAATCAATAATAATTTGCAGGCTAAGCAATATTCAGGAAAATAGAGACTAATCAGTTCCAGTTCAAAACCTTGTATTGTCCTGTCATTTGATTGATACTGAACAGCAGTAGGACAAGTTAGGAGTGAAAATTCAGACGCAATTCTTACTCTTGACTACTACCTGGCAAGCTCTCCTGAAAGTATCAGTGATTCTGACCTCTAATCAAGACTGCTGGCAAAAACAGTGACCATACAGTGAGTTATCGCTGGGTGACAGCAAATCATACTGGACAGTAAGAGATTTGAAAGTAGGAGGGGGAGGGGGAATCCGAAATGATAGAAGACAGGAGGGGGTAGGGTGAAGCTAAGAGCTGGAAAGGTGATTGGCAAAAGGGATACCATCCCCAGATCCTTTCCCTTCTCCAGCTCTTAGCTTCATCCCACCCCCTCCCGTCTTCTCCTATCATTTTGGATTTCCCCCTCCCCCTTTCAAATCTCTTACTATCTTTTCTTTCAGTTAGTCCTGACAAAGGGTCTTGGCCCGAAACGTTGACTGTGCTTCTTCCTATAGATGCTGCCTGGCCTGCCGAGTTCCTCCAGCATTTTGGATGTTGCTTGAATTTCCAGCATCTGCAGATTTTCTCATCTAAGAGCAAGACATATCTGCTTTCTCAACTGTGTGTATTTGATTCCACTGCACCATTTGAGGTACAGATGAAATAGCATGCTTTGCCAGTATTTTCCTCCTTCCACTTGAATGAACAGAAGTAAAACATCATTTGGTCATTCTTAAACAAATGTGGCCAGTACTTATCTATCTACAATTGTTCTCAAGATGATCACCTTAGGGTGTACAAATTCACTTTAGAAGGCCATTTTGAATAGACAATACTTTTGTGGATCTAAAGTCACATATGGATAATAAAGAACAGAAATAAACAAAATTGCAAGGGTTGAACAGCTACCATTACCAAAGTTAGCTTTTTTCCCCTCAGCTGTTGTGAGATTTGAATTAACCTCCATTTTTAAATTGCTTTGATTTCTTGTTTACTTGTCTAGTTTAAAAACCACTATGCTACAGTACTTCTAAATTCACACTTGTAAACTTGTGATCAAGCTGGCTGTTGCAATTTTGACAATACAAATGCAAATCAATAAGATCAATGGCTGCAAACTGTTTTAGGAGATCCTAAAGTTTTGAAATCTTCCTTTAATATCCCAAAACATTTTTACCAAATAATTTTATGAAGCAGTATTCACTTCATAGGTATCTGTCACATATTCACACAAAATAAGCACAGTGATGGAGATTCTCCTGAGGAGAACTGCAAGGGAATACACCACTGCTTGAACATGTATTTTATAGCCTAATCAAAATTCACAGAGCCTAAGTTTATTATTTCAATATCACACCTGCAACAATGCATGCATTATTATTAAGTCCAATGTAAATTTAAAACCTAAATTAAATGTACATAAACTAATTAAGCTAAATTGACTTTTAATAACAGTGTTAAATTTTGAAAGCAAGGTTAAAGAGTAATAGGTTCACTAATCTGAAAGCAACTAATCTTGCCTTATATATTTTTCATCTGTTGTCCCAGAGCTAGCAAGCAGTCAATTATAATGACCTCCTCAACTTAAATTAAAGGGAATAACTGAATCAATAATTATCATATTAGCTAGCTTTGATACTGCAATTAAAACCTTTATGGGGAGATTATTTTGCTTATTAAGTATTAAATTTAAAAAAGAATAACTTTATATTCCATTCTACAACTTCCACAATTGTGTAATTTTCAAAGCAAATTACAAATATATTTAATAAAAATTGTTCTCATTTCCAAATATTCTTCTGAGTAAAAGCTCTGCAAAGATTCTGCTTATCAATTCGTGCCACCAGCGGCTTCCAGCTGAAGTTGCAACTCACTATTCAGCCATTGCTTGCATTACAAAATGGCTTCAAGGAGAATACACTTAAAAACTACTGGAAACCACAGTTCAGCACCCTCAATCAACTTTACAAAATACATTTTAACAACTGATATATATGGGACTACATACACATCTTTACAGGAAGCAAATATACTTTCGACTAATTTCATGTCATTCAGCATCAGTGCAAGACGCAGAGCCTCAGGGTATCTGTTGAATTTTCGGAAAATACTAAGAGCACACCGAAGCAGTTCAGAATTTTCAGGATCAGGAACATAACTGACACAGCTGGAAAAAAAAAGCAAAAAAAAAGGTCACAAGTTGCATAAATTTAAAGACCAACAAACTTTGAGAGTTTAAAACTTCATTTTGGGGCAAGCCTTCCAGAAAATTCTAATGCAATCTAGGTGATTATTATATGAAAGGTAGGCAGAATCAAAAGTTATGATTGATCATTTTTATGAATTTTATTAAGGTTGTGATATAACATTTACTGCAATCCATTTCAGAAAGTGTTTTTCAGACACCATGATTGCCCTCCGCTCATGAGACAAAACTGACATGCATGAGATGCTGAATTTCTAAATCACAAAGGAAGAAAACAAAATTGGTTTCTACACAAACTCAAATGTATCAAGACCAAGTAGCCTCTAGAAATCGATTGGAGCTGGAGGTATAATGAAACCAAAGGATACTGGTAAAGCCGCTCACTTTCAATAAGCATTTGATCTGAGTATTTAAAATTTGACATTTTGAGTAAAAAAAAACTTGAGTCATTTTCAGGAAGTGGGGAAATTCAAAAGCATTGGAGAATAGAATACAAGTCTAGGTTAAGGAGTTAGACGGTGCAATAGTACTAAGTGCAGCAGTTCCATTAGTTAGATAACACAGGGTATGATTATAAATGCAAATATTACAAGATCACAAAGTAAATATTAACATTAAAAAAAACCCAAACCATTACACAATACTTCTACACAGTTTTGCTTTTCTACCCAGTAAAAGATCGATAAGCTTTGCCTTCCATTAAGAGACAAAAAGCAAATAAAAGTTGAAATTGTACTAGACATATATATAAACAAGTTCAGAACATAACTAAAACTACAAAAGTTTGATTTTCAACTGTTATCTCTTTACAGAAAGAGGAAGCAACATACCTTGTTAAATATAAGCAGACTTTAGAAAACGCATTTTCATCAATATACTCTTCTAGCATATCAAGACGTTCAATTTCCATGAGAAGGTCACATGCTTCATGTTCAGCATTGTGAGCCATATTATAGGGAACCACTGCTTTTACCAGATTGAGCAATACCTCATGTTGAGCTTTATCATTCTCATCTATCTCCTGCCATTCTTTTGCAACTTCACCAGCCAAATGCCTAGAAGAGGATAATTTTAATGTCAAATATACATCCTTATTAACAAAGAGACTGCAGATAAAAGAAAACTCTACATACAAGATTTGAAAAAAAATCAAGAAGAGTTTTCTTGATTTATTTTCTTTTAACATTATTGCCAAAGCAAAACTTCCAATAAACATAGTTCTAATTTAGATATATAATGACTATTCAGGCAAGAAGTACTCTTGATTTCAGTCTGCAATATCTTGGTATTTAGTTAGTCTTCCTACCATCGTTTCCTTGAGTAATTTTACTTATAGTTGAACCACAGAATAGACTAAAAGTACAAATTCACAGTAAAAATTTCAAATATATTACGTAATGGTGCTAGTGAACCATGGTGACATTCTGCAGACTGCAGACAATACTTCTAAATACCTCTTTTGAATTACTCTCATTGCAATCTGCAGCATGCAATTTCCCTTTAAGCAATGTTCTTTTAAATCAACTTAATGATCTACAGATTTCATGATTATCTCAAGAATTTGGCAGACCAAGCAGGTACAGTACCTTTAAGCTGATAAAGGTTATCACCATGCTGAACCGAAACAGGAGAGGGAACTCCAAGCCATGCTGAAATGCCAAGGGATGAGGACCCCTGTACTCAGCATCTTGTTAGCAAAAGTGCACCTGCTAGAGAACAAAATTGAGGACCTGAGGGCAAGATTGCCGTATCAGAGAGAAATGAGGGATTATTCTGTTCCATGTCTGAGTGAGCTGTGGCTTACTCTGGGCATGCCAGGTACAGCAATTAAACCAGAAGGCTTTTCAATTTTCCATATAGACTGAACTGCTGATATGGAAAAGGCAAAAGATTGAAGTGTGTGTTCATGATAAATTCTTGGTGGTCCTCAGATATGGCAATTTTGTTAAACTTGTGTTCCCTGACCTTGAACACCTAACTATCAAATGCTGACCGTTCTATTTACCAAGGGCATTTCTCCTCCACGATCCTGATATGCAGTTTACGCACCCCAGCGGCTGACTATAATCAAGCACTTGAAATATTGCACAATGCCGTTTCCAAACAAGAAAACAGCCCATCCCGATGCATTTCAAATCATAGTTGGGGACTTCAAACAGGCTTGTCTGAAGAAATCCCTGGTCAATCACCATCAATATATAACCTGTAGCACCAGATGTACAGATAGAGGCTAAAGAACAAAACTCCAGAGTTAAGGACAACAGAGTTGGTTGCAGCTACAGGATTGCTTCAAGTCAGTGGACTGAGCTGTTCAAAGGCTCATCTGTGGATCTGAATGAATATATGTTTGTAACAGATTTTATTAAAATGTTGTCGATGACAGCGCCCCCACAAAATCATTTAGTCTTCCCCAATCAGAAGCCCTGGATGAACCATGAAACCATAATCTGTGGAGGGCCAGATCAGAGGCATACAAGTCTGGTGACTAAGAAAGTTACATGTGGTCCAGGAACGATCTCTGGAAAGTCATCTCACGGGCAAAGCAGCAATTCCAGATCAAACTTGAATCAACAGCTCGACAGTTGGCAGGGCTTGAATACCATCACCTCTTATCAAGTTAAATCAAGCGATGTAGGCAGCAGCAGGGCATTGCTTCCAGATGAGCTCAATGCCTTCTATGTTCATGTTGGCCATGAAAACATGGAGGAAACATCATTAACTCCCACAGTCCCCAATGATTCTGTGATTTCAGTCTGAGGTCAACGTGCGAGCAACCTTCAAGAGGGTGAATCCATGGATAGCATCCAACCCAGATGATGTACCTGGCAGAGTAATAAAGACCTGTGCTGATCAACTGCGTGTAGCGTTCACCAATATCCTTAACCTTTAGCATTGGCATTCTGAGGTACCCACTTGCTTTAAGCAATTATACCATTGCCCAAGAAGAACGTGGTAATTTGACTCAATGACTATTGCCCAGTAGCAGTTACATCCACAGTGATGAAATGTTTTGAGAGGCTGGTGATGAAACATATCAACTCATGCCTGAGAAGAGACTTAGATCCACATCAATTTGCCTACCGGAGTAACAAGTCCACGGCAGATGCCATCTCGTTGGCTCTACACTCAATCATGGAATGGCTGGACAGCAAAGAAGCATACATCAGGGTGCTCTTTATTATCTACAGCTCAGCATTCAACACCATTATCCACTCAAAACTAATCAATAAGCTCCAAGGCCCTCCTTGCAATTGAATCTTAGATTTATTTACTTGTAGACCTCAGTCATTTTGGACTGGCAACATGTCCCCTACAATTGCCATCAGCACAAGTGAACCTCAAGATTATGTGCTTAACCCCCTGCTCTACATTTATGACTGTGTGGCTAAACACAGCTCCAATGCCATATTATAGTTTGCTGATGATACCACCACTGTCATAGGCTGAATCAAAGGTGATGATGAATCAGCATATAGCAGTGAGACTGAAAATCTGGCTCACTCAATGTCAGCAAAACCAAGTAGTGGATTATTGACTTCAGGGGAAAGAAGCCACATGTCCCGGAGCCAGACCTCATTGGAGGAGCAGAGATGGAGAGGGTCAACAACTTTAAATTCCTCAGTGTTATCATTTCAGAGGACCTGTCCTGGGCCCAGCACATAAGTGCAATTATAAAGAAAGCATGGCTACACCTCTACTTCTTTGGGAGTTTGCAAATATTCAGTATAACATTTACAACTTTGACAAACTTTTATAGGTGTGTGGTGGAGAGTATATTGACTGATTGCATCACAGCCTGGAATTGAAACACCGATGCCCCAGAACGGAAAAACTTACAAAAAGTGTAGTGGATACGGTCCACTCCATCACAGGTAATGCCCTCCCCACATCTGCACAAAGCGCTGTTGCAGGAAAGCAGCATTTATCATCAGGGGCCGCCATGACACGGGATACGCTTTCTTCTCACCGCTGCCATCAGTAAGGCGGAACAGGAGCCCCAGGACTTCTACTACCAGGTTCAGGAACGATCGATACCCCTCAGCCATCAGGCTCTTGAACCAAAGTGAATAACTTCATTTGCCCCATGAATAAAATGTTCCCACAACCTATAGTCCCATTTTCAAGGACTCTTTACTTCATGTTCCCAATATTTATTGTTTATTTACTTATTATTATTGTTTCTTTTTGTATTTGCAGTTTGTAGTCTTTCACACACTGGTAGAACGCCCAGGTTGGTGCAGTCTTTCATTCATTCTGTTATGGGTATTCTTTTATGTATTTATTGAGTATGCAAAATCTCAGGGCTGACATAAAAGTACTTTGATAAGAAATTCATTTTGAACTTTGAACACGCATAAAAAAATGCTGGAGGCACATTCTATGGAGGGAAATGGACAGACTTGAAACATCAAATGCCCATTTCGCTCTGTAGGTTCTTCCTGACCCACTGAATTCCTCCAGATTCCAGCACCTGCAGTCTCGTGTCTCAAAGCAGTCTTGGATTTATACAGCACAAGACTCAGAGTGCTAGCATATGCAAAGCAATCAACTAAAGCCTACTGAGTCTATGCCAATAATTTTCTCACAAGTCACTTAATTTATTGTCTTTCAGCTAATTCTCCATACGATTTAATAATCCTTTTGTTCATGTAATTAAATTGTTTGGTCAAATATTCATGGGCTCTAGCAAACAATATCACAACATCTAAACAAGAAAACAATCACAAATTTTACTAAACATACCTGACATATTCATGCCCCCAAGAAGCTAGTTCTTCTTGAGATCCTAGAAGCCTGTATTTAAGACATTCTCGCTCTCCACTCATGGTCATGGCTAATACTGACACAATGTCAGCACAGAATCGCTGCAAAAGAAAAAAAAGATCTTTACTACAGTGAATATTATCACTTTTCACTTGGAATTTACTGTTAAAAGAAACTCCTGAAATAAGATACATTTGTTAATCTCTGGGGTTGCATCAATTCCAAAATGGGTACAGCTCCAAAGCATTAAAATGCTTCCATTTGAGATAATGCCCTTTAAACCCAGCTGGTAAAAGAAAGCAGGTGGAGAATAAACACACTGCTGATGAGGTGAATTGGAAATAAAAATACCCAGGTGCTGGAAACACCCAGCAGATGATACTGTGGTTATAGAGAGAGAAAAATGGGTTAATACAAGAGATTTATAATTTTAGGGCAGGATTGGACAATTCCGATATAAACAGTAAACACTGTCTGCATACATTAGAATTCCCAAGGCTGTAACTTATCTAGACAGATCAAAGGGTGGCTCCATAAGCTTGCACCGGACCCCACTGCAACAGTGCAGATGGCTATGGATAAATGCCAGTGGAAGTGAGATACAGAATTAAAGTGATAGTTATTGGAAGATCAGGGTTGTCCCTTGCGAAAGAATGGAAATGCTCTGTAGCAAAGTTAACGGTGAAGGACAAGGCAAGATAACAATTACATAACACTATTACAACAAAGCCAAATGTAAGCATGAGAAAAGCACTATTTCTGTCAGGATATGTTGCAGCCTTCTGGACGCAAAAGCAAATACTTAATTTTGGGCAACCTATACTTATTTGTTTCAGAATTGGTCACTGCTGCCTGTCATAATTACGGCTCAACTTTTTTTTTTATTAATCTGGTCTGGCTTGCTGGGCATGTCCAAATGTCTTTCTATTAGCAACACATTATTCAGACACAGATACATAATCTGATCCCAAGTACCATTCTCACTCTGGTGGAAGTGCTGCTTGGCATGTAATCAGGATACTTATTACATGAGATTGGACATTGGCAAGACTAATTTGGAATACCGTGTGCCATTCTGGTTGACCTGCTGTGGAAAAGATATTAAGCTAAAAATGGTGCAGAAAAGATTTACTAGAATGTTACTGGAACTGCAGGACTTGAGCTACAAGGACAGACTGGATAGGCTGGGATTTCTACACTCTTGGGCAAGGGAGACCGAGGGGTGAGCTTGAAGGCTTATAAAATCATGAAAGGCATAGATAAGGTGAACGGCCACTGTCTTTTCCCTCCCAAGGATAAGGAAGTCTAAAACTAGGAGGCATCGGTTTAAGGTGAGAGGGGAAAGATTTTTTTTTAAAACAGGGATCCAAGGGAGAAACTCTTTATTTCTCATGCAAAAATCTTTTGTCATACTTCATCAAATGATCACATTCATCCACCTCAATACAACCTGTGCATATCACACGTTCCTGATCAGTGAATAATATTTAAAAACATTTGTTAATTTCCTGCTCTGGTGGAACTAATCCTTTTACTTTGAGGATCACCTGTTTCCCTATCTTAGCATCATCTAGTTGACTCTTCATTGTAAAAATAATCCAGAATAGCACAAACTACTTTAATTTCCTAACAATTCTGATAATTTCATTATTTTTATACACCTTTTAAAGCACAAATTCCAACCAGTTCTTTTGTCTGCTGTATTTATAAGCACTTGCATTTTTCACAATTTCACTTTTCACTGCTGATAGACTCTGTCTCTGCTCACACCTTGAAATCCTGAGATCTCATCATTGCTTACAGATCACCTTCTTATCCGCTACATGTGTAAATCTCATCATCACTGAAGTGGACCTGCATTGACTCCTGGAGTTCCCTCTCTCATCTAACCAACACTCTGCATTTTGTTCACCGACCAGCTTACCTAACTGAGCAGTACATTTCCTCTAATGCCATATATTTGAAATACAAAGTATACTCAGTGGCTACTCTATTAGGTATACCTGCTCCATAATGAAAAATCTATCAGCCAAACATGTGGCAGCAGCTTTATGCATAAAGCCTGCAGACATGGTCAACAGATTCGGCTGTTGATTAGACAAAGCATCAGAATGGGGAAGAAATGTGATCTAAGTGACTTTGACTGTGGAATGATTGTTGGTGCCAGATGGAATTGTTTTGAGTATTTCAAAAATTGCTGATCTCCTGGGATTTCTACACACAGCAGTCTCTAGAGTTTATAGAGAATGGTACGAAAAACAAAACAAAAACAATGAATTGCAGTTCTGTTTCCAAAAATACCTTGTTAATGAGAGAGGTCAGAGGAGAATGGCCATACTGTTTGAAGCTGACAGGAAGGCAACAATAACTCAAAAAACCACATATTACAACAGTGGTGTGCAGAAGAGAATCTCTGAATGCATAAATCTCTGAATGAAGTGGATGGACTGCAGCAGAACATACACTCATTGGCCACTCTATTAGATACAGGAAGTACCTAATAAGGTGGCCAATGAGTGCATATTGTGTTAAGAAATATCAACTGCCTCCAAAAAATCCATGTGGATATTAACTGCAAATGCTTTGTCAGTTCTAGTCAACATACAAGAGCTGCACAAAGATTGAGAACTGAAAGGTTACCTTCAACATAAACATTTTAGGATGCTATTTCTGACTGTAGGAGTAATCTGAAACTGTATAAAAAGAGCAAAACATGACTGAAATGATTCAAATGTGAAATCGAGAATTTGGGAGGGTATAAAACTTCCAATTATTGATGAGAAATACGCAGACAGAAATAAATAAACCAACTAAAAATGTCCATGTTACCTTTTCCTTCAAGAAACTGTTGAAAACTATCTGAAGCATATAAAATACTTCAAATTTGTAAATAATTACTTCACAATAGTTCTATTGAAAGCTACTAGATTTACAATGCCAGCTGTGAATAGGCACATCTGGCCGCACTACCCAGCAACCCCTAATTTAACCCTAGTCTAATCGGGGGGTAATTTACAATGATTAATAAACCTACTAACTGGTATGTCTTTGGATTATGGGAGGAAACTGAAGGACCTAGAGAAAAATCCACGTATTCTACGGAAGGATGTACAATCTCCTTACAGAGGACACTGGGATTGAACTCCAATGTTTTGAACTGTAGTAGCACTGGGCTAACTGCTACGCTACCGTAGCACCCTTTATGCCTTTTCAAGCTTAACATTTTGTTTATAACTTAAAATATCATGGAATTAAAAGATTGCAGAAGTTGAATAGCTATTATGGGGATCCTCAGGAGATACAATTTGATAATGGGTCTCCATTTTTGGGATAGGCTGTGAAAGACTGGGCTCAGTAAAGGCATTCATTAGGTGTACTATATACCCAAGCACAAGGGGTGATAGAAAGGATAAATGGACTTACAAAACAACAGGTTCATTTATTGACACCAACTGACAACTTACAAGGGTGGCTGACTGTATTATCCCAAGCCTTGCACAACCTGAATAACAGACTTTTGTCCCACTGATCACCGATGACCAGGATGATTAAATGTAACCGAAAACTGAAGGAGGAAACAGGCACTGAAGGAAGAGCTCCCACTGTAAAAAGAAAAGTATGGGTGCACATTCCAAATTCTCCAGTTAGCAAGGAGAAGATTGTAGTAACACTTACTGGGCATCAGTCCAAGGAAAAGATCAACTGGTGTGCTTAAACAGGAAGAAAATGACCAAATGAGAACAATTTAAAATTTTGGTAAAACTGCTAATAATAGACATTGTTTACTCCCAGGTGAAAATGACAGCCCTGGAATTAATTCTGTGAATAGCATGGACCTTCACAAGTAGAGGTCACTGTCTGGATATGTGGGAAAAACATACAAAGACCCAGTATAGAAGATGTTCTCCACTCCAACAATACACACACGTGAAATTTAATCATGATTAACTGCGATCAGATTCGCATTACTCAAAATAATGGATGGGACTCAGGAATAAATAGAGGTAGTGAACTAATCGTATTAGCTATTCTTAGAGTGCAGTTCATTTTAATTCACTGCTTATATGGAATTCATATTATAATCTCATCGCTTAAATAATTATAATAATTCTAGTTAACTTGTATTTACTGTAAATTTTCTATAAAGTACTAATGTGGAATTAAGGGGTAGTGTAAGAAAAGAGTTAAATGCGATTTCTCACTGGTATACGCTGAAATAAAAATTGAAGACTGTGAGACAAAATTGTAAATCCTTGGAGTGTGATTATTTCGATAAAATACAAGAGAATCAGTCCACAACAATCCTTTGAGGAATTTAAGGAAATATAGGTCTATAGCCATAATAGTGGAAAAAGGTGAAAAACATCTGTCTGGGGAAGGTAAGATTATTGTGTAGGTACTAAATGCATGAGAAGGTACCAGTGTAAGGGGTTTGGAAGGATATAAAAAGGGACAAGTCCTTTGTGCTAGGGC
Organism: Hemitrygon akajei; assembly: GCF_048418815.1. Classification (NCBI taxonomy): domain Eukaryota; kingdom Metazoa; phylum Chordata; class Chondrichthyes; order Myliobatiformes; family Dasyatidae; genus Hemitrygon; species Hemitrygon akajei. Next base: position 164,227,968 of record NC_133126.1, read on the forward strand.
AGAGTTTTCCCTTAGGCTTGGTAATGACCAGGACTTGTGTCCATGCTGGAGATGGAGAAGATAGAAACAAGTATGTTCTTCCTTAGAAGGTTGGCGTCATTCAATGTCTGTAGTGAGATGCTGAAGATGTTCTATAGATCAGTTGTGGAGAGCGCCCTCTTCTTTGTGGTGGCGTGTTGGGGAGGAAGCATTAAGAAGAGGGACGCCTCACGTCTTAATAAGCTGGTAAGGAAGGCGGGCTCTGTCGTGGGCAAAGTACTGGAGAGTTTAACATCGGTAGCTGAGCGAAGGGCGCTGAGTAGGCTACGGTCAATTATGGAAAACTCTGAACATCCTCTACATAGCACCATCCAGAGACAGAGAAGCAGTTTCAGCGACAGGTTACTATCGATGCAATGCTCCTCAGACAGGATGAAGAGGTCAATACTCCCCAATGCCATTAGGCTTTACAATTCAACCGCCAGGACTTAAGAACTTTTTAAAAGCTATTATTAATGCTTTTTGAGATAGTGATTTAGATGCATATCATATTTTTTACTGAGTTAAGTATTGTATGTAATTAGTTTTGCTACAACAAGTGTATGGGACATTGGAAAAAATGTTGAATTTCCCCATGGGGATGAATAAAGTATCTATCTATCTAGAGGGTAAGGGGGGTGGGGGGGAGAGAGAAGGGACACACATGAAAATTTGTTAGGTATTGTCCAGATCAAATCCAAATCAACTACCGTAGATTCCGGATTTTAAGCCGCTACTTTTTCCCCACATTTTGAACAGCTTTGAACTTTGCGGCCAATAATCCGAAGCGGCTAATGCATGATTTTTTTCATGCCGCCTCGTAAACATTTTGCCTCATAACAGTAGACCAATAAAATTGATGAGTAGTTCACAGAGGTCCAATGAAATTGTACGATAAATCAAGCGCACTTTCACAATTAAATTATTGTAAATCAGTCATTTGTACTCACCCTCATCAACATGGAAAACACTCGAAGCATTGTGCTGCCTACTTAGTTTAAACTATATTTGTTTTCTGTACTACATCGCGGGATGCTATGACGTCACACCCGGTTTCGCGGTGTCTTGTGGGAAAATGCCAGTTTGCGATAAACGGAAAGGAGGGGGGAGCGCATTACGCGAGCGGCTTTGGATCTGAGCGAACTCTGCTTTTAAATGCCGTTTGCGATAAACGGAAAGGAGGGGGGAGCGCATTACGCGAGCGGCTTTGGATCTGAGCGAACTCTGCTTTTAAATGCCGTTTGCGATAAACGGAAAGGAGGGGGGAGCGCATTACGCGAGCGGCTTTGGATCTGAGCGAAAACGCTGCTTTTAAGTTAAAGGTGATCAATAACTTTTCCTGGTAGGCTGCAATATATATATTTTTTTACCAGTCGTTAGGAGATATTGGAATGTTGTTCAGTAAAGAAGTATACGCAACGTATATTTAAAAGTAGCCGCGTACGGGCACGGTTCGAAAAAAAGCATTTGCAATATGTATTTGTTTTTGTTACCATATGGATTTAATTAAAAGTTAAAAAAATCCTCACGTGTAATATCTTTCTGTGTAAATATCTCATATTACAACGTGGGACACCTGCGGCCTAAAATCCGGTGCGGCCTAAAATCCGATGCGGCCTTTACAATTAAAAAATTGATTTTATTTCTAAAATTAGAGCCAGCGGCTTTTAATCAGGTGCGCTCTGTAGTCCGGAATCTACGGTAGATTATAAATATTAGTTTGTTTCCTGTAATCTTACTTGACAAACCATTTACTTGCATTTTTGTACTGCACGTTCCAAATTACTCTATTAAAAGTGATTTCTTGTGATTTAACATATGTACAGTGTCTCCTTGGTTTGTGAATACATACACCATTGCTTATTGATGAATCAGCAAAGAACAAAATGTATTTTTAAATAATTTTCAATACAACTACCTTAAAGTTACCTTATTTTCTCCTGATGGCATTTGTTCATAAATTTCTTTCAGCTTTTCATAATGTGGTCGTAGGAACTTGAGTGGCTTAGGAACAGATGTCATGGAAGTGGTTGAAGAACGAATTTGCCTTCGGAGCTCTTCCAGTGCAGCTCGATAAAGTTGAGTGTTTGGTTCCTAAGAATTAAAATCCCAAGAATACAATTTTACTCAAGGCATCTTATGAAATAGAAATTTTCAAAGCACCAGACAGGTTATACAGCTACAAGATACTGAAGTGTTTAGGATGAAGGTTGCATTTGCAAGGTTTACTTGGTCAAAAAAGGAATTACACAAATTGAATCTAAAGCTCAAAACCATCAAGTGTATCTTGCACGCTGAACTATTAGTGTTTAATATTTTATTATTTGCTGTATATTTATGTTTTCCAGAAGAGAAAATGAACACAATCGGCTTTTAGAACAGAAAGTGTACTTACACTCAGTCTTTCCACAAGCATCTCCAGCTCTTCTTGCAGCTGCTTATCCTCATCGGACTGAAAAATAGTTGACAATGAAAATTGGAAACTTGAAATAGTTACACAGTGTCCCATGAAAACGAAGCTCTGTTTTACACTATGTGAACATAATAGAAACTTGGGAAAACATCTTGAAAATGATTTTTGAATGTTTTTGATTCAGATTGAATATTGGTTTCCAAATATTAGGCTTACAGCAGTTAATCAGCAGGAACAGATTTAGATTTAGATTTATTTATCACACATACATCAAAACAGAGTGAAATGTGTCACTTGTGTTAACAGCTAGCACATCCAAGGATGCGCTCAGGGCAGCCTGCAGGTGTCACCACACGTTACATTGCCAAAATAACATGCACATGACGTTCCGCAGAATAAAAAGCAAAAACAAGACAAAATAATTTATTTTATTATTTTCTGGATATATAAAAGCAGTTATTGAAATTTGCATGATTTCAGAATGATCTAGTTGTTAATTAAGAACCATGCTTGAGCCACACAAGTTCAATTGCAAACAAGAGAAAATCTGTAGATGCTGGAAATCCAAGCAACACACACAAAATGCTGGAGGAACTCAGCAGGCCAGGCAGCATCTATAGAAAAAAGTACAGTCAACATTTCAGGCCAAGACTCTTTACCAAGTTTAAATGCAATCCATCTTTCAGCAGTACAAGTGAAAGTTTTCCTCCTCTAAAGCATTTGCAATGCAAAAAGTGAATGAACTCCCTATTACCCATGGCCTTGAACGTGAAATGCATAATAAATATGGAAATATGACACCAGCAACCAACGGCAATGTGCTGCACTTCACTTGTGTGTCTGTTGGGGTAATCTATTGCATCCGGTGCTCCTGGTGCGGCCTCCTCTACATCAGTGAGACCCGACGCAGATTGGGGGACTGCTTCATCAAGCACCTACGCTCCGTCCGCCACAACAGACAGGATCGCCCGGTTGCCACTCACTTCAACTCTCCTCCACATTCCCATTCGGGTATGCCCATACATGGCCTCCTCTACTGCCATGATGAGGCCAAACTTCGGTTGGAGGAACAACATCTCATATACTGTCTGGGTAGTCTCCAGCTCCTTGGTATGAACATCAAATTCTCCAACTTCCGGTAATTCCCTCCCTCTCCCTTTCCCCATCCCACTTTCACTCTGTCTCCTCTTCTAGCTGCCTATCACCTCTCATGACTCTGCCTTCTTCTACTACCCATAATGCTTTCCCCTTAAGACTCCTTCTTCACCTCTCCTGCCTATCCCCTCCCCCACCCCTTGATCTTTCCTCTGATTGGTTTTCCACCCTTCCCCCACTTTCTTTATAGGGCCCTTGCCCACTCCTTCTTTAGTCTTGACGAAGGGTCTCGACCCGAAACGCTGACTGCTTCTTTCAACGGATGCTGCCTGACCTGCTGAGTTCATCCAGCTTTTTTGTACATCTTGGCGATGTGCTGCAGACAGCTCACAAAATTTTCCCTATTTCTGCATAAATATGACCTAAAATGTGATTAAAATCTTCATGCGTCCAAAAACTAGATAAAGAGAACCCAGTTAAATAACACAAAACATTATACTTGTTAATTAATTTAGTGAGAAAAATGATCCAATAGTACATAGAACCATAGAACATTACAGCACAGAAACAGGCCTTTTGGTCCTTCTTGGCTGTGTCGAACCATTTTTCTGCATGTATTTGTTGGAAACAGTACGTGAACCTTTGCTTTCAGTGACCCTCTTGTACAGCAATAACTTCAACCAAATGTTTCTAATAACCGTTGATCAGTCCTACACATGGGCTTGGAGGAATTTTAGGCCATTCCTCCTTACAAAACTGCTTCAACTCTGAGGTGTTGGTGGACTTCCTTGCATGAACCTTTTGCTTCCGGTCCTTCCACAACATTTCTAAAGGATTAAGGTCAGGACTTTGACTTGGCCATTCCAAAACACGAATTTTCTTCTTTTAAAACAATTCTGTTGTTGATTTACTCTTGTCTTTCGGATTATTGTCGAGTTGCATCACCCAACTTCTATTAAGCTTCAGGTAATGGACTGCTACTCTGACATTCTCCTGTAAAATGTCCTGATACAATTTTGAATTCATTGTTCCCTCAACAATTGCAAACTGCCCAGGCCTTGAGGCAGCAAAGCAGCCCCAGACCATGATGCTTCTTCTAACCATGCTTCACAGTTGGATGAAATTTTGATCTGTAGTACCCTTTTTCCTCCAACCATTGCAGTGTGCATTTCTGCCAAAAAGTTCAACTTTTGTCTCACCTGTCCACAGAACATTGTCCCAGAAGCACTGGAGAACATGCAGGTGGTCTTTTGCAAACTTGAGACATGCAGCAAAGTTATTTTTGGAGACCAGTGGTTTCTTCCACGGTGCCCTTCCATGAACACCATTCCCGTTCAGTGCTTTTCTTATAGTGTACACATGAACAGAGACTTTAGAAAATTATAGAAATTTCTACAGGTCTTTTGCCATTACCCTTGGGTTCTTTTTCACCTCCTTCATCATTGCACATTGTGTTCTTAGTCTTTGCAGGATGCCCACTCCTAGGGAGAGTAGTAATAGCATTGAGTTTCCTACATTTGTAGACAATTCTCTTACCATGGACTGATGAACACTCAGGTCTTTAGAAATGCCTTTGTAACCTTTTCCAGCTTCATGCATCTCTACAATTCTTCTTCCAAGGTCCTCTGGAAGTTGTTTTGATTGCAGCGTGGGTTACATAAACAGATCTTTCTTGAGAAGAGCAGGCTCAGTCAGTAACCTGACTTGGTGCATCTTTTTTATAGGGCAGGACACCTCTACAACCCACACCTCCAATCTCATCCCTTTGTAAAAGGCATAACCCCAGAGGTTCACCTACTTTTTCCAACAAATACATGTAATATTGAATAATTTTTCTCAATAAATTAATGAACAAGTATAATGTTTTTATTGTTATTTATTTAATTATGTTCTCTTTATCTAGATTTAGGACTTGTTTTGTCATATTTATGCAGAAAAAGGGAAAATTCTACAGGGTTCATAAACTTTCTAGCACCACTGTAGATATTGTTCTTCTGATATACTTTTGAACTGCAATTGACTGCAGGGGATTTGGTGAATTAGAGTGTAGGTATGGCTGTGGCAGCCATTGACGGGTGGATGTTGATGGCGGAACAGGAACTCATGAGCAGCTCCATTACTGAGTGCCAATTAAGACATTCAGCCAGATTAAAATCATCAAGGATGAGACCAGAAAAAGAACAGGTACTCAGTGCTATCTGCCTGTTTGACCAGTCTCCCTCTCTTCCCACTACTAATGTCAAATGGGAGATGCAGGAGTCTTGTCCACGCTGCCAGGATCAGGAGCAGTTGTTGGCCTGCAGCCACAAGGCTCCTGGATGGACTTTACTTGCCTCAGTGCTGAACATGCTCTGCAGTCCATGTGAGAATGTGAAGAGGGTAAGGGGTTCGTGTAGAAGGGGTGGGTGAGGGGTAAGTGTAGCAAAATATGTAGACAGGACCAGGGAGAGGATACGTCATTGGGGAAGTGTAGGAGGACAGGGAACAGGTAACTAAAATAGAATGCCAGGCAGCATGCGGCAACCACAAAGGAGGGGAACCTTGCGACCACAAGACAATGTGTTCGGCAAAGTATTTTGAGCTATATACCTATTTTGAGTGTTTGCTTGCGACCATACCCATTCCAAGCATTACGCTTGCGTCTATGCTTATTCCGAGTATTTCACGTGCTTAGCTATGCAATAGCCAATCAATTGATGAATTTGAATCGGTAACCATATTTGCGAATGTAGTACCCTGCTTTTTGGTATAAGTATGACCTTTGTAAACTGACAAATTGGGAGTTGGCTACCTTACGCCCGAAGTGCGTGTGGCTGCGAACTCCTCTCTGAATAAAAACCGCTTCAGAGGTAATTTCGTGTCTCTGGTGTTTTTCCTCAACTGAACAGGTTAATAATTTCAGAGTGACACATGAATTTTTTTAAACTACTTGCACAGTTTGATGAAGGTGCTTCAGCACTGAACTGACTCTGCAGCTGTGGCCTGCAACCATCAGCACTTGCCGCAGCACTGAACTGGCTCTGTGGCTATGGCCTGCAGCCATCGGACTTCTGGACCAACTTTACTCGCCCGAATGTTGAACTGATTCCATGGCTGTGGACTCATTCTTGGGTACTCTGGTTGATACTGTGTGTTATTTGTTTACTTTTTTATTGGTAGCACGATTTGTTCTTTTTTCTTCACACATTGCGTGTTTGGCAGTCTTTGTAGTGTGGGGATTTTTAAAAAATGGGTTCTATTATGTTTCTTCGTTTTGTGACTTCCTGCAAGAAGACAAATCTCAAGGTTGTATACACAATACACTTCGATAATAAATGTACTTGGAGATAACTATACGATATGAAATATAAACCAGCCTTTGCTTTCTCAACATTAGTTTTTTTCCCCTCCCGTGATAAAGTATGTAAAGGGTTAACACGGTCAGTTAAACATAGCAACCTGTTTTTCTGCAAGAAACCGCTGATGGATCAACAGATGTGTTAATCTTGCTATTCAATGTTGAGCAATATTTCTTCGTGTAGTCAGGCAGTTAGTGTTTCAAGGTCCTTGTCTCTTTTTGCAGTCATGCACTTAGATCAGGTCAGCTCTGGCCTGACCTATGTATGTGAACAACTACATCTGTTCTGTAATTTGTCTCTCTGTACTGTCATGCACATAAGTAAGTCCGGCTCCGGCTCCTGCGCACGTGCATGCGTGTGTATGAGCAACTAAATCTATCCTGCAAGAGGAACTGCCAGTTAGTTGGTGGACCGAGCAGGAACAGTCACTGACTGTTCCCGTTTGAGCGACTAACCGAAGTGCTCCTGAGGCTTTGAATAAAGGGTTTATACTTATACGCTCTCCAAGTGAGTTTATCTGGATTCGACTTCCACATTTGTCACTGCGAGCAGGACACCAACATAGGGACTGTGACACAGAGGCAGGCTGAGTGAGCGACAGACGGAACATCCTATCTATGGGGACCGATTGGGCCTGCAAAGACAAACTGTCTTTGTCATTCCCTACAATACTGGTGTGAGTTTCTGCCCCTCACCAGGACCTCAACTGGACCTGGATCAAATCTGCCGAGAGACTGTTTGAAAATTGGACAACTGACAGGTGTTGGGTAAAGTTAAAATCAGGTAAGAGTTAAAGTTGAGTAAAGAAAAACCAGGAGAATTGAGCAGTAGACACCGTGTCTGGTTAAAAAAAAGGATAAAAACCATACAATTGGACAGGTGGCACATGTCAGGTAAAACTCAGAGTCTAAGAATTAAAGTCAGGTAAAGGAAGTAGGAAAATTAAACAGTAGATACCATGTGCAGGTATCGGGTAAAAATTAAAGTCAGATAAGAATCAAGGTCTGGTAAAGAAATCAGGAGAATTGAGCAGTAGACGCTGTGCCTGGTAAAAAGACAAAAACATTATGATCTATCATGTCATAAAAATAGTACAGGAACTTCACTAGGCAAAAAGTATGAGTTGTTTCATGATAAAGAAAGAGATTTACATGTTTTAAGTGGTATTTTATGTAAGAAGCTGGGGGACAAAGTGTGGCCATGGGGAGGGACTTGGGATGTGACAAGCTGTGACCAAGCTGTAAAAATGGTCTGGAAAAAGAATTGTGGTAACAATTGGAAAGCCTTGATCGAGGAATAAAACAGGCCAAAAGCGACAAGTGCAGGGACAAATAGGAAATGAGATATGGTGTCCATGGATCATGTCTGGCTTACCAAGCCTGTTTGATGAAAGTGATCACAATAAAGATGGGCTAATAATAAGACCCGAGGACCTGAGATTTCTCTGGAGTTCTCTGACACTGTGGGAGGAAGGGTGAAACAGAGGGGAAGGGGGAGGACAAAGCCCCCATATCCAACCACCCCACGAGGTGATACTGAAAAATGGATATGCTCAATCTCCGAGAGAAGTCCCCCACCCGAACCCCATGGACAGTTACCTACCCTAATGATGCCAAATCCCGGGGGATGGGGGGAGAAAGATCAGCTGGTGGTTATCCCTGTCTATACCCCATGGAAGACACAAGAGATGATCATGATAATGAATCAAGCCCCTAACAGAAAAACCAGCACTTTTTGCACAATATGTGTGGAACACAATTCAGATGCGTAATGATATCCCCCAGGATCTTTTCGGTCTTCGTTGCATGATATTATCTGTGGACGAGGGATGGAAATAGAAGGCAGCACTGGGATACCAGCCTTAGCAAGAGGTGAGGGGGGTTGCCAAGTGCTAAGCGATGAGGATCAGACCAACCGGATAATCCAGGGATTGGAAAAGGCACTGCAACAGCCTGTTAATATCACCAAGGTACTAGAATGTAAGCTGAAACCCAGGGAATCAGGGTCAGATTACTGGGAGCACTTTGTATCATCCTACAAAGCTTATGTGGGGGACCTGATCTTCAATAATGGGAATACTTCCCCTCAATTTAATATGCTTCTGCTCCAATGTGTCCCTTTTGAGTTAGCCACGATGATTAAGACCAACAAAATGGACTTGCCAGATAATGACTGTAATTGGATGCAATGGGCCATAGTATACTACTGGGATCCCAGCACAGAGTCCAGATCCACCTCAAAGGGAGTTACAGTTAAGCATGAATTTGTCCAATGGGATGAGGGACACCGATAGGGTCAGATAATGGCCAGCATCGTGGCATACGCAGTAACCTTGAGACCAGGATTGGGATCAATTCCCCAATTGGCCTTACTCCCTGCATGATGTTCCATACAGCTCAGGACCCAGCCAGGTGATGGCAATAAGGGGACCACCCCAATGACCTTATCCCGGAGCGAAGAAATGGGCCACCCCAGCGAGCGCCCGTGTCCGGGGGAGCTCAGCTGGAGTGTGTTTTAACTGTGGCTGACAAGGACAGGAAGGCAAGTTGCCCCTGGGGACAGCAGAGATGTCCAAGGCCAAACCGGGCAGTCACCCCATTCTCCATGAACAATCCTTTTGCTAACTGACCCTTGAAAATGTTACCTATTGTGAGTAGCGGCCTGCAAGAGGAACCCAACATAAACCTTCAGCTAGCTGAAATTCAGCTTCCATTTATGATTGATACGAGGGCAACCACTTCCATCCTCGATCATGAGATAGTGTCGGAACATGGATTCTGGCTTTCTGGGGTCACCATTGCCCTCTTGGGGTTCAAGGGATCTGAACGAACATACCAATGGACATAACCCCAATGGGTGGAGTTTCAGGGAAGGCATTATATACCCTGGTAACTGTGGCTTCTAATATTACCCTACATCAGCCTGTAAATGTGCTCTCTTCCCACTCAGTAGTTGAGTTTTTGACCTCCCGACAGACGCAGCACCTCACCCAGGCACGACAACACTGCTATGAGACAGCCTTACTGAGTAATCCGCTGCTGACATTTTCTCAATGTTCCACATTAAACCCAGCCAATTTCCTAGCGTTGCCACCCCAGGTTACAAACGATTCTGAACATGATTGCGTGTTGTGAAATCAACTCCTCACTGCAGCCTGCGAAGACCTCACAGAACAACCCCTACAGGACCCCGACATAACCTTGTACGTCAATGGTAGTTCTTCTGTGTGCCCTCAAGGCCAGAGATGTCTGGCTATGCTGTGGTCACAGATGACATGGTGCTTGAGCAGGCAGCCTTTCAACCAGCCGTATCAGCAGTAAAAGCTGAGTTATTTGCCCTCACTCGTGCTTGCATCCTCCCCGCCAACAAACGTGCAGACATCTACACCGATTCTCAATACGCCTTCACGGTAGCTCATGACTATGTCACGCTTTGGGAATGGTGGGGCTTCTCACCTCCTCAGGACATCCTTCCTATTAGCAATGCTGCATTTGTACAGAATCTCCTCACTGCCTTGCAACTTCCAAAAACATTGGCCATTATGAAATGCTCTGCTCCTACCCACTAGACTGATAAAATCTCCACCTGTAACGCCACAGCTGATGAGGTTGCCAAAGCTGCAGCCCAGACACTCGAAACTACAGTCCCATTGGGGCCGCCAAAACCCCCTGCACTCTCACACAGCACGGGTATGCCAGACATACGTTTCAGGGGGGCACCCCTGAGGAGAATGGTCACAGATGGGCTGTAAGGAAGGTCCTGTGACAGACAGGCCTCTGGTATACCCCTGTGGCACAGGTCTACATCCCTACCCAATTTCTACCAATCCTCCTTGATTATATTCATACTTGTACTCACCTCGGAAAGGAGGGAATCGTAAACAGTTTGCTGCAAACATGGTGGCATCCAAAACTGTAGCAAGCAGCAGCAAAGAGGTCAAAAGCATTTTTAATATGCTGCAAGAACAATGTGGGAAAGGGGACACCCTGTGTGTCAGGTGCCACTCCCTACCTGGAGGCCCCTTCTCATGCTTACAAATTGATTTTTCACTTTAATTGCTGAGTGATCATAGATGTGTTTAGTAGATGGATTGAGGCGATTCCTGCCACAAATAATACAGCCCTGACAGCAGCTAAAATATTGTCACAAGAAGTAATCCCCCAGTATGGGCTACCGGAAATATTGAGTTCAGATAATGGTCTCCACTTTGTAGCAAAATTAAATGAGGAAATCTGCAATGCCTTATCCATTAAACAACAATTCCATTGCTCTCACCATCCCCAGGCTGCAGGTATAATGGAAAGGGCAAACAGTACGTTAAAAACCAAATTGGCAAAACTCATGGAAGAGACAGGCCTTAAATGGTTAAAAGTATTGCCCTTAGCATTATTCCACCCACCCCCCAAAAAAAACTCGGTTGTCACCAGCTGAAATCATCTTCAGGAAGCCCCCAAGGACTCCACGGGGTTCTGCGCGGCCTCCCACTCTTGATATAAATGGGCTACCTAACTAAGACTCTCTGAGTCTTACATTCACAGGTACGCCAGGCATACAAGGAGGAAGATGATATGATAAGGTGACTACCCCAACATCATACCCAGGGACTATGTACTAATTAAGAATTCAAGCTGTAGCAAACTAGAACAACGATGAAAGGGGCCATTCCAAGTACTGCTCATCTGCTCATAACACCTGGGGTAGTGAAGTTCAGAACTGCAAGGGGACCCCAAGCGATTGCAAATGTCAGTGTTTTGAAGGGTGGTACCTCAGGTCCCTGTTGTATATTACTTCCTCCTCTGAAGCATCTTGGCCACACCTATGCATCACGCCAGGGTGGCAAATACAACTTGCCACTGCAGCCGCCAGGGGAAACTTTTTTCCTGGGGAACAGCACTTGTAACACCTTTAATTACAATGTTATTGGCAGGCTTCTCCCTTTGACTGTTCCTGTCTGAGCGACTAACCAAAGTGCCCAGGAGGCTTTAGGTAAAGGGTTTATACTTATACAGTCTCTGAGTGAGTTTATCCAGATTCTACTTACACACCAGTCAAATTATCCTACAGTTCACAATCTCATATGACTACATGGTCCTGGCTCTTCTTACGCAATGCCACAGGAGACCAACAAGAGTTCTAGTTAAATTATCTTTGATCTGTATTTTAAATCACATTCAAGACTTTGCTATAAATCTACCCAAGACAACAGATGGAACAGCTCCATTCTCTCTTATTTTTCAAGTACAGCACATTCCACTAAATTGGGTCAATGTTGAATCAGAGCAGCCCCTTATTTGGAACAACTCAAAGAACAAAGACCAAGTTGAGAAAATAGCCAGGATTCCCTTCACAAACACAAGAAAATCTGCAAATGTTGGAAAACAAAGGCAACACACAAAATGCTGAAGGAACTCAGCAGGCCAGGCAGCATCCATGGAAAAGAGTATCCAGTCAATGTTCTGGGCCAAGACCCTTCTTCAGGACTGGAAAGGAAGGGGAGAAGTCGGCTTCAAAGGGGAGGACTTCCTTTGTTTATTTGGGACACTATTCCGTTTAACAAGGGCAAGAGACTATTGCTGAACAGTTCCTAACCAACATCAGTTGCGCACACTAGCACGGCCATTAAGACACTATACTGTACTTAGAGCATTCAGTTTTTAAAACAGCGTCAGTTGCATGTGCTTGTGTTTAAAAAGAAGTGAGTTTTGTCACTGTCAGTTGGAGAGAAGTTCAAGTTTAATAGTCATTCAACCATACATGGATATCCATGAAAACAGTCAAACAGAACAGCATTGCCTCGGAGCAAGATGCAACACATCATTCTCTGCAACTTCTGCCATCCCTCAATGGACACCAAACACATCTTTACCTCCCCCTCACTCTCCACAGGGATCGCACCCTCTATAATTCCCTCGTCCATCCGTCCCTCCTGTTATGACCTCAGCCCCCTCCTTTGTGAGAATCGCAAGAGCCCTAGTCAAGGGGGGGGGGGGGGTCAACTGACCCAAGAGGGGGAGAGACGTGCTGAATAGACACAGGTAATGGGAGAGAGGGAGACGTGCGGAAGACCACGTTCTCCCGAGAAGCAGAATAAAGTGACTCTGACTATTGTCTCATGAAGACCACGTGTAAAGCCCTAGGGCAACGTGGGCTGGGTGATGGGGGAAAGATTGCCTCACCCCCCACCCTGATTGACATCTACAACCCTGCCAGTCCAGATAAAAGGTGGGCTGCCGAGGCGGGGCGCCAGACGCACCAGAAGACACGCTAGAAATCCTGTGACAGCGTTTTGATAGCGACAGCCGGTGGTGGGGTTCGTGTGCGTCTTTTCCTTGCCTGGGATTGGCGACCCCACAACGGAAGAACGGCTTAGCTACAGGGGAGGCCACAGATGAGCGTTCATTCCCCCAACGAGGCTCCGACAAACCGAACTCCTCCAGGTTGGAAAACCGGTCGGGTAACTGTTTCATCCCATCTCTCTCTCTCTTTCTAACAAAAGTGCACCAACGCGACACCACAACCGACGGCAGCTGGTGGAACTGCAGTGACTGCAAAAGACTTTTAGATATCCAGCAAACAATATATATCTACATTACCCCTAGACAACGATAGAGCTTATTTCTGATTGATTATTACTATACCTGTGCTTTAGATTGAGTTGTGACGACGTATATGATCTGAATGTTTTGTAGTAACCATATGTTTGTGCAGCTTTATAAATAAAAACGTTTGAAAATAGTAGCACCAGGCTTCAGCGGACCTATCTATCTTTGCTGGTAAGTCACCCGGTTACTGGGGAACGTAACACTCCCCACTTATCTCCCTCCTGGCATGCATTTCTGCAACTGAGATAAATGCTACACCTGCCCATTCACCTCCTCCCTCACCTCCATCTGCAGCCCCAAACAGTCCTTCCAGGTGAGACAACATATGACCTGCGAATCTTTTGGGGTCGTCTACTGTATCCAGAGCTCTCAATGCGGCCTCCTCTACATTGGTGAGACCCAACTTTAATTGGCTGTTTTCATGGATATTCATAACTATTACACTTGAACTTCTAGCCAACTAACAGTGACAAAATTCATTTCTTCGTTCTGTCCATGAAAAGCAGAATTTCCCAGTGGCCAAACATTTTAATTCCTACCCCAATTCTTCTACCATGATGAGGCTACTACCAGGGTGGAGGAGAAATACCTCATTCCGTCTTCAACCTGCTGGCACGATCATTGATTTCTCCTTCCAGTAATTTTTCCCCCTCCCCTTCTTTTCCCCACTTTGGCCTCTTACGTCTCCTGCTCTATTCCAATTACCTCCTCCTGGTGCCCCTCCTCCTTCCCTTTCTTCCATGGTCCACTCTCCTCTCCTTTCAGATTCCTTCTTCTCTAGCCCCTTGCCTTCCCCACCCATCTGACAAGAGGAATTCTATAGCAACACACCACAAAATGTTGGAGGAACTCAGGAGGTCAGGCAACATCAATGGAAATGAACAAACAGTCGCTGTTTTGGGCAGAGATCCTTCTTCAGGACTGGACAGGAAGGGGGAAGATGTCCTAACAAAAAAGTGGTGGTGGTGGTGATGGTGTCAGAGTTTAGCTAAGAAATAGGTGAAGCCAGGTGGGTAGGGAAGATAAAGGGTTGGGGAGGAAAGGAAGGAGAAGATCCAGGGGGAGGTGATAGCAGGTTAGAAGAGGTAAAAGGCCAGAGTGGGGAAATGTACCGGGGGGGGGGGTGGGGGGAGAGGAAGAGAATTTTTTTTAAACTGGAAGGAGAAACTGATATTAATGCCATCAGGTTGGAGGCTACTCAGACAGAATACAAGGTGGTTTCATGTCAGAACAGAAATGGGAATGGAAATTAAAATGTTTCGCCACTTGAAGTTCCACTTTTGGCGGATATAGCGGAGGTGCTCGATGAAGTGCTCCTCCAATTTACAACTGGTCTCACTAATGTAGAGGAGGCCATATTGGGAATACTGGACCCAATAAACAACACCAGCAGATTTGCAGTTGAAGTGTTGTCTCACCTGGAAGAACCCTGAATGGGCAGGTGCAGCATTTAGGCCGCTTACGGGGACAAGTGCCTGGAGGGAGATCAGTAGAGGGATGAATGTACAAGAGAATCATGAGAAAGTGATCCCTGTGGAAAGAGGAGGGTGAGGGAGAGGTAAAGATATGTTTTGTGGTAGGATCGTTTTGGAGATGGTGTAAGTTGCAGAGGACGATGGAGGATGAAGTGGAACTCTATCCTAGTTAAGGCGGCAGGAAGATGGGGTGAACACGGGTGTCAGGGAAACTGAGAAGATGCGGATGAGAGCAGCATCAATGGTGGAGGGGAAGCCCTGTTCTTTGAAGGAGGAGGACATCTCTGACACCTTGAAAAGGAAAGCATGATCCAGCAGATATGAAGGCACAGAGAAAAGGGAATAGCATTTTTACAGGAGTTAAGGCGGGAAGAGGTGTAGTCAAGATAACTGTGGGAATTGGTAGGTTTATTGAAGATATTAGTAGACAGTTTGTTTCCAGATATGGAGAAAGAGAGATCGAGAAAGTGGAGAGTTGTCAGAAATAGACCAAGTAAATTTAAAGACATGGTGGAATTTGGAGGCAAAGTTGATTAAATTGACAAGTTCAGCATTGGTGCTTGAAGCAACACCAATGCAGTCATCAATGTAGTGCAGAGAGAGTTGTGGAGCAATGAATGCATCAATTGCAAAAAAAAACACCATAGTTTTGTCACCATTCAGATTCTTGATACATCGGTTTTCCCTTTCATCACCATCACCCTAATTTTGGAAAACCACTTTACCAATTACTGATCCATTTTCTTTTCCAATCTTTAAACATGAAGCTTCTCCTTAAGAGCATGGGCAATTTTCCCACAAAACATTTTCAAACCACTCCAGAAAGATATTGGTGCAAAGTGTTAAAAAGGACCCACAAATCAAATGCACAAACACTCTATTTGTATCTGATAAACCCTCATTCTTCTGAAGTCATCTACAATCTTTGAGGTAGGTGACCACCATCTTTGTTCAGACTGTGCTATTCCTACCGGTCAGTCTTTCTTGGCAACATACTATAAATTCAAATACATTCATAAGTTCCAAATTACACTGAACTTTGTACTTATGGTTGCTTTTGTCCATTTGTTCTATTATTCCATTACTTGTCTCAATTGACTCTCCAAACACAGATCACAAAACATTTTTTGTAAACTTAGAAGGGAAAAAATTACTTTGACTGACAAAAATGAAAAAAACTGGAAATAACTATTTGTAGGAAGACATCACAAGTTACTGAAAAACAGACATATTTTTTGTACATAATGGCTAAACTTTAGGTACATTATGTTCTTAAATTTTTAATTCCTAGTAGGATTAAAAACAGTTAACTAGACCTTAGAAATTTCTCAAAAAGTGTTCAGGTTAGACCTAGAAGCATTATCTTAAGACCACTGTAAAATACTTTTCTTTAAAATCACCAAAGAATACTATGGATAAGAACACAAAATGCTGGCAGAACTCAGCAGGCCAGACATCTATGGGAGTACAGCATCCCATAGATGCTGTCTGGCCTGCTGAGTTTTGCCAGCATTTTGCGTTTTTATTTATTTCCAGCATCTGCAGATTCACTCGTGTTGCCAAAGAATACTATGGTTCTCCTTGGAAAGGGAATCAAAATATTCAAAATAATAAAATGCAAGAATGATGCCTGAAGTCTTGCACTGTCATGAGACAACAGAGTTAAGGGCTGAGAGTATGAACAGAGAAACAAAAACACTTAGACATGAATAACATGATTACATTTTTCTTGGAATACCTTGAATTCAGGTACAAAGAAATCTCATCATGGTGAAGGAGAGCAAGTATCTTGAAGAGCAACAGATTAGAACAGTTGGAATGAATCAGAATCAGGTTCAACATCACATCATGAAATTTGTTGTTTTGAGCAGCAGTACATTGCAATACATAAAATATATTACCATAAATATATATAAATTAACTAAACAGTGCATAAAGAAAAATAGTGAGGTACCCTTCATAGGTTCATTGTCCATTCAGAAAGCTGATGGTGGAGGGGAATAAGCTGTTCCTGAAACACTGAGTGCATGTCTTCAGGCTCCTGTACCTCCCCTTTGATGGTAGCAACGAGAAGAGGACAGGTCCTGGGTAATGAGGTCCTTAATGATGGATGCCACCTTTTTGAGGGATCACCTTATGAAGATGCCCTTGATGCTAGGGAGGCTAGTGCCTATGATGAAGTTGGTTGAGTTTGCACCTTTGTGCAGTTTCTTTCTATCCTGTGCAGTGGCCTCTCCATACCAGATGGTGATGCAACTACCGTAGATTCCGGACTACAGAGCGCACCTGATTAAAAGCCGCTGGCTCTAATTTTAGAAATAAAATCAATTTTTTACTTGTACAGGCCGCACCGGATTTTCGGCCGCAGGTGTCCCACATTGTAATATGAGATATTTACACAGAAAGATATTACACGTGAGGATTTTTTAACTTTTAATTAAATCCATATGGTAACAAACAAATATATATTGCAAATGCTTTTTTTCGAACCGTGCCTGTAATACGGCTACTTTTAAATATACATACGTATCGGTAACACAAATTACGTTGCATATACTTTTTTACTGAACAGCACGAACAACATTCCAATATCTCCTAGCGACTGGTAAAAATATATATACTGCAGCCTACCAGGAAAAGTTATTGATCGCCTTTAACTTAAAAGCAGCGTTTTCGCTCGGGTCTGATGTGCTTTTCTTCGAGTGTTTTCCATGTTGATGAGGGTGAGTACAAATGACTGATTTACAATAATTTAATTGTGAAAGTGCGCTTGATTTATCGTACAATTTCATTGGACCTCTGTGAACTACTCATCAATTTTATTGGTCTACTGTTACGAGGCAAAATGTTTACGAGGCGGCATGAAAAAAAACCATGTATTAGCCGCCCTGGATTAAAGGCCGCAGAGTTCAAAGCTGTTCAAAATGTGGGAAAAAAGTAGCGGCTTATAATCCGGAATCTACGGTACTTAAAATGCTCTCGATGGTACATCTACAAAAACGTGCGTGATTCTTTGGTGTATCATTCCAGAATAACTTTCACCAAAGTGTTGTAAATTTTATGTGACAAGTCCCTTAGCCCTCTTAACTTCTCCTATCCAAGTACTATGGCTTTTAAATGTTGCTAATTTGGTTGAAAACTCAGCCAACTCCATCATGGGCACCAGCCTCCCCAGCATCAAGGACATCTTCAAAAGATGATCCCCAAAAAGGTGGGACCCATCATTAAGAACCCCATCACGCAAGACATGCCCGTTTCTCATTGCTACCATCAAGGTAGTGGTACAGGAGCCTGAAGACACACATACAATGTTTTACAAACTGCTTCTTCCCTTCAGCCATCAGATATTTGAACAGACAAAAACTATCCATGAACATTACCCCACTATTTTTGCTCTTTTTATAAGCTACCTATTTGTTTTTTTATATATATTCTAATTCAGAGATTATGTATTGCACTGTACTGCTGCTGCAAAACAAATTTCACAAAAATGACATTAAAACTGTTTCTGATAACATACCCACCTCAATCTCCATTTCTAGCACTTGAATGCAAATAAGCATCACCCTATGTATAAAAAAGCTGCCCTTGATATCCCTTTAAATCTCCCACCTTCAATTTTAAAGTCTTTGCACTCCTATTTTTAGCACTCTCCCCTGGGAAAAAGACTACATACTTTCACCCTGTCTATGCCCCTCATTATTTTATACCTATTTCAGATCTGAATGAATACACGATGGTTGTAACAGACTTCATTAAAACAAATGTGTCCCCACTAAATCATTCAGTCTTCCCAATCAAAAGCCCTGGATGAACCATGATTTCCATAATCTGCTGAGAGCTGGTTCAGGGGCATTCAAGTCTGGAGACCAAGATAGTTATAACATCTCTAGAAAGCTATCTCACAGACAAAGTGGAAATTCTGGACCAAACTTGAATGAACGAGGGATGCTCGACAGTTGTGACAAGGCTTGAATGCTATCACTTATACAGTTAAATCAAGCGACATAGGAGACTGCAGGGCTTCACTTCCAGATGACCTCAAAGCCTTCTATGCTCTCTTTGACCATCAGAACAGGGAGGAACCACTGCAAACTCCCACATCCCCCGATGATCCTATGATTTCAGTCTCCGAAGCTTGTGGGCTTCCCAGGGGAGAGTGCTAAAAATAGGAGTGCAAAGACTTTAAAACTGAAGGTGGGAGATTTAAAGGGATATCAAGGGCAGCTTTTTTATACACAGGGTGATGCTTATTTGCATTCAGGTGCTAGCAACTTGTGGGCTGCCTTCCCGAGGGTGAATCCATGGAAAGCATCCGGACCTGACGGGGTATCTGGGCATGTACAAAAGACGTATGCTGATCAACTGGCTGGTGCGTTCACTGAGATCTTTAACCTCTTGCTTTGGCAGTGTGTGCTACTAACCTGCTTCAAGCAGGGAGATTGAAAATCTGGCTGAGTGGTGTCTTAACAAGCTCTCCCTCAATGTCAGCAAGACTAAGCAACTAATTATAGACTTTAGGAAAGGGAAACTACAGGTTCATGACCCAGTCCTCACCAGAGGATTAGAGGGAGAGAGGGTTAGCAACTTGCAATTTGTTGATGTTACTATTTCAGAGGGCTTGTCCTGGGCCCAGTACACAAACCCAATTGCGAAGAAAGCATGACAGTGCCTCTACTTCCTTAGGAGTTTGCAGAGATTTGGCATGACATCAAAAACTTTGACAAATTGTTATAGATGTACATCAACTGGCTGCATCACAGCCTGGTCCTACAAAAATAAGCAGATTCAACCCAATATATCAAGAGTAAAGCCCTCCCAACTATTGAGCACATCCACATGAAACGCTGTCATAAGAAAGTGAGCACCCATCACCAAGGATCCCCACCACCCAGGTCTTACTCCCCTTGCTGCTGCCATTGGATAGAAAGCAAAAGAACCTCAGGACTGGCACCACCAGGTTCAAGAGCAGTTACTATCCCTCAAACACTAGACTCTTTAACAAAAGGGGAGAATTACACTAAACCTCACTTGTTCCATCATTAGAATATTCCCACTACCAAGGAACTCACCTTCAAAGACTCTTCATCTTAAGTTCTTGTTATTTATTTATATTTGTATTTGCACAGTTTGTTGCCTTCTGGATTCTGGTTGATCTTTCATTGATCCTGGTATAGTTACTATTTTGCAGACTTGTTGAGTACGCCCACAAGAAAATGAATCTTAGGATTGTATATGGTGACATATATGTAATTAGATAACAAAATTTACTTTGAATGCCTTGATTTCCTACGTTCCAGTGAATAATGTCCTAATCTATGCAACTTCCCTTTGTTATTCAGTCCCCCAAATTCAGGCAACATCCTGGTAAATCTTTCTCTGCACCATTTCTAGCTTAATAACAGCTTACCTTTAACAGGTAACCAAAGATACACAATACTCTAAGTGCACCCTCACCAATGTCTCATAACCGTGACACGACTTCCCATCTCTGATACTCAATGGCCTGAGCGATGAAGACCAGTGTGCCAAATGCACCTTATCAATCGGTTTTTGCTTTCAATGATCTATGCACTTCCATTGCTCTGCTACGTCCCTCTGTTCCATAACACTAATAACTGAAGGTGGCACACAGAATTCACAACCTCTAAACTCTGCATACATGGATAGTTGAGGTTTGGAGGGCTGTGGGCCAAAGTTTGTACAATAAATCTGTTCAGATCTCTATCAAGTCTCTGCATGTTTACTGTCACTATTGTTACCTGTTTTAACATACAAATACCACTTTATCTAACTTACTCAAAACCAGCAGAACTACTGGGCTAGTCCTTATACAAATAACTATCGCAGCAGAAGTCAAATTTCTTTTATACAACACTCTATATTTTTGGGGGAGAAACTATACTATGCGGCTCCAAGATGAAATATTTGGATCACAGAATGGCATGCCTTGTTAAAGTCACTTTATGCCGAAGAAATTTAAAATATTACTGAAAACAGTAACTGAGACTTCAGAATATGGTAAGTATTTTAAGGTTAAAGATGTCATCAATAAAGAAACTCTACATAACAGATCTTATGAAATAAGCTCTTATGCCAGATGGGAAGATAATAACTGTGGGATAATAAATAAACCCAAGTATAATAAATTCAACAATTTTGCTTTTACTTGCTTCCAAATTTCAAGACCAATGCCACAAAACTAATTTTTCTCAATGTATAGACTTAAATCCTACAGCGCCTGTATTTTACGAACACTTGAAACTGCAGAAAACATTACTGTAACATTTTGACCCTCTAGTATATATTTGAGTGTTTGGAAATCTTGATGGCTCAAGTCCTGGCTTATGCATTAGTCCAAACTGTGAGGCATGGGTCCATTGTACAAGTGGCAACTAGAGCACATCCATGGCTTGGAGCTGAACTGTGCTAATCTAAGCTGTGGTCCAGTATGTTTGTAGGTGTCTGTGACTGGAGCCAGGGTCTGGTGTTTTATTTCTAGTTCTCTTTAAGCTCATTATATTCACTAGAAAAAGTAAGACATTGTTCTGCAATGTGTAAAACTGCAGATTAAAAGTCTGTTTGGATATTAATGAGTATCATCTACATGACCCTACATCTAGCAGAGAGTAAAATCTGTGTGTGTCACTAGCCAGATCACAAGAGTCCCATACCACTGGAATCTTGAGTACAAACCTTTTGTTTAATTACAGAATTAAACTTGCATTGGCGAACCACAAACAGATTGTGCCCATCAGCATAAGAGGTTGTGTTCACTCAACATGGCTCCGTGTTGACTCCACAAAAAGACTCATCAACACAGCATTCTATATTAGCTTTGCCAGCCTGCAGATTTTACACAGTCACTGACAGATACAGGCAGATCATGGAGCCACCAACTGACACCTGCAATGACCCCAATAACAATTGTTGAGATATAGCTGGTACCACATATTCTAAAGAACTTTGTTTTTAAGGCACTTTCCAATGAGCTCCTTCAGAGTTGCCCAAATAGTCTCGATGTTTTAAACTTGTATTTAGAGAAAAACCCATGAGCTCGGGACTTCCTGAATGACCTAAATTGCCAAATTAGACCATCAAAAGGTGAGGTTTAACTCACCTGGAAACGTCAAAGATAATGTAAAGTTGATGAAATCTCATACAATCTTATTCGCTAAAACAGACTTTACAATGAGATGCTGCAAACATCCAGACACCATTGTGAATATAAACTACGTTATATAAATTCAGCAAGTTTACAGCCAAACTAAACGGTACGTCCAACCGATATAAACACTTGTCACGACACCAGTTGAGAGGCATTGATTGCGGCCTAGCTTCTGAGAGAAGCCCAGGCCCGGCTCACTCGCACGCAGCGATATGTTTCCGAAACAAGAGATTATTTGGGATGCTGTCGGGAAGATGCTGAAGGAAAGGCAGTGGTGGAGAGGGTCCGGGCTCCACAGGCCTCAGCTCGGGCCTCAGTGACTCTGCACACACCAGCATTGTGTCCACAGTGACACAGCAAACCCACGAGCGGCGAACATGGCCGTCACTCGCCCGACAGATACATTACCAGTTCCTGCTCCTGCTCCTTCTCGCCATTGGCCTTCTTGTCCTTCTCCTTAGCAGCAGCTTGCTTCTCGTCACCCCGGCGCGCCGCCGGCTGCTGGCCCTTCCTCGCGTCCTCCATGGCGGTGCACGGCCCTCCTGGTGGATGCCGGGAAGGGAGCCGCTGGGGGCCGGGCCGGCCCGGCGCTGTCCTGCCTCCGCGCTACGGCGGCTGTCCGTCAGAGGCGCCAGCGCCGTGCGGTCGTGACGAGGAAAGAACAAAATCATGAGGAAAACAGAGGGAAATAAAGGTGGCGAAACGAGAGAAAAATCTAGAAATTGGCCGTACAATCCGTAAGAGGAATATCTGTGCGCGGGGGGAAAGGTTTTACCTCAGCAGCCCCCAAGGTGTGAGTTATTTAGGGACATTTCTTCCTTTGGTTAGCTCAAGTTCAAGACACTTCATCAGGAGTGGAAAGCAAGAGGGCAGAGGCCAGAATAAGAAAGTGAGAGGGTGTTGCGGATTTCTCTTTACACCTGTCAGCTTCTCCACCCACTTTCTTATTCTGGTTCCCTTTCTATCCAAGTGTCTTGGCCCAAAACGATGACTGTTAACTCCCCTCCACAGACGCTGTCTGACTGGCTGAGTTTCTCCCGTATTCTGTGTGAATGCTCAAGATTTCCAGTATCTGTAGAACCTCTAATGATAATATTTTAGCTAAAAGTCTTTGAAATGTTTTATGTGGTGTATAATATGGAATGATAAGTCTAGTTATACTAGAGAAGGAGGTGCAGCCAATCAAGTCAATCACTAAAGATCAGCATTCTCTTAATCATCACCTTCTTATTTTTACCCCTGACTTCTTGCCATGATAGAAATGTAGCGTAATGCATTTGGTGGAAACATGCATAACTCACAGGCACTGACATTGAGTTGGAGTTCACTTTATGAGGCTGGTCTGATGTGATGACATAATTATGTACTTTACTGAACTTTGTGTTCAATGGTTAGAGTATGATAAATAAGTTTTCACTATTTTTCTTAAACATAAATCGCCTCTGCTGTTTTTATTTGTTAAAACTTATATTGGTGACCCTGAAACTTTAGAATGATTCCAGAGTTATTGAACATGTTGGGCAGCAAAGTCACTTTGCAACTTCCAGAGTTTTTGGTTTGACCAAGCCAAGACCCAATGTGTGCTGTGAGAAATCACCGCCAACAAGACCAGATTTTTCCTTGTGGTAGTGTTGCTCAGCAATACCATGGCTGCAAGAGTGGTGAGTCTACTGGAACACCTGCTGAACACAAAAATACCAATCGCTGAAAACTCACCTTTTACAGACTTTTGGACTATCAGAGTGAGCGCGCCAGACAGTTGCTATCCTTGCCTGGCCTGGGCAATGCTAAGCCGTTGGAGCTAATGGACCACATACTGTCTCTCCTGGGAAATCATCATCTTTGTTTTATTTTTAAAGAACTCTTCATGCAACAAATGCCTGATCAAGTTCGCATAGCTCTCACTAATGCACCTGTGAAGGACTAAAGGGGTCTTGCTAAAATCGTTAAAGTCTACACTCAACCAGGCAGTGGTGCATCATTCCTCCTCCTTTCCTTACCTCAATAAGCCTGGTCAGCAAGGCCCCCAACATAAGAATGCCTGTGGCTGCAAAAGAGATGACGCTGGACCTGTGTTTTCACTATGCTTGCTTAGATACAAGCACCATTAAGTGCTGACTGCCTTGCATCGTCGATAATGCCAGTGCTTCAGGACATCAGAGGTCTGTGAACACCATGGGGTTCCAGCTGCCAGGGTCATCTACTGTTCATTACGGACACCCTTTCAGGGCAATGCTTCCTGTGTGATACAAGTGCTCAAGTGAGTGTACTGCCAGCATCACTTATTGATGAGAAATCAAAGAACAGTGAAACCTTGCCGAAGGCTGCCAATGGCAGCAGGATCCAGACTTATGGGATACAACGGGTGAAGCTGTGCTTCAGTGAGCAATGTTACACATGGGACTTCATCCAGGCTAAAATGGCTAGACCTCTGCTCATGCAGAATTCCTGTGAGCCCAAGGACTAATAGTCAGTCTCAAGAACAGCCAGCTTGTGGATGTCAAAGACTTTGGGTCGATACCCTGCTCTTTCAGTAAGTTTCGCCCAAGTGGCAATTACCAATGCCTTAGCGAGGCCGCCGCCCACAATCATTACCCAGTCCACATATCCAAGACATTTTGGCACATTTAGCCAGTTAGGGGCTACCATCAGGTGCCTGTGTGCTCAGTGGACATTCCCAAAATAGTTGTGATAACTCCATTTGGCCTCTCAGTTAACATGCATGCTGTTTGGGCTGAAAAATACAGCATAGACTTTCCAATGGCAGAAGGACTCATATCCACTTTATTTTGTGAGCTGCTAAACTTATCCTTCCCCTGAATAGTGCACATGACCAGGGCATTTGAGGATGCCAAACAAGCTCTTTCCAATGCGAGCCTACTGGCACACCTGCTCCCCAACACAGCCATAGCCATTACTACTGATGCTTCAGACTATGCTGTGGGTGCTGTACATGATCAGTTGGTCGGAGATGTGTGGCAGTCACTGATCTTCTTCAGCCAGCAACTCCATACCCCTGAAAGGAAGTACAGCACTTTTGACCACAAGCTTCTCGGTCTCTGGCTGTATGCCATTTTCGTTTTCTTCTAAAGTGTTGCCATTTCACAGCATTTGTTGACCACAAACCCTTCGTACATGCAAAGGCAAAAATATTAGACCCTTGGTCTGCACTGCAGCAATGCCAAATGGCCTGCATATCAGAGTTTAAAACTGATATATAGCATATCAAGGGGAAAAATAATGCCATGGATGATTGCCTCATAGCCAGCCATTGAGGCCATACAGCCATTGAGCCATTGAGGTTGACTATGCCAGCATAGCAGCTGACCAAGCTACTGACCCAGAGGTCCAGGATTACTGAACAGCAGTCATGGACCTGCAGTTGGCTGACATTGAGTTTGGGGAAGTTGGACTTCCACTTGCAAACTGGAGATGGATTGTTTTTGGCTCCATACATGGCCTCTCATATCTGGATCGGAAGGCTTTACAGAAAGTTGGTGTGGCACGGCCTTAGAAAGCATGAGCATGATTGAACTGCATCCTGTGTGGAGTGCCAGTGGGCAAAAATTAACCACCATCTTCAGACGCAATTGGCACTTTTTGAGGTCCCTGAGCAATGGTTTGACCATGTCAATGTGTACCTTGTTGGTTTTTTATCCCCCCACCCACACTTTCATGCTTCTCCTTACCATGGTGGACTGTATCATCAGATGGCTAGAGGTCGCCCCTCTAGCATTGTTGACAGCCACAGATGTCAGTCGGGCATTCATCAGCACTTGGGTTGCTCAGTTTGGCAATCCATCTGATATTTCCTCTGACAAGCTCCCCAATTCATTTCAGACTGTTGTGTCTGCAACTACATATCAATTAAATAAAAGCACATGCGCGGGAGATGGCTTTAACTGGTGTATTCATGAGAGGGAGGGGGAATTGCGCATACGTTGACAACAGATCAATAAGTAGTGCAAAGGGGGTGGTGGAGTCATTGCTCTAAAAGAAATGGATCCATACATTGTACTTCCTCCCCCTTTAGATTAATGCAACATAAAACTGCATATGTACAAAACATTCAATTTCCCTTTTATAAACCCATATTCCAAATAAACATGCTTTCACAATAAAAGTCCATAAATAACTTCACTGTTCTAACGAGTCAATCTTTTGGGTGGCACTCTGTTTCTTTCAGGATAGTGCCTTTAGTCCTGTGGAGTGGCATCAGGTTTGGTAGGTGTCTTGTCCAAGACAACGTTCTCAGTTGCCGGTGTCACATTGCTGTTAGTAACATGACCCTCACTGAGAGGAAAGTCCGGAGTATGCAATGTGTCCATCTTGTTGGATGCATTTGAGTCAGTTATATTCTTTGGTTGCGCATCCAGTATCTGTTCCACATGACATCTCCATGTCTGATCTCCAACATTCACTGTGTACAACAGTGGTCCAGTTCTTGTAGCTATCCTACCGGGTGTCCATTTGTCTTCTCAGTAGTCACGCACTAGGATTTCCTGTCCAATCTTGAAGCTCCTTGCTGCTTCGCTTGGCATCTGGCTGAACTGTTTATTCTGCACTTTCCTCTGTAGATCTTGTTTCAGGAGGTCTGTGCGAGATCTCAGATTCCTGCTCATGAACAGCTTTGCAGGTATTTGATTTGTCATTGCATGAACTGAGTTATGATACACAAAAATAAAGTTGTCCACCATGTGCTCCTCCTTGTTCATAGCTTTAATGGACTTCTTGAATGTTTGGATAAGTCTTTCAGCTAGTCCATTCATTGCTGGGTGCTGAGGAGCTGACCTGAAATGTTTGATGCCATTTTTCTACATGAACAGTCTGAATACCTCTGATGTATATTGTGATCTGTTATCACTCACAATTTCTTCTGGTAAGTCGTTTCTGGTAAAGATAGTTCTCAGAGCGGAGGCAGTCTTTGCTGAGGTGGTTGCCTTCATTGGTAAAACCTCCGCCACTTTGAATGAGCATCCACAGCAATCAGAAACATGGAGTCCATGAATGGCTCAGCAAAGCCAATATGTACTCATAGCGAAGACAGCCACTTCCACAGGTGTAATGATGTCCGTGGGGGTGAATTTTGATCTTTTTGGCATCCTGAATAGCTTTTGGGATTGAAAATGGACACAAGGGGCTGGTGATCAGTCACTAGAGTAAATCTTG
The DNA here is from genome assembly GCF_048418815.1 of Hemitrygon akajei. Taxonomy (NCBI): domain Eukaryota; kingdom Metazoa; phylum Chordata; class Chondrichthyes; order Myliobatiformes; family Dasyatidae; genus Hemitrygon; species Hemitrygon akajei. The sequence continues at coordinate 164,255,246 of NC_133126.1, forward strand.
TCCGTAGAGGTAGTGGTGGAACTTCTTTATTACCCATACCAGTCTAAGGGCCTCTCAATCAACCTGTGCGTAGTTGTGTTCTGTGTTCATCAGTGATCTTGTAGCAAACACAATTGGATGTTCAGGTTCACCTTTCATAGTGTGTGACAAAACGGCACTAATGCCGTAAATGGATGCATTCCAGTCTGATGGGTAGCAATGGTCATAATGGGTGAGCAGTTCATCAGATGTTATTAGTCCTTTTGTTTCCTTGAATGCTCTTTCACATCTTTCTGGCCATTCCTACTTTGATCCTGCCTGCAACTGTACATTCAAAGGGTGCAGCACCAAAGCAATGTTCGGGAGAAACCAATGGTGATAGTTTACAAGGCCCAAGTATGACGTGAATTGTGACACATTTTCCAGTTTGGGTGCCTGTAGCACTGCTTCAGTCTTCTCTTGTGATTTATGTAAGCCATGCTTGTCAATGACATATTCACAATATGAGATTTCATTCTTGAAAAACTCACACTTTCCCCTCTGCTTGCAGACTGTACTCACTCAGCCTGGTAGCACTTTACCAACGTGCTGAGGTACTCTTCATCATTCTTGCCAATCACAATGATGTCATCAAGGTAACATTATGTTCCTGGGATATCTTGGAGCACTTAGCCCATTGCTCTTTGCCAAATTGTTGGAGCTGATGTGACACTAAAGAAGAGATGGTCATACTGGAACAGTCCCATGTGAGTGTTGATTATGAGGAACTTCCTGCTTGACTCCTCAATCTTCATTTACTGATAGGTTTGTGACAATCCGATCTTTGAAAACCTCTCTCCCCATCTGCCAAAGATGCGAGAATGTCTTCTATTAATTGCAGGGAATACTGCATAGTACACAGCAGCGGGTTGATGCTCACTTTGAAATCCCTACATAAATCCCTTTCTTAATTACTGGGACTATGGGTGCAGCCCAATTGCTCCACTCAACTTTGGGGACATTTCCAGATGTTCAGCATCCATTTTAGGACATAATGCATAAGGCACTGAACACGCTTTGTGGAATCTTGGCTTTGAATATGCATGCCACATTCAAGGCTGTCCCTTAATGCATCAGAAAGACAATCTCTTAAGTCATAGTACTGGGAAAGTTTGTGCAGTTCCACCATATACTCAGGAATGCTCTCATCTTTTGACTGGTTTGTTTTGTAAGATCTAAATCTCTCAGCTATTACTAGTGGTTTAGGGTGCAAGTAATTTTGTAAAATTGTAACAATTTCATCGAATATCTTGCTTGCTGCCTTTTCAGGGGTTACGAAGTTGCGTAAGAGACTGTACATCCTAGGACCCATTAAGCTAAGAAGTGAGAGGGCTTTATTTTGTTCAACCACTCCATTTCAGATTCAGATTCAGCTTATTGTCATTTAGAAACCACAAATGCAATGCAGTTAAAAATGAGATAATGTTCCTCCAGAATGATATCACAATAGCACATGACAAAACAGACTACACCAGAAAATCCACATAACGTTTGGCAATCCCCAATCCAGAGTCCGGAGAGGCTGCTGCGTATTAATATCGCGCTACCGTCTTAGCGCGTTCCCCGGAAAGGAGCTCCAATTCCACCAGACAATACAAGACCAAAAACTAAAGCTACAAGACCTGCACAAAACCACATAGTTACAACATATAGTTACAACAGTGCAAACAATAGCATAATTGATAAAAAACAGACCATGGGCAAAGGAAAAATAGTCCAAAGATGTTAAGAGACTATAAGTTCAAAAGAAACCACCACACAGTTTCCACAAGTCCTCAGGGTCCCGATAGACTCGTCATCCCACGCCGGCGGCAGAAGGGAATACCCCCGCTATGGACTTCCACGGTGCCGCCCGACTTAGCCTCGCAGATGCAGCACACAATGAAAGCACCGTCGAACCCACCCTCGCAGACACAGCACACAGTGAAAGCGCTCCGAACGCAGCGGACTCCAAGTCCGTCAAACCTCTGAGCCTCCGACCATCTCCTCCGACACAGCTTCTCCGAGCACTCCGAGCTCTGCCGAGCGTATTAAGACAACCCCGCCAACGGCCATCGGCCTTACAATGCAGTTCAACCCTCTTGATATATGACTCCCAACCTTCATTTGCACTATGAAATTCATCAATTTTCCCGACTGAAGCCATCACCACATTATTTTCACTTTAAATTTGCTAGTTGTGTCTTTCACTGTGTACTATACAGTGTCATGCGTCCCTTTGTTAGCGCCCATGGCTGCTTTCTCAGTACTGTTTAACTATTTCCTCTCACTCTTTTGTCCCTTAACTATTGGTGCATTTGGTGATATTCTCTGACATTTAGTTTCTTACTCATCACCAGTTTGTTGTATCGTTGCAACTACATATCAATTGAATAAAAGCACGCATACGGGAGATGTCTTTAACTGATGTATTTATATTGGGGGGTACGAGGGGAAAGAGAGGGGATTGAGAAAGGGAGAGGGAGAGGGGTGAGAGAGGGAGAGAGAGGGCAGAGAAGGGAGAGGGGTGAGAGGAGAGAGAGGGAGAGGGAGACAGAACAGATCAATATGTAGTGCAGCGACAGTCATTGCTCCAAAAGAAATAGATCCATACATTACACAGACCCTGTGGGCTGTGATGGCCCAGAACCTCAACATTAGGCTACATTGCACCATGGCATATCACCCGCAGTCCAATGGCCTATGCAGGCAGTTTCACCGCATCTTAAAGGCTTTTCTGACAGATAAGTTTTGGCATAATTGTCTCCCATGAGTCCTGCTGGGGCTCAGAACAGCTCCAAAAGAGGACCTGTAGTCATCCACAGCTGATGAGGTATACGGGCAGCCGTTATGAGTGCCACGTGATTTTATTCCTGATGCCTTGACCACCTGGTTGGCCTCTCAACAGCAAATTCGATTCCTTTGTATCTATTTGTCTCTTCCATCATGGTGTACAGCACTCTTGGGTTCCAGTTGGCCTACATCCTGCCTCATTTGCTTTCGTCCACCATGATGCACACCAGCATCTCCTTAGGTGTCCTTACAATGGCCCGTTCTGCAATTTGGAACAGAGAGAAAAGACTTTTATCGTAGATAATGGGCAAACTTGAATGTGTTTCAGTAGATTGCCTTAAGCTGATCCAGCAAGATTTAGAAGACTCTGCTATCATGCCGCTGCCATTACAGCATGACTGTGAGCGTGTCAACTCATCTTTGGACAAGCCAGAAGCCTCTGCAGTTTCTCTACCCATGGAACATAAGACCTGAGCTAGATGACTCATCTGAGCTCTGGACAGGCTCACAATGTGAATACTGAATATTGGGGGGCCTGTGCAGGGTAATGTAATTGGTGGAAATGCACATAACTGACAAACATCAACGTTGAGCTGGGATTCACTTTAAGAGGCTGGTCTGATGTGATGATGTAATTACGAAAAGTGCTTTTACTGCGCTTTGTGTTCAGTGTTTGGAGTACAATAAATGAGTTGTAACAGTTTTTCTTAAACATAAAATACCTCCGCCATTTTTATTTGCAAAAACCTACAGAAAATTTTAAGGTAGATATTGAGAATATGGCATGATTTCTCTTTCTCGTAGTCTCTATCTCTGGAGGCAAACTGCTTACCAACATATTTTATAACCCACTGATTCCCACGGCTATCTTTGTCTGTACCTCTTCCCACCCTGTCTCCTGTAAAAATGCTATTCCCTTTTCTCAGTTCCTTCATCTCCATTGCATCTGTTCCCAGGATAAGGCTTTCCTTTCCAGAACATCAGTGTTATCCTTGTACTTCAAATAACATGATTCCCCTTCCTCCACCATTGATGCTGGAAACTTGCATCTCCTCCATTTCCTGGACATCCATACTTACACCATTATCCCATTGCCTTAACAGGGATAGAGGTCATCTTGTCCTGATCTACTACCCAGGAGTCTCCACATCCAACACATTATTCTCTGTAACTTCCGCCATGTACAATGGAACATATCAGCACATCTTTACTTCCCCATCTTCCCACTCTCCGCTTTCTGCAGAGACCGCTCCCTAACCCTAAACCCAACCCCTGTCCATTCGTCCCGCCCCACTAATCTCCCTCCTGGCACATTTTCCTGCAAGTGACAGAAAGGCTGCACTTGCCCATTCATCTCCTCCTTCGCCTCTATTTAGGGCCCTTAACAGTCCCTCCAGGTGAGGCAACACTTCACCTGCGAATCTGTTGGGGTTGTCTATTGTATCCAGTGCTCCTAATGTGGCCTCCTCTTCATTGTTGAGACCTGATGTAAATTCGGGTACCGCTCTGCCAAGCACCTTCACTCTATCCGCAAAAGTGGTATCTCCCGGTGGTCCACTATCTTAATTTCTATCCCCATTCCCATTCCAACATTTCAGTCATGGCCTCCTCTTCTGCCACAATGAGGTCACTCTCAGGGTGGAGGAGCAACATCTCATATTCCATTTAGGTAGCCTCCAACCCGATGTCATGAACATCTATTATTCCTTCCAGTAATCTTTTTCTTTCCTTCCCCTTCCCTCTTCTTCTATTGGCCACTCTGGCCTTTTACCTCTTCTCCTCATCTGCCTATCATCTCCACCTGTTGTCCCTCCTTCTTTCTCTTCTCCCATGGTCCACTCTCCTCTCCTATTAGATAGCTTCTCCTCCAGCCCTTTACCATTACCATCCACCTGGCTTCACCTATCAACTTCTAGCTAGTCCTCCTTCCCCTTCCACCATTCATAGGTGCTGCCTGACCTGCTGAGTTCCTCCAGGTATTGCTCTGGCTTTCCAGCATCTGCAGAACCTCTTATGTTTATCAGGTAAATACTGAGGCCCAGGAGACTAAGAGGGTCCTTCAAAGTGTATTACAGGAGCAAGTATTTGAACTGCATCTATTCATTTAAACCTGGTTCACAATTCCTTCTTCAGAATCACAGTTACATGGTATACTTGGAGTACAAAGAAAACTTGCCCTTTTTTTAAAATAGGTTTATTTACATCAGTTTAATGAGTACATTTATACAATATAAAAAAGAAAACATTGTCATCCTTGATAAGACATCAACCATCTCGACAAGCACTTCTCTCTCCTATTTGAACCTTACACACTCTGAATGCACTCTCTGCACCAAACCCAATCTTACCATCAAACCCACAAACAAGGGGATGGTGTTATAGTCTGGCAGACTGACCTCTACATGCTGATGCCAGGTGGCAACTCTCAGACACCTCCTCTTACTTAACCCAAGGAAAGGATTCCACACAGGAGCATCAGGCCATTGTCTCCCACACTGTTACCAAACTCATCGACTCTGGAGATCTGCCATTCATTGCCACCAACCTTTTTGTTCCCTTACCCCACACCACTTGTTTCTATCTCTTCCTCAAGATCCACAAACATGACTATCCAGGTAGGCCCATTGTTTCTGCCTGCTCCTGCCCCACTGAACACGTGTCCACGTGTCTCGAATCAATTTTACCCACATGGTTCAGTCCCTTCCCACCTACTTCCGCAACACTTCACATGCTCTTGATCTCTTAACCACATTTAGTTCCCTGGCTCTGATTGCCTCATTATCACTATGGATATTCAGTCCCTATACACTTCTTCCCCCACCTCCATCAGTAAGGCCTTAAAGCAGGGGGCAGGGCTTCAGTTTCTTGGATCATTGGGATCTCTTCTGGGGGAAGTATGACCTGTTCAAAAGTGACAAGTTGCACCTTAACCCATGGGGAACCAATATTCTCACAGGCTGGTTTGTTAGAGCTGTTGGGGAGGGTTTGAACTAATTTGGCTGGGGGATGGGAACCAGAATGATGGGACTCAGGATAGGATAGATGGTAAAAAAGTAAAGATAGCATGCAGTCAGACTGTCAGGAAGGGCAGACAGGTGATGGGACATAGTCGCAACCACAAGTTGAGTATCACTACTTAAGGGATGCAAAATCAAAAAGGACGGCGAATATGGTACTCAATGTTGTATCTAAATGCATGGAGTATAAGAAACAAGGTGGATGATCTTGTTGCTCTATTACAGATAGTCAGGTATGATGTTGTGGCCATCACTGAATCGTGGCTGAAGGATGGTTGTAGTTGGGAGCTGAATGTCCAAGGGTACATGCTGTATTGGAGGGATAGGAAGATAGGCAGAGGGGGAGGTGTGGCTCTACTGGTAAAGAATGGTATTAAATCAGTAGAAAGTTGTGACATAGGATTGGAAGATGTTGAATCCTTGTGGGATGAGTTAAGAAACTGCAAAGGTAAAAGGACCCTGATGGCAGTTATATACAGGCCTCTGAACAGTGGCTGGGAGGTGGACCATAGATTACAACAGGAAATAGAAAGGTGTGCTCAAAAGGGCAATGTTATGATAGTCATGGGAGATTTTAACATGCAGGTCGATTGGGAAAATCAGATTGGTAATAGATCTCAAGAGAGTGAGTTTCTTGACTGCCTGAGAGATGGCTTTTTAGAGCAGTTTGTCGTTGAACCTGCTAGGGGATCAGCTATACTGGATTGGGTGTTAAGTAATGATCCAGACGTGATTATGGAGCTTAAGGTAAAAGAACCTTTAGGAATCAGTGATCACAATATGATTGAGTTCAACTTGAAATCTGAGAGGGAGAAAGTAAAGTCTGATGTAGCAGTATTTCAGTGGAGTAAGGGAGATTACAATTTTATGAGAGAGGGGAGTTGGCCAAAGTAAATTGGAAGGAGCTGCTGGCAGGGATGTCAGCAGAGCAGCAATGGCTTGCGTTCCTGGGGAAAATGAGGAAGGTGCAGGATATATGTATTCCAAAAATGAAGAAATATTCAAATAGCAAATTAGTACAACCGTGGCTGACAAGGGAAGTCAAAGCTAATGTAAAAACAAAAGAAAGGGCATACAACAAAGCAAAAATTAGTGGGAAGATAGAGGATTGGGAAGTTTTTAAAAATCTACAGAGAGCAACTAAACGAATCATTAGAAGGGAAAAGATGAAATATGAAAGTAAGCTAGCAAATAAAATCAAAGTGGATAGTAAAAGCCTTTTCAAGTATGTAAAAAAAAGAGAGATGAGAGTGTATATAGGACTGCTAGAAAATGAGGCAGGAGAAATAATAATGGGGGACAAGGAGATGGCAGATGAACTAAATGAGTATTTTGTATCAGTCTTCACTGTGAAAGACAGTAGCAGTATGCCAAATGTTATAGTGTGTGAAGGAAGAGAAGTGGGTGCAGTTATTATTACAAGGGAGAAGGTGCTCAAAACGCTGAAAGACCTGTAAGTATGTAAGTCACCTGGACCAGATGAACTGCACCCTAGTGTTCTGAAAGAGGTAGCATTAGAGATTGTGGCGGCATTAGAAATGATCTTTTACAAATCACTGGACTCCGGCATGGTGCCAGAGGACCTGGAAAATTGCAAATGTCACTCCACTCTTTAAGAAAGAAGGAAGACAGCAGAAAGGGAATTATAGACCAGTTAGCCTGACCACAGTGGTTGGGAAGATGTTAGAGTCAATTGTTAAGGATGAAGTGATGGAGTACTTGGTCACACAGGATAAGATAGGACAAAGTCAACATGGTTTCCTTAAGAGAAAATCCTGCCTGACGAGCCTGTTGGAATTCTTTGAGGAGATTACAAGTAGGAGAGATAAAGGAGATGTAGTGGATGTTGTATATTTGGACTTTCAGAAGGCCTTTGACAAGGTGCCACACATGAGGCTGCTTACCAAGGTAAAAGACCATGGTATTACAGGAAAGTTATTAACATGGTTAGAGCATTAGCTGATTGGAAGAAGGCAGCGAGTGGGAATAAAAGAATCCATGTCTGATTGGCTGCCAGTGACTAGTGGTGTTCCACAGGGATCAGTGTTGGGATTGCTTCTTTTGATGATGTATATAAGTGATTTAGATGATGAAATAGAAGGCTTTGTTGCCAAGTTTGCAGATGAAATGAAGATTGGTGGAGGGGCAGGTAGTGTTGAGGAAATAGATAGGATGCAGAAGGATTAGACAGATTAGGAGAATGGGCCAGAAAGTGGCAAATGAAATACAATGTTGGAAAAGGCATGGTCATGCACTTTGGTAGTATAAATAAATGTGCGGACTATTTTCTAAATGGGGAGAAAATGGAAAAATCTGAGATGCAAAGGGATGGAGTCCTTGTGCAGAACACCCTTCAGGTTGAGTCAGTGGTGAGGAAGGCAAATGCCATGTTAGCATTCATTTCCAAGAGGTCTAGAATACAAGGCAGGGATGTGATGCTAAGGCTTTATCAGGCACTGGTGAGGCATCACCGTGAGTATTGTGAACAGTTTTGGGCTCCTCATCTTAGAAGAGATGTGCTGGCATTGGAGAGGGTTCAGAGAAGGTTCACAAGGATGATTCCGGGACTGAAAGGGTTACCATATGAGGAATATTTGATGGCTCTGGATCTGTACTTGCTGGAATTTAGAAGGGTGAGGGGGGATCTCATTGAAACTTTTTGAATGTTGAAAGGCCTAGACAGAGTAGAAAAGGATGTTTCCCATGGTAGGAGAGTCTAGGACAAGAGGGCACATCCTCAGGATAGAGGGGCGTCCATTCAAAACAGAAATGTGGAGAAATTTCTTTAGCTAAAGGGTGGTGAATTTGTGAAATTTGTTGCAACATGCAGCTGTGGCAGAGATTGATAGGTTCTTGATTGGGCATAGAATCAAAGGGCATGGGGAGAAGGCCAGGAAGCAGGGTTAAGGAAGAGAAAAAAGGATCAGCCATGATTAAATGGCAGAGCAAACTGGATGGGCCAAATGGCCTAATTCTGTCCCTATATCTTATGGTCTTATGGTAAAGCTTTCTGCATCTTTCGAGACAACAGAGCTAAGCAGATGCCCTCTCTCAGCACCCTGCTCCGCCTGGCAGAAATGGTCGTCAAATTCAAAAAATTATCTTTTAGCTCCTCCCACTTTCCCCAAACCAAGGTGTAACCATGGGAACAGGTGTGGTCCCCAGCTATGCATATCTTTTCGTTGGCTATGTGAATAGTCCATGTTCCAAACCTTAATTCGTAATGCAATTGCATGCACACACGCTGAGCCTATAAATTTCATCAACTTCTTTTCCAACTTCCATCCTGCCCTAAAGTTCACTTGGTCTATCTCTGCCACCTCACTCCCCTTTCTCAAATCTCGGCTGCAGTGATGCCCAGCTTTGCGTTTGTGGTCTTGTAACATTTACTCAGCTTTGTATTGAACTGAGGCTGTGGCCTGCTCCATGCCTGGCTTTGTGTCTTTCATAAAAATTCTGTTCTGAAGCAATTTGCTTACTTTTATTGTTTGCACAATTTATTTTTTCCCTCTCTCTCTGCATTGGGTATTTGACAGTCTTTTTTTAAAATGGGTTCTTTTGAGGTTTCTTTGTTTTGTGGCTGCCTGTAAGGAGACAAACCTTAAGTTTATAAAATATACTGTATATATACTTTGATAATAAATGTACTTTGAACTTTGAAACTACCTTTCCCCTCACCTGATCTTACCTAATACAGCCAGCTTGTACCCCTTTGTTTTTTAAATTGGGCTCCTTTGGGTTTCTTGTTTCGTGGCTGCCTGGTAAGCAGAAGAATTTTGAGGTTGTATAATTTATACACGCCTTGATAATAAAATGCACTTTGACTCTGCTCATGCTTCTTCACCTTTCCTTTCCAGTCCTGATGAAGTGTCTCAGTTCAAAGCGTTGACTATTCGAACTTCTCCATAGATTCTGTCTGAGCTGTTGAGTCCCTCCAGTGTTTTGTATGTGTTATTCATCCTCAGTGAGGAAGAATTCTGGCCTCTATAGCATCCACCTGTAGCAAAAGACCTTCAGAGAGTTAGTGGACCACCATCTGCTCCATCGATCTGCACCCGGACCATAGCCCACCATACCCCTACTACCCATGTACCTATCCAAACTTCACTTAAACGTTGAAATCAAGCTTGCATGCATAACTTGTGCTGGCAGTTCATTCCACACTCTCACGAATCTCTGAGTGATGAAGTTTCCCCTCATGTTCCCCTTAAACTTTTCACCTTTCACCTTTAACCCATGACCTCTGGTTGTAGTCCCACCCAACCTCAGTGAAAAAAGCCAGCTTGCATTTACCCTGTCTATACCTCTCATAATTTTGTACACCTCTATCAAATCTCCTCTTAATCATCTACATTCTAAGGAATAAAGCCATAACCTATTCAATCTTTCTTTATAACTCAAGCCCTCCACACCTTGTAAATTTTCCTCCTTGTAAATGTTCTCTCTACTCTATCAATCTTTCCTACAGGAGCAAACCATGAGAAGGGCCCGATGGACTCACCCCCCCCCCCCTTACACACACACACACACACACACACACACACACACACACACACACACACACACACACACACACACACACACACACACACACACACACACACACACACACACACACACACACACACACACACACACACACACACACACACACACACCCCCAAAAAAGGTCAGGAGAGTGGGGCTGAGGTGCAAACAAAATTTGATAAGCAACCTCTTCTTCAAATACTGAAAAGCTGCAACCTCTCAATGTACATATTAATATATGAACCATGGACTCCTCTCAGCCACAGAAGTTGCAGGCAACTTGGGAGTCTGAATCAGTTTAAAAGCTGATACTGTTCTGTGCAATACTCTCTACATCATGCTTAAGGATTTCACTCAATGTGAACAAGTGCAAATGGCTGTTTCTCATAATGGAGGAAATAGCACATAAAAGACAGAATAGTACAGGCCCTTCAGCCCATGATGATGTGTCAATCTTTTAAACTATTCCAGGATCAATCTCAAACAAGAGAAAATCTGCAGATGCTGGAAATCCAAGCAACTCACACAAAATGCTGGAGGAACTCAGCAGGCCAGGCAGCATCTATGGAAAAAAGTACAGTTGAAGTTTCAGGCTGAGACCCTTTGGCAGGTTCCTGTAGTTTTCTCCATAGATGCTGCCTGGCCTTCTGAGTTCTTCCAGCATTTTGTATGTGTTGTCAGGATCAATCTAATGCTTCCCTCCCACATAGCCCTCCAGTTTTCTTTCATCTATGTGCTTATCTAAGAGTCTCAAATGTATCTGATGTATCTGTCTCTACCACCATCCCTGGCAGTGCATTCCATGCACACATTACTCTCTGTAAAAGAGATTTCCCTCTATACTTGTTACGAGACGCACCCAATCGCACCAGTTTCTGGGGTTTAGATGCTCTAACTCTCTGAAGTATGGATAGCTGCTGCGGCCCCTTTAGGAGTTGAAGACCATCTCGCTAATTGGCAATCATGTTTTGGGCACTAAGAATTGAGTATTCAAAGAGCACCTGAACAGAACCTCAGTACAGTACTCAATCATAAGCCCAACTAGAAATATTGCCTAGCATTTTGTTTATAGTCAGTTCTCATTCCAGCTTTATACCGTGTCTTGATCCTTGCCTCGGATACTCCAGCATTTGGGTCCTAAACATTCTTGCCAAGGTCTCTTGTCACAATACTTTCCTCCAGTCACCTTAAAATGATGCCTTCTTGCATTTGTCATTTCCTCCCTAGGGAAAAATGCACGGGCTGTCCACTCTATTTATGCCTCTTAACATCTTATACACCACCATCAAGTCACCTGTCATCCTCTTTCACTCCAAAGAGAAAAGCCCAAGCTTACTAAACCTATCTTCATGAGACATATTCTCTAATCCAGGCAGCATCCTGGTAAATCTCCTCTGCACCCTCTCTAGAGCTTCCACATCCTTGCATGAGGTGACCAGAACTGAACACAATACTCCAAGTATGGTCTAACGAGAGCAACATTACCTTGCAATTCTTGAACACAACTTCCTGACTAATGAAAGTGAACAAACTGTATACCTTTTCAACCATCTATGAACTTGTGCAGCAACTTTGAGGGTTCTATGGATGTGGGCCTGAAGATCTCTCTGTTCCTCCACATTACTAAGAATCCTGCCTTTAACCTTGAACCCTGCCTTCAAGTTTGACCTTCCAATATGTATCAGTTCACACTTTTCTGGCATGAGCCCCACCTGCTACTTCTCAGACTAGATCTGCGTCCTATCAATGTCCAGTTATAACCCATGGCAACCTTTTACACTATCCACAACACCACCAACTTTCATGTCATCTGCAAACTTACTAACCCACCTCTCCACTTCCTCATCCTAATCATTTACAAGAATCACAAAGAGCAGGGTTTCAGAACATCACTGGTCACCGACTTCCAGGTAGAATACATTCCATTTTCTACTACCCTCTGGCTCTGTATGCAAGCCAATTCTGAATCCATACAGCAAATTTTCCTTGGATCCCATACCTCCTGTCTTTCTGAATGAGGAAACTTATCAAATGCCTTACTAAACTCCATTTACACCACATCCACTGCTCTACCTTCATCAATTTGTTTTGTGACTTCCTAAAATAATTCAATCAGGCTCATGAGACACAATGTGATCCTCACAAAGCCATGCAGACTATCCCTAATCAGACCATGCTTCTCCAAATGCTCATAAATCCTATCTTTAAGAATCTTCTCCAATAATTTGCCCACCACTGAAGTAAGAACCACTGGACTATAATTTCCAGGGTTATCCCCACATCCTTTCTTGAACAAAGGAATAACATTTGCCACCCTCCATTCACCTGGTACTACTTGGACAGTGAGGACACAAAAATCATCACTAAAAGCACAGTAATCTCTTCCCTCACTTACCACACTACCCTGGGGTACATCCCATCCAGCCTCGAGTGTCACAACCACAGACTCTGCTGCAGGGTCTATGCAGGTGGGATGTGCTGCAGGTTTGGTAACTAGGATCGTGATACACACGTTCCAGCTAATTACTGTTTCATTATGGTCATATTTAACTCCTTTATTTTCATTGTAGTCTTGACGAGACCTGGGCAAAAGCAGGATTACGCTTTCTGCTTACCTTCATCCTTGTCAGAAAGAGGACCACCGTTTTGACTGATGCTAGAAAGGAGCTGTATTTGTGTAGTATTTAGACTAAGGGTTCCTAAAGTTGTCATAGCCAAGGGTGGTGGAGGGGATAAGCTCCCTCTACCTATAAAGTGCTCCAAATGGTGTGTGTCTCTAAGAGCCTTTGACAACCAAGTCCAACTCTTGGCCTTCACGTGTGGCTTAGCTACTAGGCCCAGCGGAACTGTTTCTACTGACAAGAGAAGGGACAAAGGTGGACCACTGGCGCCTCAAAACCAGTTGCTTCAGGCAGGTGGGGCTCATCAGCCTTGGACGGAATGCCTGCCTAAGAGAAGGAAAACTCTGATTTTAAACCACTGCTGCCTTGTGGCCATACCCATCCATGGGACAGGCTTCGGAAGCAAACCCCCAAAGGAAGAAATCCGGAACCAGGGTGCCTAAGGCAGTTTGATGTTGCTTGCAACTTCACTCTGGCAACCTCTGCAACGACACTGGTGTCAAGCTGTATCGGCGCCTGCCCTTTCCTCGGACTACATCAGTGACATGGAGAGGGGGAACCCGCTGCATGAGCAACAGCCGGTTGTTCAAATCTTCCCGCTCTGGCTTGTGCCCTGGAGAGGACACAGACCACCAGAGGCGCAAACCCATGATCTCGTGGGATGAACGGCTGCCTTCTAGATATTCCTTTTAGCTGTGGTGTTGGCATTTTACTTTCATTTTGAGAGTTTTAGTTAATGGTTTGGTTGGCCTAGCGCTTATTGTTCCCCTTTCCCTAAAAATTTTGCAAAGTTCTCATTAAGGTCAGTGAACTGTCGACCCACCAATGTCTCTATCTCTCTCTCTCTCTCTCTCCATTTGGGCCATATCTGACCATTCTCATGGCAAGTCTTGACCCAGCAGAGAGAGAACAGCTGACTTTGGCCCTGAGATTTCATTACTCAGTGTGAGCTGACTTTCCAAGCCCATCCTGCTCATTTTGGTGAAGGTGTGCATAAATAGGCGTAAATGGATGCACCTCCACTCAGCCTATTCAACGCGCTATGGTTTCCCTGCTGCCCAGTCATTATAACATTTTGTTGCCAAGTTAAGGAGTGTCTTTGACCTTTCAGTATGGGGTCAGGAGGTGGCCCACTGACTCCTGGACCTGCAACAAGGCAGAGGGACAGTGAGAGCCTATGCAGTCAAATTCTGCACGCTTGCAGTTGAGACGCGATGGAACAAGAGATCCTTCATTACTGCCTTACAGCGCAGACTGAATGTAGGGGTCCGGCGTGAGATTGCTGTCCATGACGAGCAGGACAGTCTAGATAGACCCTAGAACATAAAACATAGAAATCTGCAGCATCTTGCAGGCCCTTCAGCCAACAATGTTGTGCCAACCATGTAGCTACACCAGAAACTGCCTAGAATTACCCAGCTGCATAGCTCTCTATTTTTCTGGACTCCATGTTCCTATCTAAGAAACTCTTAAAAGACCCTATTGTATCCGCAATTAATAAATCAGGATGACCTGATATATTTGCCTGTTGGAGTTGACTACTGAGTAACTGAGTGTCAAAGGGAAATTAGTTCTCCCTGTGGCCTGCTCTTTTCTCTCTCTCATCCAGAAACAAGTACATCAAGGAGGCATTGGTCTCGAGGTTTATCTGTCTATCAACCTTGCCAGCAGGAGTGAACTTATTTTTAGTGAGCAATGATGGCCAGCCCTGTCCGTGCATTGATTATCAGCCCCTAAACAACATCAGAGTGTTGCCACCCTCTTCCTCTGTTTGCCTCTGTATTTGAACATCTCCAAGGAGCAACCATATTTTCCACCATAGATCTGTGCAATTCTTATAATCTGGCTCATATCAGAGAAGAGAATGAGTGGAAGACAGCTTTCAACTTCTCCACTATCCATTATGAGTAGTTTGTGATGCCATTTGGTCTGGCTGGCACCCCAGCTGTTTTTCAGGGCTTGGTCAACGGAGGTGAGGGCCATTCAAAAGTTGGATCCAATTCCAGGCGGGGGACACAACCCTCACTTCCAACTGGTCGTTTGTCCCTGCTATAGTGCACTCCAAAGTGTTAGAATGGGGTCACTCCTCCCACCTGGTTAGCCATCCTTGAATTCAACATACCCAGGAGTTTATCAAGGGACAATTTTGGTGGCCATCTATCTCCCAGGATGCCCATGATTTCGTCTCTGCCTGTAGTATCTGTGCTCAGAACAAGACATTGCACCAGCACTCCACAGGTCTGCTATGTCCGCTGCCTCAGTGGATTGCATCACTATGCTGCCTCCATCTCATGGAACACTACCATTCTGGTCGTTGTGGATCGATTCTCCAAGTCTGCCGTCAGCTGGTGACTGCCACCTCATAGTTCAACATGTGCTCAGGCTGCATGACTTCCCTCAGGGCATAGTGTCTAATTGAGGACCACAGTTCACACCCCACTTCTAGAAGGTTTTCTGTTTTCTGTTCTCTGGTAGCAGCCATGGCCAGCATTTCATCTGGTTTCCACTCCCAATCATCTATCAAGACTGAGGGAGTGAACTAGGAGTTGGAGACAACCCTGCACAGCCTTGCCTCTTCCAGAACCACTTCCTGGAACTCCCAATTGCCAACAATGACCTCCAGTCATCCTCCACTTATATGCCCCCCCCCCCCCCACCCCTGTTGAGTGCGAGAAGGGATTCCAGCCACTGCTCTTCCCTTTCCAGGAGATTAATGTGGGAATTCCTGCTGCTAGACAGCTGATCCAATGCTTCAAGTGCACTTGGAGATGAGCCAGGGCTTCTCTGCTACGCACTCAAAACCAACATGCCCTACAGGCTGATCGGCTCTGCCGACAGGTGAGGCCTTTCAAGACAGGAGAGAAGGTCTGGCTGGCATCAAGGGATCTTCCCCTGAAAGTCGGGAGCCGCAATTTGACTCCATGCTATGTGGGTCCTTTTGAAGTGCAAAAGCTGTCAACACGGTCTTGTATAGATTGCACCTACCGGCATCAATGAATCAATGTTCCTACCAGCATCAATGTTCCATGATTCCCAGCCCACACTGGTTACTAGACCAAACATCCTGGCTGCAGTCACCCCACCTCCTGCTTCTCCTCACTTGGTAAATAGTTGCCCAGTCTGTACTATGCAGCACCAACAGGCATCTCACCGGGTATGGGGCAAGGTCCAGCACCTCATGGATTGGGAAGGGTATGGTCCTGAGGAATGTTCTTGGATCCCAGCAGATGACACCCTGCACAAGTCCCTCATCTGGGACTTCCAGCAGGCACAGGTCTGAGGCACTTTGGGAGCTGTGCCTAGGAAGGGGGGGTCCTATCACAAACATACACTGCTGTAGGGTTTACGCCCTCCGCCCATCCCCACCCTCCACAGGCAGGTTCGGCAATTGTGCTCGTGAAAATGCATGTACCAGCTAATTACTTTTTCATTATGTAGGTATTTAATTCCCTTATTTTTGTTATCGTCTTGTTGAGACTTGAGCAAAGGTTATAGGATATTTGCCTGAATTCTTCTAAGAAATAAAGACCTCAGTTAATTGATTGGCTAAAGAACTAGGATTGTTCTTGGTGTAACAATGAATACGGAGGTGAAATCAGAGGCGTGTATTTAAATTAATGATGCAGATATTATTTTTGCGCAAGAAAATCACATACGAAAACAGGACGAGGACAGGTTTTTCCGATTTTGAAAGGACCTCTGTTCCACTTGCTGTCTAATTGTAAGATCAGAGGCGTTTCTATATTTCTTAGCCCCAAAATCCCTTTTGTACACTTTAATACTGCTACTGATTCGATTGGAAGATATTTAATTGTTACTGGTTTATTATGCGAGCAAAAGGTAGCTCTGGTGTGTGTATATACGCACCTAATGTAGATAATACTGATTTTTTTAAGAATCTTTTTTCTAAATTACCGAATCTCAATGAATATAAGTTGATCATGGGTGATGACTTTAATTGTTGTTTAAATTCAGCAATTGACAGGCCATCAACCAATTTGTCGCTTCCTAATAAAGCGGCAGCTTGTATTAACTCTTTTTTATTAGAATATGGCCTGGTCGATATTTGGAGATATAAACACCCCAATGATAAAGATTTCTCTTTTTTCTCACACGTTCATCATAAGTATTCTCGAATTGATTACTTTTTTTATAGATACACATCTGTTAAACTCCATTGTTGAATGTGCATATGACATCATTGCGCTTTCAGACAGACAGACATACTTTATTGATCCCGAGGGAAATTGGGTTTCGTTACAGCCACACCAACCAAGAATAGTGAAGAAATATAGCAATATAAAACCATAAATAATTAAATAATAATAAGTTAATCATGACAAGTGGAAATAAGTCCAGGACCAGCCTATTGGCTCAGGGTGTCTGACACTCTGAGGGAGGAGTTGTAAAGTTTGATGGCCACAGGTAGGAATGACTTCCTATGACACTCGGTGTTACATCTCGGTGGAATGAGTCTCTGGCTGAATGTACTCCTGTGCCTAACCAGTACATTATGGAGTGGATGGGAGTCATTGTCCAAGATGGCATGCAACTTGGACAGCATCCTCTTTTCAGACACCACCGTCAGAGAGTCCAGTTCCACCCCCACAACATCATTGGCCTTACGAATGAGTTTGTTGATTCTATTGGTATCTGCTACACTCAGCCTGCTGCCCCAACACACAACAGCAAACATGATAGCACTGGCCACCACGGCCTCGTAGAACGTCCTCAGCATCGTCCGGCAGATGTTAAAGGACCTCAGTCTCCTCAGAAAATAGAGACGGCTCTGCCCCTCCTTGTAGACAGCCTCAGTGTTCTTTGACCAGTCCAGTTTATTGTCCATTCATATCCCCAGGTATTTGTAATCCTCCACTATGTCCACACTGACCCCTTGGATGGAAACAGGGGTCACCGGTGCCTTAGCCCTCCTCAGGTCCACCACCAGCTTCTTAGTCTTTTTCACATTAAGCTGCAGATGATTCTGCTCGCGCCATGTGACAAAGTTTCCCACTGTAGCCCTGTACTCAGCCTCATCTCCCTTGCTGATGCATCCAACTATGGCAGAGTCATCAGAAAACTTCAGATCACGTGCCTTTAAAGTTAACCCTTAAGCTTTCGGATAGATTTTTGAAAATGTCTCAGTGGAGACTGAATCCCGTATTGTTACAGGATCCAGCTTTTGTTAATTTTATTAAGGAGCAAATTTCTATATTTTTTGAATTTAATACAACTGAAGGAATGTCAAATCTGGTTATATGGGACACGTTGAAATCTTTTCTTAGGGGACAGATAATCTCACATTCAGCAGCTTTGAGAAAGAAAACTAAAGCGGAATTGTCAGTGCTTATTAATAAAATTAAACAGATAGATAAAACGTATTCAGTTAAACCTACTGAAGACCTATATAAAGAAAGGGTCGAACTTCAATCACAGTATGATTTGCTTCTGACCTTTCCCATTGAATAGCGAATTTTTAAATCTAAAAGTTTATTTTATATACATGGGGAAAAATCTGCTAAGCTTTTGGCCGGTCAGTCAAAGGCTGGGATGGTCAGAAGACAGACTTTAAAAATTTGTCGACCAGATAGAACAGAAACCTTAGATCCTTATGAAATTAATAAGATATTTATGGACTTCTATTCTAATCTTTATAAATCCAAATTCTCTGATAGCACTATTATTATGAATAGATTTTTGCAAAGGTTAAACATACTTCAAATTTCGATTCAAGATGTTGATATGTTAGATGCACCTATTAAACAAGAGGAGATAACCAAGGCTATATCCTCTATGCAATTAGGTAAAGCTCCGGGACCTGATGGTTATATGCTAGAATTTTACAAGACTTTTCATGAAATGCTTGTATCACATCTTCATCAAACGTTTACCGATTCTACATCCTCTGGGAACCTTCCTAAAACTTTTTATGAGGCACTAATTTCATTGATTCCAAAAAAAAGGAAAAGACCCACTGGAATGTGTATCCTATAGACCTATTTCTTTATTGAATGTAGATTTTAAAATCCTCTCTAAGATTCTAGCAAATAGGCTTGAGAATATCTTGCCTAATGTTATCTCAAATGATCAAACTGGATTTATCAAAAATAGGTACTCATATTGTAATATTCAAAGATTGTTAAATATTATTTATTCCCCCTCAGCCAAAGAATCTGAATGTATTCTATCTTTGGATGCTGAGAAAGCCTTTGATAGGGTGGAGTGGCCTTATCTATTTCAGGTTTTGAAGAGGTTTAATTTTGGTCCGGGATTTATTTCCTGGATTAAATTGATTTATCAGGTCCCGGTAGCTGCGGTTATAACTAATAATCAAAAGTCTCCTTATTTTAGATTATATAGAGGTACCCATCAGGGTTGTCGCCTTAGTCCTTTATTATTTAATTGGGCTTTAGAACCACTTGCTATTGCTCTTAGGGATTCTAATTCTGTGCAGGGTATTAAGAGAGGGGATAAAATACATAAGGTTTCATCATATGCGGATGATTTATTAGTTTACATTTCAAATTCTAGGAAATCTATTCCTTTTATGTTATCTATATTTACAGAATTTTCTATTTTTTCTGGATATAAACTTAATTTATATAAAAGTGAATTATTTCCTATTAATAATTATTCTGATTATTATGATCAAATACCTTTTAATATTGCTCAAAACCATTTCATTTACCTTGGTATCAAAATTACTAAAAATTTTAAAGACCTATATAGGTATAATTTCTCCCCTTCAGTTGAATATACTCAACAGGTGCTTTCTAAATGGTCGCCTATGTCGATGTCATTGATAGGTCGAATAAATGCTATAAAAATGGTTATTCTACCGAAAATTTTATATATATTTCAAGCAGTTCCCTCTTTTGTTCCAAAAACATTTTTCAATAAAATAGATTCTCTGATTTTGTCTTATGTTTGGATTAATAAAGGCTCTACAGTGAATAAACATTTATTGCAAAAACCAAAAAAAGATGGAGGACTGGTCTTACCAAACTTTAGATTTTATTATTGGGCAATTAATATTAGTTATATTACTTTTTGGATTTATGATATAGATGACCAAGATCGCCCTTCATGGTTACAGTTGGAGGAAAATTCAGTAATGGGGTTTTCGTTAGCTTCTTTATTAGGAGCTCCCCTTCCGTTTTCGCTCTCCAGAACAGGTAGACAAGCTCTGAACCCTATTGTTAAACATACTTTAAAACTTTGGTTTCAGTTTCGTAGATCTTTTGAATTAAATGATTTTCTACTTTCTACTAATATTTATTCTAATTTCTTTTTTTAAACAATCAACTTCGGATAAGGCTTTTTTAACATGGAAAATTAAGGGAATAAAAACTTTTTTAGATTTGTTTTTGCAGTTAATGGATAAATATGACATCTCTAATACACATTTTTTCAGATACTTACAGGTTAGGAATTTTTTAATGTGATTTTTTTTACCGAATTACCGCTTGGCCTGCTCTTTAAATTTGGCTTATGCTATTTTTCAGTTTAAACCTTTTCAAAAACGATTAATAGCTATCATTTATAAACAGTTAATGAATGCTCGCATGACGCCTAATGATAGGGTTCAACGCATCTAGGAAACAGAACTTCAACATTCACTTTCAGATAATCAGTGGAGTAAAATTTATTATCTAGTCAATAATTCATCTATCTGTGCACGCCATACCTTAATTCAGTTTAAGATAGTACACAGGGCCTATGTGTCCAAAGATAAATCGGTGCATATTTTTCCTAATATAAGCCCTATTTGTGACAGATGTAACGCAGAAGCAGCTACTCTAACTCATATGTTTTGGTCATGTGTAAGCTTAAATAATTTTTGGAGGGATGTGTTTGGAATATTATCTAAAGTTTTAGATCTGGATGTTCAACCCAATTCACTTACAGCAATTTTTGGGATTATTCCAGAGGAAGCAAGCAAAGTGTCTGCTTCCGCCCAACATGTGATAGCCTTTTCAACTTTACTGGCTAGGAGAGCTATCTTGCTGTACTGTAAAGACTCTAATCCACCTACTGTTTTTTATTGGCTCTCCTCCATTATGTCATGTTTAAGCTTGGAGAAAATTAGAAGCCGGACATTTGATACATCCTTTAATTTTGAACAAGTCTGGCGACCCTTTATTCAATATTTTCACATGATCTAATTTATTATTTATTTATTTTTCTTTATTCTCTTTAGGGAAAATCCTTATCTGTGAAGGTTCGGAGATGACTTGAAGGATTTTTTTTTCTCTTTTTTTTCTAATTTTATCCTCAAATGGACTGTCTAATCTTTCTTTTCCTTTTTTTTGTTTTAGTTTAGTTAGTGGGGTTTTTTCCCCTTTATCAATAAAATTTCCAATTTTTTTATGATTGTTATGAGGAGTTGTAGTTTTTTTGATTATATTGTATGACTAACAGTGTAACATTTTACCAATCTGATTTTGACAATATATACTTTGTTTGTTTACTGCTGTTTATATGTTTTTGTATTATCTGTTTGCTAAACTTCTCCTCTGATTTGTATATTCTTTATTGGAAAATCAATAAAAAGATTGAAAAATGAAAATGAAATAAATTAATGAAGGCAGAATAGGCAGATTGAAACTACTGCCACCAATGGAGGGGTCAAAAGTGGAGGAAAAAGATTTCCTACCTTGGTTCACTGAGTTGGACATTTTGGTTTCATTTGCATTCCTTGGACTTAGAGGTTGGCATTTCATAAATTCTATCAAAAAGCATAGTATTGCAGAGAAGAAGCTAACAAAACTGAAAACAGAAAGCTGGAAACAAAAACACAAGACATAGCAGAAAGATTCAAAGTACATTTATTATCAAAGTTCGTATGCAGTATACAGCCCTGAGATGTCTTTTCACTGACAGTCATGAAACAAAGAAAAGCATGGAATCTGTTCAAAGAAAAATATCAAACCTCCAACATGCAAAAAAAACCAACTTGTGCAAATGGCAAAAAAGAGCGCAAAACAGAATATAAATCATCAAGCCACTAAGTCATCAAAACAGTCCAGGAATGTTCAGTTTCAGCTCACTCTAGCGCTGTGCTGTTTGTTGACTGCAGACCGCAGAGCGTGTCCACCCCAAACAAAATTGCACAAAATAGCAAAGAAAAACGAGAAACCTGAAACAGATCATAACATGAACTATAGAGTCCACTTGACAAATAGCATAGATTAAACCTTGCCCAATAGTCTGGCGCTATCCTCCAGCAGCAGCGAGCAAGTGGGAGGGAGGGAGAGAGAGAGGGAGAGGGAGAAAGATGGGGGAGAGGGTGAGTGGGAGGGGAGGAGGGGGAAGGGGGGAGTGAGAGTGAGAGGGCGAGAAAAAAAAGGAAGATATCAAACGCAGGCACTTTCCTCCGAGAGTAGTGAACGAGATAGAGACCAGTCACTTGCAAGCGAACGGGGCTGAGCATCAGTTTGCATATGCTCTTGTCCTCGTTAATTTCAATCTTCCTCAATCCTTTCTTTGGAGAGATCATTGAGATGGAGGTGATCATGGACTTGTGCCCCGTCTTCAGGCTGCACACTTTGCTCAAACTCCCTCAGAAACTGCAAAGCGTCATAATGTTCAATCAACCTGAAAACACACCACCAAAATCAACATCTCCAAAATCATTGGAGATCATTGCCACGTAATCAATCCAGTTACTCGCGGTACCAATCACCAACAGAAGAAAATCTGCAGATGCTGGAAATCCAAGCAACACACACAAAATGCTGGGGAAATTTTAAGCTATACATTGACATATATCTGATGGGCCCTTTGTTTTATTTTATTTGTTATGGCTTAAAATATTTTGTCATTACAATTTCATTCCAAATTTATACTGGTGTGAGCTAAATTATTGCTTTTGTTGAAATAAATAATCATAACCATCCGAGACTCATATACAGGAAGTGGCCCCTGCATTGTGATTCCTATGCATTGTAGAGTAATGTTGCTCTTATTTTGTATTCACAGCTAATTCATTACGGGCCTACGGTGAGAAGGTTACATAAACTATAAAGAATGCTTAATCAAGCAATATATTTACAATATTACTGAAATATTAAATCCACAACACTTTTAGCCATAAACTCCAACTCAACATAGAATGTATCTCAACTTACATACATATATAGTATACTGCATATACAGTATATAATACAACTGCTATGTAGACATCTACAGTACAGTACACTTTAAGTTGTCCCATTTGGGTCTAAAGATTTAATTGTGGTTGAGAATTTTATACTCTTATGGGATAATGTCTTTTCTGACAAGGTATGTCACTCTGCTCGGCAGGGGATACTGGTGCCTGTGAAACAACCTCAGGTTCTGGGGCCTCTTCCACTGTGGTTGTAGGAGTTGACTCTGGGACTGCAGGAAGTGGTTCTGATGGCTCTGGACAGCCCTCTTCTAAGACACTTGACTTCCAATTAACTTCCTCTTAAATATAGCCAATGAACCGGCCTCAACTGTTTCCTGTGGCAGAGAATTCCACAGAATTCTCATTATTATCTGTATTGCTGCCATCTGTGTGTCATTGTGCACCACTTATCATCTGCCTCTCTGTTTATTGCTCAGTGTATTTCAGTCCTGCGTTTTCACCTGTTTGCTGCCAGATTGTGGCAGTGAATTTTCCTGAGCCTTTCTAGTGTTTATATCTGTACTCTGTTTGAATATTGACTCTGCCTGTTTCCTGACTCTGGTTTTTGGATTTCTCTGGATGTTTTGATCTCTGCTTGAACTTTGACACTGACTGTGTTTGCACCTTGGGATTTGTTACTTAATTAATATCTCTGTGTGCACAGTACTGGGTCTGTGATTGGAACCCTGCTCCAGTGCCCTGACAAGAACACCCTTCTATGGACTAAAAATGGGCCCTGGTATTGCTGATTAGTAATGAGGGTAAACTCTCTCCTAAATAAGTAATGTTTGAAATGTTTTACACCACAAGCAAGAGTTCTCCGTCAATCTGTGGTTTTTCTCTGCAGCAGTAAGGGAGTGTGATGCCAAGGCTATGGGCTGTTCACTTCCATCACTCATGACAGGTGATATAACTACACCCTGTGTGACGCGTAGCCAAGTGGTTAAGGCATTGGACTAGCGATCTGAAGGTTGTGAGTTCGAGCCCCAGCTGAGGCAGTGTGTTGTGTCCTTGAGCAAGGCATTTAACCACACACTGCTCCAGTCTCCCCAGCTGAAAATGGGTGCCGGCAAAATGCTGGGGGGTTAACCTTGCGATAGACTGGTGTCCTATCCGGGGGGGGTGGGGGGTGGGAGTCTCGTACTCTCAGTCGCTTCACACCATGGAAACCGGTATAAGCACCAGCCTGATGAGCCTATAAGGCTCGGGACAGACTTTAACTTAACTAACTACACCCTATACCATAAGGTGAGGTTCACAGGCAAGCTTCACTAGACAACATGGATCATAATGTGTGAGCACATTGTCTGATGTCACCATTTCCTTTACCTTTCGGAAAGCCACCTCAGATTGCTTTGTTATTGCCATTGCTTCCCGATCTGTAATAATGAGTTCAAGGGGTGGAGTACAGTAGCCAGGTTTGGCAGGAACCTGACAATTCCTGAAAAAGGACCACAACTGTGTCATGTCCTTTGGCTTTGGGGCACACACCACTGCTTGAATTTTCTCAGCACATTTGTGTAATCTTTGTGAGTCAATGGTGTGACTACTTGGTTTGATGTGATGCTTAGTTTGTTGCCTAAGCTTTAGTTTTCGGTACCACCAGACTCCAACGGATTCTTCTATTTCTGCTGACCTGTAAACCCAGTTACGGGGTACGTAACAGTATAAACAACATAGAATGCTTAATTAAACAATATATTTACAATATTACTCAAAATATTGCTGAAATATTAAATACACAACAATCTGTACATAACATCTCACCAGATTTCTACATAATTTGAGAAAGACATTGTATTCCCACACTGGCATCCTCATGCAACAAAGGCCAACCTAGAGGTTGCCTTCTTTACATGTTTACTACACCTGCACATTAATATGAAAATCTTTGTTAGCAAGCTATGATGATTACACCTCACCCCCTCATCAAATCATTGATACACATTATGAACATCACACAGAATGGTGGTGGAACACAGCAGGTCAGCCACCTTCTATGAATGGAATTGAACAATTGACATTTTGACACTGTCATCTCAATTGATTCTTTCTCCAGGTTTGGCTGCTAAACACTGCACTCCGATCCTCTGATTTATAGCATGCCCAACATTATCATTATCGTACTGGTATCTACACAGAACTCATTCATTTTCTGTCCTTCATGTCTTGCTAGCACCATGTACATATTGATTTTCTGAGCTAATATCCTTTCACTCTGCTGTCTTTATGGGTTGACTTTATTCTCAAAGCTACCCATCTGTTCTAAAACAAGTGCCCTGGAATATTCCCAATCTTGATTCTTGGCAAATGTACTTTCAGACTTTTTAGATCACATCCAGTTATTTCCATTTGTATTATTAGTTCAATTACATTATGCTATATGTATTCAGAAAGAGAGCCATTAATTTTGTCTTTGCACTATTTTTCCCTGCTCTGTGTTTAACCAAAAGTATATTCTTAATGTTTGCATTCATTTTCTCCTTCTGACATATTCTGTCTATCCCATTTTGCCACTCAGCACTTCTTTGCTTTGCCATTTCTAAACTTTCTCTCATCAAAATCTCCACCTACAACTATTCCCCTGCCTTCACCAACCTATCCAATAGAACAACTCCCTATATTCTCATTATGGTGTTAATGTCTTGTTGTGGAATAGTTCATATCTAATATCTCTGTGTTGTGATGTGGCAGACTTTAACATCGTAAATCAGCAAGTTTTTCTTTGTCTTCATAGTCTACCCTCTCATTGTGTGACACCACTCTGCACCTTTATTAGGGGGAGAGAGAGAGAGAGCCTGTAGTACGTCAAATTGTTGGGTAAACTATTAGTTTTTGTTGTACTACAGATCATGGTCTTTCTTGGGGGCTTTCCTGTTGCTTGCTTGGTGGGTGGAGGGCACTGATGCTTTTTGCTCAAATAAGTGGGGGAAGGGGGTGGTCAATGCTTTGCTGCCACTTGTGTGTGGGAGGGGCGAGTAGGGGAGCTTTGGCATTCTAACGTTTTTACTGTCAATCACTCTTTGGGGACTCTTCTGTTTTTGAGGATGTCTGTGAAGAGCAGGAATTTGAGGTTGTGTATTTTATACCTTCTCTGATATTAACCACAGAACATGACAGCACAGAAACAGGCCTTTTGGCCCTTCTTGGCTGTGCCAAACTATTTTCCATACACCTCTCATCCATGTACCTGTCCAAGTTTTTCTTAAATGTTAAAAGTGAGCCCTCATTTACCACTTCATCTGGCAGCTCATTCCACACTCCCACCACTCTCTGTGTGAAGAAGCCCCCCCCCATGTTCCCTTTAAACTTTTCCCCCTTCACCCTTAACCCATGTCCTCTGGTTTTTTCTCCCCTAGCCTCAGTGGGGAAAAAAGCCTGCTTGCATTCACTATCTATACCCAACATAATTTTATATACCTCTATCAAGCCCCCCATCCCCTCATTCTTCTATGCTCCAAGGAATAAAGTCCTAACCTATTCAACCTTTCTCTGTAACTCAGTTTCTCAAGTCACATCCTTGTAAACCTTCTGTACATTCTTTCAACCTTATTAATATCTTTCCTTAATTCGGTGACCAAAACTGCACACAATACTCCAAACTTGGCTTCACCAATGCCTTATACAACCTCACCATAACATTCCAACTCTTATACTCAATACTTTGATTTATAAAGGCCAATGTACCAAAAGCTCTCTTTACTCCCCTAGCTACCTGTGACACCACTTTTTAGGGAATTTTATACAGTATCTGTATTCCTAGATCCCTCTGTTCTACTGCACTCCTCGGTGATCTACCATTTACCTTGTATGTTCTACCTTGGTTTTTCCTTCCAAAGTGCAATACCTCACGCTTGTCTGTATTAAACTCCATCTGCCATTTTTCAACCCATTTTTCCAGCTGGTCCAGATCCCTCTGCAAGCTTTGAAAACCTTCCTCACTGTCCACTACACCTCCAATCTTTGTATCATCGGCAAATTTGCTGATCCAATTTACCACATTATCATCCAGATCATTGATATAGATGACAAATAACAATGGACCCAGCACTGATCCCTGCGGCACACCACTAGTCATAGGCCTCCACTCAGAGAAGCAATCCTCCACTATCGCTCTCTGACTTCTCCCATTGAGCCAATGTCTAATCCAATTTACTACCTCACCATGTATACCTAGTGACTGAATCTTCCTAACTAACCTCCCATGCGGGACCTTGTCAAAGGCTTTACTGAAGTCCATGTAGACAACATCCACTGCCTTCCCTTCATCCACTTTCCTTGTAACCTCCTCAAAAAACTCTAATAGATTGGTTAAACATGACCTACCATGCACAAAGCCGTGTTGACTCTCTCTAATAAGTCCCTGTCTATCTAAATACTTGTAGATCCTATCTCTCAGTACTCCTTCCAATAATTTATCTACTACCGATGTCAAACTTACCGGTCTATAATAGTTCCTTAAATGGAACTATTGAACTATAACTCTATAGCACAAGACCTTTTTTGGATCAAAGTTCAAGAAGCTTTAATTTTATACAAAACAGAAGTCGGTCTTTGACGATTCTGTGAGAGCTACATCCCTGAGGTCAAATTCACAAATGCTTCTACATAATCCAGAGTAAATCATCTTTGTGGTGCTGCTTTTTAACTTAGAGTCCAGCTGTTCATGTTCCTGTAGCAGAGTCCCCTTTTTCTTATAGAGTGGAATATGAAACTAAGGATTAATAATCTAAAATTATTGAGTTCAGTGTTGAATCCTGGAAATCTCGATATGCTGAGACAGAAGCTAAGGTACTGTTCTTTGAGCTTGGTGTTGAATTTCATTAGAGCAGGATAGGATGTCAAAGGCAGAGATGCCAGAGAGGTGTGGAATGGAGGGGTGTAGAAACTCAATGACACCCTTTCAAACTGAATGGAGTTATTCTGCAAAGTTGGCTCTAAATTAAAAGAAATACATGTAAATTGTTGCTTACCTGAAAAATACGCTTGGGTCCCTGAATAACAGACAGCCAGTAGTAAAGCAAACAAGTATTTCCTGTGGCTTCATGGAAAGTACCATGAGAAGGGAAATGAGAAGAGTGGGATTAGAATACTGTAAACGAGACATTCCCTTCAAAATGTGAAAGGAAGGAGGGGAAAGATCTGTCCAGTGTTGATATCACACTGGAGATGTTAGAATTTGTTGAGAATGATCTGCTGAATGTAGAATAATAAAGATGGAAAGAAGAGAGCCTTATCTTTATTCTAAGTGGGAGGAGAGAGGGTAACTAAAGTCAAGTCAACTTTTATTGTCATTTCGACCATAACTGCTGGTACAGTATACAGTAAAAATGAGACAGCGTTTTTCAGGACCATGGTTTACATGACACAGTACAAAAACTAGACAGAACTATGTAATAAAAAAAACAGAGAAAGCTACACTAGACTACAGACCTACACTGGACTGCATAAAGTGCACAAAAACAGTGCAGGCATTACAAAAATAATAAACAGGACAGTAGGGCAAGGTGTCAGTGCAGGCTTCGGGTATTGAGGAGACTGATAGCTTGGGGGAAGAAACTGTTACATAGTCTGGTCGTGAGAGCCCGAATGCTTTGGAGCCTTTTCCCAGATGGCGGGAGGGAGAAGAGATTGTATGAGGGGTACATGGGGTCCTTCATAATGCTGTTTCCTTTGCGGATGCAGCGTGTAGTGTAAATGTCCGTGATGGCAGGAAGAGAGACCCCGATGATCTTCTCAGCTGACCTCAAGATCCACTGCAGGGTCTTGCGATCCGAGATGTTGCAATTTCCGAATCAGGCAGTGATGCAGCTGCTCAGGATGCTCTCAATACAACCCCTGTAGAATGTGATGAGGATGGGGGGTGGGAGATGGACTTTTCTCAGCCTTCTCAGAAAGTAGAGACGCTGCTGGGCTTTCTTTGCTATGGAGCTGGTGTTGAGGGACCAGGTGTGATTCTCCATCTGGTGAACACCAAGCAAAATGGATCACATGGTTGAGAACCCTGTCAAGAATAATTGTGGGAAAACAATATTTTTGTTAAAAGACATTGGAAGCACCGTGAGGGAAGCACTGCCATCAGAGCAGATGCAATGAAGAAATAGGAACAGGGAGAATGAAATGATTGTGAATAAGCATAGTTAGGGTAACTGTGGAATCTGTGACTAAGTACTGGTTACTGGTCACTAATCCACCCCACCCCGCCTTAGATGGAGATAGAGAGACCAAGAAAAGGAATGCATAAGCTGGAGGTGTGTGTGGTAAAATATATAGCACAAGGGAAGCTGGCAGCAAAGATGAAAACTTCTGAGCTCCTTACAACTGCAGAAAGCAGTACTACTATGTACCAGAAAAAGAGAGGAGTCATGGAGAGTTGTATTGAAGCAAGGAATGTTCATCTTATTTCACTATAATGGTTATAATAGATAATTAACATGAAATTCCACATCTAAAAGTAACATATACAGTATGTTAACACAGTAGATACTATTAATCATTTCTAATAATTCATTCATCCTGAAATTTTATTAATATTACATTTCTATTCTGTCAAATTTACAATTTAAATTTTAATTTATAACTGATAAAATAGCAAAGTACACTTCTGGTAGCCTAACAAATATAATAATTATTGAACAAGTGATGCAATAATCAAATGAGAGACAAGTCTTTGTAGCTGCAATATCATCTGTAAACTCTATTGGTGGTCAATATTTCATTGATGTTAGATTTCAATTTCCTGTTTTGTTGTTCCACATCTCTATAATGTCTGTGTCTCATCAATATTAATAACAGATGGATGGCTGTTGAGAGAAGAACTTCATGCTATTTAAATGTCAACTGTTAATGTCAGTAATAAACTTTGGCCTTCTGAGTCAAATGCTTGTGGTTTCAAGTTCTAGTCCAGAAATTACAAGGCCTAATCTAACTGACACTTTAAGTGCAATTCTGTTGGAACATTGCACTATCCAAGTAGATATTCTTTGGCCAAGTTGTCTATCAAAGACCCTTTATATTTCTCAAGACTTGAATGAAATTTTCTACAATATTGACAAATATTTATGCTGAAAGGTCAGGGATTAGGCATATACTTCACAGCTATATGTAGCACCCGCTGTAGGTAACTTAGTTGTCAGAGTTCACTGAGTTTCTGCACTTAAAATACTTCATTAGTTGTAAAATTCTTGGGACATTTTCATTGCTTGAAAGGATAGGTTTGTTGTTTAATATTTCACAGGTTTTACTAAACAAAGAATGTGAACTCAGAGTTATATACAAAAAGCAAATGGACCACGAAGCTAACAATAATCTGCTTCATATCACTTTGTAAATTTTTTTTTAAGAGATTCTGTCGTCGAATTTATTCAAACCTTTTATATTGTTCATGTATTTTGATTGTCTTCAGTTTGGCGAGATATCCTCACGGTGTCGCTCTAATTCTTCCTGTTCAACACGAATTCCAAAGACAATTTTGTTAAAGAAGCACTTTTTATTCCCAGCCGAGGGCCAAAATATACTTCGATTGTTGTAAAATTAAATCCACGTAATATCCCTCTATTAGAGAAGCAAAATAGCACGTAACTAGTCAAGAGGAGATAGTGTTTGTTTTATTATAATTGGCGATGAACTTGATGTTTCTAAGCGTGATTACACTGCATTTGCTATTGATGAGAATACTAAATGGATAAGGCTTCCGAACAAAACAATTTTACGCATTGCTGCTGACCTTCGAAAAACCGTCTCTTTAATAGTTTGATTCCAGACATGTTTTCTTTATTATTTGAATATGTAAAAATATTGGCTTCGTAGGCAACACGTTCTTAAAAGATTACTCAAGTACCGGAAGCTGATGGTTTCTTACCGCTACGGTAATATAGAATATTCTCACATTAAATTTAAATATGGAAGCGGTGACTGCTTCCAAAGTCTGGCTTGTTCTTTTCAAATATGGTTGTAACTCCAGATAATTATCAATTGTAATTCAAAGGTTATCGAATTCCAAATTCGATTGCCATGAGGTTTCGGTGAACTTTGAACCTGTATGATAAAGCTGTTCTTTTACCCACCCACGTATCTACCGTAAATTCTTCGCGATTATTCTGAAAGGTTGAAATCAGTTGTTCATAAATTTGCAACGCGAATTACTGATTCACAGCAAAACTCACATGAATTTGCTGTGACCTGAATTGCCCGCAGGTCAATTTATATCTTTTCCTCAGGCAGCTGCTGCTAAAATAAAATATATAATTCTCCATTTTAAAGCTGCGTCATTAAAATATCAATAACTTGCAAAGGCTTCGTTACTCATAATCTATCTTACTTTTCATCGTGCTGCAGACACAATACTCTTGAATATTTCTGCTCAATATTGGCTTTAAAACGTAAAAGCTGCATTTCATAAGAGTGAATTCATTTTATGTGGGAATACTGGTTAGTATTTAAGAGATAACAATTAAATGTGACTCTTTCCAGTGGATTTATCATCAGCTCTGCTGCTGAAGTTTCCAATCAAAAAATTCACTTGTTTTCGGTTTGATGTTAATCCAGGTATGTACCTGGATTTTTTTCGCTTGCAATTGATCTTTTAAGACAGAATATTATAACACACATTTTCTGCAATAATCAATTTATGTGTTTCAGGAGATATAAAACAATGACATAGAATGAGGCCATTCTACCTATAGTCCATATGCAAGTCACAAATGGATTTCATGATATTTCTATTTCTCAACATGTAGTCCTGCAGATCATCAGAATCAGGTTTAATATCACCAGGCATATGTCATGAAATTTGTTAACTTTATGGTCAGTACAATGAAATCCATGATAAAAATCTGAATTACAGTAGTATATTAAATAATTAAATTACAATAAAATTTTAAAGATTCATTTATTATCAAAGTGTACAACTCTGACCAACTTCTTCACCAGATAACCATGAAACCAAGAAAGAAAGGAAGGCAGTATGATCATCAACCTCCCCCCCCCCAAAATCCCCCCTCCCTGCACCAAAAAAAGAGAAAGATGGGGCGAAAAGCACAGAATATAAAAAACAATGAGACTGAAAAAAAAGTCTACAGTCCAAGTCCATATCCAAAACGCAGAAAACCTGGGTGACATTCTCTGGGCACAGCGGCAGGGTTCCCCTCTCCAGTAGCAGAGTGATCCCACCAGCAATCAAAAGGCAGGGAGCCAGCAATTATCTTCCACATTTGCCGTGATGTTTCAATCTCTCTCATCTTTAATCGGCGCACAATTGAAGCTTTAATCAGTGAAATGGAGTCAAACTTCTTGCACCAATACTGCGGCCATGAGGTTTGCATATGCTTCCTGTGTCTCTCAGAATTCTCTCGGAGACTGCAGAGCATTGCAGCACCCAAAGATCTCTGAATCCTGCTTTTAATCTCCCTCGTCACTTTAATCGGTGAACAATGGAAGCTTTAATCCACAAAATGGAGTCGAAATTTGGCTTGTGCGCCATCCCACAGCCTACTTGCCATGAGGTTCATGAATGCTGCCTCTGTCTCCTGGAATCCTCTTGGACACTCAGAGTGCTGGAACACCCCAAACGATCTCCAAACAGCAAATCACATCCAAGGCAAAGATCAAACATCAAAAACATAAAGAAGTAAAACATACGGTTTCATGATCTATCCAAAAGATGTTGACCGTATTATATGGAGGCACCATCTTGACTGGAAGTAGTGCAAAAGACAAAACTTTTTTAAAAAAAAATAGTGAGGTAGTGTTCCTGGGTTCAATGCCTATTTAGAAACCAGATGACAGAGAGGTAGAAGCTGTTCCTGGTTCACTGAGTGTGTGCCTTTAGGGTTCTGCACCTCCTTCCTGATGGTAACAATGAGAAGAGAACATATCCTGGGTAATGGGGGTCCTTGATGATAGACAGAGGGACTGCTCCTTGAAGATGTCTTGGATACTACGGAGGCTAATACCCATGATGGAGCTGACTAAATTTACGAGTTTCTGCAGCTTATGACGATCCTGCGTAGTAACCCCTCCCCCAGACCAGACCGTGAGGAAGCCAGTCAGAATGCTCTCCACCATACAGCTGTAGAAATTTTTGAGTGTTTTCAGTGATAATGTAAATCTCCTCAAACTCCTGATGAAATATAGCTGCTGTCTTGTCTTCTTTATAGCGGCATCGATACGTTGGGACCAGGTTAGATCCTCAAAGATATTGACACCCAGGAATTGAAATTACTCACTCTCTTTAATTCTGGTCCCTTCTTGAGGATTGGTGGTATTCACTTGTCTTACCCTTTCTGAAGTCCACAATCTGTTCTTTGGACCTACTGACGTTGAGCGCAAGCTTGTTAGTACACCATTGAATTAGCTGGTATATTTCACTCCTGTGCACCCTTTCGTCACCATCTGAGATTCTGCCAACAATAGTTGTATCATCAGCAAATTTATTGATGGCATATGGTTCGTGTTGTTAAAGCTGAGCATCCTTCCCTTATTCAAAATAGTCTTAAAGTACTAAAGCTGGAATTTGATGTATTTAGTGAAAATGTCCACTGTTTGCCAGGTATGATGACGATGCTGAGGCAGGACATCAGGCGGGTTCCATTTCATTACTCTAGATTCAACAGGAAAGTTGCAGATTTTTTTTCAGAGTGAGATTTGACTTTCTGATTTGCCGAATGAATAGCAAAAAAAATAATACACTGGTCATTTGCTAATACAAGAGCTGGCTTCGCTCTTGTCCGATCTAAATTACCTCAAGGGTCATAAACTCAATTGGCGATAGACTTCTGATCACTTCTATTGACGGGTCAAAACATCATCCGAATTTAGCTCCCCGCGTTCGTGGCTATTAATGAAGTGTAAAACAGTGTTGCGTTTTCATTTGAATAAATCATGACCACAGAGTATCGATTAAACCGCAAGTGCTTTTTTTTTTGCCCACCTGATGTTGCCGACTCTTTCCCAGCCATAACAGATTTCTTGTCATAGTAACCAGTGCGCAATATGTGATTGGAAGAGAAGCTCAGCAGACTACTGGGCCTCCAAGGCGCGGCCATCCTCACTCTTTGCACCCCAATTCTCACTCAACATCACGTCGCCGTTTTTAAAAAAATATATCTTTGCTTTTGTATATATAATAGATACAGGACCACTTCTCGTCGGGAGCAATTGTACGATAAGCCATGTCACCGACCCTTGTTTATATCGCTGAAATGCTTGCGGCTTGATAGATCAAGATATATTTCCAGAATGAACGTTGCGCTGCAAAATCTCAACGATAACGTAAGTTCCACCACGGCTTTATAGCACATAAAATGTGATGCGATAGATAAGGGAACGACGCAGGCTATAGCCATTATGTGATCATACATATGGAAGAGCAATTCACTTATGAAAATATCCTCAGAAATAAAGAATTCCAGCTTCTCATAAGTATTTTAGCTCTTTATCTTAAACAGCAATTGTTAGCACTATTTAAATAATTATGCGAAAGCAGTTTATTGCACAAAAATGTTAACGCGATTTAATGGAAAAGTACAGTTAGCACGGACGGGTTGATTCGTTGTTTATGCTTTGGGTATGAAGAGGATTCTTATAAATTCATTATTAATGTTTTTTTTTTCTTTTCTCAAACCATAAGGGACATTGTTGTAATGTTTGAACAAACAATAAGTTTTAAAAATTATAACTGTACCAGAGTCCATTTTGCTGGATCGCATATTTTTTAAACCTACGTATAACGGATCATTCTCGATGCTATATGAAAATAACGAGGTCTGTTGTCAATTTAGTTTGAAACAATTCAATACAACTATTACTCAAGATGATAATACACGCTTTCAAATAAACATCTTAATTACAGGAGTACGCGTCTGTGTACAAACGATCACAAGGTTTGGGGTTAATAGGCTCCAGGGTGAGTTGACGTGTACCATACCAATCACCTTACCGTTGCATTTATTTTGGTTAACGTTAATTGAAGGTCTCTGTTCCCACGTTCGTGATCAGATTTGTACTACGGGGTGGAAGGAACTTGATGTAAAGTGAAGGTAGATTCACAAGTTACAAATGCTGGCAGTTCGTGTAACAGGTTACCATTTC
This sequence comes from Hemitrygon akajei, assembly GCF_048418815.1. Taxonomy (NCBI): domain Eukaryota; kingdom Metazoa; phylum Chordata; class Chondrichthyes; order Myliobatiformes; family Dasyatidae; genus Hemitrygon; species Hemitrygon akajei. Next base: position 164,290,441 of record NC_133126.1, read on the forward strand.
AAGGGCTGCCATTTTATTGCTATTTAGAATCTCAGAACTGTTACTATAACATGAAGACATATTAGCCATATCTTGTATTAATATGATCTGCTTGCTTTTTGTCCAGGACTATAACACCTAAATAGTAATTTAATGGCTGGAGTTATTGCATAGGTTTAAGGATTTCAAAAGGACCCCTTTTCAATTTATGAACATTTTGCAACTCAATTTAATTCACTGTACTTTCCATGCATTTATTTGTTCTTCAATGAGATTATCTTGAATAGTAAATAATTAACTACTTTTTGTAAAAAAAACCAGACATGGTCTGGGAAATCATGTACCAATGAAAGCTTGAAAAAAGAATATATTGTAGTTTCTGGATGAGCCTGATGCATCATATAAATTAAATATTCTTAATAAATGTCTTACCATTTGTAGCCATACTTACTTAAGCCCATCACCCCTACTGGGGCATAGGCTGTTGATAGCAACTTGCCAGAGTCCTCTGTCCTGGGTCAGCCTTTCAGGTTTTTGCTGGGTGCAGCCCATCTTCACAGATCCTTCCTCTCCCAGGGATGAGGTCAGGAGCTTCTGTTGGCATTTCTGTAGCTCTGAATTTTTACGGGATGGGGTTGCTAGTTCTATGCCAAACTGTCCTCTTTTTAGCAGCCAGTCTTGGGACAGAGTTATTTGTAACCATGCCTATACATAAATAAAAAAATGTTTTATTATCGTATTGACTTGGAAAAATGAATTAATATAATATTCTCTTACAGGCAAAATACTGCCATTGGTACTTCAATACACAAATGCGTCAGAGTTTATGTGAATACGTGATAAAGATGCAAATTTGTCAGAGGAAGTGTGTTTGATTAATATTATTACAAAAAATAGTCATTCCTATTGTGAATTAAATAAATTTAGAGAGAATGGAGCTCTATTCTGAATATCATTAGACGTGAAGTTGGATATATGATTAGCTTGGAAATAAAGTGCATAAATCCAGCAACAATACAAAAAACGTCAATTCATATAGCTATTTTATTGAGTCAACAGTGTCCTGCAGTGCTTCATGGAGGTATTGTTAAACATGAAAAAAAAGTAATGTTAAATAGGGGAATATTAGGATTGATGGTGATGTAGTTGGCAAAAAATTTAATGCAATGCTTTAAATCAGAAAGCAATAGCTGTAGAGGTGGAGAGGGTTCGGGGGGAGTTCTCAAAACCAGAGTCAGGTTTTTTTTTAGTACTTTCTTGTATGAGGCAAAATTGATATCTTAATTTTGTAATTCCTTTTAAAAATTATAATGAGCACTTGGTGTCAAAGAAAACATTGACTTTTAAATAACAATCCATGAGAAAGATGAAGAAGCTGTTTGTTATATTTATGCAAATTGAAGGATATGGCCGAATGATATGGCAAATGCATTTGTGCTAAATATATGATAGCAAACAAAGAGAAATATTTCCAAAGTATTCATTCCAATAATGTTTCATCTATTCTAATAATGTTCTGTTAATTATATTAATATTATTGAAATAGGCTGCAATTGTGCATAAGAAGTGGTGGAACACAGGATGTACTGGACAAGATGATGCTGTATTTCTTGAATGCTATTGAATGGAAACCCAGTTGGGTAAATGGAGAGTATTATTGTTTGTTGATTATTAAAAGGCTTTGGGAATTAGGAGGCAAGGCTCAAACTCGGTGTTTGACCAGTTTATCTAATTGTGTTATTTGTGGCTGGTGTAGTTATCTGTCTGATCAATGCTAGTTTCCAGGATGTTCATGGTGGGGGAGTCAACATTTAGTATTGCCATTACTGTAAAGGAAACATGGTTAGGCTCTCACTTGTAAAGATGGTCACAGCTTAACAATAACATGGTGTGAAATTATTTGTGATGTATTATGGACTAATGTCTTTACGGAAGAAAGATTTTAGCTTGGAAAGATAATGATGCAGAATCACTTTGTGTGGATAAGCAACAAGGGGAAGAACAGATTAGTAGAGTGTTATCTTTCAAAATTAGATTCTGAAACAGCTTCTACCAAACAGATTGCAACGGTAACCACATTATAGAAGAAGGTAGGAGAGAAAAAAACAATTATTGATCATGTTGAGGATTGCTACCAACTGAATACCACTGCCCTGTGGATGAAAGGTGTGAGTTTGTCTATCATTTCAGACATTATTGCCCAATGGACTGAATGACAGCCCTCATGTTGAATGAAACATGATTCTGGAAGATTATTTTTCAAAGACTGAGTGCTTTGTTACCACTGTTGATCCTGGTACTTGCGTTGAGTTACGTGCACTGTTCTGTTTTGTCCTGCTTGGATTTTATAATACAATTTTGGTATATGCAAGTTGCTTACTATACCACTTCAGAGAGCGATTAAGAATCAAGCTGAGGTCATATATAGACTAAGAGGTGCAAAAATGGCAGATTCCCCCCCCCCCCACCCCAGTTGGATTTTTCACCACAATCATTACACTGGAAAGTAAGTTTAGCTTTCTTTCTATATGCTCTGTTTTCTTCCCACTCAAAAAGAAACAATCAGAAAACCTATTCATTGGAATTTGAAATAGTAGTTGATTAACAATATGGCTATGGTAGTAAATTTGATACCGCTGGTGGTTTTGGAGAACAGGAAGTGCAGTGAGGTTTATCTTCAAAAATTGATACATTCTTGGAAGCCCTTCCCTTAAGTTTTGAATGTAAATGTCAGCTACTCAATGGAAAGTGATATTACTGTTGTATAAAATGTTATATTAGTAATGAATAACAGAACTAAGTCAACAAATTCAGGACACTAGATTCCTGTGGAGTATTTGATTACGGTATGTGCTGGAAAATTTGGGATATCCTTGTAAAATGTTTTGTGCTCAGAGATTTGCAGACTGAAGCTCCTGAAGCAGAGATTCACCTGTTTTATTCTTGTATGGTGTGGGTTGCTTGGAGGAAAGCTACAATGTACACTTATTTTTAGGAATATTGTAAATGGTCACATTAATAATAGGCTCGATTTTTCTGGAGCAAGATGTTTTGCTCCATATTTTACTCTGACCTCAATTTCAATTTTTTTGGCATGTTTGTTACTGGAAGTTTAAGCAGTTAATGAGGCATCTAAGATCTGGTGAGTAAGAGGACAAATTAATTATCCCCTTAAAAGACTCACAGCAGAAGGACGATTACAGGTGACTTACTTTAAAATCAATTTATACTGTTCTCCAACAATAGAAGTGCACAACAAAACCTTCTAAAATGTGGATCACATCTCATATCTCACGTGCCTCTCAGCATTAAAGGCAGATATTGATGATGAAATTCATCAATATCTTCACTGTGTGACAAAACCAATGAATATCTGATGAAAAGGGTGTTTAAAGATGAAGACCTCAAACCTGTTACAAAATGCCTGGCCTATGGTACAACAATGACCCCTGCCTCTCATCTGCTTCTGAGACTTGGACTGCCTACAGCAGGTAGCTCAAAAAAAAACTGGAGGGATTCACCAAAGCTGTGTATGTAAAATCCTTCAAATTGACTGAGAGACTAAAGGATCCAGCAGCATTTTCTTCTAGGTCAACATCATGGAATTAAGGCCCTAATTGCACTCTTGATTTGATTGGGCAAGCCACATTTTTTGCATGCCCATACCATACTCCTGGAATGGATGCTCTATTCTCTATGGAAATAAAGTACGTAATGGAGAGAGAAAAGGCTATACGAATGTTCGTAATGATTCTTAAAAATAGGCAATATTTCTAGCCCTGGATCACTCAAAACAGTGAATGATCATTTAGCATGACACTGAAAACTTAAAGTTTGTGTGTCAGGATTATGTAGAAGCTCTGAGAAAATAGCAGAAGTACACCATTTCTCAAACTATGCTCTCCCATGCCCCATCTCTGGCAAAATTTGTAAGTCCCATATTGGTTTCATCACTGACCTTGATATCCCACAGAACTGCGATGGAAACATTTTTGTTGAGCCCCAAGGTCTGCCTAAGAGGGAGATTGGAAGAAGGGAACTTGCCAAGAGAACTTTGGAATAGTCAAGCCCAGAGGTGATGGGCATAGATGAGGACTTCTATAAGAGATGACCTGAGGCTTTATGGAGTCCAATATAAATTTGTGGCAGATAAATATTCAAATGGTGTGTAAAATCTAATGAATTAAATAGTTTCCAAATTTTCATGAGCATTGCAACAACTAGAATGATAACTTAGTTTGATTGTATCATCTGTAAGCTTCTTCAGTCACTTGGAATCACTGGAAGAGGCTGATTGTGGGATAGTGTATGTTGAATACCATTTCTAGTAATCACATCAAACCTTTAATAAAAGTCTACAAAATCACCAATATTTTCTTATAATCACTAATAATATTACACATTCACATTTCTTCATAAATGCATGAATTATTTTCTGATTTAGTTGTGCTTTGAACCATCCTTCACCTTTTCCAATGCTCGTGAGACACAAAGTCACACATGAACCAATGTCATTCACATCTGATTTGACTTCCACGGAATCTGGCCCGAGGCAACAATCAACAATAATAGCCATAAAGGATGGTGAATCCTCTGACAAAGGCAAACTGACATTATTTAGTAAACACGTGCTGCCTAGTGAATGGGAGTGAGAAGACCCCTCACGTGTAAACAATCATTCTGGCATTGCTCTAATGCATATCATTACATACAGAAGGTGACAAAAAGAAAGCAGGAGAACAAAACATAACTCAGTCACCAGAAGGAAATTTAGGCTCTTCAAAATGTCTGTCACTAATTTAATCCAGAGCTTTGTAAACAGGACTGTGCACCTACTTGTACAGGTCATTTCTGATATCCATATCAATTACCGATCTGCTGACATGACTGTTGGCATTCTTTGAAATTGCAATTTATAAACCAAGCATTATTGCAGTGAAAGCCAGCTAGTTGTTAGAATTAGTGAACACCACCAACTTATGCTTGAACAATGTAAAGTTTACCCTGTACATTTTAAAATGTATTCTCACCTAATTTGCTGTACAAATACATTTTCAATGGTATACTGATATACCCTGCATAATTTTTCTGTGAATAAAGTTACCTTCTGTAATGTTACATTTCTTGGTGAAGATTTTTGTTCCAGTTTAAAAGTGTCTACAGACTGCTCGTTGAAAGATAATGAACTAGCTGTCATAGTGGAAGGTTTGCACAAATTAGGATTGTATTAATTGAAGTCAGGAGAGAGAGGTAGTTGATGGAAACGTAGAAAAACATGAGGGGTCTTAGCAAGACAAAGTCAAAGCAAATTTATTATTGAAGTACATATATGTCACCATACACTACTTTGAAATTCATTTTATTGCTGGCACTTACAGGAAAATGAAGAAATAGAGTTTTTGGAAAACTATACATCAAGACTGATAAACAACCAATGTGTAAAAGACAAATTGTACAAATTATATACACTGAGATCATGAGTTGGAGAGTCCCTGATAGAGAGTATGTTGGTGGTTGAATCAGCTCAGTGTTGAGGTGAGTGAAGTTATCCACTCTGTTTCAGGAGCCTGATGGTTGAAGGGTAATAACTGTTCCTGAATCTGATGGTGTGGGACCTAAGGCTCCTCAAACCCCTAACTGATGGTAGTAGTAAGAGAGGTGGGGTAAAATATTTCTTTCAAAGGGACATAAATATGCTGGACCTTGTAAGGTCAAAAGATTTCTTTCCTTAATTTCACTCTGTAACACAGCGTTTCTCAACCTTTTTGGCCTGAGGAACCCTTGAAATAAGTTTCACGTCTTGGGGAATCCCTGAGTAACAATTATTATATCTATAGCTCACGTTACATTAGTGTGATCAGTAACTTGTAGATATAATAATCCAAAAATAATTGTCAATGTTCCTCTGAGTACAGAATGAATTTTAGTCAATCTTTCTTGGAGGGAAAAAAGTTTGTTAAGCTTAGCTTACCTTTATTGAAATTATTCTCTTATTTCCCTTTCATAAATTTTAAAAACTCATAAGGCAAACATAATAAATTTCTGATAAATAACTAGCTGAAGTCAAAATGGGATTTAATTTTTCTAAAGGTAGACTTAGTAGATTTAATTTAAATAAAGGTTGTAAATTGATTTTAATTAATGCTACTTACAACATGAAAATTTATTGACAATGTTGAATAGTAAAGTTACTGAAAACCATAAGCCAAAGAAGTGTGAATAAAAATATAGCCCAAGATTCAATTTTACACAAGACTTTGAAAGAACATTCTCTTACTAACTGACATGATCAGGCTCAAATATAGGCCTAGCATGTGAAACATCTGCTTGCTTTTTGCTGCACAAATACTCAATTGTGGGTAAAACTTGAGATAAGTACACACACATTTCACCTTCAATGGAAATGAGATGATTTCTATCCTTGCTCTTGATGCAAGAGAAAGCTGGCTCACACATGTAAGAAGTTGAAAACTGCAGCAAAATGTTAATTGCTTTCCTATGAATGGCAGGATACTCTTCTTTCACAGAAATCCAGAACTTGCCCAAGGGCAGGTCAGTAAGTCTCATCTTGAGTGCACGACCAGACTGCAGTTCACAACGTTCTTCCTCTTCTCTCAAAGACAAGTTCTCAGGCTGAACAGAAGATTCAGAGAAAAGCAGCTTTCATTGTAAAGATGGACTTTTTTGTGTCCGTTATTACACTAATGCAGTAAAATGACTTAGAAGATTGTAATTATTCGGGGGACTTCCGGGTTGAGCATGGAGTGAGTGTAGGTGCGTGTAAGTGTGGCTCCTGATTTTTATTGAAAATCTACCTGTTTATCTTCATTGTATGCTGGAGATAACTGAATATTTAACATTGTGAACAACCTGGGACGTTGCTGGACACAGACATGGCAAACAAAATGTACGTTCGAAGTAAAATTGGGGAAAAAGATAGCGAAGCCTCAAGCAAGAAAGCTGATGTTACGGTAATGCCGCTGCTGGACCTGCGCTACCCGATGACTTGGAGAGGCTTCACTTAGTACTTCTTACTGACATGATGCAAGCGGTGCATTCTGCCCTAAAAAGAGAACTTGAAATTGCTTTGTCACCAGTGAATGCTACCATGGAACAAATTACGTCTTATTACGAGTCACACGACGAACGCATTGTGAGGTTGAAGATGGCCTGAATGATTATAGTGACCGACTGACGAGCGCTGAAGCTGCCATTGCAGTGCTGCGGAGCGGAAACACATTTCTGAAGGGGAAACTAGATGACCTCAAAAATCAGTTGCGGAGATCCAATTTGAGAGTGGTTGGCATTCCTGAAAATTTGGAAGGTTCGGACCCTGTGAAATTTATGACCGAGTTTTTTGACGAAGTGCTGGGGACAAATTTCTTCCTGAGGCCTCTCATGCTTTCGCGCGCTCACTGAGTCAGGCCTAAACCATCAGGTGTCTTTGAAGCAAGCAAACGAGGCCAAGAACATTCCTGGTCCTCTTTCACTTCTTTCAAGATAAGCAACACATCATCAGTAGACGGAAGCAGGAACAGTATTTCCGCGGGCATCGCGTGTTTTTTCATGAAGATCTTAGTGTGGAGCTGGGGAAAAAACAAGCAGCTTTCAAGGAGGTGAAATCCCTGCTTTACGGGAAAGGGGTCAGGTTCGGCCTCTTGTATCCTGCTACCTGGACTATTCCTCTTCCCACCCTGTCTCTTGCAAAAATGCTATCCCCTTCTCGCAATTCCTCCATCTCCGCCGCATCTGCTCTCAGGATGATGCTTTTCATTCCAGGATGAAGGAGATGTCTTCCTTTTTTAAACAAAGTGGCTTCCCTTCTTCCACCATCAACTCTGCTCTCAAATGCATCTCTTCTATTTCCTGCACATCTGCCCTCACCCCATTCTGGATAGAGTTCCCCTTGTCCTCACCTACCACCTCACCAGCCTCCAGGTCCAACGTATAATTCTCCGTAACTTCCGCCACCTCCAATGGGATCCCACTACCGAGCACATCTTTCCCTCCCCCCCCACCTTTTCTGCTTTACGCAGAGATTGCTCCCTACACGACTCCCTTGTCCACTTGTTCCCCCCCCACCATCCCCTCCCACCGATCTCCCTCCTGGCACTTATCCTTGTGTGGAACAAGTGCTACACCTGCCCTTATACTTCCTCCGTCACCAGAATTCAGGGCCCCAGACAGTCCTTCCAGGTGAGGCGACACTTCACCTGTGAGTCGGCTGGTGTGGTATACTGCGTCCAATGCTCCCGGTGTGGCCTTTTATATATTGGTGAGACCCGACACAGACTGGGAGACCGTTTCGCTGAACACCTACGCTCGGTCCGCCAGAGAAAGCAGGATCTCCCAGTGGCCACATTTTAATTCCATGTCCCATTCCCATTCTGATATGTCTATCCATGGCCTCCTCTATTGTCAAAATGAATCCAAACTCAGGTTGGAGGAACAACACCTTATATACCGGCTGGGTAGCCTCCAACCTGATGGCATGAACATTGACTTCTCTAACTTCCGTTAATGCCCCTCCTTCCCTTCTTACCCCATCCCTGATATATTTAGTTGTTTGCCTGTTCTCCATCTCCCTCTGGTGCTTCCCCCCCCTTTCTTTCTCCCGAGGCCTCCCGTTCCATGATCCTTTCCCTTCTCCAGCTCTGTATCACTTTCACCAATCACCTTTCCAGCTCTTGGCTTCGTCCCTCCGGTCTTCTATCATTTCGCATTTCCCCCTCCCCCCACTACTTTCAAATCTCTTACTATCTTTCCTTTCAGTTAGTCCTGACGAAGGGTCTCGGCCCGAAACGTCGACAATGCTTCTCCTTATAGATGCTGCCTGGCCTGCTGTGTTCCACCAGCATTTTGTGTGCATTCTTCAATAAAGCAAATGCTTTCCCATTAATAACTTGGCCCTACAGATCCGACAGGAATCTGTGCCTTTTCCTTTATCTCAAGATGGTTTTGTATATCTGGGAATACACGTTACTTGCTCTTTTACTTCTCTGTTTGAAGCTAACTACAAGCATCAGGTTAGCCAAGTGAAGGCTGATTTTGAGAGATGGCGCAGTTTACCCCTCACTATAGTTGGGAGAATTCAATCAGTGAAAATGACTATACTTCCCAGATTTCTTTACCTGTTCTGGTGCTTGCCAGTTTTCTTACCCAAGTTATTTTTCAAATCAGTCGACCAAGCTATAACCTCATTTATTTGGGAAAATAAGGTCCCAAGGGTTAGTAAGCACATTTTCCAAAGAGGTTGTGACGTAGGTGGAATGGGCCTTCCTAGTTTTATTCATTATTACTGGGCATCGAACATTCAAAAGGTATTATTTTGGCTTCACCGGCTAGATATAAACTGGTGCCTGCTTGAGACTTGCCACTCCTCGTCTCTCCAAGCTTTAGTGTATTCTTCCTTGCCATTGAAATCCTCTCAATTCACATCTAACCCGGTCGTGCTCTCCACCCTCAACATTTTTAATCAATTTAATCAATTTAATCAGCTTCAGTTTTGGGTCCCATTCATAGAAACCATCTATTTCTTCCCTCCACACTCGATTCAGTTTTTAGACAATGGGGTTTGAACAGTCTTCTGCGCATTAAGGATTTGTACACTGGTAATATATTTGATAGTTTTGATAACCTGCGCAGTAAATATGGCCTTCTGCATAATCATTTTTTAAAATATCTGCAGATTCGCCACTTTGTCAAGGAAAAATTTCCCTCTTTTCCTGATCTACTACCTGCTATGTTGTGGGAAAAACTCTCTCTTAGCTTTAATAATAAAGGGCTGATCTCTGTTCTATACGCTCAGCTGATGTCTTTGGAAGTTCAAGATTTAAACAAAACAGACTAGGTGGGAGGATGACCTTGGTATGGATCTGGCTGAGGAATACTGGGCAAAAGCATTGAATAGGGTTCATTCCTCGTCATCATGTGCTAGACTGGGGCTCATACAATTTAAAGTTTTACACAGGGTACATTTAAGTAAAGCCAGGCTTGCTGACATATATCCTGGGACAGACGCTGGCTGTGACCGGTGTTCCTTCTCTCCGGCTGGTTTAGTGCATGCATTCTGGTCTTACCCTCGGCTTGATGGCTACTGGGCACTAGTTTTTAAAATTATCAGTGAGGTTTTGGGGGTGAGACTGAGACCTTGCCCGTTTATAGCTGTATTTGGTGTGACGGATGATACTTTGGGTTTAAATGCAAACCAGTTGGATATCGTTGTATTTACATCGCTTCTGGCCCGTAGGAGAATCTTGCTGGTCTGGAAATCTGCCACTCCCCCATCTGCTGCTGCTTAGTTAGAGGATGTAATGTTTTTTCTGAAATTAGAAAAGATTAAATTCACTTTGAGGGGGTCTGTGAAAAAGTTCTATTAGAAATGGGGACCTTTCTTGTCATATTTTGGGAGTCTTAAGGAATTACCTACTAGTTGAGGGCATCTGATTGTACTTGGGAAGTTGCCTCTCTTTTAACACGCATATGATTTACCTCGCAGGGTAGTTGATGAATTGTAATATGAGTATATTCTGGATCATCTAACATGTTGTGGATGTGTGTGGGCCTTCATCTTGAAGTAGTGTGGGGGTATGGCTGTGAAATGTCCATACTTGTAGTTGTGAATTGTTGTATTGTAAATACATTAGCTGCCATGGTATGTTCGGGGAGGGAGGGTGAGGGGAGGTTTGTTTGGGGGTAAGATATAAAAGCAAAATGGAGGAAAATGTAATCCATTATGTATTCTGTATTGTGTCATTCCTTCAATAAAAATATATTTAAAAAAAAAGATTGTAATTCTTCATCATTAACCATATCAGAATTGTCTGTAGGTCTTGGCCTAGAATCCTCCTCTTCAAAAATCGCCACATTGCACCGTCAGACATGTCTGTAGAACACAGGGGTTAATAAAATATAAAACATATATTGAACCAAATAAACAGAGTCCTGCTGCACACTGCCATCCTGGGCTAAGAGACCTCTAACGAGGCTGCTAATGGGGCTGCTTGGTCACTGACAACTACTGCGAGCGTGATTCAAAAAACGATGTTTTTATTCAAATCATGATCTCCTAGTGAACTCTCATGGACCCCAGTTGAGAAACCCTGCCATAACATCTTGGTTACTGTTTCTTTAGTTCTTCATTTCAGCTTGTATTCACTGAAATATAATTTCCTTGTTCCCTTAGGGGTTTTGAGCTCTTGACCCTAGGTCAAAGCCCAGGTCTTTCGATTCTTAATCTAGTAAAATAATGCATTTGCTTTCTTAACCCCCAAAAAAACATCAGAATGTGTTCTGGACTACTATCTTAATAATTTCTTGCTACATATAATGTGATACTCACTCTTCCCTTAGAATCTGGTTGGGAGTATTCTGGAGTTATGTGAATACAACAGATATTATTTCAAACAAGAATAAATAGGCTGGTTCACCGACAAAGAGATGTGGTTTGCAAAATGGTGTCCATGAGAGGTTTGTATAAGCATCAGCCAAACATTAAGACAGTGCGGTTCTGTCAATAGGCCTGCATCAAACCAGGCAACATGGGCTAAGTAACTTACACCATTGTGACTTGAGTTCATGTTGGTAGACCAGACTGATGTCACTTAGCACATCAAACATGGTCACAAGTATAGGCAATCTATAGTTTTTGTGTACTCAGGATACTTGTGTACTCAAAGATGCCCAAACAACATTAATTTTGGGTGTCTGACTCTGTGTCTTCAGACGATTTTAGATCATTTGTGTGAATTATTTTGTGACAAAGGTGTTATAAACATTCAAAGGTATCTCCTACTATTGATATGTAATTCAAATGAAGTGTTGTCAACCCAAAAATATTGAAGTGAACAATGTCATTATAACTTTTGAAACCGTATTGAATGACCTGCTGTTACCTTTGATCTTAAGGGCATAAAAATGTGACATACTTTTGGATTTGTGAGGCTCGACTGAGAGTGTCTCCAGAAGAATGCCTGCTTCTTGTGATGAATAAAGACTTCTAGATTACCTGCTTCAGTGTCTCTCTGGTGATTTTGATAACAGTCACAACACCATTAAGTCAAATAATAAACTTAGTTAATTAGCAAGAGTAGAAAATAGATGGAGGTAGATGCCATATATAAAAATGAGCTGGACTACAACGTGAGATAAAATGCAGGCAAAGCATTACTCTATACATTGTAGGCAAAACTACAGGTTACATTAAGCAGCCAGTGAAGCCAATCCTTGTAGCTTTTCATAAATTAATTATATTTGCTATTTATTATATGGTATGGCAACTAAATACTCACTTCAAATAGTGTCTCTCCTTTGATGACACCTGCACCCCACCCATGTAAGGCAATTTTCAGGAAGTAATGCATTTTGCAATGAATTTGCAGTTGACAGACCTAAAAAGATTCAATTAAGTTCACCATGGGCTGGAATGTCTGGGTTATTACTTAGGTGTGCATGATACAATGTGTACTGCCTAGCAAACCCTTGGTGACTCTGTTGAACTTGCTATCCCCTCTCACTGACAATTGCCCTGCCTTGCTGTTGTAATTAACTTGAAATGTGAAGTCGTATTTTTGAATTTTGCAAGTGTACCGATGATACCTGTGAAAAAGGGACACACCTCCCCTCTCAAAATATTGTTTTTGCCAATCTCACAAGTCTGACAGCTACATTTCTTATAGTCAATGAAAGTAGGAAAAGCCTTGTTCTGGCTTCTGCCCCCTTTCTAATCCTGATGAAGTGTCTGGGCCTGAAACTTTGACTGTTTATTCCCCTAATAGATGCTACCTGACTTGCTGAGTTTGTCCAGCATTTTGTGTGTGTTGTTAGACAAAATGCCAATATATTTATTTGGCTACAATACTGGAAACGGGAACATTGTAAAACATTGCTGAATTTGATTACTGCAACATGTAATATTATGAAACATATCATATATATTTGTGTATTCAGTACTAGATTAAAAATCCCTGCAAAGGGTTATTGGTCAATTAATTCTACAAATACAAACAAGGCCAACTCAATATAATATTCAACTCAGAATATAATATTAATGGTAAGACTCTTGGCAGTGTGGAGGAACAGCGTGATCTTGTGGTCCATATCCATAGGACGCTCAAAGCTGCTGTGCAGGTTGACAGTGTTGTTAAGAAGGCGTAGGGTGTGTTGGCCTTCATCAGCTGTGGGAATGATTTCAAGAGTTGTGTGGTAATGTTGCAGCTATATAAGACCTTAGATAGACCCCACTTGGAGTACTGTGTTCAGTTCTGGTCACCTCATTACAGGAAAGATGTGGATACTATCGAGAGAGTGCAGAGGAGATTTACAAGGATGTTGCCTAGATTGGGGAGCATGCCTTATGAGAATAGGTTGAGTGAACTTGGGCCTTTTCTCCTTGAAGTGACAGAGGATGAGAGGTGACCTGACAGAGATTCACAAGATGATGTAAGGATAGCCAGAGACTTTTTCCCAGGGCCAAAATGGCTAACATGAGGGGGCATAGTTTTAAGGTGCTTGGAAGGAGGTACTAAGGGGATGTCAGAGGTAAGTTTTTCACACAGAGTGGTGGATGCTTGGAATGCACTGCCAGCGATGATGGTGGAGGCAGATACAATAGGGTCTTTTAAGAGACTCTTAGATAGTTACATGGAGCTTAGAAAAGTAAGGGCCATGCAGTAGGAAAATCCTAGGCAGTTTCTAGAGTAGGTTACATGGTTGGCACAACATTGTGGGCTGAAAGGCCTGTAATGCGCTGTAGATTTTCTATGTTTCAATGGTTACTAGCAGAATAGAACCACTTTTGATATTTTCTGCATCAGTACTATAAGCAGTGAGATGGGTATTGGTGCACTCTGTCTGAGAGTTAGCTATTGTTAAGGATTGTGCTGTGGGTAGATGTAGAAAGGCCTGAGGCTGTGTGTGATACCCAATTGGTCTTCACTTCATTCAAAATTATTCATCATCTGCACATATCTCAGATTAGTAATTAGCCTAAAATATGTCTTGATCATTTCTTGATTAAATAAACATCTTACTAGTTATAAGGAGCTCATTCACATCTATATGCATAAGTACATTAAGTAGCAAGGTTCTCAGACTCTAGCTGCCTCTGTGGAGCATCTGTCCTCCCCATTCCAACCCCTTACTCCCTTCCACCCCATCCCATGAGTCAATGACAGAGCCAGAATACCTATCCCTTCCTGGGATCCCACTCAGCTTGAAGTTTGCAGATTCCCAAATTTGGTTATTTACCAAATGGTTATCCTGAATGACCTGGCCAACCTGGATACTGCTGCCTGATCAGCCAGCTCTCCAATCCCCATGTCCAAACCCCTCTGCCCCATCACAATCCTCTCTATGGTATCATTACTAATCTTACTCTCATTTCGCCACAGAATTAAAACGTGTTGCACAGAGAATTGCAACTCATTTTTATTATTTGTACATTTATTTATATATTATTTATATATTGGATTTTGTGAGATGATCCATTTAAGCTCTGACCTGATAGGTGTATAAGATGATGAGAGGCATTGATTGTGTGGATAGTCAGAGGGCTTTTTCCCAGGGCTGAAATGGTTGCCACAAGAGGATGTAGGTTTAAGGTGCTGGAGAGTAGGTACAGAGGAGATGTCGGGGTAAGTTTTTTACTCAGAGAGTGGTGAGTGCATGAAATGGGCTGCCGGCAACGGTGGTGAAGGTGGATACAATAGGGTCTTTTAGGAGACTTTTGGATAGGTACTTAGAGCTTAGAAAAATAGAGGGCTATGGGTAAGCCTAGTAATTTCTAAGGTTGGGACATGTTCGGCACAACTTTGTGGACTGAAGGGCCTGTATTGTGCTGTAGGTTTTCTATGTTTAAGCATCCCACCTAATTTTGTCTCCACTGAAACGGACAGAATTATAACGCTGTAACAAAGGACTCTCCACATCTGAATTTTCTCTATTTGCTGGATCTGATGGAGTAGCAAAGTAGCTTTTATCGAGTGAAGATAGTGTTTGAATTGCTTGTCTGTTCAGTCGACTAAAACCAAAATCTGAATTTCAGCTCTGCACCCCACTTTGGAAAGATGATATAACTAGAAAGATACCTCAGTCCTTCTACCTTTGGAAGTGATTGGGCTATTAAAACCAGAAAGAAACAGCAGGAAGCAATTGGCTTTCTTCCCTTTTTAGGATTTTTTTGCAAGGTAAGATATTTATTATTAGGTTTTCCATTATGATTTTCAGTATACCAGGGCTTGTTTTTGCTTTCTTCAACAACTCATCATTCCCTGGTTCCAGACTAAGCCACTGACCCTGTCCATTACCCAGAGTTGCATTCATCTGGAGGTTTTCTGAAATTAAGCTGTCCTGTTGCACAGGAATATTTTGATAAAGCCTGCATCACCAGTAGCAGAAACCAGCGGCTGCTACAATGGTCCGGAGATTCCAGTCCCCACAGGTGAGATACGGAACTATCTTCAATGATAAGTGAGTAGTTGAGGGGTTTGCAGTTCAGGATTCTGTAACTGAGTATGCTAATCCAGCAAACACAGTTATACATGATGAAAGCTGGAGTAACTGCAGGTTGGATGTTCTAGTGTTTCAGCACTTATTCCAGAAAGACTACTATACTGAACAAAATGTAGCAAAATGACTTACTTTTCCTGTATTCTTTGTAAGGAAAGATCTTACCCTTGTAGCAATACTGTTGTCACCGGGTTAAATGCAGTACTCAGTATGTATGAGGGTTCAGTATGTCTAAGAATTTATTGGCATGATCTTAATCGTACATTCGGATTTTAGGAACACCTTTAAATTTATTCCTTATTGTTAGCACATTAAAAATTTAGAACTAGCTAAGTATATTCCTAAAATGTATTTTACCGGGTGAACTTTTGGAACATTATGATTAAAACATTAGATTATAAATAGTCTATTAAATCATTTTATTGCAGCAGCTGTTTTGGAAAATCGACCTCGTCATGGCCCTTCTACTTTATTGGTCTACTTGCACTGTATTCCTCAGCCGGTGGACAAGTATAGTAACACTATATTCTGCATTCTGTTTTGCCTTTTTGTATTACCTCAATGTAATGAAAAGACATAGGAGCAGAAATAGGCTGTTTAGCCCTCTGAGTCTGCTCTGCCATTCCATGATCGTTAAGTTTTAATCCCTCCCAACCCCATGCTCCTGCTTTCCACCTGTAATCTTTGATGCCCTGATTAATCAAGAACCTATCAACTTCTGCTTTAAATATACCCAGTGACTTGGCCTCCACAGCTGTCTGAGGCAATGAATTCCACAGATTCACCACCTCCTGGCTAAAGAAATTCCTCCTCATCTCTGTTCTAAAGGGATGTCTTTCTATTCTGAAGCTGTGTCCCCTGGTCTTAGACTATCCCACTATAAGGGAACATCCTCTTCATGTCTACTCTATCTAAACCATGTACGAAATGATCTTTCTGAATGCATGCAAACAAAATCATTTTTACTGTATCTTGGTGCATGTAACAATAATTAACCAATTACAAACAATTGTCTTTCCTATTACAAATATTGTAAAATTATCCAAAAGTCATCTGCTCCATTGTCTATCCGTACAGATCTTCTTGTTGGTTTAATAGCTTTTGGCCAACTGACCGCTGAAGTGTGGCAACCTGTCCCTCTGTCTAGGAACATCAAATAGTAATGGCATTTTCTTGCAAGGTTATTTGGAGCCAAATTGTGGAGAGTACCAATTTGGAATGAGAAGACTTAGTAAATGATAGCTGACATGGATTTGTCAGAAGAAAATCACATCCAACTAACTTGATTGAGTTGTTGAATGAAATAATGGGCAACTTAAAAAAGTAGTATTGTACTTCAAATACGAGGAAATCTGCGGATGCTGCAAATTCAAGCAACGCACACAAAATGCTGGTGGAATGCAGCAGGCCAGGCAACCTCTATAGGAAGAAGCAGTCAACGTTTCGGGCTGAGACCCTTCGTCAGAACTAACTGAAAGAAAAGATAGTAAGAGATTTGAAAGTAGGGGGGGGGGGGATCCGAAATGATAGGAGAAGGCAGGAGGGGGAGGGGTGAAGCTAAGAGCTGGAAAGTTGATTGACAAAAGGGATACAGAGCTGGAGAAGGGAAAGGATCATAGGATGGGAGGCCTAGGGAGAAAGAAGGGGTGGGGAGCAGCAAAAGGAGATGGAGAACAGGCAAAGAGTGATTGTGAGAGAGGCAGAGACTGTTCTCCATCTCCCTCTGGTGCTTCCCTCCCCCTTTCTTTCTCCCTAGGCCTCCCATCCCATGATCCTTTCCCTTCTCCAGCTCTGTATCCCTTTTGCCAATCACCTTTCCAGCTCTTAGCTTCACCCCTCCCCCTCCTACTTTCAAATCTCTTACTATCTTTTCTTTCAGTTAGTCCTGATGAAGGGTCTCGGCCCGAAACATCAACTGTGCTTCTTTCTATAGATGCTGCTTGGCCTGCTGCATTCCACCAGCATTTTGTGTGCGTTGCTTGTACTTCAAATAGTTGGGGGATCACTTTGTCAAGCACCTCCGCTTCATATGCAAAAAGTAGTATTTCCCAGTGGCCAACCACTTTAATTCCTATCCCCATTTCCGTTCCGACGTGTTGGTCCATAAGACATAGGAGCAGAATTAGGCTATTTGGCCCATTGAGTTTGCTCCACCATTCAATCATGGCAGATCCTTTTCTCCTCCTCAGCCCCATTTCCAAGCCTTCTCCCCGTAACCTTTGATGCCATGTCAAATCAAGAACCTATTAATCTCTGCCTTAAATACACCCAGTGGCCTAGCCTCCACAGCTGCAGGTGACAACAATTTTCATAAATTCACCACCCTCCAGCTAAAGAAATTTCTCTGCATCTCTGTTTTGAATGGACGTCCATCTGTCCTGAGGCTGGGTCCTCTTGTCCCAGACTCTCCTACCATGGGAAATATCCTTTCCATATCTACTCTGTCTAGGCCTTTCAACATTTGAAAGGTTTCATTGAGATCCCCCCTCATCCTTGAAATTCCAGCGAATACAGACCCAGAGCCATCAAATGTTCCTCATATGATAACACTTTCATTCCTGGAATCATCCTTGTGAACCTCCTCTGGACCCCCTCCAATGCCAGCACATCTCTTCTAAGATGAGGAGCCCAGAACTGTTCGCAATACTCAAGGGAGGCCTCACCAGTGCCTTATAAAGCCTCAGCATCACATCCCTGCTCTTGTATTCTAGACCTCTTGAAATGAATGCTAACATGGCATTTGCCTTCCTCACCACTAACTCGGCCTGCAAGTTAACCTTTAGGGTGTTCTGCACAAGGACTCCCAAGTCTCTTTGCATCTCAGATTTTTGGATTTTCTCCCCATTTAGAATATAGTCCACACATTTATTTCTACTACCAAGTGCATGACCATGCACTTTGCAATGTTATATTTCATTTGCCATTTTCTTGCCCATTCTCCTAATCTGTCCAAGTCCTTCTGCATCCTACCCGTTTCCTCAACACTACCTGCCCCTCCACCAATCTTTGTATCATCTGTAAACTTGGCAAAAAAATCCATCTATTTCATCATCTGAATCATTCATATACAGCATAAAAAGAAGTGGTCCCAAAACTGACCCCTGTGGAACACCACTAATCACTTGCAGCCAGACAAGGATCCTTTTATTCTAATCAGCCAATGCTCAAACAACGTTAGTAACTTTCCTGTAATAGCATGCACTCTTAACTTGGTAAGCACCCTCATGTGTGGCATTTTGTCAAAGGCCTTCTGAAAGTCCAAATATACAACATCCACTGCATCTCCTTTATCTGTCCTACTTGTAATCTCCTCAAAGAATTCCAGCAGGTTCGTCAGGCAGGATTTTCCTTTAAGGGAACCCTCATGCTGACTTTGTCCTATCTTGTCCTGTGTCACCAAATACTCCATCACCTCATACTTAACAATTGACTCTAACATCTTCCCAGCCTCTAAGGTCAGGCTAACTATTCTATTATTTCCTTTCTGTTGCCTTCCTCCTTTCTTTTAAAGAGTGGAGTGACCTTTGAAATTCTCCAGTCCTCTGGCACCAAAATGTCCAATGACCTTTTTTAAAGATCACTTCTAATTCTGCCACAATCTCTAACACTTCCTCTTTCAGAACCTTAGGGTGCAGTTCATCTGGTTCAGGTAACTTATATACTTTTGAGCACCTTCTCCCTTGTAATAGTAACTGCACCCACTTCTCTTCTTTCACACACTACAGCATCTCCACACTGCTAGTGTCTTCCACAGTGAAGACTGATGCAAAATACTAATGTAGTTCATCTGCCATCTCCTTGTCCCTCGTTATTATTTCTCCTGCCTCATTTTCTAGCAGTCTGATCTTTTATTTTTTTACATACTTGAAAAAGCTTTTACTAACCACTTTGATTTTATTTGCTAGCTTGCTTTCATATTTCATCTTTTCCCTTCTAAGAATTCTTTTAGTTACTCTCTGTATGTTTTTAAAAACTTCCCAATCCTCTATCTTCCCACTAATTTTTTCTTTGTTGTATGCCCTCTCTTTTGTTTATACATTAGCTTTGACTTCCCTTGTCGTCCATGGTTGTACTATTTTGTCATTTGAGTATTTCTTCATTTTTGGAATACACATGTCCTGCACCTTCCTCATTTTCTCCAGAAACTCACGCCATTGTTCTTCTGCTGACATTCCTGCCAGCAGCTCCTTCCAATTTACTTTGGCCAACTCCCCTCTCTCATACCATGGTGATTTCCCTTACTCCACTGAAATACTGCTATGTCAGACTTTACCTTCATCCTATCAAATTTCATGTTGAACTCAATCATATTGTGTCACTAGTTCCTAAGGGTTCTTTTACCTTTAGCTCCCCTATTGCCTCTGGTTCATTACATAGTACTCAATCCAGTATAGCTGATCCCCTAGAAGGTTCAACGACAAGCTGCTCTAAAAAGCCATCTCTCAGGTATTCAACAAACTCACTCTCTTGAGATCCATTACCAACCTGAGTTTTCCAATCGACCTGCATGTTAAAATCTCCCATGACTATCATAACATTACTCTTTTGACATACCTTTTCTATTTCCTTTTGTAAACTGTGGTCCACCTCCCAGCCGCTGTTGGGAGGCCTGTATATAACTGCCATCAAGGTCCTTTTACCCTTGCAGTTTCTTAGCTTAACCCACAAGGATTCAACATCTTCTGATCCTGTGTCACATCTTTCTACTGATTTGATGCCATTCTTTACCAGTAGAGCCGTGCCACCCCCTCTGCCTACCTTCCTATCCCTCCGATATAACGTGTAACCTTGGACATTCAGCTCTCAACTGCCACCATCCTTCAACCACGATCATACCTGGCAATCTGTAGTAGTGCAGAGGTCCAGGACCTCCTCTTTGGCCATAAGGAGGCCATTCTCAGGATGGAGGTGCAACATCTCATATTCTGTTTAGGTAGCCTCCAACTTGATGCATGAATGTCAATTTCTTCTTCTGGTAACTTTTTTCTCCCCCTCCCCTTTACCACCTCTTTTATTCCCCACTCTAGACTCATCACTTCTCCACATCTGCCCATCACTTCCTCCTGTTGCACCTCCTTCTTCTCTTTCTTCCTTGGCCACTCTCCTCTCCTATCAGATCTCTTCTTCTCTAGCCCTTGCCTTTTTCAACTACCACCTCCCAGCTTCTTACTTCATCCCCACTCCACCAACCAGCAGGTTTCACCTATCACATTGCTAGCTTGTCCTCCTTCCCCTCCCCCATTTTGTTTTATTCAGGTATCTTCCCCCTTCCTTTCCAGCCTCGATGAAGGGTCTTGGCCCGAAGCGTCAACTGTTTATTCATTTCCATTAATGCTGCCTGAACTGCTGAGCTCCTCCAGCATTTTCTGTGTGTCTTTTTGGATTTCCAGCATCTGCAGAATCTCTTGTGTTTAGCATTGAACCAGGGCTCCCAAAAAGCTGCCTCACTGTTCCTTGTAGGTTGTAAGCCATGCTTTACTGTGATTTTGGGAATGGAATTTAGAGGAAGTGGGTTGGGTGGCAATCAAGTATACTAGCTGAAAATCTTTCTGTACATCTTAATAGCAATATTTGAACCCCTCCAAAAGGGCTCTTTAGTATTACACAATATTAAGCGAGCCCCAATCAAAGTCAATAATGACATCAAAAGGCATACAACTTTCTTGATTGACAGCAGTCTTTGAAACACTTTACTGCTCCATTCTCCTCTGATATCTCTCTCATGTCATTCAGCTTGACGGGACTTACGGCTCTGCAAGTGCCTTCTGTTGCTTCAGTGTCTCCCATTCAGTTCATGTTTTTGCAAATGCTGCTATAGAGGACCTGCAGCTGTATAAATGGACCCAGTCATTGCATGTAATAACCTGGAGATCTCTTGGGAGGTGGATTCATGTCTGTGTTATGCTACAAGTGGATACATTTCTGACAGAAAAAATAGATGAGGCCACTGCAAATTAGAGAGTAAACCAGATGGGTTCAGCAGTGGGTATCTGAGCTGGTCTATGCGATTACCAGTTGAAAGTTTTCACGAAGTATTCATTCTATTAACAGACTCAAAGAGGTTTCAGTCATCTTTAGCTCAGGATATAAATTGTTTTAACAGAGGCACAAGAGCAAATATCACTAATGTTTGATATCTTCCTTTTTTTTCATTTGTTGGTTCAACTTATCAGCAAATCCCATAGCATCCCTAGAATGTGTGTTTTTTTCCAGCTGATTGCCATAATCTGTTAGCTGTAACAGACCACATTAGCTCCACCTCTTTGGATATTTTTGACAATCTTGAATGATCTCTTTAATGATTTAAACTGTATTTATAAAAAGCATGCAAAGCAACGACATTTCTGCTCATCTGGTGCTTTGTCAGACAAGTAATCTGACAATTTATTGACAATGAAGTCCAGAGAAGGCAGTATGTGCATGTGAACAGAATGGTAGCCAAGGCTGTATCCATGGGAAATGGGAGCTGGGGTGTGCTCAAGGGAAAAGAAGCCCTTATGAGTGATTGTGTGACTATAATGGAATGGAAAACAATGGGGCCATGTAGTACAATTGCACGGTCCACACCATCTGTTTACATCCTAGGACAATTAAAACACACCCAACTCAAAATGGCGTCAAACCAATACCAACAACATCAGACACAAATAAAAGCTTGTTTTGCACCTAAAGAACAGTGTGAGTAAAAGATCAAGGTCAGTACCTTTAAAAATGGAGCTGGTGCAGGTTTAAACCATTACTGAGGCTGAAAAATGACAAGATATTTTGTAATATATTTATAACCAACAGTTTTAAAATATATAATCCTATTATTTTCTTTGACAGAAGGATGCTGAAGCTTCCATATGGGGTATTATTTCTAAAATTAAAAACATAAAACAGTTCATAACAGGAGCAGGTCCTTTGGCCCATTTGTTGTGTCAAACTAATTAAGCTAATAACATCTGATTAAATAATTCCTTTTGCTAGCATGTGACCCCTATGTCTCCATTCTCTGCGAAGTCATGTAGCTATCTAAGAGCCACTTAAACATCTTTATCATATCTGCCTCTACCGCCACCCTTGTCAGTGCATTCCAGGCACAAAGCACTCTTTCTTAAAAAAAATTGAACTTTCCCTCTCAGAGTTATAAACTCATTCAGGTGGCTTCACACCCTCCCCTGCTCCAGAAATACACTGTTTGTCCAACCTCTCCTTATAGTACATGCTATCTAATTAGGTAGCATCCTGGTAAATCCCTTCTGTACTCTTTCCAAAGCCTCTACATTTATTCTATAAAAGAACCATAGAACACTACAGCACAGTACAGGCCCTTCAGCCCTCCATGTTGTGCTGACCCATATAGTCCTTAAAAAAAGTACTAAACCCACACTACCCCATAACCCTCTATTTTTCTTTCATCTATGTGCCTGTCCAAGAGGCTCTTAAATCCCCCTAATGTTTTAACCTCCACCACCATCCCTGGGAAGTCATTCCAGGCACTCAGAACCCTCTGTGTAAAAAAACTTACCCCTGATGTCTCCCCTAAACTTCCACCCTTATTTTTGTATATATGCCCTCTGGTCTTTGCTATTGGTTCCCTGGGAAACAGGTACTGACTATCCACCCTATCTATCCCTCTCATAATCTTGTAGACCTCTATCAAGTCCCCTCTCATTCTTCTACGCTCCAAAGAGAAAAGTCCCAGCTCTGCTAACCTTGCTTCATATGACTTGTTCTCCAAACCAGGCAACATCCTGGTAAATCTCCTCTGCACCCTCTCCATAGCTTCCACATCCTTCCTATAATGAGATGACCAGAATTGAACACAATACTCTAAGTGTGGTCTCACCAGAGAGTTGTACAGTTGCTACATGACCTCTCTACTCTTGAACTCAATCCCCCTGTTAATGAAGCCTAGCATCCCATAGGCCTTCTTAACTACCCTATCAACCTGTGCAGCGACCTTGAGGGATGTGTGGATTTGAACCCCAAGGTCCCTTTGTTCATTCACACTTTTAAGTAACTGACCATTAATCCTGTACCCAGTCTTCTGGTTTGTCCTTCCAAAATGCATCACCTCACACTTATCCGGATTGAACTCCATGTCCGGATTGAACTCCATATCCGGATTGAACTCTATAATGGAGGGACCAGACCTGAAGCCATACGCTTGATATCGCCTAGCCAGAGTTCTATAAAGCTGCAACTTGACTTCCTGACTCTTGAACTTAGTGCCTTAATTAATAAAGGCAAGCATGCAGTATTGCCTCTTTACCACACTTTTGACTTGTGTGGCCTATTAAATGAAAAGTCAACCAGGGACCACAAAGTATTTTGTTGTATTGCTCATATTTAATTGCCCTTGAAAATATGGTGATGAGTTACCTTCTTGAATTGCCATAGTCCTTCTAGTGAACGAACTCCACAATGCTGATGGATAGGGTTTTCCAGGATTTAGTCTCACCAGCAAAGAATGAATAGTAATATATTACCAGCTCCGAGTTTTACATGTGGTGTGGGGCACCAATGAAATAATCGTTAACAATATTACAGAATAAACAAAAAGCAAAATAAAAGAAAAATGCTGGAAATCTGAAATCAAAACACGAAACAATGGAAATGCCCTGTAGATTAGGCAATAGAGCAAAGAATCAAGTTAACGTTTCAGGTCAAAGAATTTTCATTGATAAAGAAAGATTATCAGCCTGAAACATTAACTCTGTTTCTTTATCCATAGAAGTTGCTAGACATATTATGTATTTTCAGTATTTTCTGGTCTTATCATTGGAAGGATTTACATTGAAAATAGCCCCTCAGTGGGAGGTCAAATGTAATTTCGTGTGCAAATACATGAAATTCCTGAATGTATCTGAAAATAATCATCCTTATTAGATTCTGTGGTGCAGAAAAATAATGAAAATCCGATTTATAAACCCAAGATTCTGCAGATACTGGAAATCTTAAGCAACATTCACAGAATGCTGAAGGAACTCAGCAGGTTAGGCACCCTCTATGGAGGAAATAAACAGTTGAGACTTGGGGCTGAGACCTTCATCACAATGTGAAATATTGAATCCAGTAAGATGGTGGCATGCTTGGGCGTAGCGGCCTTTCTGGGTCCAACCAGTGGTGAAATTGTTCATCCTTTATGCCTTTTTTTATGATTGCAAGGCACTGTTGGATATTGAAAACATCAAGTATGGCAGGTCTACCCCACTAGCAAGTTGTTTGGTAGCGATGGAGCTGAACTCTTCAGCCACCCGGGGAGAAGCCGTAGGAGGTGGTGCGCGATCCAACAACTGGTGAAAATAATTGGCTTGGATTTTTTTTATTGTGATTGCAAGTCCCTGTTGGATATTGGTAATGTAAAATACTGCAAGCTCGATTCACTGGTTCATTGGTGAGACTGATGGTGCGTGGCCTGGTTTGTGGGCCTGATTCACTGGTTTATTGGTGAGACTGATGGTGCGTGGCCTGGTTTGTGGGCCTGATTCACTGGTTCATTGGTGAGACTGATGGTACGTGGCCTGGTTTGTGGGCCTGATTCACTGGTTCATTGGTGAGACTGATGGTGCGTGGCCTGGTTTGTGGGCCTGATTCACTGGTTCATTGGTGAGACTGATGGTGCGTGGCCTGGTTTGTGGGCCTGATTCACTGGTTCATTGGTGAGACTGATGGTGCGTGGCCTGGTTTGTGGGCCTGATTCACTGGTTCATTGGTGAGACTGATGGTGCGTGGCCTGGTTTGTGGGCCTGATTCACTGGTTCATTGGTGAGACTGATGGTGCGTGGCCTGGTTTGTGGGCCTGATTCACTGGTTCATTGGAAAGACCAATGGCAGGTGAGCTGCATGGCCTTGGTTGTGGCGTGGACCAGGCTCTCATGCCTTGGGTCACTTCTTGCAGCCGCCGGGGAAGGAGACGCCAGAGCTGGCTGTGAGCCGCTGGATTCCATACTGTGTTGGGGGCCAGTGCCTCCTGTTGGTGCTGACCTGCAGTGTTCACTCCCTCAATCATGTTTGTCTGCGGCCACACTTGCACGAGATGAGAAATTGCTGCGGGCTGTTCTTGCAGAAACATGGCTTCAAAATCATCCATGTACTATCAATTGACAAGCCATGTCACTCAGGGGCTTGGGCTGTATTATTTTTATTTAATATCTTATAACTATGTTTTTCTGCTGTGGTAATTTTATGTGCTGTGTGTGAATGTTAGGACAATGTTTTGCATGTTGCTCCCAAAGGAATGCTGTTTCATTTGTCCGTTATCATGTGTGTGGTTGAATGACAATTACAGTAAACTTCAATTCCAATCTATAGAAGACCCAGTTTATAATTGAAGAAATCTTCCTTAACTTTCCTTTTCATTGCTTATCTTTTCTCATATGAACTGCATTGGATGTAGTTTAATTTAACTGTATATGTAATTGGTTATAGTATAATAAATACGATAGATAATATGTTCAATGTAAGTTGAGAGGGGTGAGTTCAGAGGAGGTGTGCAGGACAAGTTCTTCACACAGAGTTGTGAGTGCCGTGAATGCGCTTCCACAGATGGTGGTAGAGGCTGTGAGGCACGTGAACACACAGAGAATGGACGTTGTGTAGGCAGAAGGGATTAGGTCAGTTAGACATTTAATGACTAGTTAATTAGTTCAGAACAACATTGTGAGCCGGAAAGGCTGTTCTTGTGTTTTACTGTTCTACTTTCTGTGTAACTGAACTGGGATTTGGGTACTGCACCATTGCTGAATTGAAAATTGAATGTAGTGCACTAAACTGAACTGAAAATAGTATCTTTGAACTAGGCAGGGAATTGTGTACTGTATCTTAGAATTGAACAGGGAGTTGTATGGATCAGTAGGATCGTTGAACAGAATAGAAAATTGGGCACAATATTGTAGAAGTAAACTGAGATCTGGGTACAGTATCATGGAACTGAGTTGCGGATTATACACATCCTTACCAAGTATGTAGTCTATGCGACATGTATGGTCTGTATTCCCCTCCAGTATTTTCCCTGTGGAAAAATCAAAACCCAGTCAACTTGGTGCTGAACAAAGCCTGTGTTTTACACTCATGCTCTGTGACATTGGCACAACAGACAGGTTATCTGGAAATTATTGATTGGTCGTGTCAATGGATCTATATTTGTAATAAGATGCATTTTATTGTGTTAATAAAAGCTTTAATGCTTTGAAATAGACATTTACATTAAAATACATACTGAACAGAGTGACATGGTAAAAGATTGATCCGATCACTCGATTAAAAAGCTCAATTGAGCAAGTTCTTGGAATGTTTAGTTTAAATTTCAGTCTTTGCTTATTTTATGTGTAAAAAAATAGTACACGCTCCGAGCAGTCTCTCTCGATTACTGACCTACGTATCTCTCCAGTGCGTAATACCGCGCGTTACCTTCCGCTTCCTCGAGTGCAATCTCCCTTTAAGGCCAAGCTTGCGGTGCGCCAGCGAGGTTTGTGCGCCACCTTTCAGTCCATTGGATAAGAAGCGGGAAAAGGGAAGGTTTTTTTCTCTCTCCCCCCCCCCCCCCCCCCCCACGTTACTCGCACGAAATCAGCGAAAGTCATTGGGCCAAACCAAACCCAGACCCTCTCTTGACACAATAGCTGGGTGCGAGGGATTTCTGACTTCCGCTTCGGGTCTTTGTAGCCGCGCGAGTGTGGAATTGCTGCATTTGCTGCTCTCGGAGTCCACAGGCACGCATCGAGATGGTGAGTGGAGCGGTCACATTCTACCTGATGCCTGCAACATTCACTCCGACATTTGCTGCTAATTTGTTGTCACAATTGAATTAAGATCACGAAAAACAGTTACATGGTGAGGATCTATCGATCTCATAAACTTCGGAATATAACGTTAATATAAGCGTCGAATTCAAAAAATCTGTACATTTGCATTTTTCTCCTGTTTATTCTTTGGTGTATTTATTACATAACAAGCAGAAGAAAATATGCGCTTGTTGCACAGGTTTCTATTGGCATCTCAGCGAAAGGTAGAGAGTCAGTGAACTCTCGTGGTTTTCTAGGAGCCCAAAGACTAACTCGGTGGCAGGCAAATTGTTTAATTCTTTTTATCGTACCCATATTATGGGCTTGGCACTTACTTATCGCCCTTCGTATATCGTCAGCTGGGCAGTACTTATTGCTCTTTACTCGGTCTGCGCTTGTATAACGTACACCGCCTTTCCGCTTTAATGGTTTCAACCCGCTTGACGATTCGGCCCGGAGGGAACAATGGCAAGCGGGTAGTGCGATGTTTTCTGCAGCCGCAGTGAGCTCCCAACATTTCTGTTGAAGAACTTTCCCGAAGTGGTGTCGAGTGGTGGGCAGCTGGCCTAGTGTTTGTCCCCGTACTGGGCTTCCGGCACAGGCGCCGACAGCTGAGAGGTGGAGAGGGAGAGGAGGGGGCATTGGAATGAGATCGGCTGCTGCCCCCTCCACCTACCCCTCGGACTGTCTTTTGTAAATCTGCGGTGGCAGGAGTGATGTTTACGGAATGCAGTCAGTGTCTGTATGCGTGTGATCCGCTTCTTGCACTAGCATTTCTTTCTCCCACAAATATAAATGGACTTGCTTTTCATGTGGGAAAACGCGAGGTGGGGCTGCGTGCAACAGTCGCTCCCTCCAACTAAATTAATTGTCAGAATTCACACGTTGCTTTAATTTCCTGATGGTGACCAGGAAGACGACGGGTACAAGCTGATCCGCAGCTGTGCGCTGTCAATCCCGTATCGTTCTTTGGCACCATTCCGGATGCAGCCGTCTTCAGAACGAAGTTTTGTGGAGCCACTTATGGTAATACAGACCTATTGTTTGAATTTCAGTAACTTAACTAGTGTTACCTTGCGCAGAAATACCTATCGCTCGTTGGTATCCCAGGCTTCCTAAGCCCCTGCTGTTGATATTCATGCTACTTTAAAATTTTAAACAAGGCATTCTGTTGTAAGTCAGAATTTCGTTGGGAGACTTTTGAGGTAATTTAGTTAGGCGCCAGGCTTAAGCATTTTTGTTCAGAAATGAATCGATCTTACAAAAGCATGAACTAAGAAGCTAAGAAATTTATTATATTCAGCAAAAACCTTTCTGAAAAGTTAATTCCTTTCCTAAGAAGGGACCTCAGTAATCTGGCTGGTCCAGATGAACCTGGAAGTAATAAATTCTACCAAATAACATCTATTTTGGAAAATGGAATGAAATTGGAAATGGGTAGAAATCTTTTAAGTTTGGCTTGTTAAGGGTTGCCTTAAACAAGTGGTAATAAACTTAAAGAACATTTTTATCTCTTGAGAACTCGTAAATTAGCATACATCTTTTGGCAAAATCAAACAGCAAAATAAAACTGCAGATGGAAATCAGAAATAAAAGCAAGACAATGCTGCAAATACTTAGAAACACACACACACACAAAATGCTGGAAGAACTCTAAACAAGCCAGGCAGCATTTCATACAGTTGTAGAAAGCTGCCTGGCTGATTGGCCCATCCAAACTGCTTAGTTGCATTGACCTGCACCCAGATCCATTCCCCTCTCATCCATGTGCCTATCCAAATTTCTCTTAAACATTGAAATCAAAATCACATCCCCCACTGGCGCTGGTAGCTCAAATCAACACACTCACCACCCTCTGAGTTCCCTTTAAACATCTCACCTTTTCACCCTTAACCCATGACCTTTAGTTGTAGCCTCTGGAAAAAGCCTGCTTGCATTTACTCTATACCCTTCATAATATTGTATCCCTCTATCAAATCTCCCCTCAATCTTCTACATTCTAGGGAATAAAGTTGTAACTTATTCAATCTTTCCTTACAACTCAGGTCTCTCAGTCCCGGCAACACCCTTGTAAATTTTCTGAGTACTTTTTCAGTTTTATTTAGGTAACTAAAACTACACACACTGGAAAGGATATCTTGATGAAGGGTCTCAACCTGAAGCATCGACTGTTTATTCATTTCCATAGCTGCTGCCTGTCATGAGTTCCTTCAGCATTTGGTGTGTGTTGCTGTGGATTTCCAGCATCTGCAGAATATCTTGCGTTTATGATTTGCTGAAAGTACTTAATTCAAGCAGCATTGGTGTAGAGAGAAATGGGTACCTTTGGATCAATGACTTTTAATCAGAACTAGGAGATGTAAGGAAAAGTCAGTATTAAATTGCAGAGGTAGGGGATGTTGGAGTCCAAGAGGCTGAATAATGTAAATGGTGGTGGTGTCATCTGCAAGAGGATGGTGAAGGCTTATTAATCGCAGCTCATCTGAACAGAGAAAGATGAAGGAGACCGAGAGGAACACAGGCTGGAACTGTGTAGTACAGAACA
The DNA here is from genome assembly GCF_048418815.1 of Hemitrygon akajei. Lineage (NCBI taxonomy): Eukaryota > Metazoa > Chordata > Chondrichthyes > Myliobatiformes > Dasyatidae > Hemitrygon > Hemitrygon akajei. The sequence continues at coordinate 164,320,243 of NC_133126.1, forward strand.
CTACAGTTTTGAGTCAGTTATACAGTGCAGGAATATGCCCTCTGGCTCAAATTGTTCATGCTGAGCACCTGAGCTAGTCCCATTTGCTTGTGTTTGGTCCATGTCCCTATAAACGTTTCCTGTCTATGTAACTGCCCAAGTAGCTAACAAATCCTTAGTTCAAAAGTTTTAACTAAAGCAGAATTTGCTGGGTGTATCCAGGAAGGGTTCCAGACAGAGTGTGTTTTCAGGCCAACTATAGGAGGGGTCATTGTGGATAATGAACCCGGACAGATGTCTCGGTGGGAGAGCATTTCAGATACAGAGAACACAACTCCCTGACCTTTAGCATAGGAACAGATGATATGGGAAAGTATTTAATTGGAGGAGGGCCAATTATGGTGGAATTAGGCAGGAACTTGGGAGCACAAGTTGAGAACAGATGCTCTAAGGGAAATGCACAGCAGAAATGTGGAGGCTGTACAGGGGCCACTTGCATGGGGTTCTGTATAGGTTTGTCAGGTAAGAGGATGCTGGGGTGAAGAAACTATGGTTGCAAAGAGAGATGAAACATTTAGACAAGATAAAGAAGGAAGTGTTCTTATGGTTTAGGAAGCCAAAATCAGACAGGTCTGTTGAGATTTTTATGGTAGACAAGGATCTTAATAATGGATTTAGGAGATTTAGAAGGGGACATGAGAAAGCCTTGGTGAGTGGGATTCAGAAAAACCCCATTCCATATGTATATGAAGAACAGGAGGATGATTGGAGTGAGGATAGGACCACTCAAGGATAAAAGTGGAAGCATGATCCAGAGGTGGAGAAGGTAAGGGAGTTCCATAATGATATTTCACATCAGTGTTTACTGTGAGAGGAACCTTAATAAATGTAAGGTCAGTGTAGGACAGGCTAATGTGCTGGAGCTTACTGAAGTTAAGAAAGAGGCAGTGTTAGACAATGGAGTTTGGTATAGTATTTGTCAAGGGATGTATACTTTAATAAATACCAGGCAGAGAGACTTTGATGACTATGAAGTCAGTGTAGAACAGGCTAACTTGCTGGAATGTGTCAAGATTAGGAAAGAAGATTTGCTGGAACTTTTTTGAAAAACTTTAAGATAGATAAGTCACAAACAAGAGAAAATCTGTAGATGTTGGAAATCCAAGCAACGCACACAAAATGCTGGAGAACTCAGCAGGCCAGGTAGCATCTATGGAAAAAGTACAGTCGATGTTTTGGGCCGAGACCCTTCGGCAGGACTGATAAATCCCTGGTGCTTTACAGGATATACTCCAGTTTATCATGGGACCCAAGGAAAGAGATTGCTATGCCTTGGTGGTGCTCTTTTCATGATCATTGGCCACAGGAGATTGGAGGATGGCAAATATTGTTCAAGAAAGGGATTCTTTTGGGAATTGTAAACAACAGTGGTGATAAATTAATGGAGTGGATTTCATAAGGGCAGATTATGAGCATTTGGAGAAGAATAGCATGGCTTTGTGAGGGGCAGGTTGTGCTTTATGAGCCTTTTTTAAGGAGGTGTCAAGACAAATTGGTAAAGATAGAGTGGTGGATGTAGTGCAGATGGATTTTTATTAAGGTATTTGACAAGGCTTCCCATAGTCAGCTCAACCAGACTGTTAGGAGGCATGGGATTCAGGGAAATGTTGCTGCATGGATTTGGAATTGGGTTGCCTAAAGTAGACAAGATGGAGCATGTTCTGCCTGGAGGTTGGTGACAGCTGGTGTTCCACAGGGATCTATTCTGGGACCCATGATCTTTGTGATTTTTTTCCCATAAATGACTTGGATGAGAAAGTATAAGGGTGGGTTAGTAAGTTTGCAGATGACACGAAGTTTGTGGTGTTGTGGATAGTGTATAAGGTTGTCGTAGGTTATAATGAGACATTAATATTTTGTAGAGCTGTGTTGAGAAGTGGCAGATGGAGTTCAGTTTGGGAAAATTGTGCGGTGGTACACTTTAGAAGGTCAAACTTGAATGTGGAGTACAAGGTTAATGGTAGGGTTCTTAGCAGAGTAGAGGAACAGGGAACTTAGAATCCAAGTCCATAGATCCCTCAAAGTTGCTGGCCAAGTTGGTAGGGTAGTTAAGAAGGCGCATGGTGTGTTAACCTTCATTAGTTGGGGGATTGAGTTCAAGAGCTGTGAGTTAATGTTGCAGTTCTATAAACATTTGGTTAGACAACATGTGGAAAATTATGTTCAGTTCCCCCACAAGGTGCTATCCTCAGCTCTTTTCTGTACTCCCTGTACACTCATGACTGTGGCCAGTTTCTGCTCTAACTGCATTGATACGTTTATAGATGATACTATTGTAATGGGCTGCATCTCAGATAACGATGAGATGGCGTACAGGAGGGAGGGAGAGTGTTTAATAGCATTGTGTTGTGACAACCTTTGCATCACTGTCAGCAAAAGAAAAGAACCAGTCCTTAACTTCAGAAAGGGGTTGAGGTTGAAAGCTTCAAATTCCTAGGAGTGAACATCACTAAAAACTCGTCCTTGTCCAACCATGTGGTTGTCATGGCGAAGAAAGATCATCAGTGCCTGTAGTTCAAGTCAAGTCAAGTTAACTTTTATTGTCATTTCGACCATAACTGCTGGTACAGTGCATAGTAAAAATGAGACAATGTTTTTCAGGACCATGGTTTACATGACACAGTACCAAAAACTAGACTGAACTATGTAATAAAAAAAACACAGAGAAAGCTATACTAGACTACAGACCTACACTGGACTGCATAAAGTGCACAAAAACAGTACCGGCATTACAATAAATAATAAACAGGACAGTAGGGCAAGGTGTCAGTCCAGGCTTCGGGTATTGAGGAGTCTGATAGCTTGGGGGAAGAAACTGTTACATAGTCTGGTCGTGAGAGCTCGAATGCTTTGGAGCCTTTTCCCAGATGGCAGGAGGGAGAAGAGATTGTATGAGGGGTACATGGGGTCCTTCATAATGCTTTTTCCTTTGCGGATGCAGCGTGTAGTGTAAATGTCCGTGATGGCAGGAAGAGAGACCCCGATGATCTTCTCAGCTGACCTCACTATCCGCTGCAGGGTCTTGTGATCCAAGATGGTACAATTTCCAAACCAGGCAGTGATGCAGTTGCTCAGGATGCTCTCAGTGCAACCCCTGTAGAATGTGATGAGGATGGGGGGTGGGAGATGGACTTTTCTCAGCCTTCTCAGAAAGTAGAGACGCTGCTGGGCTTTCTTTGCTATGGAGCTGGTGTTGAGGGACCAGGTGAGATTCTCCATCAGGTGAACACCAAGAAATTTGGTGCTCTTTACGATCTCTATCGAGGAGCCGTCGATTTTTGGCGGGGAGTGGTCACTCCGTGCCCTCCTGAAGTCAACAACCATCTCTTTTGTTTTGTTCACATTCAGAGACAGGTTGTTGGCTCTGCACCAGTCTGTTAGCCGCTGCACCTCCTCTCTGTAAGCTGACTCATCGTTCTTGCTGATGAGACTCACCACAGTTGTGTCATCGGCGAACTTGATGTTATGGTTTGAGCTGTGTGTTGCAGCACAGTCGTGGGTCAGCAGAGTGAACAACAGTGGACTGAGCACACAACCCTGGGGAGCCCCCGTGCTCAGTGTGATGGTGTTGGAGATGCTGCTCCCGATCCGGACTGACTGAGGTCTCCCAGTCAGGAAGTCTAGGATCCAGTTGCAGAGAGAGGTGTTCAGGCCCAATAGGCTCAGCTTTCCAATCAGTTTCTGAGGGATGATTGTGTTGAATGCTGAACTAAAATCTATGAACGTCATCCGAACGTATGTGTCTTTTTTGTCCAGGTGGGTTAGGGCCAGGTGGAGGGTGGTGGCAATGGCGTCATCTGTTGAGCGGTTGGGACGGTATGCAAACTGCAGGGGGTCCAGTGAGGGGGGCAGCAGGGTCTTGATATGCCTCATGACGAGCCTCTCGAAACACTTCATGATGATGGATGTAAGTGCAACGGGACGGTAGTCATTTAGGCAGGACACTGAAGTCTTCTTTGGCACGGGGACGATGGTGGCGGCCTTGAAGCACGTTGGAATGGTGGCGCTGCTCAGGGAGATGTTGAAGATGACAGTGAGAACATCTGCTAGCTGGTCTGCACATCCTCTGAGCACTCTACCAGGGATGTTGTCTGGTCCAGCAGCCTTCCGTGGGTTGACCCTGCACAGGGTTCTTCTCACGTCAGCCACGGAGAGACACAGCACCTGGTCATTCGCAGGAGGGGTGGACTTCCTCGCCGCCACGTCATTTTCTGCTTCAAACCGGGCGTAGAAGTTACTCAGCACATTTGGGAGGGAGGCATCACCTGCACAGTCAGGTGATGTCGTCTTGTAATTGGTGATGTCCTGGATGCCCTTCCACATGCGCTGCGTGTCATAGCTGTCCTGGAAGTGACTGTGGATTAGCTGGGCATGTGCACGCTTTGCCCCTCTGATGGCTCGGGACAGTTTGGCCCTTGCTGTTGTTAGAGCTGCCTTGTCGCCTGCTCTGAAGGCGGAGTCGCGGGACCTCAGCAGCGCACGCACCTCTGCGGTCATCCATGGCTTCTGGTTGGCACGTATAGTGATGGTCTTGGACAGAGTGACATCATCAATGCACTTGCTGATGTAGCTGGTCACTGATGCTGTGTACTCCTCTAAGTTGGTAGAGTTGCCATCGGTTGCAGCCTCCCTGAACACGTGCCAGTCAGTGTGCTCAAAGCAGTCTTGAAGAGCAGAGATGGCTCCTGCTGGCCAGGTTTTCACCTGTTTCTGAACTGGTCTGGAGCTCCTGACGAGCGGTCTGTATGCTGGGATTAGCAGAACAGAGATGTGGTCTGAGTAACCGAGGTGGGGGCGGGGCTCTGCCCAGTACGCGTTGGGGATGTTTGTGTAAACCAGGTCCAATGCGTTCTCCCCCCTCGTTGCAAAGTCCACATACTGATGGAATTTGGGGAGCACTGACTTAAGGTTCGCGTGGTTAAAATCACCGGCGACAATAAACAGACCATCAGGGTGTGCGTTCTGCAGTTCGCTAATAGCCCCGTACAGTTCACAGAGCGCCTCCTTAGCATTAGCGCTGGGGAGAATGTAGACACCGAATATAAGGACAGAGGTGAATTCCCATGGCAAATAAAATGGTCTGCATCGAACTGCCACAAACTCCACTAACAATGAGCAGTGTCTGGAAACCAGCGCAGAGTTCTTACACCATTCCGTGTCAATGTAAACACACCGCCACCGCGAGCCTTACCGGAGACAGCTGCATCTCTGTCCGAACGAAACAAAGCTAGCACATCGCTTTCGACATCTCCATCTCTGGCTCCCAGCATCAGGCAAGTCCGAGGATTGTAGGCCCATTCCCCTCAGCAAGCCGACGTCGCGTAATTCAGCCAGCAGATCTTTGTGGAGGTTTGTTTTTGGGCGATCTCTGTATTGTAGTAGTATCTGACGATGGTAGATAGCCGCTCTGTTATCCATGTGCCCTATTCGAAAATTGTGTATCAAACTTAAAATAGAAAATTAAATGAAAGTAACACCAGGTCTGAAAGGCCGCTGCTGTCGTGCCACCTTGTGGATTCCTCAGGAGGCTAAAAAATTAGCATGTTCCTGATGATCCATACCAATTTTTATCTTGTGAAAGCTTCCTATCTGGATGCAGAACAACTTGGTACAGCACCTGCTTTTCATGTGACCACAAGAAACTGCAGGGAGTTGTGGACACAGCTCAGCGCATCATGGAAACTAGCCTCCCCCCTATGGACTCTCTATACTTCTCAATACCCAGTAAAGCAGCCAGCATAGTCTCTTCCCTCTTCTGTCGGACAGAAGATGCAAAAGCCTGAAAGGTGAAAGCATGTACCCTTAAGCTCAAGAACAGCTTCTACCCCACTGTTATAAGATCATCAAACAGTTCCCCAGTATGATAAGATTGACTCTTGAGCGCACAATCTGTCTTATCATTTCCTTTTACTTTATTGTTGACCTGCGGTTACAGTTTATTCTGCATTGATCTTGTTTTGCTTTGAAATGCCTCAATGCTCTGCATAGTGATTTGATCTGTGTAAACAGTATGCAGAAGAAGCTTATTCACTGTATTGTGGTACACCTGACAATAATAAGCAATCAATGCCAGTACCAAATCTAGTGGCTTCATTAAATTAAAATAATACACAAGCTTCAGAGAGGGTGCAGAGGAGATTTACCAGGATGCTGCCTTGATTAGAGAATGTATCTTTTGAGGAAACATTGAGCAAGCTAGGGCTTGTCTGCTTGGAGCAAAGGAGAGTGAGAGGTAACATGATGAAGATGTGCTACATCAGATCCGGAGTAACAATTATTTTTGCTTTTCTTTACACTTGTATACTGGAAATGATGTTAAAGAATCTTGACTTCTTGACATAAAATGGGAGACATAGCAGAGTGGACAGGATTGATCTGCAGCTAGCTTTCCTGCTGGCCATTAGCTCTGTTCAGATACATCAAATTCAAACTAATTTGCAGTGGACATGGGCAGTAAGTTACACTAAAGCGAGGTGATGTCAAAAAATAGCTTCCGTTTTGCTGTTAGATTTCTGAATGTTCTATCAATTCAGGAACACTACCTTGTTAATAGTGTTCCTGCAGTTTTTTTTGCAGTTTTTTTGTAATTGTGGTAATTTATGTCTTTGCGATGTACTGCTGCTGCAAAACAAGTAATTTCATGACCGTGGTAATAAATCTGATTATGAATACTGATGCCAACCCTTTCTGGGCCATCAGTGCAACCTTCCCAAACATTTTTTCACACAATAGATTATCATTTATAGTTCAAAGTACATTTATTATTGTAGTGTGTCTACATTATACAACCTTGAGTTTCATTTCCTAACAGGCAGCCACAAAACAAAGAAACCCAAAAGAACCCATAAACACTTGTTCAACTTATAACTTTTTATTTCCTTAGATAAATAACAGCCCTTTAGCTTGTGCTGTTATTCATAGTTCCAAACACTATCCAGTTGAGATGCGCCCTTTAAGTGTAGTGCCTTCAGCTTAATATTGTATGTTGTTTCTGTGCAAGATCACGTTTATTTAAAGGAATGATTTTTTTATCCTTAATCTCACAGATGTCGAACTATAAACGTGCAACTTTAGAGGAGGATGATGATGTCACAGATGCCATTGCAGACGGAAATGCCTCACCAGAAAGCATTGAGGTTTGTAGAATAGACTGGAATTAAAATGTTATTTCATTTAAACATTGTTTTATTAGGTTAGTGTTCATTTCCTTTCTTGTAAGCATGTTGAAAGTTTAGGAAGTTATGTTATGATAATCCCGTTCCAGTTTTTGCAACAACAATATACACAAAAAGTACTGCTTTTGCTGTGGCATAATCATGAACAGTCACATTGCCTTAATTTGTTCTCTGTTGAGCATGAACACAGTTTCTTCTTTGATAAATAATGGAATTCCATTGTGTGCAATTGTTTTTCAGTCAAGAAAATAGGACAAACCTTAATCTAACAAACCAATAAGGATGCATTTTTTTCTACTTTACATGAGCTATTTTTATAGTGTTCTAAATTTGGACAAATTACTGAGAATATATTTCTCTATTTGAGCTGAAATATATCAGTTTCCTGTTGGGTACTGTATCCAGGTTACCTTTCTCACTGTGAATTTAGAATTGATGAAATGTTTAAGGCGAACATGAGCAGGAATTTTTCCACTCAGAGGGCGGTGAGAGTGTGGAATGAACCACCAGTAGAAGTTTGATTTCAGCATTTAAGAAAAATTTGAATAGGTGCAGGGATGGGAGGAATATGGAGGCTATGACCAGTGCAGGTCGACAGGACAAGACAGATGACTAGATGGTCTGAAGAGCCTGTTACTGTGCTCTATGACTCTACCCTATCATTTGAATGAATCTGTTTTGCACTCTTCAAGCAAGTTAAGTCCCTCTCAAAGGTGTGGCCCCCAGAATTGTACACCCTGTTTGTGGACTGAACAGGGCTTTACATAACTGAGATTGCATCCTTGTTCTGACTCTTTGGATATAAAGGGCTGCATATCATTAAACTTGACAAAATTCTTTTCTGAAAAAATGCATTATTGTTTAATGATCATGCAGGTCTCTTTAGACTGCTACTGCTTTTAACTTTTCATCACTTAGAAAACTACCATGCCTTGTATTTTTCTAGATTGAAATCTGTTGGCTAGTTTTGCACATTCATTTAATTGTTTTTCTTCTAAAACATGGAATGAAGCTAGTTTGTACCAAGTCAATGCAAGAATATTTCTGAAGTTATGGCATTGTCTTGACGTAAACATAATGTAATAAAACAACAATATTTATTGACAAACACGAGGAAATCTGCAGATGCTGGAAATTCAAGCAACACACACAAAATGCTGGTGGAATGCAGCAGGTCAGGCAGCATCTGTAGAAAGAAGCACAGTTGACCTTTCGGGCTGAGACCCTTCGTCAGGACTAACTGAAAGGAAAGATAGTAAGAGATTTGAAAGTAGGAGGGGGGAGAGGGAAATGCAAAATGATAGGAGAAGTCCGGAGAGGGTGGGTGAAGCTGAGAGCTGGAAAGGTGATTGGCAAAAGGGATACAGAGCTGGAGAAGGGAAAGGATCATGGGACGGGAGGCCTAGGGAGAAAGAAAGGGGGAGGGGAGCACCAGAGGGAGATGGAGAACAGGCAGAGTGGTGAGCAGAGAGAGGAAAAAAAAAGAGGAGGGGGAAAAAAACTAAATATGTCAGGGATGGGGTAAGAAGGGGAGGAGGGGTATTAACAGAAGTTAGAGAAGTCAGTGTTCATGCCATCAAGTTGGATGCTACCCAGACGGTATATAAGGTGTTGTTCTTCCAACCTGAGTGTAGCTTCATCTTGACAGTAGAGGAGGCCATGGATAGACATATCAGAATGGGAATGGGATGTGGAATTGAAATGTGTGGCCACTGGGAGATCCTGCTTTCTCTGGCGGACAGAGTGTAGGTGTTCAGTGGAACGGTCTCCCAGTCTGTGTCGGGTCTCACCAATATATAAAAGGCCACACCAGGAGCACTGGGATTTATTGACATACAGTTTGGAATAGGCCTTCCAGCCTTTCAAGTCGTGTCACTCAGCAATCCCCCAATTTAATCCTAACCTAATCATAGGATAACTTACAATGACCAATTAGCCTACTGACTAGTATGTCTTTGGACTGTGAGAGGAAACTGGAGCACCCAGAGGAAACCCACATGGTCATGGGGAAAATGTACAAATTCTTTGCAGGCAACGGTGGGAACTGAACTTGGGTCGCTGGTACTGTAAAGTGCTGTGCTGACCACTATGCTATCCCTGGCATGATTAGTGAATTGAGTGGTTGCAATAATGTCTCAAGATTTTGGTTTCAAAAAGCTGTTGACAGGCATTTTCTTAAGAGTTTGGATTATTTGATGATGATACCACAACATGTAATAAATAGAACTGAAAGTTAGCCGTCCGTCTCTTACACCTGCTCCACAATTCAATAATATCATGGATAATCTTTTAATTTCACTGCAATATTCTTGAACTGATCTTGATTCTCTCAGAATCACAAACTCTCTTGAATTTTGTTCTTGAATAATCAAGAGTAGCTCAGCCTGTGCAAATCTCTTGGGTTGAGAACTCCAAACATTTAGTGCTCCTTTGGTGAGGAAAAGAGCATACTCTCGGAATGGCCTTCCTTAGTTGAACCCGTGATCTGTGTTTCAAGAAAAATTGCATCTGATGAGTGAGATGGGCCAAACACAGGCAAATACATCCAGCTCACTTAGGCACCTTAGTGGGCATGGATGAGTTTAGCCAAAGGGCCTCTTTCCATGCTGTGTAGCTCTAGAACTCCAACAATCTAGTTAGTCCCAATCCCGTGCATTCTCTCCACACTCATCACAGGTACTTGCCTAATTCCAAAATGAATGCTCCAATTGAGTACATCTCCACTACTTCCTTGTGTTGCCTTAGGTCCTTTCACCAATCTCCTTCAGAATACTTCGGCTAATTCTTGACCCTTCTGTCAGTGAAGACTATTTTTCTCTACCTACTCTGTCAATATAGTGCACAATTTCAAATATATTAGCGGACTGGCTCTCAAACTCTGCTGTTCCACAGAAAGCAGCCGTAGTATCTCAAGGCTATACACATAACTGAGGTCCCTGATGCTTTGGATAAAAGATATTACATGTTGTAGTTTCTTAAAAAAAAAATCAGAGTTTTTATGTAGCTGCTTCCACAGTAGACAAATTCAGTTAAAGATATCTTTGTGCTATGATTTTTTTCTCTCTCTCTGTTTTTTGTTGATACTGCATGGTGATACACATTGATTTCCTTATCACAAATGTAGCCTTCGGTAAAATGATTAGCTTTTAGTTTTGATGGTAGTTGATATGATGAATCTTCATTTGTGCTGAAATGAAAATAACTGTTATTTCTTTTAAATAGGTTGGATTTAGAAAAGGTAAATCACTTTCTTTGGGTCCAATTGGAAGAAGAACGCAGCTGGAACTGACCTTGTTAGTTGTACTCTTTGTTGTGGTTATGGCCCTGACTGGTTGCATAATCACTCTGGTGATAAACAATAACCAAGGTAAGATACCTTCTGCCCTCACAGTGTGTATGTACACAGCTATTCAGTGAGTTAAACAACTTTTCAAAAATCACCCAGTGGAAGCTTTCTTCAGAGTTTTAAATGAGATTTCTTACTTTCCTTACTTGTGAAAAGATACTGCTCTTTCAAGGGCAAATAAAGAGTGGATGGAGATGTCATTTCATCATGCTTCAAGTCAAATCAAAATTTACCTGTGCAGGAAATGGTATTTAGAAAAAAACAGCTTACATACAAGAAGTGATGTTCTTACAAAATGAACCGAGCCTGTAGGGGCCAGAACACTCCCTGCCTGGCGTCCATAGGATGTCAAACAACTACTGAAACTAAATGTCAACTGATTATTTCAGGCTTTGGCAAAAGAATGGTAGTTTCAGAGACTGGCCTTTAATCATTCTTTGAAGCTGCTGACCTCGAAGGGATACTTGCTTGTGGTAATGTCTAGTGAGCAGAGAGGTGACATTAAGTTCACCCAGAATGACGGTTCAGCAAGTTACTTTGAAGTGAGTGTTCTTTATTTGTCCTCTGTCTTGCAGTAGCCTTTCAGAGTCTATTTACTAAGGGAACTTTGAGAAGTTCCTGCATTGTGATGCACTGCACTTCCTCTGCATAAGCCTGTCTTTGAATAACAAGAAAGATTCTAACCTTTGCCTAATTCAATTGCTTGGCATTGCAAGTTTGCTTTACAAATGTGCCAACCATTGCTAAGGCTGCCACTGGCTATCCCTGTAAAGGAATGAACAATACCGTGAGAGCTGGGCAATTGCTCTGGTAAGCAACTTTCAGTATGACAAAATGCTAAAAGCATGCACTGCCATGTTGGAGTGGTGATAAACGAGTGATGTTCTACATCTGCATCAGGATCGGCCTGGTTGGAAGTTTCTTGCAAACTATGTTCCTGTTGATGATCAGCAAGAAATGCTGGGCCAGTTAACCATGAAGAGAGGGTGAGCTGATAAGCTTGGAGCCCTCTTGTGGCATAATCCACTGGGAGCATCGTTCCATTTGTTCTTCTGAGTTGATTGCCTGATACGTTGGATCTTATTAAGCACATCAACAAAGAGTCTCCTTGTTTTCATTAAATATATGATCAATAACAACCTTGCTGATGGTAAAGAACTTGATATCACTTAGTTCTGTGTCCAGCTGTTCGATTATCATCTCTGCCATCTCAACTGCTAGAACAGCAGCACTGAGTTCAAGCCTTGGTATTGGTGAGATCTGGTTTGGGAACAAGCTTTGCCTTTCCCAGGATGAATCCAACCTCACTATATCCAGAAGAGTCTGTGACCTTCAGGTATACAGCAGCAGCCATAGTTTTAGTTGACATGTCACAGAAGACGCAGATCTCTTTCTTTTGGGTTGTAGATAATGGAATTGTTGTGTAGGATCTTGGAATTTTAAGATCCTGATGTGAAGAACACCACTGCTTATGTTTCTCTTTAGGGATGGGACATCCCATCCACAGGTGTTTGAGGTCAACCCTCTTAACATGAAGCAACCCAGGATGCTGACTGGAGCAGAAAATCCAGGACGGTCAAATAGGCTGTTGATAGCATGCCACAACATGTAAAGGGTCTTTTAGTATCAGATCAAGATCCTGTTGACATTTGGCCAGATCTTCAAATGGGAAACTTTGCGTGATATCAGCACTGTTGGATGTGATTTTGTCCAGCCTGAGATTAGACCATGCCAACGTGGACGTGCTGCTTTCAGCACGCTAACTGCTTCTTCTGCACTAGAAAGTCATTTAAGACCATCAGCAACATAGTGCAACAGTGCCTTTCAACACTGGCAGGGGTGGGGGATATGGAGGTGGTGGTATAGGCTGTTAATTAGGGCTATTCAAGAGTTTCTTAGATGGGCATATGGATGAAAGAAATGGGCTGTGGCCCATTTGTAATTGATTGATTAATCCACAAATCAAAACAGTGTTGGACAGCCCTCTCATATTCTTTATTCCTGTAAACAACACCATTAAAAATGAGTCACTACTTTAGTTCTAAAGCTATTTAGTTATCTGAAATACTTTGATTCATGGTTAAAATTTGTCTTACCTGAATGCTTAAAAATTAAGTCAAGTCACTTTTTATTGTCGTTTCAACCATAAATGCTGGTACAGTACATAGTAAAAATGAGACAACGTTTTTCAGGACTGTGGTGCTACATGAAACAGTACAAAAACTACACTGAACTACGTAAAAACAACACAGAAAAAGAAACTACACTAGACTACAGACCTACCCAGGACTGCATAAAGTGCACAAAACAGTGCAGGCATTACAGTAAATAATAAACAAGACAATAGAGGGCAATTACTTATTGCAAAATTTAAGTTTTTATAAATATTGTAATTTAGGTGGATCAAAAACGAACAATTCACAAACTTGACATTTATTGTAATTGAACATTATACTACAAATTAATGTTAAAATATATGTTGTTAATACAAGTTTCACCTCAACTTTCAAAATTTTGTTTTCTCATCTTTGCTCTTTTGCTATTGAATGTCAATCATGGCTTCCTAAGTACTTGCCATTGATTCAGGAGGTTGTATGCTTAAAGCCTGTTTCAGAGACTTGGAAACAGAATTGAGGCTGATGCTACATCCAGCACTGAGGCAATCCTCTGAATGAGATAGTTAATCTAGTCTGTGCTTGAAGGTGGATGGAAGTGATCCTATTTTGAGAGCGAGCGGAGAGTCATTCTGATCAATTACAGGTCAATTGATCAACATCACAAACAAAATAGCTAGATTATCTGTTAAATGTCACTTTGTCCTTTGTATGAGTTAGTGATGTACATTGGCTGCTGTATTTCAAGTATCACCATAGCAACTACTATTCAAAACTAATTTTTGGTGCTTTGGGCATTCTGAGGTTATGAAAAGTACAAAATAAACACAAGTCCTTACTGTACTTTTATTTCATTATGATTGATCAGTCTTCATTTTGTCCTCTCTCAGTTAATTGGTTTAGTTGAATGATGCCATGCATAAGGATCATGTTGCAATATTTCAGTTTTGTTTAATCACACCTCGGGAAAAAGAGCAAGGTGACTCCAAACTTTGGTTTGCAAATATCGAATTTGTATGATGAAAATGTCATCCTTTTATTTGCAGATCCTTCGCATAAATATTGTCTGACTGAAGCATGCATTACTGTGGCTGCCAAGATAACAGAATCACTGGACCGCACAGTGGACCCTTGTCATGACTTTTATCAATATGCCTGTGGTGGATGGATAAAGAAAAACCCATTGCCAGATGGAAGGTCACGCTGGAATACGTTTAATAGCCTGTGGGACCAGAACCAGGCTGTCATGAAGCATTTATTAGGTAAACAATTAAAAAAAAACCCACTACTAATCTTATTTTGACATCATGCATGTTTGAACAATTAGTTGGTCTGTATGTTTATTACACACTGATATATTAGCATATGATTTTTGTTGCCCTTTTGTTACTCTCACATCGATAATGTTTTTTTTTATCATTTAAAAGCATCCGTGTTTATTTTTCTTTGTAAAACAAATAGAAGGCTACTTGTTGGTATCATTACGTTCTGCAGTACTAACTACAAAGCGTGTATTTTTATAAATCATTGTGACAGTCCGATCAGTTTCCTAGATCAATTTCAGTGCTTCTTTTATTAATTAGTAAATGATGGAACTGAACTGATTATAATGTTAGTTCTAGAAGTACAGTTTTTATGCTAAATTTTTAAAAATTGCACATAAATGAACCAGTTATTGTTAGCTCTCCCATGTGAATGAGAAGTTCTGTGGTTTGGCTTAATTTAATATGGACAATTCAGAAATTGTGAACTTTGTTGTTTGAAGTTTTCTGTAACTGATTTTAATTAAGAATTACATCATGAAGAGGAAGCAATAGTGGGATTGTGGTGACCCACTTTCTGCGCAGGCGAACCGGCTCACAAATAGCCAGCGCGCAGGGAGGGACTTTGGTAATGCACTTCTGACGTCATTTTCGCCCGGAGAGGGCGGGTGCTAGGGATTAAATGCCAGCGCCGCGAAGTTTGAATAAACTCGTCTCGAAATGACTCGAAACTTGTGTCGTTATTTCAGCGCTGTGTGTAGCACATCGCTACAGGATTATGAATACAGTAGATTACTTTTACTTGGCCCATCATTTCATTGGGGCGGCCACTTACTTGAGACAAATTTTACTGAAGAAAAACTTACAAAAATAGCTGGGCTTCCCTTTGTTTATTTGGGACAGGAGACTGCTGCTGGATAGTTTCTAATGTGTGTTAGCCACGTGCACTAGTATGGTGTTAAACCCAACACCATGCGTAGAGCAACTAAATAGCGTCAGTTGTGTATGTTTGTGTTCAAAAAGCAGAGGCTCTTGTTACTGATAGTTGGCGAGAAATAAGCAGTAAGACATTTTGAAACTGTTTTGGTTTCAAGGATTGAAGCTTGGAGATGCCAGAAACAGCAGGGAGTGAAAACAAAATGATTTTACTACAATTTAGGAACTACGAAGAGTTTGAAAGTATCCACAATAATCTTGAATGTTAAGTTGAAAATGAAGTTTTGGAGCATGCATTGAAAGTATTGTCTGCATTAAGTGTGTTATTACACTTAATTTCATTTACAGTCAATCAAAAGAACACAGCAGTATGCGCTGGATGAATTTCTCCATTAATAGTTATTGGGAGCTAATACACAGTTTTATAGAACTGTAGTAGTATTGGTAGTGTTTTAATTTGTTCTGTATTTCATTTAAATACATCATTTGTTACTCAGTTAAATGGTAGTTTTTTTTTGTACCTTAACTTTTTCCGTGAAATTTTGACTAACTGGACCAAAATGTATTGGTCCCAATGTTTCCCAATTAACTGGAATCAATTCTATATGGTAAAATATTCTGTGTGCAAATGAAGTATTTTCACAAGCTATGTTCTGGCAACTGTCTTCAAAAGGGCATTCTTAATTCTTAATAATACGAGCTTTATTGATTTGTTTCATGTAGTGTTAATCTAAACAAGAGTAATAACTAAATCTTCAACATTGTGTAGTTACAGTGGAATAACATTTGCAAAAGAAGTTGTCCTTATGACAAGCAATCCCTGCCAAGTTGGAGTGGCTGATATTCGTTGTGCAAAGAGTTATCATCCCTCGGCTCTCAGGCATAAGAATATTTTCGACACAAAAGCTTTATCTGTCTAGCTGATATTAGGGCAGATTCAGTGGCAGTAGATGTGCCAGTGATTTTCATGCTTTTGCTATTTGAGTTGTAAACAAGTTGAGGCCAATATTTGTTGTCACTCATCCATTGAAAAGGTGGAGGAGTCTTAAATGAGTTGATGTGGTGGTTGAGAAGCATGTGGAGAAAAAGGCACTGTTAAGATACAGATATATCTTTGAAATAATTGAATAATGTTTTTAAGGTAAATACTGAACTATTTCTAGATCTAATAAGGGGATAAAATGTGATCAGTGCTGCATTCATCTGCAAGATCATGTCATTTTTCAAGAATTAACCTGAATCATTTTTAAGTTGTCAGAAGTCTATACTGAATTTTGCTGGGAAAGTTCCTTTGTCTAGTTGAAATGGAGAACTAGTTTATATCTCTTCAACAAACTTGTGATAAAATTATTTGTATTTGGTGACTGGATTAATACTGACTCGGCATTTCTTCCAATTTGATTTGAGGTTGGAGATTGTAGGTAGCACTACAAATAAAGTATTACTGAGTCAGCTTACTGGAAGGAAAAATCACTGCTGCATCATCTATCTTCTTTGAGAGCACCTCCTAACTCTGCAGCCTCATACCCTGAAAAACTAGAGGATATGTGGAAAAGCTGCCACTTCCAGGTTCTTCTCCCAGTCTCACCACCACCCGACTTGGAAACATTGCTTTTCCTCCTTTGCTACAATGATTTTATTCTGAAGACCCCAGCTTAACATGTCTGAGGGAACACTGAATTGAAACAGTTCAGGAAGATAGCCACATATCACCTTGTCAAGGGAAGTTAGAGATGGCCACAAATGCCTGCTTTCTATAAAGCTACAATTTCAGATTTGCTTTTAATTCATTACAATTTTTTGTACCAATCTTAAACGATCTCTGCTTAACTGTGATTGGATGCTAATCAATTTGTGGTATACGAGTTGCTCTTCAATGTTTAATAGTACTTGTGTACTGGAACTTCCAGTGTTTGATTAGGAGAATGCAGTAAACAACTGTGTACTTCTGGACTCAGTAACTTCACTGTTGCCTGTAGTTACGTGAGTCATGTCTCAAAGAATGATTGAACTTGATCATACCATATAGATCCCTGGTCCCTAAATGATTTACCGACTTTAAATTCAACAGACCTGCAGTGGCAGAGTCCAGTTACACACACTTCTGTAGGTATTCACTTTCAACAACAATAATTGGTTAGGCACAAAGAGAATCTATGCAATTACCTGTATATTTTTCAGTTTAAAATAGGTACAATAGTAAATATCTGTGTGCACACTCACTAAGTTTCACTGACCACTCTCCCCACCCCACCGATGAGTCAAAGAATAGAAAAAGTTGAGCCCAGGAACAGGAGTTTAGTCAGGCATCGTTCTTGATCCTGACATAATCTCTGTTGAGTCACCTACTTCTGTGGTTGGTCTCCAGAGTTTCTGTTGTGTCTACACTCAAAACCCTCTACTGTTACTCCCTTTGGCAGACTGAACTATTGTTTCAATCTTGTTGGTTATTTGGCCAGCCTGTGTCTAGCCTCTGTCTGCTTCTCATTAGATCTGGCCCGAGGCTACAAGCAATGTTACTTCATTGCTCTTTCCCCAGATTTGTGCTCATGCCACTTTCTCAGTTGTTCCCCAGTCAGGCCAGGTTAAACCAGGTCAGTCAATCGCTGGGCTCAGGCTACTTAAGGTCACAGGCTGTTCTTTCCACGAATGTGCTATTTCTACCTAACTAAATAAACCATTTATAAACAACTTCTTATTTGGAAATAATCTCTGGTTGAGCTGATTATGGATAGGAACTTCATTATGTCCTCTTTCAGTTGCTCTGATCAAGCCACCCCTGAGCAAGAACCGTTTCATAAAACCATTCATGTAATGGTGACTGTAAGAACACACTCACAAAATGGCAGCCTCCATTCGTCCCACCACATAGCAAGAAGTAAACAATCTAGATGTTTTTGCTCAGCTATCCTCGAGTCATTCCAGTTAGATGTTTTGCAGTTATAAGTTATTTTAATGAACAATTCTGCCAAGCCCCTGCTGAATTTGTCAATAACTAACGTAATATTTAAGGCACATGGGGAACCACAACCTACAAGTACATCATTTGTCTCTGTAAAGAAACCCCATTACAAGTCTAGCCTGCTCATTTTTTTTTACTATGATTATTCTGATTTTCAACAATGTTTTCAATAACTTGTTTTCCTCAGCATTAATCAGAGTAAAATTAAATCCACCATATAGTCAGTGAACTTCGTAGGATGGCTTTTTGTAGAATGGCGTACATTTTAAAGGTGGCTTTACGCACAAGTATCAGAAGGATTTAAGCAAAAAACAATTCTAGTTGGCTCTTCCTTTTAAATCATCCATTTGAGATGAGAAATCAAGGGCTAAATTCTGAGCTAGTTTTTTAATTGGCTTATGAATGACAGGAAATTGATACGGCCCCGTTAAATGAGCATTAGTCCACAAAAGAAAGGAGCTTGTTGTTAAATTGTCGTTTTTGACACAGGTTCAATTATATTCTGCCTGTTTTGGTCATTAAAATGAATTAGATTTGACCATGAGTCATGATTGGGTCATGGTTGTTGTTTGTTCCCTGCTAAAGCCTGTTACGTAGTCAAAGTTTATCATCATATGCGCAAGTACAAGCTCTGGTGATTCATAAAACTTATTTGCAGTAGTATCATAGGCACAGAGCATTGTACAAATAGCATTCATAAGAAAACCATAAATCACCTGTTTCTTTTTAGCAGAAATAACATAATTGCAGGAGCACAACTTGAACAAAAGTAAACTCTAAAGTCCAGTTTAGTGCAGAGTGATCAAAGTAGTCACAGAGTTGCTTAAACAGTAATAATTTGAGGTTGGTTCAGGAACTGAATGGTTGAAGGAAAGGAACTCCTCTTGAACCGGTGGTATGGCATGTCAAGCCTCTCTGCTGCCTGACCGATAGTAGCTGCGAGGACATAGCATAGTTTGGATTGTGGGGGACCTATAATAGTTTTTGCTATCACGAGGCATCATCTCCTGTAGATACTACCAAAGGTGGGGAGGAATGTACTGAACACTTTCTGTACTGAAAGCTGACTACTGTTCCTGCATATTTGAATTGCTTTACCAGGTCATGATACAATCAGTGTGTATTCAACAGTGTGTATGCATAAGTTTGTTGGTGTTTAGTCAAAAGCTAAACCACCTGATAAAGTAACGATGCTAGCACACCTAATAAAGTAAATATGCAGAAATACCATCCTTGTGATTGCATCTGCGCTGTGTCCAGGCAAGTCAAATATTAACACCAGGGAAGGTGAAAACGGCAGCTTTCTCATTTCACCCACCACTGCCCCATCCCAAATGTAGATGGGCAGATGTTGTCCCTCCCTACACTTCCTGAAGTCAACAGTTATCTTTTCAGTTTTACTGATGTTGAGTGAGAGCTGGCTACTGTAGCACCACTCAATCAAGTGTCCAATCTTTCTCCAATAAGCTGAGTTATCACCCACCAGCACCTGTCCAATAGCAGTGGTGTTGCTGGCAAATTTCTCTGTGGTAGCCACACATTCGTGTGTGTGTATAGAGGGCAGAGTGTATCCCAGAACTTAATTTCTACTCGCTGAGAGAGAATCTGCAGATGTTGGAAATGTAAGCAACACACAAAAGCTGCTGGAGGAAGTCAGCAGGCCTTTTTTCTCCAGTCCTGCTGAAGGGTCTTGGCCGTATATTTTTCCATAGATGCTGCCTGGCCTTATTTTGCCTTGTTAAATCGGATCACCTTTTCCCCACGATGAAAATACAATAATGATTAGTGCAAGCAAGGCTTGACCTATGGAAGTGTAACTTGAGATTGTATTTGTAGTTGTAACGTTTATAGTTACATTAATTTAAAGCTCTGCCATCTTAGCAAATGATGAACTAATGAGCACCCATACAAAACTATGATAGTGTAGTGGTATGTGCGATGCTATTATAGCATGTGGTGTTCCTGAGTTTGCAGTTCAATTCTGGCACTGTTTTGTAAGGAGTCTAAGTATGTTTTCTCTCTGGAATATATGGGTTTTCCCTGGGTGTTCCGGTTTCTTCTCATGGTCTAAAGATGTACCGGGTAGGTTAATTGGTCATTGTAAATTGTCCCCTGCTTAGGTTAGGGTTAATCAGGTTTGTTGGTGGGATGGCTTAGCTCAAAGGGCCCGATGGTCTTACACCTACAATGCTCAATTGTACAACTATTAACATTTCATTTAAAAATGTCTCTCTAACTGACACTACTTCTGGCTACAGTGTGTCCTGGAATATGTTAAAATCCTTGCTTTTTGGATTTGTGTTTTGGATTCAAGCTTGAGGAAAATAGATTCCATTAGTTAAATTAAAAAATACTTGATCAAGCTGTTGTTATGACTTCAATATAAAAAGAAAATGAGTGGTGTAAAAATCAGCATTCTGATCTGACCGCATTGTATCAGCTTTCGCCAAATGGAATTGGAGAGTGGATGTTGATATGGGATTTTTTTCCCTCAAGTTTTCTCTGGCAATTGTGTTATGGCTGCAGATCATCTCTTGGCAGCTGTGAAGTTTGGACGTCAGTAAATCAAGCTTCTAAGATACAAATTTCCATGAAAAACATGATCTTTTGCAAGGTTGCTGCAAGATAAACAAAAGAAAAGTACTATTTTTATCCATGCTTCCTTCATTATAGAAGTTTGCATTTCAATATTTATATCAAGCAGGCTTAAATATGCAGTTGCAGAAATGATTACTGTATTCAGGTAAAATTTGTACTCTCCAGAACCTGGTTCATGAAACTGTCATCACACTCCACAAATGTTCTTGCCACCGTTTAATATTTCCTTAATATATTATAATATTTTATTGATATGTATTTTCTTAATAAATACTTTGAAGTTGCAGTAGTTCATCTAAGATAGTGAATGCAATAAAATGCATGCCCTCTGAATCACACCTAAAAGCCTTAGCACGTCTGTTCATGTTTTGAAAAAAAATGCCTTTGTCTTTCCATCTGAGGTTTCTATTGTTTACTTGCACACATAACGTGATAGCGAAAGAATGTTTATTGCATTCCATGGAAAAGGAAATTATTAATTGAACTTATCGTGATTTTACTCAGATCAGTTAAGCTTGGTGTGCTGTAA
The DNA here is from genome assembly GCF_048418815.1 of Hemitrygon akajei. Classification (NCBI taxonomy): domain Eukaryota; kingdom Metazoa; phylum Chordata; class Chondrichthyes; order Myliobatiformes; family Dasyatidae; genus Hemitrygon; species Hemitrygon akajei. The sequence goes on from NC_133126.1 coordinate 164,341,204, forward strand.
ACTTGTGTCAGCATGTTCTTGAGCAAAGTGAAAACTCATACCAAATCGACTTACTGTCTTAACAAAGTTGTAGGTGAACTTTTTCGCATTTTAAATAATGTAAAGGAGAGACCGATTTGTCATGTTGCTTTCCATTTCATTGGTTTTTATAATTCCACTTGAGATTGAAAGTAAACGATTCTTTCATTTTAGATTCAGAATAACTTATCACATGTACATTCCAGCATGCAGCGAAATGTCCTTTGCATTAACAACCAACACAACCTAAGGATGTGCTGGGGAGCGGTCAGCAAGTTTTGCGATATATTTCAGCATAGCATGCCCACCACTTTCACAGAATGATATATGTGGCAGCGGCAGCAAAACAAGCCCCATTCCTCCCTCCCACCCACCCACATGTGTTCACACACTGGCAGTCCTCCAACCATAGGGTAGGCTGACTTTGACCATTTTCCAGTGGACTCACGGACCTTGGACTTTGGATTTTTCCAGAGGACTCTCAGACTTGTAGAACCGAGGCTCCAGCTAATGGGCTTTAACATCTGGACTTTCTATTGACCTTTGGGCTTCGATCTTCAATATCACCCAGGATTTACTGGTGTCAATGAATGAGGACTCTGAACAACAAGCCTTGACCTCTGAACTTGCTAATGTGCAAACAAGGGAATCACAAGACCTCATTCTGCCTGCCTGCATGGAAATCTGATCTCAGAATGGCCGACCCGGAGGACGGGTTGTCACCAGCCCTTGCCCCAACTGGTCTGCCAGCCCATTATCTGACCATAGATGTCCTGAATTCCACAACCACATCCCTGGCCCTCAAGCATGGAGCAGAAGTTGAGACTGACTTCTAAACACCACCCCCTCCAACATTCCTGTCCCTAAACCCCAACCTGACCCATAACTCCCCTCTCTGTCCCCAAAATCTTCCCTATGAACCAAAAGAAACATGAAGTCTGAGTCGTGACTTCGATGGAGACCACAGCTAGGTCTGGAGAGCATTTTGACTGCTCTTTGTGGTAGTGCTGTCATGGTTCTCTGGGTGCTGTACTTGCTTTGTCATAAATGGCCACAAAAGAAACTTTGGCTATTTGCTGCAAATTAAAAGAATGTAAACAAAAAGGACTGTAGTGAACAGCATAATGTGATTTTTGTGTTTTTCGATCATAGGAATGTGATGTTTACACATGATTAAATTTGCTTCTTGTTGCTTTAAAATTAGACTCCAGTCATCCCCCTATTCATTGCCCTTGTCTTTCTGATGATTTGTAAAAAAAAATTATTCTATCCTGTAAATATCCACATATTTTACAATGTTCATTGTGGTTTCCTCAACCTCAGGGACAGCTTATAGAATTTCTCTCCTTTAATTCTACTATCAGTAAGAAAATTATGATTTCTCACCAAAGTATAACTCAGTCTTAATATTATTGTAAAGTAACATTAATCTAATACTTCCTAATTATAAATGTTGTGTAGCTAGAAAGTACCAGAATTTGCTGTAACCCAATTGAACTAATAATTTCTGTGAGCTTACACATTTCAAAGGATTGATTTGTGCCTTAAAAAAAAAAGATGGCTGTTTTAACGGATGCCAGGGTGACAGAGATTTTGTTAAGACATGAATTTAGTCTGTTGATTGGATCACCTGTTTTCCTAAGGCAATGAGCCTACTGCAAATGGTATTCTAAGGCAAATTCCTAACTAGTTCTGATCAGGCCTTAACAGAAAACAAACAGAAAACCTTTGCATCTCATTAAAAAAAATGGCATCTGAGTATGAGAGAATATATTTAGATTTCCACTGTTATAACAAATATCATGGATTAGAGGTTGAATCTGACACTACATAAAACTAAGGAACTCTAAAGATGAGCAATTATTTTAATTGCAATGAACACTAAAATGTACAAAGGAGCAGGAAACTAGTGGGGTTTCATATTTAGAAATTTAATACTATTCTAATTGATATTTGAAAGGCCAGTTTACTGATTTCACTTGTGGTTGTTAGCATTTTATATACCTCCTGTACCTAACAAGGTGGCTACTCTGTTACATTTGTATTTTTTTGCTGCCATAGCCCATCCACTTCAGGGCTCTTCTGCACACCACTGTTGTAACACATGGTTATCTGAGTTACTGTCTCCTTCCTGTCAGCTTGAACCAGTCTGGCCATTCTCCTCTGACCTCTCAATAACAAGGTATTTTCACCCATGGAACTGCTGCTCACTGGATGTTTCTTGTTTTTAGCACCATTCTCTGTAAACTCTAGGGACTGTTGTACATGAAAATCCCAGGAAATGAGAAGTTTCTAAGATACACAGATCACCCCATCTGGCACCAACAATCATTCCATGGTCAAAGTCACTTAGATCACATTTTGTCCCCAGTCTGATGTTTGGTCTGAACAGTAACTGAACCTTTTGACCATGTCTGCGTGCTTTTATGCATAAGAGTTGTTGCCACATGATTGGCTGATTAGATATTTGCATCAATGAGCAGATGTACCTAATAAAGTGACCTCTGAGTATATGTCCTCCTTTCCATCAATCTAAGGCTGGCAGCAATTCTTGCAAAAATAGTATTTGGAAGCCATTCTATGTCTGTAGCATGCAGTCACAAGGAGTGGTTGATGCAGAAATAGCTGTATTTTTAAAAATACGAAGGCTGTTGGTAAGGAAGAGAGCATTGTGAATGGGATAGTCCCAGCAGAAACCACGTTGAAGGCTTTCGATTGCCTGATGTAAACTGTACATATTTGATATACAGATGACTTGCAAATTCAAATATAGAGCACACTGGAATTCCCGGCATAGATGAATAGTCCTTGGGTCTGCAGAGAGCCAGAACAGATCTTTAAACAGCAGCTTCCTGAAAGTCACTGGTTCAAACTTGGTCATTGAAGCCTACCTCAGAACAAAGGGTCTTCCAGCCAAGAATTACAAATGGTTACCCATGCATTCACTGACTCTACAATCTTCAGGCAAGGAGCCTATCGTACCTGATATTATTAGGTAGTTCTATCTTGTACTGACTAAACATTAACTGGATGCACACAGAAATACTGCCTCATATGAAAGGGCGAAATCTATGTACATTTATATGCACAGTTTTAACAACCTATGTGAGGTTAGTTAAAGAATCAAGTAGTCTTAATATTTTAAATATTTATGAATCTGATATTTAATCAAAAGCATTCAAATAGTTAAGTCAATGCCAATCACAATAAAAATATTGAAACTTTAGAAAAGACTGACTAATTCAATTAATTTAAATAGGTAAATTAGATTAAATTTCTAAAAATTGAGAAGAATGGTGGCTTAGTGTGCAGATTTAATTTAGCAGTGTAATTAACAGGAAGTTGGCTCTGTTTTGGAAGGGAAATTGCATGTTGGCCTTTATAGGCAGAAGATTTGAGCACAAGGTTAAAAATGTCCCTAAGTTAAGGACATGAAGCAAAAAAGTCTTAACATATGAATAGGAGGAGGGATTAACCTCCTCAGTTCTAGAGTTCAGAGGAATGAGGGTTGGGTGGCCCAGTAGTGTAGTGGCTATCATAATCCTTTACAGCACCAGTGATGGGAGTTCTTTTCTCACCATTGTCTCTAACCATTGTATGTTCTCCTGCGCCCCCCCCCCACCCCCAGTCCAAAGCCATCAGAGTTAATAAGGTCTAGTCCATTGTGGGTTTGCTATATTGTTGTTGGAACCACGGCAACACTTGCGGGCTGCTCCTAGGGCATCCTCGGACTGTCCTGGTTGTTGACACAAGCGATGCATTTCACTGAATGTTTCAATGTACATGTGACAAATAAAGCTAATCTTTCTGATCTCACTGAAATGTACTGGATTATTAGAGAGCCTGGCAGAGTAAATGGGAAGAGAATATTCCTGCTGGCTAAGTAGTCCAGAAATATGGGTCACAATCTCAACGTAGAAAGGTCATCCAACATGCAAATGAAGAGGGTTTCTTCACGCAGATGGTGCTTATTTTCCTTGCTTTCATTTACACAGGAGATAAGGATTTCATAACTTTCAGAGAAGTGCAAGAGTTGAGGGTCCTCCCATGCCACCTTCTGGATTCCCAACCCTCACGTTTATCACACCTCCCTCCCCTTGTATCATCTGCTCTATACACAGCTGAATGTCTTGGCATGGAATCACTATTTTAATAAAATTTAATTGATACTATTTTTCAACTCTTTATATGTAAATGTGCACCATTGGTTTATCTCATTGAACTCAGTTAGTTTATACACTGAAGTGTGTACATGTATATACAGTGTGAATGTGTGTGTGATATGTACTGTATAATTGTATGTAAATACGTATGCAAAATGATTCCAGTGAACCACTTTGATGTTCTACTGGCTACGTAGAATACTTCTAAGTATACCTCATTTTGAACTATTCTTGCTGCAGTCCGTAGCACATAATTTCCCTTTAAGCAATGAACTTTTTAATCAACTTAATGATCTACAGAGTTCACGATCTTCTGAAGGAATTGGCAGACCAATCAGTTATGGCACCTTGAAGCAGACAAAAGTTCATCGCCATAGCTGAAAGGGAGGCAAGAAGGGGCGATTCCAAGCCAGGCTGAAAAGCTGAGTGATGAGGCCCTCTCTACCCTGCATCTTGTTAGTAAATGTGTAGTCACTGGAGAATAAAATCGTGGACCTGAGGGCAAGATTGCTGAATCAGAGAGAAATAAGTGATTATTCTATATTTGAGTGAGACATGGCTTTCTCAGGCCGGCTGATGGTGTAGTGGCATCAGTGCTGGACTTCAGAGAGAAGGCTCCCGAGTTCGAATCCAGCCAGATCCCTTGCACGCTTTCCATCCGTGCTGGGTTGAGCGTCGAGCTGGCAACTCGGCCTCATAAAAATAAGAAAACCTGCTAAAAAAGCGCCATCACGATGGCATCCTGATGACTCCACTCGGAGTTAAGGGCTTTCTTCTTCATGGCTTTCTTCCAGCATGCCAGTTACAGTTACTTTATAAACTCTCAGTGGTGCTCCAATGTGGCAGTTTTGTCAAACTCGTATTCCCCCAGCCTTGAACACCTAATGGTCAAATGCCATCCGTTCTATTTACCAAGGTCGTTTCTCCTCCACAATCGTGACTGCAGTTTACATATCACCAGTGGCCGACTATAATCAAGTGCTTGAGAGATTGCATGATGCTGTCTCCAAACGAGAAACAGTCCATCCTGAAGTATTTCAAGTCATAGTCGCAGACTTCAACCAGGCTTATTTGGGAAAAAAAAACCTTGTCTAATTACCATCAGCATATAACCTGTAGCACCGGAGATCACACTTTAGACCACTGTTACTCTCAGATAATGAATGCCTACCGTAACATACCCAGACTGCATTTCAGTAAATCAGATCACTTGGCTGTACTTTTCCTACCTGCATATAGGCAGAGGCTGAAGAGCAAAGCTCCAGAAATTAGGACAATGAAGAGGAGGTTACAGGAGGTAAGGGATCAGTTATCGAGTTGCTCTGAGTCAGTGGGTTGGGCCATGTTCAAGGACTCAACTGTAGGTCTGAATGAATACACCATGGTTGTAACGGACTTTATTGAAACAGTTGTAAACGAGTGTGTCCCCACAAAATCATTCAGTCTTCCCCAACCAGAAGCCCTGATTGGACCATGAGATCCAAAATCTTCGGAGACCCAGATCAGAGGCATTCAAGTCTAGTGACCAAGAAAGTTTTAAGAGATTCAAGTATGATCTCTGGCAAGCTAACTCACATGCGAAGTAGCAATTCTGGTCTAAACTTGAATCAATGATGGATGCTCAACAGTTGTGGCAGGGCTTGAATGCTATCACTTCTTATAAAGTGAAATCAAGTGATATAGATGACAACAACGCTTCACTTCCAGATGAGCTCAATGCCCTGTATGCCGGCTTTGACTGTCAAAACATGGAGGAACCATCATGAACTCCCACAGCCCCCAATGATCTTGTGATTTTAGTCTCTGAGGCAGATGTGCAAGCAGCCTTCAGGAGAATGAACTCATGGAAAGTAACTGGCCAAGTACTACAGACCTATGCTGATCAGCTGGCAGGAGTGTTCACCAATATCTTTAACCTCTTGCTTCGGCAGTCTGAGGTACCCACCCGCTTCAGGTGCCTAAGAGAAGAATGTGGAAACGTGCCTCAATGGCTATCGTCCTGTATGTAGTACTTACATCCACAGTGATAAAGTGTTTTGACAGGTTGGTGATGAAACATAGCACCTCCTGCTGGAGAAATGACTTTGATTCTCTCCAATTTGCCTACTGGCACAACAGGGCCACAACTGATGCCATTTCATTGGCTTTTCACTCAACACTGGAACATCTGGACAGCAAAGATCCATTCATCAGGATTCTTTTTTATCAACTACAGCTCAGCATTCAATACCATCTTTCCCTCCGGACTAATCAATAAACTCAGAGACCTTAGCCTCAATACTCCCTTGTGCAATTGGATCCTCAATTTCCTCAGTTGCAGTCTCCAGTCAGTTCAGATTGGCAATGACATCTCCACGGTCTCCATCACAGGTGCACCACAAGGCTGTGGTTGTGTGCTTAGCCCCCTGCTCTACTTGCTTTACACTTATGACTGTGTAGCTAAGCACAGCTCCAATGTCACATTCAAGTTTGTTGACAACAGCACTGTTGGAGGCCAAGTCAAAGGTGGTGATGAATCAGCATACAGGAGGGACATTGAAGATCTGGTTGAGTGCTGCTATAACAACAACCTGTTACTCCATGTCAGCAAGACCAAGGAGCTGATTATTGACTTCAGGAGAAGGAAACCAGAGGCTCATGAGCCAGAGGTGGAGAGGGTCAGCAGCTTTAAACTCCTCGGTGTTTTATTTCAGAAGACCTGTCTTGGGGCCCAGCACGTAAGGGCAATTACGAAGAAAGCACAGCAGCACCTTTACTTCTTTTGCAAAGATTCAGCATGGCATCTAAAACTTTGATAAATTTCTATAGGTGTATTTTAGAGAGTGTATTGACTGATTGCATCACAGCCTGGTATGGAAATACCAATGCCCTTGAATGGAAAATCCTACAAAAAGTAAAGGATACAACCCAGTCCATTACAGATAAAGCCCTCCCCACCATTGAGCACATCAATATGAAAAGTTATTGCAGGAAAGTAGCAGTCATCACCAAGGACCCCCACAGCCCAGAACATGCTCTCCTCGCTGCTGCCATCAGGAGGGTACAGGACCCTTAGGACCGACACTAACAGGTTCAGGAAGTTGCTACCCCTCAACCGTCAGGCTCTTGAATCAAAGGGGTTAATTACACTCAACTTCACTTGCTCCAACATTGAAATGTTCTCACAGCCTATGGACTTGCTTTTGAGTTCTCTTCATCTCAGGTTCTTGGTATTATTTATTTATTTATTCTTTCTTTCTTTTTTGTATTTGCACAATGCTGGCTTTTGCTCACTGGTTGAATGTCCAAGTTGGTGTGGTCTTTCTGTTATGGTTATTATTTTATTATGGGTTATTGAGTATGCCCAGAAGAAAATGAATCTCAGGGTTGTATGTGGTGACAGCAAGTTTATGTACTTGAACTCCACACTTGTTTGTTAATGCAGATACCTAATCAACCAATCATGCGGCAGCAACTCAATGCATAAAAGCATGTAGGCATTGTCAAGAGGTTTAGTTGTTGTCCTGACAAAACATCAGAATGGGGAAGAAATGTGATCTAAGTGACTTTGCCTGTGGAATTATTGTTGGTGCCAGAGAGAGTGGTTCGAGTATCTCAGAAACTGCTGATCTCCTGTGATTTTCATGCACAACAGTCTCTAGATTTAATGGAGAATTGTGTGAAAAACATACAGTGAGCTGCAATTCTGTGCACAAAAATACCTTGTTAATGAGGGAGATCAGAGGAGACTGGCCAGATTGGTTCAAGCTGACAGGAATGTAACACTAACTCATTAATTGCGATTTAAGCAATGATATGAAGAATAGCATCTCTGAATCCACAACACATTGAACCTTGAAGTGGATGGGCTACAGCAGCAGAAGACAACAAATATACACTCAGTGGCCACTTGATTAGATACAGGAGGTACTTAATAAAGAGGCCACCAAGAGTATATCTTTAAAATAAAATTGTTTTTTTACTCATGTTAAGTCTACATTTCCAGACATGACACTGGATGGCCTCTAAACATTGTTGAACAAGTGAAAAATGTAGGTCATACATTGCTTTTTATGCAACAGGGTATGTTGTTATTGAGTAAATTCAGTTGTGCACATCACATTTGTAAATATTGTAGAAGTTATAATTGTGGTAGGCTGTATTCTGCTTGAAAATGACTCTGTCAATTTCCTGACTGAGACTTCAATAGGATATTGAATTTGCCCTTCAAAACATGCACAGAACTATGTAAATATACATTTCATGCAGAAAAGGGCCTGCTGTTCAGTCCATTTTCCAAGTAGCTGTGTTGAGATGTTGGATAATGCCAGAACCTGGTTTAAAACATTTTCAGTTGTGAATATATGTGAGCAATTTAATATAGGTGCAAACTTTCTGAGCAGCAGTTTTTTTAAATTGTTGTTGTTAGTAGTTTGCCACACTGTAGATGATATTCCAGATATGATCACGTATTCAGTGCTCATTCAGTGGTATATACAAGATCCCAGTGCTTTGGGGTCGATTGAGCGGTCTCTGCGCAGTGGAACAATATACATTGCTTTTCTGTGGTTTGATTGAGATGAATGTACAGTAGAAGGCAGGAAGATCTCCATGCTCTTCTACAAAGTATCTTGAGGTCTTACAGCCTATCTGCAACACAGAAAGAAATCTCTATCTCGTCTTTTATTCTTAAAAATGAACCTTTAAGGATCCCTTTGGACTGTAATCTCTGCCTTTTTGCCCTGGGGGTGGGGGGTGATGGTAAGGAAACCAGACCGACAACTAAAGTGCATTTTTCAGTGTTTTCAGAATTGTGAGGAATGCTTTTTTTTTACAAATTCTTTTGATATCCCTTTGTAATGATCTTTTCCAAAGTTTTACCATTTACTTGCTTGGGCATTAAAGCTATTCAATGTACCAAGGGTGTTGTAATTTGTATATGCTGCTGCTATTGTGGTGTTTACTTCAGCATATTCTTGGTGGTCATGTGTTGACACTTGTTCCTGCCCTGTTTGTTACTCATACAGGATGACATAAGTGAGTATTGCGACCAGGAATTTTGATCAATTTAACTTGAGAATTTTTACTTGTGAAACATGTTTTTTTTCCCCCACCATAGACCCTAAAAAAAAAGCAAGGAAAATTGTAAAGCATGAAAAACTAAAAATTCAAAAACTAAAATGTCAGCACTTCAAAAGTATTCATCCCCTTAGCTTAGTACTTGTTGAACTACCTCTCACAGCTATTACAGCCAGTGGTCTTTTTGGATAAGTCTCTATTAGCTTTGCACAATGTGATGGAGCAAGATGTGCCCGTTCTTATTGCTCAAAGATCAGGACCCTAGTTAGTTAGTGTTGTATATCTAATATTTCAATAATATTTGAGTAATCTTGTATATATATTGGATGATTCAGCCTCTTGTTCATTTAAATAATTTGTTACAGGTTATATGTATAAATATGTGAATAACATACGTCATCAAGCTCCCATGTGATAAGTGCGTGCTTTGCTTAAAGAAAACACAAAGTTAGACCCGCATTTTGGACTCCAGTGTCTTCCTCTGAATTAGTTCAATAGTTTTTAGTTACAAAACATAACAGTTAGTTAGAGCTTTATTGTCACTGCTGAGGACAAAGGGATTGCAGCGCCAGTCCATTCAGTCCAAAGCAGCATACTGACAATTTAATTACTAAACACACAGTGAATAAATGTCGAATAATGTCTGAGCTATTTAGAATGACATCTAAATTAGAAACCAGCAACTCTAAATTAAAAGAAGCAGTGGCTGCACATCAGTGTTGCACACGCCCATGTTATAAAATGCAATGATGAAATATGAAGTAACACCAAGAGCGATGCATGTATTGCACTTAGAGATTGTCCGTAGTACCTATGGACTATGGGTGGTGGGGGGGGGGGGGGGTGCAGGTAGCATTATTCAGTTGCACGATATTCTTGGGAAAAAAGCTGTTCTTCAGTCTGGATGTTCGTGTTTCTGTATCTCTTGCTGAATGGTAGGAGATTGAACAGGTGATTACTGGGGTGGGCTGAGTCCATCACGATTTTGCAGGAAAACCGTAGACAGTGTGAGTTATGAAATGTTTCCATGTCTGGTAGTTGTGTCCCATTGATGTTCTGATCACTCGTTGAACTTGTTGGATCTAGTGTACCATATTGTCATGCAGTAGGTCAGTATGCTCTCAGTTAGACATTGATAAAGTTTTACCAGCAGGTTTTGGGGCAGATTTGCATTCTTTAAACTGCTGAGCCTTCCCTACTATCAAGGACATGTTGATGGTCTAAGAGAGCCGCTCTGTGATGTTTACTTTCAAGAACTTAAAGCTGGAGACCCTCTCCACTGCTTCACCATTTATGAGCAGTGGAGTTCGTTCATACCTTCTTGGTTTCCTGAAATCAATAATTATTTCTTCATTTTTTTTTTAATGTTGAGTGAAAGGCTATAGTTATTGCACCATTTAGACAATGGACCTCTTCTCTTTATGCTGTTTATTTGTTATTTGTAATTAATTCAATCACTGTGGTGTCTTCTGCAAATCTGATGATGTTGTTGTGCAGTCATGGGTGTAAAGAATGGCTGACTGGGCCACTCAATTTTCTTAATTTGAAGCCACTTCTTGATTGCTCTGAAAGTGTGCTTTGGGACATTGTCCTGCTGAAAGACCAGCTTCCTTTCTCATTTTTATTTTTAATCAGGATCTCTCTGCATTTAGCAAAATTCATCTTCCCAGCAACCCTGAACATAGAAACATAGAAATCCTACAGCACAAATCAGGTCCTTCGGCCCACAAAGTTGTGCCAAACATGTCCCTACCTTAGAAATTACTAGGCTTACCTATAGCCCTCTATTTTACTGAGCTCCATGTACCTATCTAAGAGTCTCTTAAAAGACCCTATTGTATCCGCCTCCACCACCGTTGCCCGCAGCCCATTCCACGCACTCACCACTCTGAGTAAAAAAAAAAACTTACCCCTGATATCTCCTCTATCTACTCCCCAGCACCTTAAACCTGTGTCCTCTTATGGCAACCATTTCAGCCCTGGGAAAAAGCCTCTGATTATCCACACAATCAAAGCCTCTCATCATCTTATACACCTCTATCAGGTCACCTTTCATCCTCCATTGCTCCAAGGAGAAAAGGTCGAGTTCACTCAACCAGTTTTCATAAGGCATGCTCCCCAATCCAGGCGACATCCTTGGAAATCTCCTCTGCACCCTTTCTATGGCTTCCACATCCTTCCTGTAGTGAGGTGACCAGAACTGAGCACAGTACTCCAAGTGGGGTCTGACCAGGGTCCTGTATAGCTGCAACATTTCCTCTCAGCTCCTAAATTCAATTCCATGATTGATGAAGGCCAATGCACCATATGCCTTCTTAACCACAGAGTCAACCTGCACAGCTGCTTTGAGCGTCCTATGCACTCAGATCCCAAGATCCCTCTGATCCTCCACACTGCCAAGAGTCTTACCATTAATACTATATTCTGCCATCATATTTGACTTACCAAAATGGTTGAACTCCATCTGCCACTTCTCAGCCCAGTTTTGTATCCTATCAATGCCCTGCTGTAACCTCTGACAGCCCTCCACACTATCCACAACACCTCCAGGTTTCCAGTCCCTGCTGTTGAAAAACATCCCTGAAATGCTACTTCCTTCATATTTTACAATAGAGATGGTGTTACCTGGCTAATGCATAGTATTAGATTTATGTCATTTAGACGAGATGAGAAGGGATTTCTTTAGCTGGAGGCTGGTGAATCTAGAATTCATTGCCACAGACAGTTGTGGAAGCCAAGTCATTTAAAAAAAACAGTTGATAGCTTCTTGGTTAATCTAAAGCCCTTCCCTTGGACAACATCGGTGGCGTGGAGAGGGGAGACTTACAGCTTGGGCAACTGCCGGTCTTCCATTTAAAAAAAACCCTGCCCAGGCTTGCGCCCTGGAAACTTGCCAAGGTGCAAATCCATGGTCTATTGAGACTAACAGAGGCCTACAACTACAACAATCAGGGTGTCAAAGGTTACAGGGCGAAGGCAGGAGAATGAGGTTTAGAGGGATAATAGATCAGCCATGATGGAATGGTGGAGAAGCCTTGATGGGGCAAGTGGTCTAATTCTGCTCCTATGTCTTATGGTCTTGTGATTATTTTGCCTCATATCTATACTAAGGAATAATTACGGTATCCTATAACTTAGTATATTCTGGTCGGAGGAAACTGGAGCATCATGGGATACATGGATGTTTCTCTGTTTGGCAATCAGTGGTGAGCGGTGTGTCACGGGGGTCGGTGCTGGGCCCTTATCTGTTTACGATATACATTAACGATCTGGAAGAGGGGACTGAGTGTAGTATATCTAAATTTGCTGATGACGTTAAATTGAGTGGAAAAGCAAATTGTGCAGAGGATATGTAGAATCTGCAGAGAAATATAGATATGTTAAGTGAGTGGACGAGGGTCTGACAGATGGAGTACAATGTTGGTAGATGTGAGGTCATCTGCTTTGGAAGGAAAAATCAAAGATCAGATTAAAATTTAAATGGTAAAAGATTGCAGCATGCTGCTGTACAGAAGGACTTGGGAGTGCTTGTGCATGAATTCCAAAAGGTTGGTTTGCAGGTCCAGTGGGCTATCAAGAAGGCAAATTGAAGATTGGCCTTCATTGCTAGAGGGATTGAATTTAAGGGAGGTTATGCTGCAACTGTACAGGGTCCCGGTGAGGCCACACCTGGAGTACTGTGTGCAGTTCTGGTCTCCTTACCTGAGGAAGGATGTACTGGGTTTGGAGGCAGTGCAGAGGGGGTTCACCAGGTTGATTCCAGAGATAACGGGGTTAGACTTTGAGGAAAGATTGAGTTGCCTGGGACTGTACTCACTGGAATTCGGAATGATGAGAGGAGATCTTAAAGAAGCATATAAAGTTATGAAAGAGATAAAATAGAAGCAGGAAAGTTGTTTCCACTGGTAGGTGAGACTAGAACTAAGGAAGAGGCCTCAAGATTCAGGGGAGTAGATTTAGAATGGAGATGAGGAAGAACTGCTTTTCCCAGAGAGTGGTGAATCTGTGGAATTCTCTGCCCTATGAAGTAGTGGAGGCTACCTCAGTAAATATATTTAAGACAAAGTAGGATAGATTTTTGCATAGTTGGGGAATTAAGGATTTTGGGGAAAAGGTGGGTAGGTGGGGATGAGTCCATATTCAGATCAGCCATGATGTTATTGAATGGTGGCGCAGGCTCGATGGCCTACTCCTGCTCCTATTTCTTGTGTATCAAGGAGAAAACCCAGGTGATCACAGGAAGAACATAAAATGCCCACTAAGGTAGCACTAGTGTCAGGATTAATTGTGATTTTTTGGGATGCTGAGACTGCAACACTGACAGCAAAAGGGAAATTGGGAAAGGCTTTTTATGCAACACTTGGTAATCGTCTGGATGGGGAGAATGGCAGGAATAAACTTCCATGGCTATGGAGATGGTGCAGAAATAGGATTGTATAGATCCCTGTACAGAGAATCAACATAGGTAACATGATCTTAACCTGAGCTGTAAAGTCTGTGTGGTTCAAAGGATAACAGTTCAGTTTGCTATTTGTGGTGACTGCTGAGTTTCTACTAGCACTCGGTCACTTCAGTTTCTTATCTTGATTTGCAGGAGGGTTGTGTGCCTTTTCATGCCAAGACACCTGTTCTGCCAACTCTTGTCACAAAATGTGTTGCGGAATAACCGTATCCTCATATGATCCAGGCATCTTGACAATTTCTGAAATTTAAATACACTTTCCTCTCTGTTCCTTTCCAAGAGCTGTGCCCTGGAACATAGTTGAACCAAACACTAAAAGGATGTTGAAAATGCCAGTTTCTCTTTCCTGCTACTTGGGAATCGAGAGTAGTCTTAAGAAAGCATCCATTCCTGTACCCACTTTTTTAACAGTAGTGTGTGGTATCCTTTTGGTAGTCACAGATGTTTTATTGGAGGGTTATAGGGGATGGTACATGGCATCCTATTTGCCAGCCCTCTTATCTCCTTCCTGCTGTGGATTGTTTGTAAAACAAGGAACATTTTAGGTCAATTTTATTTGTGGAGTGTATGTTGCTTCTTTGTGGATGCCTTGTTTTTAGAGGTGGTGTAATTTACCTACAGTATATCTTAGAATAGAATAGTACTTCATTGTCTTTGCTCAAGACAACGAGATTGCAGTGCTACTCCTGTCCATAAAAAAGCATTTTTACAATGCATGCAGTATGGCTAAAAGAAAATTCCTGAATTTAATGTGCAACAAGTGACTTTGATAGTCAAATGCTGTTGGCGCAGTGTATTGGACTATACACTTACAGGAAGCCATTGCAGTTCTATTCTCCAAAGTACACCTCGACACTAGTGGTCTTCCTGCTATAACACACACTTAATGGGCACACAATTAGTAATGAGATTTACGTGATTATATCTAGGTTATTCAGTCTGAAGTACTTGGATTGTTCTTGTATGGTCTCCTTTATTTCAGCACACATGACTTGTGTGCCATGCAGTTTCCTGGTTGGTGTTTATCCCTCAATCAAAAACACTGAAATATAGATTATTTACTCACTATGATGTTGTTTGCAGTGCTGTGCTCAAAGGGATTACCATTTCAACATTGCAGCAGTGAAGTTCTTCAGAAAGTACTTCATTGATTGTAAACACGAGGAAATCTGCAGATGCTGGAAATTAAAGCAACACACACAAAATGCTGGTGAAACACAGCAGGCCAGGCAGCATCTATAGGGATAAGTGCTGTAGACGTTTCGGGCCGAGACCCTTCGTCAGGACTAACTGAAAGGAAAGATAGTAAGAGATTTGAAAGTAGGAGGGGGAGGGGAAAATGCGAAATGATAGGAGAAGACTGGAGGGGGTGGGGTGAAGCTGAGAGCCAGAAAGGTGATTGGCAAAAGGGATACAGAGCTGGAGAAGGGAAAGGATCATGGGACGGGAGGCCTAGGGAGAAAGAAGGTGGGAGGGGAGCACCAGAGGGAGATGGAGAACAGGCAGAGTGATGGGCAGAAAGAGAAAGAAAAAAAAATGGAGGGGGAGAAAAACTAAATACATCAGGGATGGGGTAAGAAGGGGAGGCCACCTACGCTCTGTCTGCCAGAGAAAGCAGGTTCTCCCAGTGGCCACACATTTTAATTCCATGTCCCATTCCCATTCTGATATGTCTATCCATGGCCTCCTGTACTGTCAAGATGAAGCCACACTCAGGTTGGAGGAACAACATCTTATATATAAGGCTGGGTAGCCTCCAACCTGATGGCATGAACATTGACTTCTCTAACTTAGGTTAATGCCCCTCCCCTTCTTACCCCATCCCTGATATATTTAGTTTTTCCCCCCCCTCCTTTTTTTTCTTTCTCTCTCTGCCCATCACTCTGCCTGTTCTCCATCTCCCTCTGGTGCTCCCCTCCCCCTTTCTTTCTCCCGAGGCCTCCTGTCCCATGATCCTTTCCCTTCTCCAGCTCTGTATCACTTTTGCTAATCACCTTTCTGGCCCGCGGCTTCACCCCACCCCCTCTGGTCTTCTCCTATCATTTTGCATTTCCCCCTCCCCCTCCTACTTTCAAATCTCTTACGATCTTTCCGTTCAGTTAGTCCTGATGAAGGGTCATGGGCGGAAACGTCGACAGCTCTTCTCCCTATAGATGCTGCCTGGCCTGCTGTGTTCCACCAGCATTTTGTGTGTGTTCATTGATTGTAATGTGCTTTGCAGTGTTGTGACCGTGGTATATAATTGATTTATTTTATAGTGGAACAGATATCTTATCAAACCTAAAAAGAAGTCGATCAATGTATGTCTTAATATCTGTTAACTGTTTGGTAATGAATCAGTTTTGAAGAATATTACCAAAATGGCTAGATTATCTTCTGTTAGATAATTACATGTTCATGGAAAATGGACTTAACTTTTTTTAAAGTTTGTTTTTATTTGTTTTTTTCCCCAAAAACTTTATTGCTGGTGAGAGTAACATGCATTTTTACTTATCATGCACCCATAACTTAAACTCATCACAGTTACTTTTATTTTTTCACACAGAAAACACCACTCTTAACTCGAGCAGTGAGGCAGAGCGAAAATCCCAACGATATTATCTATCCTGCCTGAATGAGCAAACAATCGAAGACCTTGGAGCTCAGCCTTTGATTGACCTTATTAACAGGGTAATGTTTGCTTGGGATTATTAAAAAGATTATTCAGTTATTGTTTCGCTTGTAAAAGTACTTTACTCTAGAGCAGGTGTTCCCAGCCTGGGGTCCATGGACCCCTTGCTTAATGGTATTGGTCCATGGCATAAAAAAGGTTGGGGACCCCTGTTCCGGAACAACACACAGAAAATGCTGGAGAAACTCGTCAGGTCAGGCAGCATCTGTGGAAATGAATTAACAGTTGACGTTTCAGGCCAAAACCATCCTTCAAGATTGGAAAGGAAAGGCGAAGATGCCAGAATATGAAGGTGGGTGGAGGGTGAGGAGGACAAGCTGGAAGGAGATTGATGAAACCAGGTGGTGAGAGAGGGCAGGGGGATGAACTAGAAGCTGGGAGGCATTAGGTGGAAAAGGACTGGAGAAGAACAAATCTGATAGGAGAGGAAAGTGGATCATGGGAGAAAGAGAAGGAGGAGAGGCACCAGGGTGAGGTGATAGGCAGGTAAGGAGAAGATATCAGAGTGGAAAAATGAAGAAGAGGGAAGAGAAATGGGGGAAAAATTATTGGAAGTTGGAAAAATCAATGTTCTGTGGAGGCTACCTGGATGGAATATAAGGTATTGCTTCTCCAACCTGAGAGTGGCTTTATTGTGAATGGGAATGGGGATGGAAATTGAAATAGTTGACCAGTAGGAAGTTCTGCTTGTTGAGATGAAGCTAAGGTGCTTGACAAATCTCTTTTAAACTTAAAATTTTAATGCGTCCGGTTGAAGACTTTGAATCACCTTGATGTTGTTTAAAGATGGTAGAAACATTCATAACTAATAGCTTTGAAATATGAAGCAAAATTTATCTTTCACTATTTTATGCTGTTGAATTTCAGGGTGTACACAATTTTTCCACATGTGGAATCTGGATATGATTCTTGTTGAAATACTACTTTCAAATTAAGGTGACAGCATAAAAGCTATCCACGAACTATATGCTGAGTGCAAGCAAAATGAGGATTGGGTTGATTTATGTTACATGTTTATATTGTTACTCAGGGTAAAGATTTAACATAGGAGAATCATTTTCTTCAGATGTACTCCGTAAAAGTTTGTACCCCAGTGTTTTGCAATGTCCCATCCCCATTGCATGCAGTTAATTTTGGTCAGTTAGGATCTAAATCAGAATTAAATTAAGTCATTATGATTATAATTTGTGTAAGGGCGTAAGTATATTATACAGGTAGTCCCCGAGTTACGAACGTCCAACTTACGGACAACTCGTACTTACGAACCAAGGAAGGAGAATGCTGTCCGCTATTTTAAGTCAGTTCGCGACACCGTCCACCATTTTAAGTCATTGCTGTTGACACTGTGTTGAGTGTTTAACTTTGTATTTGGCTTAAATTTTTCTTAGCAAGATTCACCCTGACCTTGCCCTCCCCATTCCGGTCGGCTGGAGGCGCAGTGAGATCAGCGCCAGGCTGGAGAACGGAGGTTTCCGAGTTCGATCCAGTGACAGACCGCTCCCATGCCGGGTTGATGTTGATCCAGTGACCCCCGTACCATCCGTGCCGGGTTGATGTCGAGCTTGCAACTCGACCTCCTAAAAAAAACCACTGCCACCTCCAGTTTAAATTCCCACATGGAATATTGTGGAGGATCAAATACCCAAACCCTGCACAGCCCCCACTTGTCCCATTTATCCTGTCTCAGTGCGGTGGTCCTTAGGACCCAGCGGACCTAGGGAGCCGGCACAGCTCGGGACCCGCCGCCCACAGTGTTTCTGTTCCATTGACGGGAAGCGATCGTGATTGAAAATAAAGTGGAAATAATAAAGCGTTTGGAAAGAGGTGAAATGCCATCGGTCATTGGAAAATCGTTAGATTATAGTCAGTCAACGATCGGAACAATTTTAACTGATAACGGATAAAGTGAGAATAATGGAGCATGTGAAAGGCCCTGCCCCAATGAAAGCTACAATTATTACTAAGCAACGCAGTGGTTTAATTATTGGAATACATACGTTTCTTAAGTGTTTTATATGCATAGAAAGGTAAAATATATACTATATACAAAGACAAACATTTGACTGACTGATGCTAAATAATACTGGATGTACAAATCCGACTTAAAGATGGACTCAGGAGTGGAACTCATACGTAACCTGGTGACTGCCTGTATTGTATCTAGGCAACTTTGTTGCAAAGAACAGTGAATTTATTGAGGTGGTTACAAGTTAGTGCAGTCTGTTGCTAGCGTATGGTAATGTTTTAAAGAACTGACCAATTTCTGCTGGGACAGAAATACGATAATAGCTCATGTGAGAATTATATAAAAATAACTAATAATAGTTAATGTGGGAAAATGCCCAATCATTTCCATTCTAGCTCGAAAGTAATGCAAGAGAAAAGATCAGTTAAGCTTGTAGTAGGCATACTGATATTTGTGGGAGCTTATATGATCTGGGGTTGTTGTGAAGCCTAAGGAGGTTGAAGAGGAATTTTCCAGATAGTGGAATTGGTTTAGTAGTGTCATAGTATTGAGGTACAGTGAAAAGTTTGTATTGCATACTGTGCATACAGATCAAATCATTACAGAGTTCATTCAGTAGTATAAGTTAAAACAACAATTATTGTTTAAAGGAATAATTATAAAAAATGCTACAGTTGAGGAGAAAGTGAACTGCAGGAAGATCATAATGAGGTAGATTGTGAGGTTGAGAGTCTATCTTACTGTACCAGGGAACCATTTAACGGTCTTACAACAGTGGGATAGAAGCTGTCCTTGAACCTGGGGAAGCATGTTTTCAGGCTTTTGTATCTTCTGCTCCATGGGAGACTGGAGAAGAAAGAATTTCAGGGGTGGGTAATGTCTTTGATTATGCTGACTGCTTTACTGAGGCAGCAAAAAGTCCATGGGGGGGGGGGGGAAAGACTGGTTTCCATGAGGTGCTGAGCATTGTCCACAACTCTGCAGTTTCTTGCAGTCACGGGCAGAGCATATTAACTATTCTTTTGCCTCTACTAGTGAATTATGTGGCTGTGCTGCAGTTTGAATGGACCTTGGCAGATCAAAAGCACGTGTATTTGAGATTATTTTGTAAGTTTATTTTTCATTTCTGGAAGCAAAGTAAACATACAAACATAGAAAATAGAATTAGGATTAAAGCTTCTGCACCTTTCAGTGTAATTATGGTGGTTCATCTATGGATATCTGGTGCCCAAAGAAGAAATATTAATTCCTCCTTGAAACTATTTAATAATTTGGCTTCAGCTGCCTGTTGTGGCAGAGACCCATTCTCTAGAAGTTTCTTCCTATCTCAGCTTTAAATACTCAACCTTTTTCTTTGACCCCCCCTCCCCCCCCCCGGATTCCTCCATCATCAGGAACACCCTTTCTGCTTCCAATCCATCCAGTGCTATTAGAATTATGTTGACATGAACTCTCTTCAAGCATCAGTCCTGCCATCTCAGAAATTCCCTGTGTTGCATGGTGAGTAGACCAACAATACACACAATATGATCTCGCTAAGGTATCTTACAGTTGCAGTAAGAAGTTGCAGTAAGTTGCAATGAAGGCCAGAGCATTCAGTTGCCCTTTTCATTTCCTGCTTCTCCTGCACGCTTAACTATAGTACCGACTGTGACCAGACACCCAGGACTCGTGGGATAGGCAGAGTCACCAATCTACTACCCTTCGGGTACCGATCAGCCTTCCTGTTAGTGTCACCGCAATGAATAACTTCACATTTATCCACATGATATTCCTCTAATCTTTTCCTTTTCCTCTCCAGGTGCCTGTCCAAATGACTTTTAAATGTTACATTCGTGCCTGCCTCTACCACTTCCATCACCCTCTGTGTGAAAGAATTGTTTTTCTGATTTCCTTTAAATTTCTCCTCTCTCAGCTTAAGTCTATCCCCTGGTTTTAGACTTCTCTTCCATTGGAAAATGACTCTGACTTTGAACCCAATCTTTGCACCTCAATGTTATATACCACTAAAAGGTCATCCCAGTGAGTTTGTCCAAACTCCAGTAAGTTTATCCAACCTCGCCTGATAGCTAATGCTCTCTTATCCAGTGGACCTTCCAGGTTGCAACTCTTCATTAGCACTGGGAAGAAAGAGGGATTAAAAAGGTGGATTAAGGTGGGGGGGGGTGGGGTTTGATATACAGTTGGGGAACTAGCGAGTGAGAATGATGTGAGAAGCTGTGAGCTGATAGGTGGAAGTCTCTGAAGGACTGAAGAAGATGGAATTTGATTGGAGAAAGGACGGTGGCCTATGAAATAAAGGGAAGGGGATGAGGAAGGGGGGGTCCCGTGGGAATGTTTGGGTGATGGGCAGATTTAGGACGTGGGGGAGGAGAATGAGATAGGGTGATGAGGGACTGTGGGATAAGGGGAATAGTGGAGGGTTGCGGGGGAATGGTCAATGGAAGTCTGAGAAATCGATGTTTTGCTGTCAGGTTGGAGACTGCCAAGATGGAATTTGAGTGCTATTCCTCTGATATGTATCTGGCCAAAACTTGGCAGTAGAGGTTCCACGTTGGTGGGAAGTGAAATTAAAATGGTTGGCCAACAGGCAGTCCTAACTGGTATGGCATGAAGGTGCTCAATAAGCAACCCAAGTTCCGACTGTACATCAGTGCACTCATCTTTGCTTCAGCAGGGTTTGAGTACAAGTAGAAAACATGCTGTTGAAATGAAATAGGGCTCTGGCGAGAGCAAACACAGAATATTGTGTACATGTCTGATTAACTGGCATGAGGAAGGATATACTTGCAGTACAATGAAGATTCACCGGATTGATCCCCGGAATAAGGGCGAGAGCCCTACCGAAAGAGATTAATCAGATTGGGCCTCTAGGAAATTAAAAAGAACAATGGCTGATCTGATTGATAAATACAAAATCCTTGAGGGGCTTAACAAGGTAGATGTGGATATTGATTGATTTTTCAATATTAAGTGTTGGCTGTTTAAGATTGAGAAGTGAGCCTGCCATGTACAGCATTTCCACGGCAATAGAGGTCTGCGGGCTTCTCAATGATGTCTCACTCCTCTCAAGTCCTGGCTTGAGATTATTGTTGTAAGGCTCAGATTGTTTTTTTTTCCCAGCAGTTATATTAATATATCAGTTTTCTTTTCTGTGGGATAACAGAAATATTAATTACTTAAGCAGCCAAGCTTTTAATTTGTAAATTCTCTAGTCTTTGGCAAATCTAAATCACTTTCCCAAGAATATCCAGAATGTCAGAAATAACAAGCCAATTTGTTCATGTAATTTAAAGTATCACAGTACATTGATGTCTTTTTCTCTGCCTTGTCTCCACTTGTTCCTGAACAGATGCTTCTTGTTATCTGAAACAAGTCAAAAGACTAAGATAGTTTGGTACGGTGGCTTTGATTAATAGCTGTGCTTGAGATCTGCATGTAGACTGTAGCCTTTGTGGATGTGGTGTCTGCTTGTTGCCTGAAAACAGTTAATCAGTCTGGTGTCTGTAGCCAGTGTAAACTGGCTAGCTTGACTGTCTAATAGTAATTTCTTACATAAAAGGGCATCGGAGAAGATTGCCAGCACTAATGTGTAGAGTTGGGAGTGCGTGGCAAGCCGCAATCTGTAAAGCACAGAAGCTGGCAGCAGACCACCATTTTCTGGGATTTATTGAGGTACGACTAAGGGCAAACAGCTGACTTGCTGAGGTGATGCAGACTGGCATTGGAAGTGTTAATGATCCTGGAAGTCTTTGATGTATTCTTCGAGCATGTTTGAACTTGGGTTCTGTGGGAACTAGGCAGTCTTGGGGAAAAGCCATTTTAGGCCAGAAGGAGCAACAGTGCCTTTTTTTTTGCAACTCATGGGGATTCCCACGGTTGTACCCAACTGCATGTAAATTCCTCTCAGCTGCCTCCTCTGTCCTTTTAGGTTTAATTATTGCTAATTCTCATAACATGTTTACGAGAATTAGTGCATCAAATGAATTTGAACTGCAGGATTGGTTGCACGAGGGAGTGCTCTGCATCCATAAACACCAAATTCTGCAGATGCTGGAGATCCAGAGCAACACATGGAATACTGGGAAAACTCAGCAGGTCAGGCAGCATCAGGAAAAGGAATAAACAGTTGATGATTTGGTTCAAGACCCTTCTTTGGGACTGGATAGGAAGGGGGAAGAAGCCTGAGTAGGTGGGGGGGGGGGGGGGAGGAGTACAAGCTAGGTGATGGGTAAAGTGAGGAGGGTGGAGGAGTGAGGGAGGTGATAGGTTTAAAAAAAGTAAAGGAAGGAGAATAAAGAATCTGATTGGAGAGGAGAGTCAACCATGAGGGAAAGGGAAGGAGAATGGAGAGGTGATGGGTAGATGAGGGGAAGAGACTTGAGGTGGGGGGTGGGTCAGAGTGGGGATTCGAAAAAGAGGGAAGGACGAGGGGGGACAATTACCAGAAATGAGAGAAATTGATGTTTATGCCAACAATGTCCTTCTTGATTTTATACATTTCTCTCAGATTATCTCTCAGTCTCTAGAGCAGTGATTCTCAATTGTTTTTTGGCCACGGCCCCCTTAGGAGCTCTTCTCAGGTTCCAGGGCCCCCCTTTCAAACAGGGATACAACACAAACAGGTAGACAGAAAATTATTTATTATTGAATACCAAGAAAACTTGAACATTCCAACATACTGGGCAAAACTTCAAAGGGGACTGTATGAAATTAAACAACTATCTGGCCCAGTGCAATCCTTGAGTTTGGTGCTTTTCTGCAAGTTTCATGATATCAGGCTCCAAATTAGATAATAACAGTCAGAGGTCACCTCCTGTTGCAATATCAATTATGTTCCTGGATTTTGTTAAGGGAACTACCTTGCAGAATCCGCTCTCAACCAAATATGTTGAGGGAGAGGCAATAAAAAATCTTTGGGCTTTTTCCCACAGTGTTGTAAATTTATTCAGCTGATCACTCTTAATCCAAAAATGCTGTCACCCGGAGCCAGGGATTTTTTTCTTTCGGTGACTTCCTATGAAGTAATAAACACTTTTCACAACCTACCTTAACGTATAATATATCCAAACACATATACTTTAAAGTTACTAGGCTAAAAAAGGCCTAGCAAGGCACATTGATCTTTGGAGAATGAAGTATGGTGATAGTGGATGCGAGAACCCTTGATTGAATATGCTAACCCGGTGGAATCTGATTCACAACTGACACTGAAGTGAGGCTGTGTGGGAGGAGCTTAAGCAATGAATTTACCAGGTACGCCGAATTCAAACGGTGTGTTGGAAAGATATTATAAATAGGAGGGAAACCATTGACTCCAATGAAGGTTGCTGCTTGGGTATTTCATCGGTTCAGTTACCAGGGCCCCCATAAACACTTGGGGCTCCCCTTCTAACAGGTTTTCAGTTGGTGGCCCCCTTCAAATGTGCCAGAGCCCCCAAGGGGGACATATGGCTCCCGTTGAGAATGGCTGCTCTAGTGAATAAAGTCCTAGCCTGTCCAGCCACTCAATATAAGTAAATCACTCAGGTCCTAGTAATATCCTTGTAAATCTTTTTTGCACACTTCCCAGTTTAATATTATCTTTCCTGTAATAGGGCAACTTAAACCAAACACAGTTTCAGCAGCAGCACCTTGTACAACTGCACCAAGACCTCCCAACTTTTGTAATGAATGCCCTGATTTATTTATGACGGTGAGCATGCCAAAAGCTGCCTTCACCACTGTCTACCAGTGACTGTGCTCTCAGTAAGCATGTGTCTGTAGTACAAGGTCCCACTGTTCTGTAACACTCTCAAGGGCCCTGCCATTCACAGTGCAAGTCCTCCTGGGTTTGATTTGCCAAAGTGCAATACCTTGCATTTGTCTGATTTAAACTCCATTTGCCATTCCTCCACCCACTTACTCAGCTGACCAAAATCCCACTATACATTTTGATAAAACTTATGCATTGTCCACTATACCACCTAATGGGAAATCCTTGAAGCCCATTGGGAAAAGGAGAACGTGATTCATGTCAGATGGTTCCCCAAGCGGATTATCAGTCATTTGAGAGAACGCTTTTTCAATAGAACTTTCAAGCAAATGCCAAGATTTTTGTTCACCTGGTCACGTGAAAGGACCTCTCCATTAAATCTTCCGTATACAGCTAGAGTCTCAATCCTTGTGCCAACTGTCTTTGAGATAGCTATCATCTTGGTGAGAATGTCACCCATCTTCTGGACTGTGTCTATACCAAGTGATGACATTGTCTTTGTCAAGGTTCATCTTGCACTTTATCCATGTTCTGCAGGCTGTTCAGAGAAGCATACTGAGACACACATTTACCACTGCTAGGTGATTATTAATTCAGTAAAATATGCACTTTGTTCTACTTGAAGCTTGGTCTCCCAGTGCAAGGGAATGTGTGCAACAGAATGCTGCTGACTGACGCATACTCAGGTGTCGATATAGTTTCACCAAAGCTTGGTACAGCCATTGCAAAAACTCTGACAAGGAAAGGCTGCTGTTTAGGGTCTTTGCAGCACTGGACACTGAAGTACTGAGTCTGTGTAATAACCTCTCAAAATTGTTGCTGGTGGAAGGTCTGGGGCTGAAAAATTATGACGTTGACATTGCATAAATATTGTAAGTGAACATGGTTGCATGCTGACTATAGACAAAGCATTGTTCTATAATATAGAATTGTAACATCTATAAACAAAGCATTTTTATGCAAAATACAATTACCTGCAGGAGGTCGTCTAAGTATTTTAGAATTTTACTGAAGTGTTTATTGACTGTGTAATTCCATTAACTTCAGTTCAGTATGCAAGGCCTCCTTCCAGTGGAAAACTAATCAATCATTTTCTGTAAAGGAACTACTAGAGTGTGTAATGACTGAACAATCAACGGGTTTCAAAAATGTCTGCATTTTACTCTAGCCTGTCAGTAGAAAATATGGAATATTAAAGATATGTCCTTGGATTTAGCTTTAATTTTCTACTAAGTTAAAACAATGAAAAGGAATAGAATACTGCTAATCATATTTATTTTTGTTTTTAATGCAGACAGGAGGCTGGAGTATCACAGGTCCTTGGGATAAAGACAACTTCCTTGAAGTGCTAAAAGTAGTTTCTGGGACATACAGGACAAGTCCATTCTTCACAATTGATGTTGGTACAGACTCTAAAAGTTCCAACAGCAATATCATCGAGGTATCTGTTTTTTTTGTCTTTGAAGCAATTCAAAATGATAAAATATGCAAGATTCGTGAAGTTTTATTTGTAAATATATATGCAAAGCATGTCATATAAGTTCACTCACTAAACTATGACAAAGTGATACCTTAAAACCACTTTCTAGAATAAGTTACCAATTCAGGAAATGGAGTTATGAAGGGATGAAATGGATTACTAAGTGAAAGACAGCATTAAGTTGTAATCTTTTCTTTAGTTCATGTTTTTTGTATTTTATTTGCAGCTCAATAAAGATTTATTTTAACCATCAAAGTGAATTTTTTTTTGTAATTTTTGCCTTTCAGATTGATCAACCAAGCTTGATTCTTCCATCTCGAGATTATTATCTAAATAGTACAGCAAATGAAAAGGTGATGCTTCATTTTAAATTTAATTTGGAGAGTCATTTTTGTAATCTTCATTCTTAACAATTCTTTAGGCTTAGGAGCCTGATGGTTCCTGAACCTGGTGGTGTAGGACTTGAGGCTCCTGTACTTCCTCCCTCATGGCAGCAGCGAGAAGACAGCATGGCCAAGATAGTGGGGTCCTTGATGATGGATGGTGCTGTCTTGTGGCAATGCTCCTCATAGATGTGCTCACTGGTGGGGAGAACATTTCCTGTGATGTTGTGGAAGGTCCTGCCAACACTAGATTCAATTACACTCATTCTGGTAAAAAAAAAATTCCCTTTTGTCCTTTGAATTGACCCGAGGT
Organism: Hemitrygon akajei; assembly: GCF_048418815.1. Lineage (NCBI taxonomy): Eukaryota > Metazoa > Chordata > Chondrichthyes > Myliobatiformes > Dasyatidae > Hemitrygon > Hemitrygon akajei. The sequence goes on from NC_133126.1 coordinate 164,367,473, forward strand.
TTGTATAGCAGTTGCTTGTATCGATATCAAGGCATTTCTGTTGATGGCTTATCCTGCCAATGATCATGGATCTAACCCTAGCATTATTGTAATGATAAATTTGCTTGCAGCAAGCCTCTCACTAATACTACATCAAATCTACACATCTTAAGAGGGTTTCCACTGCATGTGCAATATATTACAGGCAAATGAGCAAATAAAGCTCCAAGGGAATTATCTAAATGTGGCAGTATTATGTTGTGTTTTCACTTCTATTCACCTCAGACTAGCTTAGATGGCCACCTTGGCCAGTATAGAGAACTGGGCCAAAGGGCTTGTTTTAATGCTGCATTCTGTGTTGTGGTTTCCCTAACAATGTTCTATTTCTTGTTTTGTAGGTATTGACTGCCTATCTCAACTATATGGTTGAACTGTGTGTGCTTCTGGGAGGGGAATACAATTCAACATGCACTCAGATGCAGCAAATATTGGAATTTGAAACTATTATTGCAAATATCACAGGTTCCCAGGATGAACGTAGGGATGAAGAGAAAATATACCACAGGATGACCATTGCAGATTTACAGGTACACTAAAGGCAGTACTTTCGGATTGAGTCACCTATTTTACGTTACTGTGCCCATCTGCAATCAATTTGAAATTTGAGGGGTAATTGCTTCAAATTGAACCTTGAAAGTTTTATATTTGAAAGATGATTCTAAAATCTTGCTGATGTGATGCAGAATACTATTCATTTTTGTGAGACTTCAGTTTAATTGAATTAAAATGGTGCAGTTACTCATAATGAAAGGTACCTCCACACTACTGCTGCCCATGGACATGATCTTTAATTATGCTTCTGTTATAAAGCATTTAGTACCAGGTCAAACTGAGGTAGTCCTTTGCTTTAAGGTGCTTTCTCAGCTTCTGGTGATTCAAAATGTGATATTGTCTTGGATGTTGGCTGCAAACTGGCAAGATGTATTGGAGTCAACAACAACATCATTTTCAATTAATTGAAATTCGTTTTCATTCTGGATTTAATAAGGGCACAATGACACTCGTATTGCTCCCATTCTTATCTTTATAAAATGCTGTCATCAGGCATTTTGTCCAGTTGATCTTCTGCCGGTATTTCCCATGTATGATCTGTGCTTTTTCCCTTCTACATAGGCATTGCAAATCACCTGATGTGGAAGATATTTTGGGTCTAGCCTTACAAAATCACACGAGTCACTTTACCTATGCCCATCCATGCTTCAAGATCCCCTTTAACTGGAAGATCCCCCAAGATATTGAAATGTTCTAAAAATCCATACAACAGTGCTCTAAATTTCAGCCCCTTTCTCCAAACGTTCATGTCAGACTGGGATGAAATGTAGAATTGAGTGAGATGACAGTATGCTCAATGGTTGACGATGAGAATGTTTATTTATGGACGGACTATCCAGTAGTTAATAGTAGATTTACCAATGCTGATGGAAGCTCCATTATAAAATAATGAAATCCTCAGTAGTCCTGGCCCATTAAAATAATAGAAATCATAGGTTGATTCACAAAATTATGGATCTCCACCACATAATAAATCAATTACCAATTCAGTATGCCATGAGCGGAGCCTCCTGTTAACTCTTTCCTGACCCTTCTTTACCACCTCCATCTGTTCTTGGATCCCTTTAGTACAGATCTCTCATCATATCAAATACTGAGTGCTCGAAAGAGCATGACAGAGTAATGCGGCACTGCCTTCATGATTTCCTTCCTCTGAGGATCCATCTGATTGTGAAGATAGGTGGAGGGGCGGGGCATGTTGAGGAAGCTGCAGAAGGACTTGGACAGATTAGGAGAACGAGCAAACAAGTGGCAAATGGAATACAGTGTTGGGAAGTGTATGCTCCTTGGTAGATGGAGTAAAACCATGGATTATTTTCTGAATGGGTTGAATAATTAAAAGTTCGAGGTGCAAAATAGACTTTGGAGTCTTCGCATAGGATTCCCTAAAAGTTAGTTTGTAGGTTGAGTTGGTGGTGAGGAAGGCAAATACAGGGTTAACATTAATTTCAAGGAGACTAGAATATGAAGGCAAAGATGTAATGTTGAGGCTTTATAAGGTACTGGTGAGGCTTCACTCAGAGTGTTGTGAGCAGTTTTGGTCCCCTTATTTAAGAAAGGATATTCTGACAATGGAGGGTGTTCAGGGGAATGATTCTGGCAATGAAAAGCTTATTGTATGAGGAGTGATTGATGAGTCTGGCCCTTTACTCACTGCAATTTAGAGGAATGGGGGGTTGCGGAGGGATCTCATTGAAATCTATTGAATGTTGAAAGGCCTAGATAGAGTGGATGCAGAGAGGATGTTTCCTGTTGTGGAGGAGTCTAGGACCAGAGAACACAGCCTCAGAATAGAGGGAAGTCCATTTAGAATGGAGATGAGGAGGAATTTCTTTAGCCAGAGAGTGGTGAATCTGTGGAATTTGTTATTACATGCAACAGTGGAGGCCAGATCATTGGGGGTAATTAAGACAGTTGAATAGATTCTTGATTAGACAGGGCATGAAAAGTTGTGGGGAGAAGGCAGAAGAATGGGTTTGATGTGGAAATTGATCAGCTGTGATAAAGTGGCATAGCAGACTAGATGGGCTGAATGGCCTAATTCTGCTCCTATGTCTTATGGTTTTATGAACCTGAAAAGAAAAACAATGTAGATTAGCATGTAGTTGTGTAGATGAGCAATTGCAACACAGTAGCAGTGCCAATCAGCATGGGGTTGTTGTACTCAGTGCATGCCAATAGTATCTGGAATTTCTGGGGAAGAGGGTAATTTTTCTTGCTGAGTTGCTGACACAAGGCTGCTTGTCGCCTAGAAATGAAAATCCAATGATACAATCGGTATTCTGGTTGTCTCCAGACATCAAAACAAAGACATACAGTTTTAGATAATTGAGCATAATTTATTTATCAATACATTAATAAAAAGACTATGAAGTTAAAAGTATAAATGATGGTTTCAAGAGATCAGTATTTTTAACTTGGTTATCATTGGCAATAAGCTAATTTCTTAAGATCAATTTTATTAGAAAGGATAGCAATGACTTAAAATGGTTACAAATATTCAAATGTAGGCTTGTTTGTATTTTGTTCTCAGAATTTAGCACCTGTCATCGATTGGTTGGATTATTTATCATTTGCATTGGCACCTCAGGAACTGAATGACACAGAACCTGTAGTTGTCTACGCCAAGGAATATCTGCAGTTGATGTCGGACCTTATTAATAAAACCGAGAAGAGGTAATACAGATAAAAACTGCTTGCTGATTATAGAGCTTTGTTTAATTCTGTTAAATTGTATGAATTTAACACATGTATGAATTGCTTAGGTACACTTGATTGCCATGGAAAGCAAAGATATTGAGTTATTGGACTCAGTGCCAAAAAGATTTTCAAGGAACGTATCAGATTTCAGACTTAAACATAATGTGAAAGAATGAACTGATGCGGCTTAAAACAGAATGATTTAATATAGGTCTTTAAGGTAATGCATCACTGTAACTCCGATTTTTTTAAATGTGGGAAATGGGAAAAACCAGAGGGCCTAAAAACCTTATAAAGCCATAGGGACTGATAATTTGTGTCACAGAGCAGTAAAGAAAATAACCAGGAAAATAGTGGATATGTGGTTATCTTTTTCCTGATTATGAAATAATTCCTGCAGAGACGAGATTGGCAAAAGTTCAAGCATTACTCATAAAAGAAAGGAAAAACAAAAATCTTGAAACAACAAACTGGCTGGCTTGCTACCAATCAGTACGTACTGGAGGGTCTTGAAAAGGATGTGACAACGGCATTGTTCAGTTAACAACAGGAATAGGCAAAATCAGTATGGTATCCTGAAATGGAAATTTTGTTTGAAAAATACTTGGAGTTTATTTTGAAGAAATAACTTGTAGTTATGAGAGAACCAGTAGATATGGTGTACTTGGATTTTCAGGAAGCTTCTGACAAAGTCTGTATAAGTCTTGTAGGGAAAGTTAAAGTGCATGTTATTGGGTTTGATGTATATGTATGGATTAATCATTGCTTAACAAATAAGAAAAAGTAGGATTGTTTTTGAGGAGACAACCAGTATCTTGTGGGATTAGTGCATGGGTGTCAGCAGGTTTAACAAAAACAGGCTTCAGAGATGAGTGACGATTTGTTTGTAGCTCCCAACAAATACTCCCATTTAAACTAATAGAGCAGAAATATGCACCGTGTACACTGCTAGTAAGTAACATTGTTTCAGCCACTTAAGTGAACTACAGATCTTTGAAACTGCCAAACCGCCCAGGGAGCTAGTGCAGCTGGAACTTCAGGGGAGGTACAGTTGCATCAGGAAACATGGCTGCTTGGGAGGACTGCAGGTAAAATCAATCGCTCTCATTCTCTCTCTCTCTCTCTCTCTCTCTTGTTTTCTCTCTTGTGCACTCTCTCGCTCTCATGCACTCTCGTAAAATAAAACTCTAAAATAAAATTGACAATCTCAGAACGACTACAGTATCAGAGAGACATCAGGGACTGTTGTGTACTCTGCTTTACAGAGACATGGCTCACCACCAGCATTCTGCACACGATGCTTCAGCTGGTGACATTTGCCTCTTGATTAACTCATCGTGGTACACAGACCTGACGGTTCTGCTCCCAAAATCAGGATCGGTTTCTGATCTAGAACGTTGCCCATTTTATTTTTTGAGGGAATTCTCTGCCATCATCCTGATAGCAGTGTACGTTACATGCTGGCAAAGGTCAAGCTGACACTAGAGGAGCTGAGTACCTTGATCAGTCACAAGACAACACACCCTAATGCCATCCTGATAATTACTGGCGATTTCAACAGGCTAACTTGAAGGGCTGTCTGATATTCCACCACTAAAATGTCATCTGTGGAAGCCAATCCACTTGATCACTGTTACATCTCCATGCTGTGCTATTGTCTCCTTCAAGGTGAAACCTAACAGCATACCTAAATGGCAGTGATGCTTCACCCCCAAATGTGCTCAACAGCTTCTATCCACGCTTTCAGAGGGAGTATAACATTACACCTGTGCAAGTCCCCACGGTATCTGGCGACCCTGTGACTTGTGTCTCTGAGTCCGATGTCAGGACATCCTCAAGGGCAAGGCATCGGAGTCCGACGGTGTACCTGGCTGGTTCTGATCAGGGTGAGCTGTCTCAATTACAATAGCCCTATATCATTCATACCTATTGTGAAGAAGTGCTTTGAGAGACTAGTCATGACTGGAATTAACTTGTGCCTAAGCAAGGATCTGGATGTGCTGCAACTTGTCTACCACCGTAACAAGTCTATAGCAGATGCTCTTCATTCAGTTTTACGAGTAAACAACAGCAAAACATACATCAGACTTCTTTTAAGGGATTACAGTTCAGCATTTAACACCATCATCTCCTCGGTACCAATCAACAAACTTCAAAACCTGGGCTTGGTTACCCCCTCTGCAACCGAAACTTCGACTTCCTTATTGGAGACGGCAGTCAGTGCAGATCAGTGATAACTTTTCGCTGATGATCGACACAGGCACACCTGAAGGATGAATGATCAGCCCCTGCTCTATCTACGCTCATGAGCGTGTGGCTCTGCATAGCTCAAATGCCATTTATAAACTTGCCAATGGCACAGTTGTTGTTGGCAGAATCTGGGATGATGACGAGGAGACAAACAGGAGAGAGAGAGATCAGCTGGCTGGGTAGTGTCGCAACAACAACCTCACACTCAACATGAGTGAGACTGAGGGATTGATTGTGTTCTCCAGGAGGGGGATGTCAGGGGAGCACACACCAGTATTCATTGAGAGTTCAGAGTATGTCAGAGAGGGAAGGATGGGCAGTTTCAAGTTTCTCGGTGTCAACATTATAGGATCTACCTTGGGCCCAACACATTGATGAAATCACAAAAATGGCACGCTAGGAGCTCAACTTCATTAGCAGTTTGGGAGATTTCTTATGTCACCAAAGACAAGTTTCTACACAGTTATGAGCATTCGGACTGGTTGCACGGAGGTTGCAAGAGGCTGCAGAGGGTTGTAGGCTTAGTCATCTGTTATCGTGGACACAACCCCTTCCCCCTCCCACCATCAAAGACATCTTCAAGAGACGTGCCTCAAGAAAGCAGTATCCATCATTGAGGATCAGCATCAGCCAGAATGTGCTTTCTGCTGGTTACTACAGTACCATCAAAGAGCAGTTACTAGAGCCGGAACCCTTAGATTCAATGCTTTAGGCACAGCTTCTTCCTCTCTGCTGTCAGATTTCTGAAATGTCCATAAATCCATGGACAGCACCTCATTATTCCTCTTTAGCATGAATCAGAATTAATATCACCGGCATATGTCATGAGATTTGTTAACTTTATGGAAGCAGTACAATGCAATACATATAAATAAATATAGAGAAATAAACGGAGTTACATTCAGTATATATATGTCTATTAAATAATTAAGTTAAAGTCTGAGTGTGAGCCTGAGGCCTCTGTTGGTCCGCATCGACCATGGATATTTGTCCTAGCTGTCTAGATACACAAGCCTGGGCAGTATGACATGGAGAGCAAGCTGTTGCCCATGTCGCAAGCTCCCCTCCTTCACACATCTGCAGAACACAAAGGAATGGCAAAAACAGATACAGTTTAATACCAACAGCGTTGCAGGAGTTGCCAGCCAGCGTTAAACTCGACGTAGGACTGACTTAGAGACTCCAGCTCCGGATTTTTCCCTCGGGTTTTACTCCTGAAGCCTTCCCTGTGAGCGGGTATAGGCGCAAGGCAGCGGAGGTTTGAGATCAGAGTTTTCCTTCTCCTGGCTGAGCTGCAAACCACGGCTGATAAGCTGCATCTGCCCGAAACAAAAGGCACCAGTAACCAGCCTTTGCCCCGTCTCCTGTAAGAGATGGTTCTGCTGGGCTTAGTAGCTATGCCACATGTGAAGGCCGGGAGCTGGACTTGGTTGTCAGAGGCTATTTGAGGTGCATGCCATTGGGAGCATTTAAAAGTTAGTGGGAGCTTGTCTCCATTATCACCCACAGCTATAACAACCTGAAGGAATCTTAAAGAAGTTAAAATAAGAAGTGCAAAATAATAGAAATAAAAAAGTGATGAGGTAATGTTCATGGGTTCAAAGTCCATTTACAAATTGGATAGCATTGGAGAAGAAGCTGTTGCTGAATTGCTGAGTGTGTGCCTTCTGGCTTCTGGTCCTCCTTCCTGATGGTAACAGTGTGAAGGGGGCATGCCCTGGGTGGTGGGGATCCTTAATGATGGACGCTGCCTTCCAAAGGCACTGCTCCTTGAAGATGTCTTGGATACTACAGAGACTAGTACCCATAATGGAGCTGTCTAATTTTACAAGTTTCTGCACCTTATTTTGATCTTGTGCAGTATCTCTCTCCACCCCCACCCCCCAAATATAGATGGTGATACAGACAGTCGGAATGCTCTCCATGATACATTTGTAGAAGTTTTCAAGTATTTTAGTTGACAAACCAAATCTCCTCAAACTCCTAATGAAATATAGCCACTGTCTTGTCTTCTTTATAGCTGCATCAATGTGTTGTGTCCAGGTAAGGTCCTCAGAGATATTAACACTTAGGAACTATTTTTTTTTGTAAGTTATAGTAATTTTTATGTCTTGCTTTGTACTGCTGCTGCAAAGCAACAGGTTTTTTGACATGCGGTATGTCAGTGATAGTAAGTCAGATTCACATTATGATTCTGATTCTGATCTTGCACAATGTGGATAGGTATGAAGTTATCTACCTTGATAGGGGCTGGCACATAATACAGGTAAATTGGTTTATTATTGTCATATGTACTGAGGAACAGTGAAAAACTTGCAAATATTCATAGAAATCAATTCATTACAGCAGTCAAGAAAGTATTCATGGCAAGAGGATTTGAATACAGGAGCAAGGGTGTTATAATTATACCGGACCCTGGGAGACAAAACTTGGTGTGTTGTGGGTAGTGTTGTCTTTCTTACCTTGGAAAGGATATACATGCTCCAAAGCTAGACTGTTTTCTGGGATGGAGAAGAGGTTAAGTCAGCTGGGTTTGTATTCACTAGAATTCAGAAGAATGAGAAGGGATCTAATTGAAACACATAAAGACCTGATGGATCTAGGTAAATAAGAAGTGGAGGGATGTTATCTCTGGAATGTATCTAGATTGTGGGATGTTTTCTCTGGCTGGTAATCTAAATTGAGGCTTCTAGTGTCCTAGCCTTGAGTTTCAGAGAAAGAAAGTTAGGACTGAGGCTTAGTACTGTACCTGTGGAATTTTCTACCACATTTTTCAGAAAAAAAAAATCAAACAGTGAAAGAAGAGCATATGATGTTCATACAGATCAACAGCGATTATGTTGGCTGTTCTCTTCCTAATTTCTGTATTTTCGTGAATGAATGATGATTAGCAAGACATTGGTTGGTGAATATTGGAAGAAACTACACAGAGGGTTGTAAGAATGTGGAACTTCTATTAAAGGGTATAGATGAGGTGAATATTATTACTTTTGAAACGGAAGTTTGGAAGACATTTGAGGGAAAATAGAGAGCTATGCAGATAAATTTGTCTAATAAAGCATTGCATGGACTGGTAGCACTAAAATATCTTCTAATGCTGCAGGTTCAAGCAGGTCTATAAAATTACTAATGTAAATAATTTTGAATGTAGAAGCATGCTAAGTAAGTTGCAAAGACAGAAGTATTCTTATGTTTTCACAGATCAAAGTTTGTAACTTTGCCTCTGGATGGATACTGGGGAGATTTTGGGGACATTTATCAGGAGTGCTGCATACACAGGGCCCTTGATAGTGTTAAGGATCCCACCCATCCATCCAGCATCCTTTGACTTTGCATAAAAACAAGATGAGAAACAGTTTCTTCCCCCAGGCCATTAGGCTTCTGAACTCTCAGCCTCATTGTATGCAAAGTGTCTCTGGTTAATCTGTTCTGTACCTTTATAATATTTAATATTAGTGCACTGTAGTTTGTTATTCATGTATGATTCATCTGTAGATTTTATCCTTCCCTTCATAAGTTAGCATGTGTTATGTGTACTACTGTGCTTTACACCCTGGTTCAAAGAACCATTATCTCGGTTCTATATACATTATATGGTTATATGCATGTATATAGTTAAGTGGCAATAAACTTAAATAGGCAAGGAAAACTCAGATACTGTTCTGAAGATAACATAATTCTATTTTAACTCATCAGAATTTTACTAGAGTGTATCTGTCTGTTTGATGTAGCCAGGAAACCCAGTTTATTTCAGTATAGAATATTTACATGCTTATTTCAAGTGATAAACCATCTTGTAAAGAAAAGGCGCTCCCTTCAGTAGTTTAAAGGGATTTGGGGGTATTGACAGAGATTGCTCATGAGGCTGTTCAATGATGATAAGCTGGCCTTGAGGCTCCATTATGGAGGAGGAAGGTATTGACTTGGGGCTCAACAATGAGAAGAGAACTGCTTTCTTCAAATAATTACAACAGTGTTGGATCCTGATGCTTCTGCAATCCAAAGATTCTTCTTCAGTCAGGAATGAGGCATAAAATGTGTTTCCTATGGCTGTTTTATCAAATGTTACAAGAGCAACGAAGAAATGTTGAGAAAACAAAGAAAAGACAAAGGGAAAAAGTAGACAATGGTCATCCATACTCAAACTAGAATTAACAGAAAATTTCAATGATAGCAATGAACCTATAAAATAGCCAGATTCAAGTGGCATGACACCTGCTATCGAAAACTCAGAAGTTTCTAGAAAGTACAGAAGCAACACTACCATAATGACTGGAAAATTACAGGTGATTATATAAAAATACAAGCAAGCATAGGAAAGTTAAACTAAAAGAAGCTAACAATTCTACATTGGGTATTGGGAAGGCTGATAACTGTAACTGAAGGCCTTTTGTCAAATGCTTATCAGTACTCTGATATACTACCAAGTGTCTGGTCACCCCTGGGTCACTACAGCTGGAGCCTCTCAAGAGGGATCAACATTAACTGCCTTTTAAGGTTTTGGTGTGGAAAAGCTAACTCTGATCTAGTTTAGGAGTTGATCTATAGAATTTGATAAGAGAGATGAAGAAAAATTTCAAGGGGATAAGAGCTGAAAATTAAGTTCAGTCAAGAAGTGCTTATACACAGGAACTCCTCCAACTCCAAAACAATGAAGTCTTGTTCAACTAAAAGTTTCATTCTGGGATGGATGGATTTGGATGGGCAAGGGTTTTGGAGAACAAACAAAAACTGATCAGAGTACGTTTCCATTGGATGGTAGCCTTGAGGGGCCTAATGGCCCAATTGTGTTCTTATGAAATAAATTATTTGTCATCTACATCACCTATTTAATGGTAGCAACTGAACAGGAGAAAATAAAAAAAGCTATCTGAAAATGTAGAAATGCCTTGGCAGTGCATTGCTCAGAATAGAATACAGATTATACTGGCCTGAATGCTTGAGCCTTTATATGCTGATTCAAGTCACATCATCAGTTCTTTGTGAGGTTAGATTTTGTTCTTTTAGTATACCAGTTGGCTAGATTTCATACCTGGCAAATTACATTTGTTTTGGTGTCTTAGTAGTATTTTAAAGGCCTGATTTAAATTTATTTGTCAAACTCGATTCAAGTGATTGTATTTGCCTCTTGAATTAGCTGCTGATTTAAAAAAGTTGGTCCAGAGTATTCTGTCCAAACTTTTCAGGATTCATCCACACATTATCAAACTGTGCCTATTGTTCCTAAAGTTATTACATTTAAAGAGCCCATTCTTCTGTTTTGCCAAATCTCTTCTGGTTTACTAATACCCCTGGGGCGGGAAAGCTGCCATCCTTACCGAATCCCATGTATTGCCACAGACCTACAGCAATTGACACTTCACTTAGCAAGCCATTCGTCAGATTAAAGCTTCCCTGTTGAACCTGAGAAAGGACAAACCACACGGTGAGGATACTGCCACCAAATTCAGACATAAAAGTGCTCCACTCAATCAGCCCAGCAAGGTCCTATTCACAAGTATATGGGCACTGGAGGCTAATTCGAGACACCCTGGTCAAGCAGCAGCCTAATGTAATTATATTTACAAAATTACTATTTACAGATAATTTGCCAAATTTCCATCATAAACCTTTGGTGGTACTTGCCCAGTTATAATATGCAAGCAGAGGTAATAGTACAAAGAGGAAGGAGTTACCCTGAGAGCCCTAATTTATTCCAGACTTGTAAAGACTCATAATAACAGGCTAAACCCTCTCTTTAACATCACGTTTCCCTTCAATTAGTACTGGTCCGTACTGAGCGGCATTTGAAAGAAGCAATTGAAGTCACAGAGAATGGACTGTAGATTGGGGATTTCAACGTTTGGTTGGCACAGTCATTGCCCAGCTGTTCATATCCAGACTAGTTCTGCAGTAGGTAGAGAGTGAATTACACACAGGATAGACCTAATCAACTTGGCCCTCAGCAGACTATCTGGCAGATACATCAGAGCTCGTCAGCACTGGTATGAGTCACTGTAACGTAGTCTCTGTAGGAACCCAAATTGCACTGAGGAAGCTTCACCTTGTGTGGAAGGCACACAGGATAGGATAATAATAGATCTGCCCTCTCAGAGATGGGCATCGGTGGATCATCAACATTAGGACTACACACCTGTTTGATCTGTGAACTCGTGGCCTGGCATACCTCTGACTCAACATTTACATTCAAGCTAGCACATCAATCAGGGATGCGGGAGGGCATGTCCGGAGCAGCAACAGGTGTTCCTAAACATGATCTGTCAGTTTGGCAAAGATACAGTAGAGGGCTACGTGCATTCCTCACTGCGTTCTGTTGAATGGCATGCAGTAGGCAGGGCTGAGTGATTTCTCAACCAACAGATCAATCTCATCCGCTCTACCACATTTAAGTAGCCAGTGGAAGAGGCAAAGCCTCTTATGCGCAAGTATGTCGAGGCGCACTATATGAATATAAGATCAGGCTTTAGTGAACATATACAAGGAGACAATATGAGTTTAGTGCATGACACCTCACACCGACTTCACAGCCTGGATTAATTTTTTGGATGCTGTGTTAATTGCACCTATTAAAGTGATGCTGAGCTTCTACAGATCTGAGCCACATAATTGACCTGGTTTTTGTGCCAAAACAAAGTTTGGCATGCCTGTTCTTCAGTATTTTTAGATCTTGGCATTTAATGTTAATAATACATAAAGTGAATCAATTCACATTTCAAAATATTAAACAAGTTGTACTTTAATTCATTCTTTTGTCAAAGTTTTATGTATTTACAATGAACACCTCCTTACTAACTGTTTCTACCAAGACATTATTATATTTGACTTGACCATAATCTCCATATAATTATTCTTTTCCAAGCTTGAAAAAGAATGTGCTTCTAAATTTGTGGTCTGTTATTCACAGATAGTTGCCTCTCTGATCCCATGCTGGTAAAGATCCTGCATTAACTGTGCATTTTCTCTTTACCTTTTGTTTTCCAAAGTGCAACACTTCACAGTTGGCCTGATTAAATTCTATCTGCAATTTCTGCACCCACATCCTGCTGGATCCTTTTGCAATCTTCTACACTATCACACCATCACTAATTTTTGTGTCATCTGCAAATTTACTAACTGCCCATCTATATATTTATCTATCATTTAGATATATATCATGAAAAGCATAGGACCCAATATGAATCCTTATTGTACAATACTATTTGTAAACCTTCAGCCAGAATAAGACTCACTGATTGCTACTGTCTGTCTTCTACGGGCAAGCCAATTCCATCTCTGAACAGTCAGATCTCTATGGATTCCGTGCATCTTAATCCTCCAGATGATCTTACAAAGAGACACCTTCATGAAGCTTTACCAAAATCCGTGTAGATAATGTCCACAGCTCCATCTTTATCAATGACCTTCATAAACTCCTTGAAAATCTCAATAAAGTTAGTGGCCATGTCCTATCCTGCACAAAGTTGTGCCGACTGTCCCTAATTATGCCACAGTTTTCCTAATGCTCATAAATTCTATCCCCAAGAATCCTCTTCAGTAGTTTCCATACTACTGACATGAGACTCAATGGCTTATGATTTCCCTTCCTGAGCAAAAGAACAATGTTAGCTCATTGCCAGTCCTCTGGAAACTTAGCTGTGGCTAGAGAGGACAGGAAAGGCCTTGGGTCAATTCCCAACAATCTAAACTGTTGCCTAGGGAAGACAGTGAAGAACAAGACCTCCAAGGTAGTAATCTCTGGATTACCCCCAGTGCCACGTGTTAGTCAGGGCAGCAATAGAATGATATTACAGATGAATGAGTAGCTGAGGAAGTGGTGCAAGGGGCAGGGTTTCAGATCTTAGGTCATTGAGATCTCTTCTGGGGAAGCTATGACCTGTATAAAAAGGATGGATTACATTTGAACCCTAGTGGGCAGTTTTATTAGAGCTGTTGGGGGAGGATTAAAACTAAATTTGGCTGGGGGATGGGAGCTGGAATGATAGGGCTGAGGATGGAGGTGGACAAATAGATGCAATGTATAGTGAGACTATGAGGAAGGACAGGCAGATGTTAGGGCAAAATTGCAGTCAGTGGGATGAATTGAAGTGTAAAATGGGGCACAATCAGAAGGAGTGATAAATATAGGACTGGAGTTGTTATATTTGAATGCATGCAGTATGCAGAATATGGGAGTTGATTTTGTAGTGCAGTTAGAGATTGGCAAGAATAATGTTGGCATCACTGAGTCATGACTGAAAGAAGATCATAGTTGGAAGCTTAACATCCAAGGATACGCTTTGTAATGAAAGGACAGGCAGATGGTAGACGGAGTGGGGTGGCTCTGACAGTAAAAAATGAAAAATCTTTTTTTGAAAGAGGTAACATACAATCAGGAGATGTAGAATCCTTGTGGGTAGAGTAAAAATACCCTGATGGGAGTTAAATACAGACCTCCAAACAGTAGCCAGGATCTGGGCTACAAATTACAATAGAAGATAGAAAATGTATGTAATAAGGGCAACGTTATGATGCAGGTAGACCAGGAAAATCGGGTTGGTGCTAGATCCTAGGAGATGGAACTTGTGGAATGCCTATGAAATGGCTTTTTAGAGCAACGTGGTTAAGCCCACGAGAAAAAAGGCAATTCTTAATTGAGTGTTGTGTAATGAACTAGATTTGTTTAGGGAACTTAAGATAAAGGAACACTTAGGAGGTAGTGATCATAATGTGATAGATTTCACCTTGAAGTTTAAGAAGCTAAAATTGTATGTATTGGTAATACAGCAGAGTGAAAAGAATTACAGAGGCACGAGAGGAGAGATGGCCAAAGTTGATTAGACGAGGACACTATCAAGGATTACAGCAGCGCAGCAATGGCTGGAGTTTCTGGGGGCCATTCGGAAGGCACAGGATAGATGCATGTGAAAGATTATGTATTCTAAAGGGAGTGAACCATAGCTGTCAAAGGAAAGTAAAGAAAGCCTATAAGAAAAAGACAGGACAAATAGTGGAAAGCTTTTAAAAAAACACCAGAAAGCAATTAAAAAAAGCCGTAAGCAGAGAAAAGATAAAACATGAAGGTAAGCTAGCCAAAATTATTTTTCAGATCCATAAGGAGTAAAAGAGAGGCAAGAGTGGTCATTGAACTACTGGAAAATTTACACTGTACAGGTAGTAATGGGGGACAAATTTAATAAGTATATTATGCCAGTCTTTACTGTGGAAGTCACTAGCAGAATGTCAGAAATCTGAGTATGTCAGGGGCAGCAGGTGAACGTGCTTGCCATTACTAAGAGAAGGTGCTTGGGAAGCTGAAATGTCTGAAGGTAGATAAGTCATCAGGAACAGAAGGACTCTCCCCAAGGTTTTGAATAAAGTAGTTGATTAGATTGTGGAATGGTTCCAGAGAACTGGAGAAATGCAAATGTCACTCAACTCTTTAAGAAGGGTGGGAGGCAGAAGAAAGAAAATTATTGTCCTGTTAGCCCGACTTCAGCGCTTGGGAAAGTGTTGGAGTCCGATATAAAGGATGAAGTTTCAGGGTACTTGGAGGCCCATGATAAAATAGGCAAAGTGAGCATATTTCTTTCAGAGGTAATCTTGCCTGGCAAATCTGTTGGAATTCTTTGAGGAAATAGCAGGCAGGATAGACAAAGGAGAGTCAATGGATGTTACACACTTAGATTTTCAGAAGGCCTTTGACAAGGTGCCGCACATAAGGCTGCTTAACAAGATAAGAACCCATGGTATTACAGGAAAGATACTAGCATGGATAGAAAATTGGCTGACTGGCAGGAGGTAAAGACTCTGAATAAAAGGGGCCTATTCTGGTTGACTGCCAGTGACTAGTAGTTTTCTGCAGGAGTTGATTTTGAGATCACTTCTTTTAATGTTATATACCAATAACTTGGATGACGCAGTTGATGGCTTTGTGGCCAAGTTTGCAGACGATACGAAGGTAAGTGGCAGGGCAGGTAGAGTTCAGGAAGCAGGGAGTTTGCTGAAGGACTTGTCAGATTGGGACAATGGGCAAAGAAGTGACAGATGGAGTACAGTGTAGGGAAGTGTATGGTCATGCACTTGGTAGAAGGAATAATTTGTTTTCTTAATGGGGAGAAAATTTTAAAAGTCAGAGGTGCAAATGGCCTTGGGAGTCCTCATGCAGTATTCCCTACAGCTTTCCCTAAAGCTTAACTTGCAGGTTGGGTTGTTAGTAAGGATGACAAACGCAATGTGAGCATTCATTTTGAGAGGACTAGAATACAAGAACAAGGATGTAATGCTGCTGCTTTATAAGACATTGGTCAGACTGTGTAAGGAGCATTGTGAGAGTTTTGGGCCCCTTATCAAAGAAAGGATGTGTTGGCTGTAGAGAGGGTCCAGAGGAGATTCACAGAATGATTCCACGAATGAAAGAGTTAAGTATGAGGAGCGTTTGATAGTTCTGGCCTTGTACTCGCTGGAGTTTAGAAGAATGAGGAGGAGATCTGATTGAAATCTATCAGATATTGAAAGGCATAGATTAAGGGTGGATGTTTCCTATAGCAGTGTGTCTAGGTCCAGCATTCTGTTCCTCAGTGTTCTGGTGGACATCAAGGTTGCTTATATAACTCCATCAGAATGCACCTTCCTTAGTTTTGAGTTCTGTGCATACAAACTCTGTGGTTGAGTCTTCCATTATGGTCCTTTTCAACTGAGTGTTACTAGAATGAAGAATGAAAAAGAAAGAGCTGTGTGTCTGGTGAGAGCTGAGGGAGAATATGGGATAATGGTAAGATTAGAGTAAAATAATGGGTGTTTGATGGCTCATGCGGACTTGATAAGCAGAAAACCCTGTTTGCATGCTGCATAACTTTTAGACGTTGGGATGATTCTACACAAATGCACAGATGCATGGACTTGTTAATTGTTTAACTTAATGCAACCTGCCATGCATCATTTACTGTAAAATCAAGCTACAATTGTTCAGCGGACTGTTTCATTCCTTCACAAGTCAGATCTGTTATTTCCATTTGTAAATATTGTCAAGCACAGTTTGGGAAAAGTGTAATTGAAACTTACGGTTCTAGCTGATTTTTTCAAACATATATTGCATGAGCATCCAGTTTCTTTTCTGAAATTGTGGGTATTTTCTTTGTTTTTATTTTCAATTATAAAGATTCCTTTGTGTTTTACAGCAAGCAGATCACTCAGTACATAGCATAGTGACATAGTTTCACATTACTGTATGTAATGGCAACAAGTGAAGGAGTCAGTTGAATATAGAGAATGCATTGATATTATAAAATGAATTAAAAGGTAACGTTTGGTATTAAATAGTTAAATAATTTCTTAGATTAATATTTTATTAATTTCAATAATAAGTATATTGTTGAAATGGATTGTAATTTCAAACATTGCATGTAAAGCCTAAGTCATATTTTTTTATTGTTCTAAATCAATTAGCATTTTGAACAATTACATGATGTGGAGTTTAGTACACAAAACAGCAGCAAACTTGGATCAGCGGTTTGAAAATGCAAATAAGAAATTTATGGAGGCTCTTCTTGGAACAAAGAAGGTGAGATTTCAAAGCTAAGTTGATAAATTACTTTACAGATAACGAGAACAAGAGTTTAAGCAATTTAAATATAGAATTAATGTTTATATTTGCAGTTAGTCTTAATTTCTATAAATCCAGTTTATTCTGTTGTTATTGTGGTTTGTTCAGAATAAAAAATACACAATTCATTCTCAATAGCCTGACCACTTAGATTGTTCCAACAAGTATAATCAGCCTTATTGGAAATACAAGTTGTCCTCAGGGAACACACACACTACTTACAAATGAACTCTCTTCATGTTATTAACTTCAAAAGTCCAATGTACATGCATGCATTCATTCTTACTAGTTCCCTATCTCCATTTTTAGTAATTGTTCATTCTTATCAGTATTATGTTGACTTCGATGCTTTTCATTGCCAATAATATAAACAAGGATATGAAAAGATTTTTCAGATATGTAAAGAGTAAAAGGGAGATGAGAGTGGATATTGGACCACTGGGAAATGACGCAGGGGAAGGAGTAATGGGGACAAAGAAATAGCGGACAAACTCATTAAATTTTGAGTCTCTAGAAGTATAGAGACTGGAAAACTTGAGGTATGCCAGACATTCAAGAGCATCAGGGAACACAAGTGAGTGTAGTTGCTATTACTAAGGAGAAGGTTCTTGGATGCTGAATGATCTGAAGGTAGATAAGTCACCAGGAAGAGAAGGACTTCTCCCCAGGGTTCTGAAAAAAGTAGCTGAAAAGCTTGTGGAGGCATAATTAATGATCTTTCAAGAGTCACTAGATTCTGGAATGGTTCAAGAGGACTGGAAAATCCCAATCCAGAGGGAATATAGAAGGAGTACAAGTGTAGACTATTTTCTGAATTCACAACTCAGAGGTGCAAAGAGACTTGTGCAAAATTCCCTAAAGATTAACTTGCAGGTCGAGTCAGTGGTGAGGCAGGCAAATGCAGTGTTAGCACTCACTTCAAGAGTACGAGAATATAAAAGCAAGGATGTAATGCTGAGAACAACACACACAAAATGCAGGTGGAACACAGCAGGCCAGGCAGCATCTATAGGGTCTTGGCCTGAAACGTCGACGGCACTTCTCCCTATAGATGCTGCCTGGCTTGCTGTGTTCCACCAGCATTTTGTGTGTGTTGTTGTTTGAATTTCCAGCATCTGCAGATTTCCTCATGTAATGCTGGGGCTCTGTAAGACATTGATCGGACTGCATTTGGAGTATCATTAGTTTGGTGCCCCCTATCTATCTCACACCAGCTGTGGAGATCATAACAGAATTATTCCATTTGAACTCTGAACAATAGTTGCAACCAGGTTTGTGTCTGTCACACAGGCAAACTTTTCATTGTGGATGTTCAAATAGCAGTGTAACCGAGTCATTCTGACATCTGTAGGCAATAGCACAATAACTTTTCATTTCCTTTTACTCTTATGTGCCACAATGCATGTCAGACTTATTGATTATAAATGATTGTGGATCTCCTTTACATTGAACTATATTTAAAACTTAGTTTTACTTTCAAGAAGATTGTAATTCCTTTTGACTCAATTGCATATAGTAAATAACTAGTTTTAGTAATTGCTCATTTATAAGATTTGAAATAACAGTGGTACATTAATACTCAGCAAACATCACTGCATCCAGAAACATTCTAGATTATTGTTATTAATGTAATGGAGTATTTCTGAATCTAAAAACTGTATAACTTGGCATCATACAATACCAGAGTATTTGGCGTCCACCAAACTATTTTGGGAGACAGTCTATTATTAAGTTTTAACATCAGTACATTTTTGTATCTAACATGTTGAAGTCTTAATTAGGATAATTACTGAAACAAAACTCAAAATAATCTGTCATAAATTTAGTTTTTCAGTTAGAACTGTTTGGGGGAAATGGGTAGCAAGTTCACTATATTATTGTGTTTTATGATCTTACACATAAAGCATTAGCTGAAGTTGTTTTGGCTGCTGGCTAACGAGTTTCTAGATTTTTCAGATAGATATAGGAGCATTCCATGCTTGATCTAACCTCTGAGAAGTTACAGATAACGATACCATCTGTCACTTGCTTGAATCATAGAAACATTTGTAAGCCACAATAGTTCAGACCTCAGAGTAAAATAGCAGAAAGAAATCCATATTTCAGGTTTGAACCAGTGGCTTCATGCATTTTTTTCATGCCACACCTCATTGTTCATTCAGCTTTGCTGTGATTTGCATACAAAATTTACAGAAAGTGCTATCGTAATTGTGGTGAAAATTTCTTTACCTTTTTTTACAGTAGGATGGGATGACCTAAATTAATGAGCTTTAATATGAGTTTTTAAAGCTAGAAATCTGGTTTTAGTATTTCTTGCTGTTTCTTTCTATGTTGCAAATGCTCAGTAGAAGAACACTTAAGAGAAACTTTCTTGTGGTGACCTGAACTTTGACATCACTGCTAGTGATTTATCTTCTCAGAAATGCACAAATTCCTGAAATAGTGATGTCATTATAGTAATTAACAGTTGTAGTTCATGTGAAATTTATTTGTTAAAATTTGTGGATAGGAATTTCCTTTTCAGAATTTCAGCTTTACAATATTAAAATAGGCAAGTGGAACTAACAAACACTGATGTGAAGTATTGTGTTGGATTCACTAGCATCTTTATGCATTTAGTTTCTTTTCAGAAGGAAAGACAAATCTTTAAATCTTAATCAACAGGATATCAGTTTGTGAAACTATTTTAAATGGTACCATTATAGTTTAGATAGAATTGGATTTTACAATGCATAGTGGCACAGTTAGAGAGCTGCTGTCTTAGCTCTAGTGAGGTAGACTCAAAACTGATCTCCAGAGCTGTGCACATTCTCCCAGTCACCGCATTCTCCAAGTGCTCTGGTTCCCTTCCTATTCTCCAAGATATGTTTAAAGTGGATGCTGATAGGTTTGATATCAGTAAAGCTGTCAAAGGTTACAGGAGAAGTCTGGAGAATGGGGTTGAGAGTGAAAATAAATCGGCCATGATCAAATAGGTCAATAGGCCAAGTGGCCTAATTCTGCCTTTGAGTCTTCTGGTCTAAGTTATGCAGGTTGGTTAATTGACTACTGAACATTGTGCCTTGTGTCTAGGAAAGTGGTAAAAACTTTAGAGATTTATAAAATGTTTTGGCAAATATAAATGGGTTTACCGTAGGATTAGGATAAAAGCGTGCTTGATAGTTTGCATGGATTCTGATGCCATAGATTCTGTTTTCATGTGGTATGAGTGACTGTGTAACTAACAATACATTGCAGGTAGCATTCATTAAGTGTACTGAACTAATGGTAATTTTGCTGAACACTGCTCTCTTTAGTCCTGTGCTCCTCGATGGCAGACCTGCATTGGAAACACAGATGACACACTTGGATTTGCCTTGGGTGCTTTGTTTGTAAAGTTTACATTTGACAAAGACAGCAAAGTAATAGTAAGTTGCTTATATTTCAATTTATGTGTATTGTGCAAAGAAAGAAACCACTAAAGTAACTCATTAATATTTTTGAATTAATAACCTGCATATAAGTAAAACATCACTTTTTTCCATTTTACAGGCTTCAATAGATTAAATATTTAAATTGTATCATTTAATTTCTCTGAAAATTAAACACTATCGATGCTATATTGTGAATTCTGATTCATGTTTATTTTATTACTTTGAATTACTCCTGGGAATCCAGTATAAACATGAGTGTTTTGAGGGGGTCGGGTTTGTCTATGAGGAGAGATTGAGTCATCTGGTACCCGCTGGAATTCAGAAGGATGAGAGGAGATCTTATAGAAACATATAAAATCATGAAAGGGCTAGACAAGATAGGCAAGAAGTTGTTTCCTCTGAGAGGCGAGGTTAGAACTAGGGGACAGACCCTCAAGATTTGGGGGGAGTAAATTTAGGCCGGAGATGAGGAGGAACTGCGTTTCCTAAAGAGTGGTGTATCTGTGGAATTCTCTGCCCAGTGAAGCAGTGGAGGCTACCTCAGTAAATATATTTAAGGCAAGGTTGGATAGATTTTTGTATAGTCGGGAATTAAGGGTTATGGGGAGAAGGCAGTTAGGTGGAGATCAATGGCCAGATCAATCGTAATCGAATGGCAGAGCAGGCTCAATGGGCCATATAGCTTACTCCTGCTCCTATTTCTCATGTTCTGCATCGATAGGCTGAGATTCCCCAGCAGTTATGATGTGAATGGTCCTTTGTATGTTCTTGTGCATAATTTAATTTTGATCAAATTAAAGCAATATTTAGTTACAGGTCTTGCATTTATCTTGAATTGAAGAGTTAATAGGATTGAAGTAGGCAAACCACAATTTATGAATTTGGATTTAAATTCATATAGTAACTGGAAACTGAATGCAAATGTGGTCATACAAACATACAAATTAAGAATAGGAATAGACCACTTTGCCAGTGAGCCTGTACCGCCATTCAGTAAGAATTTGGCTCTTTTGATTGTAATCTCATATACAGTGCACACTTCCATCAACTCCTGGTACCCTTTACTTACTAAGAATGTATTTACCTTTGTTTTAAAAATATTTAAATACTGTGCATGCTCAACCCTTCAAGGTAGTCTCGTGACATTGGAAAAAAAAATACTTCATCTGATTTCTTCCTTAAAGATCCTATTTTTAAACACTGAGCACTAGCTCTGAAATCTCCAACAACAGGAAAATATTTTCACCATCTTAATCCTGTCAAGGCTCCTCAGGATATTATGTTTCAACCAAATCCCCTCTCACTCTTCTAAATTCCATTGGGTACAAGCCTAGCATGTCCAACCTTTCCTCATAAGTCATCCTATCCATTCTTGGTTTAGTCTAGTAAACTTTATTGGAATTGTTTCCAATAAGTTAATATCTTCCTTAAATAAAGAGACTAGCACTGTTCATAGTATTCCAAATGTGGCCTCACCGCTGTCCTATGTAGCTGGACCATACTCTCTTTCTACTTTTAAATTCAATTCTACTTAAAATAAAAAATAACATTCTGTTATCTCTGCTAAAATAAACCAAATGACTGCACTATTCACACATTAATTCCAGTTTTTAAATTGGTCTTATTTTATTGACACAACACAGAGTAAGCCCTTTTGGCCCCTCAAGCTCCTGTTGTTTTTTTAAAAATTTTATGCGTTAACTGCATTAAACTAGGGGAGCAGTTCAATAACTTAGATGAATTTGCTTCCTAGGCAGAGAAGATGATCAATGAAATACGAACAGCATTTAAAGACGGCCTGGAAAAACTGATGTGGATGGATGATGAGACCCGGCGAGCTGCTGAGGAAAAGGTTTATTTATCTTAAACTGTTTATGTTTCCAAGTTCTTGCACTGTAATTGAAGATCAGAGAAATCTGTAATGCACCATGGACTTTATCTAAGTGGGGTGGTGGGGGAGTTATTTTCTCATTGAACTTTACAGTTCAGCTGCTTTGGTGCTCCAGTACTAGTGTTTGGATCTGTGTACCACATGCTGATGATGCCCAGAGTTAAATACATTCCCTCTGAAGCTTTTTCCCTCTTGCTTTTCTGTGGAGCAGAGTTGATAAAACCTGAATTATTAGCTTAAAAATTGGTGTATTTTGTGTATTGGTGTATGGCCCTCTATTTTTTTGTCCGAGTGCTCCACTTTAAAATGTTGGACACGATCTTAGATACTATATTGGTCCCAAAGGAAGTTACAGTGTTACAGTAGCATTACAAGTGCACAGATACACAAATAAACAAATAGTAGAAGAGAAGGAAGAAAGAAAAACAAGTTGCCTCGAGCAGTCTTAACAGGAAGGGGTCATCACTTCCCCAGTCATAGGTTAACTCGTTATAAAGCCTAATTACCGAGGGTAAGAATGACCTGGTATAGTGCTCTTTGGGGCAGCACAGTTGGCTTAGTCTATTACTAAAAGTGCCCCTCTGTTCTGCCAAGGTGGCATACAGAGGGTGAGAGACATTGTCCAGAATTGCCAGGATTTTCCGTAGGGTCCTTTGTTCTACCACAGCCTCCAGTGTGTCCAGTTTGACTCCAATAACAGAGCCAGCCTTTCTAATCAGTTTATTGAGCTGGTTGGCATCACCCGTATTGATGTCATTGCCCCAGCACACCACCACATAGAAGATTGTACTGGCGACAACAAACTGGTAGATCATGTGAAGGAGAGGCCTGCATACTCCAAAGGACCTCAGTCTACTCAGGAAGTAGAGGTGACTCTGGCCCTTCATGTACACAGCCTCTGTGTTGGTGCTGTACTCAAATCTGTCATCCAGGTGCAGCCCCTGGTACTTGTAGGTCCTCAGCATCAATAGTAACAGGAAGCAGTGCAGGGTTAGTCTTCCTAATGTCTTATCACCATCTCCTTTGTCAGATGATTCAGTTTGCACCATTTGACAAAGTCCTCCACCAGTGCCCGGTATTCATCCATGTTCAGGATTTATCTTCAGATATTCCATGGCCGATGCCATGAATATGCAGTAGCTTTGAAAACCTATACAATTTTCCCAAACCAGAAGCCCTGGATGAACCAGGGGATTCACAGTCTGCTGAGGGCCAGATCTGTGGAGTTCAAGACCAGTCATTCAGAGCCCTACAATAATAATAATAACTTAATTATTGGACAATTTTCATACAGATGATGTAGTTCAAAATGCTTTACAATGGGATAAAGTGCAAAAATGAAAATAAAAGACAAAAAGATGTTCGTTAGAAGCAAGGTTAAAATAAACAGTTTTGAGCTGGCATTTGCAAGTTTCACCTGAGTCTGCATCCTTTATAGTTTTAGGTACTGACTTCCACAGTTTAGGAATGTAGTTCAAAAAAAGCTGACCTGCTGGTAATCTTTGGAGGGAGATTGTTTAAATTTAAGAGACAGATGGAAGAAGACTTGAGAGCTTGAGCAGAACTATAAAACAAAATGGTTCTGTGACGAACTCCAGTCCCAGACTATTGAGAGCTTTAAAATCAATTCTGAAAGACACAGCAAGCCAATGCAGTATTGTTAGGATGGGAGAGATAATGCTCCTTCATCCATCTGAATGAGTCGATCAATAGATTACTTTGGAAGGCTAGTAAAAAGTGCATTGCATTAATCTAGTCTATTTGATATAAAGGCATGAATTAGTTTTTCAGCATCATTACATGACAGAAACGAACATACCTTTGCAATGTTTCTAAAGTGTAGAAATGCTGCTCTTTCTTTACGTAAGATATAAAATTTGAATCTGAATCAAGAATAACAGAGGCATGTTGCTTCTGATTTTATAAGGGGAGCCAAGTTCCCAAATATATCAAGAAGTTTATCTCTTTTGGCTTTGGGATCAACTAGAAGTATTTTAGTTTACCTTCATTTATTTTTAGGAAATCATTGCTCATCCATTTGTTTATTAGATAGGCTGGTATCATCATCAGGCTCAACCGAGATGTACAATTGTGTGTGATCTACATAACTCTGGAAATCAGATTTATAGTTTCTAATGATGCCTCCTTAAGGGGGTCATGTGTCAGGAGGAAAGTAGGGGACCCTGAGCAACACCCAATGGTACATTGTATCTTTTAGAAAAACGGTCTCCAAGACAGGCAAAAATATTCTCTCTCAGATACAGTATATGAGCAAAATCAATTAAGCACACTAACGGAGAGGCCAACCCAATTATCAAAGTGATCTCAGAGAATGTTGACAATTGTGTCGAAGGCAGCACTTAGATCTAGGAGAATTAAAACCGAGGCCCTGTTGGCATCAGTGCTGAGCCTAAGGGTTGCCAGATGCTATGGGGATGACATCCATCAAGAGGTGGTATCCATCACTAATGCCCCTCACTGTCCAGATATGGCCTCCTCTTATTACTACCATCAGGGAGGAAGTACAAGAGCTGAAGAACCCACATTCAAAATTTTAGGAACAGCTTCTTCCCCTCTGTCATTAGATTTCTGAACAGCCCATGAACCCTACCTTGTTATTCATCTTTTGCACTATTTATTTATATTTGTAACTTTTAATGTCTTGCACTGTACTGGTGCTACCACAGTGTATGTCAGCAGTAATACACCCAAATCTAATTCATTATCTGAACTTCCTTGTTATCTCCATGGAGGTTCTTTAACTGAATGTGTATGTGTGACAATGGTAGGAGAATATCCTATACAGTGTTCTTGCAGTATAACAGAATAAATGTTATGTCTAAGATGTCCTAGATCTAAATTCTCTTAAACTTAAGATAAATCAGATACATGGAAATAAGGAGATATTGGGCAAAAAAACTGTGGCACAAGACCAAAACTTATTGAGCTTTGGACCCTTATGGGAATTATATTCCTCATCCATTTTACCAGGTGCTGTAATCCTAAAGGTATTCTCTTAAACATCACTAGAGAATGTGGAGCTCCAGGGACAGGTTACAGAAAGAAGAGGAGAGAGGCAGGATATATTAGGGACATAGTTTTCAAGATTTCAACCTTGCCCCACACTCACAGAAAATAAACTTAATAGATTATAATGTCCTTCTGAGAATCTTTGTTGGGCAGGCAGCACCAAATAGGTAAATAGGGTAGGGTCTGCTCATACTGCATGAGGAATGAAGGCCACAATTGAACTCTGACATTACATGCATACCATTTTAGGCAGCCTAAGGGCAATTGTGTACTGCTTGAGAACATTGTAGTTGATGCATCTGCAGATATTTGAATAACTTATCCAATTTGCAAATGGACAAACCAACAATGGATTGATAGGGTCATTCAGTTTTATGCTCTTGTTGTGTTTCTCAGCTTCATGAGGCAGTTAAGATATCAGCAACTCAGTGTGCTCTTTAGGTAACCCTTAAACTTCCCAAATGAAAAGGGCGACCACTCTTTCATTGTGAAGAACATGTGAATGTATGACATGTGAAGTATCCTCAGTGTTAGTGAAGGACTAACTGTACGTTTGGAATGTGCTTTCCCCTTCTTGAGCTCTTCAAATAAGACACACACATTCTGATGCTTCATTGATTTCAGTATCCTATACCTCCTTAAATAGCTGCCAGTATGTCCGTCCTGACTGCTAGATCATCCAGGGTCATAAAAACTAATTTCAAGATGTAAATTGTATACATTTCTCGGACATTAAATGTACCTATTGAACCTCGCCTTCCACTTTGAAAGAACTGCAGCTGGGGGGGTGGGGGGGGGGGCGGTGTGTGTGTGTGTGCGTGTGCGTGTGAGAGTTTGTGTGTGTGTGTGTGCGTGTGCGCGTGAGAGTATGTGTGTGTGCGTGTGTGTGTGTGTGTGTGTACGTACACCAAACCTGGACTTCATAATGAACCTTCAACTGTCCCAATAAGTAACAAGCTGTGAATAATTGATGCTGTTCATTTGCAAAGCTTATAGTTGCCGGGGCACAAATGTTAAGTAGCTAAACAAATGTGATTTCCACAAAATCTTTCAAGAAGGGGTATTTCTTTCTGGAAATTCTGATCTGTTTATGTCTTTAATTGTAATTAAAAATACTGGAATGCCAAGGTGCACAGTAGCATGACGTGATTGGAGCTCGGGACATCAGAATTCAGTTCTGATCCCATTTGTAGATCCTTCTCATGGGCATGCGTGTTTCCTCCTATATTCCGAAGATGTCAGTTGGTTAATTGATCATTGTAAATTGTGCTGTGATTTGGCTAGGGAGGAATTGTTCTCATTGAACAGCATATTTTCTTATTTTCTTCCATTTGTTCAGTTGCTGTACTCCTGGGGAAACCGTACAACGCTCATCATCTTAAAAAGTCATGGGTTTACTATGACAGTCCAAGTGTGGTGATACTTGTGGGCTGCCCACTGCATTCTCTTGGGTGTGTTGGTTGTTAATGCAAAAAATGGATTTCACAACATAGTTTGATGTATACATGAAAAATAAGTTTAAAACTTGTATCTTGAAATCAGTTGCTACCATGAAAGTGGAACCTTGCACTTTGACTCTTTGATGGTAATGTTTGAGGATAATGAGACCAAAGCCTAGTTGTAAATTAGCTTTCCATCTGAGCTTGCTTGAACAGGTCTCCCCTAGCACACATAAACAAATCAGTATAGTTTGATGGCGAGCAAATTGAGAGCAAAGTCAGATTAATCAGGAAGCATTCATTATTATATTCAATTTGGTAATCTCCCAGGTTACTGTCTTTTTCAGCAATGGAAACAATTAACAGAGATGATGGTTGTTTACCCTTTTATTCCTTGCTTTCTTTTGTATTTGTTCAAGATAGTTTTTTCCCTGCAATACTTCACTTAATGATTTTGGTTGCTATGCAACATGTAAGACTAGCTGAAGTGGCCAAGTAGCATGAAAATAGGTCATCAGAAACCAATCCAAGCATCTTGCAATGGTGAGCAATCTGCATTTTCTGTCTCTTTTCAGCGAGTATAAACAATTCCTAAATCGGAGATGAAAGATCAGAAGAAAATGAACAAACTCATTTTGTGTTCATCTCCAGGCATGAGTAATTGAACACTGGGTTTAAATTTTATTTCTGAGAAGCAAAAAAGTTAAAAATGTGCAAGCCTATATTTTAAAAAAATTATAGTTTATTTCAAAATTTCCCTTTTTTCACCACTTAATAGCTTGCTTTTGTGCTGCATTACCCTATAACAGTGACTTCAGTGTTCAAAGTAAATTTATTTTCAAAGTGCATATTTGTCACCATATATAACCTTGAGATTTGTTTTCTTGTGGGCATTCACAATAAATCCAAGAAACACGATAGAATTATTGAAAGATCATACCCAACAGGATTGGGCAAACAATGTGCAAAAGACAACAAACTGCAAATGTAAAACAATAATAATAAATAAATAAGCAATAAAATTCAAGAACATGAGATGAAGAGTCCTTGAAAGTGAGTCCATTCTTTCTGGGAACAGTTCAGTGATGGAGCAAGTGAAATTATCCCCTCTGGTTCAAGAGCCTGATGGTTGAGGGGTAATAACTCTTCCTGAACCTGGTGGTGTGAGTCCTAAGGCTCCTCTACCTTCTTCCTGATGGCAACAGGGAGAGGAGAACATGACCTTGGTGGTGCGGGTGCTTGATGATGGATGCTGCCTTCCTGCGACTGCATTTTGTGTAGACATGCTCAGTGATGGGGAGGGCTTTACCCATAATGGACTGGGCCATATCCACTACTTTTTGAAGGCTTTTCTATCCAAGGGAATTGGTGTTTCCATACCAGGCCGTAATGCAAACAGTCAATAAACACTTCACCACACGTCTAAAAAAGTTTATCAAAGTTTTAGATGTCATGTGCGATCTTCACAAATTCCTAAGGAAGTAGAGGCGCTGCTGTGCTCGTTTTTGTAATTCACCTGCATGTTGGGCCCAGGACAGATCCTCTGAAATAACACAGGAATTTAAAGTGGCTCACCCTCTCCACCCGTGATCCTCTGATGAAGAATAAATAAATAAGCAATAAATATTGAGAACACAAGTTGTAGAGACTTTAAATATGAGTCCATAGGTTATTAAAATAGATTAGATTCAACTTTATTGTCATTGTGTCGAGTACAGATACAAAGGCAATGAAAAGCAGTCAGCATCTAACCAGAAATGCAAAGAATAGTGTTATTTACAAAATAACTGTGAATAAAAAGTAAGTGCTACAGCACACAAATATAGAAGTACTGAGACAGTCCAATATGGGTGCAATACTGCTTAGCATGGTGATGTGAGGTTCAGCAGGGTCACTGCCTCAGGGAATCAGTTCAGTGTTGGGTTGAGTGTACTTATCCTCTCTTTTACCAAAGCCTGATGGTTGAGGGGCAATAGATGTTCCTGAACTTGGTGACATGGGACAAGAGGCACCTGTACCTCCTTCCTGAAGACAGCAACTAGAAGAGAGCATGGCCTAGGTGGTGAGGGTCCTTGATGATGGATGTTACTTTGCTGCAACAGTGCACCTTGTAATGTGCTCAGTGGTGGGGAGGGAACAGCCCTCCTTTATGGGGTTGGTTGCGTGTGCATCACTTACTGGAGGTGGAGCTTGGCAGGCTGCAATTTGTCCCTTAATATCTGCTAGTCTAGCATTTATGCTTATTTTGGACTTCAGTTGTTTAATTGGTCAAAGAAGTTGGGATGGCTTGTGCGCATTTTGTATACTCAGTGGTTAACCTCTTGTAATGATACCATGGACAATAGTAACTAACTGACATTGGCATCGTGGAAAAAATTGTGAACACGAGATTCTGCAGATGCTGGACATCCAGAGCAGCAAACACAAAATGCTGGAGGAACTCAGAAGGTCAGGCAGCATCTATGGGGAGGAATAACCTTCCTTCTTCCCAGGGCTGAAACGGCTAACACGAGAGGGCACAGTTTTAAGGTGCTTGGAAGTAGGTACAGAGGAGATGTCAGGGGTAAGTTTTTTAAGCAGAGTGGTGAGTGCTTGGAATGGGCTGCCGGTGATGGTGGTGGAGGTGGGTACAATAGAGTCTCTTAAGGGGCTCCTGGATAGGTACATGGAGCTTAGAAAAATAGAGGGCTGTGGGTAACCCGAGGTAATTTCTAAAGTAAGTACATGTTCGGCACAGCATTGTGGGCTGAAGGGCCTGGATTGTGCTGTAGGTTTTCTGTGTTCTATAAACAGTTGATGTTTCAGGCCAAGGCTCTTCATTGGGACTGGAGAGGAAGGGGAAATAGGATGAGAAGCTAGGAGGTGATAGATGGGAA
Source organism: Hemitrygon akajei (assembly GCF_048418815.1). NCBI lineage: Eukaryota > Metazoa > Chordata > Chondrichthyes > Myliobatiformes > Dasyatidae > Hemitrygon > Hemitrygon akajei. The sequence continues at coordinate 164,397,244 of NC_133126.1, forward strand.
AGTTGAAGTTCTGAAAAAGAAGGAATCTGATAGGAGAGGAGAGTGGACCATGGGAGAAAGAGAACAAGGAGGAGCACTAGAGGGAGGGGATGAGCAGGTGAGGAGAAGAGAAGGGATAAGAGGGAAGCCAGAATGGTAAAGGAGAGAAGGGGGAGGGGTGAGAAATGACTGGAAGTTGGAGAATTCAGTGTTCCATGTTCATGCCATCAGTTTGGAGGCTACCCAGATGGAATATGACATGTTACTCCTTTAACCTGAGAGCAACCTCATTATGGCAATAGAGCAATCCTTGCTCCGACATGTCGGAATGGGAAGTAGAATTAAATGGAATTAATTGCTTATTCTAGTTCCCTGGGATTCTAGTAAATGGGGATTCATCTTTTAGAATAAGGATTAACTTCTTTTAAATGTTTACTTCATAATATATAAATCTCTCTTCTGATGCATGTTGAATTTTTTTTCCCCTTTACCGGTAGGCCGATGCCATTTATGACATGATTGGTTTTCCAGACTTCATTTTAGATAGTAAGGAACTGGATGAAGTTTATGATGGCGTAAGTAAATAAAACCTGAATGGTTACTTTTCATGCCTAAAACCTAGAAGTTACTGAAGCATTGTACGGAGTCAATGAATCTGATATACAGCATTTCAAAAGCCATGTTCTGCATTATTGACCCAGAAAGCCTAAAGTCTATTGTGCATTTGAGGTGAGTAAAACAGTTGAAATTCATGCTGTGGCCTAACATTCTTTGTAAGGTTGCAAGTGTAGGATCTGCATCCAAATAATATACTTCATCTGGAGTAAGCGTTCCCAAACTGGAGTCCACAGACTCTTCGCTTAATGGTATTGGTCCACAGCGTAAAAAAAAAGGTTGAGAACCCCAGATCTAGACTCACTGGGTGTTGCTGCTAATTATTAGTACAAATTTTAAACCTTGATGACTTCCTCCTTGGTGTCGGAGTTTTTTTCAAACCACTCTGAGATTTACACCTCTGATTGGAATGCCGAGGGAGACAGATACCCGTCTTATAAAATGGGAGGACGTCATTCACTAAACCTGCCACTGTCAACAATGGGGCAAGGTAGTGTCACCAAATCATTTAACAGAGCTAACTGCATTGTTATCCTAGTTCAGGCTGATGGGATGAGAATGCATCTAAGGAGTAGTTACTCCAGAGGGTCTTGTTACCTGTCCTGTATGTCAGAGCAAATTGGAAAATAACCATTAAAGCTCAGTTCTATTTAAATATGCATGATTTTTTTTTTACACACAATGATCATCTTCCGATAATTACTATTTTTCCATTGTTACACCAGTACGAAGTATCAGAAGATTCATTCTTTCAGAATATGCTGAATTTCTACAACTTTTCAGCCAGGATTATGGCGGACCAGCTTCGGAAAACACCTAACCGAGACCAGTAGGTGTTCTGACATTTCTGCTCACCTTGTTTGTTTGTTTGTTTGTTTATTTATTTATTTATTGTGATACTGAGTGGAATAGGCCCTTCCAGCCCCTTGAGCCATGCCGCCCAGTAATCCCCCAGTTTTATCCTAGCCTAATTACAGGACAGTTTAGAATGACCAGTTAACCTACGAACTGGTATGTCTTCAGACTGTGGGAGGAATCAGGAGCACCCGGAGGAAACCCGCACGGTCATGGGGAGAACGTAGAAACTCCTTACAGGCAGCAGTGAGAAAATATTGTACTGTAAAATAAATGGGAAAAACTGATGGTAGAGGTTCCTATATACTTCATTGTGTTTTTCTTGCACAGTTTTAATTAAACAAACTGTTCAGGTAATGGGATAGATGGTGCGAGAGCCGACCCACAGCCCAGGCTCATAATGCCCATACTTGCATTTTCCAGAAGTTCAGGGCCAAACAAGCTAGCCTTCTGCATCTAAAAAGCATCTGGTGTTTAAGGCTTAAAAATATTTTAACAAAGTAAATAAATATAATAAAACACCTTAAAATGTTAAAAATAGTTGAAACCATTGATTAACTTCTCTTTGGAATGGTGGCACTTCTGAGATAATGTGAAAGAAGTTATAGATAAGGTCTTCCCATGAAAGTGCCTGGTAACTAACACGCACACGCACACACACGCGCGCGCACACACACACACGCGCACACACGCACACACACACACACACACACACACACACACTCACGCACACACACACACACACACACACACGCGCACACACACTCACGCACACACGCACACATGCTCACACGCGCGCACACACACGCACCAACACACACTCTCACGCACACATGCTCACACGCACACACACGCGCGCGCACACACACACACGCGCACACACGCACACACACACACACACACACACACACACACACTCACGCACACACACACACACACACGCGCGCGCACACACGCACACACACACACACACACACACACACACACTCTCACGCACACACGCACACATGCTCACACGCGCGCACACACACGCACCAACACACACTCTCACGCACACATGCTCACGCGCACGCACACGCGCACACCCCCCCCCCCTCCCATTCTATAGGAGCACCTTTCAGTGTCCTGAGAAGCCGCATCTCTGTCAGGTATGTAAGCAGCCCAGCATCAGACTGCAAGTCCCTGCAAAGGACTGTGCGAACAGCTGAGAGGATTGTAAGCATCTCCCGACCATCCGTCGGAACATCTATCAGGGGTGCTGCATACATGTGGCTCTTAGTATAATTAAGGATCCCACCCATCCATCCAACATCCTCTTTGACTTTGTACCATCAAGAGGAGACTCTAAAGCATAAAAACAAGAATGTTTAGGGTGAGAAATGGTTTCTTCCCCCAGGCTATTCGGCTTCTGAACTCCCTGCCGCATCGCATTTGAAGTGTCACTGGTTAAGCTGTTCCGTGCCTTACAATATTTAATTGGTTATTTATGTATAATCCATCTGTAGATTTCATCTTTGCTTTCATAAGTTATTGTGTGTTATGTATACTACAGTGCTTTACACTCTGTTTGGAGAAACTGGTTTGATGGTATACACATATATAGTTAAATGACAATAAGCTTGACTAATTGTGTGCAGTAAAATCATGATTAAGAACAGATGAACAATTAATCCTGTACTTCTGTGTATAGATGGAGCATGACACCGCCTACCGTCAATGCATATTATGTGCCAACAAAAAACGAGATAGTCTTTCCTGCCGGTATTCTGCAAGCACCATTCTATACCAGAAATAATCCAAAGTAAGTACTTCCATCGACTTTTTTGTGAAGTGACATTTTCATTGAATCTCCATTATGCCAAGATTGAATTACTGATGTTTCTTTTTGATTTGACTTCAGGTCTCTGAACTTCGGTGGCATTGGAATGGTAATGGGCCACGAATTAACACATGCTTTTGACGATCAAGGTACAACAAAAGATTGAAATTCCAAAAAGTTACAACTTCACAATTCCGTCACTGAAACTTTGTAGGCCTAAACTTGTATCTCTTATCAGGGCTCACCCTAACTAAGACCGGGATTATTTAAATATTAAGATACATACTCTGGCTCAGTGGACCTCCATTGTTTTGGGGCAATTCACTTTCTTTATTGGAATGGGACAGGCCAGGCTCATGAAAGATTTGCAGAATAAAAATCAAACATTACTCAGCTTCTGCTGAGTTGGAAACTATATTCCAATTACTGTTGGCCTATCTGGTATGATTTACCATAGTGGGGTGCACCTGCAGCTGGGTTTGAGAAGAGATTTGTATTTATTCCTTGAGAAGTAAGAGATGTAATGGCGACACCCCTGGATATAGTTATAAATATAACAAAAACAAAATTCTGGAAATACTCAGCAATCTTGGAGAGCAAAAACTGACTTATTATTAGAAATTATTATTATTATTAAAAGCAGACTTCAGTTCAATTAAATATACTGTATCATAGAAGCATAGAAATGTTACGGGATAAAAGGAAGCTGCTATTCACCAAGTATGTGGAATCTTGTCAGTCTCAATTCTCATAAATTTGCAAATTCTTCCCATCCTGTAGCTAACCAATTATCTTTTGAAGGCTCTGATTAATTCTCATTTTCAACACATTTGGAGGAAATGAATTCCAGGTCATAATCACCCTTCACATTAATAAATAATCTTAGTAAATTCTACCAAAATGTTTAAAATGACACTCTCTGACCCTCAAACCAGCATCTACATGTATCAAATGTCTTCTCAACCTTATACAATAAATGGAGAATGTTTTCTTCTGCAGCTGAAATTTCCCATTCACCCAACAACTTTACTTTTGAATGTAATGGTGTGCGGGGGGAGAAGTTTTCCAAAGACACAAATTCTCATTGCAAAGAAGATGCTAAATTTGGCAATCAGATTCTACCAAGTTTTCTGTCAGTAACTTACATAAATGAAGAGAATTTATGGGCCACAGTGTTATATTGGCTATATAGAGTTGTGCAACATTCCCTTGTGCAGGTCGAGAACATGACAAGGATGGCAATTTACGACCATGGTGGCAAAATTCTTCACTTGAAACTTTTAAGAATAAAACTGAGTGTATGATCCACGAGTACAACCAGTACACTGTAAATGGAGAACATATCAAAGGAAAACAGACACTGGGCGAAAATATTGCGGACAGCGGAGGCCTCAAAGCTGCATATCACGTAAGTTGATCTTTAAATGTAGGTATATTTGATATTGTATTGATTGCTGGCAAATAAAGTGGGCCAGAGCTGATACAGATGGTGCTGTTAGGGGAACTTGTTGCAAGCTAAGACTTTTCTTCCAACAGTGTGAAATTGGGAGGGGTGGGGAGGGGGACAGGTTGTATTGGATCTTGAGCGGGTGGACTGAGGTAAAGATGACTAAACTCCATTAATGATGTGGAAGCTATAGACTGTGTGTACTAAAAGGGATTAGAACCGACTGGTTGGGAGAGAAGCATGAATATGGTGTAGACAAGACTGAGGAAAAAGATAGGATCAAGTGAGGAGAGAGGGAGGATTGGTAAGTGAGACTGATGTTGGATTGAGGGAGTTGGGTCGGTAGTAGAAGTTGGCTGGGAGAGGGGTGTATTGGAGTTTAACTGAAGGGTTGGAAGTGGAAAAGGGGTTAATAGTCAAGATGCCCTGAGAGGTTGGATGTAAGCGGCACCTAGAGAGGTAATTGAGGAGCTGGCTAAATATACGATCAGTTGATACGATGTTGGCAGGTCAGGGGATGGAAGAGTCCGCAGGGGAGCGAACACTAAGAAAACTATTTCAAAGGGGATGAACTGGGAGATGGTGAAGTTTGAGCCCTAGACTTCCTTTAACTTGTGCTGAGAATAGCTTCAGTCCTTTAGCTAAAGGCTATAGCAGAGAACATTGCTGTTCATACACTTAAGATATGGAGAAGGATTCTATACAAGTAATATTCAAAAGGATTCAAAGTATATTTAATGTCAAAGTATGTATACAGAGTACACCTCTGAAATTGGTCCTGCTGCAGGCAGCTACAAAACAATGAAACACCGTGGAACCCGTTCAAGAAAACATCACCTAACGTGTGAAAAAAGAACAAATTGTGCAAATGGCAAATATCGAGCGAGCAACACATAGAATATCAAACATCACACCAGGAGTCCAGTTGTATTCAGTTCTGTTCAGTTAGGGCTGCTCCACTAGCCGACTGCAGCCACAGAACCATTCTTCGCTGAAGCACCTCAGTCCGCATCGATTGCCCCGATGAATCCGCTCAAAGACAACCAAGAAAAGAGCAAATGGAATCCAGCAACATGAACCTCAAAGCCCCCCAAAACGAGTCTGCAGCCTCGCTGATCAATCCGTGCAACGTAGAACCCAAGACTCCTGCACTTTCGTCCGACTGCAGTTAGCGAGAGGAAGAGGGAGACTGGTCAACTGAGGCAGACAGTGCCTTGCCCAACGCCTCAATGGGAGAGAAGCAGTGGAGTTGATCACGGGCTCGCACCCAGCATCCAAGCCACCAGGCCATGACCCAACCTCACCGAATGCCCTTGGAGACAGCGAAGCGCCAGATCGCTCAATCAGCCCAAAAACATACCACCAAAACGTGAGTCACGGGTTCTAATTGCACGCAGACTAGTAGTGGGATCATATTTGAAAGAAGTAAAAGCAGTAGTTTCGAGAACCGTCTGCAGGAGTTGCTGATGGTCCTGTTGAAGAAGATGTCAGAATAGTTTTGCATACCATTTTACGTCTGTCCTTCTCAGTAGCCTCCAAGTGTATTTCAGTGATCTGCACAGAGGATGCAGAAACCCTTCCCTGTGGACTGCTGTACTATCTGCTTGATTGAGTCCTTGATAAAGTTCTATTGCACAGCACTCAAAAATGCTGTATGATAATGAACTTCTAAGCCAATCAGCATTATCAATACCTAAATCAGTTTCAGAAACTATTTCATAAAGTACCATCCTAAGTCATCTATTTTTGAAAGAAAACATCATTGGCTGAAGGGAAAGATCGAACATTTGTCAGAAAGCATTCACTGTAGAAAATAATGAAGTACTGCTTTCTTGGGTGGGGAAAAAAAAGAGTCAAATTCTTAAAAGCTTGGTTAGCAACCATGAAGGGCAACACACAGGTACAGAAGATCCCCTTTTAAAAGTAATAAAAACAGAACGTATCATAGGTGTATATTTATGGCCCTTGTATTGAAAGCATGGTAGAATATAATTAAGGATGTAATTGGTGGCCGTATCTGGCCATGTATCAGCAGAAATATTGGAAATTATTAGGGTGATGATTTAAAAGAATTCATAGAATTTTATCTGCTCACCCGAAATCAGGAATCTGATTGACAGAGCCGTTGTTGCAATTGAATGTTTCAAAGACAGAAGGACATCAGTGTCAGACAGCCTATTGGGCCAGTTGATGCTGACATAGCAAAAGTGGACAAGATGATAATGGAGAAATCAACAACTGCCAGTCTATGAAGACGGACTCCAGACTAATATAGACCTTAGTACAGCACAGGAACAGCTTCTCCGGCCCATGATTTAAGCTGAATCCAATGAAATGCCTAACTAAACCAACCCCTTCTGCCTACACAATTCCTCCATTCTCTGCCCTGTCAAGTGTCTATCTAAGAGAGTCTTAAATACCTCTGTAATATTTGCCTCCACGATAACCCCTGGCAGTGCATTCCAGGTACCGACTGCTGTCTGTGTATAACAAAACGAAAGCAACGTGCCCCATGCATCTCCTTTGAACTTACCCCCTCTCACCTTAAAAGCATACCCTCTAGTATTAGAGGGAAAAGATACTGCCTGTCTGTTTATGCCTCTCATAACCTCATAAGCTTCTATCAGGTTTCCCCTCAGCCACTGCCATCCAGAGAAAACAAGTTTATCTAACCTTGTATGGTAATGTAATGGGTGGAAATGTCCACAATCCACAGCCACCGATGTTGAGTTGGGGTTCACGTAAAGAGGCTAGTCTGATGTGATGTTGCATTATGTCAAGTTCTGTTACCACATTTCGTGTTCAGTTTTTGAGGTCCAATAAATGTTGCCATTTTTCATAAACAAAAAGTGCTTCATGTTGTTTTATTTGTGAAAATCTACGTTGGTGACCTCGGTGCTCCAGGAAGATTCCCGCATTATTGAACATGTCAGCCAACCCAGTCGCTTTGAAACTCCTTGCTTTGTATTTAAAGAACTTTTCATGCAGCAAATACCTGCTCAAGTTTGCATTGCCCTCATTAATGCACCCGTGAAGGACCATAGGGAGCTTGTAAAATGGCTGATGGTCTACATTCAGCCAGCAACGGTGCATAATTATTCCTCATTTCATTTATTGCCTCAATAAGCCCGGTCATCAAGGCCTCTGACATAAGCACGCAAAACTACTACTACTACTAATTAATACTGTGAAACAGACAACCCCGGGCCTGTGTTTTTACCGTGCTCGCTTTGTACGAATGCTAGGAAGTGCTGACTGCCTTGCAGCTTCGAAAGTGCCAGCTCATTGGGATGTCAGAGGTCTGCCAGGGGCGTCTGCTGTTCATTACGGACACACTTTCAGGGCGACAATTCCTATGTGACGTGGGTGCTCAAGTGAGCATGCAGCCGACATTGCATTTTGACGGGAAGGCAGAGAGTGACAAAACCTCATTGAAGCTGCCAGCAGCAGCCGGATCCGGATCCTGACTTGTGGGACATGACGGCTGACACTCTGCTGCAGCGGACAGTGTTACACATGGGACTTCGTACTGGCTGGACCTCTGCTCGGTGTAGATTTCCTGTGTGCCCAAGGACTGCTAGTCGATTTGAAGAACTGCCAGCTTATGGATGTTCAAGGATTTTGGGTTGTTACCCTGCTCCCCCAGTAAGTTTCTCACAATGACTCTGTCAAGAGCATGCCCGACCGCATGTGAGTTTACTCAATCACTGGGTGTATTCCCAGACCTCATCAAGCCCACATTCTCCACTACAGTCATAAAACATGGAATCGAGCACCACATTTCCACAATTGGCCCACCAGTCCATACCCATGCATGTAGACTGGACCCAGAAAAGCTGGCCACTCCGAAGGCAGAGTTGGCCAACGGTGAAAGACTGGGCATTGTACAAGAGTCGAAATGCCCCTGGAATTCACCCCTCCATGTGGTCCCTAAGTCCAGTGGTGGTTCCCATTGATGTGCCGATTACCGCCATCTTAACGAGGTCACCGCTCCCGATCCACACCTGATCCCACAATCATCTGTTCCATCTTTCCCTGACTGGCACTGGCTCCAGGAATTACTACCTCCAAGGTCCTGCTTTTCAGGTTCTTTATTAGCTCCCCATTCTTACCATGCATGACCTCTTTCCCCCTTTCTCCCCATGTTATTGGTACAAATGTGCACATGACATCTGGCTGTGTACCTTCCCTTTAAAGGTGTTCTGCAGCTGGTCTGAGGTATCATCACCCCTGGCACCCAGGAGACAACACACTATCCTGGCGCCTCTTCTGCTTCCGTAGAATCTCCTGTCTATTCCCCCGAACTATTGAGTCTCCTATAATTATTGATCGGCTTGACATTACCCTCTCCTGCTCAGAGCAAGCCACAGTGTCACTGACATGACTACTCCTGTTGTGGACATTCCCCCCAAAGGGGTACATTGTTGCTGAGAGGAATGGTCACAGGGCGCACTTCAATGTCTGCTCTCTCCTTTCTTGATTTAGTAACATATAAACAGATTAGAAGCTAGACTGGTGGGATTAATGTCTAGAGATTTGGATAAAACATTTATGCAACAAATATTTAAGAATCTTGGTGAGGAAAAGAGAATGGAAAATTGAATTGCACAGTGGCAGATGAATATAATTTTTCTGAAGATGAGGTGGCATTAACCTTAATATGTTTAGCGAACTTTGACCCACTTTACTGCAACCTTAATCATGTTTCATGCAATTTTCAGGCTTACAAAGCTTGGGTGAAACGGAATGGAGAAGAGAAACTGTTGCCTGCTCTTGGACTGAACAACCACCAGCTCTTTTTTGTAGGATTTGCACAAGTAAGAAAAAATGAAAAATCAGATAGATTGGAAGAAAGTTACTGGTTTTATTCTTTATTTTTAAGGACTTTTGTTGACTGTTTTAAAAGTTACCATTGAATATAAATTTCTGAAACATTTTTTGAAAATAGAGGTCATTTCAGATATTGGCCTCAAATACAAACGTAATATTTACAGTTGTTCTGTCAGTTATCTGAATTGGGATAAGGAGGGTGTTAGTAAAGTACTTACTATTGTGAGTAATGTGGGAGTGAGATACTAAAAGGCATTGCCAAAGTTAACACCACTGTAGTTACCTACCTCAGCTACTCCAGTAGGATGTTCTAAACCTGGAATGGAAAAGGCAAAAGTAACAAGCACTGTGTCCACCAACATCTGAAGGTTTCCTTCCATGCCACACACATTGTGACTGGGAAATACATAGCAATCTTGTTTATATATTCCCTTGTACAGTACTGAGCAAAAGTCTTCAGTATATTCAGTAAAAGTCTTCACCAGATAGTGGTCGATAAGGTGCCGCACAAGAGACTTATAAATAAGATACAGATGTATGAAGTCGGAGGAAGCATATTGGCATGGATAGTGGATTGGTTAACCAATAGAAGGCAGAGAGTTGGTATAAATGGGCGTTTCTCCGGTTGGCAGTCAGTGGTGAGTGGAGTGCCACAGGGGTCGGTGCTGGGCCCGCAGCTGTTTACCATTTACATTGATGATTTGGAAGACGGGTCTGAGTGTTGCATAGCAAAATTTGCTGATGACACTAAACTGAGTGGAAAAGCAAATTGTATAGAGGATGTAGAGAGTCTGCAGAGGGATATAGATAGGTTAAGTGAGTGGGCCAAGGTCTGGCAGATGTTCGAGATCATGCACTTTGGAAGGAATAATAGACGAGCAGATTATTATTTAAATGGTGAAAGATTGCAGCATGCTGTTGTGTAGAGGGACTTGGGAGTGCTTGTTCATGAATCGCAAAAAGTTGGCTTGCAGGTACAATAGGTTATTGAGAAGGCAAAGGCCTTCATTGCTAAAGGGATTGAATTCAAGAGCAAGGAGGTCATGCTACAACTATACAGGGTACTGGTGAGGCCATACCTGGAGTATTGTGTGCAGTTCTGGTCTCCATACTTGAGGAAGGATATATACTGGCTTTGGAGGCAGTGCAGAGGAGTTTCACCAGGTTGATTCCAGGGATGAAGGGGTAAACCTATGAGGAGAGATTGAGTCGCCTGGGACTGTACTCTCTGGAGTTTAGAAGAATAAGAGGGGATCTTATAGAAACTTACAAAATTTTGAAAGGGATGGATAAAATAGTAGGAAAGTTGTTTCCATTGGTGGGTGAGACTCGAACTAGGGGACATTGCCTCAAGATTCAGGGGAGAAGATTTAGGAGAGATGAGGAGAAACTGTTTTTCCCGGAGAGTAGTAAATCTGTGGAATTCTCTGCCCAGGGAAGCAGTTGAGGCTTCCTCACTAAAATATTTAAGAAGCAGTTAGATAGGTTTTTACATAGTAAGGGAATTAAGGGTTATGGGGAAAAGGCAGGTAGATGGAGCTGAGTTTACAGACAGATCAGCCATGATCTTATTGAATGGCGGGGCAGGCTCAATGGGCCGGATGGCCTACTCCTGCTCCTATTTCTCATGTTCTTATATATTAAAAAGAAATTCTGTACAGTGAAGATGCTTTCAAAAATAATGAAATAAAATGGTTTTAAATATAAAAAAGTTTATTATAAAGAGCAGTCAACTCTTTAAAAAAATAACTAAGTCAATCAGTATTTGGTGTGACTACCCTTTGCCTTTGAAACTACATCAATTCTCTTAGGTACACTGTCTTGTAGTTTTATATGAAAATCAGCTGGTAGAATGTTCCAAGCATCTTGGAGAACTTGCCACGTTTCTTCTGCCAACTTTGGCAGTCTAACTGGTTTCTGTCTCTCCAGGTAATCCCAGACACCCTCGTTGGTGTTGAGATCAGGGCTCTGTGAAGGCCACACCATCTGCTGCAGACCTCCTTGTTCCCCTTTTCACTGGATAGTTCTTTATGACCTTGGCCGTGTGCTTGGGGACATTGTCCTGCTGCAGAATGACGTTAGGACCAGTCAGCCACCTCCTTGATGGTATTGTGTGATGGATGAGAATCTGTTTGTACTTCACAGTGTTGAGGATTCCATTAATTCTGATCAGTGACCAGATCACCAACTCCATTTGAAGAAATGCAGTCCAAACCTGCAGGGAACCTCTATCATCCTTCACTGTTGGTCGCAGACACTCATCCACATAGCGCTCTCCAGCTCTGCTACAAACAAACTGCCTTCTGTTTGAATCACAGATGTCAAATTTTGCTTCATCAGTCCAGAGTACTTGCTGCCACTTTTCAGGACCTCAGTCCTTGTGTTTTTGTGCACAGGTGATTCTCTTGGCTTTGTTTCCACTTTGGAGGAAGGGCCTTTTGGCAGCAACTCTTCCTTGAAGACCACTTCTGGCACGACTGCTCCAGATAGTAGTACTTGGATTCCAGTGGTTTCTGTGAGTTCAGAGCTGAAAGCAGTGCTTGACATCATCTGCATTAGGAGGGTGTCAGTTTGATGTACACTCAGTTTCTGTGGATGACTTTTGTGGTTCTGATCCTCAACCTTGCCCATTTCTTTGTGCTTGGACAGCACATCTTGAAACTTGTGTCTGCTGCAGAATTTCAGCTTGGGAGAGACCTTGCTGATGCAGCATGACCATTTTGTGTTTTCTTGCTATGCTCACTCCTACCACGGTGTACAGATTGATGATTTGAAGGTTGAACTGTCACACCCATACCATTTAGTTTGGTCAAGATAGTGCCTGCGTACAATTCTTCCATGGTCAACATCTTCTGGATAGACCATGAAACTATTTATCTCACTTTCCTTATGTCTGTTACCTATTGAATGTGATTCTGGAGCTATTGGAGTCTGTGATTTGAAGACTGGCCTGCTGCTGTGCTTGGAGAATGTTACCCAGGTTTTCTGTATTTGGATATGAATTTAGACTTGGACTATGGACTTATGGTTTTTTATATTGTGTTCTTTGCCCATTCTTTCTTGTTTTTTTTTGTGTAGGGAGGAGGGATTTGGGGGTTGATGACCATGCTGCCATTCTTTTCTTTCTTGGTTTTATGGCTATCTGGAGAAGAAGAATTTCAGAGTTGTATAATATAAACGAACCTTTGAATCTTGAACTTTTTCAGTTTGGTTGTTCTTCACCCAATTTGATACCTTCTACATCCGTTTCTGATTTCAGTTTAGTTCAATTGAGTCATTATGCCTTTGATCATTAGCAGCTGTTTGTTATATTTGTGTAATCATGCGTCTACAAAGTAATCAACTTTTTATTTGAAAAGTGGTCAATTACTTAATATCTCAGTTCAAAGTTGAAAGTACATTATTACCAAAGTATGTATGTTATATCCAACCTGAAATTTGTCTCCTTACAGGCAGCCACAAAATGTAGAAACCCAAAAGAACCCATTTTAAAAAAAAGATTGTCAAACACCCAATGTGCAGAAAAGAACAAATGGTGCAAACAGTAAAAGTGGTAAATAACGTTCAGAACTGAAATTCATTGAAGTGAGTCCACAGCCACAATGCCAGTCACACTATAGCCAGTCTGGGAGCCCATTAGTTGCAGGCCACAACCTCAATTCAGTACAGACACGAGTAAACCTTATGGAGCAGCAAGCTGAACACCTATTGGTCCTTCACTTCTGGCTCCGACACTGACCTTCTCAATCTGGCTAGGTGTTTAAATCGGCCAAACAATGGGCCTTTCCTTGCTCTTGAACCCGGGCCCTGCCATTTCTATTGCTCTTGGGCCTGCGACTTGCCGCCTCAATTCAGCCCATACCTGACCTTTCCAATTCAGTCTGGCTCTAGAATTGGTCAAACCTCGGCTTGCTCCTCGCTCTTGGGCCTGGGCCTTGCTTCTGCTGCTTCAAGTTGCCTCTGCAACCGCCGAGCATTGGCTCATTCCGTACTCTTGGACCTGAGCTCCACCACCTCGATTCGGCCCACTCGTGCCACGCTGCAACCATACTGCACCTTCAAGACTTCAGTGCACAAGACAAAAACTCCAGGTTGTACAGCCATTTTGAAAGCTCGACTCAAGGGAAAGTTACAGGCTATTGATTGCAGTGATCATTTTTGAGGAAAAAGTGTGATTAATAAAGTAATTAATAATTGCTTTTGCTGACAGTAAATCATTGCTTTGCTTCACTGGTGACATCTTAAGCTGAGAGTTAGGGGGCAAAAGTTTACTCAGAGAGTGGTAGATGTGTGGAACGAGCTTCCAGTAGAAGTGGTAGAGGCAGGTTCGGTATTGTCATTTAAAGCAAAATTGAATAGGTATATGGACAGGAAAGTAATGGAGGGTTATGGGCTGAGTGCAGGTCAGTGGGACAAGGTGAGAGTAAGTGTTCGGCACGGACTAGAAGGGCCGAGATGGCCTGTTTCTGTGCTGTAATTGTTATATGGTTATATGTATATGTTACTTTAATGAAATACAAAAATTTCTCTAACATTTAATTTTTTGGAAAACTAATGTTTGGAAATCTAAAATTTGCTCTTTTCTACTGATGCACTAATGCAGAAGACAAAAATTAAATATCTAAAACAAAATTTATACAAAATATACTATATATTTAAATACTGGAACTTCTTACACAGTTGCCCTGTGAAAGTGATTTCACCAGAAACACTGCAGGCATTTCAGAAATTGCCTTGCCACATTGTAAAATATTTAAGGATGGACGGTAAATCTGGGCATTGCCTTTAATGCCCTTATCTGCAGGTTATTGAAATGGAATAGAGGTAATTGTCAAAAATTCTGTTTTATGCAATGTAGGTAAATATTCGCTAAAGATATAAAATAGTTAAGCGGTGCAGATGGGGCAGAAAAGGTGAATCTTGGAGTAAAACAAAGTTGCTGTAGGACTTTTCTGAACCAAAGGTATCAGAAGATAAGGGCCAAGGAGGAGTACGTGAAATCAAGTCATGGATCAGTGGATGGCCATAAACGAGAAAATCAGCAGATGCTGGGAATCTGAGCAACACACACAAAATGCTGCGGGAACTCAGCAGACCAGGCAGCATCTATGGAGAGGAGTAGAGTCGCTGCTTCCTGCTGAAGAGTCTTGGCCCGGAACGTCGACCGTACTCTTTTCCATTGATGCTGCCTGGCCTGCTGAGTTCCTCCAGCATCTTGTGTGTGTGTTGCTCAATGGTGCATGAGAGCACCTGCTCAAAGGATTACTTTGTCAATGATCCCGTAGCTTTAAAATTTGCCTGCCAGTGTGATATGCAGTTTAATGAAATTGAGTTATTTTAAATGATCACGCATAGTTCTCCTATTTAGAGTGGTAGAATTTGTACTATTTTGGTCATTTACAGGAAAATAATGGTAATTGATATAATTTTATTTTCTCACAGGTGTGGTGTTCAGTGCGCACACCGGAGAGTGCACACGAAGGCCTTATTACTGATCCACACAGCCCAGAAAAAATTCGGGTTATTGGAGCATTATCAAATTCCAAAGACTTTGCTGAGCATTTCAATTGTCCCTCGGGAACCCCAATGAATCCTGGAAAACAGTGTGAGGTGTGGTAGTTGTGGATGCAAAATAATGGAATTTTACACTGGATAATTATTACAAAAAAATTGGAACAATAGTATAGTGCAACACTGATCTGAGGGGAAATTATGGTAAACGAAGACATACAATATATTGTGCACTTTTATAACTAAAATGTTAAGATTACTTAATGTTATAAACACATAGTACATGTTTGGTGTATCACTAGCCTATGGGACACAAAGGCTAAGCTTTTAAATGGGAGAACAGTCTATAAGCTGCTTTCTGAGGAAAGAAGTTGGAATAATTTGGCGTATTTTACAAAAAATACATGATCCAGGGTAGGGGGTGTAGATACAAGCTTATTTCCTACTCAGATTGATCGTGTCCATATCATTACAGAGTACCTTGAAGCTGTGCTTATTTAATTGAACTGAAACTTTTAGCTTGTTTGGCACACTTGGGAATAGATTTTAAAATGTTTTCAAGTTTTAATCTAATCATGCAATGCCATTCAGAAACCAGAATGATAAAAATGAATCGTACCTGTTCCTTGTGAATTTGATATTACAGCCTGAAACGGAATAACCATCGAAGGCATCGTGCAGGCTGTTTGTATTTTATCTGTTGGTACATTAACAGAGTATTAAGTTCTGAATTCTACTTTTCTCATTACCTGTCCTTGCTAATATAGCGAGAAAGTGCAAACATACTACTGATTTGCATAACTGTAGTAGTGGATCACAGGTTTTTGTGCAAATGCTCAATTTCAGATTGAGGGGGGAATAAAGCAGACAAGAAGATTCTGTATTTAAATGTAAAGCTGCGGCATATTTAGTGCCTAGTGTCAGAATTGTACTTTATTGACTTAACAGCTAAAAACAAATAGCAATCTCAGTTACAGTTAAAGTGTCAGCCCAACCTGTGCAAGGTATTACCTCATGTTCTTGAATGCTGTATGAAAAATATATTAAAAATGGGAATGCAACCAAAATAACAATGTCTAAGGAATCCCTGCAAATTTCAGTTTAAATTGACAATTATGGAAAAAGATTTTTGAAGAGTAGAAAGGCAATGAACGGTGTTTGGTATTTCAAATATAATTATGGAAAGGAGAGGAGTGGAAAAGTTTACAGACCAATGAGTTATTTACTGTTACTTTGCCTTGCTAGGTAAACCTATTCTTCAATCATAGCTTACAATGTGCATGGGCATCACCAGTTATCTCTTACAATGTTAAGTGCAACACTTCATGACAAGCTTTAGAACTTTTGGAAAAGTCAAATTATTTTCAAGATCTAGCAGGGTCAAAGAAAGTAAATAGTACTTTGCTAAGACATCATTAGGATAGCTCACATGCTGTTATTGAAAAGGAATACTGTGGTAAATGGTGTGGGCAGAGATAGCTACGTAAGAAGTGTTCTTTTGTAATTCATTCACAATTGTGTGCATTATGCTTAGATGTGACTTGTAAGAGCTACTTTCAAGTTTATAAGAGGATTGATAACTTGTTGGTTGGCACTTACTCTTATTCCAGTGCCTTTATGTGTTTTACCATGGAAATATGGAGAGTCGTGAGTAATTTTGGCTGAAATTGTGCATTAATCTATGATATTACCCTATACACACAAGGTTGATATTCCTCCTTTTTCTTCTGCCATGGCTGTGGAGATTTAAATCGTAATTGTTCATCATGTATGACTTGCCTAATCTTTGGTCATCATGTCACTAAAGTTTTATGTTAATTTTGCTGCTAAATACTTATTTCTAAAGAACCAAAGATGTATAACATCAAAGTGATTGATAGCTTATGTCAAAGGAATGATGGAGGGCCAAGAATGAGCAATAGAAAATCAGAACATTAAGTTCCTAAGAGTGATGTCCTCTTTATACTGTCCACAGATGTTGTTCAACTTTAGATTGAAGGACCACTCAGTTGAGACTCCTACCTTTATAAGAGATTCCCTACTTACACTTCTATGTCCCCACCCCAGCCCACCCACTTGCTCTTTAGAGTGCAGAGTAGAAAGAGCATACTATGCTGCAACACTTCAGGCAGTTTAAATAACCCATGAAATAGTACAGGAAAGGCCTTCCAGTGTGATTTTTGGCATTTTGTCCCATTCTCAGTTATATGAAAATGTCATTTCCTGGAAACTTTCCACAAAGATATAAGCTCACTTTCTGGTTTTTGATGCATCATGATGAGAACATTCCATTGTATTATACTACTTGTATAACCCTGGCTCCTTTGCCCTAAGGACAGATAGTGTAATTTTATGCACTCTCACAATGAAATGTCCTTGTTAGTGCTTTTCTTTAGAGGAAGGTATAGATGAATGTAGTTAACAGTTTTACATATCTAACAATTCTACACTGTGAAATTACCTTTTTGTAATCACAGGCATTGGTTATTTAGAATCGTAGAGCACTACAGTACAGAAACATGCCCTTTGGCGTACCTAGCCCATGCTGAACTGTTAGTCCCATTGACCTGCATGTGGACAATAGCCCTCCATAACTTCCCATCTATGTACTTATCCAAACTTAAATGTAGCATTTGAACCCGTATCCACCACTTCCACGGGCGGCTTGCTTCACACCCTCACCACCTTCTGAGTGAAGAAAATCACCCTCATTTTCCCCATAAATATTTTACCTTTTGCCCTTATCCCAATCTCAGTAGATAAAGCCTGCTGGCATTTACCCTATCTATACCTCTCTTAATTTTAAATGCCTCCATCAAACCTCCCCCTGATTCTCCTATGGTCCGGGGAATAAAGTCCTAACCTATTCAACTTTTCCCCATAACTCAGGTCCTCAAGTTATGGCAACATTTTCTTTCAACCTAATTGATATCTTTCCTGTAGTTAGGTGACCAGAACTGCACACAATACTCTAAATAACACCTCACCAATGTCTTATACAAGTACAATATATCCTCCCAACTCCTGTACTCAGTACTTTGATTTACGAAGACCAATGTGCCATAAGCTCTCTCTATGACCTTATCTACCTGTGACACCACTTCCAAGGAACTATGGATCTGAATTTCCAGATCTCTTGCTCTACTGCACTCCTCAGTGCCCAGCCAACCACTGTGTAGGTCCTTCCCTGGTTTGTCCACCCAAAGTGCGACTTGTGCCTGCATTAAGTTATGTCTGACATTTTTCAACCTTTTTTTTTTAGTAATTCATCAATAGGTCAATAGTAATGAACTGTTTGTAAACTATTCACTGCTATTGGATATTAGGGATCTTTGATGAACAAGAAAAAGTAAATGAATTTATCATGCAAGAAAAATCAGCTAATCCAGTAAACATTTGAAAAGATTTAAACAATGGGTGAAGCTGTGCTGAACGCACAACATGGGAAGTTACCAAAGCTGTAGGCTAGACAGTGAACCAGTAATCAAGTTGCATCAAATTTTGTAACTAAACTCTGCATTTGGAGGAGGAAGGAATGGCTAATGGGCTGTGGGCGGGCTTTATGACTGAGTTGCAATAGCAAGTTCTGAATTTAGTACTGCAAAGTCTTCAGTGATTTTGGCTCATAATGTTGACCCATTTCAAATCCAAATGGTGGACCAAATCAATCCATGCCTAAAGTCCTGTACTTTACTAAAGAGATTCAATCTATGTGCAGGACTGGAAATTTGGCAGTCCCCGTGGAGCAATATGGTGTTGAACAGAGACTAGATGGTATCAGCCTGAAGTGGGTCTCAAACAGGACCGCAGTGTAGCCAATGTAAAATGAAATGAATTCATCCTTGGACTCGAGTCCTCACCTGCCTGCCCCCTCAACCTTTTTCAAAATCAAAGATGATCTTCTTTCTCCTCTTTTTGGAGGCCATTCTCAAACCTACTGGGGAAACCCAAGTTTTTTTTTTAAACAGTTGTTGGCTTTTGCAGGAGACCATCAAGGATAAAGGTATCTCGGAAATAGTTTATGTGGATGCTTTTAACAATCCATGTCTTTTCTATTTAAGCTTTCAACCCAAGACATAACCCCTGAGACTGGTTTCCGGTGTAACAACCATCTTCTTCCTCTGTATGTTTTCCCCTCCATTTTCTTGTCCAATTTGTCCAAACATATATTTGAGTCAAAGTCCTATGGACTGTGACCCATTCTCATGGAATTGTGCCTTAACTTTGTCCCTGATGGCTGAATTTCCACCTTAAATTGTATTCAGTTTAGTTTTCTATTCTCCCTGTTGTTAACAATCTGAAAAATCAAACATTCAAAATAGTTACAGGTGACTATTTTTACTCATCAATATTTTAAGCAATAAATAGATTAGATCTAAAGCAGTAGTTGTATATATAAATGTTTCTATTTTCATTCAAATGCTAGTATCCTACTGCACTCCTTAATATCCACTTTTTGTGATCCATGCTTGAAACGAAATCTTACCTTCAACTCTTACTTGAAAGCATAACATTATTTTTGGACATGTAAGCAAGTTTTAAGGTACATTTGAGATGCTTTTGAAATATCCTGTGATTGAAAGACTGAAATTGAGCAACTAATATCGAAGTAATTGACTAATTCAAAAATACTGAACCCAAGAATGTAAGCAATAGAAGTGGAAGTAGGCTATTCAGCCACAAGCCTGCTCTGCCATTCATAAGAACATGGCTGATCTAATACTGGTTTCAGCTCCACTTTTTTGCCTGTTCTCCATTATCCCTGAGCCTCTACAGATCAAAAGTCAGTCTATCTTGTCTGTTAATATATTCAATGATTTAGTCTCCACAGCTCTCTGATTTACAACCCTCTGAGAAAAGACATTCCTCATTATTCCCAAATAAAATGGATAACCCTTATTTCTAAAAACTAGATTACCCATTGAAAGAAAGCATCCACTCAGCATACACCTTTTTAAGTAACCTCGTAACCTTGTGTTTAAATAAATTCAGCTCTCATTCTAAACTCCAGAGTATGGGCCCAACCTGTTCAATATTATTCTTCAGCCTACCTGTTCCTTCCAGGAATCAACTTGTGAAAACATTCTGAACTACCACCAATTCAAGTATATCCCAACTAAAATAAGGATACCAAAACTGTACACAGCTTTACACCAAGTATGGTCTCATAGCCCTGCATAGATGTAGCACGATTTTCCCGATTTTACACACCATCCCTTTTGCATTAAAGGCCTGCATTCTTGCCTTAATGATTACCTGCTGTACAGCATGCTTTTTTCTTGTGTTTTCTGTATGAGGACACCCAGATCCCTCTGTATATCAGTATTTTGTAATCTCTCACTTACTCTGCTTTTCTACCTAACAAAGCAGAAATACAGAATAATTTAATAGATCAGCAATTTTTAAAGTAAACACTTTTCAAGAGGCATTTTTGATTGATCTTAAAGTTAGAATGGTATTATGACGGTTTGTGACATTATTAGTAAGCATCAAATACCCAAGTTTTCACTTTTTTTCCCAAATACGTAATCAAGATGTATCTGATTTAGGCAATGTGCTGTTTGTATTTAACTCTGGAGAAGCTGAAGATTTAGAAAATGTCATATTTATATGATACTATTATACTAATAGCTGAGACATTTGAAGTCACTAATTCATTACCTCTTTGGGCAACTACTCTTTGAATCCAACCAGTTTCTTTTGAAAATGTCATATTGTCAGAAGAGCCTTATCTTGAAGAGAAAATGTTGACTGCTTCAACTTCTGTGGAAAAAAACAATGTGGAGTGTCATTAAAGCAGTATTTATGTAAACATTAATAAAGCACTCTAAATATCTCAACTGTGTTGATTATTGAAAAGTAATTTTTGCCATCCAGAGACACGAAGGTTAGTTTCAGGCTCATTCTTATATGTTCATGTACTACTGCATAGAAAATTAAAATGCATTTTAAAGCTACTTAAAGGAGAAGACTCACGGGCATATTGTACTTCTCCAGAGAGTTTAAGAAAGATGAATAACATTGAACAAAACAAGCAAATTTTATTTTTATAGAACATAGAATAGTACAGCACATTACAGGCCCTTTGGCCCACAATGTTGTGCCGACCCTCAAACCGTGCCTCCCATATAACCCTCCACCTTAAATTCCTCCATATACCTATCTAGTAGTCTCTTAAACTTCACTAGTGTGTCTGCCTCCACCACTGACTCAGGCAGTGCATTCCACGCACCAACCACTCTCTGAGTGAAAAACCTTCC
Organism: Hemitrygon akajei; assembly: GCF_048418815.1. Lineage (NCBI taxonomy): Eukaryota > Metazoa > Chordata > Chondrichthyes > Myliobatiformes > Dasyatidae > Hemitrygon > Hemitrygon akajei. The sequence continues at coordinate 164,418,560 of NC_133126.1, forward strand.
TCTAATATCCCCCTTGAACTTCCCTCCCCTTACCTTAAAGCCATGTCCTCTTGTACTGAGCAGTGGTGCCCTGGGGAAAGAGACGCTGGCTGTCCACTCCGTCTATTCCTCTTAATATCTTGTACACCTCTATCATGTCTCCTCTCGTCCTCCTCTCCAAAGAGTAAAGCCCGAGCTCCCTTAATCTCTGATCATAATCCATACTCTCTAAACCAGGCAGCATCCTGGTAAATCTCCTCTGTACCCTTTCCAATGCTTCCACATCCTTCCTATAGTGAGGCGACCAGAACTGGACACAGTACTCGCAAGTGTGGCCTAACTAGAGTTTTATAGAGCTGCATCATCACATCGCGTCTCTTAAACTCTATCCCTCGACTTATGAAAGCTAACACACCATAAGCTTTCTTAACTACCCTGTCTACCTGTGAGGCAACTTCCAGGGATCTGTGGACATGTACCCCCAGATCCCTCTGCTCCTCCACACTACCAAGTATCCTGCCATTTACTTTGTACTCTGCTTTGGAGTTTGTCCTTCCAAAGTGCACCACCTCACACTTCTCCGGGTTGAACTCCATCTGCCACTTCTCAGCCCACTTCTGCATCCTATCAGTGTCTCTCTGCAATCTTTGACAATCCTCTACACTATCTATAACACCACCAACCTTTGTGTCATCTGCAAACTTGCCAACCCACCCTTCTATCCCCACCTCCAGGTCGTTAATAAAAATCACAAAAAGTAGAGGTCCCAGAACAGATCCTTGTGGGACACCACCAGGTCACAACCCTCCAATCTGAATGTACTCCCTCCACCACGATCCTCTGCCTTCTGCAGGCAACCCAATTCTGAATCCACCTGGCCAAACTTCCCTGGATCCCATGCCTTCTGACTTTCTGAATAAGCCTACCGTGTGGAACCTTGTCAAATGCCTTACTAAAATCCATGTAGATCACATCCACTGCACTACCCTCATCTGCTCACCTCCTCAAAGAACTCTATCAGGCTTGTTAGATGCGATCTGCCCTTCACAAAGTCACGCTGACTGTCCCTGATCAGACCATGATTCTCTAAATGCCCATAGATTCTATCTCTAAGAATCTTTTCCAACAGCTTTCCCACCACAGACGTAAGGCTCACTGGTCTATAATTACCCGGACTATCCCTACTACCGTTTTTGAACAAGGGGACAACATTCGCTTCCCTCCAATCCTCCAGTACCATTCCCGTGGACAATGAGGACATAAAGATCCTAGCCAGAGGCTCAGCAATCTCTTCCCTCGCCTCGTGGAGCAGCCTGGGGAATATTCCCTCAGGCCCCGGGGATTTATCCATCCTAATGTATTTTAACAACTCCAACACCACCTCTTCCTTAATATCAACATGCTCCAGAACATCAATCTCACTCTTATTGTCCTGACCGTCATCAAGTTCCCTCTCATTGGCGAATACCGGAGAAGTATTCATTGAGGACCTCACTCACTTCCACAGCCACCGCACATCTTCCCACTTTTATCTCTAATCAGTCCTATCTTCACTCCTGTCATCCTTTTGTTCTTCACATAATTGAAGAATGCCTTGGGGGTTTTCCTTTACCCTACTTGCCAAGGCCTTCTCATGCCCCCTTCTTGCTCTTCTCAGCCCCTTCTTAAGCTCCTTTCTTGCTACCCTATATTCCTCAATAGATCCATCTAATCCTAGCTTCCTAAACCTCATGTATGCGGCCTTCTTCCACCTGACTAGATTCTCCACCTCACTTGTCATCCATGGTTCCTTCACCCCACCATTCTTTATCTTCCTTACCGGGACAAATTTATCCCTAACATCCTGCAAGAGATCCTTAAACATTGACCACATATCCATAGTATATTTCCCTGCAAAAACATCATCCCAATTCACACCCACAAGTTCTAGCCTTATAGCCTCATAATTTGCCCTTCCCCAATTAAAAATTTTCCTGTCCTCTCTGATTCTATCCTTCTCCATGAGAATGCTAAAGGCCAGGGAGCGGTGATCACTGTCCCCCAGATGCTCACCCACTGACAGATCTGTGACCTGACCCAGTTCGTTACCTAATACTAGATCTAGTATGGCATTTCCCCCTAGTCGGCCTGTCAACATACTGTGACAGGAATCTGTCCTGAACACACTTAAACTCTGCCCCATCTAAACCCTTGGAACTAATCAGGTGACAATCAATATTAGGGAAGTTAAAGTCATCCATGATAACAACCCTGTTATTTTTGCACCTTTCCAAAATATGCCTCCCAATCTGCTCCTCGGTATCTCTGCTGCTACCAGGGGGCCTATAGAATACCCCCAGTAGAATAACTGCTCCCTTCCTGTTCCTGACTTCCACCCATACTGACTCAAAAGAGGATCCTGCTACATTACCCACCCTTTCTGCAGCTGTAATAGTATCCCTGACCAGTAATGCCACCCCTCCTCGACTTTCCCCCCTCTCTATCCCTTTTAAAGCACTGAAATCCAGGAATATTGAGAATCCATTCCTGCCCTGGTGCCAGCCAAGTCTCTGTAATGGCCACTACATCATAATTCCATGTATGTATCCAAGCTCTCAGTTCATCACCTTTGTTCCTGATGCTTCTTGCATTGAAGTACACACACTTTAGCCCTTCTACCTTACTACTTTTACACCCTTTATCTCGTTCCTCAAAGCCTCTCTATAATGTTAGATCTGGCTTTACTCCATGCACTTTCACTGCTCTATCGCTTCAGGTCCCATCCTCCTTGCAAATTTGTTTAAACCCTTCCGAAGCATGCTAGCAAACCTACCTGCAAGGATATTGCTCCCCCTCGAGTTCAGGTGCAACCCATCCAATCTGTACAGGTCCCACCTTCCCCAGAAGAGATCCCAATGATCCAAACATCTAAAACCCTGCCCCCTGCACCAACTCCTCAGCCACGCATTCAACTGCCATCTCCTCCAATTCTTACCATCACTATCACGTAGCACTGATAGCAATCCTGAGAACGCCACCCTTTAGGTCCTTTTCTTCAGCCTTCTGCCTAGTTCCCGAAACTCACACTTCAGGACCTCATCCCTCTTCCTGCCTATGTCGTTGGTACCAACATGTTATTGCTACGGCAAAATATTCTTCCACTGCTCATGACAGTAAATTTAAAAGTATTCTCTGACACAATGGAATCAAAAGTACTGAAAGCGTTTAGCAAGTCGGTTAGCATCCATTGAAGAGAACCACAGTTAATCCTTCAAAATGAAGATGCTTTGTTGGAACTAGGAAAGAGATGAAAAAGTAATTTTATGACACAACGTGATGGAGAAAATGGGAAATGTGTAGTAGGCTGGCACATGGTCAAATGAGTTATTCATGCAGTTAGGCGTTGATTTTGCCTCACTGAGGTTGATTTTGTTTTCTTGGGTAACACAAAGAGGTATAATCCCTCTTAACTACCATATTTACCACTCAACCTGATCTTATCCAAAATATTCCATTTCCTGTTTTGCTGAGTTTTTTTTTGCCTGCATTTTCTGTTTTTAAATTTCCGATTTCTATTACTTGCAGTTTATTTTTGCTGGCGTAGTAAAACATTGTTTTCTTGAATAACCCGTTTTAAAAGAGATAATGGAATTAATCTTACTTTACAGTAAAATTACTTAATATTAACTAATGGACTAAATATTGTTGCTGCTTAAAATCCATTAGGAATGGTATGTCAATAACTTGAGACATTTGAATGTTTGATGCTGTATCCCTCTGGTGGACATTTAAGCAATTACAAAGAAATATGAAAACACCAGACGCTGGAAATATTCAGCAGATGAAGACACATCTGTGAGCAGAGAAACAGTTAAATTTCAGAGTGAAGGCACTTTTCTGAAATGGGAAGGAGATAAAACAGAAGCTTTAAAATACATGGAGGTGGAGGAGGGGATATCTCTGATAGGGTTAAACCAGGGTGACCATGAGGATACGTTGTAAACAGGGTTATCTGATCGATGAACGAATGGGAGCAAATGGAGAGTGAGGAAAGAATGTAGGAACTGTGAAATGCAGAATAAGAAGATGTGACTGCCAAATCAGGCTGGGCACATCCTCTGGGGACCTAATTCAGGTGATCCTTAAAGCAGTTACCTAATCTGCATTCTCCTCTAACGTAGAGGAGACTACACTAGTGAATCAGTGCTTCACTTGGAAATGTTGTTTGGGACCTCGGATGATGTGAAGGGAAGAAATGGAAGGACGTGTATGGCACCATCTGCCATTGCAAGGGAAAATGCTGTAAGGCGGAGGGTGGTAGCTGGGAATGGAAGAGTGGACCATGGAGTCACGAAGGGAATGGTCCCCATGAGCTGCTGAAAGAGGAGAAGAGCAAAAAGATGTGCCTGTTTCTCAAGTCTCTGAATAAGGCAAGTTGTGTGGGATAATCTGTTGAGTAACACACCCAGCCTCTTGTCAGGAACACAGACACACAAGAGATTGTACAGCTGCTGGAAATCCAGAACAACCCTAAAAAAATGCTGGAGTTGCTCAGCCAGTCAGACAGCATGTATGGAAAGGCATAAACAGCTAACACTTTGGGCCAAGACCCTTCATCTGGTCCTGTAACGAGTCTACTCCTTTCTCTTCCCTGTCTCCATTGTATTTGCTCTGAGGAAACTTTTCATACAGATGCCTTGAAATCTTTCCATGTTCTCTCCTTTAGTATTGTTAGCAAAGCTGTGATGACATCTCATCAACCTCTCAGCCCTCTGTTGTTATCCTCTGTCCTTCGAGACAAGGATAGAGTTACCTGATGTTGCCCTCTGTATTTTAATGATCATTCTCCTCAATTTCCACCAATGGATATTGCAATATCCATATGCAATATTTTTCCTCCCATCCATCCTTTCTCATTTTTCAAGACCCTTCCCTTTGCTTTTCAGAATGTCAGAGTCGTGGAATCATAGAAAACTACAACACGAAAACAGGTCTTGTGTCCCATCTAGTCTGCTGTCTGGTCTTCTGTCTAGTCCCATGTACATGCACCAGACCATACTGTAACTCTCCATACCTTTCTCATGTTCCTGTCCAAGCTTCTCTTAAATGTTCCAGTTGAACCCACATCTACCACAGTAAAGGGGGCTACTGTAGTGTGGTGGATTGATCTACCTTGCCGATGCCAATGCCTCCTCTTTCTTACCCCTTGAAAAGGATCCCACTCTGGCCCATCAGGTGACTATCTCCTGCACCATCGCTACCCTCGTCATCTCTGGAGATCTCCCATCCACTGCCACCAAACTTATAGCACTGCTCATTTCTACCTCCTACCAAAGATCCACAAACCTGACTACCTGTATCTGAGTTGGCTTATTGCTTCTGCATACTCCTGCCCCATTGATTTTGTGTCTGCATACCTTGATTCAATTTTATACCCCCTGGTTCAGTCCCTTCCTATGTACAGCTGTGACACTTCACATGCTCTCTCTCCATCTCCTCAACAACTTTCAATTCTCTGGCTCTGACCGCCTAATTTTCACCATGGATATCCAGTCCCTAAACAATTCTACCCTCCTCAAGAAGGCCTTAAAGTTCTCCACTTCTTTCTTGACTAAAGGCCCAACCAACTCCGCTCCACTACCACCGTCTTTGGTCTGGCAGAACTGGTCCTCGCGTTCAACAATTTCTCTTTCAGCTCCTCCCACTTTCTCCAAAATCAAGGTGTAGCCATGGGCACCTGCATGGGTCCCAGCTATGCCTGTCATTTTGTTAACTACATAGAACTGTCCATGTTCCAAGCCTTTCCTTGTAATGCCTCCAACTTTCCAGCACTTCATCGGTGCTGCTTCATGCATCCATGTTGAGCTCGTCAATTTCATCAAGTTTGCCTCCAACTTGCACCCTGCCCTAGAATTTACTTGCTCTATTTCTAACACCTCTCTCTCCTTTTTCAAAGCTCTCTGTCTCCATCTCTGGAGACAAACTCTCTACCGACATTTTTTATAAACCTATCCTGACTGTACCTCTTCCCACCCTGCCTCCTGTAAAAATGCTATTCCTTTTTCTCAGTCCTTCATCTCCTCTGAATGAGCTAATTCTTTCCTGGACACCTGCCCATTCACTCCTCCCTCACCTCCATTTAGTACTTCCAGGTGAGGCAACACTTCACCTGTGAATCTGTTTCAGGTGCTCCCGATGTGGCTTCATCTACAAAGGTTAGACCCGACATAAACTGGAGGACACTTCGTCGAGATCTCCACTCCATCTTCTATCCTGGTGGCCAACCATTTTACTTTCTATCCCCATTCCTGTTCCATCATGTTGGTCCATGCCGTCTCTTTTGCCACACTGTGGCCACTCTCAGGGTGGAGGAGCAACACCTCACATTCTTTCTAGGTAGCCTCCAACCTGCTAGTGTGGACATTAATTTCTCCATCCAGTATATTTGATTTTCTGTTCCCCTCCTTCTTCCCTCTTCCTCAACTCATCACTCTGGCCTCTTATCTCTTCTCACCGGCCTATCATCTCCCCTTGTGCCATTCCTTCTTCCCTTTCTCCCAAGGTCCACTCTCCTCTCCTATCAGATTCCTTCTTCTCCAGCCCTTTTGCCTTTCCCACCCATTTGTCTTCACCTATTACTTCTTGCTTACCCTCCTCCCCCTCCCTCATCTTTTTATTCTGCAATCATCCCTTTTCATTTCCAGTCCTGATGAAGGATCTCTGCCCAAAACGTCATTTCCACACGTATTGTCTGACCTGCCAAGTTCCTCCAATATTTTGTGTTCCACTGGCAATTTGTTCCTCACTTACGCCACTCTCTGAGTGAAGAAGTTGCCCATCAGATACCCCTTAACTGTTTCACCTTTTGACAGGGTTCAAAGGAGGTTCGCGAAAATGATTCCAGCATTGAATGGCTCAGCATATGAAGAGTTTAGAAACATAGAAAACCTACAGCACAATACAGGTCCTTCGACCCACAAAGTTGTGCCAAACATGTCCTTACCTTATAAATTACTAGGCTTACCCACAGCCCTCTATTTTTCTAAGCTCCATATACCTATCCAAAAGTCTCTTAAAAGACCCTATCGTATCCGACTCCACCACCGTTGCCGGCAGTCCATTCCACGCACTCACCACTCTCCGAGTGAAAAAACTTACCCCTGATATCTCCTCTGTGCCTACTCCCCGGCACCTCAAACCTGTGTCCTCTTGTGGCAACCATTTCAGCCCTGGGAAAAAGCCTCTGACTATCCACATGGTCAGTGCCTCTCATCATCTTGTACACCTCTATCAGGTCACCTCTCATCCTTCGTTGCTCCAAGGAGAAAAGGCCGAGTTCGCTCAACCTATTCTCATAAGGCATGCTCTCCAATCCAGGCAACATCCTTGTAAATCTCCTCTGCACCCTTTCTATGGCTTCCACATCCTTCCTGTAGTGAGGCGACCAGAACTGAGCACAGTACTCCAAGTGGGTCTGACCAGGGTCCTATATAGCTGTAACAGTTTGATGGCTCTGGGCCTGTATTCACTTGATTTCAGTGTGTCAGAAGCTGTGGACTGCTATATAGTGTGCTTTACAGGAACATCTCTCAACAATAAACATCTAACTAACTTCAAAGCATGCAGACTACCTTAGCAGTGGCCTTTAACTTTTTGGGACGATTAACCACAATTGAGGCTAAGCACAGTAACCTAAAAGATTAATGAGGAGCAACGTACTGTACGAGAGAAAATCAGCAGAGGCTGGAAATCCAAGCTGTTGTGTCTGTGCACAACTACATGTTGATGAAATAAAAGTGGGAGCCGGCTTTAACTGGTGTATTCACATTGCAGCCAGAGAGGGAGAGGGAACAATCCGCATGTGTAGACAACAGCGCCTGGGCTGACAACAGATCAATACATAGTGCACATTGCTCTAAAAGAAATGGATCCATACATTACACTTCCTCCCTCTATAGATTAACGCAACATATAACTGTATAGGTAATAAAACATTCAATTTCCCTTTCATAAACCCATATTGCAAGTAAACATGGTTTCACAATAACAGTCCATAACTAACCTCACAGTTATAAAGGTTCAGTCTTTTGGGTGGCGCTGTTTCTTTCAGGATGGTGCCCCTGGACCTGTGGAGTGGCATCAGGTCTAAGACAGTGGTCTCGGTTTCTTGCATTACATTGTTGTCAGTGACATGATCATCACTGAGAGGTGAATCCAGTGACTGTAATGTGCCCATCTTGTTGGATGCAGTCAACTCAGCATCCACTGTGTACATCACTGGTCCAGTTTCTGTTGCTATCCTACTGGGTGTCCATTTGTTTTCTCAGAAATCACACGCTAGGACTTCCTGTTCAATCTTGAATCTCCTTGCTGCTTCACTTGGCAACTGGCTGAACTGTTTCTTCCGCACTTCCCCCTGGAGGTCTGGTTTCAGGAGGTCTATGTGAGATCTCAGATTCCTGCTCATGAACAGCATTGCAGGTGTTTGATTTGCTGTTGCATAAACAGAGTTCCAATACCCAAAGAGGAAGTTGTCCACCTTATGCTGTAGAGAAATGTCCTCCTTGTCTTTCACTTTAATGGACTTGTTCAATGTTTGGATAAACCTTTCAGCCAACCCATTCATTGCTGGGTGGTGAGCTGACTTGAAATGTCTGATGCCATTTTTCTTCATGAACAGTCGGAGGTCTTCTGACATGTAATGTGGTCTGTTGTCACTCATAATTTGTTCTGGTAAGCTGTTTCTGGTGACGATAGTCCTCAGAGTGGACACAATCTTTGCTGAGATGGTTGACTTCTTTGGTATAACCCCCGGCCACTTCGAATGAGCATCCACGGCAATCAGAAACATGGAGTCCATGAATAGTCCAGAAAAGTCTCAAGATGAAGCAGACTTCAATCTATTCATCTATTCCTGACAACCACACATAGCTCTGGAAAAGACTCTTCATCTTGACTGTCCTTCATGCAGATTCTCTAACGCTCTGGTGCACAGTTTAGAGGAAACCACAACATGAGATCCATGCATCAGTGGTCTTTGACATATTGAGAGTTGGTCTTGTCTTGCTGAGAACTCTGGAAACATAGGGTTATCATGAGCTGGCCATCCTTGCTTGGTGATTTCATAGACTTTTGACAGTGTCAGGTCACCTCTTGTTTCCATTTGTATTTTGGAATTTGTTACCAGCAACTGATCCGCCTTTGAGGTGTGGAACACTTCTGTTGGGTCACAGTATAAAGACTTCGTTTTCTTAAGTTACCAATAGTGGAAGATGCGTCAAGCCATCACTGTTGCTGTGTTGTTTGGTAATTTTGAAGTCTATGTCATAAGAGTGGGTTCCTAGGAAAAGTGCCCAATGTTGTAACTGGGTAGCAGTCATCACTGGAATTCCCTTTCTGGGATTCAAAATGGACACAAGGGACTGGTGATCTGTTATTAGCATAAACTTTTGTCTGTAGAGGTAATTTACTCCCCATACTAGACTAAGGGCCTCTCGGTCAATCTGTGCATAGTTGCATTTCGTGCTTGTCAGTGATCTTGAAGCAAACACAATTGGGCATTTGGATCCATCTTTCATAGTGTGTGACAAAATGGTTCCAATACCATAAGGGGATGCACCTGTCTGATGGGCAAGGTTGGGTGAGCAGTTCATCAGATGTTATTAGTTTCTTTGTTTCTTTGAATGCTTTTTCACATCCTTCTGACCATTCCCGCTTTGCACCTGTCTGTAACAGTGTGTTCAATGGATGCAGAACCTTAGAAATGTTTGGGAGAAACTTGTGATTATAGTTTACAAGGCCCAAGTAAGACGTGAGTTGTGACACATTTTCCAGTTTGGGTGCCTGTAGCACTGCTTCAGTCTTCTCTTGTGACTTATGTAGCCCTGCTTGTGAATGACATGTCCACAGTATGATATTTCATTTATGAAAATTCATGTTTCTCTCTCTTTGTGCGCAGACCGTACTCACTCAGCCTGTTACGCACTTTACCAAGCTTTGGGAGGTGATCTTCATCATTCTTGCCAGCATAATGGTGTCATCAAGGTAACATTGTGTTCCTGGGCTATTTTGGAGCACTTCATCCATTACTCCAGATTGCTGGAGCTGATGCGATGCCAAAGACAAGACGATTATACTGGAACAGTCCCTTGTGAGTGTTGATTGTGAGAAATTTCCTGCTTGACTCATCAATCTCCACTTGCAGATAGGCTTGTGATGAGTCCGCCTTTGAAAACATCTCCCTGCCTGCCAAAGATGCAAAAATGTCTATTATTCATGGCAGGGGATACTGCACAGTGCACAGAACAGGTTGATGCTCACTTTGAATTTCCCACATATGCAAATAGTTCTGGCTTTCCTTTTCTTAATTACTGGGACAATGGGCATGGCCTAATTGCTCCACTCAACCCTGGAGAGAATTCCAAATGATGCCTAGCTCTGCAGTTGAGCATCCACTTTAGGACATAGTGCGTAAGGCACTGGATGTGCTTTATGGAATCTCGGTGATGCTGCTTCATCCAGTTCTGACCTTCATGCCTTTGAGTTTACCGATCCCCTTCTCAAACACTTTCTCATTAACATTAGGCACCTGTGACAGTCTCTGGTTAGTGCTTCCATTTGGGCTGTCCTTGCCTGTTGATGTCACATTGAGAGCTTTGATTGAGTGCCAGTCTAGTTGGATTTTTCTTAACCATTCATGTCTTAAAAGTTCTGGTCATATTGATAACATCTTTGGCTTTTTGCACCATTCAGGGACATTTTATGCATTTCACATTCTAACCTCCTTTTCTGTAGCTCTGCTGCATCCTTTGCTGCAGTCTCTAATGATATTGCAATGGTCAATGCCTGTTCTAAGGTTAGGTCTCTTTCAGGCAGTCGCCTTGTTTGGGTGCCTTAACTCTGCATGCCACATACAAGCCTGTCCCTTAATGCATCAGAAAGTCCGTCTCTAAAGTCACAGTACCGGGAACGTTTGTGCATTTCTGCAGTGTATTCAGAAATGCTTTCATCTTTTGACTGGTTCCTTTTGTTTTTTTTTTGTAATTTATTTTTTTATTGAAGTTCATCATCAAACAAACATTTCCATAAGATGTATTTCAGACTTTGTACATATATTTCATATAATCATATATATCACAAATCTCCATAAAGTATTTATCTGAGGTATACACTTATAGAAAAGAGTGGAAAGAAAAAACAAGCAAAAGGAAAGAACTATGTACAAGTAGGGAGTGATCTTTTTTTTTACAACAGATTCATTAATTTGTGAGAATAAAATCAGGCCTATGAGGCATTATGTAGTTAAATCATTTTTCCCAGTATGAATCAAATTGTTCCAGCTTATGGTTAACAGATGCTGTTATCTTCTCCAATTTGTAAATGACCATTGTAATTTCGATCCATGTATTTAAAGTTGGGCTCTCCTGTGATAACCATATCCTAGTAAGAGTCTTTTTACCAGCCACCAACAGTATATTCATTAAATATTTATCTCTTTTCAACCATTCTTGAGGTATATATCCAAAATATATGGTCTTACTCTCTAAGGGTATTTCACATTTAAAGATGTCTTGTAGGGCATTGTGTATCCCCCTCCAAAAGTTTTTGATAACAGGGCAGTCCCAAAAAATATGATACTTCCTTAGAAGGTTGGCGTCATTCAATGTCTGCAGTGAGATGCTGAAGATGTTCTATAGGTCAGTTGTTGAGAGCGCCCTCTTCTTTGTGGTGGCGTGTTGGGGAGGAAGCATTAAGAAGAAGGACGCCTCACGTCTTAATAAGCTGATAAGGAAGGCGGGCTCTGTCGTGGGCAAAGTACTGGAGAGTTTAACATCGGTAGCTGAGCGAAGGGCGCTGAGTAGGCTACGGTCAATTATGGAAAACCCTGAACATCCTCTACATAGCACCATCCAGAGACAGAGAAGCAGTTTCAGCGACAGGTTACTGTCGATGCAATGCTCCTCAGACAGGATGAAGAGGTCAATACTCCCCAATGCCATTAGGCTTTACAATTCAACTGCCAGGACTTAAGAACTTTTTTTAAAGCTATTATTAATGCTTTTTGAGTTAGTGATTTAGATGCATATCATATTATTACTGAGTTAAGAATTGTATGTAATGAGTTTTTGCTACAACAAGTGTATGGGACATTGGAAAAAATGTTGAATTTCCCCATGGGGATGAATAAAGTATCTATCTATCTATCTATCTATCTATCTATCTAATTTTTCATTTTGATTTCCACAATTTCTCCATCAAACAGGGAGGTTACTATCATAATGGGATTTCTAAGAGGGTGTAATAAAATATCTTACCAAGTTTTTCCATCCAAATTCCCTCCATTTCTGTGAACTGGTACACTTCCATTGATATCTCCATATTGTTGTCCATTCTTCCTCAGATATAATCATCCCTCCTTCCTTCTCCCATTTTGTTTTAATGTATGAAGTTGAATGTGTTTCTCCCATTGCTGCTACCTGGGGACACTGAGTTCTATCTGACTGGGAATCTGTACCTGAGCTCACAGACCCCGCTGGGGTGGTGATCAAACCCGGACCTGGTTCTCCCATTGCTGCTACCTGGGGACCCTGAGTTCTATCTGCTCACATTACACACATACACATATATGCACACATATATATATTCTCATTTTGGTGGGGAAAAAGGAGTAAGTGAGCGAATAAAGAATAACAACTAAGTAATATAAAATCCACATTATAGTAAGTATTTCTTGAGATAGGTATATCACCGTGTACTTTTGCTTCTGTTTAGCTTCTCAACATTTTTAAAGTTAGCCAAACCTTATGGCTCTTCTGAAGGGGGTGAAGACTGTCTTTGGGAAACTCCCGGTCTCTTCCTGATATATTTCTCTCGGCCTCCTCCCGTCTCCTGCCTTCTCGATTCTCGCACTATTTCCCAAGCGGAGCGGGATAATTCCTCAGCCAGGCTTTCCCTCGTTTTGGTGATGCTGACTGGCAACCCTCTGGCCTTCATGTCTGTAGTCCCCTCTCCCACTGTCTGGTACAACTGCGTCCCGTTGTCATAAAACACTCGAAATTTAGCAGGGTACAGAGTTTGAAATCTAATCTTATTTTGCTTTAGTACTCGCTTTACTTCAGAGTTTTCTTTATGTTTCTGGAGGACCGCGGGGGGGGGGGGGGGGTAATCTTGGTCAAAATATATTAATTTATCCTCTAAAAACACTCTCTTCTTACCCCAGGCCCTTCGTAGAATCTCCGCCTTGGTGCTGTACCGAAGGAATTTAATTATTATTGAGCGTGGCTTTCTATCCCGGGTAGGTTTCCGGATGAGCGCATGGTGGGCTCTTTCGACTTCCAGTTCCATAGCCGGGAGAAGATCCAGCGCGTCCCGCAGTAACTGTCCGACAAACTCCGTCATAGACGAGCCCTCCGCTCCTTCGGGAACATTGTAGATTCTGATATTTTTCCGCCGTGATCTTCCCTCCAGGTCAAGCAGTTTACCTTCTTGGTGATGTAATATTTTTATTGACTTACTCAGTATCCGTTCCACGTTTTGAACGCGATCTTCCACCTTCTCAATTCGAGTCTCTGCCACCGCTATTTTTTGATTAACGCTGGTGAGCTCTGACTTAATATCACGGAGCTGCTGCTCTATTTCTTTCCGGAACTCCCTTATCTCTTTCAGGATTTCAAGCATATTTGCAGCTTCGCCTGAACAAGGCCTGGCTAGCACGCGGTCGGGTAGGAGAGCCGCTCGCTGCACTCCTCTCGGCCGCAGGCTCCGCAGTGTCGCTTTTTTTATTTCCATTCTTGCCCCTCTTTCAAGTTCAAATATTTTTTGAAAAATATTATATTTGACGGGTTAACGGGGCTTAATACGTGTTTTTCTGGAGGAGCTAATAACTTAAGCTGCCATTCTTGACAATGACGTCACCGGAACCTGACTGGTTCCTTTTGTAAAATCTAAATCTCTCAGCTATTACTGAGAGCTCAAGCCAGGGCTCAAGTGATTTTGTAAAATTGCAACAATTTCATCGAACTCTTGCTTACTGGCATTTCAGAGGTTGCTAAGTTGTATAAGAGACTGTACGCCCTTGGGCCCATTAAGCTAAGTATTGTAGGTGCTTTTATTTGCTCCTCCAAGTTGGCGTTACAATACAGTTCAACCCTCTCGATGTATGACTCCCAGCCTTCAGTAGCACTATCAAATTTGTCAATTCTCCTGAATGAAGCCCGAGCCACATTATTTCCACTTTGAGTTCAGCATGTCTTTCACTGTTACTCACACGTCCTTCGGCTTTCTCGTGCTGCTTAACTCTCGCTGTTTCGTCCCGTAACTATCGATGCACTTTGTGATATTTTCTGACATTCAGGTTTGTACTCGTCACCAATTTTTTGTGTCTGTGCACAACTACGTGTCGATTAAATAAAAGCACACGGGAGATGGCTTTAACTAGTGTATTAACCTTGCAGTGAGAGAGAGAGAGAGCACAATGTGCATGCGCAAACAACAGATCAATACGTATTGCTAAGGGGGGGGGGTGTGATGGGAGTCATTGCTCTAAAAGAAATAGATCCATGCATCACACAACTAACACACTCAAAATGCTGGAGGAGCTCAGCAAGCCAGGCAGCATCTATGGAAAAGAGTAAACAGTTGACTTTTTGGACCGAGACCAGAAGTCCTGATGAAGAGTCTCGTTCCGAAACGTCAACTCTACTCTTTTCCAAAGATGCTCTGGCTTGGTGCTCCGAAGATGAAATAATTGGTTATTTGGGGAAAGAAATAAATATATATATTAAAGTTATTGCGAACTCCATGGAGCATGTGGGGATCTTCCAATATCCAGGCACTCTTTTTTTTCTTTCTTTCTTTCTTTTTTTTATATAGGGATGTTAAAAAAGAAAAAAAAAGATGCTCTGGCCTGTTGAGTTCCTCCAGCATTTTGAGCAATGTACTGTAACTAAGTTAATCCCTTTCTGCTTCATTCCCTATTAGAAACTGAGATGATTTTAATCGTTCTCCTTTAGCCCTGATCATTAAATAAATAAAAAAGCAGTTCTTTAAAAATGCAAAACTGTTTATTGAATTATTATTTTTGGTTCCCCTTTCTACCTTTGGAAGATTGAATGGAAAACTCAAGGCTCAGATCACATTAACTGCTACATAACTGAACCATAGTGAACAGCCAGTTAGTTACCTGCAGGGAATGCATCAACACATTCCAGTCTTCCACAGAACACAGAATCCTGGTCAGATGCAGTCACATTTAATCTCTTGTTCCACTCTGGGCTCACCATTAAATCCAGGGGCATTCCATAAATTATTGAGGAAGGGGCTGGATATGCTTCATATCAGACCCATGAACTTTGACCCTGCCATTGTTGGCCCATCTAGCCCAGCTCCATCCATATAAAGGGGCCTCTGACCTTCATTAAGAAGATAAATGATGGTAAGTGGTTTGGTTTTTTACTTTATGTCAATTGATAGTTTTTAAAAGTTAATTTATTAATTAAATATTTTAAGTGACTTCATTGTTTTTAAACTTATAATTTACGTTTTGTGAATATTTACATTTTATTCAAGTGCCCCATGATCAAAGACATTTGGAAACATTGAAAAAGCCGGCAAACTATGGCATATTGGCCTGATTTGGAATTCCTTTCCTAATGAAACACATTTCCTCCTTTGAAACTGAAAATGTTCTGTAGGTCAACAAGAATGGCTGCAGAGTTTGCAGCTAAATTCCAGAGCTCAAATAAAAAAAAGGCTGTCCAGTAATGAAGTGGGTAAAAAAAGTAATAAAATTGTCCCTCAGACTTCATAGCTCATGGGAAAGATTGAACAGGGAAATTCCAGAATCTGTTAGCTACATCCAGCAGTGATTATTTACATGCACTAAGGCAGGGGTGTCAAACTCATTTTAGGTCACGGGCCGGATTGAGCAAAATGCAGCTTCATGCGGGCCGGATCAGTCGGACGCGTGCGAACGCAGCTTTCGTTGCCTCCATTTTTTCAGCCTGCTCTCATGTGTCTCAGTCTCTGCTATAACTACAAAGTGTTTCACTTTACAAATTCCGTTTCTTATGAAGAAGACTGCGGAGCAAGACTGCCGAATAAACACTAAAAACCCTGAAAACCTGGTACCTGAATAAACTCAGCATTAGCCATATCATACGCCATAGGCGCTTCGATTACTGGGGCCAGCTTTAATAGTAATTAGATATTATCTCGCGGGCCAAAGGTAATTCCACCGCGGGCCGGATTTGGCCCGCGGGCCTTGAATTTGACATATATGCACTGAGGCAATCAACAGGGGTTTCTGAAAGATTCTGCCCCAACCATAAAATCTAAGTCATGTTCTCTGAATTGTTACAAAGTTAGCATGCTTTATATTTACCTCTTTGCCTCTTTTGAGATGGTCAGTCACTGTATCTTCTCTTTGTCTCCCTCCAGTAACTACTTTGGTTAAGATTTGGTTTCCTTCTTGCTCCCAAACCTCTGGGATCTTCTCCCTTAGACCACATGTTTGAGTCATCTAATGGATGCCTTGTGACATCATCCACGGTCTCTAATACATCCCAAAGCATCACAGCTGTAATCTCCTTTTGGTTTATATTTTACTATCTGAATTGGAATCAGAATCAGGTTTATTATCACTGACAGATGCTGTGAAATCCATTTTCCCTTTCCCCCCACTGTTCTCATTTAAAGAGATTTTCATTGAAAAGATACCATTATTTTTACTTATCGTTTTCACCATCAGTACACCTTTCACGTGCACATTATTTCTTCTCACCGTCTAGCTTTTCCTCTTCAATGTACGTCGTGCTCTCTCCCTCCCTCCTTATCCTGCTTTCCCTGCTCTCTTCATGGTGGTCAACTTCGACTCTACAGTTGTGTCCTGAACTTCCATTCTTTTCCTTCCACTCTCATTCCCTTTTCGTTTACTTGTACCCCTTGTCACCCCTTGGCATTTATTTACACCAGCCTACTTCTACCCTGGCTAATTCACCACCCTGAACACTCACTCCCCTTCTTGCCTTGCCATCAGCATTGATATCCCTGGATTACCAGCTCTGTATATTGGATACAAAATCCAAAGGAAAAAATTTAAAATGATGGAAATAAATGAACAAAAATTTTCACTAACAGTCAGCAGATCAGGCGGCATTAGCAGAGACAGAAAGAAAGCTGACATTTCAGGTTGATGAATTTTCATTAAAATTTTATGACAAAATGGCATCCAGCTGAAACATACTGTCTGTCTTTCTCTTCACGCTGGCTGAGGATTTCTAGCATTTCTGTATATTGTTCGTGGGTTCAGATACATTTCCATTGTCTGCCCCAGAATCAAACTATGCTGGATTGGAACTGAAATGATAGACAATAGACAATAGACAATAGGTGCAGAAGTAGACCATTCGGCCCTTCGAGCCTGCACCGCCATTTTGAGATCATGGCTGATCAATTACTATCAATACCCGGTTCCTGCCTTGTCCCCATATCCCTTGATTCCCCTATCCATAAGATACCTATCTAGCTCCTTCTTGAAAGCATCCAGAGAATTGGCCTCCACTACCTTCCGAGGCAGTGCATTCCAGACCCCCACAACTCTCTGGGAGAAGAAGTTTTTCCTTAACTCTGTCCTAAATGACCTACCCCTTATTCTCAAACCATGCCCTCTGGTACTGGACTCTCCCAGCATCTGGAACATATTTCCTGCCTCTATCTTGTCCAATCCCTTAATAATCTTATATGTTTCAATCAGATCCCCTCTCAATCTCCTTAATTCCAGCGTGTACAAGCCCAGTCTCTCTAACCTCTCTGCGTAAGACAGTCCAGACATCCCAGGAATTAACCTCGCGAATCTACGCTGCACTTCCTCTACAGCCAGGATGTCCTTCCTTAAGCCTGGAGACCAAAACTGTACACAATACTCCAGGTGTGGTCTCACCAGGGCTCTGTACAAATGCAAGAGGATTTCCTTGCTCTTGTACTCAATTCCCTTTGTAATAAAGGCCAACATTCCATTAGCCTTCTTCACTGCCTGCTGCACTTGCTCATTCACCTTCAGTGACTGATGAACAAGGACTCCGAGATCTCTTTGTATTTCTCCCTTACCCAACTCTACACCGTTCAGATAATAATCTGCCTTCCTGTTCTTAAAAATTCAAAAAAGTTGAATTTCCCCATGGGGATGAATAAAGTATCTATCTATCTATCTATCTATCTTACTCCCAAAGTGGATAACCTCACACTTATTCACATTAAACGCCATCTGCCAAGTATCTGCCCACTCACCCAGCCTATCCAAGTCACCCTGAATTCTCCTAACATCCTCATCACATGTCACACTGCCACCCAACTTAGTATCATCAGCAAATTTGCTGATGTTATTTTCTGTGCCTTCATCCAAATCGTTAATGTAAATGGTAAACAGCTGTGGTCCCAATACCGAGCCCTGTGGCACCCCACTAGTCACCACCTGCCATTCCAAGAAACACCCATTCACTGCTACCCTTTGCTTTCTATCTGCCAACCAGTTTTCTATCCATGTCAATGCCTTCCCCCCGATGCCCTGAGCTTTGATTTTACCCACCGATCTGCTATGTGGGACCTTATCAAATGCCTTCTGAAAATCGAGGTACACTACATCCACTGGATCTCCCCCGTCTAACTTCCTGGTTACATCCTCGAAAAACTCCAACAGATTAGTCAAGCATGATTTACCCTTGGTAAATCCATGCTGGCTCGGCCCAATCCTATCATTGCTATCTAGATATGCCACTATTTCATCCTTAATAATGGACTCTAGCATCTTTCCCACCACCGATGTCAGGCTGACAGGTCGATAGTTCTCTGTTTTCTCCCTCCCTCCTTTCTTAAAAAAATGGGATAACATTAGCCATTCTCCAATCCTCAGGAACTGATCCTGAATCTAAGGAACATTGGAAAATGATTACCAATGCATCCGCAATTTCCAGGGCCACCTCCTTTAGTACCCTAGGGTGCAGACCATCTGGACCTGGGGATTTGTCAGCCTTCAGTCCCATCAGTCTACTCATCACCGTTTCCTTCCTAATGTCAATCTGTTTCATTTCCTCTGTTACCCTATGTCCTTGGCCCATCCATACATCTGGGAGATTGCTTGTGTCTTCCTTAGTGAAGAGAGATCTAAAGTACTCATTAAATTCTTCTGCCATTTCTCTGTTTCCCATAACAATTTCACCCAATTCATTCTTCAAGGGCCCGACATTGTTCTTAACTATCTTCTTTCTCTTCACATACCTAAAAAAGCTTTTGCTATCTTCCTTTATATTCCTGGCTAGCTTGCGTTCTTACCTCATTTTTTCTCCCCGTATTGTCTTTTTAGTTAAGTTCTGTTGTTCCTTAAAAACTTCCCAATCACCTGTCCTCCCACTCACCTTAGCTCTGTCATATTTCCTTTTTTTTAATGCTATGCAATCTCTGACTTCTTTTGTCAACCACCGTGGCCCCTTTCCCCCCTTTGAATCCTTCCTTCTCTGGGGGATGAACTGATTTTGCACCTTGTGCATTATTCCCAAGAATACCTGCCATTGCTGTTCCACTGTCTTTTCTGCTAGGCTATCCGTCCAGTCAACTTTGGCCAGCTCCTCCCTCATGGCTCCATAGTTTCCCCTGTTCATCTGCAACACTAACACCTCCGATCTGTCCTTATCCTTCTCAAATTGCAGATAAACACTTATCATATTGTGATCACTACCTCCTAATGGCTCCTTTACTGCGAGATCGCTTATCAAATCCTGTTCATTACACAACACTAAATCCAGAATAGCCTTGTCCCTGGTCAGCTCTCGTACAAGCTGTTCCAAGAATGCATCCCGTAGGCACTCTACAAACTCCCTATCCTGTGGTCCAGCACCAACCTGATTCTCCCAGTTCACCTGCATGTTGAAATCCCCCATAACTACTGCGACATTACCTTTGCCACATGCCAATGTTAACTCCCTATTCAACCTGCACCCAATTTCCATGCTACTGTTTGGTGGCCTGTAGACAACACCCATTTGGGTCCTTTTGCCTTTACTGTTCCTCAGTTCCATCCACACAGACTCTATTTCTCCTGACCCTATGTCCCCCCTTGCAAAGGACTGAATCTCATTCCTCACTAACAGGGCCACCCCACCCCCTGTGCCCACATTTCTGTCCCTACGATAGCACGTATACCCTTATACATTCATTTCCCAGGTCTGATCTCCCTGCAGCCGTATCTCCGTTATCCCAACAACATCATAGTTACCCATTTGCACCTGGGCTTCAAACTCATCCGCCTTATTTCTGACACTTCGTGCATTCAGATATAGAATTTTTAACCCATTTCTCCTCTCTCTGTTTGAATCGCTGCCTATTGTGCTTAACCCAGCTCCCCAAACTCCCATCGGGCTATACGCCCCTAGAATTTTGTTGTCCTTCCTAAATTTACTTATTCTTTCAACACATTTAACTCCACGTTCTGTCAGACCATCCCTCTGTACGTGAGTCCTCCTTATCACTTGTTCCACCCCACCTTCCTCTACTACACACTTAATATTCTGGAACCGTGTATTTATGCTTAAAAACCCAAATCAGTATGGAAATGTGTCTAATATTCATTTAAGATGGTTATTCAGCATATGTTATTTGCAAAAGCATGGAGAACAAATTGCAGGCTGTAATGGAATAATTGCCCAAATTAATCTGCATGGAATTAATTTATGAGTGTACTACCTATTTATGAATGTATTTCTGACATTTCACAAACCAAACTTTGAAGTAACCTATTTCCTTTTAAGTGCCTACCATTTTTTAAAAAGGTGGTTTAAAAATTTGAATATGGAATTAAGAACAACTGCATTAAAATCAATTTAATCAAATTTATTCTGCTACATGGTTATCACAACATTGATCTTTGAGAAATCAGTTTAGGAAGGTGATTTCAATATATATTATTATTATTTGCATATTATAAATCAGTAACACTAATTGCTGTGAAAAGCAAAATATATTGCAGATTCACTAAATCTGTAACTTGGATGAACACTGAATATAGTATTATGTATTATAAAAAGATCTGTTCTGGCTTCAACTAGAGGAGTCTTTCTATGAATACTTCTGCGGGTAGATGAGCTCCCTGTACTGACAGATACTAACTTGTTATATTTCAAACAAAACAGCTTGACCAGTTTGTTTACAGAATGGGGGAGCTTTAGTGGGATACAATGCCAATAGGTGAAACCTTCAATTCAAAAGAAAGTAATGGATTTCACTTGACTAAACAATTGATAAGTAGTGACCATGGATTTAAGTTACTAGGCAGAAGGATTAGAGAGCAGTTGAGGTAAACAATCACCCAAAGAATAATGGGCGTCTGGAACCCTCTGCCTGAAAGAGTGGTGGTGACAGAAGTGGCAGCAAAATGCTGTACATTGAATTTGTACCTGGATGAGCATTTGAAAGGCTACAGACTGAGAGTTAAATAATGTAAACACAACAGACCTCCATCACTTCAGGACCCCCGGGACATTAGCGCTACTGGACTTGCGGCTTTTCCAGACTATTAGGTATTACTCCATTTAGTACTATAAAACACTTTAACATGTCTTCTGTAAAGCTATTACACAGTTGTTTGATGAATTCTCCAGGGAACTTATGGAGAGTTTATGGAGAATGTGAGACACAGGCTCTGGTCAATGTAAGGGGGGCACAGGAAACAGGGCCTTGATATGTTTGAAAGGAATGCAGGGAAAGGCGCGATGTGAGTTTAAAGGGAGCGGTGGCAACCGGGCCCTGCTGTTTTTAAAGGGAACAGGAAATAAGTTACTGATATGTTTACAGAGACCATGGGGAACAGGGCTCTGGTGAGCTTAGAGAGAGTGCAAAATGGAGCACAGGTACGCTTAAAGAGCACACGACTTGGGGCCCTTCCTATGGAGTTCTAAAGAGAGTTCTGGAAATGGGTGTTGGTGAGCCTGATGCTAATCTATGGTCAGTTCCAAAAATCAGGTAGTGTTTTACTATGGCTCTATTTTTGACTAGCATAGTTACAACTGGCCCTGTTTCGGCACAGAAAATATCCATGACAATGTCTGTTCTTAGGTGTCCAAAAGTGATTACTGGTTACTTTGTCTGAATGTTGGACTGAGCAGACTGCAGTTGAAATACACCAGTGTACATTTCTTTCAATTTGATATTAAAAATAAAATTTTAGAATATTACCAAACAAATTTGGACAGTAGAAAAAAAGGCTGCTCTTAATATCACTTTTAACTGTGCAAGCTTCACTTTGCAAAAATTCTTTGATAAAAATGCACTTGAAAAAATTATTCTTGTTAAATGTCTATTTACTTTTTAGCAATACCTGATATTTGTTCAACTTGCTGCATGTTTCATGGCAACTTGTTTCTGATTTCTTCCATCAATTTTACTAATTTCCTCAATGAACTAAGTTATAAGGATTGAATTTGGTTTGTAGTTCGATTCTGTAATGTCACAAGTAAGTCAATTAATGATAATATTGTTAAATATAATCTGATCCATGCAGGGCATCATCACATGGAGAAACAACAGGAGATAACCTTGCTCACAAGGCCACCTGGCAGTTAGATGCCAAAGGAGAATTAGGCACTACCACTGCCCGTCATCTATCTGCCTCAGCCTTTGGTGTAATCACCTCCATGAAACCCCTGTTGATAACACTCTCTGCCTCTTTCTGCTCCTCAGTGAGTCCAACTGCTGTCCAATCAGTCCATGAGGTATGAGTAGAGTGGCAAATGGACACACTTCCTGCAGACAGAATCATCAGGCACACTTGACCATACCTTGCTCTCCCACCTCTCACAGGAGGAGCATACCATTTCACTGACTGCCAGTACTGTCCCCCTTTGGAAGACTTGAGCAAATGGAAAAAAAATCTTACATTGCTGTACCTTGCCATTACTCGCTCTCCGCACCCCCTGGGTGAGGTATAAACTCATATCTCCGGTCTTTCTGTTTAATGCTTTTACCATTTATTTCAACCTTCTTGAATCCAGAAAATGGTGGGGGCTCCGAGAAGCAGTATGCTTTTGCTTCAAGGAGCTGTCCAGTCAATACTTGAATAGTTAGGCACTTTGATACATCCTGGCTAGTGGCAATAGAGAGGTGGCTGTCCAAAACGATGAGGAATGATTTACCTAGCCTTGATGCTACGCTGGACGTGATTTACCCAATGTCTTCCTGCTGGCAGGTCAAAGTACTCGCTGAGATCAGTTGTGAGCTCTCATAATATATAAATCAGAATCCCACCTGGCACATTTCAGGATATAACTGCATATTCATCAGTTTCTATTTGTGACTCGGAAAATGGGAGGTTTTCCTCTGTTTTCCGTTGATCTGAAAGAGGATCGTCATTCCTTTGAACTGCGCAGAAACAATCTGACCTGCTCATAGGTAACCTTGGCTGTTGCTTTTCTATACATACGCCCCAAAAAAACTCTTCCTGTCTGGAACTTACCGGCTGCTATGTTCGATATTCAGGAGGTGAGCTGCTCTGAAATGCCTGTTTTCTCTCACTACCCTTCCTCAACAGGATTCTGTACACTCTGATGATTTTTACCTGAAGTTTCTGCTGGAGAAATCTGTTTCTCTCTACGTCAGTCTCATGACCTCTGTGTGAATGTACAGTCTTTCTTCTCATTTGCTCTTCCTCGCTGCCTCAGAAGACTCAGAATGGTGTTGTAACACAATTACTGTGGTGCCATCTATCACGTAAAGCAACTGTTCCCTTGGGATCACTGGTCCAGACAATGAGATTTTGGAGTATTTTAATGACGGTCACAGGATAGTCAAGGGCATTCTGGATAAAAAATTTCCCACAGTGGATGGCATGCTGAAAAAGATAGCATGCTATAAAATGAACTGAAATTTTCTCTTTCATTCCATGTAATTTTATGTCAGTGGGCTAATTATAAGGTTCTGGGACACGTCCAGCAGGCCACCAGCAATACGTTACACAGAGAAAAAGGCTCAATCTAACTTTAATTGCCTCCTAACTGTCATTGAAAGGTCTCCATAGAGTGAATGTGGAGAGGATGCTTCCAGTAGTTTTCAGTCTAGAGCCAGAGGGCACAGTATCAGAATACTAGGACATCTATTTAGAACAGAGATGAAGAGGAATTTCTTTAGCCAGAGGGTGGAAATCTATGGAATTCATTGCCACAGATGGTTGTGGAGGCCAAGTCATTGGGTATATTTAAAGTGGAGGTTGATAAGTTCTTGATTAGTAAGGGCATCAAAAGTTACAGGGAGAAGGCAGGAGAATGGGGTTGAGAGGGAAAATGCCTCTACCTTAAATACACCCAATGACCTGGCCTCCACAGCCGCCTGTAGCAACAAATTCCACAGGTTCACCACTGTCTGGCTAAAGAAATTCCCCTCATCTCCATTCTAAATGGACATCTTTCTATTCTGAGGCTGTGCCCTCTGGTCCTAGATTCCCCCACCATAGGGAACATCCTCTGCACATCCACTCTATCTGGGCCTTTCAACATTCAAAAGGGTTCATTGAGATCCCGCCTCCATTCCTCTAAATTCCAGAAATTAAACAGCCAAAGGCCCAAAGCATCCCAATGCTGGAACCTCCTCTGAACCCTTTCGAATGTCAGCACATCCTTTCTTAAATAAGAGTCCCAAAATTTCTCACAATACTCCAAGTGAGGCCTCACCAGTGCCTTATAAAGACTCAGCATTACATTCTTGCTTTTATGTTCTAGTTCTCTAGAGATGAATGCTAACATTGCATTTGTCTTCCTCACCATTGATTGACTCAACCTACAAATTCTGCAGGACGACTTCCAAGACCCTTTGCACCTGGATTTTTAAATTTTCTCCCCTTTTAGAAAATAGTCTACACTTTTATGTCTTCTACCAAAGTGCATGACCATACACTTCCTGACACTGTATTTCCATTTGCCAAATCTGAACAAATCTTTCCTCATCACTACCTACCCCACCACCTTATCTTCATATCATCCACAAACTTAGCCACAGAGCTATTAATTCCATCATCCAGATTATTAACATACAACCTAAAAAGAAGCAGTCCCAATGCTGAGCTCTGCAGAACACCATTAGTCACCAGCAGCCAATCAAAAAATGCTCCCTTTATTCTCACTCTTTGCCTTCTGACAATCTAGCCTATACCAGTATCTTGTTATTGCAGCCTCATTGTGGCACCTTGTCAAAGGCCTTCTGAAAATCCAAGTACACAACATCAAGCTATTCTCCTTTGTCTCTCATGCTTGTTATTTCTTCAAAGAATTTTAACAGATTTCTCAAGCAAGATTTCCCCTTTTGGAAACCATGCTGACTTCAGCTTATTTTATCATGTCCCTCCAAGTAACCTGAAACCACATCATTAACAATTAACTCCAACATCTTCCCAACCTCTGAGGTCAGTCTAACTGGCCTATAATTTCCTTTCCTCTGCTTCCCTCCCTTTTAAAAGAGAGGATTGATATTTGTAACTTTCCTATCCTCTGGAACCATTCCAGAATCTAGTGATTCTTAAGAGATCATTACTAATGCCTGTACAATCTCTTCAATTACCTCTTTCAGAACTTACAGGTGTAGTTCATCTTGTCCAGGTGACTTATTTACCTTCAGACCTTTCAGTTTCCCGTGCAGCTTCTCCCTATTAATAGCAACTGCACTCACTTTTGCCCCCTGCCATTCTTGAGTATCTGGCACACTGCGAATGTCTTCCACAGTGAAGACTGATGCAAAATACTTATTCAGTTCATCCTTGCCCCCATTACTACCTCTCCAGCATCATTTTCCAGTGGTCCTATATCTACTCTCACCTCTCTTTTACTCTTTATATATCTAAAAATGCTTTTTGTATCCTCTTTGATATTATTGGTTACCTCATCTTCATATTTCATTTTTTCTCTTTTTTTTTGGAAAATACTAAGTAAATGGAAACTCTGCAATTGCTTTTCTGCCTTCACCCCTACTAGTGTCCATTTCCAATCAACTTTGGCCAGTTCCTCCCTCAAGTCTCTGAGATCACCTTTACTCCACTTCTAATACTGATACATCTAACTTTAGCTTCTCCCTCTCAAATTGTAAGGTGAATTCTATCATATTATGATCACTGACTCTTAAAGGTTACATTACCTTAAGTTCCCTAATCAAAACCGGTTCACTACACACGCCCAATCCAGCATAGCTGATCCCCTAGTGGGCTCAACCACAAGCTGTTCTAAAAAGCCATCTTGTAGGCATTCTACAAATTCTCTGTCTTGTGATCTAGCACCAACCTAATTTTCCCAATCTACCTCCATATTGAAATTCCCCCATGACTTGTAACATTACCCTTTTTCCATGCCTTTTCTCTCTCCCATTGTAATTTAGAACCCATATCCTGGCTACTGTTTGGAGGCCTGTATATAATTCTCATCAGGTTCTTTTTATCCTTGCAGTTTCTTAGCTGTACTCACAAGGATTCTACATCTTCCGATTCTATGACTCTTCTTTCTAAAGATTTGATTTCATTTTTACCAATAAAGCCATGCTGCCTCCTCTGCCTACCTGCCTGTCCTTTTGACACATTGCGCATCTTTGGATGTTAAGCTCCCAACTATAATCTTTTTTGAGCCACAACTCAGTGATGTCCATGACATCATTCCTGCCAATCTCTACTATGCTACGATCATCTACCTTATTCCATATACTGTGTGCACTCAAATATAACATCCTCAGTCCTGGATCTGTCAACCTTTTTGATTTTGTTCCTATTTTATTCTGCAACTCATCCCACAGACAGCGATTTTGCCCTATCACCTGCCCTACATATTACCACTTAACAGTTGACTGACCAGACAGTCTTCCAGAAAGGAAAAAAAATGTTATTGAAATGTGTAAAGACTTTTCACTGCCATTAAGATAAAATGCCACAATATAAGAAAAATTTTGATTGATATGCTTTCTCTCTGGCTCAACCTACTGCATATTACACTTCATAGCTATTATGCCCCCTATTAAAGCACAGACCATGCACTTTGTACCACACTCTGTTCCTAGGTCCAATCATGTTGGCCACAAGGCAAGTATGATATGAACTGTGACTAGATGTACATTTATATCCTGTTCCTGAGCAGTAGAAAATTAATGCTGTGTTGTTATTAATGTTTGTTGTATATGTGGCCTGGTTACACAACAATGCTATTAATAAAAACGCTGAAGACGGGAGCTAAGGTTCATGGTTCTTTACTGGCAGAAACCGAACCCAGCACACACGTACAGATCAATACGCGCCTAATAGCGCATTCAACGATGTGTTACTAAAACATAAAGTAGTTCCTTATTATACTGTAGGCTATACAGTACAATGTATATTTATAAAACAACAATATTTAATATTTAACACATAGATTAATTAAGATACCTCAAAGTGTTAAGATTGTACTGTATATATTTTGGGAAAAAATAGTATTGTGAAAATAAGACATGAATCATGAATGCCAGAACTCTTGTCACAAAATGTCTCACATTCCACACTAGTTTCTGTTTATATGGTTTTTAATGTTCATTATGAATTACTGCTAGTTCAGGCATACAGGCGATGCCAACAAGATAGTGATGTAGAAAACAGATGCAATGTATTGAAAGTCATAAAGACAATTGTGCAGAGCAGGCAATGATAGATCAGCCAGTGAAGGCAGATGCACATGTCTACTACCCGGTGAAGTGATCTGCTGTACCAGTGGTGCTTGGCATAGTTTCTTCAGAAATGTCAGGCATGATTTGCATTGAAGAGTTTGGTGAAAGGAGAGACCAAGAGATGAGTAAATTCATAAGACACTGAACTTACCTTTGAATGTTAATTTTAAAGCTCAACTGATTGTATAACTTCATGTGGAGTCACACACAGCACAGAAACAGGTCCCTTGGCACATCTAGAACTTGTTTAGCTGTTATTCTGACTTGTCCCCTCATTCTGCACCTGGACCAAACTTCTCTTAAATATTGAAATTGAACCCACATCCATCACTTTTGCTGGCAACTCGTTCCACACTCTCCGAGTGAAGAAGCTCCCCCTCAGGTTCTCCATAAATATTTCTCCTTATATCCTTAACCTATGATCTCAAGTTCTAGTCTCACCCAACCTTAGTGGAACAAGCCTGCCTTCATTTACCCTATCTCTACCCTTGTAATTTTGTAGACCTTTAATAAATCTTCAGGAAATAAAACCCTAACCTATTCAACTTTTCCTTCTAACTCAGGTCCCCAAGTCTTGGTAACATCCTAGTAAATTATCTCTGTACTCTTTCAATTGATGTCTTTCCTGTAGGTAGATGACCAAATCTGTACCTCTGTAAATACATGTGAGGCTACCTTAGTGAATATATTAAAGACAAGGTTGGATGGATTTTTGTATAGTAGGGGAATTAAGGGTTATGGGGAAAAGGCAGGTAGGTGGAGGTGAGTCCATGGTCAAATCAGCCATGATCTTATTGAATGGCAGAGCAGGCTCCTATTTCTTGTGTTCTATTTTGCACCTCCTTATCCGCGGATTCCACATGCGTGGATCGGGAAAACCTGGAAGTTCTCTCTCCAGCACTTGTTGCTTGAGCATGTACAGACTATTTTTTCTTGTGATTATTCCCTAAACAATACAGTATAACAATTATGTACATAGTATTTACATTGTATTAGGTATTATAAGTAATCTAGAGATTATTTAAAAGTAGGCAGTCCCTGGGTTATGAAGGAGTTCCGTTCCTGAGTCCGTTTTTAAAACAGATTTGAAGTCGGAACAGGTAAATCCAGTTTATTTAGCGTCAGTTAGTCAAACGTTTGTCTTAGTATATAGTATATATTTTACCTTTCTATGCATACAAAACACTTAAGAAACGTATGTATTTCAATAATCAAACCACTGCGTTGCTTAGTAATAACTGTGGCTTTTATCAGGGCAGGGCCTTTCACATGCTCCATTAAAATTGTTCCAATCGTTGACCGACTGTAGCCTAACGCTTTTCCAATAGCGTTTCACCTTTTGCCGATGGCTTTATTATTTCCACTTTATTTTCAATCGTGATTGTGATTATTTTCGTGAACAGAAACACTGCGGATTCAGAGCTGCGCCGGGTCCTAAAGACCACCGCACTGAGACAGGTTAAATAAAGTCCGGGGTTCCGCCGGGTCCTAAAGTCCACCTCACTGAGACAGGTTAAATAAGGGACTTGAGCATCCGCGTTTTTTGGTATCTGTGGGGGGTCCTGGAACCAATCCCCCATAGATAAGGAGGGCCGACTGTACTCCAAATTATGCCTCACCAACGTCTTATACAACTTCAACATAACTCCTGTACTGTATACTTTGATTTATGGCTAACGTGCTAAAAGCTCTCTTTATGAGCCTGTTTACCTGTGAAGTTATTTTAAAAGAATTATGTACCTGTATTCCCAGATCCTTCTGTTCTACCACACTCCTTAGTGCCCTACTGATCATCGTGTATGCCCTACTCTGGTTTGTCCTCCCAAAGGACAACACCTCACATTTGTCTGCACTAAATTCCATCTGCCATTTTCAACCCATTTTCCAGCTGGTCCAGATCCTGCTGCAAACTTTGATAGCCTCCTTTGCGATCCACTACACTCCCAATCTCAGTGTCATCTACAAATTTGCTGATCCAGTTTACCACATTATCATCCAGATTATTGATATAGATGACAAACTCAGCACTGATCCCTATGACACTTCGCTAGTCACAGGCTGCTTGTCAGAGAGGCGGCCATCTACCACCACTCTCTGGTCTCTCCCATGAAGCAATGTCAAATCCAACTTACTAGCTCATTCTGAATGCCAGGTGACCAACCTGCCACGCGGATCTTTGCCAAAGACCTTGCTAAAATCCATCTAGACAACGCCCAGTGCCTTGACTTCATCAAAAGCTATATGCGAATAATTTAAGTCTCGTGCTGGCTTTACTTCCTTTATATATTGAAGCCATTTAGTGCATATGTTTAGGCTTCATTAGTTTGTATAATGTGGTAGCTGTTGTATCCAGACACTGATGTTTAATTGAAAATTACAGCCTTCGTTGAAAGAATCTCTGTTCATGGTTCTATTGCTGCCTGCTGATGCTTACAGCATTAGCAATACCACAGCAATACAGCTATAATGCTTACAGCAGCACAAAAAAACCCATCAGCATTAGGTGCTCAATCAGTAATTTAAAAATAGATGGTTCAATATCACCTCTGTGATTTGGTAATGAACAGCTCTATTTATGAACCCTTGCAACCCAGCAATTTCCCAAGATTTATGCACATATGCGCAAGGATACTGTTCGTGCTCACCACTTTAATCTGTGTTGCCCCTTTTATTTTTTTCTCTATCACAATGCATTGCTTCATCCTTCTCTGTACCTTGCCTCCACCTATTTGTGCAATCTATAAGCCCACCTACCTTTCCTGCATCCTCCTCACTCCTTCAACTTTTATGGCATTTGCAAATTCTGGAATCTCGCCCACAAAAAAAAACTAATTGTTATATACAACTCTGCATTCTGCACTTGTGATGTTTTTATTAAACAATTCTGTCAATAACTCCTTCCCCCACATTGAAGTGAAAACTTTCTCCACTCCAGAATTAAGATCACATAAACCCTAGTCATGAAATTGAAGCATGCGGGTGATGCCTATATGTGTACCTATTTTGAAACCAAGTGCCAAGTCATAGTTGACTCCTTCATTGGTCAAAAGGATGACACTTACATTACAAATCCAAAAGATAGAGTTGTAGAATCATAGATCGCTACAGAACAGAAACAGGCCCTTTGGCCCAACTGGTCTGTGCTGAACCATTACATGCCTAGCCCCATTGACCTGCACCCACACCACAGCCTTCCATGTCTATCTCATCTATGTAGCTCTTCAAATTTCTCTTGAATGTTGAAATTGACCCTGCATCCAGCATGTGCACTGGCAGCTCATTCCACCCTTCTCCCCTTGTGCTCCCCTTAACCACTTCACCTTTTACCCTTAATGCACCATCAATAACTCACGCTGAGACGTAGGAAGCGAGGTATCGGCTTTTATTGACTGGAAGAATGAACAACACTACATCCTGGGGAATGAGGCAGGGCAACAGGCCTCAGTCGCCTTTATACAGGGGTCTGTGGGAGGAGCCACAGGAGCAGTCAGCAGGGTCTGTGGGAGGAGCCACAGGAGCAGTCCAGACAGGTATATGTAGTTCACCACAACCCTTAATCCCATGAGCTCTAGTTATGGTCTCACCCAACCTCAGTGAAAAAGCCTGCTTTTATTTACCCTATCTATATCCCTCATAACTTTGTATACCTTTATCAAATCAAGTGAAGTCAAGATGGCACCATTGAGCAAAGTGATGAATGGTAATGTCCTGCAGACAGTTCATGAAACTACTTCTCCTTCTCCCTCTAAATATGCTTCTACTACTAAACTGCATGCAGTTGGAGTCAGTAATTTACATATTGATGATGAGTTTTCAGGATGACTAACCAGTCTGGCGCTTCTGTTGTGTGTGAGGTGAATTCTGCAAAGTTGAAAGCAAGGTTGTGAATGGAGTGTGCAGCCTAATGGCGGAGCGCAACCCCATGATTGGCTCCATTACTCACTGATTAAAACAATGAACAAGATTGTAACTGATGAGGACAAGAGCGTAAGATGAGCAGGTGTTCAGCGCCATCTGCCTGTGTTTGGCCGGTCTCACTCACTCTGCTGGAGGAAGGGGTGGGAGTCTTAGGCAAAGTTTACTCAGTGCTTCTCATGGATTGGACTCATTTTTAGAGAACTCTGTGTTTCACGTTATCTGAGTTTCTGGGTTTTTTATTGCTATTTGTGTGATTTTGAGCAGGGCACTTTGACGCGGACGAACTCTGTGGCCTGCAGTCAACAAACAACACAGCGCTAAATTGGACTGAACTAAACTACACTAAACTAAACTGAACTTTGCTAGACTGTTTCAAGGCCTCTGTGGTTTGATGTTTAATATTCGGTGTGTTATTTGCTCGTTTTTGCTGTTTGCATGATTTGTTCTTTTTTTGTTTGTTAGATGTTTGATTTTTATTTTGAATGGGTTCCAGGGTGTTTTTTCATTCTGTGACTGCCTTTGGGGAGATGAATCTTAGGGTTGGATACTGCATGCAAACTTTGATGATAAATACACTTTGAACCATCGAAATCTCCTCTTAATCATTGTATGTTCTAGGGAATAAAGTCTTGACCTGTTCAACCTTTCCCTAAACCTCAGGTCCTCAAGTCCTGGCAACATCTTTGTAAAGTTTCTCTGCACTTTTTCAATCTTATTTACATCTTTCCTGTAGATAGGTGACCAAAACCACATACAATACTTCAAATTAGGCCTCACCAAAGTCTTATACAATTTCAACATAACTTCTCTGCTCCTGTACTCAATACATCAATTTATGAAGCCCAATGTGCCAGAAGCTTTCTTGATGACACTGCCAATCTTTGATGCCATTCTAAAGGAATTATGGATCTGTATTCCCAGATCCGTCTGTTATACCACTCTCCTCAGTGCTCAGCTGCTCATGGTGTAATTCCTATCTTGATTGATCCTCCCAAAGTGCTAATCTCACACTTGTCTGCATTAAATTCCCTTTGCCTTTCTTTCTCAGCCAATTTTTCTTTCTGGTTCAGATACCACCGCAAGCTTTGAAAGTCTTCCTTACTATCCACTATACCCATGCCCCCCCAATTTTGGTGTCATCTACAAATTTGCTGAACCACTTTACTACATTATCATCCAGATCATTGACATAGATGACAAGCACAGCGGCTCATCACTAGTTATAGGCCTCCAGTCAAGGAGGCCACCATCTAAACCACTCATGGGCTTCTTCCACAAAGCCAATGTCTGATCTATTTTATTACCTCATCTTGAATGCCAAGTGACTTAACCTTCTTGACCAACCTTCTTGTCAAATGCCTTGCTAAAGTCCATGTAGGCAACTTCCACTTCCTTGCCTTCATAAAGGTAATCTAACGACCTGTCAATGACACACAACACCACTCTCCACAATTTTGGAAAAATCTTGGAAAACATAGATCTTAGGCGCAACCTCTCAACAAAGGCAGACTGTGATGATGAAATTCACCACAGCCCTCAGCGTATCAACTTAGCATTCAACTGATAGAGAACCGCGAGCAATCCCTCAAACCGGGCACCAAGTTCATGATCTACCAAGCTGCAGTAATTCCTGCATTATGAATAATCCACTATAAGCATCACGGAGAGTTGGAGGCATATCATCAGAGCGCTATGCAAAATCCTCTAAGTTGATCCAATGTCATTGTCGCCAGCCAATCCCATGCCCCCGCATCTAATCAGGATCAGCCAGTTCTGGTGGGCCAGTCACATTATTTGCATGATCAAAGCTAGACTCCAAAACTCCAAACTTCTTTTAGAGATTTCTAGGAGGACAAGGAAAGCATTTTGTGGATAGTCACATTACCTCCTTGAGAAAAGATAATATACTTACTAATATATGGGAATCCATGGCCCCTGAATACTCCAAATGGAAAAAAAAACCTTCAGGAAGATATTAATCATCTTAAGTTTTCATGAGACGAGAAGTTTCTGTCGCAGACAGCCCACCCATTCTCTTCGTGGAGTAACTCCTACCCCAGCAGAGTCTGCAGATCCTGCCCAAAACCCTTCAGTTGCCACAGACCCAGATGGAACATGAGCCAGAGCAAATCATCGTTCAGCACAAAGGACTGTCCAGGAAGAAGGAGAACCTGTGTAGACTTTGATAAACCATCAGCAAGCAATAATTGCTACCAGATGCACTGTTGGTGGGTGAGACTGCAGAAAAGGATTCATGATTCATCATTTTCCAATCCAAAGCTGACAGGTAAGGAACAGCCTTCTCTAATGCAGCATTTGTACTGCAATCTTGTGTTTAAATCAGTAAAGAGAAGAAGAAAAAATTAGTTCACGTGAAGGGTGGTGAATTTTTGGAATTCTCTACAGGACAGTGGGAGCTCAGTCACTGACTTCATTGAACTGATTTCTGGATATTAAAGGAAGTAAGGGAAAATAATGCTGGCTAACAGTTGCATCAAACATATTGTCATTGAGTGATTGTTCTCTTTATGAAACGGTCTGTGAAACAAAAAGCTCAGTGCAGTGTGCTCCCTGCATCCAATTGCAAGTGAATTGTTTGTAGACAATGAGATGTTTAATTAATGCATAATTAATTAGTGTTTTAGAAAAACATTGACCATAATTGGTTCAACATGATTCTACCACTGTAAATGAGTTACTATTTTTTATTGTGTGTGTATATACATATAAAATAGATTTAAAAAAATTTGAAGTAAATAGTAGAAACTAATGGTGACTAACTGGTGATAATGTTTTTAAAGTTACTTGCAAACATTGGATATAACATGGATTAACAGTCAATGGTACATGAGCAAAGGATATGTGGGTGTACTTTTAGCCCTATCATTCCTCACGTCTAACACCTGAGATCTCTCTTTATTCTTAAAGATATGTACTTAAATCAGAATCTCAATCTGTATTTGTGTGGGTTCTTCATTTGCTCAACACGTTTCTCAAACCAGTGGCATTACATCGTGTCTACAAATTATGGCTTGTGGGTTGAACTGTCTAATGTCGATATCACGCTTTAACAAAAGAGAAACGGTAATGTGGGAAGGGGAGAGGAGACGGTTGTACGTTGTATCATTTCACTGAGGTAATGGAAGAACTGAGCTCAAAACTGGAAACAGAAGAAGGAACCCAGAACGTTTTGCTCCCTGAGTCCCATCTGCATCATCATTTTGGGAAGATCACATGTAACCTCGTGCTTCCATCGTACTGACATTCAGTATCCACGGTACAGGTACAATTATTTCCTGTGATACTGATTGTTCTCAGACTGCTAGGATGGGATAGAGTAAAGAAAATAATACCATTAGAAATAAATTAGCATCAACTTACAGTAATTGTTACAAATAAGATTTTATTTGTAGCAATTCAGAGGTGAGATCAGATTTCACTCATTGCCCGCGATGTTCACTCCTCTCTGCAGGGCACCGGAGCCTGTCACTATACCATTGTTTGGTCAGTTTAATCACCAGCCTAGAATGAAAATACAGGGTGTTGGGATTGAGCACAAGAACTGATTTCACTCGCTCTCCGCGATGATCAATCTGCTCTCCATGACTATGAAGACTGCCCCAGCTGCTGTGCTCTGTGTCCATAAGACATAGGAGCAGAATTAGGCCATCTGGCCCATCGAGTTTGCTCCGACATTCAATCATGGCTGATCCTTTTTTTCTTCTCCTCCTCAATCCCAGTTCCCGGCCTTCTCCCCATAACCTTTGATGCCATGTCCAATCAAGAACCTGTCTGCCTTAAGTACGCCCAACGACCTGGCCTCCACGGCTGCATGTGGCAACAAATTCCACAAATTCACCACCCTTTGGCTAAAGAAATCTCTCTACAACTCTGTTTTGAAAGGGCACCCCTCTATCCTGAGGCTGTGCCCTCTTGTCCTAGACTCTCCCACCATGGGAAACATCCTTTCCACATCGACTCTGTCTAGGTTTTTCAGCATTCAAAAGGTTTCAATGAGATTCCCCTCATCCTTCTGAATTCCAGCAAGTACAAACCCAGAGCCATCGTATGGTAACCTTTTCATTCCTGGAATCATCCTTGTGAACCTCCTCTGGACCTCTCCAATGCCAGCACATCTTTTCTAAGATGAGGGGCCCAAACCTGTTCACAATACTTAAGGTGAGGTCTCACCAGTGCCTGATAAAGTTCCAGCATCACATCCCTGCTCTTGTATTCTAGATCTCTTGAAATGAATGCTAACATGGCATTTACCTTCCTCATCACCAGCTCAACCTGCAGGTTACCCTTTAGGGTGTTCTGCACAAGGACTCCCAAGTCCCTTTGCATCTCAGATTTTCGGATTTTCTCCCCATTTAGAAAATAGTCCGCACATTTATTTCTCATGTCATGTCGTCAACTTTTACTGTCATTTCGACCATAACTGCTGGTACAGTGCATAGTAAAAATGAGACAATGTTTTTCAGGACCATGGTGTTACATGACACAGTACAAAAAACTAGACTGAACTACGTAAAAAAAAAAAACACAGAGAAAGCTACACTACACTACAGACCTACACTGGACTGCTTAAAGTGCACAAAAACAGTGCAGGCATTACAATAAATAATAAACAGGACAGTAGGGCAAGGTGTCAGTCCAGGCTTCGGGTATTGAGGGGTCTGATAGCTTGGGGTAAGAAACTGTTACACAGTCTGGTCATGAGAGCCCAAATGCTTTGGAGCCTTTTCCCAGACGGCAGGAAGGAGAAGAGATTGTATGAGGGGTGCATGGGGTCCTTCATAATGCTGTTTGCTTTGCAGATGCAGCGTGTAGTATAAATGTCCGTGATGGCAGGAAGAGAGACCCCAATGATCTTCTCAGCTGACCTCACTATCGGCTGCAGGGTCTTGCGATCCGAGATGGTGCAATTTCTGAACCAGGCAGTGATGCAGCTGCTCAGGATGCTCTCAATACAACCCCTGTAGAATGTGATGAGGATGGGGGGGTGGGAGATGGTCTTTCCTCAGTCTATGCAGAAAGTAGAGACACTGCTGGGCTTTCTTTGCTATGGAGCTGGTGTTGAGGGACCAAAGTGCAAGACCATGCATTTTCCAACATTGTACTTTATTTGCCATTTTCTTGCCCATTCTCCTAATCTGTCTAAGTCCTTCTGCATCCTACCTATTTCCTCGACACTACCTGTCCCTCCACCAATCTTTGTATCATCTATAAACTTGGAACAAAGCCATCTATTCCATCATCTAAATCATTTATATACAGCATAAAAAGAAGTGGTCCCAACACCGACCCCTGCAGAACACCACTGGCAGCCAACCAGAAAAGGATCCTTTTATTCTCATTTGCTGCCTCCTACCAATCAGTCAGTGCTCTAACCATGTTAGTAACTTTCCTGTAATACCATGGGCTTTTAACTTGGTAAGCAGCCTCATGTGTGGCACCTTGTCAAAGGCCTTCTGAAAGTCCAAATATACAACATCCACTGCATCTCCTTTATCTATCCTACTTGTAATCTCCTCAAAGAATTCCAACAAGTTTGTCAGGCAGGATTTTCCCTGAAGGAAACCATGCTGACTTTGTACTATCTTGTCCTGTGTCACCAAGTACTCCATCACCTCATCCTTAACAATTGACTCCAACATCTTCCCAACCACAGAGGTCAGAATAACTGGTCAATAATTTCCTTTCTGCTGCCTTCCTCCTTTCTTAAATAGTAGCGTGACATCTGCAATTTTCCAGTCTCCTGGCACCATGCCAGAGTCCAATGATTTTTGAAAGATCATTTCTAATTCCACCACAATCTCTTATGCTACCTCTTTTCAAATCCTAGGGTGCAGTTCATCTGGTCCGGGTGACTTATGTACCTTTAGGTCTTTCAGCTTCTCCCTTGTAATAGTAACTGCACCCACTTCCTTCACACACTACAATATCAGGCATACTGCTAGTGTCTTCCACAGTGAAGACTGATGCAAAATACTCATTTAGTTCATCTGCCATCTCCTTGTCCCCCGTTATTATTTCTCCTGCCTGATTTTCTAGCGGTCTATATCCACTCTCATTTCTCTTTTATTATTAACATGAAAAATTTTTACTATCCACTTTGATATTATTTACTAGATTGCTTTTATATTTCATCTTTCCCTTTTAATTATTTTTTTAGTTGCTCTCTTTAGTTTTTGAGAACTTCCCAATCCTCTGTCTACCCACTAATTTTTACTTTGTTGTATGCCCTCTCTTTTGCTTTTACAATAGCTTTGACTTCCCTTGTCAGCCATGGTTGTACTATTTTGCTATTTGAATATTTCTTCATTTTTGGAATACATATATCCTGCACCTTCCTCATTTTCCCCAGGAACGCATGCCATTGCTGCTCTGCTGTCATCTCTGCCAGCAGCTCCTTCCAATTTACTTTGGCCAACTCCCCTCTCTCATAAAATTGTAATCTCCCTTACTCCACTGAAATACTGCTGCATCAGACTTTACTTTCTCCCTATCAAATTTCAAGTTGAACTCAATCATATTGTGATCACTGGTAGCCCCCAATCATATTTTGTCCCCTACTATGATGAACTGATAAGAGTCCAGATGAGGTTCAGGAGGATGATTCTGGGAATGAAGGGGTTAACATATGAGGAGCGTTTGGGAGCTTTGGGGCTGTACTCACTGGAACTTAGAAGAATGTGGGGGTATCTCATTGAAATCTACTGAATGTTGAAAGGACTAGATAGGGTGGACGTAGAGAAGATGTTTCCTATGTGGGGGGTATCCAGAACTAGAGGGCACAGTCTGAAAACTGAGGGGTGAGCTTTTAGAACAGAGGTAAGAGGATTTTTTTTTGGCCAGAGAGTAGTGAATCTGTGGAATGCTTTGCCACAGACTGTGGTGGAGACCAAGACCATGGGTATATTTAAGGCAGAAGTTGATAGTTTCCTGTTCGGTCAGGGCATCAAAGGATATGGTGAGAAGGCAGGTGTGTGGGGTTGAGTGGGATTTGGGTTCAGTCATGTTGGAATGTCCAAGCAGACTCGATGGACTGAATGGACTAATTCTGCTCTATGTCTTATGGTCTTAAGATAAGTGAGGATTTGGGCCTACTCCGGGGTTTGGATCTGAGGACTCAATTTGGTTTGTAATTGTTGTTGTTCGCTTCAATTGTTTGCATGATTTGAGTTTTTTTCACCTTTTTTTTGCACTTTGGGTATTTCTCTTTTTATTTTTTTTCTTTAACTGGGTTCTTTTGGGTTTCTTGCTCTGTGGCTACCTGTGAGCAAGCAAATCTCATGGTTGTATAATTTATACATTCTTTGGTAATAACTGTACTTTGAATTTGAATAACAATTATTTATTGACAAAAAGAGATGCAAATTTGTCTGAAGACATGATGTTTACTGTACTATAACTATCATGGAGCTTTATTATGTGGATGACAATGGCATCACAATCCACTGTGAAGAAGACCTTTAAAGTATCCCATGTGCTTTTGCCAAGGCATAGAGCCCTGGATCTTGTTTTGAATATAAAAGAGACGTATGTCCTCTATCAGTCACCCTCCATCCAGCCAATTATCCAGCCCCCTGTAAAAGTTCATGATATCACTCTTGAAAATGTAAATCACTTACCCTAAACAAGGGAAAACCTGCAGTTGCTGGAAATCCAAGCAACACACACAAGATTCTGGAGGAACTCAGCAGGCCAGGCAGCACATATGGAAAAGAGTAAACAGTTGACTTTTTGGGTCAAGACCCTTCTTCAGGATGCTACAGTCCTGATGAAGAGTCTCAGCCTGAAATGTTGACTGTACTCTTTTCCGTAGATGCTGCTTGGCCTGCTGAGTTCCTCCAGCATTTTGTATGGATCTTGGCAGCATTCTCTCTTCAAGATGAGACATTGACTCAGAGATCAATCACCACCTGACCATTGCCAGGGGAACCTATGCAATATGCATGATTAAAGAAAAGAGTCCTTCAAGATCCTGACCTACAGGTCTAAACAAAACTTGTGGTCTATAGAGCAGTCGTCCTTTCTACATTACTATCTGGGAGTGAATCATGAACCACCTACAGTAGACACCTGAAACCTTATGAAAGATTTTGAGGATCTGCTGGAAGGACAAATGCACTAACACCAACATACTGGAAGAGGCCAACATGAACAGTATTTCCACCACGATAAAGCAACACCAACTCTGATGGATAGGTCACGTCATTCAGATGCCTAACTCACATCTCCCCAAACAGATCCTATACTCCCCATAGAAGGAAGGTCTGTGAGCCTCTGGTGGGGAAAGGAAATGCTTGAAAGATAACGTAAAAATCAGCCTGAAGAAATTCAACATTACATTGCTGAGGAAGACATTGCACTCAATAGGAAGAAATCTGTTCAAGAGGGAGCAGCGCTACTTGAGAGCGACCTCCACTGTGCCTCAGAGAACAAGCAGGAGCTGTGAAAGGAGAGAATGAACGACCAAAAGACCCAACCACTGACCACAGCCACCACTTACTCGTGTCCACACTGCACCAGAATATGTGGATCTCAGATTGGCCTCTAGAGCCACCTGAGGACCCACAAATATCCATCTGCTTAGAACATCTTAGTTGACTCAAGTGATCGAACTACACTGCTACTGCTATAACTCCAAGAAAAATGCTGGAAGAGCATCAACCACTGTACATTGCTTTCTGAAATTTCACAGAGATCTTTGACTGCAGGAGTGGAAGGGATTTCTGCAACATCTTTTCTAAAACTTGCTGCCCAAGTATTCATCTTGCACCTTCTTCACACACACTGTAATCTTAACCAATAGGCTCAAAGCAGATCTAATCTCAGTACATGCCTGTGTTCAAGTAACCTGCTTCATCACCAGTAGTTCCCTCAGTTGTTTTTGCTATGATTCTGCACTTTATTTCCGAGTTGTTTCTTGCTAAAACTGAGCCAAGCTAGCAGACAAATGTGGAATTATTCATCGTACTTGCTCTCTAGGACAAAGGTTATCTCAACTTTTGCATTGCCGTCCTCTAGGGACACTTGCCCACGTGGACATTGGAAGGCTGTGTTCCAAGACGTTGCTGACCTTTGGCTGAAGCACATGAGAATAGTCCTCACAGTTAACACCTGCAAGACCAAGGTCCTCTACAAACCTTCCACTCCGTGTACAATACTGCCTCGATAATAAAAATGTAGGCTAGATGTTGGAAAATACAGACTGTTTCCCATATCTCTGGATCCATTTCTCCGAAGGCTGAAATCAACAAAAGAATTCTTCATCACTTCATAATGAGTAAGAGTGCTTGAGATCCAAACACAGCATAAATTCAGGACTTCCACTGTGCTTCTGTGGGTTATGAGGTGACAAATGAAGCTTCTGCAGGTTTGACTATAGTTGCAACCGGAGATGCTTGACAGGAGGACCATAGGTTCTGTGAGAGCTAATGTGTTCCTTCCACCATTTTCAGTACCATCCTGGATTCTCTTCTTCTGTTTTGGTTGGTGATTGGGCAGTGAATCAATGATTACATGAGGGTTTTATATCCTTTTTTAAAGCATATTTTGAGGGTATCCTTGTCTTCCTACTGATCTGTTGACGTGTTTTGAGTCTGCTGTCAGCAAGTCAGGATCAAACGTGGTTCACTGGCCATGTGAGATAGCAGTACTACCAGCTGCACCACAGTTGTTATATCTTGAAATAATACTTTAAGGTTTAATTTCACAGCCTCTAATATCATAATGTCAGCGTATGTGGGCAATATATCAGTGGGTGTAAGTACAGAATCAGAGCATTACATTTATTATTATGTCAGCCCAGAGGCTAGCTATCCAGAGCTCCCAACATGTTAACCCACTGTATTGCTTTTGCAAGATAATCAAGAAGGTAGATTATGATGCTGAACTGGAAGTGATAAGGTGGGGAATGGAGCGGGCTGGCAAAACCCACATTAGAGATTGGTTATTGGTAAAGTAGCTCTTAGCTAATGACTGAAAGCAGACAGATTGGGCAGTAATTAGCCTGACTTCCATCTTTCCACAAAGATCTTTCAACGTCTCAGTCCCTTTAGCGATCTGTGCAGACAATTTGATTTTCCTTCTGAAATTGCATTAATGCAACAATTTCCCAGTTTAGTCAAAAGACCCCAGACCTGAAACATTGACTCTATCTTTTCCTGCAGATGCTGCTTAACCTGCTGTGTGCTAACAGCACTTTCTGCTTCACTTCAGATTTCCACCTTCTGCAGTTTTGTATTTATTTTCAATCCAACTCTGTTTTTGTATCAGTGGAGATGCACCCTTCTTAATTAGGTTGGGCAATTTCTTTCCTTTCTCAAATTCCAGACCCACAATTTAGAAGGTAACTTTCCTGAAATCCAAAAAAGAATTGAAGTTCCATGGGAATACTGGAGCAGAGGAGTGTCCAGCATATAGCAGTCATTATAATAATGGTTATTAACCAAGAAGGGTAGCATTACTATAGATGCTAAAGGTGCAAAAATGGATCAAGGCCAGCTGTGATGGAATGAGGCTGGAGCCAACAATGGTAAGAAGGAAAAATATTGACAGAAAAACATTGAAACTGAAGTGGATAATACTTTAATATTGATCTACTTTCATAATAAAGTAGATCAATTTAATCAATCAATCAGAACAAATTAGCTAGTAATGATATACCATGGATTACAAGAAATCAAGCATAAAATATAATGTTAAGTAAAAGCACTCTGATAATGTAAGTAATAGAGAGAGGGTGGCATGAGGAATAAGATCAGTTTAGGAAAGAAATTAAGCTGACATTAGGACTGCAGAGACTACACAAAAAATAAAATACAAAAAGTAAATGAGAACAATAAATCATAAATAGTAATTGACACACAAGATATGAAAAGGAGTAAAGTGAGCAATGTAATGAATCTGGCAGCAGAATACCAAATATGGTCTTACTCATGAGAATAGAAGTGGAGATGGAATTTACAACCATTAGAGATGATAGAAATACTGGATAACCTTCCTTTTATGTATTTCCTGTTAATAATTCATTTCCCAGCTAATCTGAGTGCCT
This sequence comes from Hemitrygon akajei, assembly GCF_048418815.1. Classification (NCBI taxonomy): domain Eukaryota; kingdom Metazoa; phylum Chordata; class Chondrichthyes; order Myliobatiformes; family Dasyatidae; genus Hemitrygon; species Hemitrygon akajei. The sequence goes on from NC_133126.1 coordinate 164,461,206, forward strand.
TCCAGTAAGATAACTGCACACTTAGATGCAGCAGCCACACTGGGTCCAATCAAAGGTGCATTTGTTCATCTTGTACGTCTTTTTGTTTACAATCGCAAGTCACTGCTGGATACTAACAACATCGAGTTCTGCAGGACTATCCCATCAATGAGTCGCTCAGTAGCAGTGGAGCAGGACATATTGTGTCCCATTGTTGTGCTGTCACCTGGACTTGTTGTGTACCATTAGACGGTACACAGCGCGACTGTCTATCTTGGAAATTTCTATTGTGGTCGCAAGACCCTGTTAGACACAGTCATGTAAAATACTGCAAGTCTGATTCACTGGTTCACGGCCGAGACCAATGGCAGAGAGCTGCTTTGCCTTGGTTGTGTCAAGGACAAGGCCTAGGCTGTGGAGTCACCTATTGCAGTCATCCAGGAGAGGAGACAATGAGGTGGTGCTGCTCTCCAGTGCTTGCTCGATGATGCTCCAGAGTTCACTCAGAGCTGCCTTCCAGTGGTTGCTCAGTGCTGCCCTCCAGTTTTCACTTGCTGGAAGTACAAGCTGGACCAAGACAATTTACCATTGATCCAGTCATACCACACAGGGGCTTTAGCTTATGACTTATTATTTCTTTTCTCTTTGTGACTGCAGGTTTTTCTGAAATCATAATCACATGTGCTCTTTGTTGGTAATGTGTTTTGCAGCTTGGCCCTGGAGGAACGCTGTTTTGTTTGGTTATATTAATATAAAGTTGAATGATGATTAGACTTGAACTTGAACTTTGTGACTGCAGGGTTGTTAAGGTATGCTTCTTATTCAGTCCCTTGCTTTTTGTAATATATAGTTTAAGTGTAATGGGCTCTGTAAAGAATTTTGCAGATGGAAGAAATATTGAGCAGAAAAGGTCAAATGCAATCTAATCCAATGAAGTGTGAGGCACTGCATCTGGGGAGGTGCAACAAGGGAATATATCATAAATGAAAAAAACAGTCACCTTGAATTGTACATCAATATTTCTTTAAAGATGACAGGGTAGGTCATATGCTTAAAAAGGCATGGCCACCCTTTTTCAACGGAGACAAAAAGTACAAAAGCAGAGATGCCATGCTGGAACTGTATTGAATGTTGGAACTGCATAGAATTCCTGTCACTACAGTACAGGGCAGATGTGATTGTCTTGAAGAGGGAGCAGTGGAAAGTCATGCGGATGTTGTAGCAGCTAACAGAGAAGACTGCATACACTGCGGCTCTTTACCTTGAACAGGGTTAACCGAAGATAGACAAATGATGTGTGTAGAGTTATGAAGAACTAGAGAGAGTAAATAGAAAGAACCGGTATCCATTCACCAAAGGTTCAAATAGAAAAGCACATAGAATTTAAAAAAATAGTCTCAGGATGTTAGGATGGGAAACAACTGCTTCCCCCAGGCTGTAAGACGACTGAAGTCCCTGCCACCATGTATGAATCTGATCATCATGTATGAGGTGCCCTTAGTGTTATACTGTTCACTTTTCAACTTGTATCATGCACGCACCTTACTATTTGTTGATTTGTTTCTGGTAATATTACTTTATGTGTTATGTGTGTGAATTATACGTACTGTGTTGTGCACCTTCATTTGGTGGTATACATGTGTACTATTGAATGACAATAAACTGAACTTGAACTTGAATCATTACTAATAGTGCAATTTATTGCCTTTCTGTGCTACTAATTTCACTGGCACTATTTTCTTAGTAATATTAATTTCCTTTCATTCCTCACTTTTAGTAGATTATTGCTTTCTTAACATTTCTGGAAATATCAAGTGCCAGAGGGCATAGGTTTAAGGAGAGTGTGAGAAAGTCTAAAGGAAATTTATGAGTCTTTTTTTTACACAGAGTATGATAGGTGATATGTACCCAGAGTGCACTGGAGATGCGATTGCAACACTTCAGAGGAATTTAGGCAGGCATATGATCAGGCAGGGAATAGAGGGATAGAGGGATAGGAACCATGGAATGAATTTAGTTTGGTGTTACGGTCAACGCAGGCAAGGTGGGCTGGGTGACTTGCTCCTGTGCCATACTGTTCAGATTCAGATTTATTTATCACATGTACATCAAAACATACAGTGAAATGTGACATTTGTGTTAAAAACCTGCTCATGTAAGCACGTGCTGGGGGCAGCCTGCAAATGTTGCCGCACATTCTGGCGCCAACATAGCATGCCCACAATATTCCACAGAACAATACAAAGATGGAAGTCAGGAGTGCAGTTAGATGAGAAGCTAGACTGGACTGCCAACACAGATGCCTTGTGCAGGAAGGCACAGAGTCGACTGTACTTCCTTAGAAGGTTGGCGTCATTCAATGTTTGTTGTGAGATGCTGAAGATGTTCTATAGGTCAGTTGTGGAGAGCGCCCTCTTTGTGGTGGCGTGTTGGGGAGGCAGCATTAAGAAGAGGGACGCCTCACGTCTTAATAAGCTGGTAAGGAAGGCGGGCTCTGTCGTGGGCACAGAACTGGAGAGTATGACATCGGTAGCAGAGCGAAGGGCGCTGAGTAGGCTACGGTCAATTATGGAAAACCCTGAACATCCTCTGCATAGCACCATCCAGAGACAGAGAAGCAGCTTCAGCGGCAGGTTGCTATCGATGCAATGCTCCTCAGACAGGATGAAGAGATCAATACTCCCCAATGCCATTCGGCTTTACAATTCAACCGCCAGGAGTAAGATATGTTAAAGTGCCGGGGTTAGGACTGAGCTTAAGTTACCATTCAATGTATTTTATTTTAAGTATTTTATTTTATGTATGTATTTTAAGTATTGTATGTAATTAGTTTTGCTACAATAAGTGTATGGGACATTGGAAAAATGTTGAATTTCCCCATGGGGATGAATAAAGTATCTATCTATCTAAAGCAGCAACAACAAAATAAAACTATTGCTCATCCTTCCCACCCACCCACTCACCCACTCTATCGTCTTTCAAGGAAGATTTAATTGCTCCATCAATTCCCTGTTCCCTGTTGTAAATTCACTCATTTCTAGCTATAGGAGACCCACACTCATCTTTTTCATTTCACACATGGATCGAAGTTTGTATAGTCCACTTTTATGTCCCTAGCGAGTTGCTCAGTTAGGACTGTAAATTTCCAAATCTGCATTTACAAAAAAGAAATGATGCAGAAGGATTTTGTATCAAGCATAATGGAGAAGACAAGGAGGGAAAACACATCCTCACCACAAGTGCAGAGACGTAATTAGTACCTGTGTTCAAACAGTGTTGCTCTGAGGATAGCAAAAGAAATGGTGGAATTATCATCGGGTTATAGAGCATGGAAACAGGTCACAATTATATAAGTAGGGACAGCACAGTAGCATATAGGTTAGCTGTAAGATCGGGATTCAGTTCCTATCGCTGTCTGTAAGGAGTTTGTGCAGCGTGGGTTTCCGCCAGGTGCTGCAGTTTCCTCCCACATTCCAAAGATGGTCAGGTTTAGTGAGCTGTGGGGAAGCTATGCTGGTGCTAGAAGCATGGTAAAACTTGCTGGCTGCCCTGCGTAATCCTCACTGACTTGATTTGATGCATTTTGCTGTATGTTTTGATGTACGTGACACACAAAGCCAATGTTTATCTTTAGATTTCCAGCGTGGTTGTGAGAAAGGACTATTTAGAAGGCAGTGGGGGAAGATTAAGTGTCTTGGAATTTCAGGAGGGTTGAAATTAAATAGCAGAGAAAGATGGATTCTGGTTTGACAGGGTAGTTTGCTTAGTTCTTCTGGTAATATGAACATCAGTGATTTGGATTTAGTGTTAGGAGGACTGTTGTCTACATTTTCAGATGATACCCATTCCCAAAGAACCTGCAGGTAGTTGTGGATCCCTCTTAAATAACATAGGTGTAGCGGATGTGCTTCCTAGTGCATGGTCCACTCAGAAAGTTTGTAGGAGTCTATGAATTAATCAGAGCAGGCATCAATTTGACAATGAGTGTAAGTTGATATCCACTGTGCATGTTCTATGTATCCTGAGCCTGGGTGGTTGACATGTACGGAAACATGAGAGTCTTGTTATTATGACTGGAAACATGACTGGAGTCTTGCTAAGGCTTAATAAGGCATTGGTCAGATTGCACTTGAAGTATTGTGGGTAATTTTGGACCCCTTATCTAAGAACGGATGTGCTGGCTTGGGAGGGCATCCAGAGGAGGTCTAAGAGGATGACCCCAGGAATGACAGGATTCACATTTGAGGAGAGTTAGATGGCTCTGGGTCTGATCTCGCCAGAGTTCACAAAAATGGTGGTGGGGGGGGTGATCTCATTGAAACTTATTGAATATTGAATGGTCTAGATGGAGTGGATATGGAGAGGACATTTTCTTTACTTAGGGAGTCTTGACAGAGGAGAGGGCACAGCCTCAAAATAGGACGTCTGTTTAGAACAGAGACAGGGCAGAATTTCCTCAGCCAGATTGAGGAATTCATTGTCACAGATGGCTGTGGAGGCCAAGACATATTTAAAACTGATGTTTATAAGTTCTTAATTAGTAAGAATGTCAAAGGTTATGGGGAGAAGGCAGGAGAATGGGGTTGAGAGGGATTTAAAAAAATCAGCCATGATGGAATGTCAGTGCAGACTCAATGGGCTGAACAGCCTAATTCTGCTTCATGCATTATATGTTAGACAGGCTATCAGGTCACAATGGCCTTTTGAAATCACTCTTAAGATCGGACACAATTGTGTACTGCTTAAAATGACTGTGTCTGAATTTCAACAGCAAAGATTTAAAATTGCTCACTCTAGCACAGATTTGTTCTCCCTCCCTCGGTCAGCATCATTTCACACAGGGATTTCAACTATAAATCCTTCTTGCCTTCAGAGCCACTCAACCTCAGGACTTTTGTAGGCTAGTTGCATCTACTTCCTGACCAACTTTACAACATCTGTTTGCATTTCTGTTATTTAAATCACATGCTGGTATGCTAATTGGCACATCAGTGACTGATGCATTGATTTCTGCTGTCATTTCAAAAACAAAGCCCCAGGGTATCAGAGTCAGGTAGCAGCTGTTTCTCTGGGACTGTTGGAAAACCCTCAGCGACATCTATTCTTCTTGGAGGCCTTGACTTTTGTGGCTTTGCGTAGCTCGTCCACTTGGACTCTGGCAGGTAAGGGATACCCAAATAATACTGGTTATTTCAGCATTCAACAAAAGCAGCAGCAAATTAGCACTTGTTAGCAGAAAATGTTTAATAGTTGATCATAAAAAGGAGAGTCCGGAGGGAAAACAGTATGTTAAGTTGATGAAAGATTACCTAAGACTAAAAAGCTTATTTTTAGTGAGTCCAGTGTAAACAAGAATTTAATTCCAATCCAGCTGTAAAGCAGACTGTTTAAATTAACACAACTAAACCTGCAAGCCAATAGCTTTTTAAATGCTTTTGCAGTTCCAGTCCGGTGAATCCATTGCTCCGGGATTTGATTTGAAGTCCTGTCACCCAGCATCTCCCGTGAGGCAGGTAGCTGCACACTGATTTGCTACTTGAGCCTGACTCAGTGTTAGTAGAAATGAGCAGCAAGCAGCTTTAATGCAGAATTTCATGTGCTTTGTCCTCCCATTTCAAGAAAAAAAAACCTAGATGCTAAGTTTTCCTGGCCTAACCCTATATATTTTTTCTCTTTGAAAATAGGAATGTATTGAATATATTGAAGATATAAAAATCTTGTCTGAAATATCTGCATCAGCTCCTGTATCTTGAATGGAATATTGCTGCTGGGAGTGGCACTTGCCTTTGTGTGTTTGAGACGCCTCCACGGGAGCGGCTGTAGATTTGGAGCTGAGGACTGAGATGCTCCTCTGTCTAAGGGAAGAAGAAATGTCACATCAAGAACTCACACAGCGACTGGTCAATGTCATCACTCATGTTGGTAAGAAACAATTGAATTGTTTGAATGTATTCAGCTCTATGGCAAAGTGTCTACAGGAGCATCACAGATAAATGTATTTCAAACCTATATGTAGGCTGAAAAATAATTTTTCTGCAACATTTGTGACATTATATGTTCGGGGAGAACATTGGGAAGTATTTGGAAGACGTGTAAATGTGGTTGGAATAATTTTTAAAATTAATCAATCTAGTATAACATCACAGAGGGGGAAAAAACGTTCTGGTTAGTAATTTCTGGTTAATTATTGAAATACTTCCTGCCATTTCAAGCAACTTGTTCCAACAGAGTAAAGATTTATGACTGAGGTATTAGGTTCACAAATCCCAGTTGTTAGTGGACAGTATTCACAAAAGAAAACTGCTTTGGTTTCATTACTAATCTGCACTTAGTCAAGAGGGACCACAGGGACAGAATAGATAACGTTCCACTGATGCCTATGAGTGAGATCATGGTTGTACCGTCTATGTGATGAGAGATTAGATATCTGATCTTTGTTTGATTTTGTAGTTCATTATATTATTGGATTTAAGGGAGAAATATGTCCTGGTCACTAGTTTTTTTCTCAATAATGAACAAGCACATAAAGAATTTTTAAAGAAATATTGTTTTGTGTTTAGTTTCATTTGTCCTTCAAATGATATTAATTTTGAGTAAAAAGAAGTTTGCATTTAATTTTATTTATTAAGGTAACACATAATTAGTTCAGTTGTTAGTTTTCCTGTCTCCTGAAACAGAACAATAGATGGTTGCTAACAATCAGAAGACAATTACCTCATCAGGCAATTCAAATGATGTCATATGAGATATGTCACTTATTACACTGTCCTTTGAGTTGTAATATTAGAATATGGTCAGTAGCACCTGTTACAATTTGTGTATTTTTTCTGTTCACTTAACATGAATTAAAAAGGCAATATATGTTCATACACAATCAGAGGAAATATAGTTAATAATGCAACCTTCCCATAAATTTCCTCTGTTGCTGAAATTATTTTTATGAACTGTGCCTTTTGTCTACGGTGTGGGAAGATCATGGTTAAAATTTAATAATTTGTGATTACGCTGACAACTTCTGCGCATGTTAAGAGTGCTGTTTGAAAAGGTCTCCAATAGTTTACTGATCATTAAATCATCCAGTAGCTTGCCCATAGTAAAACAGAGTTATGAAATCCTGTCTCAGCTGGGGAATTTCATCCCATAGATCATAGTCATATAGGTGACTTGTATATGTTACTGACTTGGAGGCATATTCGGTGTTTAAATGAGATAATGTAGAGCTTTATCATACAAGGAATTACTTTTGCATGTCCATAATGCAAGGTTGCTGCTGTTTGTTTATTCATTTCGCAGTTGGGTTTCTGAGAGAAAAATGGCACAATCTTCTTCGGATTGTAGCAAGGAGTAAATAATTAGTAGAAAATGTTTGAGAGGGCATTTTAAAAGGAGGCTCTGACTACCTCTGCAACAGCATGAGGTGCAGTGTTTAAAATCCACACCCTTGAGCCAGAAGGTTTTGGTTTCAAGCTTCGCTCCAGAGACTGAAGTGCATATTTTATGCTAGGAGTTCATTGTAGTACTGAAGGTGTACAATACTATTGTAAATTCTTTTGTATGAGGTGAAAAGAACATGGATCATTCTGAAGAGGAACTGGAGAGTTTTCACAGTTATCTTAATAACACCCATTCCTGAATCGGCAGCATCACTAAAGTGATCTTGTCAGCTCTTTTGTTCACTTTGCCTGGTACTTGTTATGTACTTTCTGATAACCCGTGTCATGGCAGGTGTTTCTCTTTTTGCACACACAAAATCTTTCTTTTTTTGTAATTTTTAATTGAAGTTCATCAAACAAACATTTCCATAAGATGTATTTCAGACATTGTACATATATATCATATAATCATATGTATCACAGAATCTCCACAAAGTAATTATCTGGGGTATACACTTGTAGAAAAGAGTGGAAAGAAAAAACGAGCAAAAGGAAAGAACTATGTACAAGTAGGGAGTGATTTTTTTTTACAACAGATTCATTGATTTGTGAGAATAAAATCAGGCCTATGAGGCATTATGTCGTTAAACCATTTTTCCCAGTATGAATCAAATTGTTCCAGCTTATGATTAACAGATGCTGTTACCTTCTCCATTTTGTAAATGTCCATTGTAATTTCCATCCATGTATTTAAAGTTGGGCTCTCCTATGATAACCATTTCCTAGTAAGAGTCTTTTTACCAGCCACCAAACAGTATATTCATTAAATATTTATCTCTTTTAAACCATTCTTGACGTACATATCCAAAATATATGGTCTTCCTCTCTAAGGGTATTTCACATTTAAAGATGTCTTGTAGGGCATTGTGTATCCCCCTCCAATAGTTTTTGATAACAGGGCAGTCCCAAAAAATATGATAATGATTTGCATTTTGAAAAGATCATGATTCAAAATAAATGAGCAACTTATATAAAATGGAAATGCTTGAAAGCAGTATATCACTGGATTAGCCACAGCATATTTTTATCAAATACCCAACCCTAGCACAAAGCCAGATACCAACACTACCATTTCTCTTATTATTATTTTTGAAATCTGTCTTTCTCAGTTGGTTGAAGAGGGCTTTTACTGCACTTTTCATGCTGAATGATGCAATCAAAGCTAACACTAAGGTGCTAAGCAGACATAGGTTGTATAGAAAATGGAAAAAATATATGTATCATAACAGATTTGTCTTTTTAAACCTGTCAAAATTAGTTATTTTCCTCCAAATGAAACTTTAATATAAACCAATGACAATGCTCTTTCAGTATGAAAGAGCCAGAAATTCTGAAATGTTAGGTATTGCTTTGTGTCCCCACCCAGTTTCTAACAACTGTTGGTCTGCAGTATGTGTACCAAAGTACAGTAATCTGCAGATGCCATTGCTGGTTCTTTAAGAGCAAATGAGCTGCATGAAAATCTGCCTGAAAGATTGAATCATATTTTTGCAGGTAACTTATTTGATGTTGTAACTGGTCATGCATGGTAGAAATGATTTATTTACACTTTTAAACTGCACTTTTTTTTTAACCTGACCAAAATGCTTCAAATATTTAAAAATTTATTTATAAATTTTATAGGAATTTGTCAAGTACCTTGCCTTAAAATTGAAACCTAAAAAAAAGTGATAAATTTGATGAGATAAGTAAGGGGTTTTTGAGCATGTTTGATTAATTCAAGCTGTGAATTGTGTGGAGGTGAAAACGTAGATTAAAGTTTGGTGATTTTAAGTGAACACTGGATGCTGCTATTTCCAGAATTATTATTTGCTTTTAGCCTGAATATACACTCAGTGACCACTTTTTCAGGTAGACCTGTGCTTCTACTTGTTAATGCAAATACCTAATTAATAATCATGTGGCAGCAACTCAATGCATAAAATCATGCAGACATGGTCAAGAGGTTCAGTTGTTGTTCCCAGTAAACACTGTGGTGGTTTTAGTACCTAAGAAACTGCTGATCTCCTAGGATTTTCATGCACAGCAGTCTCTATAGTTTACAGAGAAATGTGCGATAAACAAAAAACATTCAGTGAGTGATAGTTCTGTGGGCGAGATTGACATCCCTCATTAACAAGGTAGAGTAGAATGGTCAGACTGGTTCAAGCTGACAGTAACTCAAATGAACCATACATTGCAACAGTAGTGTGAATGCACAACACGTCGGACCTTGAAGTGGATGGGCTACAGCAGCAGAAGACCATGAACATACACTCAGTGGCTACTTTATTAGGTACAGGAGATGTCTAATAAGGTGGCCACTGAATGTAATACTTAATAGTTTGAGCATAAAGTTTAAGGAGCTACGTGGATATTCCTCTGACCTGAATGCCAAGTTTGGAAATTAATATGCACCCTCATTAGCCATATTATTTAGTCCACGCAGTTATTGGCAATAGGAATCAAATCACTATGATTTCACTCTGTTGCATGCTTTCACTCTGCCTTATTTGCTGAAACTCAAGCTAGTTTCTCATGTTGGGGAAGTGGGGGTGATGCTTGAATTTTACTTTAGGGGCCCACTGTGAGTATCTTTATCAGTTACTCAGTTCAGGCAGCTGTGAGATGCCTGCCAGCCTTGATTCTAGGGCACAGAGGTGCCACATCCTTCACTACCTGGCTGACTCTGACATTAAAGGAAAGAATTTCTAACTACAATTCTGACAAATGGTTAATACTGAATCATAATGATACAATATCAGTGATTATTACAAGCAGGACTTGGTAGTTCTGTTGGAAAGCTAACTAACCATCCTACTCAATATTCTGTAATAGCTGCAACTCTCCCTCACAACACTGAATGTGGTAGCCAATCTCTTACTGGAAAATATAGATTTAGGGGCAGAATTAGGCCATTTGGCCCATTGAGTCTGCTCCTCCATTCCATCATGGCTGATTTATTATCCCTCTGAACCCCAGTATCCTGCCTTGTCCCTGTAACTTGACATGCTGCCAAGAACTTATCAATCTCTCTCTATAAATTGTGGTGCCCCGTTTTATAATTGTCCTTTGTGCCAATCTGAAACGGTTGTAGTTTATTTCAATCGTGGATCGGCAAGGTGTTAAAATGGGGTTACCAACGATGCCATCTACAAATAACTCGAATCTGTTGCCCATACTAATCTATTCTTCAACATCTGATTATTGTAATATAGTAGAACAAATTGGTCAGTACTCTTTCCTGAGCCAAGAGTTAACACTTTAGAGGCAGTTATTGTCTGACTTTATGGTTCACCCGCATGTGAGAAAACTCTCACAAATCAGTTTTGTGATTGTTCCTGCTTTGAATGATTGGCAGAGTATCAAGAAAATGCCACAAAACCTCCCTGAAATTATTGGAAAAATGTCGGCATTATTCACCAAGCACAAGTTTCCCAGGGTTTTATCAGTAATGACTATTGTAGATAACATCTTGTGTCTTAATTTTTTCCATTTTCAATACTATAGTGAAATAGATTTTATAACTGTGTGTGATGACACAAACCATGAGTCTAACAGCATGAATCTTCATGTTCTGAGCCGTGCTATTCATAGGTGCACCTTCAATAGTAAGGAGGAGCTATTAGAGCCCACACGCAAATTGTTGAGCCGCATAGCGTCACGTGCAAAGGAACAATCAAAGAACAAGCCCTTCACTACTTTTTCACTTCTACCATCCAAGATGCTGGATTTTCAGAAATGTAGAAAGTGGAAGGGTAATAGTTGAACGAACTCCCACTTGGTGGCACATCCTTAAAGTACTCCAGTTGAACTTTGGAGTAGCATACTCTGTGGTCATTCACAATACCCCCACTTCATGTGGTTGTGGCAGCATGGCAACCTGTTGGAATTCTATTATCTTGAAGCAGTGAATGACTTGCCACCCTATTAAATGTGCCTGATTTACAATAGTGAGGCGATCTTAAAGGGGTCAAACTACCACCATCAGCAAGTGAACCAGAGCAGAGAAAATGAGCACAGGGTAGGTACCGGTTGGCAACGCTGTGAGAATCTGATGGGATCAGACTACATAAGAGAGCAGGTCTTTAGCAGTGGGATTCTTTTAGTGAAAGAAAATGAGGTTGAGATTCTGGATTGGCTGAAAACTGATAAGTGGAAGATTCTAGAAAAATAAACTGAATGAGGAAAAGCATCTAATTCAGATGGATGTACCCTGGGTTGCTGAATAAAGAGAAGAATGCAGGGAGTCTGCTGACAGATTAAGGGGTGGTGTTTGAGGATTGAAAAGTTGTTCAAAATATTATCTAGCTATAAACCCATCAGTTAGAGACCAGTCTCAGTGAAAGAGAAGTTCTGGAAACAAAGTGGGGACAGTCACTTTTCTGTGCAGATTGATTGATTAGCATGGAATTGCTAATGACAAATTATACCTAATTAACTTGGTAGTTTTTAAAAGTGAGGTGACAGAGGACCAGTGAGAAAGATGTAGATGATGAGTATAGACAGTATGCTCTTTCAAAGAGTATTTGAGAAGATGTAGTGTAATAGCCTTGCATCAAAAATGAAGGATATGGAATGAAATGAGGTGTAGCAACATAGGGAGAAAGCAAGTAGGAATGAAGTTTGCTTTGATACAGGAAGCAAGTACAACAATGGAGTTCTCTAGCAGTTGGTTTGAGGCCTTCTGCCTTTTTAAAATAAGGATTTGTATGGATATACGGAGCGAAATTGTCTAAACAGAGAATTTGGAGCATGGTGAACAATGGGGAGGATATAGATGGGGTGGTGGAATGGGTTGGTAGGTACCAGTTAATACAAGAAATGGTGCGTCTTCAACTTGGGTCGAAAGAATGAGAAGTTAAACTGGAGGCAGAAACATCTACGTTTCAAATCTGACCAGCTTGACAGTTCAAATTGCAAACTAAAGCCCAATTACTGTTCATTTCAATTCTTGTTAAGTTTCATCACACAGCTGACATCTTAAATTTAAAATACTTCCTAGCTTCATCTTCAGAATTGGTGAAAATCAGTTTTTCATTTAACTGTTAAACAATTATTAGAAATGTAGGATCTGCCGTTCATTTTCTGTCTGGTATAGGGACACAGATTGGAAACAGTGCAAAGGGAAGAAAGTTATCTTTGATTCCAAGGTGAACACTTTCAGCTGCTGGTTGTACTTGCCACAGAGATTTGAATTCATTGAAATCTAATGTGTGGGAGGTGAGTGCAGTTGATGGACAAAATTCTCACACATATTTAATGTTATGATCATAAGGAACTTTTTGCCCTTAATCCCAAGAGATTTGTTCTCAGCTGTACTAAATATGCAATAATTTTGAATCTGAAATCTGGTTCCAATTGATTTAATTGAACTAAATTTTGACAATGCAGTTTATAGTGTAAGGACTGCCTCCCAGCTGAGAGTGTCTTTTGCTAATTGTTTTGCAGGTGTACCTACAATAATGTGACTTGGGTCTAAAATAATTTTCACAGGAAGGTTTAGACATTCATTCTGTGTTAAAGTAAATTGCATTTACTTAGGTCAAATTCTCATCTTTTCAGAAACATAACTAAAAATCTCAAGCTACGTCTTCTGAGCTTGCTTATTTGGTTCAGCATTAGCTTTTGCTCGGACTGCTGCTAACTGCAAATGAAACATTGTTTTAATATCTAGCTCTCAGCATAAGCCCTCGAATGGATTGTCAGAATGTGATGATGAGAAGAGAGCTGAATTCAAAATTGCATTTTGTGATTAATCCATGCCAATGAATGCAATCAGCATGTCAATTTGTGGTAATTAACATGATTAATGTTCAGCTCGTACAATTTGTTCTGTCGTGTAATTATGCCTTTCTTCAACTGGCCATTATTGCGATTGGCTGGACTCGTCTGAAGCTTGTCTGTTCAGTTTGAATGCTAACCAGTATCTTATTTAAAGGAGGAGATGCTGGCAGCCATTTTACAAATCATTCTTATTTGAATAACGTTAAAGAACAGTGCAGGCTGGGAGAGAGCAGTCTCTAAAATCTTTGGGGCTTGTCTTACTTACAGGATGTGAACAGAAAAAAATATCCTTTTTCAATAAGAAATCAGTAAATTCTGTAGATTTGTTCTCAGTAGGCAGAGAGCAACCAACACCAGGAAGCCAATATCAGGAGTCAAGATTTGAAGTTCCTAATGCAAGGTCAAAAAGAAGTTCAACAGACTCACCGGGGTGGTATCAGAGATTGGATCTTAAAATGTACCATTAGCTCCAGTCACTTCTTGTTTTGCTGCAAATTTAAAATCCACCCAAATCTGAGAGCATCATCCGTATCTTTTAATCGTGGTTGGCAACCTGCAAGATATTGCAAACACCTCCAGCTCCAGTTTGCAGTAAGCCAGGTGGATCAAAGTTTATTGCTATGGTCATCTAGATCGCAATTGAGATGCCAGTCATCTGGGCCGTTCTACATTTATGGTTGTGACTGCTGCAGTAGGGAGATTTCAGTGTAGGCTTCGCTGTGGAAGCATACACACATTTCTCCCATAACTTCTTACCTGGGCTCCACACAGGAGAATTTCTCCCTTAACACCCAAGATGAATAGACACGTGGTTACTAATAACCTTTATCCTTAGAACCATAGAACATTACAGCACAGAAATTTGCCCCTTCTTGGCTGTGCTGAACCATTTTTCTGCCTAGTCCCACTGAGCTGCACCTGGACCATATCCCTCCATACCCCTCTCATCCCTTGTCTTCCAGCAGCTTCCCTGATCTGCATCCCCTCCAAACAATCCTACATTAGGAACACCAACTAACACAGTAATACCTAAGGTCTGTCTTCAGCACCTGGCATTCCTCTCCCTGTCGATTCTGTTGGAAATACGTACCTGTGTATTCCAGTGGTGTGTTTGAGCTGTAGGTGCCAGTCTAATACCCAGCTGGCACCAGCACCCTGGCAAGTTTGATAAATCAGAAGCTGATTGTTGCAGACTTTACAACTGTTTTTAAGTTACAGGTAACTTCATTGAAATGCAACATTTGGAAAGCTATAATAAAAGATGGGGAAATGGGAATCAGTGTCTTTTCAAAAAGCTGCCACAGTTGTAATGCCTCAATATTATTGCACTCAGACCAAGTGAGTATACCCAAAATGTGGCTAAACATTTTGTACTTTGCTATTAAATTGTTAAGGATTTTGACATTTCCATCCACGCACTGGTTCCTTTCCACTTGATGTAGAAATCCACTTCTCTGACTTTCTCTATCAAATCCTTTATATTTAAGAACCTCCCTATTATTTTTTTTTCCCCTTTGCCTTCTCTGCTGTGAGAGGATCAACCACAGCCTTTCTAATTTCCTATAGTTGAAATTCCTCAATCTTGGCAATCTTCTCTGCATCCTTTCCAAATCTGTAAAATTCTTTACGTATTGTTTCAGAAAAATGCCGAAGTGCGGTCCCAGACCAACTATTGAATGTGTGATTTCTTTGTTTCAGTACTAATTTTACAAAGCTAAGTGCTATTATACTTTCTTATCTGCTGTATCAACTTGAATAAATAAGATGGTTTTAAAAAGTCTGCTTCCTGCTTCATTGTGGTGCTTGGATACAACTGTTCTGGTGAGTTCCTTCTCGGCCAGCTTGAATTATGTAATGGTGAAGTGTTGCCTATACTACCTGCCATGGGATTTCACTTCAGCTATTCTGATGGCACTCCACATCCCACCCCAGGAAGACATGAAGCCTACATCAGCGAATGATGTATATTCCAACAGCCTTGAAATGGAATTGGCCCTCTTCATCATTGCTAGTGGCTTCAATGAGACCATCTTCAAGAGTGTGTTACCAAAATAGTACCAGCAGGTCTCCTATCTCTACTGGGGTTCAACTACCCTTGACTATTGCTATACAACCATCAAATATGCCTACTGAGCCAGTCCTCTGCTCGCATCAGATTCTGTTCTTAATCTCTGCAAACAAAACAAATTGTTTCAGATAACTGATGATCCAGTACAGAAAGATGCACAATGCTGGTCTGAGGAAATAAATGAGCTTCTATGCAGCAGTTTTATGAGTTGGTTGACTGGCCCACATGCAAAGACTCAGCAGCCACCTTAGACGAGTGTGTGACCACCATCATGGACCTTATCTGCAAATGTGTTGAGGATAACCTGGGTGTTCTAAGACTGGACACTCGGGATGAACTAGGGGATCCACTCCCTGCTGAAGTCTGGCACTGAGGTGGTTAAATCGGACAATCCTGACCTTCACAAGGATTGAGCTCTCTGGGATGCCAAAAGACAATGCACGTCCAAAATCAAGTTCCAGATCAGCCATCAGTTGTGATATGGTATAATGGGCTACAAAGTAAAGTCAGGCAGTATCATCGATGCGCCCCATGCATTCTATATACCTTTTTAAAAAAAAAAACCAAGGGGATTGGAATGTCGCCACCCACTCCGACACTTTCCAGTGCACTTGAACCCACAGACACGGATGTGAGTTCAGTCTTCCGAAGAGTGAACCCGTGGAAAACATCTGGCTAGTGTTGCCAGCTGTGTCCTTGGATCCCACACATTCTGCAGGTAATGCAACAATACCTGCAAGACCACTATGGTCCCATCATTTCTCCAAATACTTCAATGTTATCGGATGTAGGTGATTAACTATGCTCTTCAATAGTGCTCTTGAAATGCAGCATCAAGATTTAATTAATTTTAATTATTAGCATGATAGTCTAAACAGTTGGAATAGAAAATACTAAGAAAAAGAAGTATTATCAGTTATTTTTTCCATAATCTAGCAATAACACATGCTGGGAACAGGTTTATTCTTGGGGGAGGCCCTAGGGGTGATATATTGCATCTGTTACATAGTTGAATAGTGACATTAGAGTCAAATCTCCTAAATTAATTTACTTATTTCAGGGATACAATGATGGTGTTTCAAACAGAACACTTTGTAATTGTCATTATGTACTGAGGAAATATGAAAAATGTGCTCACTGTTAATACATCAGTTCATTACAACAGCACATTGGGGTAATACAAAGCAAAACAATAATAGTGCAGAATAAAGAGTTATAATTACAGAGAAAGTGTGGTGCAGGTAGGGAGCAAGGTGCAAAGTCATAACAAGTTAGTTGTGATGTCAAGATCCTATTATATTGTACTAGGGAACCATGAAATAACCTTCTAACCGTGGGTTAGAAGTTGTCCTTGAGGCTGGTGGTATGTGTTTTCAAGCTTTTATATCTTCTGCCGGATGGGAGGGAGAGAAGATAGAATATCCAGGGTGTGGGAGGTATTTAATTGCATTGACTGCTTTACTGAGGCAGTAAGAAGTGTAGACGAGGTCCATTGAGAGGTGGTTGGTTTCCGTGATGTGCTGAGCTGTGTCCACAACTTTTTTTTCAGTGTCTTTAGGTCAAGGGCAGAGCTTTGCCTTACAAAACTGTAATGCATTTGGTTTGGATGCTTTCTGTGGTTGCATAGATTTATTTATATTTTTTTTAAAAAGGGGAGTGGGTGTCAAAGAGGATCTGTCAAGTTTCTTTAGCCTCTTGGGGAAGTAGAGGCATGGGTGTGCTTTCTTAACCGTGCCTTCGATGAGGAAACACTATTGGGATGTTCACTCCCAAGAACCTGAAGCTCTCAGCCCTTTTGACCTTAACATTATTGATGTAAATAAGGAGTATGAACGCTGCACACTCCCACTTCCCGAAGTCAATAACCAGTTCTATTGTTTTGCTGACATTGAGTGAAAGACTTTTGTCATGATGCCATTTCATGAGGCTCTATCTCCTTCCTGTACTCTGACACATTCTTATTTGAAAAGTGGTTCACCTTGGAGGTCTCACCTGCAAACTCCTAGATGGTGTTAGCATAGAATCTGGCCATGTAGTCGTGAGTGTACGTGGAATAAAATAGGATGAGGATGCAGGCTTGTGGGTACCAGTGTAGAAGATAATTGTCTGTCCTTGTCGATTGCAGTTTCTGGGTCAGGAAGTCGAGGATCAGGTAGCAAAGGGGGTGTTGAGTCCTAGGTCTGAGTTAGGAGATGAGTTTCATGTGTCTTCAAGTTATTTTTAATGAAAACAAGTATGAAATAACCAATTGTTAAATAATTTGGGAAAAATAAATAATTTTAAAACATACAAAATAATGATCTGAAGTTAGATATTTCTGCCTCATTTGTTCTAGATTCTTTGAATAACTATTTAGTATTTCAGCAACATTTGAATAATGTAAATTGTTTGATTCAGCATACTTTACATAATTTTTTATGGTTGTATGTATGAAGTTTGTGAATGGCATGCATCATCATGCCACTGTATCAATAGTGGGCACCCCTTTTAAGGTTAAAAACAAATGTACACGTTATTTCCCGGTACCATGTTTTATTTATTTTGACTAGTTTTATGTTTTAGTTACAAAACCAAAGAGCAAACAGAGTTAAAAGTGCTGTGAGATGTTAGCATTTTAAAAACAAGTACAGCATGTTTTATTTGCAAGAGAGAAATGGTTGAGTTAAATAAAGGCAAAAAACAGACAAATTCACAGGTTCATTAATGGTGAGTACCGGGTGATGATAATCATAAACTTTTATTTATATAAAGAAAAGAGCAGAAATGGCTGGCTATATCAGAAAGATAGACACATTTAATTGCATAACTGATAACTGATTCATGTATGCTGAGCAAATTGAGCAGTACTTTAAAGCTAATGAAATAGCCATTGAGAAGTGAGTGCCAGTTTTGCTGAGTGCATTGGGTTTAAAGGCATACAGTTTGCTTAGAAGTTTAACTGATCCAACCAAACCAGCTGAAATTAGCTGTTCTGATATTGTGAAAGTAATTCAGGAACATTTAGAACCAAAACCATTACCAAGTGTTCCGCAAGTGGAATAAAAAGGAAGGGAATCCATTTCACCATATGTGGCTGAATTAAAGAAATTGTCTGAACATTGTCTGTTCAGTGATGGGCTCAATGATGCACTGAGAGATTTATTTAGTTTGTGGAATCTTACAAGAAAGTATTCAAAAATGGCTCCTAACTGAAGCACAACTTGCATTTAAAAGAGCAGTTGAAATCTCTGTATCAATGCAAACCAGGAGGCAATTGAGTTGCAGTCAGGAGTGAAAGTGAGCATAAATAAAGTTGCAACATCTAAACAGAAACCTGCCTGGCCAAACAAATTGTGTTACCGTTGTGGAAGGGGCTCACGTCATCAGGTTTAAGGGCAAAACTTGCATAAAATGCAACAAATTAGGACACATACAAAGAGCATGTGGTACAGACAAAAATAACTGGACTACACAGCAGGAGAAAAAGATAAATAGTTGCAGTTTTTTTTAAAAAAGTGCTAATCTACATGCAGATAATGAAAAATCTGATAACAATGAGACTGACATAGGACTGAATAGCTTTGAGATTTACAATGTGTAAACTAACAATAGACAAGCTATTTGGAAATCACTAGCAGAAAATGGCAAATTAATTAAATAGAATTGGACTCTGGCTCTGCTGTTTCTGTCATTCCAGAAAATGAATTTGGTACTTCAGAGATACTAAGTGAAGCCTACAGATATCCAGCTAAAAACTTATACAGCAGAAAAGGTAACTCTTGTGGGAATGACATTTCTAAGAGTGAAATACATCTACTGACAAACCACATTGGGCTTGTATGTGGTTATAAACAGAGGGCCAGCATTGTGGGTACATGAATGGTTGAGACAACTACAACCTGATTGCAGATTCATCCATTTACATGCTGCATCCCCTGCAACGAGGCCAAGTGAATGTGATTTAAGTAAGATACTGGATGATGCTGTATACAAGTCAAGTCACATTTTATTGCCATTTCGACCACAACTGCTGGTACAGTACACAGTAAAAATGAGAGCGTTTTTCAGGACCATGGTGCTACATGAAACAATACAAAAGCTACACTGAAACTATGTAAAACAACACAAAAACTACTCTAGACTACAGACCTACACAGGACTGCATAAAGTGCACAAAACAGTGCAGGCATTACAATAAAGACAATAGGCACTGAGGGCAGTAGGTTGGTGTCAGTCTAAACTCTGGGTATTGAGGAGTCCGGTGGCTTGGGGGAAGAAACTGTTACATAGTCTGGTCGTGAGAGCCGGAATGTTTCGGTGCCTTTTGCCAGATGGCAGGAGGGAGAAGAGTTTCTATGAGGGGTGCGTGGGGTCTTTCATAATGCTGTTTGCTTTGCGGATGCAGCGTGTGGTGTAAATGTCTATAATAGTGGCAAGAGAGACCCTGCTCAGGATGCTCTTGATACAACTTCTGTAGAATGTGATGAGGATGGGGGGTGGAGATGGATTTTCCTCAGCCTTCGAAGAAAGTAGAGACACTGCTGGGCTTTCTTTGTTATGGAGCTGGTGTTGAGGGACCAGGTGAGATTCTCCACCAGGTGAACACCATGAGTTGTTGCTCAACAGAGTGCAAACAGGTGTGGGTACCACCGTCTGTGCCTCTGGTTGGAAAGTAGATTGGACCAAGGAAGGACCGTGCTGCTCAGAGGAATCATGAAAGTAATTAAATCTGTGGTCTGTCTCCAACAGCTTTTGTAGGCAATGTATCTGAGGAAGCTCCTGATATGTTAATCCAGGCAGTTTCTTATGAAATGTGGCTTGTTTTTAAGTGGAAGAGTGTTTAAGGAGCTTCAGGAAAGTTGCAAGTACTTGGTTTTTGTGAGTATAAAGAACCAGAATCTACTTTTGCAGGCATTAAGGTTATTGCGTGAACTTCAAGTGGGAGGCAAAACAGCTGTTTGTGAAAGATACAAAGACCAAAGCCTAGTTGGATGAATGGAAGGCCAAAAAGAGTTGATGGAGGTACAAATCAGGATTTGTCAGATGTTGTGGATGAGGAAACCAAGAGGAGAGATCAGATCGTAAAGGGAGCAATAGAAGGATTAATAAAACAATACTCCAGAGAATTAAATGTACCATCCCACGATCAAGGTGCACATGAAGAAAGAGGAGGATGACATAAGTGCTGACAGGAAGCACACATGAAACTAGGAGAAGGATGAGTTGAAAAGGAGAGGAGAGATACAGAGAAGAAATGTGTGCAAGAAAAAGGGCAGGAACAAGAGCGTGATGTGGGATCAGGACTGAATTTTAGAATGTGATAGAAATTGTGTGAGAACGAAGGATAAGGAAAGGGAGTGTGACTGAGAAAGGAAAGGCAAGAAAAGGAGAAGAAAAAAATGTCCTGAGCTTTCAGATCAATTTCCTGCGGTCCCAGAGTCAACTCCAACAACCACCAACCCCAGAACCTGAGGTTCCTTCACAGCCACAAGTCTCACCTGCCAAGCAGTGATTTTTCTTCCTCGCGCTCCCCCCATCAGAAAAAAACATTATCCCACAAGTGTAAGGAAGTGTCCACAGCAAGTAAAAACTGTTAATGTGGCACAGATCACTGCAGCCTTGCAATGGTCTTGGAGTTAGAAAGTTGAGAGTGATGTGACACTCACTCGTGAGGCTATGTTACAAGCCACATGAAACCATAGGCTTCAAGGAATATAGCCTGAGCATTGACCTTTTAGAATGTGGGAGGAGCATGAGCCATTAGTGAAATGTACTCATAGAACAGCCATCTACTTCAGGCCATGCTGGAGGTAAATTTGGGGCACTACTCTTGACATGTCGGTTGTGAAATGGCATCAGCACAGGACTTCGAGGCGAATGGTCCTGGGTTCGAATCCGGCTGATCCCTTGCACGCTTTTCAGCCATGCTGGGTAGGGCATTGAGCTGGTTTTAAAAAGAAGAACAAATGCTAAGGAAGTGGCAAACAATGCTTCTCACTGTGCCACAAGGTGTGAAAAGGAACAACACTCTTGACGTATGGAAATCTTGTACTACAAAATGGATGCAAGCACAAATTTTTAAAAAAAATCTGAGTCAAATTTCCCAACGGATTTGAGCACACCGTCGGTACACTCAGAAATGTGTCAATGTTCGGCTGCGTGGATTGTGTGAGAGGTTTTCTGGGTAATGAGTTTTGTGTAAGACTTCCAGCCTCTGCAGTTTTTTTTTGCATTTGTATTTGTACAAAGTTGTGACCACTGCATTATATTTCGGGCTATTTGGAAAGGAATAAAGACTCAAAACAAAAAAAATCTCTACGAAGATGATTATTCAACACTTGGTCACGACTAAAAAGTTAACATCGTATCAGAATAGTAGCACTGTCTTTGATGGTCTTTAACATAGAACCTCGGAGGTTTGGAACTAAGGATGCCTTTCACAATATTTATCACGGATAATTTAAAGTAACACATTAATATCTGAGTAGCAGTAAGATTTTGAATCATGCTGTGTAATTATAGCACACTGAACACTAGAAAACAGCAAAATGAAGAAAGTAATTTTCACCTGTGACTTGTAAATAGTGCAACCGAACAACTGAATCACAAATAGGCTTGACTATTATGGTTTGTGTTCACAGATGTTTACAATAAGTGTTACAATATTTGTATTACATGCTGTAATCCAAGTAAATTGGGGCCAATTTTGTTAATATTTATACCAAAGTTCAACAGTTGCTGAAAAATAGTTAACAGCCAGCACTCTGCTCTCTATTCCAGACATTTCAATGTATTTTAAACTAATTATTTCCACAATCTGGCCACTGTTGTGAACATTTATGTGTCCCTGAGACACAGGGAGATAAATAATCATTTCCTAACAGGTTACTTGAATACAATCTAAAGATGAAACAAATGTTGACAGCTGAGTCTCACTTTCATTGAATGTGATGTCTCTTTAGAAATTTTAAATTTTGTTCACTCCTAAATACACTAGTTAATACACCACGAGGAAAAAATTCCTTTTTGGGCTGAGCTACAACATAACAAGTGAGTTTATCATTTCTTCGCATTCACAGACCAAAATTCCTGGAGCTGTGATCTGTCTGTGTTAGAACCTTGACTGAAGGAGATGGGCATTTACTTGTGTTAAAAGAATGTGAGAGGAGGCAGCTGATGGGTTATGGAGGTGCAAAGTTTCTGGGATGGTATGCTACTTCTAGGTAGGTTTTATTGGTAGGCTTTCACCAATAAATAGGCGGAGACATTTTATATTTCAGAAAAGCCGTACCAACTCATTTATTGAAGACCAGAAACTGAACTCAAAGCATGCTAAAAACCCTTTACATAATTGCATCATTAGATCAGACCAGCCTCTTAAAGCGAAACACTAACTCAATGTCGTAGTTGTGAATTATGTACATTTCCACCAACTGCGTCCCCCTACACTTTCCAGTGGTTCCACAGGGTGCACATCTGTGCACTCTGATCCATAGTCTTGAGGGATTCAATACTACCCTGACTGCTCCATCTCAATTTTTAAATGATCACGGATCAGAGTATCCCAGGAACCAGTGGGGAAGTTGCATTTCTTCCTGGCAGTTTTGGAAACACTCTGCAGGTCGGGCAGTATCCACAGATGATGAAAAAGGGTTAATGTTTCCAGTCAAAGTCCATTTATCAGATCCAGTAGGTTGTTTACTGGTATTAAACTGTTAGCTGCATATTAATTAAATTTTGTCTTTTGAATTTAAATTGTGACCTACATTTAAGCTATCTATTTTAGTTCAGTTTTTTTAAGCAGTTAATAAAATTGGCTGTAATCAACTGGCAATAGAGATTGGATCGAGTATTCTTTAAAAGGGTATTGGTGAACTGTTTAACATTAATCCATTATCTTTTTTTTTACCAATGTTCACATTTATTCTTCATATTTTTAATCTTTATTTCAAATTCTCAGAATGCCAGAAGCAATATACTGCAGATCCTGGAAATTTAAGATTAAAATAGAAAGTGCTAGAAGTTGTTGGCAGGTTATGCAGAATTATGAGAGAAACACATTTTTGTTACTATAAATGTTGCCTAATCTGCCCACTGTTTCTCAGTTTCCATTTGTATGTCAAAATGGCACAATGGGATTTCAACTAACGTTCTCTAGATTATTAGTCTATATTGGAATACCTGTGTTCAATAAGTAAAAACCACTGCCTGCTCTTCTGATTCTTCTTTAATCAGTATCTATAACCCTTTTAGTTGTGAAATCTTACTGATTTGTAATATCAGAGAGGAGGGGACTGAAGAAATTGTGAGGAGAAAGGATTGAGTGTTGAGATATCACTATCTAGGTCATAATGCATTTTTAAAACTATTTCAATATTTGTCACATGACTTAATCCAACAAAATCACTTTTTCCTAGGCGTATGGCTAATTAAAATCAAGAGTTTGATTTGTGGTTGAAAAAGGATCTAGGCTTTCCCAGAGTACATGATGAATAAACTCTTTTCGGGCTTCCAGCCGGATACAGATATCAATTATAACTGAGGTTTGATGACAAACTATGCCACCTTCATCAGGGATGATGCTTGGGCATGTCTTGTCTGGTGCTATTTATAACATTCCACCCCTCCCCCCCCCCCGCCATTCTCTGTCTCTCCTGATTGGTTAGCCCTCATCCAATCAAGTGTCTCCTGTCCCACATTGTTTATAAAAGGCTTTAGGAATGGGGAAAAGCCCAATTAACACAGCATATAACACCCAAATAATGCTGTAATTGTAGTAGTAACACAATAAAGAGTTGGTCATTCCTGATGGCAACTTGTGTTAGTTATCCAAAAGTTATAACGTGCTGATGGTTTAGAAGAGACCAGTCCTGGTAGAAGGAGCTTTTTTTTTGGTTTATTTCTGTACCCATGTACTGCAACATGGGTGTACAGAACATACTGGAGGCCAGATGGCAGCACGCATGATCTTGCGTTGCCGTGTTGGCTCTGCACTGCGTCAGGCAGGAGGCATTAATGCCCTGAGCCCTGAAGGACTGGATGCATCCTGTTTGGCATCTTAGCTTTACCCCAGGGGTACCCAAATGATAGGGGTTGCCATCTCAGTGAGAAAGGAAGGTAGATTTTTAATGTTTTGCTTAATATTCTGAATCAATTTATTCCAGCTAAACATTTCTAAAGAGATCATTTTTTAATTACCCTGTATCGACTATTTTTAACCATTTTTAATTAATGAAGGTACTTAAAAACAGCTGAGAAAATGGCAGCAGGAGCTGACAAAAGACAATCAGGACCAGCCACCACCTGAGGCTAAGGTCAAATGCTGACTGCAGCAACACGGTGCTGAGCTTGATTAGAACTGTGGTGTCAAAATGTTTGGGGCAGTTTGGGGAATTCGGTACTTAATGAATGTGTAGTGGAAACTGCGATAGATATACTCTGGCTGTTTTTTTTGGGGGGGATCTTTTCCTAAAGTCTGAACAGTAGAATAATATTAGTCATAACTGAGTATTTTAAGTACATAAAAAAATTAAACATGTAGATGCTTGTAATAAGGCAGTAAAGATTATGTAATCTTTGTCCTGCAGCAAATACAGTGGTGCTAGAAAGTTTGTGAATCCTGTAGAATTTTCTCTATTTCTGCATAAATATAACCTAAAATGTGATTAAAATCTTCATGTAAGTCCTATAACTAGATTACAAGAATGTAATTAAATAAATAACACTAAAAATGTTATACTTTTATTGAAAAAAATGATCCAATGTTACATGTGTTTGATGGAAAAAGTACGTGAACCTTTGCTTTCAGTAACTGGTGTGACCCCCTTGCACAGCAATAACTTCAACCAAACGTTTCCAGTAACTGTTGATCAGTCCTGTACATTGGCTTGGAGGAACTTTAGGCCATTCCTCCTTACAAAATTCCTTCTTTCTTGACTTTGTTTTTTATGGGGCAGGGCACCTCTACAACCCACGCCTCCAATCTCATCTCATTGATTGGAACACCTGACTCCAAAATAGCTTTTGTAGAAGGCATTACCCCAGAGGTGCACATATTTGTTGGATGATTTTTCTCAATAAATAAATGACCAAGTATAATGTTTTATTTATTAAATAATGTTATTTATTTAGTTGCATTCTTTTTAACTTTAGGACTTGCATGAAGATATCACATGTTAGGCCATATTTGTGCAGAAATATGAAAATTCTACATGTTTCACAAACTTTATAGCACTACTGTGTTATAATATGTGTTAAGTACCCAGGAAATTCCAGATCAGTGAGTCTTACTTCAGCAGTGGGTAAGGTGTTGGTGAAGATCCTTAGTGGCAGGATTTGTGGAGCATTTAGAGAGTCATAATCTGATTAGGGATAGTCAGCATGGCTTTGTCAAAGGCAGGTTATGCCTTACGAACCAGATTGAATTCTTTGAGGATGTAAGAAAACATTGATTAAGGTACAGCAGTGGATGTAGTGTATACAGATTTCAGTAATGCATTTGATAAGGTTCCCCATGCCAGGCTCATTCAGAAAGTAAGGAGGCATGGGATCCAAGGAGATCTTGCTTTGTGGATTCAGAATTGGCTTGCTCACAGAAATATATATATAAGGCAGTTTCTAGAGTAGGTTACATGGTTGGCACAACATTGTGGGCGGAAGGGCCTGTAATGTGCTGTAGATTTGTGTTTCTATGTTTCTTATTTATTTATTGAGATGCAGAATAGGCCCTTATAGCCTTACGAGTCGCGCTGCCCAGCAATTCCACAATTTAATCCTAATCCAATCGTGGGACGATTTACAAAGACCAATTAACCTACTAACTGGTACACCTTTGGACTGTGGGAGAAAACTGTAGCACCTGGAGGAAACCCACACATAAACTCTTTTCAGTGGCAGGAATTGAATCCGGATCTCCTGTACCTCAAAGCACTGTAAGTTAAGTTTGTTAAGTATGTTAAGTTTCTTCTGGACTTGAAGTTTATGGCTTATACCTCTGGTTTTTTTTTTGTTAGAGGATTAATTTAATTCTAATTGTTGCAGTTATTACAAAATTGCAGGACAGATTGTTGTATTTGCTTCTTGTAGGTAGTGTATCTTTGGTATTACTTCCATTAAGGGGTATGGGATAAGGAAAAGAAATGAGCACTGAGGTACTGCAGTGATTTTATTGAACGGTGGATCAGGCACGAGCCAAGCAGCCATCTCCTGCTTTTATTTCTTAGGTCCATTATGGGGAAAAAAATAGCATTTTGAAGGTTACCTGATTTACTGTGCTCCAGTTTCAAGCATTTGCAGTCTCTCGTGTCTCCATTGTGTGGCTTAGCTGCAAGACAAATAACAAATTATAGAAATGTCCTGACGCAGACTGGGACCATTCAGCCCAATGAGTTTATTGTAGCTTCTTTCCCATTGCCCAGGAAGCTTTTTCTTACCAAACACCTGCATGACTCCTAAAACAAAATGTTTTTCATAATGTTTTTTATGTTTCAAAGGGAACACTATTCCTTACTTTCAGAAGAAAAGGATTACACATCTGTGTTCCTGGTTTAAGGAAAAAACAACTACCGTAGATTCCGGACTACAGAGCGCACCTGAATAAAAGCCGCTGGCTCTAATTTTAGAAATAAAATCAATTTTTTACTTGTAAAGGCCGCACCGGATTTTCGGCCGCACCGGATTTTCGGCCGCAGGTGTCCCACGTTGTAATATGAGATATTTACACAGAAAGATATTACACGTGAGGATTTTTTAACTTTTAATTAAATCCATATGGTAACAAAAACAAATACATATTGCAAATGCTTTTTATCGAACCGTGCCCGTAACGCGGCTACTTTTAAATATACGTTGTGTATACTTCTTTACTGAACAACATTCCAATATCTCCTAACGACTGGTAAAAAATATATATACTGCAGCCTACCAGGAAAAGTTATTGATCGCCTTTAACTTAAAAGCAGCGTTTTGGCTCCGCCGCTCCCCCCCCTTTTCCGTTTATCGCAAACTGGTATCCCACAAGACGCGGCGAAACCGGGTGTGATGTCATAGCATCCCGCGATGTAGTACAGAAAACAAATATAGTTAAAACTCTTCTAACTTTAACTAGAAAATGAATTACTAAGCGAAAATATTATAAACTAAATAACTGCCATAAAGGCAGCACAATGCTTTTCTTCGAGTGTTTTCCATGTTGATGAGGGTGAGTACAAATGACTGATTTACAATAATTTAATTGTGAAAGTGCACTTGATTTATCGTACAATTTCATTGGACCTCTGTGAACTACTCATCAATTTTATTGGTCTACTGTTACGAGGCAAAATGTTTACGAGGCGGCATGAAAAAAAATAATGCATTAGCCGCTCCGTATTAAAGGCTGCAAAGTTCAAAGCAGTTCAAAATGTGGGAAAAAAGTAGCGGCTTAAAATCCGGAATCTACGGTATTTTCATAATGCATTGGAAGGACATGGAAATACTTGTTCAAGTAGGGGAAATTGGAAATGAAGAGATTTTGATAAGGAAGCTACTGAATGTAGTGCAAATGAATGATGAATCTAGAGCAGGGGTTCCCAACCTTTATGCCATGAACCCCTACCATTAACTGAGGGAACCCCTGATCAAAAGGGCAAATGAACTTTGTGGAATAAATATCTGTGTTGCCATGGTCAAGTAAGCAATTTGGGCTGAAAAGAAGGTAGCTGATTTGATATTGCTGGTTTTATGGTAATACTCAGAATAACTTTATATTCCTCATAGCACAAATACAACACATTAACCTTGAAATGAAGGCCTAAACCTATTCTTGTCCATATTGTCAATGCAATACAAGCCTCCTGGATCCTACCATGGAATGTAAAGCTGCTCTGTGCTTTTAAATCTCACCCAAGAATCCTTTGTTACCTTTTTTTTACTGAAATGATTGAAAGAATACAGCATCCCCATGACATCCAAGGAAAGGTTTCCTGTGTAGTTAATAATCATAGATTAATATGTTGATTAGTTCCTCATTAGCAACACACACAAAAATGCTGGAGGAACTCAGCAGGCCAGGTAGCATCTGTGGAAAAGAGTAAACAGCTGACGTCTCAGGCCAAGACCCTTCATCAGGACTGGAAAGGAAGGGGAGAAGGGACTTCGTGCATTGCTTTGGATTTCCAGCATCTGCAGATTTTTTTTAATGTTTGTAGTTCCTCATTGTCTAACCAGTGAAGTACGAAGCTGGCCTGGCTTTCAATGGAGTTTAATGTACTGGGGCTGTTAAGAAAGGATCTTATTCCTGCAGTTTTCCGATTTAAACTATTTTACTAAAGCATTCATCTATACGTTGACTGAGCCAGCAGTTGATCCGGAAGAATTTATTGCTGGTTATCTCTCCATTCCAATTTCAGTTTTATCTTGTGTACATTTTACTTTAGGGATTTTTTTTCCTGTTGAAATCACATACACATGCATATTGGTAAGTATATATACCAAAAAGCCTTTAAAGATTAATTGTCAGACTAAAGTCTTAACCTAACATTTTTCTTTGTTTGCTTGGATCATGATTCTTTCCGTTTACCAATTTTAAAAAAATGTAATTGCCTTAAACTTTCCTTTCATGCAGTTTTATAAATTCCTGATGCTTTTCCTACAAGGAATTTGGCATAGTGCAATTACTACTTTAATATGACATCTATCAGAACCTGGTTTACTATCACTGGCATATGTCATGAAATTTGTTAAATTTGTGGCAGCAATACAACGCAAGATAAATACAGAAAATATGAATTGTATTTAATTACATATATTAAAATTTTTAAGTAAGTAGTGCAGAAAACAAATAAATAGTGAGGTAGTGTTCATGGGTTCAATGTCCATTTAGGAATCGGATGGCAGAGGGGAAGAAGCTGTTGCTGAATTGCTGAGTGTGTGCGCCTTCAGGAGTGTTCTATCTCCTACCTGATGGTAACAATGAGAAGAGGGCATGTCCTGGGTGGTGGGGGTCCTTAATGATGGACACTACCTTATCAAGGCGCCACTTTAGTCTGCTTCGATCACTGCAGGAAGATTTTCCTTGTGGTTGGATATATTAGGCTCTTTAAAGATTCAACATATCATGCCTTCTCAAAAATTGACACTCTCGTCACTTCAATAAATCCACCTTCCATATCCAGTTCCCTACCCACAGGACCATCTCCTTCAATGCCTGTCATACTTGGAGACCTTAATTCCTCGTGGATCCAAATTTTAACCACTTGTAATATTTCTGCCATCATGTTATTTTCTTGTAACCTCCAGTGAAAATCAACACCCAGCCTTTTTCTCTCTTTTTGTTTACCACTCTGTCTCCATTGTAACAAAGTCCTGGTTTATTTCCAAGATAATGGTTCATGCTAATCTGCGTATCAAATTAAGGAGTACTCAAAGAAGCAAAGATTTAAGGCGTATTATCAAATTGTATACACAGCAAAGTTCCGCCACACCAGTCTGAATTTGTGATGTGTCCTTCAGCACTGATCTGTACAATATTTATATAAAAACAGACATTTTTATATCTTCAATTAGAGTTCTAGACTGGCATCCAAGGTCAAACCAAACTCCTTTCAGCTTCAAACCTAGCTCTCCCCATTTACAGTAATAATTGCAACTCCCCTATTAAGGCACAAGAATCATGGAAGCATTAACTGTATTGCTTTTAGCATATTGTTTTTGTATTTTGAGTAACATTTGGTAATTATTGGGAGCTACCTTCCCAATGCTGGTGTCCTGGAGCTTGAACCCAATTAAACAACAGCATATAAATACCTTTGCAGTTGTGTCAGCAAGACTACAGCAATGGCTGCCAAAGTTATTAAATACCATGTAAAGTGAACAAGGATTTCACAAGCACTGTCTTTTATAATTGTTGCACAAGATCCATGATTCCAAAACATGTCAGTAAAATGAACATTTGTCTGAAATGTAGAGAAAGATAGCCATGCCACGTTCAGAATAATGCAGGCATGACTGGGACTTTGGTAACGATATAAATAATTAGACTTTATGATGCTGTGAAGCTATCAATGCTGGCTAAGGTGACTTTCCTGCCATCCTTACTGAGGGAGCATTAATATCAATTACCATGAAAACAATGACAGCCATTAAAGCATAGTTGCTGATTTAAGGCAAAGGAGTATTACGCTAAATGCTCCTTGCAAGGTAACTGCCAGTTCTCCTCCATAGGAGGTCCTTCACATTTCTCTGTACAGAATCCCAGCTTTGCTTTGTCGAGGCGGCAGCAGGAAATTGGCAAGAATATCTCCGCTTGGGTTTCTGAGCTCAATAAAATGGCATTTCCTAAATTTCAGAGAATTTGTCGGTTTTGCTGGTTTTTTTGACTTCAAAATAAATGAGTTGAATTCTCAAGCCTTCCGTGTAAGATATTTGAGGGTGGCACAGTCGTGTAGCAACTGGCTTAACACTGTTACAGCACCAGCGACCAGAGTTCAGTCTTGCTGCTGACCGTGGGGGGGTTTGTGCGTTCTCCCTGTGTCCGTGTGGGTTTCCTCCGGGTGCTCTGGTTTCCTCTCACATAGAGGTTGGTAGGTTAATTGGTCACATGGGTGTAAATAGGCGGTGTGGGCCCCTTGGGCCAGAAGGGCCTGTTACTGCTGTATCTCTAAATAAACAATAATAAATAAACTTGTTCGTTTCTGTTATAAACAGCTTTTGCTTTACAGTTGTAACAACAATGTGAGTAAAAGCTGCAGCTGATTAATCATGATTTCCATAACCACTGTTATTCATGAAGAATAATCTCTCCTGCATTTTTCATCTATGGCGTTCTTAGGGATCTTTATGTGTTACTTAAAATATATTTGCAAAATTTAAAAAAAAAAGTTGTGGATTTATGTGGGAACTTGGGACGTACCAAATCATTTTTAGAATCGGTAGAATTCTTCTGAAGTGTGGATAATGTGGACGAGAAATTGCTTATGCATTACTGTCATTTAGGACAAAGAGAAAATAACTGTGAAAAATTGGTTTGTAAATAACAGCCTCTAGTCATTATGTATGCAAAAAGCTTTTGGAAACTCAATACCATTTTGAGATGTGCTCCATATCTCAACTGTCTGTCTGACCCATTAAGACCCATCTGTTTTGCACCTGCTACAGGTTTTCCCAGAAGGGATGTTCATCTGTCAACCATATTAGCAGGAGGTCATCAGCCAGGGTGCTGCACACAGACAGGAAGAGTAAGGCTATCCGTGAAGTTACAGTTCTGTCAGCAATGCTTCCTAAGAGCATATTGTCAGGGATTTGGGCATTTCGGTCTTGGTGGAGGGCAATTTAATAAAATTAAACCGGCATAATGTGATTTCTATAGACTAAGGAAATGTATCTTGAGGGTTATAGTAATTTAAGACTTGTGAATATCAAGTTTATCATATTTCAGTAGCAAGGAGATGGACGAGGCTGACTTTCTCCACAGTGTTAATTTCAGAGACCAGACCCTAACTCAATGTTGTGAATACTGACTGATTCATTATTGTCCTTCAGATGAATTATCCTTTTTTAGCTGAACTGCTTTGTACCTCGAGTTACACTATTAATGCCTGACCCAATATTCTTTAAAATGATTCAGTTTAACAGTACACATTAGCAAAGCAGGCTACTTAGCAGTGTATATATCTCAATGTCTGAGTAAAATTTAATATCAGAGTACATAAATGTCACCACATACAACAGGGGTCACCAACCTTTTTTTGCACCGCAGACCCAGTTTAATATTGACAATATTTTTGTGGACCTGCGGGGGGGGGGGGGGGGGGGGTGGTTAAACACAATGGGAATACAGCGATACTCGAAGGAGGTTCCTTATGTCCAGTCTTTTCCGCAATTTAGTTTACGTGGCTATCAGCACTTAACTTCTGTCCCGCTTGTTCACGTTTTTTCCGCTCAAAAAAATCTCAGTGGGTTTGTCTTTAAGTGCGGGGCGCTTAGACTCAGGGTACCAGAGCAGTTTTGGAGGGCTTCATTGCCTCATTAGACAGCCTCCGGGCTGAACTCCAGCCTCCTGCCCGCCCGCCGCCAGATGCCTTGGCCAGGTGCGGCTGTTCGTGGGTGGGGTGAGAGGACAAGGTCGGGGCCGGAGGTCCTGGTGCCGGGGTCACGATGGTCGCAGTCCGGAGAGAGCGATGGCATGCCCCCCCCCCCCCCCCCCCCCCCCCCCCCCCCCCCGTAGGTAGGTAGGATCTATCGGCCGACAAAAGTTTGTTTCAGTAGATCGCAGCGAGGTAGCTGCTCTGCTGCTTATGAAACCCTGAGCCCGAATGAGGTCACCGGGTTCCCCACGAACGTTTGGTGTGCTAAACAGGTTTAGAGGCGGCGCCCGTCTGTCCGCGCTCCAGGCCAGGAGCAACAGCACTTCCCACCGGCCGTGTGAGGCCAACCAGTGATTCCTGGCACGAGGGTATCGCTGCATTTAGGCGACTGCGTGCGTTCAAGTTCAACAGCGGCTGTGACCGGGAATGAGGGAAGGTGCAGCTGACTCGTATCGTTTCCTCGTGGCCTGGTGGTTGGGGACCACTGACATACAACCCTGAGATCCTTTTTTCAAGGGCATACTCGACAAATCTATAGAACAGTAACTGTAAACAGGATCAATGGACAATAAACTATGCAAATATAAATAAATTGCAATCAATAATGAGCATGAAATAACAAGATAAGCATCCTTAGATGAGTGTAATTATCCCCTTTTGTTCAAGAGCCTAATAGTTGAGGGGTAGTAACTGTTCTTGAACCTGGTGGTGTGAGTCCTGTACCTTCTACCTGCTGACGGCAGTGAGAAAAGAGCATGGCCTTGGGTGGTGAGGATCTTTGATGATGGATGCTGCTTTCCTATGACAACAATTCGTGTAGATGTGCTCAGTGGTTGGGAGGGTTTTACCATGGATCCACTGCCTTCTGTAGGACGTGCAGCTCAAAGGCATTGGTGTTCCCATGCCAGTCTGTGATGTCGTCACCTGGCACACTTTGCACTTCAGAAGTTTGCCAAGGTTTTACATGACACGCCAAATCTCTGCAGACTCTTGAAGAAGCAGAGGGTGTAAAAACAAAACAAGTGTTCCTGTTGTTGCGTTAAGAGCAGACTTCGCTGATATGGATGGTGCTCTCCAATCAACCTGCTCCACCGTAGGCTAAGATTGTGGCTCAACTTCTCTCTCAATTCTATCCTCATTTAATTCTCTTGCTTCTGACAAAATCCTGTTGATAGTAAGAGAACCTTGCATTTTGTGCTGATCTGTTTGTTGAGTCCGATGACTGGTTATAGCAAAATTAGAGCTGGAAAACACCATGGATTTTCTCCCATAGACAGATTGTTAATCAGCATTGCTCACAGCTTTTGCGTAGCAGTTAGGCAGCAAGCCATCTGTTAATGAGTAAAACCAGACCCTGGGCAAATAATGAAGGTGTGTGCATCAGCTTGTGCGTCCAGTCAGCTGAAACAGTCGGAATTCTCTGACTTGAGACCTTCAATGTTAGCTTCATTTCTGTCTCCAAGGATCTGTGGAATATTTCCTCAAATTCATATTTTAATTTCAGAGTTCCAGTGTCGGCAGCATTTTTGCTTCAGCTGCGTTCTCTGACTCCTCATTTTTCTTGGCTGAATTGCAGATTGCACTCTGCAAAAATGCTGCTATTAACCCATAGGCCTTGTAACAACAGGCCTCCTTATGCCTGTCGGCAACAGCTCCGAAATCGAGCACGCTTGTGGAATGTTCAAAAGCCACATAACATCAGGACATTCAGAAGGCAGCAAGTGAGATGCTATCAATTTGATGCATGTGAAGCCACAGCCCCTCTGCTGGGTTACTGACCAATTATTAACTGTTAACAAAACATTGAATACATTTTAGATAACATGAAAAACTAATAAAGGAATGTTATTTAGTTCTCTTTTTGAATTCTAGTTTTGAAAGATGGTTGCTATTGCAATTTTGGCCTTGTTCTCACAATATCTTTCAAGTCAGTTGAATTCTCAGCGTACTGTTTGGATGTGTTAGTAAATCTTTGAGGAATTCAGATCTGCCACCAATGCCTGGTTCATTTGGATGGAGAGGCATGAGTCTATAGCTCTTATGATTTGGGTTACAGTGTCAGGTACTTAACTGCGTTCTCCCAGTAAAAATGAAACACTGTGATCTACATTTGCAAAATAGAAAGAATTGAATTTGAATAAGTAAAACCTTGGTATAAATTGGTTGACACCTTTATTCCACAGAAAGTGCAGGAGCTTGGATGTGGTTCCAACGCAGAGACTTTTCACTAAACTAAGGAAGATATAAAATAGTCCATTTTTAATCTGGGATTGAACAACTTTTGTATAAAGATGGCCTTTGAAAGAATATCCCTAAAGATTTCTGATTTTCCAGCAAAGCTCACTCTTTGACCCTAATCAAGATACCTACCTTTGTATCATACAGAGAATGGTGCACAATGGATTTCCAACATGCTGAGTAAATTTTTTTTTCAATTTGTATTAAGTAACTAAAGGTTATCTATTCTAATGTACATCTGTTTAATATATAAATCACCTTTCATTTAATGCCTATAGTCTAGCATGAACAAGCTTCAGTAGTACACTTTTAATCTTCCTTCTGGAGTTAATTAATTCTATTCTTTAATGTAATCAATGTTTCATAAAAATCATAGCACATTTGAGAACAGTTTCTAGTGGCTATATATAGGAATCACCATGATTCCTCAACTTGGACTCTTGTTAATTATTTTTACTTTGTGCTGCTTTTTATATTTTGAATTGAATAATTTTCTGTGTAAAAGTAGTCATAAAATTCTGAATTATGACAATGAATTCCTCCTACATCTTTGTACATTTTGTGATGTTTCTTATAACTGTAAACGTAGTCAGGGCAGTGAAAGAGAATTGTTTCTGTAATATCGTTGTACAATTTTTTTTGTCTAGCATCCTATATATCTGTTAAATATAGTGGCTTTAAATGGAGTGCTTTATAATGTTAAAATTTTAATTATTTAAGTTATTCTTTCTAATTGAAATTGTATTTACTTCCTGTATTCCTTGAATTTGTGCTACAAGGCTTTATGTAGAGATTTGGATAACATTTTCCATGATTTGTATGCAAATCATGCATATTCCATGGGCAGGGATCATTAGTTTTGTCTCAGATATCTTGCTGTTTCCATGGAGATGGTTGCAGTCACATTTCAGTGAGTTCTTCAGTCCTTGTCTGCCAATGCAGTAATGCTGATGTAGTTGCACTGGAAATACAGAAGCCCAGAATCAATGATGGAGGGAATGCACCACTTCATAAATCAAGATCCCCCCCACCCACCCATTTAGCCATGTCCCACATTGACCTCATGAGTCACCTGCGGGTCCAACATGCAGGTGGAAGCAAGTCGTCCTCAATCCTGAGGCATGACAGATTAAGAAGATCAAATTTTTCTTCAGCATTGTTCAGATGTTTATTTCCAAGTAGCTGCTGCAAGACTTTCCTTCATTATCCTTGTGTGAAAGAACAACTCAAACCAGCACAAGCTTTGTGAAAATTCTACCCAAGTACGTTAGAACATTTTGACAATTACCAAGTCATCTGATTAGCTGAGAAAGATGGGTGTTGCTTCACCGTTGCTGGTTTAGCCAGGAGTACATTGATCTGTGTTTCTGCCCATAACTAATGCTTTTCAAATATGTTTTTATCAAAAATGACAATGTGGATTTCCATATGAATGAATATCCCACCAAGCACTGTCAAGTAAAGAATGGACTGATGTACTAAAAGGTGACTCCAAATGTATTGCATTATTATTGCAAATATCTGACCACATGCTTGGTATGGGGAATAGATGGTTGGTTATGGGGAGTATAGGACAATGTTCGGAGATCAGAGCTTAGAACTTGTTTCTCTGGAAGTATTTGTTAAGTTAATTGAATTTCAAGTAATATGAGAGTATAGGTCTATTCTTCCTTGAATAAAAGAGCAAAAACTGCACACAATGCTCCAGACGTGGCCTCGCCAGCATCCTGTACAGTTTTAACAATGCTTCCCTATTTCTCAATTCCACCCCTCATGCAATAATGCCATTTGCTTTCTGTGTATCTGCCTGCTAGTGTTTTGTTGGGATTTGTCCACAAGAACACCTGAATTCCTCTGAACTTTGCTCATATGCAATTGTTTTCTATTTTGGAGTCGAAAACCAAATAATTTTCTGAAGCTCATGACTATATTTTCCACCAGAGGGCTGTGTGTCCTTGGAAATCTTTATCCTCATGGGGTAGCAGGTGTAAAGTAGGTGAATATTTTGTAAGCAGATGCTAGACTCTAAGCAAAAGGTGTAAAGTTACTGGGGTCAGCAGAATGTGAAGTTGAGTTTACACTGTGATCACCCATCGATTTGTTAAGTGGCACAACAGGGAGGGTGGCTGCTAGTGGCTTGTTTCCTGCTCCTAATTTGTACAAATATTAATACTTCAATTACTTTGGATTAGAACATAAGATGTTAGGAGCACTATTAGGCCATTTGGCCCATCATCTGCTATACTGTTCGATAATGGATGATTTATTATCCCTCTGAATCCCATTCTCCTGCCTTCTCCAGTAATTTTGATGCTCTTTCTAATCAACCCCTGCTTTAAATGTCTTGGCTTTCACAGCTCTTTGTGTCAATGAATTCCTCAAATCCTCATTTCTGTTCTAAAGAGATGTCCTTGTACTTGCAGGCTGTGCCCTCTGGACCGAGATCTCTCACTTTGCAAACGTCCTCTCCAAGTGCATTCTATCCAGGCCTTTCAATATTTGATTAATTTCAGTGAGTTTCCGCCCCCCCCCCCCCCCGCCCTCAATTCTTTTCAACTCCAGTGAGTACAGGCCCACAGCCATCAAATGTTCCCTGTGTTAACCCTTTCATTCCCAGGATCATTTGTGAACCTATGGACCCTCTGCAGAGAGGGCACATGCCAGTACATCCTTTCTTGGGGCCCAAAACTACTTGCCGTACTCCGTGTGGTCTGACCAATGCCTTATAGAGCCTCAGCATTACATCCTCTGTTTCATATTCTAGTCCTGTCTCAATGAATGCTTACATTGCATTTGCCTTCCTCACCACCCGCCCTCGACCTGCGAGTTGACCTTTAAGGAATTGTGCACTAAACTCTCAAGTCCCACTGCACCTCCAATTGCTGAATTTGCTCCCCATTTAGTCAACTGTCTATGCCTTGATTAAATTTGTGCTTCCTGATTGCGTTTTATATTTCCTAATTGAATCCAATGGGAATTAGATACTCTATTTGATGAGAAAAATATAATACTCAATTACATTCAAAACTTTAAATGCTGTGAAGGCACCAGAGTCTGTAGCCTGAAAAATGAGTGTTTGAAATGACTGCAAAAATGAAGCTACTTGATATAATTTCAGTTCAGATTCTAAATAAATAAAAATATCACATCTTCAGAAATGAAAATAAATTTTGTGAGCAAAAGTAGACTAGATAAAATAAAATGGTAACATACTCTATAATATCATTACTAACCTCATCCGCCTGTAATTCTGAAATCCTGAGTGGTATGTGTTTGTTTTAGGTTCTGAAAGGCAACTGGTCCTCTTTGTGTGGATGCAGACAAAAAGTAAAATGCTGTGGAAATGTTCAGCTGGTTCAACATATAGAGTATGTATGCTATTAAAATAGGCCTTGATGACTGGAGTTATTTGACTCTTTATAAGAGCAATAGATACAATCAGTTAATTAAATTGTTTTTCCCCCTCAGTGTAGCCTGTTTGGGTTATTTTTCATGGTTTTGGTAAATCCCATCTGCACACCAGATGAATTTGGGTATAAACTCTACATCAGTATTTGAACTAAGCAGTCTAGATTTTTAAATTTAGCCGTGAAAATGAGGCAGGATCCTTTGCTGCTGGGGGCTGTGCCTCTTTTTAAGCATTTTGTTGAACTGGTCCAGCTGTAGCGTCAGAATGAAAAGATGAAGAATTCCATTTCCTACATCCCTGACAGTAATTTTATGCACTTTCTCTGGACAGCGTGGCAGAACGATGCCACAATGTTGTGCCACTCCCTTATGTCTTAAGACATCAGCGGAGCAGAATTAGGCCATTTGGCCCATTGAGTCTATTCTGCCACTCCATCATGGTTGATTTATTATCCCTTTCAACATCATTTTCCTGACTTTAACCAGTAACCTTTCACGTCTTTTATCTTCACTGACCTGTGATTGATTGCGATCTCTGGTACTGTCCCTGTGTGGAAACCCACATTCTCCCCAGGGCCAAGGGTGCTTTGTTTTCTTTTGACATCCTTCTGATATGCTATTTGGTAGATTTACTGTATAGGCTACTGGAAATTATCCCTAGAGCGGGTGGGTTGTAGGAGAATCGGGGTCTATCTGATAGCATCGTGACTCTAGGTTACAGGGGAGTAAGTGGAATTGGCATGAAGAGCTGGCAAAGTCTTGTAAAAATGGAGCAGGAGTAGGCCATTTGGCCCTTAAACCTTCTTCACCAACCAGCAATACATGTTCTTTCTCCCTATATTATTAATCTCTTTTGGCACTGTGCTTGACAGAGTTCATTGCCCTCTAATATGCCTGCCATATTGTGAGGGGAAAAAAATATATATAACATAAGCAAGGCACCAATTAAACAAGATCTGTTCTTCCACTAAGTTCTTTTTTTAAAAAAACATTTCACAGGATAAATACTGAAGTCATCCTTCAGTAGTGTAGCTGGCCTCATATCAGTCTTTGTGGGGATCTGCTGCACGTTGCATAGCTTTGAGGTTTCAGATGATAAATTTTCTCCCGCTAATTATTTCTATCGTTTAATGTTATTCAAATAAAATTCAATTGCATGATGGGTGTAAGAGAACAAGGTGTATGATTTTTAGTTAAATCTATAAATATTAATTACCATGTCTCCTTGTTGAACCTGGTATGGAGTTATATTGTACGAGATAATTTCTTTACCCCTTTCACAGTAGTGAACTGTACTGATTCTGTGACCTGAGTAACGAATTGTATGCATATATTAAGAATTAGATTGCCTCTCCAATCCAGTAATGCATAATATTTGTTATTGTGTTATAACATTATTTTAGCACTTTATCCAGTGATGAATCATTAGTGACACTGGAGATAGACTTGCCTTGCATTTCAGTTAATATATTGAGTATACGTGATTACCTCAGCTTTTTGGTGCACACAATCAATTTGTAGCACATTGTTTGATTTATAGTGTTTAGAATATCTGATGGCTTTATAATTTTATATCAGGAAAATAGAGTTTTGTTCCAAAAAAAAACCATGGAAGTTGACAAAACTGACTATCATTCAACTATCAGCTCATACAAAGGAGTATTTGGGGCAGATAAGTCCATTAACGCCGATATCATCAAGAGAGCATGGTCCACTCTCTGGGAACAGAAATGTGATGATAAAATGTTAGTGGGTTTATAATGACAGAAGGCGAAATTCTGGATTTTGTTAACAATTTTAGGATTTAGTGCCATTATTTTTACAAAGTATTAAATGGAGAGTTCAGTTTTTTTCATGTTGGCTGTTGATTGACTGACCTCTGAGCTTCAAACATGCACAATGCTAGTTTGAGCAGGGTTTTGAAGGACTATGGATGTCAGCAAAAGCCAATAATTCCTCAGCCGCAATGTATCGGAGTTCAGCGCTCTCTGGGTCTGACTTGTATGAAGCAATTGAAGATTCTGGATTTGGATAATTACCTTGGCTAATTTACCAAATGTCTACCATACAGCAGAAGTCATGCTATTGCATAGCATTAATTTTAAATGCCCTCCTCCCACTGGTTTGTTATTGTCACATGTACCACAAAATAGTGAAAAACTTTGTGTGCATGTCTTCCCAACAGATCGTTCAATACCCAAGTACGTTAAGACAGTACACAAGGAAAATCAGTAACTGATGCAGAATAGCATGAGCCTGCTGGTATTTGTGTTTTTGAGATTTTCAGTGTTCTGCCCAGTGGAAGGGGAAGAAGTGGGAATAACCCTGGTGGTAGTGGTCTTTCATTATGTTGGCTGCTTTTCCGAACCAGCTGCAAGCATAGACAGATTCGGTAGTTGAGGGGAGGTTGGTTTTCATATTAGCCGGAATGAATGTTCAGAACTCTCTGCAATTCCTTGCAGTCTTGGGAAGAACAATTGCCATTCCAAGCTGTGGTGCATCCAGAGAGGATGCTTTCTAGTTGCTGTGTGGTGAACTAGATATACCAGTCTGACTGCTCCTGTGGCTCCTCCCACAGACCCTGCTGACTGCTCCTGTGGCTCCTCCCACAGACCCCTGTATAAAGGCGACTGTGGGCTGCTGCTCTCCCTCATTTTCCCCAGGATGTAGTGCTGTTTATTCTTCCAGTCAATAAAAGCCGATATCTCACTTCCTAAGTCTCAGCGTGAGTTATTGATGGTGCATCATGCTGTTCCTAGCTGCCCATCATATCTCCCTAATAAGGTTTATCTCTTAGATTACTTAGAAAACCCTTTGACTCTCCCAGTGTCCGTTACTTATCTCAACCCTTTCCTATTCAGCCTGGCTCTCCCTGTCAATCAGCTCCTCTTCACTTGGACAGGGGCCAATGGACAGATAAAGGTTAATGCGGATCCATTGCTTGCCTTGCTCGTCTCATTCTCCTCTTTATACAGACCATCTTTCCCTACCTTCCTGTTGTAGGATCCTGAAACATCTGTTTGCCTGTGCAGATTGAAGGAGACTTGGCTCAGAGGAAAGTGCAGGAAGAAATGGGATTGGAGGAATCATTATTGAATTTGAGCTCTTGAAATCTGAAATGTTTTTGTTGAAGCATCAAATATTGTGAAAGGAAAAAGTGGAGCTGTGAGTCAGGGCAGCTTTGAAATAGAATGATTTGGTGGTG
The DNA here is from genome assembly GCF_048418815.1 of Hemitrygon akajei. Classification (NCBI taxonomy): domain Eukaryota; kingdom Metazoa; phylum Chordata; class Chondrichthyes; order Myliobatiformes; family Dasyatidae; genus Hemitrygon; species Hemitrygon akajei. The sequence goes on from NC_133126.1 coordinate 164,502,345, forward strand.
TTGCAGAGAGCAGTTAAGAGTATATGGTATTTAGCATCGATCTCTAGATGTAGTGAAAGAAAAGTAGAGAAATAGCACCTTACTACTTTCCATCCTTGGCACCACTTTGGGCCATTTCCAGCTCTGCATTATGGAACTGTCGCTACTCTATTTCTCCAGACAAAACTGGAACAGTACAGCATGGGAACTGGACTTTTAGCCCACAATGTTGCACTGAACTAAGTGAATTAGTAATTAGCTGCCCAATTAAACTACCGTAGATTCCGGACTACAGAGCGCACCTGATTAAAAGCCGCTGGCTCTAATTTTAGAAAGAAAATCAATTTTGTACTTGTACAGGCCGCACCGGATTTTAGGCCACACCGGATTTTCGGCCGCAGGTGTCCCACGTTGTAATATGAGATATTTACACAGAAAGATATTACACGTGAGGATTTTTTAACTTTTAATTAAATCCATATGGTAACATAAACAAATACATATTGCAAATGCTTTTTTTCGAACCGTGCCTGTAACGCGGCTACTTTTAAATATACGTTGCATATACTTTTTTATTGAACAACATTCCAATATCTCCTAACGACTGGTAAAAAATATATATACTGCAGCCTACCAGGAAAAGTTATTGATCGCCTTTAACTTAAAAGCAGCGTTTTCGCTCCGCCGCTCGCCCCCCTCCTTCCCGTTTATCGCAAACCGGCATTTTTCCCACAAGACGCGGCGAAACCGGGTGTGACGTCGTAGCATCCCGGGATGTAGTACAGAAAACAAATATAGTTAAAACAGTTCTAACTTTAACTAGAAAATGAATTACTAAGCGAAAATATTATAAACTAAATAACTGCCATAAAGGCAGCACAATGCTTTTCTTCGAGTGTTTTCCATGTTGATGAGGGTGAGTACAAATGACTGATTTACAATAATTTAATTGTGAAAGTGCGCTTGATTTATCGTACAATTTCATTGGACCTCTGTGAACTACTCATCAATTTTATTGGTCTACTGTTACGAGGCAAAATGTTTTTGGCGGCATGAAAAAAAACCATGCATTAGCCGCACCGTAGTAAAGGCCGCAGTGTTCAAAGCTGTTCAAAATGTGGGAAAAATGTAGCGGCTTAAAATCCGGAATCTACGGTAATTGCTTCTCCCTACACAAGATCCATATATTTCCATTTCCTACACATTCATGTGTCTATTTAAAAGCCTCCTGCACACCTCCATTGGATTTGCCCCCATACTGCCCCAAACAACACATTCCAGGTATCCAGCACTTTTTTTTAAAAAAAAAGACTCATCTTGAACATCTCCTTAGAACTTGCACCCTCTCAAATTAAATGCATGCTTTCTAGTATAGTCGGCCCTCCTTATCCGCGAGTTCCACGTGCGTGTGTCAACCTGTAACTGTTACCTGCTCAGTTCAGGAAAAACACCAGAGACACAAAATTACCTCTGAAACGGTTTTTATTCAGAGAGGAGTTCACAGCCCCACGCACTTCAGGCGTAAGGTAGCCAACTCCCAATTTGTCGGTTTACAAAGGTCATACTTATACCCAAAAGCAGGGTACTACATTCACAAATATGGTTACCGATTCAAATTCATCAATTGATTGCTATTGCATAGCTAAGCATGCGACATACTCAGAATTTAGCAAAGGTTAAAGTGTAATACCTAGAATTAATACTGACGTACTTCAGGACACTTGAAATAGGTATCCTTAAAATATTTTGCCATTGTCTTGTGGTCGTAGGTTCCCTTTTCCTTATGGTTTCCACGTCTGGCCTGGCACCTTATTTTAGCTACCTCTCCTTACTTCCCCAATGACGTACCTCTCTCTTGTCCTGTCTACATATTTTGCTATGCTTACCCCTCGCCCACCCCCTCTACACGTACCCCTTACCCTCTTCACATTCTCACGTGAATTCAACCAACCGTGAATTGAGAAAACCCGGAAGTGCTCTTCCAGCACTTCTTGCTCGAGCATTGTTCGCCTCATGTCTCGTCCATTTGCTACTTTGTTTCTGTGAAAAAATGGCTCCTAAAAAGCATTACGTGGTCAAAGCAATTCCTTCAAGGCTGAGGGAACATAAAGTGCTGTCTCTCGCTGAGAAAGTAGAAATATTAGATCTTTTGAAAAGTGGCATGTTGCTTGCTGAAGTGGGCCATAAGGTTGGTAAGAACGAATCGAGCATTTGCACAATAAAGCAGAAAGAAGCTGAAATTCATGGAAGTGTTAGTGCTGCCCCTACAATGGCAAAAATGGTCTCTCTGGTATGTGATAAAGTGCTTGCGAAGACTGAGAAAGCATTAAGTGTGTGGCTAGAGGACATGTCACAGAAGCAAATCCCTGTCGATGGCCAAATTATACGTGAAAAAGCTCTTGGTCTCTATGAGCACTACTGTGATGGGGTTGATGAGAGCAGGAGAAAAGAGTTTAAGGCTAGTAAGGGATGGCTGACTGGCTATGTAAAACGCTACAGCCTCAAGAATGTAAAGATCACAGAAGAATCGGCATCTCGTTCTTTCGCTGCTTGTGTTGTGAGCAAGAGGAACATGTACAGTTTTCTTGTCGATATTCCCTAAACAAGATAGTGTAACAAGTATTCATGTTGCATTTCCATTGTATTAGGTGTTATAAGTTCTGTAATTAGAGATGATTAAAAGTTTTACTCGTTGTCTGATCATTGTTCGCCTCGTGTCTTATTCGTTCGTTGCTTGTGTTGTGAGCGAAAGGAACATGTACAGTTCTTGTCAATATTCCCTAAACATTACAGTATAACAGCTATTTACATAGCATTTACATTGTATTAGGTTTTATAAGTAATCTAGAGATGATTTCAAGTATACAGGAGGATGTGCATAGGTTATATGCAAATACTACGCCATTTTATATAAGGGACTTGAGCATCCGCGTTTTTTGGTATCTGAGGGAGGTCCCGGAACCAATCCCTCGTGGATAAGGAGGGCCGACTGTATTAGACATTTCAAACCTGGGAAAAGATTGTATGTTCACTCTTATCAATGCCTCTCATAATCTTATAAACCTTTATCAGCTCTCCCCTCAGCCTCCACTGCTCCAGAAAAAAGCAACTCCAATTTGTCTAACCTTGCCTTGAGCACATGCCCTCCAATCCAACAGCATCCTGGTAAGCCTCTTCCGTTCCTTCTCCAAAACCTTGACATCCTTCCTATATTGGGCAACAAGAACTCTAGACCTGGCCTATCTAGAGTTTTACAAAGCTACAACATAACTTTCTGAACTTTGAACTCAACTGCTTGACTAATGACTTTAAGTGTGCCGTGAGCCTTTTCCGCCATCCTATCCATCTGTGTACCACTTCCATGGAGCTATGGACATGAATCCCAGGATCTTTCTGTACATTAACACTGTTTAAAGGTCATGACATTAACAGTGTAGAACCTGTTTACACTGAGGGTGTTTTCTTCTGGAAAGGGCTGACCAGTCCCCATCTACTTTCAGCTCTCTCATCACTGGTCCTCGACTTTTACCACACCAACTTCCATATTCCATAGGATAGAGGAGTGGAAGTAGGCCATTTGGCCCATCGAGTCTGCCCCACTATTCAATCATGGGCTGATCCAATTCTTCCAGTCATCCCCACTCCCCTGCCTTCATCTCATACCCTTTCCCTTGTCTAATCAAGAACCTATCCATCTATCTCTGCCTTAAATACACCTAGTGACTTGACCTCCACAGATTTTCCACCCTCTGACTAAAGTAATTTCTCCGTATTTCAGTTCTAAAAGGACGTCCTTCAATCCTGAAGTTGTGCCCTCTTGTCCTAGAATCCTTTACCATGGGAACTAACTTTGCTAACTCTAATCTGTTCAGCCTTTTTTAACATATGGAATGTTTCTATGAGATCCCCCCCCCCCCCCATTCTCCTGAACTTCAGGGAATACAGCCCAAGAGCTGCCAGACGTTCCTCATACGGAAACCCTTCCGTTCCTTGGATTATCCTCCATAGCTTCTTTCACCTTCATCAGAATTCCACTGTCTGCACACCTTCACCTCCCCTTTCAGCATTCCAATGAGAAAAGTTCCCTCTGCAATTTCCTCATTCACCACTTCCACCAGCCACTCCCCCTTTAACAGCGTTATTCCACGCAACAGTAGGACTACAGTACAAACCCTTTTGCTACTTCCTGCCATTTAAGAAGGGCTCACAGGAGATGCAGACATTTCCCTACTCTTCCTCCAAATGAGTGTATTGCTTTTGGTGCATCAGTGTGATCTTCACTTTGTTGGTGGAAGTAAAAGCAGATTGGGTGCCAAAATCGGGCTTGAACATGACAGAAGTAATTTCACATTTCGATATTTTTATCTAGCTTTAATATCCTTGGCCAATAAAGAGACAATAAGGGATCTTTGTTGTTTAATTGCAATTGAGCCACTTCACTGAGAATGCATGTATTTGGAAGTTAACTAAATGTTGCAATGCACTTTCACATAAAAATGCCTGTTTGGGTTCGAGGAATTTTTCTAAGGAAAAAGTATTTTTAAATAAACACTCAGATGCCACTTTCAGGTACAGGAGTTGTACCTGTTTTGGTCTTCTGCTGCTGTGGCCCATTCACTTCAAGGTCCAACGTGTTGTGCATTCAGAGATGCTTTTCTGCACACCATTGTTGTCTTCCTGTCAATGAACCAAACTGGCATTCTCCTCTGACATCTTTCATTAACAAGGCATTTTTGCCCACAGGACTGCCGCTCACTGGCTGTCTTCTGTTTATGTTTTTTTTTGCACTATTCTTTGTAAACTCTGTGGTCTGTGTGTGGAAAACCCCAGGAGATCAGCATTTTTTTGAGATACTCAAGCCATTCCGTCTGGCACCAACAATCATTCCACTGTCAAAGTCACATAGATCACATTTCTTTCCCCATTCTGATGTTTGGTCTGCACAACTGAACCCCATGACCATGTCTGCATCTTTTACGCTTGTATCAGCTAACTGACATGAGTGTTCAAGGACATCTTCAGTCTTTCACTACTGAATAACAATCATATGTGCCCAAGAAGAGCAGGGTGAGCTGCCCCAATGACTGTTGTCCAGTGACACTCACTTACGGTGATGAAGTGCTTTGAGAGGTTGGTCATGGCTAGAATCAACTCCTGCCTAAGCAAGCACTTGGACCCACTGCAATTTGCCTACTGCCACAATAGGCCTACAGCAAATACAGGAGCAAGATAGATCTGCTGGTTGGGTGGTGTCACAGCAACAATCTTGTACTCAACATCCGTAAGTGCCAGGAAATTGACTGTGGACTTCAGGAAGAGCAAGTTGAGAGAACACACACCAGTTCTTGTTGATGGATCAGTTGTGGAAAGGGTGAGCAGTTTCGCGTTCCTCGATGTCAACATCTCTGAAGTTCTATCCTGGGCCCAACATGTATTGACACAATTACAAAGAAAAGATACTACAGCAGCTATATTTCATTAGGAGGTTTGAGCAGAATTGGTATGTCACCAAAGATGCTCAAATTTCCACAGATGTACCATGGAGAGTATTCTAACTGGTTGGTCAACATCTGGCATGGAGGGGCCATTGTTCACAGAAAGTTGTAAACTCTGCCAGCTCTATCATGGCACTCGCCGCCCCAGCATCCTGGACACCCTCAAAAAAGAGGCATTATTCATTAAGGGTCTCCATCACCCGAGGAATGCCCTCCTCTCATTACTACCATCAAGAAAAAGATACAGGAGCCTGAAGACACACACTAACTCCATTTCAGGTACACCTTTATCCCCTCTGCCATCAGATTTCTGAATGGACAATGAACCCCTGTACACTACCTCAGTACTTTTCCCCTCTTTTGCACTACTCTGTTGCTGCCACATGATTGGCTGATTTAAATATTTGCATTAACAAGTACGTGTACAGGTGTACCTTATAAAGTGGTTAATAACTGCATTTTGTTACCTGAAGTGATAATGCAACGAGAATAACTTGATATAAAGTGAGATAATAATCCACTTGCCAATGAAAATCAATTGGAGGCCTCTACAGTTTTCACAGTTGCCTCTTTATGTTACTTTTACCAGAAAGCTTACAAAATTTATCCTTTGATTAATCATGGAAAGATGTCCTCTCCATGGTTAGACTTGATGGAGGTGAAATATTTATCATAGCACTTTTAAAATAGTGCTTGAGCAGGTGATTAATTTTCATGTCCTGGATGAATTTTTAAAGTAGTATCTAAAAATTAATTTTCTGAGAGAAATTTTAAAATATTGTTAGAATTGGAGGCAGACTTTTCTGAGAGTGTGCGCCCAAATTGGGGATAATCTAACAAAATTCTCTTGAATGCCATGAAAATGTTGTCTAGAGATTATCAATGAACCAGTAGCAATAATGATCAGAATTGGTTTTATTATTTCATGAAATTTGTTAACTCAGCAGCAGTACAATGCAATACAAGATAATATAGAAAGAAAATAATGAAGTAGATCAATTATAGTAAATATATAAGTCAATTAAAAACAGTACAAAAACAAATAATATATTAAAAAATTGAGGTAGTGTTCATGGGTTCAATGTTCATTTAGGATTTGGATGGCAGAGGGGAAGAAGCTGTTTCTGAATCACTGAGTGTGTGCCTTTAGGCTTCTGTACCTCCTACCTGGTGGTAACATTAAGAAGAGGGCATGTCCTGGGTGATGGGGGGTCCTTAATAATGGACACCGTCTTTCCTAGGCATGGCTCCTTGAAGGTGTCTTGGATACAATGGAGGCTAGCGCCCAAGGTGAAGCTGACTAATTTTATAACTTTCTGTAGCTTCTTTCGGTCCTGTGCACTAGCCCACCCCCAGACAACCCCCCCCCCCAACTGGACAGTGGTGCAGCCTGTCAGAATGCTCTCCACGATACATCTAGAGGAGTTTCTGAGTGTTTTAGGTGACAAACCTCTTCAAACTCCTAATGAAACAAAGCCGCTATCTTGCCGCCTTTTATAGCTGTATCAATATGTTGCAACCAGATTAGATCCTCAGAGATCTTGACGCCCAGGAACTTGAAGTTACTCACTCTCTCCACTTCTGATCCCTCTGAGGATTGTGCATGTCCCCTTGTCTTACTCTTCCTGAAGTCCACAATCGGCTCTTCCATCTTACTAATATTGAGCACAAGGTTGTTGCTGTGACACCACTCAACTAGCCGGTATATCTCGCTCCTGTACGCCCTCTTGTCATCATCTGAGATTCTACCAGCAATGGTTGTATAATCAGCAAATTTGTAGATGGCATTTGAGCTATACCCAGCCACACAGTCATGGTTATAGAGGGAGTAGAGCAGTGGGCTAAACACACATACCTGAGGTGTGCCAGTATGGATAGTCAGCGAGAAGGAGATATTGTCACCAATCCACACAGATTGTGGTCTTCCAGTTGAGAGAGAGATGTGGAGGCCCAGGTTTGTTGCCTATCAATCAGGACTGTGGAAATGATGGTGTTAAATGCTGAGCTACAGTTAGTGAACAGCAACCTGCCAGAGGTGTTTGTATTGTCCATGTAATCTAAAGCTGTGAAGAGCCATAGAGATTACATCTGCCGTAGACCTATTGTGGTGATGGGCAAATTGCAGTGGCTCCAGGACCTTGTAGAGGCAGGAGAAGGACATGGACGATAGCAAGCTCAAGATGCGGTATGCTGATGTTATATGACATGTCTATATCAAAGAGCGGCTATTGGAGAGCATTAAGATATCTTGGGAACTTGTTGGGTCAAGTTGTTGAGAGAGGCAAATGAAAAAATTTCTGGGTCTGACAGATCTTTGTGTCCTCTTTAGCTGCAGGCAAGGTGCCAAAAAAAACTTCAGAATAGCCAATGAATTCCTGTTTAAGAAAGACAGTAGAGACAAACTAGGGAATTATCAGCTGTTGAGCCTTGAAATTATTGGAGAAGATTCTTAGTGATAGAATATACTTGCATCTAGAAAAGTATTAAAAGCATTTAAAGAAGGTGATGAAGATGGGTGATGAGGGTAGGGCAGTGAGTATTGTGTACATGGACTTAAGTAAATCTTTTGAAAAGATCCCTTTTGGTAGATTAACCAAAAAAAAGATTAAGGGATATGGGATCTTTGGAAACTTGGTAGATAGGATTCAAAATTGGCTTGGCCATAGAATACAAAAGAGGACTATTATTCTGACTGCAGTTTTGTGACCAGTGGTGTTCTGCAGGGATCAGTGCTGTTACATTTGTTTGTAATGCATTTAAGTAAATTATTTGGACAAAAAATGTAGATGGGATAATTAATAAGTTTACATAAACATCGGCAGAGTTGTGTATAGTGAGGAAAATTGCCAAAGGATTCAACAAAATATAGACCAGTTGGAAATGTTGGCAGGGAAATGGCAGATTGAGTGTATTATGGATATGTTTGACTTGCTGCACTTTGGGAAGTCTAATTTAAGTGTAAATTATTTAATAAATGGAAGGACCCTTAGGAGTGTTGATATACCAAGCAGTCTTGGGTTGCAAGCCTATCGGTCCTTGAAAGCAGCAACGCCAGTGATAAAGGAGGAGTGTGGCATAGTTTCTTCCATCAGTTAGGTGCTGAGTATGTAAGTTGGAAAGTCATGTTGCAACAATATAAAACATTGGCTAGACCATATTGGAGTATCGTGCGCCACATTACAAGAAGGATGCGGAAGTTTTGGGGAGCTTTACAAGAGGTTCATGATGATATAGATTTTATTGGAGAGTATTAACTATAAGAAAATCTTGGGCAAACTTGAATTGATTTTTAAACATTAAGTACCTCTGCCATCTCCTCTGGTTCCATACACATTTTTCCACTGTCACACTTGATAGGTCCTATTCTCTCATGTCTTATTCTCTTGCTCTTAACAGAATGCCTTGGGGTTTTTCCTTAATCCTGCCTGCCAAACCCTTCTCATGGCCCCTTCTGGCTTTCCTAATTTCCTTTTATAATCTTCTAGATCTCTAACATTACCTAGCTCTCTGAACCTTTTGCAAGCTTTTCTTTTCTCCTTGACTAGATTTATACAGCCTTTGTACACCATGGTTCATGTACCCTACCATAACTTCCCTGTCTTGTTGGAACATACCTATGCAGAACTCCACACAAATATCCCCTGAACATTTGCCACATTTCTTCTGTACTTTTCCCTGAGAACATCTGTTCTCAATTTAAGCTTCCAATTTCCTGCCTGATAACCTCATAATTCCCCTTACGCCAATTAAACGCTTTTCAAACTTGTCTGTTCCTATCCTTCTCCAATGCTATTGTAAAGGAGATAGAATTATGATCACTATCTCTAATATGCTCTCCCACTGAGAGATCTGACACCTGACCAGGTTCATTTCCCAATACCAAATCAAGTGCAGCCTCTCCTCTTGTAGGCTTATCTACATATTGTGTCAAGAAACCTTCCTGAACACACCTAACAAACCCCACCCCATCTAAATCCCTTGCTCTAGGGAGATGCCAATCAATATTTGGGAAATTAAAATCTCCCATCACAACAACTCTTATTATTACACCTTTCCAGGATCTGTTTCCCTATCTGCTCCTCAATTATCCCTGTTACTATTGGGTGGCCTATTTAAAAAAAACAGAACACCCAGTAGAGTTATTGACCCCTTCCTGTTCCTAACCTCCACCCACAGAGACTCTGTAGACAATCCCTCCATGACGTCCACCTTTTCTGCAGCTGTGACACTATCTGTGATCAACAGTGCCACGCCCCCGCCTCTTCTGCCTCCCTCCCTGTCCTTTCTGTAAAATCTAAAACCCGGCACTTGAAGTAGCAATGGAGGTTTGATAGAATTGTGTAAGATCATGAGAAGCATAGATAGGGTAAACGGTCTTTTTCCCAGGATGGAAAAAGCTTTAAGGTGAGAGGGCAAACGTTCAAAGGAGATTTACTCTGCAAGCTTTATTTTAAACACAGCATGCCTGGAACATGCTGCTAGAAGAGGCGTACTCCTCTATAGGATATTAAGTGGGTATACTCTACATCCAAGTCATGTTTAGATGGCATCTAGATAGGCAAATGAACAAGCTGGGAATTGCAGGATTTGGATTAAGTGCAATTTAAATTATTATAATGGTTAACAGAGCCATCATGGACTGAAAGGCTGTATGGTTTTCGTGCTCTTCTGATTTCCCCAGCATTGAATTTCCTGAAAAGACTGCAGAATTGTTTAAAGCCTATCTAGTTGCAGAAAGCAGGTTAGATGTGCCATCATTATCAGTTTTTTTTTCCTTCACCCAAATTTCTAAAATGCTGCAAAATGATGATGAGATGTTGCTACATTCTTGGGGGGATGGAGAATGCATCTACACTTGCGAAGTGCTGAAGTGAATGGTGATCTGCAATATCGTGTCATCAGCCACTAGAAATTCAATCTAATACACAGAAGTTCCTTTGCATCCATTCCCTTTTCAGGTTGGGGAATGGCTGGAAATAAAAATAATCAACCATGAACAGGTTGGTACAACCACTGCAGTTAAGTACACCTAATGTTGCCCAGAAATACCGTGTTTTATTTTGCAGAATTATTGCAGTTAAAAACCCTATGTTTTACAGGATGAAGAGTAATAATGACCATCTCCCAGCTGCTTGTGGTTTTTTTTTTGGGGGGGAGGGAGGGAATTTTGACTAAGCACTTCAGACTGTGAGTCATCCTTGTACCTGTGAAACATCTTCCACATCGGTCACAATGGATGATATTCTTCATTTTGAAGTAACACGGGACAATATTGTAAGGGATCCGATGTAGCTGGACACAGCTAGATAAGACAATAACTTGAGTTCATCCTTCAGGCCTGTGCCCACTCTCCACAGCATTGCTTACCCCATTTTCTCTGAGCTGTTAACTTGTGATATCTCAACCCTCATCCATCACTAATTAGCTGGATAGGAATTGCTTTGATCCTTGTGGATAGGACTGGGCAGTTTTCTACTCTGTCAATGGGGAAGGCTATTCCGGAACACACAGCTAGTTCTGGAACATGAACTCAGCACTACATCTGGGATTTTTGTTCTGGCCTTGTACACCTTGCTGTCTCGGCGGGTTTTGATATCGTGAATTAATTCTCCTCTAAATACATTTCATTTCTTGGCTGAATTACACAATCAGAATTCTCCCCCCAGCGTAGAAATGTCAGATACTAGAGGGATGCAATTAAATCGAAAGGGGGAAAATTTAATGGGAATGTGCAGGTTAATATTTGTTCTTGCAGAGAGTCGTTGGCACCTGGAACAGGCTGCCTGAGGTAGTGGTGGAAGCACATGTGGATCACGTGCAGGGATGTAGTTTAATTTGACATGGTGTTTGATAGACATTATTAGCTGAAGGGCCTGTTCCTGTGCTGTATTGTTCCGTGTTCTGTGGGCAATATGACCTAGAAACTTGATTAGTTCTGTCAAAAATGATGCTACCCACTCATGAGTGGGTGCATGAGTGTGCCACTGAGTGAGTCATTCTGTTTTCCATCATAGTTTGGTACTTAGTTTGGCAATTCAAACTTGATCATAACTGCAGCTGAGATAAGAATGACACATTTGTTCTAAACTCACAATGACAGATATAAATTTAAACTAATGTCACCATCATTTCTTTGGGTTCTGTATTAATGTAAAAGTTATTTTCAAAAAGAAACTAATCCCAAAGGGCTGCACTGGAAGAACAAACCAGTTCTGCTACTATGCATGGACTACATTTGGATAAAGCCGCTTGGGCTGAAATAGTTAACTAATAACATGTAAATGCTGGAGATGATGAATAATTCAGACCATCAATCAGAAACATATTTTATGCACTATAATGCTGACAGAGGCATCTGTTTCCAAATCATGCACAAGGCTGCTCATATTATTTTGCTATCTGTTATACCTTGAAATAGCTTGTTAAATATCTTTGCAAAGATCATACAAAAGATTGATTAGATACATGATTCTGTCCTTTTGATTTGATCATGGTTTTGACCAACCAGAAATTATGTGGAGGCAAGTTTGATATTCTAGATCAGGCCACCTACATGTTTCCCAGACAGAAGAAAGTTGGCTTGTTAATTCCCTTCTGAGAATTGTTCATCTGTTAGTTTTGGCAATTCCTTTAAAGAAAGCTGGGCATAGGAACTTGGCTTATGAGTTTCCTCATTTCAAAGATTTCAAAGGTACATTTAATGTCAGAGAAATGTATACAATACACAACCATGCACAAAAACAGAGGAGTGCCCCAAAGAATGAATGACAGTTAAATGTTAGAACCCCAAAGTTCCCCCCCCAGCTCCCCCCCTCCCGCGTGTAAGCGGCAGCAAGCAACTATTCCCCCTTCCTCAACCGGCAAAAAGAAACCTTGGCACCCACCACGGAGCACTCAAGCGTGAGCAAAAGACACAGACTTGCCCAAGTACTCCAAAGACTACATTTGTCACCCGGCATTCGACATACCACAGGCTCTCTCTCCCCCCAATAAGGGAGAGAGAGGTGTCTCCATTTCACAGCGAGAGGGGAGATATAACAAACAACTCGCAGGTTTACGATGTTAAAGGTCCATTGCGCTGCTTTTTCCGAGCTCGGTGCCCAGAGATCTTGCATCTGCCACGACACACCAGTCTTCTGCTCGGACACTGACTTTCGATCCCACCGCCTCCAGAGCCACGAGGTCTCGGTCCTCCGAAGGTGAGTGGAGCTGTTGGGCTGCGTCCTTGGCACCTGGAACAACGGCCAGTTATGAAACCCCGAGAGCCGGTCCCATTCCTGCAAAGAGCCCTAGTCAAAGTGCAACTCCAGGTCAGGGTCTTCAAAAGAATCCTGAAAGAGGAAAAACAGATATTAAAGATGGAAATAGAGCTGCTTCCGAAGATGCAAGCAAAGGAGTCGCCGTTAGGCACCATTAATCCTCCTAAGCTCCACCTTCTTTTGATTTAAGACACAGATAAATTTAAATATTATGTTTTGTCTGGATTTCACAGATTGTTATTAATTATCTGAACATAACTTTTTCTAATAATCTATTATAAAGAAGAATAGCAACAGTGCTAATTAATTTCTAAAACTGCAAGCGCATTTCACTGAATTGATTGCTTTGAACATTTGGTTTTACTTGAGAGGGTGGCCCGCAGTATCATTGCAAACCTTTGACACCATTATAAACTCCAAAAGATACCAAATTCCTTCAATTTCTTTTTTGGTCTAATCCCTATTTCAGTGTATTTACTTATCTGTTAATACGTACTAGCGTTGAGAAGGATCCTCCTTATCAGAGTTTTTACACAGAGCCAGTGTGTTGTCACCCTCATAATTTGCCCTTGAGAGTGCAGTGAGGATGAGACCAATTTATGTCTCCTTCCCGGAGTGTGCATTTGCCAAAGTGCTCTTAAAGAAATGCAGTGGCTTTTGTTGAGGTTCACACCTAAATGACAGAAACCTCTGTGCTCTATGTTCCTCCTGAGCTGTTCCTCCAGAGCCCTATTGAGACAAACACCTACTGCCACTGTGAGATCATCCACTCAGAAGGATGTACTGTACTTTGGTCTGCCCAAACCTAGCTGGCCTCCAATGCAAGAGCCTGCCCACAACTAATTTATTTTTCAGATTGGCATATTTCAAAGTGCAGTAGTTCCTGCTCATGGACCTGTTGAAGATTGTGCAGCTTCTGCCAAGGTTCTGTAGGTCTGTCCCGTTACTGGAGAGGCTGGGTAAAGTACATAAACCTTTCAGATGTATTGCTGGCAGGAAAAAATTGATGCCACATTGATACAATATAAATGTTAAAGGCAACTGGATGTTAAAGGCAAATGTTATAGACACGGTGGATTACAACAAATGAATGCCCAGTTTTATGAATCAAGTGCTTTTGGAGAGCAAAACCAGTTGGCATAAATTGATATTTTCTTTAGAGATGTGCACTTAGAAATATGATGCTGATGTTAGTCAATGTATTGAAGATAATGGAATGAATCTTGCAATACCCTAGAGTGATATTTCTGTGTGTGTGTTCTCTTGAATGCTGAAGAGAGATTGGAATCATGTCATGAGATTAAAATATGACTACGAACCTAAATAACCAATGCACTATCAAATTCATCTGCTGTCCCATCCCACCAACATTCATTCCTGTAAGAAATGGTTGCACTGCCACCTACAGCAGAGATGAAAAGCTGTCCTAGTAAACCAAAGAGGCTTATCTTAATACTTTAATCTAATGACCCTTTGTTTTCCTCAGTACTTCGCATAACACGAGGAAAGATTTTGGTGATTCTAAAATATTGGAAGATGAAATTGAAATAATTTGTGAATATGCCAATGAAATTAAATTATAGGGAAAAGCCAAGGAATTGTATCCTTATTTTCAGGTAGTTTTAATCTACGAGCGATAAGATTGTATTAAAGTGCCATCTGTATTAGCAGGAAGCTGGCCATCTGTGTTGTCTGATAAGCAGCTGTTGGAATAGTGGCACAGCAGATTACAATTCAGAAAGGGGAGCCAAAAATAATGTGGAAGCATTCACTATTTTACATTGTCAAAATCACTCTACGTTTTTTAATTACTTTCGTTCAGCTTGATTAACAAAGCTTCAATTTTGACAGTATACGTTTGTTAAAAATCTATTGGCTTTGCAAGTATTAGTGATGGATAACACTTTAATAAAATTTGAATATGCTTTTTATAAGTCCAAAGTGATGGCATTTGATAATTCAAGCACTTAGTAATGATAAATCGACATCTGAATTTAAATTGGTTAAAATATTTTAATGTAGTTACATTTTATCAATGAATTATATGCTTAGAATTGTGAAATAGCTCAATATTGAAGTCCAAATTGACCATAAATAACTTGCAAAACTTCTTGTGGGGGAAAAAAATGGCTTATAACGACATATGGCTCTAATCTTTTAGAAAGAGATAGAAGTATGCAGGAGAACAGCTAATTATCCCCGCAGCACTAACCAATAAGCTGTCGGTGAGATTTCTAGTATAATACCTGACCTTGGGTAAGGTAGTGAGAAATCGGATGCCTGTGAAGGATTGTGAGCATTTCCCTCAAATGGTCACAATAAGCAAGGATGTAAACTCTGGGAGGTATTAATGACCTACCAATATTGCCAACATGATCATGTGATTGAGGCCTTGCCTTGTCATGTTGTCCGGATTTCTGAAGGGGAAATGAAGTCTTATTTCCACTTTGTACAAACGTGCCGACCCACGCAAAACTGTATGTATTTACACATTTGTTTAAAAGCTCTTTTGTGGTGTACTGTGTTGAATTTTGTAAATTACAACAAATGGATTGGTATTGGGGAAGTTTTAGAAATGTAACTTTGAGGTATAAGAAAAGAATGATTGAAGCAGTTTATTTATGTTGCAAGCTTGGAGCTGAAATTAAATTGTGCGAATAGGTAAGGGAAGGTTTTGCCTATGGCTCTCAAATAATTTGTGAATTTCTGCACCAACAATACTAGGAAGATTAAGTCTGTGTCTTTGCTGTTGCTCTGTTGCACTCTTGAGTGCTCAGTGGTGGGTGCCGATGCTCTCTTTTTGCTGGTGGGGAGGGGGTATTGTTGCTTTGCTGCCGCTTATGTGTGGGAGGGGGAGCTGGGGGGGGACTTTGGGGTTCTAACATTTAACTGTCATTCATTTTTTGCGGGGCACTGCTGTTTTCATGGATGGTTGCAAAGAAAAAGCATTTCAGGATATATATTGTATACATCTCTCTGACATTAATGTACCTTTTGAAACCTTTGAAGGGGGTTTGCAAAGTTATTCAGATGTGCAGAATAATCTGTGGTTGGGTGGTAATGCCTGATGGTCTTAGTAATAATGTTTAGCTTTGACTTGCTTATTAGCATCTACATTGAAATTGTAGATTTAAATTGTGCCAGCTTGTATTACTGATAAATTTCCAATTAACTTTTCCCAATAGCAGTTTCCATATGTAACAAAACAGCAAAAAGATTCCTTTTTAATATGGGTAAATGCTACATTAGTTTTATAAGAAATGAAGATAGTGATAGTAATAGAAACCGATTGTTACTTGTGATTCTATTGTTAATTGTTCAGGAACTGTGATTTCTTTTCCCTTTGTCCTCCATCTTCCACCTATTCCAATACACAAAGTTTGCCTTGTTAAATGTTTAACGTCCAATGTTAGATAACACTAGTTAAGTATCAGCAAGAACAAAACAATCAGGATGTCCTGCAACCATGGGTTGGAAGCTATTAATTTCACACCCTCTTTTGCTACCATCTGAGACTGAACGTGACTGCAGCCTCAGCCATCTATTTGACCATTTGAAACTTGTTGGCTGCTCAGTAATATTATCTACTTACACAGCTCATCTTCCCTTGAAATAGTGAAAGTCAGTTCTGTTGTAAACATACACAAATTTCCACAACTCTCCGCAGAAGTTTCTGAAGATTTGCTGATGTGTTAATTAAGACATTTCCCTCCATCTAAAATGATCAAACCCATATTTCGAGACCCTGAGTCACAATTCTACAATCTCAAGCTAGTGGAAGGATTAGTCGAATTCTTACTGCCCACAGTCTCTTTTCTCGTCCAAATGTGGGACAGCTGCCTTGCTGGCCTGAAGCATCCCTGACCCCAGCTGGCTGAGTGGCAGTTGAGCTGACAGCTTTAATGATGAGGAATCCTGGCCCCAAAACACTATTGCAAGCCTTGACAGCTGGCAGAGCCCTTTCTCCAGCTTTTTAATATTTTCTAAATTTCAGTCCTTCCAAAACATTTAAAAATATTTAAATTAACTGTATAGTTTAAGAAGTATTAAGAGGCAAGCTAAAATAAATTTAAAATGTTAAAGTAAAACAAAACAGGTAAGGTGAGAAAGAAACTTGCTTTCCCCTTTGTTTTCTTTTTGCAGCCCCACAATCCACTTTGAAACTGATCGGGGTCTCGTGTGCTCTATCATGTATGTCCTACATCAGGATACAAGAGGTGATTTCCCAAAGGTCACACAGGAAGATCCCAACACACATGCCTTGTGAAATCCACCACCAGAGCGAACTGGCAAATTAAATGTTCCGGATTTCTGGAAGTTCTGAAGTTATTAGTATTCAAACTGCTAACACTTAAAAACAAGATCACAGCCATGTAGACCCCCTCAGTTTCTATTTTGTAATGAGATAGCCTCTCATTTCCTAG
Organism: Hemitrygon akajei; assembly: GCF_048418815.1. Classification (NCBI taxonomy): domain Eukaryota; kingdom Metazoa; phylum Chordata; class Chondrichthyes; order Myliobatiformes; family Dasyatidae; genus Hemitrygon; species Hemitrygon akajei. The sequence continues at coordinate 164,519,502 of NC_133126.1, forward strand.
CCCTAGCTGAGTCTTGCTGCTGAAAATCTGGAGAGGCAAGTGATCAAAGCAAACTGTTTCATCTGCACGTTTCCTGGGAGAGACGATGCATTGGCAGTGACTAGAATTAGATGTTTTCCCTCCCAATGTGAAAAGGCTGACACCATGTTTGTGATCTACTTCAAAACTGACAGTGATTTCTCTGGGGTTTGGGTATAAGCTTGATAATTTTGTTTTAAAGGAGACTATATTTTTTAAAAGTCAATACTTTCGATGAGATGAGGGGAAGAGTGATCAAACTGGGTGTTTAATCACTTGGAGTTGAGGAGAACTCGTGTAGTTCAACTGAGGAGTATAAACAATGCAGATGCAGAAAATCTGAAATAAAACAAAAGATGCCAGTAAACCTCAACAAATCGGATAGCACTTGTGGAAAGAGAAAACAAACTGATATTTGGGAAGTCCTGAAGAAGGGTCTCATCCAGAAATGTCATCATTCGTTTCCATAGGTGCTGCCTGACCTGCTCAGTTCCTCCAGCATTTTGAGTGTCCTGCTTAATATTTCAGGGTTTGATGAACTTTGATACAGAAAGCCAATCCCTTTGGTTTTTCACAGATGCTGTCTGTCCTGCGGATTGCCGCTGGAATTTGTTTTTATTTAAGGTCTTCAGGGGGCTTGTCAAAAAGATAAAAAGACTGTTTCCCCCAATTGAATTTATCACTAAGATATAGGAGTGGCTTGCACCGTTCAACCCATTGAGTCTGCTCTGCCATTTCCCTCACAACCCCATTCTCCTGTCTGCTCCCCTTATCTCTTCATGCCCTGACTGATCATGATTCTATCAACCTCTGCAATGACTATACCCAAGGATGTAGTCTCTACAGCCACCTGTGGCAACAAATTCCACAGATTTACCACTCTCTGGCTAAAGAAATTCTTCCTCATCTCCGTTCTAAATCTACCTTACTCTATTACGAGGCTATGTCCTCTGGTCTTGGACCCTCCCACACAAGAAAACATTCTCTCCACATCCACTCTATCTAGGCCTTTCAACATTTGATGGGTTTCAGTGAGATCCCCTATCATTCTTCTGAATTCCAGTGGGTAGAGGCCCAGAGCTATCAACTGCTCCTCGTGATAACCCTTTCAATCCTGGAATGATTCTTGTGAACCTCCTTTGAACCCTCTTCACTAACAGCACATCTTTTAGATTGGGGCCCAAAACTGCTTGCAGAACTCCATGTGAGGCCTCACCAGTGTCTTGTAAATAGTCAACCTTGCTTTTCTATTGTCTTGAAAAGAATGCTAACATCACATTTGCCTGCCTCACCACTGACTCAAACTGCAACTTAACCTTTAGGGAATCCAGCACAAGGATTCCCAAGTCCCTTTGCACCTTACATTTATGAATTTTCTCTATCAAAGTGCATGGTCATACACTTTCCTACACTCTTCCATCTGCAACTCCTTTGCCCATTCTTCTAATCCAAGTCCTTCTGTCGTCTTTCTGTTTTCTCAACACGACCTGTCCCTCTACCAAGTCCATAAACTTGGCCACAAAGCCAACAATTCTGTCATCCAGATCATTGACGTATAATGTAAAAGAGAAAGCAATCCCAACAAGACCCCTGCAGAACACCACTAGTCACCGGCAGCCAACCAGAAAAGACTCCCTTTATTCCCACCCTTTGCTTTCTGCCATTCAGCCAATGCTCTATCTATGCTAGTATATCTGCTGTAATGCTGTGGATCTGAACTTATTAAGCAGCCTCATGTGTGGGCCTTCTGAAAATCCAAGTACACACCTTCAAGTGATTCTCCTTCGTCTAACCTGTTTGTTATTTGTTTGAATTGAATTGAATCTTTTTGCAACAGATTTTTCAGGCAAGATACTCCCTTGAGGAAATTATGCTGCCTTTGGCTTATTTTATCAAGTGTCTCCAAGCACCCCGAAACCACACCCATACCAGTTGAAATCCAACATCTTTCCAACCTCAGAGGTCAAACTAACTAGTTTATAATTTCCTTTCTTCTGTCTCCCTCCCTTGAAGTGTGGGGTTACATTTGCAATACAGTCGGCCCTCTTTATCCGCGAGTTCCACATGCGCGAATTTAACCAACCGCGAATCGAGAAAACCCAGAAGTGTTCTTCCATCACTTGTTGTTCGAGTATGTACAGACTTTTTTTCTTGTCATTATTCCCTAAACAATGCAGTATAACAACTATTTACATAACATTTACTTTGTATTATAAGTAATGTAGAGATGATTTAAAGTATATGGGAGGATGTGTGTAGGTTATTGTGGATTGGGATCGAAAAAAATCAGAAGTTCTCTTACTAGGAAAGTCGGAACAGCTACATCTAGTATTATTTAGCGTCAGTTAGTCAAACGTTTGTCTTAGAAAATAGTATATATTTTACCTTTATGCATATAAAACACTTAAATGTATGTATTTCAATAATTAAACCACTGTGTTGCTTAGTAATAATTGTAGCTTTCATTGGGGCAGGGCCTTTCTCACTTTATCCTTTAAAATTGTTCCGATCGTTGACAGACTGTAGCCTAACGCTTTTCCAATGACCGATGATGTTTCACCTCTTTCCGATTGCTTTATTATTTCCACTTTATTTTCAATCATGATTGTGATTATTTTTGTGAACACTGCGGATTCAGAGCTTTGCCGGTTCCTAAAGACCACCGCTCTGACACAGGTTAAATAAGGTCAGGGGTTTTGCTGGGTCCTAAAGTCCACTGCACCAAAACAGGTTGAATAAGGGACTTGAGCATCCGCGTTTTTTGGTATCCGCGAGGGGTCCCAGAACCAATCCCCCGCAGATAAGGAGGGCCGACTGTATTCAAGTCCTCCAGAACCATTTAAAAATCCATTGATTCTTGAAAGATTATTACCAATGTCTCCACAATCTCTTGTGCCATGTCTTTCAGAACCCTGGAGTGTAGACCATCTTGTCCAGGTGACTTGCCTACCTTCAGACCTTTCACTTTCCCAAGCACCTTCTCCCCAGTAATGGTAACTTCACTCACTTCACCCCTGACACTCCTGCATACTGCTGGTGTCTTCCACAGTGAAAACTGATGCAAAATACTTATTCCGTTCATCTGCCATTTCCTTGTCCCTCACTACTACCTCTCCAGCATCCTTTTCTGGTGGTCCAATATCTACTTCCAACTCTCTTTTGCACTTTGTGTATTGGAAAAAAAGTTTAGTATCTGCTTTAATATTATTGGCTAGATTACCTTTGTATTCCATCTTTTCCTCCTGTACTTTTTTTTTAAGTTGTCTTCTGTTAGTTTTTAAAAGCCCCCCAATCCTCTAACTTCCCACTAATTTTTGTGCTATTATATACCCTCTTTGGTTTTATGTTGGTTTTGACTTGTCAACCATGGTTACAACATCCTGCTTTTGTAATACTACTTCCTCAGGATGTATCTACCCCATGCCTTCCAAATTGCACTCAAAAGTTCCAGCCATTGCTGCTCTATCATCCCTGCCAGTGTTCTTTTCCAATCAATTTTGGCCAACTCCTCTCTCATTCCTCTGTAATTCCTTTTACTCCACTGTAATGCTGATAAATCTGAGTTTAGTTTCTTCCCCTCAAGTTGTAGGGTAAATTCTTTCATATTATATTCCTCCTCTCCTAAGGGTTCCATTACCTTAAGCTCCCTAATCAAATCCAGTTCATTGCACAATTCCCAATCCAGAATAGTTGATTCCCCCAGTGGGCTCAACCACAAGCCACTCTAAAAAGCCATCTTGTAAGCATTCTACAAATTCTCTCGATGTCCACAGTCATTCTAATTTTCTCAATTTACCTGCAGATTGAAATCCCCTATGACCATCGTAACTTTGCCCTTTTGATATCCATTTTCTATCTTACATTGTAATTTGCTACTGTTTGGAAGTCTGTATATAACTCTCAACAGGGTTTTAAATCTTAGCAGTTTAACCCTACCCATAATGAATCTACACCTTTTGATCCTATGTCACCTTTTTCTAATGATTTGATTTCACTTTTTACCAACAGAGCCACCCCACCGCCTCAGCCTACCTGTCTGTCCTTTCGATACTTTCGACTTTAATGTCCCAGCTATAATCATCATTCAGTTATGGTTCAGTGATTCCCACAACATCATACATGCCAATCTGTAACCATGCTACAAGTTAATCTACCTTAATCTGTATACTGTGTGCATTCAAATACAACACATCAGTCCTGTATTCATCAGCTTGTTTGATTTTTGTCCCACCTTTGAGTTTCAGCTCACCCCATTGTCTGCAATTTTGCTCTGTCACCAGTCTCTCCTTGCTAGCAGTCTCACCACACATTGCTCCTGTTTGTAAGCCAACTACCCCATCCTCAACCCTATCACTCCGGGTTTCATTCCCCTGCCAAATTAGTTTAAATCCTCCCGAACAGCTCCAGCAAACCTGCCCACAAGGATTTTGGTCCCCTTCGGGTTCAGATGTAATCTGTCCCTTTTGTACAGGTCATACCTTCCCCAGAAGAGAACCCAATGATCCAGAAATCTGAGCCCCTCCGCACCAGTTCCTCAGCCACACATTCATCTGCCAAATCATCCTGTTCTTACCCTCACTTGTGTGTGGCACAGGCGCAATCCAGGGAATACTGCCCTAGAGATCCCGCTGTTCAGCTTTCTACCACGTTCTCTAAAATTTCTCTTCAGGACCTCCTCACCTTTCCTAGCTATGTCACTGGTACCAAGACTTCTGGTTGCTCACACCCCGCCCCCACCTTCAGCATCCTGCGGACCTGACCCTGGCACCTGGGAGGCAACATGCCATCCAGGTGTCTCTATCGCTTCCACAGATTCTCATCTCTATTCCTCTGACTGTGGAATCTCCTATCGCTACTGCAGTCCTTGTCGCCTCTCTTATTTACTGAGCCACAGCACCAACCTCAGTGCCAGAGACCTGGTCTCTGGTTCTGTCCTGGTAGTGTGTTCTCTTCAATAGTATCCACGATTGTGTACTTATTGAGCAGAACAGCGACAGGGGTACTCTGCACTGACCGCCCATTTCCCTTCCTTCTCCTGAGAGTCGCCCAGTTACCTACCTCCTGTAAGCCAAGGGTGAGCACCTCCCTGGAGCTCCTATCTTTCTCTTCCTCGGTCTCCCGTATGAGCCAATGGTAATCGGGCTGCAGCTCCAGTTCCTTATCATCATCTCCAAGGAGCTGCAGCTTGGTGCAGAGGTAGCTCTCCAGGATGCTGGGCGTCTCACAGAATTGCCACATCTCACACTCAGAACAAAACCCAGCCCCCTGGAGCCATTCTCACGACACCAACGGCCCTAACAGATGAGGAATGAAGAATAAAGAAGACACTTACCACATACTTCCCCAAGTCTGATGAGCCAAAGCCGCCCACTCACATAATGGCCGCCTTGCTTGCCCCGCCTCATACTTACTTGCCTTTTCTAATGAATCCCGTTCACTGAGTGCAGTCCAACTCCGAAAACTGTCGCGAAGCATTGTGCTTTTTTAATCTTCAGCCACGAACCTGGGAGAAATTGACGCTGCTTCTCGTGCTCCTGCAAACTGGTCAAAATAATAGAGGAACCCCGTGAGTCAGGCAGCATCTATGGAGAGGAATACACAGTTGATGTTTTTTGGACCCAGGCCCTTAATTACCTAGAACAAAGGCACGGCTTCAGAGTGAGAGAGCATCAATGTAAGACTGAGATAAGCAGGATTTTCGGGAGAGTTGTGAACATTCAGAATTCTCTACGTTGAACAGCTTCAAATGCTTCTGAATAGTTGTACAGTCCTTAAAATTGAGACAAGTAATTTTCCCATCCAAGTTAAATTGGCTGTAATTGTATAATAATGATAACAGTTGTTAACAGTTCTTTGATATCACACCCTAATGGGGAGTTCAAATCTACATCAAAAGCTTGGAAGTTTTCCGGTTCTTTTATGGCACTGGGCTGGATTTTCTGCGGAATTTAATCTTGATTTCTGAACTGTTCTAAAGTGCATATCATAGGGCCCCTAAAAACAGGAATAAGCCTTCCTAAGAATTTTAACTAACAATAAAGTTAAATAAACAATCTGGCTTGCTCTGGGACAATGATCAATCAAGTCAATGGGCTCGTGACTTTTGGCTGCTCCGGATGGGTGCTTCAGCGTGGCTCTGTGGCGATCCATTGTGTAGTAAGAGGTCTGAGACCTCTGGCACAGTGTCTGAGTTTAACATTTGCTAATGGGAGTGAAGACACTAGCTGGCTTTTCTCTGTGGAACTGCTGGCCAGAGGTGGGCACAAACTCTATTGGGATCAGCTGCGCAAAATGTAGGTGTACAGACGCACTAATAAAATTAATTAAAAATTATCAGCAACAACTCCATGATGCATTTTTCTTTTCCCCCAAAAAAGTAAGCTTTTGTTATAAATCAAGCTTTGTTCTTGGCAAATGTTCAATTAACCCTCGCGAAATTAAGTTTTAAAAAAAAAGTACGCTGAGTAGTCTCAATTGTGCCGAATGATTTGATACAGTTACCTTTATGATTTGATTCTATTGTCCTATTTGGAGAGATGCTTGAAAGATTTTGTCGTACACAATGCCATCAGTTTCTATTTCAGGAAATTAGGTAATAATGTGAGTGATCCCAGAGTGCGTCGGGGGATTCAAGGAAAGAAAGTCTGAAAAGTCCTGTCAGGGAAATCAAAATGTTAGGCGATTGCTCAAGAACACTCACTCAACAGGATAATCTAGCCGCTCAGAAACTGTAGGAGTAACAGATTGTACACCTGATTTTAAAAAAACTGTCCATTATACTTATTTAAAAACCCAACCAATGTTTTTACAAAACTGTAGACTTTTTTTCCAGGTTTTTTCCACAACGTAGTTTTTAAACAGACAGACAGACTTTATTGATCCCGAGGGAAATAGGGTTTCGTTACAGCCGCACCAACCAAGAACAGTGTAGAAATATAGCAATATAAAACCATAAATAATTAATTAATAATAAGTAAATTATGCCAAGTGGAAATTAGTCCAGGACCAGCCTATTGGCTCAGGGTGTCTGACACTCTGAGGGAGGAGTTGTAAAGTTTGATGGCCACAGGCAGGAATGACTTCCTATGACACTCAGTGTTGCATCTCGGTGAAATGAGTCTTTGGCTGAATGTACTCCTGTGCCTAACCAGTACATTATGGAGTGGATGGGAGTCATTGTCCAAGATGGCATGCAACTTGGACAGCATCCTCTTTTCAGACACCACCGTCAGAGAGTCCAGTTCCACCCCAACAACATCACTGGCCTTACGAATGAGTTTGTTGATTCTGTTGTTGTCTGCTACCCTCATTGGGCTGCCCCAGCACACAACAGCAAACATGATAGCACTGGCCACCACAGACTCGTAGAACATCCTCAGCATTGTCCGGCAGATGTTAAAGGACCTCAGTCCCCTCAGGAAATAGAGACGGATCTAGTGCTAGTGCCCTAAAGTGCGAATGTTTAGTTATCTTGTTTACTAAAATCGTCGTACTATGAATTGGATTCACACAGGTGCAGACAAAGCTTGCTATTTTTGGGATTGGCACAGTTATGGTTACAATCTTCTGCATGAGTTGCTTTGGTCTGAGGACTGCTCGTTTGAAAAGTGCTGCACATTAACAGCTCAAGACCTGATTACAATGCAACTTCTTTCATCCTAGTTTAGGCTGAGCTCGGTATTAATTTTCAAAATAAAACTGTGCTGGGGGAATCAGGGTGAGTCATTCTCTGCAGTTCTGAAAGTGGGATCGGGGAAGGTACACCTGTCAAATTAAAATTCTGAGCAAGATGAATTGTGAAATATTTTATCAGTTTACAGAATGGATTTGGCAGTGGTGGCCTTTGGGAAAGCATCCAGATGTGTATTTAAGTTTAATTTTAAATATTGATGGCAAGGAAGTTTAAAAAAAAAAAAAAATTAAAAAAAATTAGACACTATTCAAGTCGTTTTGCTGACCTGATGTTTGAGTGGCAGCTTTAACTAAATCGTTACGTACAAAAAAGCTGGATGAACTCAGCAGGGCGGGCAGCATCCGTTGAAAGAAGCGATCAATGTTTCGGGTCGAGACCCTTTGTCAGGACTAAAGAAGGAGGGGGCAGGGGCCCCATAAAGAAGTGGGGGGAGGGTGGTAGGTGCCAGGTGAAAAACCAATCAGAGGAAAGATCAAGGGGTGGGGCAGGGGAAGCAGGGAGGGGATAGGCCGGAGAGGTGAAGAAGGAATCTAAGGGGAAAGCACTATGGGTAGTAGAAGAAGGCAGAATCATGAGAGAGGTGATAGGCAGCTAGAAGAGGAGACAGAGTGAAGGTGGGATGGGGGAAGGGAGAGGGAGGGAATTACCGGAAGTTGGAGAATTCGATGCTCATACCAAGGGACTGGAGACTACCCAGACGGTATATAAGGTGTTGCTCCTCCAACTGAAGTTTGGTCTCATCATGGCAGTAGAGGAGGCCATGTATGGACTTAGCCGAATGGGAATGTGAGGGAGAATTGAAGTGAGTGGTAACCGGGAGATCCTGTCTGTTGTGGTGGATGGAGCGGAGGTGCTTGACGAAGCTGTCCCCCAATCTGCGTCGGGTCTCGCCGATGTAGAGGAGGCCACACCGGGAGCACCGGATGCAATAGATTACCCCAACAGACTCAAGTGAAGTGTTGCCTCACCTGGAGGGACTGTTTGGGGCCCTGAATGGTGGTAAGAGAGGAGGTGTAGGGACAGGTGTAGCACTTACGCTTGCAGGGATAAGTACCAGGTGGGAGATCTGTGGGGAGGGACGTGTGGACCAGGCAGTCGTGGAGGGAACAATCCCTGTGAAAAGCAGAGAGGGAAAGATGCCCTTAGTGGTGGGGTCCTGTTGAAGGTGGCAGAAGTTGCGGAGGATAATATGCTGGATCCAGAGGCTGGTGGGGTGGTAGGTGAGGACAAGGGGGACACGGTCCCTGTTGTGGTGACGGGAGGATGGGGTGAGGGCTGAAGTGCGGGAAATGGAGGAGATGTGGGTGAGGGCATCTTTGATGATGGCAGAAGGGAAACCACGATTCTGAAAGAAAGAGGATATTTGAGATGTCCTGGAATGGAAAGCCTCATCCTTGGAGCAGATGTGGCAGAGACGGAGGAACTGGGAATAGGGAATAGAATTTTTGCATTTGGCAGGGTGGGAAGAGGTATAATCAGGGTAGTTATGGGAGTCAGTGGGTTTATAGAAGATGTCAGTGGACAGTCCATCTCCAGAGACCGAGAGATCGAGAAAGGGGAGAGAAGTGTCCGAGATGGACCAAGTGAATTTGAGGGCTGGGTGGAAGTTAGAGGCAAAGTCGATGAAATTGATGAGCTCAGCATGGGTGCAGGAAGCAGCACCAATGTAGTCGTCAATGTATCGAAGGAGAAGTTGGGGAGCAGTACCAGTATAGATTTGGAGCATTGACTGTTCCACATAAACCACGAAGAGGCAGGCAGAGCTAGGGCCCATGCGAGTGCCCATAGCTACACCCTTGGTATATTAAATAAACTAAATTGGTATTCTCCATTTTATGAAGTAAATCGATAAATGGGTATTTTGGCATTTTTTTCAAATTAGAGGTACATGTTGACTTTTCATGATAAGTGTATGTTTTATTACATTGATTTTTGTTTAGAATAAGCTGTCTTATAACCAAATTTTGCTCTCAACACTGAAGGCAGTTTGTTCTGTTCACCACATGAAGGAAGGCGGTAAATGTTTTATGAGCTCATCTGTCGAGCTCGTAAATGATAATCTTTTATCATAATTCTCTGAAGCACTTTGTGATGCGGTTGCTATAAATGGAAGTTGTTTTCTTCTAGCACTCTCTTGTGGAAGTCTGTGTCATTTGTTGGCAACAGTATGGCTTCAATCGTTCAGATAGAAAATAATCCCAGTGGAACTCCCATCTGCAAACAAGGAAGCCAAAGACAGGAAATGCAAATACTGTTTAATTTATCTAATGATTTTTAATGTAGAAAAAAGGGTTGAGATTTTCATATTTTTGTTTAAATCTATTACATTAGCATCCTTAAAAGGAGTTGAAGTACCACTCTTTTAATATGGAAAATTTCAAAGCCAGAGAGGTAATTCAGCAGTAATTGTTAATTATGCTGTTTAAGACACTCATTGCTAAGTGTATTTGCCCCAACCTTTTCAGCTGTCTTTAGTATGGAATTACCAAATTTCCCGTGCTTTCTAACCCTCATTTCCACACTCTCCTACCGCACCCTCCTAGTGTGAAGCCAGCTTGTACTCGCCTTCGTCCGGGCTGCCCTCTGAATACTGATCATCCCTCCCTGTGCTCCCCGGTCCCAGCAGTGATGCTCGCTAAAGCCTGCAACCTAGTCGAGATGTCAGAAAGCCTTCTGATGATCTTCAGCTGGATGCCTGGTGCTGTTTGAATGGATACATTTAACGTAAGAGAAATGTATACAGTATACACCCTGAAATTCTTCTTCTTCTTCGCAAGCATCCACGGAAACAGAGGAGTGCCCCATAGAGTGAATGACAGTTAAATGTTAGAACCCCAAAGCCCCAGCTCTCCCCCAGCAAAAGAGCGTCCGCACCCTCCGCCGAGCACTCGTGCATCAATAAAGACGCAGACTTGCAGTACCCCAGAAACTGCTCGTTCACCTGTGGTTTGACATACCACAGGATCTCTTTCTCCCCAATAAAGGAAAAAGAGGTGTCCCCATTTCACAGCGAGAGGAGGGATATAACCAACAACTCACCGATTTATGGTGTTAGATGTCTGTTGCGTCACTTTTTCCAAGCTCTCTGTCCAACGAACTTGGGTATCTGGGCACACAGCCAGCGCACGGCTTTTGATCTTTTTTTTTTAAAGTCCAAAGTAAAATTTATTATCAGGGTATGTACATGTCAGCACATACAACTGTGAGATTTTTTTTCCTCAAGAAAAAAACACAAGGCGCTCTAAACGATTAATGACTCTTGTTAAACAGCAATTAACCAATTCATGTGCTCTTGAGAAGCACAAGCCCTATGTTCTCAGCTCCCCACACAAGCCCAAAGAGCTCTTTATACCACATCTTTCTTCTGTGGAGCTTTTGATCTTCTGTGTACTCCAACACATCAGGCGGAGGCATCGACCTCGAAGGCCACGTCCTTGTTGTATTGGAAAGCGGCGGGTCATGAGGCCTTGAGAGTGGGTCCCATTTCCACAAAGTCAGCCTGCAACTCCAGGTCAGGGTCTTCAAAAGAACCCTGAAAAGGAAAAGAAGGAGATACTAAATATAGAAATAGAGCTGATTCCAAATATGTCAGCAAAGGAATTGCCGTTTGGCACAATTATCATAAGCTCTGCTCTGTTTGATATAATTTCTCCAATGCCCTGTGGGTCCCAGTGGCCTGGTTGCCATTATCTCTCAATGTATCCATTGGCTCTAAACTGTCAGGACCTGTCTTCCATGCTATTCCTAAACTTGCAGGGCATCTGTAAACACTCATTTCTCCACCCACTATGCTTCTCTGACTAGATTTCTTCAAGAAGGGCAAGGTCACCTAGAGTATGGAGACGCTGTCCCCTGTAGGTGCCTCACCGAGTTGTATGCCATCTTAAGTTTGAAATATAGTTGCTGGTTCTGAATACTGGAACACCTTCATAGCTCTGTGGGAATAAGTTCACTCGGATGACCATAATGGTTAAAGCAGTAAACTATAATCTTCTGAGTGCAAGTAGGGTGCAACAGTGCTCAGATACCAGAGAAGAGAATAAAAATTGAAAAATAATCCGTGTTGTTATAATTGCAGGAGATTCCGAGGTGACTGAATATATTTGAGACCGACTCCATTGATTCACAGAGCTTACCTTTGTGGGACTTCCCATTGCAGTGAAGGGGCTTCCATATTCACAGTTCTTCCTGCTCATCCCACTTACCGACACCCCCCCCCCCCCATCCTACCAGGTTCAATGGAGCTAGAGGAAAAATTGTAGTGTAGAGATGGGCGACACACACACAAGATGCTGGATGAACTCAGCAGGCCAGGCAGCTTCTATAGAAAAGAATAAGCAGTTGGCGTTTTGGGCCGAGACCCTTCATCAGAACTGGAAAGAGGGAAAAGTCAGAGTAAGAAGGTTGGGGGGGGGGGGGGGAAGGGGAGGGAGAAGTACACGGTGATAGGTGAAGCTGTGAGAGGGGGTGAAGTAAAGAGATAAAGGGCTGAAGAAGGGGAATCTGATAGGAGAAGACAAGATAATGGAAGAAAGGGAAGGGGGAGGGACGGAAAGCCACGGAAGAACGGGAAGATTCCCCCTCCTTCATCTGTTTATCTCTTTAACCAGTCAACTTCCCAGCTCTTTACTTCACCCCCTCCCCATTTCCAGGTTTCACTTAACACCTACTGCCTCGTACTACTTCCTCCTCCCCACCCCCCCCCCCCTTACTCTGACTTTTCCTTTCCAGCCCTGATGAAGGGTCTTGATCTTGCTGCCTGTGGTAAACTATGTATACGTGTCTGGACACGCCCCTCTGCTGACTGCTCCTGTGGCTCCTCCCACAGACCCCGGTATAAAGGCGATTGGGGCACTGCTCCTCCCTCAGTCTCCAAGATGTCATGGTCCCCTTTTTGCAGCCAATAAAAGCCTATTGTTCATTTCCAGTCTCAGAGAGTTATTGATGGTGCATCACTGCCTGACCTGCTGAGTTCCTCCACCATTTTTTGTGTGTGTTGCTTTCGATTTGCAGCATCTGCAGGTTTTCTCTTGTTTGTGATTTAAAATAGGTGAATTGAGTTGACCTTCAGGACCCCTGGGATCCCTTCATGGCTCGGTGGAGCTTGGAAACAGTTTGTAAAGTTGATGTATATAGCTCAGGATTTGTGGTGAACTAGATATACCTGTCTGACTGCTCCTGTGGCTCCTCCCACAGACCCTGCTGACTGCTCCTGTGGCTCCTCCCACAGACCCTGCTGACTGCTCCTGTGGCTCCTCCCACAGACCCCAGTATAAAGGCGACTGTGGGCTGCTGCTCTCCCTCATTTTCCCCAGGATGTAGTGCTGTTTATTCTTCCAGTCAATAAAAGCCGATATCTCGCTTCCTAAGTCTCAGCGTGAGTTATTGATGGTGCATCAGGATTCAAAGCTAAAAATTTAATATGACAACAAACAAGCAAATTATGGCTTTACTTTGAAGCAAGCTTGTTCTATTATCATTGTTCTTTAATTTCACAGTAGAACTTTTGGCCTGCATGTGCATTATATGACTTCTATTTAGTAAATGGTTTCAGGATGTGCAGACAACACACATGATTTATATATCCTGGCTACTGAATTCTAAAAACAGGACCCAACCTTGTTTTGACTTCTAGTCAGGTTGGAGAGAATGACAAAGTGAAGTTGTCGGGCCAAATTGGCACTTTAATAATGCAGTATATGCTAAGTGCTAGCACTTACTCCTACACTTAGAGCCAGGGAAACTGACAAGAGCTGACTCCAGGCTTGCATTGGTTGTGGTTAAATTGGGTTTGGATCAACAGTGATCTGAGTTGCACATACGTGGATCTCTGGTGTGAGTTTCCAGGCAGCATATTGAATTATAAAATACTTGTGCAGCACTTTGCAAACCAGTGTCATTTTAAATATCCAAGATTAAATTCTGGATGCTTTACTGAATAGCGCTGCATCCTGTCACTGACATGTTACAATGGAAGGCTGGAATAATAACGCTGAACTGCTTACCAGAACTATTGTATACCAAAAACGATTGTATCTGTTTTCCTGTCAATGTATTCTGCAGACGTACTGCCAAGGATGTATTGGAGCAGAGGAAGGAAATTTAAAATTACGATTTTGCTTCCAACTGGGGGGGAAAAAAACACAGAAAACCAGGTCAGCTCTTCTTTAAGTTCAGAGAGGAAAAAAAAACTTTGGCTTTTAAACAACTCCAAGTAAATGCTTGGCTTCTGAATCTTCTGGATTATTTTTGTTTTCAATCAGCCTCCTGTAAAGTAGCATAATTGTGCTTACTGTGCTCATCTGTGACATTATTATTTTTTATCACCATTCAATGTAAGGAAAATATTTAAGTAGCCACATTTATGGATCTGTTTGTGTTCAGATTCTCATAAAGTGTTCCAGGTAGGATGAGTTTTATTGTTTTTGGATTGATTGAAAATACAGTATTGGCTTGATGCTTTCAACTGCAGTCTGTTTAACCTTACAGAACATTGATGACTTAGAAGTTTGAGTGAAATGTGTTGCATGTTTCATGCAGAAGTCTGAGACACAGGATCCATGGAAACTTGGTGGTGTGGAGTCAGAATTGGCTCACTTACAGAAGGCAGAGGGTAATTGAAGATGGAGTCTAATCAGCGTGGAGTTTGTGCCCAGTGGCGTTTCACAGGGATCTGCTCTGGGACCTCTGTTCTTTGTGTTTTATTTATATATAGATATAGATATATATCATATATATATCTTGGAAGTGGAAGGGTTGATTAGTAAATCTGCAGATGACAGGAAGATTGGTGGTGTTGTGGACAACGAGGAAGTTTGCAGTAGGTTACGACAGGACGTAGACAGGATGCAAAGCTGGACAATGAATCTGAAAGCACAGACTCCAGCAGTGGCTTCTGAGAAACTGTTTGAAAATTTGCCTTTTGAGGGGTTGCTTCTGGTTGGCTGCATCATTTTCTCTGTAGCTGCTCCACCTGCAGGTGACATGAGTGTACCGCGCAGTTAGAGGCACACACAGGGTACTTCCACGGCAGCTGTTTTTCCACACAAACTATTTCTTGCAAAGCGCCAATGGCACAAGAATTTACCAGCTGGATTGAAGTATGATGCAGTATCTCTAAAGCTTGGAGATGCGAGAGATTTTATTTAATTTATGTCTTCAACTCATTCTCAATGATGCTAGAAAAGATAAAAATAATTTAAACTATTGACAAAAATATTTAGGAAATTGCCTGAAGAATCAACTGACATTCCAGTTTTATTCCAGATTACTAATGAAGTTTCTACAGAAAAACATGGAGAATCAGAATTATTGTCACTGACATAGGGTGTGGAGTCAGTTGTTTAGCATCAGCAGTTCAATACATGGATATAAAATCTATAAATTACAAAAAGGAATAGTGCAAAAAGTTAGAATAATGGGGAAGTGTTTGTGGATTCTTGGACTGTTCAGAAATATGATGGTGAAGGGGAAGAAGCTGTTCCACACGCAATGATTTTTGGGTATTTGGGCTCTTGTACCTCCTGTTTGATGGTAGTAATGAGAAGAGGGCATGTTCTAGATTGTTGGTGTCCTGAATGCTGGTTGCCACCTCTTGAGCTACTGCTTCTTGAATAAGTCCTTGATGATGCGGAGGGCTGTGCCTGTGCTGGAGCTTAATTTTTCCAGTCTTGGCATCATCCCCTTGTGTGCCTGAATGACCGTCTCCAGTTCAGTCGTATCCTCCCAGTAATATGGTGACTATAGCAACGGAACTGTGTATTTCTGGCACTTACCTCCAGGACTGACAAAGGAAGGCTCCCATGTGTCATTTTAATCTCTTACTCACCTACTCTGCTACCTTTTGAAGGATGTGTAGATGTACACTCTGAGGTCCCTTTGCCCCTCCAGATCGCTCTGTAAAGTACTGTGCGATGCGTATTCCCTTATCTATCTTTGCACTAATGGGTACCCTTGTAGTGTCAAATGACCAGACATGAGAAATGGAGCAGGAGTCGGCTCTGCATCTTGTTCCTGCCTGGCTCTCTTCAGTAAAGTGACAGCTGATCTTCTCCTCAGCCCCACTTTTCCTATTATTGGTTTAATATACAAAATTCTATCAGTATATTATCTTTGTACAGCCTAAACTTTACTGGCGTTGAACTACACGACCATTTTTTTTTTTGCATCATCTGCAAACTTCTTTACAGTCGGCCCTCCATATCTGTGGGGGTTTGGTTCCGGGACCCCCCGCGGATACCAAATTCCGCAGATGCTCAAATCTCGTATATGAAATGATGTAGTATTTGCATATAACCTATGCACATCCTCCTGTATACTTTAAATCATCTCTAGATTATTTATAGTACCTAATGCAATGTAAATGCTATGTAAATAGTTGTTATACTGTATTGTTTAGGGAATAATGACAAGAAAAAAAACTGTACATGTTCAGTACACATGCAACCATGATAGCTCTTCCGGGAACGCTGATGCTGCCTCGGCATCAGCCAATCCCGATTCTCCCGTGATCTCTAAGTTCTTGAGGCTGTAGCGCTTTACATAGCCAGCCAGCCATCCCTTACTAGCCTTAAACTCCTTCCTCTTACTCACTACACAAATAGCGAACGAACGAGCCACAAGGCAAACAATGCTCAAACAATGAGTAATACTTTTAGTCATATCTAGATGACAGCACTTTACACTCTCTCTTTGGCTTTGAGGAATTGCTTTGACCACTTAATTGCTTTTTAGGAGCCATTTTTTCCACAGAAACAAAGTGTGCACATATCACAAGTAGCAACCGAACGAGACGCGAGGCAAATAATGCCCAAGCGAGTGCTGCAGAGAGAACTTCTGGGGTTTTTTTCGATCCTGATCTGCGGTTGGTTGAATTCGCAGGTGCAGAACTCGCGGATACGGAGGGCCGACTGTACATGCATTAATGGGATCTTACAAATTGCAATTTTTGATTGACAAACCATCTCTCAAACACCACCCTCTCCTTTCAGTAGGCTTATTTTTGGATCCAACTTAGCACTCTTATTTGTATCCCACTGTACGTATATTTGATATAACTTGTGTGGAAATGTATCCACCTTCAAAGCCCTTAATTCCTAACTTGTATCTTTATAAATGCATTAGAAGTTCCACATGTCCTTAAGTGCAACATGTGTATCATTTCTTTTCTGGCAGTACTGTGGATTTATATGCATCACATGAGATTTCAAAGGTTCATTTTATTGTCAAACTATGCATATACGATACAATTCTGATATTCGTCTTCTCCAGTTGGTCATTAAATACAGAAAAACCATAGACGTTGCTGAAAGTACAGACATAGACTCCCCCAACCCCCGGCATGAAAAAGGAAACAAAACTCGCAAACCCCAAACCCCCCCCCCCCACACCCCTCCCTTGCACAAAAAACTTGCAGATTACCCACATGGAAAATGGCAGCTAGACTATCAAAACCACCAAACCCCTCACTCGAAAAAGAAACAGCAACAATAGCATCAAACTGCCAGCCCCCTCCCTCACAGAAAAGAACACTGACAATAGTATCAAACCCCCTCCCTCACATACAAATCTAACAGCTAGTCTACACAGGAAAAACTCAATTACGAACATCGGAGCCCAAATCCCTAATTCCCTCCCCCTGGCCTCTCTCCACCTCCCCCACCCCTCCAGGAATGATGAGTCTGAGTACAGGAAGGAAGTGAAGAACTTGGTGACATGGCAACAGCCTCTCTGTGTCAACAAAATGAAAGAGGTGGTCATTTACTTCAGAAGGAGAGGTGGTGCACGTGCTTCGGTTTACCACAACAGTTGAGGGTCGGAGCATTGAGAACTTCAGGTTGCAAGGTTTGAAGATCACCAATATTCTGTCCTAGCTCAATCACCGGGATGTCACTGGCAAGACAGCTCGCTGATGCCTTTACTTCCTTAGCAGGCTAAAGAAATTTGGCCTGTCCATGTTGAATCTAACCAGTTTTTATTGATGCACCATAGAAAGCATTCTGTCTGGATCCATAGTAGCTTGATATGGCAACTGCCCTGCTTGCGACTGCAAAAACAAAACTTGTATTCACAGTTCAGCACATCACAGGAACCAAGCTCCTCTCTGTGGTTTCTGTCTAGTTGCTTCAGTAAAGTAGCCAGCTTAATCAAAGGCCCACCCACCCCACACATTATTTCCTCTCTCCTCTCCCATGGGGCAGAAGATACAAAAGCCTGAAAGCACGTACCACCAGGCTCAAGGATGATTTCTATCCTGCTCTTATTGGACTCTTGAACACATTTCTTGTACAATAAGATGGATTCTTGGCCTCACTATTTACCTTGTTATGATCTTACACGTTGTCATTCATCGGCACTGCACTTGCTTTTACATTTTATTCTGCGTTATTGTTGTTTTACCTTGTTCTGCCTCAATGCACTGAGTAAGGATTTGGTTTGTGTGAACAGCATGCAAGGTTATATTTTCACTGCATCTTGGAACACATGGCAATAAACCAAAATCAATGCAATAAACCAAAAATGGTTTAGAAAATAAATGTGCATTTTCTGTGCTTATAGATTACGCATATAATAACAATCAAGAGAAAGAAGAAAGTATCTCTTGCCAAAAAAATTCTTACAAAAACATGACATAACAGTAATTTTTAATGAAGGCCTACATTCCAACTTATTTGAGTTATTACATTTTAAGATAAGTTTAGACAATTGAATGCCTAAAATTGTTTTGAGATGAAATCAGACAAGCTGGTATAAACAACATTCCCAATGTAGCTTGGCAATTGGTGTATTTTACTGCTGTCACTGACAAATTGTTGACCTGCGTGCTTTTGTACAATTAGTACAACAGGCCAAACTCTCTATTAAAGTTTCTTTATTTCAGTGGCCTAGTTATGGGGAAGGGGCATCCATTTGGAAATTCTGTGTGTTTCACTCCCTGAACTACCTGCTAGATCTGATCAATCTGCAATGTGATACTTGTCTTTCAACATTGTAATTTTGGATAATATAAACCAGAAGACAGAATTCAAAGAAAATTTATTATGAAAGTACTGAAACGTCATCATATATAACCCTGAGATTCATTTTCTTTGCGGGCAATCACAGTAAATACAAGAACCACAATTGAATCAATGGAAGACCATGGACAATAGCAATGTGCAAAAAAAAACTGTGCAAATGCATAAAGAGAAAAAAGTAAATAAATAAGCAATGAATATTGAGAACATGACACGAGTCCTTGAAAGTAAGTCCATAGGTTGTGAGAACACTTCAGTGATGCGGCAATTGAAAATATCTTCTCTGGTTCAAGAGCCTGATGGCTGAGGGATAATAATTGTTCCTGAACCTGGAGCTGTGAGTCTTGAGGCTCCTGTACTTTCCTCTTGATGGCAGCAGTGAGAGAATGGCCAGGGTGGTGGGTGTCCTTGATGCTGTTTCATGTAGATTTGCTCAATGGTGGGGAGGGCTTTATCCGAATTGGACTGGGTTGTATCCACTACTTTTTGTAGGATTTCCTATTCAGGGGCATTAGTGTTTTCATATCAGGCCTTGATGCAACCAGTCTATATCACACAACTATAAAAGTTTGTTAATGTTTTAGATATCATGCCAAATCTTCGCTAACCTCTAAGGAAGTAGAGGCACTACTGTGCTTTCTTCATAACTGCACTTAAGTACTGTGCTCAAGAGATGATAACACTGAGAAATTTAAAGTTGGTGACCCTCTCCACCTCTGATTCCCCCTGACGATGGCCAGATCATGGGCATGTGATTTCCTCCTCTTGTAGTCAATAACCAGCTCCTTGTTCTTGCTGACGATTAGTGTGAGGTGTTGCTATGGCACCACTCAGTCAGATTTTCAATCTCACTCCTGTATGCTGACTTGTCACCACCTTTGATTTGGCCAGCGACAGTGGTGTTAAATATGACATGGAGCTGTGCTTAGCCTTACTGCCATAAGTATAAAGCAGATAGGGTGCTGAGGAAAATTGTGGAGGAGATGTTACCAATTCGGATTGACTGGGGTCTGCAAATGAGGAGATTGAGGATCCAGTTGCACAAGGAGGTAATGAGCCCTAGGACTAAATTAGCTTTGAGGAGATGGTGGTATTGAGTGCTGAGCTGTAGTCAATGAAGAACATCCTGACGTATGTATCTTTGCTATCCAGATTTTCCAGGATTGAGTCAAGAGCCAATGAAATGGCATCTGCTGTTGACCTGTTGTGACGGTACGCAAACTGGAGTGAATCTAAGTTGCTTCTCAGGCAGGGGTTGATGTGTTCCATCACCAACTTTTTGAAGCACTTCATCACTGTGGATGTATGTGCTACTCTGGCTGATGGTCATTGAGGCAAATCTGTTGGGTTTAGGAGGATATTAAATTTTGACTTCCAAGTTCAATTCAGAGCCTATATTTCAAAACTAACTATTTCACACAACTCCATCCTTATACTTTCAAGACAAGTAAAACCAGAATCAGTAATACAAATTATAAATGGTCTTACCTTGAAAGATTCAACAATTACCAAGATGCTAAATTAACTTCGTACTTTCTGTAATTCTGTGTACTATGTGCGGATTATAATTTAATACTCGAGTCTAACTTAACTGCTTCACATCATTATCTTGTAAATACTACTTGTTATGAAAGAGATTTTTGTCTTCTAAGATGTATTATCTCAGAAGAGGATCATCTTGTGGTCTGCAATATGGTATCATAATTAGAAATGTCTCTACTAATTTTTGTAACATGCTACATGTGTTACAAGTGTTTAGACTGCTTTGATAACTTCTCACAGACACATATAATATTTTTCTTCATACTCTGGAATATTTTTCATGCTCAGTATGAGAGTATATAGTCTTCCTGTCATTACTGAAGGAGCCCCTTCCAATCTGCATCTGCCTTGGAAAGCATAAATCTATTTGGGCCCTCTAATGCTGATGACAGTCACATATGCTTTGCAATGGCAAGCAGTGAGAGATCCAAATGACGTTATCGTGCATGGACAAGGTGGGGCAGTAGCCATGCTAAAACATATAATAATTTATGAAGAATATGACAAATGATAAACAAAGGGAAGGAGTAGCTTCTCTGTAATGTTAACCAGGAAACGATTTTGAAAATGAAAACTAATGGGGGTAAAGGAATATCTAAGATAGAAAATCAAAATAATGATGCAAACAAATTTACATAATTCTTCCACAACAAGCATGCCTGAGAGGTTGACTTAAAATCTTAGCCTGTGCAGAAATCAGCTGAATTCTTGAATTATAAACACTAGAATCTGCAGATGCTGGAAACTTTGAGCAACATATGCAAAATGCTGGAGGAACACCACAAATGCTGGAGGAGCACCTACGGAGGGCAATAAACCTTTGACATTTCAGGCCAAGACCCTTCATCAGAATTGGAAAGGATGGGGGCAGAAACCAGTAAAAAGGTGGGGGAGGAGGGGGGAGTACAAGTTGGTGGGTGGTAGTTGAGACCAGGTGAGGGGGGAGGGCAGTAGGAAGGACGAAGTAAGAAGCTGGGAGTTGATAGTTGGAAGGGGTAAAAGGCTGAAGAAGGAGGAATGTAATAGAGGGAAATGGGCCATGGAAGAATGGGGAGGAGGAGAGGAACCAGAGGGAGGTGAAGAGAGCAAAAGAAGTGAGAGGATAACCAGAATAGAAAAAGAAAAGGTTGAGGAGTGCATAATTACCCCCCTCCTCCCTGCTGTCATGACCTACCCATCAAATCTCTCTGGTTCCCCACCACCTTCCCTTCCTTCTATGTTCTACTGCTCCCTCCTATTAGAATCCTCCTTCAGCCTCTGAGCTCTTTCACTTATCACCTCCCAGCTTCTTGCTTCATTGCCCTCTCTCCCACACACCAGCCTTTCCCTATTGCCTACCAGCTTGTGCTCCTCCCTCTCCCTCACCCTCACCTTATCCTGGTTCTTGCCCTCTTCCTTTGCAATCCTGATGAAGTGCTGGAAAGGAAGGGGGAGAAATGTCGTATTGTTTATTCCCCGCCATAGATGCTGCCTGATTTGCTGAGATGCTCCAGCATTAAAAATGCTTCTTAAAGTACTTTTATTCTTTTAACTAAAATGAAAAAACACCACAGAAATTTTTGAAATGTAAATTGTCAGCACTGTTAAAACCATTTCATAAATATCACATTAAAATGCACGAATAAAGCCTATTTGTAGCTCACAATCCTGATAATTAGCAAATTGGATTCCCATTCTTGGGTATTGGATGTACTTTACCTGTGAGTGGTTTTCTCCCAATTACAGCCCTGCTTATAGGGATCCATGTTAAGTGGAATAACAATTTGTAAAAACTGTTAAGGTGAAGGGAAACAAACAAATAAGCAAACGATAGAGGTGGATGGTGCAAACACGAGGAAATCTGCAGATGCTGGAAATTCAAACAACACACACAAAATGCTGGTGGAACACAGCAGGTCAGGCAGTATCTATAGGAAGAAGTTGACGTTTTGGGCTAAGACCCTTCGTCAGGACTAACTGAAAGAGGAGATGGTAAGAGATTTGAAAGGGGGAGGGGGAGATCCAAAATGATAGAAGACAGGAGGGGGAGGGGTGAAACTAAGAGCTGGAAAGCTGATTGGGAAAAGGGATACACAGCTGGAGAAGGGAGAGGATCATGGGATGGGAGGCCTAGGGAGAAAGAAAGAGGGAGGGGAGCACCAGAGGGAGATGGAGAGCAGGCAAGGAGTGATTGTGAGTGGGGCAGAGAGAGATAAAAGAGGGAGAAAAGAAGGAAAAAAAGGGGGAAATTAATAAATAAGGGATGGGGTAAGAAGGGGAGGGGGGCATTAACAGAAGTTAGAAATCAATGTTCATGCCATCAGGTTGGAGGCTACCCAGATGGAATATGAGGTGTTGTTCCTCCAACCTGAGTGTGGCTTCATTTTGACAGTAGAGGAGGCCATGGATAGACATATCAGAATGGGAATGGGACGTGGAATTAAAACGTGTGGATGGTGTGCTTTTCCAATCCCATTGCAGTTCCAGCCTGTTAAATGATAGGGATTTCAGAGAGGATCTATTTCGCCAGATTCCTCAACCCAAAGTCTAGAATCAACTATGTTTCTTTAAAAAAAAAATCCCACATCCCATTTGTGTACTGGAAATGACATTAAACCATCTTTTTTTTTTAAAAAAAAGATGTAAATGACAGATAAAGCAATAATGACTGTAGTAATATTGCTCATCTTTTCACATGATGATTGGTTAGTGAAGACAAAGGCCTTTAATTTGCCTTTCTGTTTAAGAAGCTGCCTCACTGCATGGTCCTGGAAAAGGCAGAAATTTATAAGCTGTACAAGGGTACAAAAATGTTACTTGGTTGTGCTTCATTATGCCAGTAATTTCGGCAGCATTGTGATGAACCATTTCTCCTACAGTTTGGGTCCCTCTGCCTTCAGACAGTTTTCCGACAGGCTGGAAAAGAATCCATTGTTGTCTGGCTTTGATTCAAGAACAATGGCAGTCCAGTCACAGCCAGTCAGTAAAATGCCTAACCTCTTCACAGCAGGGGCATACTTGTCCTACATAATCATTGCTTGAATCATAACGGAAATATCACTTAACACTAGTTTGTAAGTAAAGGGCCATGATTGTTACTGGTTCTCCTACATAGTTGAAGGCTTGTAAAGTGTATCCTTGCTAAGAATAAATGTGTTGTATCTATTATGACATTACGATGCAACATATTTTAATTGAACAAAAGGAAACATTTTAGGAAATCTGAAACAATGCTGAAAATTACCAGTAAATTAGGCTGAATCTGTGGATAGAGACATTTCGTATGGCTTTCAAAGGATTTGAACTAGTACATGGAAAATACGGATTTAATGAATCAGAATCAGGTTTAACATTACCAGTATGTGTGAAATTTGTTAACTTGTGGCAGCAGTACAGGAGCAGGCTTCTACACCCCTTCCTGATGAGAAAAGAGCATGGCCTAGATGGTGATGGACCCTGGCTTTTTTGAGGCACCACTCTGGAAGATGACTTGAATACTGTGGAAGCAATTGCCCATGATGGAAATGACTAATTTTACAGCTTCCTGCAGCTTACTTCGATCCTGTGCAATAGCGACTCCCCCCCCCCCCCCCCCCCAAATACCAAACAGTGATGCCACCAGTTAGAGTGCTCTCCATGGTATTTCTGTAGAAATCTGTGAGTGTTTTAGGTGACATACCAAATCTCCTCAAACTCCTAATGAAATATAGCTGCTGTCTTACCTTCTTTGTAGCTGCGTCGATATATCAGGACCAGGTTAGGTCCTCAGAGATATTAACACTCAGGAACTTGAAATTGCTCACTCTCTCCATTTCTGATCCCTCTGAGGACTGGTGTGAGTTCCCTCATCTTATCCTTTCTGAAGTCCATAATTGGCTTTTTGGTCTTACTGATGTTGAGTGGAAGGTTGTTGCTGACACACCACTTAACTAGCTGGTATATCTCGCTCCTGCGTTCCCTTTTGTCTCCATCTGAGATTCTGCCAACAATGGTTGTATCATCAGCAATTTCATAGATGGCAGTTGAGCTGTGCCAAGCCACACAGTCATGGGTGTGGAGAGAGTAGACCAGTGGGCTAAGCACACATCCCTGAGGTGCACTAGTGTTGATTGTCAACGAGGTGGAGATGTTATTTCCAATCAGCACAGTTTGTGGTCTTTGGGTTAGGAAGTCGAGGATCCAGTTGCAGAGGAAGGTACAGAGGCCCAGTTTCTGTAACTCCTCAATCAAGACTGTAGCAATAATGTGTTAAATGCTGAGCTGTAGTCAATAAACAACATCCTGACGTGGGTATTTATCTTACTAAGTAATTTTTATTCTGGCTGTTCCAAAGGTCTAGCCTCATCCGGCAATAGATCATTTGTTTCTGAGAGTCAGTGATGCCAAATATTACAAGGTGCATTGGGGTAGTTGTGCAAGTGCTTGTGTTATTTCACACCCAGGATAGGTGCTTCATTGACTTTGTAATGGAATTAAAAAATATAAGTTTGAGACTGACAGCAATTTTGTTTCAGATCATGAGTGCGATTGCATATAGACAAACTGATGGCAAAGGTCTAGCTTCAGTAAATGCTGCAAATTGTGAATATTTCAGTGCAGCATTAAGGTTCACAAGATGCAAAGCATGAATACGTAATTATACTCCCCACTTCTACCACACCCCAACCCAGGTGACAAATTACCCATAATAAACGGACAACACAAAATACAATAGACAGACTGAACATTGATACGTAGCTCCTATATCCCAGCCCTTTCATTATTGCACAATAATAATTATAAGTACATGCTACTAAAAATAGAAGACATAGAATTAACATTTATACAAATCTCCTCTTTTTTTCTTCCAGCAAACACAGTTGTCATCTAGGTCAGAGGTTCCCAGCACGCAGCCCAGTATAGAGTGATCTTTACCACCACTCTCTGTTCGGTCAGTAAGTCAAGTCAAAATTGTGAAGTTCGTGGAGCTGTAGCACCACAAACCTCTGCCTCCTGTAGAAGACGGATCTTGGTTGTAGGCCTGTCCGGACAGCTGGTCTTATTCTTGATGCACACGTGCTGCAGAAATCCTCTTCTGTCTGGAAAGACTTGAATGACACTTGAGTTTCTAGGCACTGTGTAGTCAGCGATACCTCCTGGGAAGAAATTGCGTTTTGAACATGATTATTTCTGACATTCCTGTAGCTATCCCTTTGCTAGTGTTACAGATGTTTAGACTCTTCAGGCACAGCTGACCTAACAAGCCATCCACCAACTCGCAGGACACAATCTTCAAGTACTGGATTGAGCTTGAAAATATAATTATTCCTTTTTACACCTTCTCCCCTTTGCAATCCCTAATTCATCTGGAAATCTCTTTCCTTGTCAAAAACACTGATGTCCATTTCAGCCTTTCTAGGCGTCTCCACTGAGAGACAATTTCAGCCATTCTGAACTTTGACCTTCTCAGTCTCTCTCCCCAAAGAATACCCTTCATCCAAGTCAGACTGAGCAAGAATGAAATTCAATTGCATCTTCTTATGACTAAGAAAAAAAGAGCAGTTTCTTAACTGGCCACTACTGTCTTCAAATAGGTCCAATAAGAGAAATGATGGATTATGTGTGTTACCACGTCCAACTCCTCTTCATTCTTTAAAAAAAATCCTCTAGACTTCCGGATCGTCTGGCAGAAGTTCTCCAGAACCATCAGGATTCACAAGCCATCCTCTTTCAGGCTGAAGAAAATACTGAGCTCCTGACACTCCTGTCTTATTTTTAAGGAAAGCGTTCACCTTCAGCCCCCCAGAGACCAAATCTGCAGGGTTACTTGAAGTGTTTACATACCTCTATTGAGATGTTTGTAAGACCTTAAGAATTTCTGAAACTCTGTTAGTAACAAAGGTTCTGAACCTGCTTATTACCAAAATAGTCTAAACTTGGATTCGCTCATGCTACTTTTCTAGCTGCACCACTCGCTTGGAGCACCAGCCATATTTCAATTCAAGGCTGTCCACGCATCCATGGCGCTTACACCAGACCAAACAAGCAGCGTTCAATTCAAATGTTGGCAATCGGGATATTTCAGCACTTCAGTAAAACAAAGTGAGAAACTCTTGGTCAAACCACACACCGTTGAGCAAATGGTTCCCAGTGGCCGAGCAGTGCTGACCACTCCAGACTGTGTTCAAGCCACAAATACTCAGCACCAATCATCACTTGCTGCAAGCTGCTCCGGCCTCTTGGCATTGCGATTCCAATTTTGCCAACAGGTCCGAGGCAATCCTTCGTCTATGGTGTTTGTTTGGTGTAACTATTCTGTTGACAAAATGTAGCATTTACTTTAAAACAACCAAACCACTAAGCACGGGGGGGGGGGGGGGTTGCACTTTACACTGTATGTCACACTCCACAAATAACCAAGTTCAAAGTCGAAGAAAGTATGTTCAATCCTTTATTTAAAAACCAGCAAAGACAAACAATCTTGTAACTATAAAACTAACATAACTACAAACAACAAAATAAGCAGGCTGAGCATACTTAAATGTACTTGAGTGTTAGATTTTAAACATTAGTGTTAAATGGTCAATAACAAATATCATTCCCCTGACCACCTCTCTGCTCTGACCAGATTAAAACTGACTAAAGATAAAGCATGAATGCATAGCTATATTGTTCTCTTCTTCTACGCCCCAACCCACATGACAAATTACCCATAATAAACATGCAACACAAAATACAATACAGTCAGAAAATTGATACATGGCTCCTACACCACATGTCCAATTAAACATTTGGTATGTGCTGGATGTTTAATTAAGATTCTCTTTGTGTATTTCTGCAATCGTAATGAAGGCTGCTGGTGAGTGATAGTGTCAAAGGTCAATTGTGATTGGTTGGGAAGTTTCACTGCAGACGTCAAGCATGAAAATTGAGAAAAAGACTGTAGATGCTGAAAATCTGAAGTAATGCACAAAATAGTGGAGAAATTCAGCAGTTCAGGTAGCATCTATGGAGGGAAGTAACCAGTCAACATTTTAGGTTGAGAAACTGCATCAGTACTGGGGAATGAAAGAGGAGAGGGACCTGGTAATAGTCTGCTCTGAGCACGGGGTATTCTTAACCAAGTTTTAAAGAGCTGCACTGAGGTGTTAAAGGGTTTAAAGGTGTCTGTAATATATCTGAGGCAGCAATCTATTGGAAATTAAGAATTTTTTTGTTACTTTTTCATTCTTAGTTATTGCCCTGCCCTTGCCATCTCTCTCCCTATCATGGTTTCTCGTATCATTCACTGACCACTCCTGATTCCTTTCTTCCATGCCAGTTCTTTAGCCAATCATTTCCTAATGCTTCCTATTGTTTCTGTACCCTCTACTAGTCTCGGTATCTCAGACTTCCCAATTGAAGACAGTTTTGCCCATCATTTGACTCTGTTGTGTTCTGTGTTGCTTGCCTCTGTTTCTCCCTCTTCAGATTTCTCCCAAACTGCTCGGTGTTTCCAGCAGTTTCTGTTTTAATATCTTCTTTGCACTCCCCAAAGGATTCCTCTCTGAAAGGACGGGAGATTGTGGAGGACTGGACTTTGTGTGTGCCTGTGTAAACTCTATTGGTTTGTACATTTTGCAAAGGGCTGGCATGGTAGAATGTCAGTCACTAGGCCTCGTTGAACACTGGTGCGGGTTCCTGTACAGTGACATTTCCAACATGGATGCACTGGGTCATGGGTGTCCAACAATTCTGTAACAGTTCTAGTGTTCTGCTGCCATCTATTGAAGTATTTCTGGGGGCTTATTCCCACCTGTGTAACATTGGCCAGCTCTGTCACAGTGTTGGTTTATTTTCTGCAGAACCTATGGTCCACCCCTCTGTTATTCTACAACTAACATTGCCAATGTTGTGCTGGCCTATCTCTCATCTTTTCCCTACAGCGCCTGCTGCTTCTTGCAGTTATTGCAGCTTCTTTACTTAAGTGGGGCTAGCTGTATATTTGAGCACCGGCCGCATGTCAAAATTCTCCTCGTCTCCATGAGCTTCCTCCCATCTCATATTAGTGTCCCTCAAGATCTCTGCACTGGTTCATCTGTTTTGTTGTGCACTCCTGAGTTTATCATCTCTCTTTAAGGCCTTGCTTTCAACCACCTAGGCTTCCTTAGCCTCTCGATCTGCCTCGGTCCATCCATCCTGGGATGACTTGTGGTAAAGTGCCTTGTGATGTTGCGTTCTGTTGGCGACGCTGAACAAAGCAAGTTGCTGTGGCTGTCACGCTTCGCTGCTTTGAATCTCAATTTTGCTGAAGTTTAAATCACAAGGTAGCACAGTATAGTCTTTGTACTGCTCTTCATATAATCATACTCTTGGTCCTAACTAGTCATCAGGGTAATTATGTTGATTTCCAGCACAGTTAGAATTAAGAACTGAGACAACAGTAGTGACTTGTCGGACTGTGTTGAATTATTCATGTGAGGAACCCATAATTGTAGTGTTTGTCATTATATATGGATGGATATTAATTTGTATGTACATTTTAAAAGGCATAGCCGTACTCTTAACTTTTAATGTTACTCAGAGTGCTTTTCTGCCAGGGATAAAATGGCTACAGATGGAAAATTGGAAAATAGATACAGGATTTTAAAAATTCTGATCTAATGAAGAAAGCAAATTCTTATAGTATGGAGAACAAATGTTAATTACAATTTAACTGAGAATAAAAGATGGTGTTTGTTTTCATCGTAGAATTAGTGGTAAAACTAAAGTTGATTTACTAAAGCTGACCTAATTCCAAAATAACTTCACTGTATGAGGTTGAATGAACTGAAGATTCCACAGCTTTCATAACCAAACTTTTGAGCAATGCGAGAATCTTGTGACTGAAAGCTAAGCAGCATCTTGGGTTCCATACCAGATATAGTGCTGAGTATTCCAATTACTCAACAATATAACTTTGTTTCAGTACTGAATTTGACTCACTGGATTACTCTGTTACTCTACAGATGAGATTATGCAACAAGAAATAAGGCCCCTACTTGCAGTTGATATCATCGAGCAACTACATAAACAGTTTGCTATCCTATCAGGTAGGAAATTAGCATTTTTTTCTTTTTTTTTAAAAGTACATGTTGTTGCCTGGCATATAGGAAATATTTCTTAACTTTGGGTGTTAATAGCATTTAGCGAATTTCATGACCTGTTTTTCCTCAATGGTCAACTCTTGAAGGCGGTTGTATTTATTTGTACATAATGAAAATATAATGATGACTGGACTGTGCTAACTCTGCTGTAATTATATCCTATTTTGTCATTTACATTAAGTTATCCCAATTAACTTATAAAATGGGCATTGCTTAACTAACTGAATTACAGCAAATACAGAAGTTCTTGTCTTCTGTCCTTGTAGTTAACCCTCACAGTTCTAGTATAACTCTGGTACATTCCATTAACATTTCTGATTATTTTCTGTACTTGTACATATTTTAATGAGTTATGTTCGTCAAACCCAAGTCCCTTGGGACTTTTACTCCTTCCAGCATCCCGCCATTAGGCCGCACTGGAGTACTGTGTACAGTTCTGGTTGCCCCACTATCTGAATATAGGTATGTGGACAGGAAGGGAATGGAGGTTTATGGGCTGAGTGCAGGTCGGTGGGACTAGGTGAGAGTAAGCGTTCAGCACGGACTGGAAGGGCTGAGGTGGCCTATTTCCGTGCTGTAATTGTTATATCTGATTATATGGTTTATGTATGGAAAGATGTTGAGGTTTTGCGGATGGTGCAGAAGAAGTTGACCAGGCTGCTGCCTGGTTTCGAGGGCATGTGCTAGCATGAGAGGCTGGGTCAATGTGGTTATTTTCTCGGGAGTGCCAGAGGCTGTGTTGAGACCTGATAGAGGTTTACAAGATTATGAGAGGCGTAGATTGTGGACAGAGAGTATGTTTCCCAGGGTTGAAATGTCTAATACCAGAGGGTGTGCATTGAAGGTGAGAGGCAGTAGGTTCAAGACGGATATTAGAGGTAAATTCAGAGAGTCATGGATGCTTGGTATGGTGCTAGAGGCAAATACATTAGAGACTTGTAAGAGACATTTGGATAGGCACATGGATGTCAGGAAGATGGAGGGATATGGAGATAGTGTAGGTAGGAGGGATTAGTGTCTGGGGGTTTTTGAACTGCTTTTTAGCTGGTTCAGCACAACACTGTGGGCTGAATGGCCTGTTCCCGTGCTGTACTGTTCTAAGTAACAAACTTTTTCTTGGGTTTAAATCAAATGGCTTCACATTTATTTGCACTGAAACTTAATTTGCTACATTTTAGCTCATTCACACAATCTACAATTAATACATAATTTAATAGTTCTAATTGCCCAATTTTCAGTGAATATTTTTCAACCGTGCCAAAACTAGGTCAGTGGTTTTCTAACCCATCAGCCACCTCATCAAATAATATTTTAAATATTTGCTGCCTTAGTACAGTCATATCCTGTCAATTTGACTGTCATCCCATTTCTCTCTTAATTATATTCTACATTAAGTTTCTTTTAATATTTAATAATTTTGCATTATCCCCCAGATTTTTTGATCTTTTCCAATTATCATGAATATGTATTTTTCTTTCAAGTTTATATTGTCCCTTGTGTCTCAATTTAACTATGGATTTTTTTTCCTTGACAATTGGTGGTTCAGTAGTGGGTAGAAAATTGATCCACAGTGCCTATAAAAAGTATTCACCCCCCCCCCCACCCCTGAAAGTTTTCATGTTTTGTTGTTCTACAACATTGAATAACAGTTTGACACTGATCAACAGAAAAAGACTTCTGTGTCAAAGTGAAAACAGATCTCTACAAAGTGATCCAAATTAATTACAAATATAAAACACAAAATAATTGCTTGCACAAGTATTCACCCCCATCAAGTCAGTATTTAGTAGATGCACCTTTGGCAGTGATTACAGCCTTGAGCCTGTGTGGATCGGTCTCTATCAGCTTTGCACATCTGGACACGGCAATTTTTCCCCATTCTTCTTTACAAAGCTGCTTAAGCTCTGTCAGATTGCATGGGGATTGTGAGTGAACAGCCCTTTTCAAGTCCAGCCACAAATTCTCAATTGGAATGAGGTCTGAACTCTGACTTTGCCACTAGGTTGTTTTTAAGCAATTGCTGTGTAACTTTGGCTTCATGCTTTGGGTCATTGTCTTGCTGGAAAACCAGTCTTCTCCCAAGTCACAGTTCTCTTGAAGACTGCATCAGGAATTCCCTGTATTTAGCTGCGTTCATTTTACCGTCTACCTTCACAAGCCTTCCAGGGCCTGCTGCATGGATGATGCAGCCACCACCATGCTTCATGGTAGGGAGGGTGTGTTTTTGACAAAGGGTGGTCTTTGGCTTATGTCAAACATAGTGTTTAGTCTGATGTAAAAAGCTCAATTTTTTGGTTTCGTCAGACCATAGAACCTTTTTCCAGCTGACTTCAGAGTCTCTGTCATGCCTCGGGCAAACTCTAGCTGAGATTTCATGTGAGTTTTTTCAACAGTGGCTTTCTCTTTGCTTCTCTCCCATAAAACTGCGACTGGTGAAGCACCTGGGCAAACAGTTGTTGTATGCGCAGTCTCTCCCATCTCAGCCACTGAAGCTTATACTTCTTCCAGAGTTGTCATGGTGTCTCTTAGTGGCCTCCCTCACTCGTCCCCCTTCTTGCACGGTCACTCAGTTTTTGTGGACAGCCTGCTTTAGGCAGATTTACAGCTGTGTCATATTCTTTCCATTTCTTGTTGATTGACTTAACTGTACTCCAAGGGATATTCAGTGACTTGGAAATTTTCTTGTATCCATCTCCTGACTTGTTCTTTTAAATAACCTTTTTGCAAAATTGCTTGGAGTGTTAATTGCCTTCATGGTGTAGTTTTTGCCAGGATACTGGCTCATCAGCAAGTCGAGCCTTCCAGATACAGGTATATTTTTACTACAATCAATTGAAACACATTGACTGCACAGGGGTTTCTAAAAACAGATCTTAATTTAACTAATTATGTGACTTCTAAAACCAGTTGGCTGCCCCAGTGATGATTTGGTGTGTCATATTAAAGGAGATGAATACTTATGCAATCAATTATTTTGCATCTTATATATGTAATTAATTTAGATCACTTTGCAGAGATCTGTTTTCACTTGGACATGAAAAGCCTTTCTCAGTGCCAAAAAAGCCAAACAAATCTATTGTGATTCAGTGTTGTAAAACAATCAAACGTGAAAATTTCTGGGTGGGGTGAGGGTAGGGAGAGGAGATAATTTTTATAGGTACTGTATATAAGATTAACAATTCCCACTGAACTCCGTACTCTGAACAATCAGCTTCTGCCGATGGGTAAAATAACAATCTCTGTCTCATAGAACAATAAAACACAGGAGCAGGCCCTATGGCTCATGATACCTGTGCCAACCATAACGTCAAATTAAATCCCACATTTACCTGCACACATCCCTCTATTCCTTACCTCTGCTTGTCTAAATGCCTCTTTAATGTTGCTTACAGTATCTGTTTCCACCAGCCTCGTCTGCATCCTCACCAAAGTCTGCTTATCTGTCCTGTAATGTGACAAATGCAACTGTGCACAGTAGACCAGGTACGGCTTAACTGAAGTTTTATACAGCTGCAGCAAGACTTCCTGATTTTTTTTGGTTGGTACTCCAGCTAATGAAGAAAAGCATGTCATAAACTGACTTTATCTACTGCGTTGCCACTTTCAAGGAGTATGGACCTGTACTTTAAGATCCCTCTGTGTACATCAATACTTCATAGGGTCCTACCATTGACTACATACATTACTATTGCATTTGACTTCCTTAAAGTGAAAAACATTGCATGTATCTGTATTAATCTGCTCTTTCTCTGCCTATATTTCCAATTGATCTATATCAGACTATATCCACTGACAACCTTCCTTACTATCTACAGCCACTAACTTTTCTGTTGTCTCCAAGCTCACTAGTCAACTTACCTACATTTTTCATCCAAGTGATACAAAAGAGGCCTGAGTGGTGATTTTTGCAGAACACCATTGCTTACAGACCTTCAGTCAGAGTAACATCCTACCACCACTAGCCTTGGTTGTCTATGACCAAGGCAGTTTTGAATCCAATCTGCCAAGTCACTATGTGCCATAACTCTCTGGATCACTGAAGACCATGAAGACAACATGGACTGCTTTATTTTCCTCAATCAGCTTTGTCACCTGAAAAATAGTCAGTTAGATTAATTAGACACAACCTCTCCACGTGAAGCTCTGGCAATCCTTATAAATTTATGCTTTTGTATACCTGAGTAAATCTTAATCCTACGAATCTTCTCCAATGACTTCCCACACGCCGATGTAAGGCTCACCAACCTATAATTTACAAGATTTGCTTTGTACCTGGACCATTTGCTCTGGTTCCAGGCATTAACTCCCTCCTTTGGTCCAACCCTTTCCTCAATACTCTCTTATTTTTATCATACACATTGAATGTTGTGGTACGATTTTCCTTGGTCCTGCTTGGCAACATCATTTTGAGGTCACTGTTAACTCTTATGATTTCTTGTTTCTTTCCTGCTTCCTTTAGATCCCTTTTCCTTTTTGACTCAATTTCCAACGTCTCTCATCATTGTCCAGGATTCCTAAACATTGCCGTCCTTTTCTGTCTTCTGGGTCCTGGGTTCACGCTGGCTAGCCTTTAAATGATTCCCGCACATCAGACATGGATTAACCGAATAACCTTGGCATCCAATCTACTCTCCCCAGTTCTAGTCCAATATTGTTGTAATTGAGCCCTCCCCAAATTTAGTGCTTTGCCCCCAAACCCCACCTCTGAGATTCCATCTTATCTAGAGCTATCTGAAAACTTGTGGAATAATCTTCACTATTCCCAAAAGGCTGTCCCACTGAAAATCTGATAACCTGATGAGATTCCTTTCCCAGTACGAGGTCCAGTACCTTGCATTAGGTTGGAATATCTATATGGAAACGATATCCCTATTCATATGTCCCTGGTTGGAATATCTATATAGAAATGATAATCTTATCCATATGTCTCTGTTTGGAATATCTGTATAGAAACATTTATCTGTCATCAGCAAAGTAAACATCCCCTGCAGCCCAAGCATGTATTGTTTCAAAAAATCCTCCTGGATGCATCTAAATCCACGGGAAGGTAGCCACAGTTGTGTACCAGTTAGCACAAGGTTTTTACAGCACCAGTGACTTGGGTTCAATTCC
The DNA here is from genome assembly GCF_048418815.1 of Hemitrygon akajei. Lineage (NCBI taxonomy): Eukaryota > Metazoa > Chordata > Chondrichthyes > Myliobatiformes > Dasyatidae > Hemitrygon > Hemitrygon akajei. The sequence continues at coordinate 164,553,965 of NC_133126.1, forward strand.
CGCCACTGCCTGAAAGGAATTTGTACGTTCTCCCTGTGACTGCATGGATTTACTCCCACATTCCAGAAGCAAATGTTTAGGGTTAATCAATTGTAGGCATGTTGTGTTGGTGCTGGAAGCATGGTAACACTCGTGGGTCGCCCCCAGCACATTTTCAGACACAAACAACGCCTTTCACAGTGTGTTTTGATACACATGTGACAAATAAAGCTAATCTAAAACAAAAGCCGTCAAAGTCAGCCTTGCGTAACTCTGGATTTCTAGCGTTTTTAAAAATTTTTTTTCAAATGACACATTTCTTGGCCCAGAATTTTGAGGCCAGTTATTTAGACCGTTCACTTCTGTAATGCAACAGCAATGCCTGTAGCAGCCACATGGCAGCTTTAACATGGAGACGTCTCTGACTGTTCCAGGGCATGAATACAATGGAAGCAAAACTTAAGCCGAAAAATATTAGGAGTGATGACCAAGTTATTAGTCAACGAGGTGGGTGGTACAGAACATGAATACATTGACTCAGTCAAAATCACATCCTGTGGATTCTAAAAATAAAACATTTTAGAACCATGAGTTGAAACTGGGAAACGGATTGATTTTTCCCTTGTGAGGATTGGAAAGTATGTGCAGGAGTGTGAAGATTTAGCAAACAGAGTTCTGGAGTATGTGATGTAGGCAGCGAGTCATGGGATGATGGGCAGAGAGGCCATGGATGTAATGACCCAGTATGGGTGATGCACCATCAATAACTCACTCTGAGACGTAGGAAGCGAGGTATCGGCTTTTATTGACTGGAAGAATGAACAACACTACATCCTGGAGAATGAGGCCGGGCTCAGGCCTCAATCGCCTTTATACAGGGGTCTGTGGGAGGAGCCACAGGAGCAGTCCAGACAGGTATATGTAGTTCACCACTATGGGCAAACGGGATTAGTGTAAATGGGTATCATGGTTGAAGTAGGCTTGTTGGGCTGAAGGGCTTGTTTCAGTTCTACGCAGCTCTGTGGCTCAATATGTATTGCTCAGTCAATGTAACCATGAATGTGATCATTGTCAACACAATCATCGGCTATTTGTAGCTGATCCTGTATTGCAAAACTGTTCTATGTTCCATGGCTATAAGCATATTGAACATCTCAAAGATGCCATGTGAATACATTTATTTTGTTTTTATTCTGTGGTAATGTGCAATTTTAATGTGAGACCTGCTGTAAAAACCAGCAATAAAACTGAGATTTTATTTGTTGATCAACACATGGTGGATTATTTCACAGCTTCACTGAGTTACCAGGGTCTCAAGTTGTTAGGTGGAGAAGGAAAACTAAAAGTATTTAAGCTGATCACATGCATTTTTAAGAACCAAATCCATTTTATTTTCAAACTTGGTCAAGTTTCTGTGGTTGTCAACATGGTAAATGCACTATATCTCAGAATGAAAATGAAATCAGTTTGTTGCAAGAAAAAATACGAATGATGCAGATTCTGTAAGAGCTTTTTCAGTAATCTCAAAACCCAACTGGAAGTGAAATTGAAAAGTCATGGATGTTTTCTTCCCTATTTTTGTTAATAGTTCATTGTTTATGCTACAATAAAATCTTTGGGAGACTTGTTCAGTCCTGGGAGTGTATGTCACACAAAACCACATCCCACACAGTCAAGAAAGCTCACTAATGTCTCACCTTTCTGAAAAGAGCAGGATTCTGTACCTTCGTACTCGTGTCGTACCATAGATGCATAGCAGGGAGCATCCTAACTAGCTGCATCACTGTTCGTGTGGAAACTGCACTGCAGCAGACAGAAAGGCTCTACAACAGGTAGTCAAAACTGCCCAATGTAACATTGGCATCAACCTTCATGTCATCAATTCATGTGGTATATACAAAAAGGTGCCAGAAAAGGGCCAGTTTTGTCATGAAGGATTGCACGCATATTGCTCCTTGACTGTTTCTTCCACTGCCATCAGGAAGGGGTCTACACAGCATCCACACAGGATTACCAGGTTCAGAAACAGTTACTTTCCCCAAACAATATGGCTGATCAACACCTCCACCCACTACCTCTACCACTACATTGCGATTTCCCATTTGTCAACTTGTGTTCATCCTAGAGACACTTTTCGGACATACAGTCAGTTTATGTATATCAGCTATCTTGTGTGTGTTTATATTTATGTGCTTTTTATTATTGTGTTCATTATCTTTAGATGTCTTCATGCATATCTCGTGCACGTCTACACTCATCCGATCCTCCCGCCACCCTACCAGGGATAGGGTTCCTCTTGTCCTCACCTACCACCCCACAGCCTCCACATGCAGCACATAATTCTCTGTAACTTTCACCATCTATAACTGGAACCCACCTCCAGGTACACCTTTCCCTCCCCCTCCCGCTTTTTGCCTTCCAGAGGGATCCCTCCCTATGTGAATCCTTTGTCCAATTGTCCCTCCCCCACCGTCCCATCTGCCACTTGCAAGTGGTATAAGTGCTACACCTGCCCCTACACCAGCTCTTTACTTCACCCTCTCCCCCTTCCTGGTTTCATGGGTCACCTTGTGTTTCTTGCTCCCCTCCCCCACCTTCTAAATCTGACTCCTCGTCTTTTTTTCTCTCCAGTCCTGATGAAGAGTCTCAGCCTGAAACATTGACTGTGTACTCTTTTCCACAGGTGCTGCCTGACCTGCTGAGTTCCTCCAGCATTTTGTGTGTATTGCTTGGATTTCCAGCATCTGCAAATTTTCTCTTGTTTATCTTTTGTATTTTTTGTGTGCTGCACCAGATTCGGAGAAACAATGATTTTGTTCTCCTTACACTTGTGTACAGGCAATGACATTAAACAACCTGAACACATTTCCCACAAACATGCTTGTAGTAATGTTCAATGGGCCAGGACTTGCTGCCAGTGTTAAGTGTCCTGTGCTCACCACATGCTTGTTTGTGGTGAGCAGACCTATGGTATCCGGGCGTTGAATACAAAATGGTGATGCGCTAAGCATTGGCATATTAGTGGGAGATGAGGATGTGTAATAATGAAACAGATGAGGAAGATTTGACCACCAGCTAAACTTAGCTTAAACACAAGAGATTCTTCAGAGACCGGAAATCCAGGGTAACACGCTCAAGATGCTAGAGGAACTCAGTAGGTCAGGCACCAAATATGGAGGGGGAATAAAGAGTCAATGTTTTGGGCAAAACCCTGCATCAGGCTTGCAAAGGAAGGGGGAAGAAGCCTCAATAAGAGGGTGGGGAAGGGGAAGGAGTTCAAGCTAAAAGGTGACAGGTGAAGGAACACACACAAAATGCTGGGGGAGCTCAGCAGGGCCAGGCAGTGTCCATGGAAAAGATGATGTTTCAGGCGGAGACACTTCAGCAGGACTCACTGCTGAACTCCTACTGACCCTGCTGAAGTGTCTCAGACTGAAACATCATCTTTTCCATGGATACTGCCTGGCCCTGCTGAGCTCCTCCAGCATTTTGTGTGTGTTGCTTGGATTTCCAGCATCTGCAGATTTTCTCTTGTAGGTGATGGGTGAAGGTAGGTGAGGAGGAGGAGGAGGAATCTGACTGTAGAGGGGAGTGGAGTAAGGGGATGAGGTGATGGGCAAGTGAGGAGAATAGATGGGTAAGAGGAGAGCCAGAATGGGAAATAGAAAAGGAGAGAAGAGGGAGGAGGTTGAAATCACTGGAAGTTCAACCTTAGGCAGCTGCAAACATGTCAAAAACTGCCTTCAAAAACATTTAAAAGCAATTAAATATCAGTCCAACAATTTAAAAATGTTTAAACCTGATTAAAAATGAAAACATTACTAAATACAAGAACATTTAACTAAACACGCTTTGTACAACATGTAAGTTAACTTCTGGCTCTTGTATCCATTCTGATGTGCCACAGCATCTGTTGTGTACTTGATATTTTAATAATATTTAAGTACTCTTGTATATAGCCCTGGTTAAGATATCTACTGCTATGCTGTGAGGGGTTTTATTTCAGCAGTTTTCTGTAAAAGCGATGTGTCCTGCTGAAAAGAGTGCTTTGGCTTCAGCTGAAGATGAGGAGCCATGTTGTCCAACTTAGGAAAGTTGTGTCAGCCAATCAGGATTGTGGGATGCAAGAGAAAGCTCTGGAGAGCTGGGGGGTGGGGGGGAAGAGTTTTCTGAAGTACAGTAGTCTGGTTTGGGGTCTTTTGGTGGGAGGTGCAGAGAGAAGACCACCCAGGCAGATGTCTGGAGGAGCCCATCTGAAGGGGAGATCCGATTGCAAGGAGAGAATTGTGAGCCAGAAGATTCTAAGAAGGGAAGTTCTACCTGTGGTTGGTGATGAGAATTCAGTGCCATGAATAAAGCAAAACACCAGAAACTACAGAAATGAGCTCCAACGTTTATGTGCATACTTAGACTGGTTTAACCGTAATGGGCCCATTACATTTCTTTTTCTTTCTCAGCTGTGTGATAAAGTTGAACATTGATAAATATGCTTTCTTTATAATTTTATGCGGGTGTAGGATCAGTCATTTCTAGGCTACTGATAACTTTGTATGGACAGTATTTATACAGCATTTGCTTAAATTGAGAACATCCCGACGTTTCTGTTCAGTTGAACCCCAAATCTCACTGACCCTAGACATGTATTTCTTATGAAAGGAGCCCTTCTCACCATTGAGTTATGATGCTGCTAGCAGAGTTAGCTAACAAGCAAGTCTGTGTACGAACCCCTGTGAGGGGGTTGCTCTTACAAATTTATACTGTTTGATTAAGCATTCTTATTCTTTTACATAATGCATTTTGGGTTACAAGTATAAGTACGTGATTTACATACATCACACTAGCATGTGATACGTGTACACTTCACTTAGAGTCAAAGTTGCACCTGCATTCGGGCTCTCGTGTCTTCCTTTGAATTAAGTAATGCTTTGAAGTTACAAATGACATTGGTGACCAGGTATTTTAAAATGAACCTGAGATGGCTGCTCACCTATTAAAGTGGAGCGAGACGTTCAAAATTTTAAAAAATAAAGCTGTGAGGAACGGTTGATTTGGAAGGAAACACATGCGGAAATGGAGTTCTTTTTTTTAAAAAAAAAGGCCTTAAACAGAAGAATTCAGGGTTCATAAAGAGTGGGTACTGGATGATAATCACACAAAAAAGAATCAGAAATGGCTGGCTACATCAGAAAGATTGGTGAGTGTGATTACACAATGGGTAATTGGCTCATATGTACTGAACTACTGGAACAGTATTCTAAAGCAAATGAAATAGCCAATGAAAGGTGATTGCCAATTTTGCTAAGTGCATTGGGTTTAAAGGCATGTAGTTTGCCTTGAAATTTGACTGCTCCAACAAAACCATCGGAAGTGAACTTTGTTGCTATTGTGAAAGTAAGTCAGGAACATGTAGCACCAAAGCCGTTGTTAATTGCAGAACGCTTTAGGTTTCATAAATTGAGTGAAAAGGAAGGGGAGTCGATTTCAGTGTACGTGGTTGAATTTGAGAGATTATCTGAGCATTGTCAGTTCTGTATGGGGTTAATGACACAATAAGATTGTTTAGTTTGTGGAATCTTACAAGAAAGCGTACAAAAATGTCTCCTTAACTGAAGCACAACCTGCATTTAAAAGAGCAGCAGAAATCACTGTTCCAATGGAAACAGCTGACAGAGAAGCAATTGAGTTGCAGTCAGGAATGAAAGTGAGCGTGAACAAAATTGTAACATCTAAATGGAAATAGATCTGGCATAACAAGTTGTTACCATTGTGGCAGGGGCTCATGTACACTAAACAAATGCCAATTTAAAGGTGAAACTTGCAGAAAATACACCAAAGTAGGTTGCATGTTGGGCAGACTAAAATAAATGGACTGCACAGGGAAGAGAAAAAGATGAAAGTTCAAGTTGCAGTTTCAAAAAGGCATTAATCTGCATTATGTTGATGAAAAATCTGGTAGTGATGAGAGTGACACAGGACTGCATAGACTTGAGATTAGCAGTGTGAAAATTAACAATAGACCAGCAATATGGCTTATGCCAGAGGTGATCGGCATATTACTTAAAATGAAATTAGACACTGTTTCAGTCATTCCACAAAATGAGTTTGAGTAGTATTTCAAGGGTATTAACCTGAAGCCTGCAGATATCCAACTAAGAACTTGCATTGGAGGGAAAAAACTCCTGTGCAAAAGATGTTCATAACAGTGAAATACCAACAACCAACAAGCCACGTTGGGTTTGTATATGGTTTAAAAACAGGAGGGCCATGATTGCCTGAGGCAACTACAGTTGATTGGAGATCCACCCACAATTTGCATGCTACATCACCTGCAGTGAAGCCAGATAAAAGTGAATTAAGGAAGATTACAACAGTATTCAAGGATGACATTGGAAAACTCAATCATATCAAGAGTAAAACAGACTTAAATGAAAATGCAACACCCAAGTTTTACAAAGCCCATCCTGTTCTTTATACCATCATGATAAAGTAGCCAGTGAGCTAGATCGCATGGAAGCTGAAGGGATTCTCTCCAAGGTTGAGTAGAACCCTAGGGCAATGCCGGTGGTCACAGTAGCCAAGAGGAATGGGTCTGTTAGGATCTGCGGTGATATAAAGTTACCATCAACCCAGTACTGAAAGTAGATCAATACCCTCTGTCCAGGAAATAGGATACCTTTGCAAAACATTTTGGAGGAAAACACTTCAGTAAAGTGCACTTAGCTGAGGCCCACTTGCAAGTGGAGATGGAAGAAAAGTCTGAAGTGCTTCTCACCATAAACACTCTCAAATCTTTATCACTATAATAGGCTTATTTTTGGAGTAGCATCTGTGCCTGCACTCTGGCAGAAAGCCATGGAGCAGGTGCTGCAAGGCTGCCCAGGCACTCAGTGCTGCCTGGATGACATCATTGTTACTGGTAAGGACGATAAGGAATGTCTCCAAAACCTCAAGACAGTGTTCAATTGATTAGAAGATCATGGACTCAGAGCATGCTGTGACAAATGTGAATTCTTTAAACCTTACTGTGGTGATACGATTGACGCACAAGTCTTACACAAGTGTACTGAGAAAATTCAAGCAGTGCTGGATGCCCCAAGGCCGGGGGATGTGTCACAGTTGCAGTACTTTTTAGGATTTGTTAACTGCTATACCAGGTTCCTGCCAAACCTGGCTACCGTGATCCACCCCGGAACTCATTATTACAGATTGGGAAGAAATGGCAGTGGACGAAGTAGTGTGAGATAACTTTCAAAAAAGTAAAGGAAATGGTGGCATCAGACATTGTACTGACATCATCAAACTTGCAAGTTCTGCTTTGGCACAGAAAGAAGAAATTTGGCACTTGTCTGGTGAGATTCTAGGAATTCTGGAATTCCCCAGCTCTGCCTGTTAGTTTTATTGTTATTGCAGCGAGTGTTTTCAAAGCAGTTGGAATTTTTGAGTGAATTACTTTGGAAAACAAACTTTTTTCACTGTGTGATTGCCATTTTTCTGATCTTTATGATGCCTTGAACTCTTGGATCTCTTCAAATACAGTATTTGTAATTGCTGTGTTTAAAATTGCCCCTGTTGAAGGTGATCATTGGCAGACAACATCACAGCTGGAGTTTAAATAATGGTGAAGATTCTATGGTTGGTGGCAAAGCTATGGTTAGTTAAATCACCATTTGGCTTGGCCAGATTTGTCAATTTTTAATTGTTTCTGGCTTTCATAAAGTGTCAAGAGTTATTAAAGATTACTAAAACACTTAAATATTTCAAATAAATTCTAAGATAATAAAAATTGTCATCTTTGCTCTCAGTCATTTTCCCAACTGAACTCATAGACATAGAACAGTACAGCTCAGGAACAGACCATTCAGCCTACAATGTTGTACCGAACCATCTAAAAAGCAATTCAAAAACACCCAAACACTAATGCCACCTACCTACACATCTCCATATCCCTCCATCTTCCATACGTCCATGTGCTTATCCTAACATCTCTTAAAATCCTCTAATGTATTTGCCTCTACCACCATACCAGGCAGCATATCCCAGGCATCCACCACTCTTGAGTGGAAGAAAAATTTGCATCCAAAATGTCAACTGTTTACTCTTTTCCATTGATGCTATCTGACCTGCTAAGTTCCTCCAGTATTTTGTGTGTATATATTCACTGTAGAAATCTTTTAAGATTATAAGTCATAGGAGTAGAATTGGGCCATTTGACCCATTCAGTCTTCTGTGCCATTCAGTTATGGCTAATATATTTTCCCTCCCAACCCTATTCTCCTTCCTTCTCCCCATAACCTTTTGATGTCCTTATAAATCAAGAACCTATCAACCTCTTTTAAATATACCAAATGTTTCTGCCTCCATAGACACCTGCTGCAATGAATTTCACAGATTCACCACCCTCTGGCAAAAAATACCCTCCTCATCTCTGCTCTAAAGGGATATCCTTCTCTTCTGAGGCTGTGCCCTCTGGTCCTAGACTCCCACATCCTCTCTATTTCATCATCATCACTATCATGGTCTTTGACCATGATTGCTCTTAGCAAATTTTTCTACAGAAGTGGTTTGTCGTTGCCTTCTGGGCAATGTCTTTACAAGACAGGTGACTTCAGCCATTATCAATACTCTTCAGTGATGGTCTGCCTGGTGTCAGTCATCGTATATCCCGGACTTGTGAAATGCACCAGCTGCTCCCATGGTTTCATGTGACCCCAATTGGAGGGCCGAGCAGGTGCTACACCTTACCCAGGGGTAACCAGCAAGCTAGCGGAGGGAAGGTGTGCCTCACACCTCCTTTGGTAGAGATGTGTCTCCACCCTGTCACCTACCCACTCCATCTAGGCCTTTTGAAACCAGAGACCCAAACTTATCTGTTCATCTCAAGCAAACTAAATTTAGTCACAGAGACTACAACACAGAAACTTACTCTTCAGCTGACAGCCATTTTTTTTTAATACTAATCCAACTCTAAGCTGTTTTTATTCTTCCCCACATTCCCAAAAATCTGTCATCATCTTCCACCAAGATTTACACACCAGGAATAATTTACAGTGACCACCAGTTACCCTACTAACTTGAACCTGAGCATCCATTTGAACAAGGGAGAAGGTACAAACTCCACATAAGCCAGACCAGTGATCAGAACTCAAACTGAGCTTCTGAACCATGAGACAACAGTTCGAACCATTGTGCTGCTATTCAGTATTTCCATTGACTGATTTTCCTACCGTTTCAAATTAAAATGTAAATGAATAATTATTGATAGTGATATTTGTGGATTAGAACAGTGAGTGTGGTAGTTCTAATGACATCCTGACATCTACCGTGGTCCTGCCCCACGCTTTCAGGGCTTTTCCACAGAGCTGGAAGCAAGGGCTGCCTCTTTTAATGGCCAGATTATGAACCGTACAACAGAACACCACAAATTCTGACAGTTGCCCCCCGATGTCTGTGCGACTCCCCCAGAATAGTCCACTGTAGTTTTTAATGAGATGGATGTTACTGTGTGTACATGTGAACATTCCTCCGGACTACAGTGCACCCACGATACGTATATCACACACAGCACGTAAAACAAAATCTTACCACAATAGGTAAAAAAAAAATATTATTCAAAATGCATGTGAAGTGTGCAGCACAGGTAAGCAGTAAACAGCACACCGTCCTAGTGATGAGACCTCAGTGGTGGCAGGGAATTCATCAATCTCACAGCCCGAGGGAAGAAGCTGTTACCCTGTACCTCCATCCTAACAGTAGTGGGTGAAAGAGACTGTGGGATGGGTGATGGGGATCCTCAACAATGTTTCAAGCACTTTGTCTGCAGCACCCCTGGTAAATGACTCAAATAGGGGGGAGGGTTTTTGCTATCCTCTGAATCAGAATCAGCTTTAGTATCACTGGCGGATGTCATGACATTTGTTATTTTGTGGCAGCAGTACACTGTAATACATAATGAAAACTAAAAATTGCAATAAGAGGTACATTAAAAATTAAATTAAGTGAATAGTGCAAAAAGAGAGGAAAATTACTGAAGTAGTGTTTGTCCATTCAGAAATCTGATGGTGGAGAGGAAGAAGCTGTTCCTGAAGTTGTCTTCGGGCTCCTGTTCCTCCTCTTTGATAGAAGCAGTGAAGAAGGGGTGTCCTGGTGAGGGGGGTTCTTACTGACGGATGCCACCTTTTTGAGGCATCACCCATTGAAAGTGTCCTGGATGCTGGGAGGCTAGTGCCCATGATGGAGCTGGCTGAGTTTACAACTTGTGCAGCTCTTTCTGATTCTGTGCATACCCTCCATACCAGATGGTGACACAACCGGTTAGAATGCTCTCCATGATACATCTGTGGAAATTTGTGAGTGTCTTTGGTGACACATCAAACCTCCTCAAACTCCTGATGAAATATAGCTGCATCAACATGTTGGGCCCAGGATAGATCCTCAGAGATGTTGACACCCAGCAACTTGAAACTGCTCACCCTTTCCACTTCTGATTCCTCAATGAGGACTGATGTGTGCTTCCTCGACTTTCCCTTCCTAAAGTCCACAAACAATTGCTTGGTCTTACTGATGTTGAGTGCAAGGATATTGCTGTGACACCACTCACGATTGTTAAAGATGTTCTTTTAGCTGAGCCGCACAATCCCTCTGCACCTGAGCAAGTATGTTGACTGGCCCTGCGGCTTTGCGTGCATAGGATCAGGAGAAGTATGGATAGAACTGAGGAACAGTAAGGGCAAAAAGACCCAAATGGGTGTTGTCTACAGGCCACCAAACAGTAGCATGGAAATTGGGTGCAAGTTGAATAGGGAGTTAACATTGGCATGTGGTAAAGGTAATGTCGTAGTAGTTATGGGGGATTTCAACATGCAGGCGAACTGGGAGAATCAGGTTGGTGCTGGACCCCAGGATAGGGAGTTTGTAGAGTGCCTACGGGATGCATTCTTGGAACAGCTTGTACGAGAGCTGACCAGTGACAAGGCTATTCTGGATTTAGTGTTGTGTAATGAACAGGATTTGATAAGCGATCTTGAAGTAAAAGAGCCATTAGGAGGTAGTGACCATAATATAAGTTTTTATCTGCAGTTTGAGAAGGATAAGGGCAGATCGGAGGTGTCAGTGTTGCAGTTGAATAAAGGAGACTATGGAGCCATGAGGGAGGAGCTGGCCAAAGTTAACTGGATTGATATCCTAGCAGAAAAGACAGTGGAACAGCAATGGCAGGTATTCTGAGGAATAATGCACAAGGTGCAAAATCAGTTCATCCCCCAGAGAAGGAAGGATTCAAAGGGGGGAAAGGGGCCACAGTGGTTGACAAAGGAAGTCAGAGATTGCATAGCATTAAAAAAAAGGAAGTATGACAGAGCTAAGATGAGTGGGAGGACAGATGATTGGGAAATTTTTAAGGAACAACAGAACTTAACTAAAAAGGCAATATGGGGAGAAAAAATGAGGTACAAACGCAAGCTAGCCAGGAATATAAAGGAAGATAGCAAAAGCTTTTTTAGGTATGTGAAGAGAAAGAAGATAGTAAAGAACAATGTTGGGCCCTTGAAGAATGAATTGGGTGAAACTGTTATGGGAAACAGAGAAATGGCAGAAGAATTTAATAAATACTTTAGATCTCTCTTCACTAGGGAAGACACAAGCAATCTCCCAGATGTATGGATGGGCCAAGGACATAGGGTAACAGAGGAAATGAAACAGATTGACATTAGGAAGGAAACGATGATGAGTAGACTGATGGGACTGAAGGCTGACAAATCCCCAGGTCCAGATGGTCTGCATCCTAGGGTGCTAAAGGAGGTGGCTCTGGAAATTGCGGATGCATTGGTAATCATTTTCCAATGTTCCTTAGATTCAGGATCAGTTCCTGAGGATTGGAGAATGGCTAATGTTATCCCACTTTTTAAGAAAGGAGGGAGGGAGAAAACAGAGAACTATCGTCCTGTCAGCCTAACATCAGTAGTGGGAAAGATGCTAGAGTCCATTATTAAAGATGAAATAGTGGCATATCTAGATAGCAGTGATAGGATTGGGCCAAGCCAGCATGGATTTACCAAGGGCAAATCATGCTTGACTAATCTATTGGAGTTTTTTGAGGATGTAACCAGGAAGTTAGACAAGGGAGATTCAGTGGATGTAGTGTACCTCGATTTTCAGAAGGCATTTGATAAGGTCCCACATAGGAGATTGGTGGGTAAAATCAGAGCTCATGGCATTGGGGGGAAGATATTGACATGGATAGAAAACTGGTTGGCAGATAGAAAGCAAAGGGTAGCGGTGAATGGGTGTTTCTCGGAATGGCAGGTGGTGACTAGTGGGGTGCCACAGGACTCGGTATTGGGACCACAGCTGTTTACGATTTACATCAACGATTTAGATGAAGGCATTGAGAATAACATCAGCAAGTTTGCTGATGATACTAAGCTGGGTGGCAGTGTGACGTGTGATGAGAATGTTAGGAGAGTTCAGGGTGACTTGGATAGGCTGGGTGAGTGGGCAGATACTTGGCAGATGACGTTTAATGTGAATAAGTGTGAGGTTATCCACTTTGGGAGTAAGAACAGGAAGGCAGATTATTACCTGAATGGTGTAGAGTTAGGTAAGGGAGAAATACAAAGAGATCTAGGAGTCCTTGTTCATCAGTCACTGAAGGTGAATGAGCAAGTGCAGCAGGCAGTGAAGAAGGCTAATGGAATGTTGGCCTTTATTACAAAGGGAATTGAGTACAAGAGCAAGGAAATCCTTTTGCATTTGTACAGGGCCCTGGTGAGACCACACCTGGAGTATTGTGTACAGTTTTGGTCTCCAGGGTTAAGGAAGGACATCCTGGCTGTAGAGGAAGTGCAGCGTAGATTCACGAGGTTAATTCCTGGGATGTCCGGACTGTCTTATGCAGAGAGGTTAGAGAGACTGGGCTTGTACACGTTGGAATTAAGGAGATTGAGAGGGGATCTGATTGCAACATATAAAATTATTAAGGGATTGGACAAGATAGAGGCAGGAAATATGTTCCAGATGCTGGGAGAGTCCAGTACCAGAGGGCATGGTTTGAGAATAAGGTGTAGGTCATTTAGGACAGAGTTAAGGAAAAACTTCTTCTCCCAGAGAGTTGTGGGGGTCTGGAATGCACTGCCTCGGAAGGCAGTGGAGGCCAATTCTCTGGATGCTTTCAAGAAGGAGCTAGATAGGTATCTTATGGATAGGGGAATCAAGGGATATGGGGACAAGGCAGGAACCGGGTATTGATAGTAGATGATCAGCCATGATCTCAGAATGGCGGTGCAGGCTTGAAAGGTGGAATGGTCTACTTCTGCACCTATTGTCTATTGTCTATTGTCAAATCTAAACCCCAGGCAAATTTAGTTACTGTGTGCTGCCTTCATCAACATTGATTTTTCTACTTCGTCTGGAGACAACTGTTGTGTGGTGGTGGAGAGGGGAAAAGAGAATTATCCTTTTTGCATCTCTTCTGTTTGATGAGATGGATGGTGTTAGGACAGACATGAGAAATAGAAGAGATCTCAATGAAGGCTCTTCTCATGCATAGTAGTGGAGGTCAAAACTCATTTTCTGGAAAAATTAAAGGCTATTCAATTAGTCCTACAATGGAAAGCCTCTTCGTAAGAACAGATGTGGTGGAGGAACTAAAAGAAAGGAATGTCATCCTTGCAAGTGTACAGGTAGGGAAGAGGTGTAGTCAAGATAACTATGGAGGTCAGTGGGTTTGTAGAAGATGTCAGTGTATAATCTGCTTCTTGAGATGGAGATAGAGAAATAAAAAGAATGGGAGAAATGTGTCAGAGACGGACCAAGTGAATTTGAGGGCAGGGTGGAAATTGGTAGTGAAGTTGTTGAAATTGACGAGCTCTGAGTTGGTGCAGGAAGCAGCACCAATTCAGTCGTTATAATGTCGCAGAGATTGAGTTGGGGAATGTTGCGTGTGTAGATGTGGAACATTGGTTGCTCTGCATAGCCAATGAAAAGGCAGGCATGACTGGGGCCCATGTTGGTGCCCATGGCTACACCCTTGGTCTAAAGAATGTGGGAGCAGCTGTAAGAAAAGTTGTTGAGGATGAACACCTGTAGTGGGGGATGGTTAGGGTGGAGCTAGTTGGGTCTATTATCCAGAAAGAAGCAGAGAACCTGGAGGACTTTCTTGGTGGGGTGGAAGTATACGGAATACTCATCCGTAGTGAAAATTAGACAGTGGGGGCCAAGGAGCTGCAAGTTGTGGATATCATAGAGAACATGCGAAATGCTATGGATATAGGTTAGAAGAGATTGAACCAAGAGGGACAAGACTGAGTTGAGATACAAGTTCCCTCTACCTTGCAGAGGCCAGGCAGTAGCTCACGGGCACCCCCTCTTGCTTACTCCTGAAACAGGACCCCGCTGAGAAGCGTTAGGCTATTGTCTCCCACACCATTACTGATCTCAGCACCTCCAGAATCCTCTCCACTACAACATGCAAGCCAGTTGTTCTCTAGCCCTGCATTGGCCATTTCTACCTCTGACCCAAGATCTACAAACCTTACAGCCCCAGTATACTCATGGATGTCTGCCTGCTCCTGTCCTACTGAACTTGTATCCTTGTATGTCAACTCCATCTTGTTTCTCTTGGTGATCCCAGCAAATTGACTGCCTCTCTTTTACTCCAAATTCAATCCGCATGGCCTTGTTAGATAATCTCTTCAGAATATCATCTCTTAGCATTGCTGTGATGTTCTCCCTAATCAGTAGTTCAACTCCCCCTCCTCTTTTGCATTTCCCTCTGTCATATCTAAAACTTCTATACCTGAGACAGTGAGCTACCAGTCCTGCCCTCCCCTCAATGATGTACTGATATATGCTTTAAACTCATTTATCTCTTCACAGTTTGTCAATCTCATGAAATCTCAACTTGAGAGTTCTGTGGGTGCTCAGTCATTACTAGAAACGTGTATATCGAGAAAATCGAAGGTACAGATGAGGTGGAAGGTCAGCCATGTATTGTTTAGAGACCCAAACAGCTACTTGCCTTATGTTCTCACTCGGGTACATTCCCATTGCAAGTGCCCATTGCTGAAATGTAAGGCCAGAGAGGCATCAAACTGGAAGGGTACCTTGTTCAGATCCAGTCCTGTTCTTGCCAGCAAGGCGTGCATCCAGCACCAGATGTTGTAAAGCAGCTGGATGCAGGAATTCTGCAGATACGGTGCCAGGTTTTGTTGATGAACACAGAATTCTACAGCAGCAATGCACATTGGGGGTGTTGTACAATGAGGGATTCCACATCTTATCGGATGATGTTTCTGTATTTTGTGCTGGCACCATGCACTAAGGAGATACAGGATAATCACAGACTGCCTTTACATCATTACATTTATGATGGGATCATTCTTTTATTGTAACGGCTTTGCTTTCCTAAAATAGGTTTGTGTCAACAACTACTGTCAGGTAAAGTTCCTCGCCAGTTTTGTCAAATTGAAAGTTTGAAATACTCTGACCCGGCAGACAGCATCAGAAGAAAACCATGGAAGCAGATAAATCTTGATTTACTGTCCACACCCTGTAGAAGATAATGGCAATATTTTTTAATTTGTGAGAACAATGACACAATCTTTCCTATTATGATCCAGCTGCTATATAAGCCTTCACCTTGGTTTTTAATTGTTCTCTCAGGGTACTACCACAAACATTGTGCTTGGGCTTCTAAAATCCTACGTTAATCACTGCTGTGCATTAAGCACAGTTTTGTGGTTGTCGGTTCCCATCTAGTCTCTCATCCACTTGACATTCTTCTTGTGTGTCTGGAAGATGCTGAAGAGTGAGCCCTCCTCTGAAGATCAGGGTGGTTGCTGGGTTGCTCAGTCTACAAACGCGCTGATCTCTCGAGTGGTTCCGGGCCAATGAAGCCCATCTGCAGATCACACTGTTTTCTTGTGGGTAGCAGCTGCCCAGACTTGCTGCCTGAGGCAGGATGTTTGACTATGCTAAAGCTAAATCAAATCATGTATTTTTAATATGGGCCAGACACCAGCAAGCTAAACAGAGACTGACTAATTTTCTCGTTTCTAGCCCACAGAACTGCAGGCCAGTTAGTAGAAATTGACTGAAGTTTCTGCTGAGTTAACTAAATAATTGCAGACTGAGAGCTGAAGTTGTAATCTGCTGATCATTATGGTTTACGAGTGAATCACTGGGAGAATGACAATGATTTATGAGATTCTCTTTATTATGTGAATCATTGCAATTTTTTCTGCCATATACTCTCTAACCCAAATATTTCTTACACAGGAGGACGAAGCAGAGATGGCGCACCAATCATCACTTTTCCCGAACACACTGACTTTGGGGACCTTTCTGATGAGGATTTTCTTAATGTTGTAACATACTTGACCAGCATTCCAAGGTAAGCTAAGATGTAAATAATATAATCATATAATACCTTGTAATTTGCACCCTAAATGATAGCTTTGAGCTAATATGTTAGTTATTATACTACAGGACTATTCACATCATGACTCCTGGGGAATCTCAGCCTATCAGCACAAAGTCTTAACCGAGAATGTTAACTATCTCTCTACCTCCACAGATACTGCCTGATCCACTCAGATGTTCCAGTAGATTGTTTCATGCTCCACTTTCCAACTTCTGCAATCTCTTGTGTTGCCAGGATAATTTAAATGGGAGTAGTTTACTGTATGGTTTACCAAGAAAATACTCATTCTTAAGGGTGTGTGATGGTAAATGAGGGAAGGAAGATTAGGGTGTTGGATTGTAGGAGGAGGTGGAAGTGGAGTTGCAGATCCCCGTACCAGGTTTCTTGTGAAGGACCCTTGCAGACAACTCTGACCAGCTCGCCCTCTGTGTGTTCTCTTCTTTTACCATGGTCATGCCCCAGGTCATCAGCTCTTTCCTGTAGAGATGGAGGCAACTCTTGATGCTCAGGTTTTGAAACATACTCTAGAAGACAAATGCTGACTGTTGTCCCACTGAGTACATGTTCACCGTCCGATTGGCAGGAATGTGATGGCACGGATTTCACGGTATACAACCTGTGAACGTGAGAATTGGCTGTGCAGGGATCATTAGCTGTGTGTGAGTCAAAAGCCTTTGCTGCCTGTAACCACCATTTGGCTTTGCTCTGCCTGGTGGAACGCAGTTGGCACAGCATTTGAAGTGAAAGTGTGCTGAATGCAGGTTGGCATTGGCAGGGATTGGCAGTGATTTGCATTATTTTCTGCCACTGGTGATACAAAAGCTGTAGGACTTTCCTACCATTGACTTAACATGACAATTCTCTCTTATGTGTCACCTCCTTCCAAAGGTAAGTGCTGTCAGCTTCTGAACCAGTGGCTGAGAATCTGAAGTCTGGTTACTATATGCTCTTTTCACCAGACTTTCCTTGGTTTTCTTACATTACCTGTTGGATTGTGGTTCTTATCTAAAATAGCGTAAACATTATGTGGCAGTGGAGAGAGAGGGGGAAATAAGAAAATTATCCCTCTTGTCTTTCATCTCATAAAGCAGGACAGAGTATGGATTGAGAGAGAAATGAGATTTTGGAAATGAACTAGGTATGAAGAGCAGAAATAAAATTCCGTGGGTCAAGCAACATCAGTGGAGGTGAAGGGATGGTCAATGTTCTGGGTACAAATCCTGCACCAGGACTGAGAGTTTAGAGGGAAGACGGCCAGTTTTTAGAAGCCAGAGGGAGGGTAGAGATAGAGGGCAGAAGGTGACAGGTAGAACCAGATAATGGAGGGATGGTGAGCAGGTGAAGCAGGTAGGAGAGGGAATAGGAAAGGTGAAGAAAAGGAGAAGAAAGAAGAAACTCAGGTAGATAGGTATGTGGTTGCTAGATAGAATCAGGCACTGGAAGGTAATGGCAGGGGTGGGGTGAACAAAGGTGCGTGGACTCTGGAAGTGGAAAAAGAAGATGGGGACTCATTGTTAACTGAAATTCGACTGGCCTGACCCTGGCAGGGGAGAAGGCAGAGGACAGGCAAGTCAGTGTGCGAATGGGAAGGGTAAGTGGAGGTGAAATGACATATAATTGGGAGCACCCACTGGCCATTGTGAATGGAGTGCTGGTGCTGTGCAAAATCTCACCTGGTCTGTGCTTGGGTGTGGTGGAGGTTATATGGCCAGCACTATATACAAGGGGAGGAATCAGCTGCATCTCCTCCAGGTTGGAGAAAATACATGTGAATCTCTTCCCTTCCTGCGAGGGCTGTTTCGGTTGCTGAATGGTGATGAGGAAAGTTCCAGAGGACATGAAGGGTTGGGGTAAGAGATGAAGAGCAGTCCAGGGAGATACGGAGAGGATGATCTCTCGGGAAACCAGAAGGAAGTTGTGACAGGTGATGGGACCCTGTTGGAGCTGGTAGAAATGATGAAGGGTGATATACAGAATGCGTTGGAGTGAAAAGTGAGAATCAAGGAAACTCTCTCTGTTTTGTCTGGGGAAAAGAGGCACAGTCAAATCAGACATGCAAAAAATGGAGTAAATGCATATAAGTGCCTGAACTCTATCAGCTATAGAAAAGGGAAAGCCATATTTCCTGACAAGAAGGGCATTTGAGAAATCCAAGAGCTTCTTGGGAACAGAGACAGTGGAGATGGAGAAACTGAAAGGATAGGATGGTGGTCTTATCGAAAGCAGGGTGGGATGGAATATATTCTAGCGAGCTGAGAGTTTGTAGTAGATATTAGTGGATAATTTGTCCAGTGAGGAAGCGGAATAATCCAGGTGAATTTGTGGACAGGGTGGAAATTGGTAGCAAAGGTGATAAAACTGATGAGCTCCACAGAAGTGCAGGAAACAGCATCAGTATGGCAAAAAAAAAAGAATTAGGATGCCAGAGTAGAGCAGTTCCTTGTCTATTGTCTATTTTTTTTATTATCAAATATACCTTCCTATTAACCCCGGGTTGAGTGCCATTTAATGCATTGTATCAACACCTCAGACCTCTAATGTGGACTGGTAGGACCACAGCAGCTACATCACCAAGATTATTCACAGCTATTGACCTACGAGTCATCTATTGCATGACAAGGTGTTGCAAAGTTGATGACTGCAGGAGCCAAGTAAATGTTCCTTGTAGCAACCAAAATTTGAGTTAGATAGAGCTCTTATAGCTCTTACAGATAGCGGGGTCAAGGGATATGGGGAGAGGGCAGGAACGGGGTACTGATTGTGTATGATCAGCCATGATCACAGTGAGTGGCGGTGCTGGCTAGAAGGGCCAAATGGCCTACTCCTGCGTCTGTTGTCTATAAAATACTGGTGTAGTTGTGGCCTGTACACACGTCCATGGCTACACCTTTCATTTGTAGAAATTGGGAGGAATTGAAAGAGAAGTTGTTGAGGGCAAGAACAAGTTTGGTCAGACAGATGAAGCTGTTAGTGGCGAGGTCCTGAATGTAAATCTTTGGTAAGCAGGTGTAGGGTGGTTGCGGAACATGAAAATGCCATTGTTGTTCCACTGTCATCCCTGCTACAGTATCCTTCCAGTCAACTTTGGCTAGTTCCTTTTGTTCAACATAGTTCCCTGTAAGTTCAACTGTAATACTGACACTTCCGATTTTCCCTTCTCCCTCTCAAATTGTAGATTAAAACTTATCATATTACGGTCACTACTTCCTAATGCCTCCTTTACCTTGAGTTCCCTTATCAAATCCGGTTCATTGCACAACACTAGATCCAGAATTGCCTTCTCCCTGGTAGGCTCCAGTACAAGCTGCTCTAAGAATCATCTCGGAGGCACTCCACAAACTCCCTTTCTTGGGGTCCAGTACCAACCTGATTTTCCCAGTCTACCTGCATGTTGAAATCCCCCATTACCTTTGCAACATGCTAATTTTAGCTCTTGATTCAACTTGCACCCTATATCCAGGCTACTATTTGGGGGCCTGTAGATAACTTCCATTAGGGTCTTTTTGCCCTTACAATTTCTCAGTTCTATTCATACTGACTCTACATCTCTTGATTCTATGTCACACCTCGCAAGGGACTGAATTTCATTCCTCACCAGCAGAGCCACCCCACCCCCTCTGCCCACCTGTCTATCCTTTTGATAGGACGTATACCTTGAATATTCATTTCCCAGCCCTGGTCCTCTTGCAGCCATGTCTCTTTTATTCCTACAACATCGTACTTGCCAATTTCCAGCTGAACCTCAAGCTCATCCACTTTATTTCTTATACTTAGTGCATTCATATATAATACTTTTAAAACCACTGAACTTGACCATTTCTATAGGATTAGTGAAATTCAGCGAAGAACCTTCTGGACCTGGCAAAAATAGTCCTTCTCTCATCTCCTTCCAGTGTAATGATATTATTAATTGACAAGTTGCTTGCTTGTGGATCAATAGTCATGTTAGGTGTGCATCACAATCACCAAGTCTGTTTACCACTTCTTTCAAAGTCATACAACAGGATTACAGTTTTATGTGTGGGAAGGGCTCTCAGACCTATGGTTTTGAATATATTGCTTGTAACTTCACAGTTCTTCATGATTTACTTACCTTAAAGAACAAAAGAGATTAAGTACTCCCCTTTGTGCTGTGAACTCTTGGTAAATATGGCCAGCAACCACAACTCCCTATTCATTGAATATGTTCATTACATGTAAATAATTTTGGAAAAGTTCAAAAATATAGAGTTGGCTGTGAAAAAATGCCTTCCATTTAATGTAATTGCACTATTCACAGCAGCAGCTGCAAAAATTCAGGTGTTGCTTTGCTACAGAACAATACAGATTGAAAATCTTCCTATTTTTCTTGAATTAACAGTAAAACAAGCAATGTATGGAAATAATTGTACCTGATTCTCTCTTGTCTGAGTCACAATGTTTATTTTATTTTTAATCCAAGGATGAAGGATATTCTTTTGTGAGTTGAATAAAAATAGGCTTTAATTTTCATGTACCTTTTTAATCATTTTGATTAAAGATTGTAGTTTTTTAGTTAAAAATAAATTTTGAGTTAGTATGAAGTTGTTAAGCTTTATGTTCACATAGAGCATTAAGTGATCATTATGAGAGGGAACTTTAATTTGCAATGTTTCAAAGAGGAAGAGCTAATAGGCCAAGAACAGATGATGACAATATTAACTGTATTCCCAAGACTGTTTGCTACATCCGATTTGTGAGTAATAAGAGCTGGTGAGGCAAATCTCAAGAAAAATGATCCCAAACCTTTGCTGTTGAATAAGGATATGTCTGCCCATTTTGCCAAGAAATGCACAACAACAGTTGAAAAGGAAATTAGAAAGCCTACCTTTAGCAACACACACAGTGTGGCTGGAACTCCACAGGTCAATCAGCAGCTATAGAGGGGAGTAAATAGTTGATGTTTCGGGCTGAGAACCTTCACTGGGGCTGCGTACCTTTAACTTACCTTTAGTATGAGTTTCTCTCTCAGAATTGTGAACTGAGGAAGAATTAACACCCTAACACTTGCTAAGGCAGGGGAAATCAATAGAAAAAGAGGATAATGAGAACAAATTGGAAACCAAAAAGGATTGACAAAAGCTCATCTATCTGTTTATTTATTTATTGAGTAGTTCCTTCTGGCCCTTTGAGCCATGCTGCCCATCAATCTCCCAATTTAATCCTAGCCTAATCATGGGACAATTTGCAATGACCAATTACCCTACCAACCGGTGGTCTATGGAATGTGGGAGGAAACCAGAAAATCCGGGCAGTTGCTGGGAGCACGTACAAACTTACAGGCAACGGCAGGAATTGAACCTGGGTCACCCGCACTGTAAAGCATTGTGCTAACTGTGCTGCCCTAAATTAAATTTCCATTTTTCAATAGGCACATTGAATGTCAGAGAGATGTATACAATATACACCCTGAAATTCTTCTTCTTCGCAAACGTCCATGGAAACAGAGGAGTGCCCCATAGAATGAATGACAGTTAAATGTTAAAACCCCAAAGCCCCCCACCAACTCCACTCTTCCATGCATAAGCAGCAGCAAAAGAACCCCCCCCCACTAGCTAAAAAGCGTGCAGCAAAGCATCAATAAAGACTTACAGTACCCCACAGACTACTCGTTCACCTGGTAATTCAACATTCTACAGGCTCTCTTTCTCCCTAATAAGGGGGAAAGAGGTTTTTATCAAGATGTGCAATGAAATTTATAGAAATTGACAAAAAGAGATTTAAACCAGTTCTGTATTTGAGTGATCTGAATATAATTTGAACATTTTATGTTCAAGTCAAAGCTTTAATCAAAGACAAGAAAACTGATTGTCAGAAATGCTTCTCTCCATTTCAAAAATATAATAATCATATTAAAGCCAAATTGCCTCAGTTATATTCTCTTCAGCTGATTATTTGTATGTGTTATAGATGCTTCTATATACATCTCTTGCCACTAAAATTATTTTTTGCCAATATTCATTGTCATTCATCAAAGCTGGGTGCTAGCATTGAGTTACCATAGAGCACACATGGAATTGTATCCCAGTAAGATGTCAGTGCCTCCGGGGAAGGAGACAGAGGGCAGGAGAGATGTTTGACAAGAAGATAATTGCATGGTTGACAGTGCTATTTTGCTGAAGTATAATTGAATTGGAGAACTGATGAGAGAACATGATCCATGCCTAAATATAGATTTTTGTTTTCTGATCATTCCTAATCTGTACACATCTCTAAATATTTTGTCAAATGTTCATTGTTGTGAAGTAATTCAGAACATTTTAAAGCGATTTGGCTAATTATATTTTGTACACTTTTAAAGACCCGTGATAACTCTGATAATCTGTGATGGTTTTATTGTAGTCTGGATGCTGCCAGTATTGGATTTATCATAATTATTGACAGAAGAAGAGACAAATGGAGTTCAGTCAAAGCATCATTAATGCGTATAGCGGTGAGTAGAAGTTCCATTATTTAAATTAATTCAAATTATCCATTACATTTATTTCAAGAGCTTGCAGTTTTCCCAGAAATAAGGAAAGGCCTATCTCTAAAGCAATTCTTTATTTTAAAGAAGCTATAATTTTGTTCAACATTCAGGTATAATAAAAAGATATCCAAATTATTATCACTATTTGTTAATCAACAAGCTAACATGATAATTAAGTATATAAAAATGAGCGGGTACATCCTTATTAAATTTTGCTCCTATTTATAATTTAATTCATAAAGCTTGTATTCCACATAACGGTCAAATACTATTTTTGGAGCTTATATTTATTACTATAGTGATGGGAATTGAGCTGCTTTGCATTGTTAAGTTCAAAGTTCAAAGGAAATTTACTATAGGAGTGCATACATGTCACCATATTCATTTTCTTGCAGCCATAATCAGTAGGTACAAGCGAGACAGTAGAAACAATGAAAGACCACACCCAACAGGACAGACAAACAAATGTGCTGAGGAGAACAAACTGTGCAAATAAGAAAAGAGAAATAATAATAATAAATAAATAAATTCTGAGAAGATGAGATGAAGATGAGCCCATAGGTTGTGGAAAGAGTTCAGTGATGGGGCGTGTGAAGTTCTCCCCGCTGCTTCAGGAGCCTGATGGATCTGGGGTAACAGCGTCCCTGAATCTGGTGGTAATGGTCCTGAGGCTCCCGTACCTTCTTCCTGTTGGTAGCAGTGAGCAAAGACCATAGCCTAGGTGGTGGGCTCCTTGTCGATGGATGCTGCTTTCTTGTGACAGCGCTCTGTGTAGATGTGCTCAATGGTGGGGAGGGCGTTTCCTGTGATGGACTTGGCTGTATCCACTACTTTTTGTAGCATTTTCCATTCAAGGGCATTGGTATTTCCATACCAGGCCATGATACAACTGCTCAATAAACTCTCCACCACACATCTATAGAAGTTTCGCAAGGTTTTAGACATTATGCTGAATCTTCGCAGACTTCTAAGGAAGTACAGGTGCTGCTGTGCTTTCTTTGTAATTGCACGTGTGTGCTGGTCCCAGGACAGGCCCTCTGAAATAATTTGAGCAAGATAGCATGTGTACATCATTGTTTATGATTGTTGACTTGTTGAAGTTGTGGAATTGGAGTCCAACCAAGGCAGCTTGGAATAGATAAATCAATTGAACAAAGGTACGGGTGGGAGTTGAAATGGTGAATGGTTGATGCAGAACAGTAGCAGGGGAATGTTTCAAAGATGGAAGTGGGTTGCCTTGTGATTGATAGTCAATGTATTGCCAGTGCTGATGCAGGGAGCATGAGTCAGTTGAAAGCTGAAGTCAGTAAGGGGATACAGACAGGCACTGAACTTGCATAGAAAAATCTGAAAATAGCAGCTTTGGCCTTGCTAGGCTTGAATGTCATTTATTTAAGGCAGGGATTCCCAACTGGGGTGCCCGCACCCTCAGGGGTGGTGAGATGGAATTTCAGAAGGTGCGACAAAGAGTGGCTTGTGTCCTTGAGTGACGAGTCACCAGTCATCACTCAGCCAGCTGCCAGTATGCCTTGAGAAGTGGTAGTAACGTTTGTCCCAAGCACACTCCAGTCTCCCGCTGCCCGAGTCGAGAGAGACGTAAACCCACTCCAGTCTCCCGCTGCCCAAGTCAGCGTTGAGGAGTGTGCATTGAGAAGTGGTAGTAACGTTTGTCCCAAGCACGCTCCAGTCTCCCGCTGTCCAAATCAGCGTTGAGGATTCTCATCAGTGTTACCTGGGAGTTACACCTCAGAGTCGAGGAGTCTCGTCAATGTTAGCTAGATTGTTACACCCAAGAGTTAAAAATCATCTCATAATGTCAAGATCTTTATACATCCCGAATCACCCATCGAGTAACGACTTCGCGTTAAAACCAAACCCGCAGACAGTAGGTAAATTATTCAATTATAAAATTTTAAAAAGCTGCATTTTGATAAAAAGCAGCTGAAGTCATTCATTCGTATTTGTCGCAATGCATTAAAGAAGTTTTTGAATTTCAAAGGTTTTTTTCTTGAATTGTTGATCATTTTGAATTGTGTTAGTTGAGGAGGTATCATGGTTAGCACCGAGGACTTTGACTCATGTGATGGGAGTTCATATCTCTAGTAATCATCGGAAACAGGTGTGTAAATTCAGTAGAGAGTAGCCTAATAAGTCGCATCGCGTCCCCGTGGCATTTTCACCTGACAATTTACTTTGGCGTAACTGCAGATAATATTGTAATATAATATTTGAAAGGGTATTTCTCGCGATACTTTGCTATAAGTGTGTCTGGTTGAGTAAAGTGGTCATCCCTGACTTAGTCAGATAGTTTTTCTCATATTAGTTCATATTTTTCTCTTTACCCCTAACCCTTCATCATGTCAAAAAGAAGGAAATGGAATGATGACGATGTGTGCTTTGGTTTCACTTGCACAACAGGAAATGATGGCTTGCAAAAACCCCAGTGCATTCTTTGTAGCGTTCTGTTTTCCAACTCAAATCTGAAGCCATCCAAGCTTCAAGAGCACTTCAAGAACAAGCATGGCGGAGCTGATGTTGAAGGACATGATGTTGGGTCATTGAAAATCAAAAGAGCTCATTTTGATTCACAAGGAACTCGTCCAAAATTAGGGTTTGTTTCTGTTGAAAAACCACTACTTCTTGCTTCATACCAAGTGGCATATAAAGTGGCCAAATCCAAGAAGCCCCATACAATTGCGGAAGATTTCATCAAGCTACGTGCACTAGAAATGGCAACAATTATCCTGGGCAAAGAAGCAAGAAAAAAATTTGAACAGGTGCCCCTATCAAATAATGTCATTCACAACCGAATCAGTGATTTGAGTGAAGATGTTTTGGACCAAGTCATCTCAGATGTCAGAGCTAGTCCTCTTAAAATCTCTATTCAGTTGGATGAGTCAACTGATGTCTCCAGTTGTAGTCAACTCATCACATTAGTGAGGTATGTCAATGATGGTGCTGTGAAGGAAGATTTCCTGTTTTGTAAAGATCTGAAAACAAACACAACTGCAAAGGATGTGATGCAGCTGGTGAAAGACTTCTTTGCCAAACATGATTTAGATATCAAAGTCATTGGTTCTGTGTGCACTGATGGGGCACCTGCAATGCTTGGAAATAAATCTGGCTTTTCTGCATTGATGAAAAAGGAGATTCCAGACTTGCAAGTTACCCATTGTTTTCTTCATCGGCATGCTTTGGCATAAAAAATATTGCCTCAAAATTTGAAGAAAGTCCTTGATACTTGTGCGAAGATCATCAACTGGATCAGGGGGCGTGCTTTGAACCATCGCATCTTCAAATCATTTTATGAGGATCTGGGAAGTGAGCATTCAGTTTTGCTTTTCCACACAGAAGTCCGTTGGTTGTCACGAGGATAAGCTTTAACCTGCTTCTTTGAACTGCGGGAAGAAATCAAAGTTTTTCTGGAGGAGCGTGAATGTGATTTGGTTGGGGCAATGGAATCACAGGAATTTGCCCAAATGCTGGCTTACTTAGCTGACATTTTAATTCGTATGAATGACCTGAGAGTTACTCTTCAAGGAAAAGGGATAAACATATTGAAAGCTTGTGAAAAGTTGAATGCCTTCAAAGAAGAGTTACGTCTTTGGCATCGAAGGATGGAAAGAGGCAGTCTCTCAAATTTTCCTTCACTAGAAGAGATGGTTGATGATGCTGGATCCATAACTCCTACTATGCGTGAAGAAATTGTGGCTCCTTTGGAAATGCTGTCAGAATCGTTTGATGGATATTTTGCTGCTGGAGACCTGAAGATTTCAGAAGAATGGATCATGAATTCATATTCCTACAATTTGGAGAAAATGTCAGATGATGAAGAGCTGAAGGAAGATCTTATTGATTTGCGGACAAATCGAGCTCTTGAAATGCAATTTGAAAGCAAGACTTTGGAGGAGTTTTGGTGTGCAGCACTGGATATGTTCCCAAGACTTGGTGAAAAAGCTCTCTGTGTCCTCATTCCATTTGCAACAACATACTTGTGTGAATCTGGATTCAGTTCTCTTTTGTCAATCAAGACAAAATCTAGGAATCGCCTGAATCCACGGGCAGACCTGCGGATCACAGTCAGCAAGGAAGTTCCACGTTTTGACAAAATCATGAATGAGTAGTAGGAGCAAAGAAGTCATTGAATTTTATGTTCACAATTGGGATTGATCTTACTGTTTACAATTTTTTCTGAATAAATTAGAATCTAATTGCTCAATTTATATTTGCATTTTATGCACTGAGTTAAAAGCTTATTTTTTTAAGTTCAATTTGTTCACCCGCAGTATTGTATGTGGTTCAATTTGTGGTTCAAAATTTAGAAATTAGACTTCTTCATCTTCAAATGTGATATTACTTTTGTAGGGGGTGCGAACATTAATCAAACATTTCCTAGGGGTGTGGGGCATAGAACAGGTTGGAAACACTGGTTTAAGGCCAGTTGGTGGAGAAGCAGTGTGACAATTGTTTATTTGAAGAAACTGATTCCATGTTGATGCTAATGACCGGTTTGTGAGATAGTGGTGGGAGATGGTAAGATGAGGAAGTGACTGATAGACTGAGGAAGAACCAAATAGTCTCATTCTGAGGATTGACAAAAAAAAGGGAAGGGAAAGGAATGATATGGTTAAGTCTACCAAGCATTGAAATGTGGTGAGATATAATAAGTGCCACATGAATGGAAAGTGTGCATGAAGCAGGCTGGATTCAAACCCAGGACCACTCACGTCGAAGCCTAGTGTGAATGCCACCACACGACCAGCTGGCTGATACATCACTATAGCTTGATGTTAATTTGTTATTTGATAATATTCATACTTGCCTTCAGATTTTTGCTGTATTTTCTATGAGATATTAGTACATTCTGCAACATAGTGATAATCAGAAAGAGGTGTAAATAAAGTAATGAACAAGAATGTTGTAGTATTCAAGAATATGAATGGATGGTTTCAAAAAGTTGTGAAAAGTGAAAAATTGATCAAGATGCCAAAATAAGATTAGATTGGCATGGCATAATGATATTAGGAATATTTGAGAAAAATGGACACAATCTAATGGCTTCTTATGTAAGTTTCTGTATTTTTAACTCAACAGTGGGCATGTTTTTCTGCTATATTTTAGGGCTTTAATTAGCAAAGAGAGTTATATTATTTGAAACAAAAATTTGTGTCATTTGTATCGAATTTTTTCCCCAGTAGAGTCATTCTCTTACCTTTTGCAATTCTCTTTTTGCCTGAACTTTCTTTATATCATTCACTTTATTATTGTCATTTCCTTTTATTGTGTTTCCCTTTTTTCTGGGTTTATTGCTTAAACTGCTGAATTCTTTCCATAATTGACTAGAAATAGACAAATTAGTCAGAAAGCAGCACATTAACAAGAAACACATAAGTTCAAAGCCACATTGAGTTGTTTTCAACCTGGTCTGATCAAATCTATTTGGACTAGTATAAAAGTTTTCCTTACTTGTTAACCATTTTTCATAAATGTGATTTGCATGAATGTCATAATGACACATCATTGAAATAGAACTGTTACAACAAATCAAGATTTATTGTAATATTAAAATATATTGGGTCTTTATGTTTAAATTTACATTAATGTAAAACTTCATTAAACTTCATATTTCTATAACAGAACTTAAAGACAGGCAGACATATTTTATTGATCCTGAGGGAAATTGGGTTTCGTTACAGCCGCACCAACCAAGAATAGTGAATAAATATAGCAATATAAAACCATAAATAATTAAATAATAATAAGTTAATCATGCCAAGTGGAAATAAGTCCAGGACCAGCCTATTGGCTCAGGGTGCATAATATATTGTGTTACATTTTTGTATCTATACACTTTATAAAATTGAATTAATAGGAAATTGAACATGATTCAGCATGTTTTTCTTGGCGATTTTTAACATTGGAACTTCCGTCACGGTATTTTTCTTGCCAAGCAGCCTCCCAGTATTAGAAAACCAACAAATACTCAGTGATGAAAAGTCATCAATTGGAAACGCTTTTCCACAGTTGCTACCTGACTTGCTGAGTATTTTGAAAATCTTCTTTCACGGGTTTACAGTGTCTACCTTGTTTTGATTTTCAAATATTAAGTGAAGCCTTCAAAAGGTTAACAAGGCTTGAAGGAAAACACTTCATCCACTCCTACCACTTTCATGTGCATTTCACATGGCACTTGCACCCACATCAACCTATTACCATCACTTATTGTTATCATCTGTTTTAAAGTACTGCTGCTGATTCCTCTCCCTTTCTTGCCCATAATCAACACACAATTACCTCTCCATCCATTGCTCCCTTCTTTCTTGTGTGGTTTCACGGGTCCTATCATGAGTTTACATATGAATAGACTGGACTTCATCCCTCTCCACCCAATGTGATTGCAAGACCTTTATGTTGTAGATGAGAATGAGGACTGGAAGCATCCAAATAGCTCTGATCCTGTTGACTTCATTGGCAAATGTTGGTCCAGTACCAACGTTAGGCATTCATAAAGCTATGGTGACTGAGATTTTGGTGTCTCTCTCATTCTCCTTCAGGGAGCATTCCCAGGGAACCTGCAGCTTGTGTTTGTGCTACGGCCTTCCCGGTTCATCCAGCGGACCATTGCAAATTTTGTTATCAAGTTTCAGCAAGATGACTTTAAAATGAAGGTACCGGTAAGCATAGATTTTAATTTTTATTCCTATAAACTCGCAAGTGTGATAATTGTGGCAGTTGGAGGTCTTGCATAGAAAGTACAGCACAAAAATAATCCACTTGGACCACTCAGTCTGTGGCTGTAATTACTGCTTCTCATGAACTGGTTGCCACTCTATCTATATCCAACCCTGTCTGTATTTACTTTTATCCCTTTCCCTAATGTATCTACCTAACTTTCCCCAAAGGACACATTTAGTTGTCTAGTTATTCTTTTTCTTCTTATTATGTTGATTAGAGCTCAGGAGAATAATAGTCCATATGATAATAAAAGAGTCCAGGCTTTTAATTTATATTGATCAAACAACTGTTGCCCTAAACTTCAGTTACTTTTAAAATACTGTAGTGGAAAACTGTCATTATGTAAGCCAATGATGAATATGTTTGAGGCATCAAAAAGGATAAATGAATGAACATGCTTAGATTCATTAATAACAGAGTTTCATAAATTAAACTACCGATGGGCAGAACTTTGTATGCAAGTTTATTTTAGGCAAGACACTTATATAAAATTAGAAATGAATAAAATTATTATATTGCAATGGACTAAATGGGAACAGAGGCCCAATTTGATTAACTTGCCATCTATAGTTACAATTTTACTTGATGTATCATTGAAAAATTACAATTATTTGACAATCTATAATCTGTTCAAAATATTATTATTTACAGTATATCAGCATTGTGATAATGTCTTGTCAGAAATAGTCATTCTATACAAGTAATCCAAAATACATCTCTGCATGATAGATGATCAATTTAGTAATCTGCTCAATTATTAAGCATACCTTGACGGCAACATGCACATACAGTATATGCATTTATGCACATTAAATGTTACAAATTTAGTGAGAAAGGAGCAGGAATCATATGTAAGTTTAGGAAAGAAATTGAACAGGGCCTTTGAGGAATATAAAACAAACAGGGAATTGGGAAGTCTAAAAGGAGCCATAATAATTATGTTCGAGAGACAGATTAGTGAGTCTCAAAGCTTTTTATGCATACATTAAAAACAAAAGGGTAATTAGGGAAGGGAGAGGACAAAGGGAAAAAATGCCTGGAGCTAGAGGAAGTGGGTGAGGTGCTAAACAAGTATTTCATGTTAGTATTCACCAAGGAGAAGGGCAAGAGCAGGGAGAGGTACGTTAACAATCTGGGCCATGTTGTTGCCAAAAAGGTGGTAACTTTGGGTCTGTTCAATAACATTAAAATGGATAAGTCCCTAGGGCCTGTTTGTACCTATCTCAAGTACTTGAGAGAAGCAAGAGAGGGCCTTGACACAGATCTTTGTAACCTCATTATCCACAGGCCAAGAGAACTGAAGTATAGCTAATGTTGTTCTGCACTTTAAGAAACCAATAAAAACAAACAAATTATAGGCCAGTAAGCCTTATATCAGTGGTTGCAAAATTATTGGAGAAGATTCTTGAGCATAGAGTCTACTCGCATCTGGTAAAGCGTAAACATATTAGGGATTGTCAATACAGCCTGCAAATGTGATTGATGAGACTAGGACAGTGATAACATTGACTTCAGTAAAGCTTTAGACAAGGTTGCCGATGATCCAGAAGATTATGGCACATGGGAAACATTGGGGACTTGATAGGTTGGATGGAAAATTGGCTTGGCCATTGAAGTCATGATTGGAAGTCTGTAGCCATTGGTGCTCTGCAGTGATCAGTGTTTGGGACCTCTGTCGTTTGTGATCATATTGGCAGAATTGTGGATAGTGAAGATGATTGTGAAAGGACACAGTAGGATATAGACAAGTTAGAGCTGTGAGTGGAGAAATGGTAGATGGAGTTTAAACCTTACAAATGGAAGGTATTGCACTTTGGGATTTCACATTATAGTTAATCAAGATGTCACCTAAAGTAGAGGGTTTTAGCTGTAAGGAGAAGTTGGACAAACTTGGAATATTTTCTTCAGAGCACTGAAGGCTGAGGGGTGACCTGATAGGGATGCATAAACCTATCAGAGGCATAGATGGGATAGCTAGTCTTCATTGCAGGATGGAAAAATCAAGATACCAAAGGGAAATAGCTCTAGGGTGAGAGGGGAAAGTCTAAAGATGATTTACTTGGCAAATGTTTTTTTAAACACGGTGTTCGGTGGCTGGGGTGCGCTGCCAGAGTAAGTGATGGAGGCACAGCTGATAGCAACGCCTAGGGGGCTGACATAAAAATATGAATGGAAGGATGCAGACCATCAGCACATAGATGAGTCAGGAATGGAGGGATACAGACCATCAGCAGATTGATGAGTCAGGAATGGAGGGATACAGACCATCAGCACATAGATGAGTCAGGAATGGAGGGATATAGACCATCAGCAGATTGATGAGTCAGGAATGGAGGGATACAGACCATCAGCACATAGATGAGTCAGGAATGGAGGGATACAGACCATCAGCAGATTGATGAGTCAGGAATGGAGGGATACAGACCATCAGCACATTGATGAATCAGGAATGGAGGGATACAGACCATCAGCACATAGATGAGTCAGGAATGGAGGGATATAGACCATCAGCAGATTGATGAGTCAGGAATGGAGGGATACAGACCATCAGCACATAGATGAGTCAGGAATGGAGGGATACAGACCATCAGCAGATTGATGAGTCAGGAATGGAGGGATACAGACCATCAGCACATTGATGAATCAGGAATGGAGGGATACAGACCATCAGCACATAGATGAGTCAGGAATGGAGGGATACAGACCATCAGCAGATTGATGAGTCAGGAATGGAGGGATACAGACCATCAGCAGATTGATGAGTCAGGAATGGAGGGATACAGACCATCAGCACATTGATGAATCAGGAATGGAGGGATACAGACCATCAGCACATAGATGGCATGAGTTTGCATTGGTATCATGTTTGGCACTAGCATTGCGGGCCAAAGGACCTTTTATTGTGTTCATTGAGAATAAAACTGTCAGAAATGAGCCACGCTCCCGAATTCATGCATTCATAATTAAATCACATTTGTTTACAGACTTTAACCCAGACATAATTAAATCACATTTGTCCTTTGACTTTAACCCAGACCTCTTTCAGAAACGCACATCCCAGACATAATTAAATCACATTTGTCCCCGGACATAATTAAATCACATTTGTCCTTTGACTTTAACCCAGACCTCTTTCAGAAACGCACATCTTAATTTTGAATCTCACAATTCCACCCTTTTTCTTTTTAAGATGTGCGTAGCAGCTAGCATTTCTCCTCTTTCCAGGGGGCCCACCGTCCTTCCTCCGCCCCCCGTGGAGGGTCAACTTTCTTCTTTAATAGCATAAGTTTTAGCTCGTTTGTCCCATGTCGGGGTATCGCTACAGCCTGGAGCTGGAATATACTGCGCCTGATCAGTGTTCGTATACAAGGAATCACACACGGCAAAAGTAAGAGAATCATTAGACCCCCGCCTGCTACTAGGAGAGCGGTGCGCCACCAACTACCTCCCAGTAGCCCGTCTAGCCAACTCATGTTCCCCAGGGTTCTCCAGGTTTGTACTGGCACGTGGGCCAGTTTCCGAATTTTTGTCGGATATTTTTAACACGGCCTTTCCACTGTCGTCTATCTTAAGGCAACAGTTTGTAAGATTGAACTTCCCACATACTCCGCCTTCAGAGGCCAATAGGTAATCCACAGCCAGCCTGTTCTGATATATTGCTGTTCGCATCTGGCTCTGCTGTTTTGCCAACAGCTCCAATGCCAGTGCCGTGCTGAGGTATTGCTATTGCCTGAAGTTGTGACACACTTCGTCTTATTAGTGCTTGTACACAGGGAATGAGGCAGGGTAAAAGCATCAAACTCATTAATCCACCTCCCACCATCCAGAGTACTGTTCGCCACCAACCACCTTTATTATAGACCTGATAGTACGGCTTACCATTTTCCCAACACCCTTCTGCTTTTATCATAACAATGGTCATTTACATGCGAGTGGGATACGAAGGATCCTGGGAACACCCTCTGCCCCACTCGTACCACGGTTCTGCACTTGTCACATTTCCCTTCAATTTCCCCGACATATAGAATCAAACATATTACAGTCAATAATGTTACAGTCCACATAGAGTTCATTTTTGCTGCCTTTTTAGCTTCACCACCAACGGTTCTTCACCGGGAACACAGGTCCACTCAGTGCGGCTTTCGGGCTTCACCGGTCCTTTTACCCTGGATGCGTGTGTCCACCCTTTTTCTTTTGTCCGTACAGCTGCCTCTGTTGTTAGCAGGACCTGGAAAGGGCCTTCCCACTGTGGCTGTAACTTCTCCGACTTCCAGGTCCTTACCAGAACCCAATCTCCAGGCACGATCTGATGTAAAGCAAAGTCGAGCGGCGGAGTCTGGGCCAAGAGACCCTTTTTCCGCAGTTCTGCAAAGGAACGGGACAAGGCCAGTAAATTGTTCTTTACAAATAAATCACCCCCCTGTAGTGTGGGATACCCCTCTATTTTATTCCAATATGGCAGTCCAAAGAGCATCTCACAAGGAGATATTCCTATATCCTTGCGGGGCACTGTACGTATTCTCAGGAGAGCGATCGGCAAACACTTGGTCCATGGTAGCTTGGTTTCCAACATCAACTTGGTTAGCTGTGCCTTCAGGGTGCTGTTCATTCGTTCTACTCTTCCCGAACTCTGGGGATGCCACAGGGTATGGTACTTCCATTCGATATCAAGTGCATCGCAAATTAACTGGTGCGTATCTCCTTCTTGGTACGTGGTAGTGACATTCCCGTTATTCCAGCTATCCTTTCTGGGGTAATGCATTGCTGTCCTTTACTGACCCGGTGTCCCAGATACCTTACTTCCTTTTCTACAAATTGTAACTTTTTCTTTGAGACCCGTAGCCCCTGCTTCCCCAGGAAGTTCAGTAGTCTGATGGTGTCTTCCTGCACCCCTTCCTGTGTTGGCCCGGATAGTAATAGATCGTCCACATACTGTAGCAGTTGGCTCTCTGGAGCACATTGGAATTCCGCTAGTACTTGCTCCAAGACCTGCCCAAATAGGTTAGGTGATTCGGTGAACCCCTGTGGCAGGACCGTCCACCGGAGTTGTCTTTTCCGCCCCGTCGTAGGATTTTCCCATTCGAACGCAAACATGTCACGACTGCTCTCTTCTAGCGGGCAACTCCAGAAGGCATCTTTTAGATCTATTACACTGAACCATTCATGGTCAGGGGAGATCTTACTCATCAGTGTGTAAGGGTTGGGCACTACCGGGTATCGGGTTTGGACTACTGCATTTAGGCCCCGCAGGTCTTGTACCATCCGATAAGTCCCATCTGGCTTTCGCACTGGGAGTATTGGGGTATTATATGGTGACATACATTCCTCCAGTAGTCCGTCAGCGATCAATCCCTCAATCACCAGCTGCAGCCCTTTTCTTCCTTCCATCGCAATGGGGTACTGCTTTCTCCGTACTGGCGAACTGTTAGGTAATAGTGAGATTTGCAAGGGAGGGGGGGACATTCAAACCCCCCCGGTTCCCTTCCTGGTACCATACCTCCGGGCTTATTTTCCTATCGTCTTCTTCCCTGAGGGCAAACAGCTGTACCATTATCTTCCCGTTCCTGGGCACAGTCCCGATGCCTAGCCTGACTTGCAGATCCCGCCCGAGCAGGTTGAATCTCGCAGAGGGTAACAAAAGTAGGTCCTGTCCCGTTACCCTATCCTCATGTTCAATTTTCACGTTGTCCACAATTGGCACTTGTATTGTCTTTCCTCCGATACCGGATACTCCCATCAATTTTGCTCCGGTCTGGGTCCCTGATGGTATCTCTATTATACTCGATCTTTCAGCTCCTGAGTCGACCATGAAGGTTGTGTCACACCCTTGGGGACCTAATTTCAAGTTTACCAGGGGTTCCTGCCGATGATCTTTTTCCCAAGGGTTAGAACCCCCGACCCCCCTAGTACTCTTCTTCCATCATGGCGTATGAGCACACTTCCCGACGGTATCTGGGGCACTCGCGCCTGAAGTGTCCCTCTTCGTTGCAGTGAAAACATCTTAAAGCCTTCCTTAGCCCTCCTCCTTGCTCCTGGCTACTACCTCGATCCAACCATGGTCCCTGTCTCTCTCTACTATCTGTGGTTACTTGTCGCACTGTCTGGACCATTATCCTTGCCGTCTTCTTTTGTTTCTCTTCGTCCCTTCTTACAAACACTTTCTGTGCCTCCCTAAGTAGTTCACTTAAGGGTTTAGTATTCCAATCTTCTAGTTTTTCCAGTTTTTTTCTTATATCTGGCCATGCTTTCGATACAAATTCAACACGAATCAGCTGTTGGCCAACCTCCGTCTCAGGGTCTTCGATTTGCGGAGCGGTAGGGGGCACATATGGGGGCGGCAGGTGGTCGAGCACCTCCCATGTATTCTTTTTCTGTTCCCCTTCCTTTATCATTTTCAACTTATAACTATTTGTCGTTGGTAACCAGCATAGGGCATAATCACTTTCTTCGGGTTTAACGTTAGGTTTTGAATTCACGTACAGATTAAGGGCTTGTTGTACCCAATCCTCGCTAGACCCGAACTTAGGCCACCACACAGCCGACCCTTGGATCGGCTGGCGGGACCAGAATTCACAGTACTGTATCATTTTTTTCTTTGACTTCCCTTTTCGCCTCCCGTAATCCCAATTTTCTAGCATCCGTCCCAACGGACTATCAGGGGGTACCCCGGGGTATTTTTCATCATTGGCGCCTGGATTTCCTTTACCCTTTTTTCCCTTAGACCCCTTATTTCCCATCTCGAGGACTTGCCCGGTTCCAATCCACCCGCAGGCACCCCGTAATTCCACAATTCTCGTGCACTACGTCTCTGCAGGAATTTAATTTGAATGTGACCCACCTAGCTCGGTCACTCCTGTCCAATTCCGGAACCTGTATTCCCGCGATCGCCCAGGAATTCACCTGCAGGCACCCCGCAGTTCCACGATTCTTGTGTACTACATCTCTACAGGAGGAATCACCTGCAGGCACCCCGCAGTTCCATAATTCTCGTGCACTACGTCTCTACAGGAGGATCTACCTGCAGGAACCCCGCAGCTCCACAATTCTTGTGTACTATGTCTCTACAGGAATTTAATTTCTTACCTGGGTCCTGTGCACAGAAATTACTCGATCGCTCACTGTCTCAACTGCCTCGACAACCCCTCTTTGTTTCCTTGAGTCCGCCGGATATCACTCGCTCAAGCCGCGCGGGGCGACGAGCAAGGAATCAGGGACTGCCGAACTTGGCAGGGTGCACCTTCTCCAATGTCCTTCCTTGCCCCCCTCACGGCTGGAGTGTGGATCCCGGATGAGCCCCCAAGTTGTCAGAAACGAGCCACGCTCCCGAATAATGGCTTCAAGACAAATTCAAGGAAACAAAGTTTATTAACAGTTCTGCAGAGCTGGGCCCCCTCAGAGAAGGGAACCCTGAACCTTACCGGGCAGCAGGTTTTATCCTTCCTTACCACCCCCCTCCCTGACTCGGGAGGTACACAGTGTTTTCCCATTCCATATTTGGAGTTGTTTTTTTACACATTTCTGTAAAACAATAGTCCATATCTCAGGACTTCAATGATTCCACAAACAGTTAATCTTGTCAGGGCTTCTGCATTCATAATTAAATCACATTTGTTTACAGACTTTAACCCAGACATAATTAAATCACATTTGTCCCCGGACATAATTAAATCACATTTGTCCTTTGACTTTAACCCAGACCTCTTTCAGAAACGTGCATCCCAGACATAATTAAATCACATTTGTCCCCGGACATAATTAAATCACATTTGTCCTTTGACTTTAACCCAGACCTCTTTCAGAAACGCACATCTTAATTTTGAATCTCACAAAAACCATACAAGGAGAAATTAAAGAATAAACACTTTACATGATATCATTAAGTTTAAGAATCATTGCTGGCTACTTCATTGATGTCATCTTAATTGTCAAAACTAGGTATACCTTAATATAATCCATATGGTCAATTATCTTGTGGATATTTTTGTGAAATTCATAAAACCCAAAGTGACTAATAAAAAAAACTAGAAAAATGTCTATTTTTTGTGTTGGGTGAAATTCATATTAACTTGATTTGTAAGAGATATTTTATGGAGTCAGCAATTAGCTTCTATATGCAAAGCTTAAAATCCTTAAACTTTATACCAGAGGGGAAATGATCTTTTGATGCTAGCAAACATCAGAAAAAGATTATTACTGTACAGTTGTGTTGTATACACCAAGAGAAGCAGCCCAACTTGTCACGAGGTGGAACAAGTGAAAGTGAATCCTATTGTAGTATCCATTCCAATTTTGACATTAAAAAATGGGCAGGGTATGGTCTTCGATCCTCCTTCATCTTGGTGACCTACTATGAGACACACAAGTGAACATGCCAAGGGTGAAGTACCTATAATAAGCTGCCAATTTAACAGAAGTGCAACAGGGCACAGCATAAACAGGCTAAGAGTGTCTGAGCTATGTGCCTTTAGCCAACATATTCAAGTGAAGCTGCCTTTCCACAAACACAAGACCAGCCTATCCCATCCCAGCTATTAGGATAGCTAAAGGCCAGATGTTGTATAATGAGTGTCTCCCAAAACTCTTCTGTCACCCAAGGCATGTCACGAATGAGGCGGCACGAATGAACTTGCTTGAATGGGGAGGACGGTAAGAAACATTGTACTAAGCAGTTCAATTGATCAGCCGTTCATTCACAAATCATGCACCGTGGAAAGAGCATGTCACAGCAACTCAGCAGTCTACTCCAGCAAGGATTTGCAAATCATAAACTCCACCTTCTACAATGGGAGAATAGGAAAACATCTGCAAAGAGCAGCACAAGCACACTACCGCCCTCAAGCTCCCATCCATTTCACTCACCAGCTTGACTTCCACTTTACTGGATCAGAATCTGGGTTTATATTACTGGCATATGTTGTGAAATTTGTTGTTATTCAGCAGCATTACATTGCAATACACAATAATAAGTGACAGTAGGTACATATAAAAAGAAAATTAAATAAGTAGTGCAGAAAAGAGGCAAAAATACCGAGGTGGTGTTCAAGGGTTCATTGTCAATTTGGAAATATGGTGCAAGGGAAGAGGTTGTTCCTGAAACGTTGAGTATGTGTCTTCATGCTCCTTTACTTCCTCTTTGATGGGAGCAATGAGAAGAGGGCATATTCTGGGTAATGGGGGTCTTTAATGATGGATGCTGCCTTTTTGATGGTGGCCTGGATGCAGGGGAGGCTGGTATCCATGATGGTGCTGGCTGAGTTGACAACTTTCTGCACCTTTTTCTAATTTCCGTACCAGATGGTGATGCAACCAGTCAGGATGCTTTCCACGGTACATCTGTAAAAAAAAAGTTGCAAGCGTCTTTGGTGATGTACCAGATCTCCTCAAACTCCTGATGAAATGTAACTGCTGTTGTGGACCGCTCATCCCTTCCACTTTTGATCCCTTGATGAGGGTGGTGTGTGTTCTCTTGCTTTCCCTTTTCCTAGGTCCATAATCAATTCACTGGTCTTGCTGATGTTGCATGCAAGGTTGTTACTGTAGGTGTACACTGTACACAAGTTCGTTAAGATATTTGCCAATCATGTGGCAGTGACTCAAGCATGCTGACATGGTCAGGAAGTTCAATTGCCGTTCAAACCAAACACCAGAATGGGGAGGAAAGGTGACCTACGTGACATTGACTGTGGAATGATTATTGGTGCCAGACGAGATGGTTTGAACACCTCAGAAACTGCTGATCTCCTGGGATTTTCACGCACAACGGATTCCAGAGTTTACAGTGACTGGTGTGAAAAACAAAAAGCATCCAGTGAGCGGTAGTTCTGTGGGCAAAAATGCCTTGTTAATGAGAGGTATCAGAGGAGAATAGCCAAACTGTTTCAAGCTGACTGGAAGGCGACAGTAACTCAAATAACTACACATTACAATTTCAACAGTGGTGTGCAGAAGAGCATCTCTGAATGCACAGCACATTAAACCTTAAAGTGGAAGGGCTACTGCAGCAGAAGACCATGAACATACAGGAGGTACCTAATAAAGTGGCTTCTGAGTGTATATTGCCATCTTTTCAATATTTTGGAACTTCATAACTAACAGCATCGTTGGAGTATCTTACCACATACACTGTGGCAATTCAAGAAAGCACTTTATCATCATCTTTTCAGGGCAAGTAGTATGGACAATAGAAGTATTTTTTGTCAAAAGCTCATCACAAGTTCTGCAGAAACTTGCTCAATTGGTAATGACTTTAAACGCTGTCAGTTAAAATGTCTTTCATAGAATCACATGGCAAACAACTCATCTGATAAGATATGAAAGGGAACTTTGTTTCTATTTTAGTTCAGGTTTAGATTCCTTTGGGTTTATTCCAAGTTGTAAATAACATTTTCAATTGTGGAAATGCACATGACTGTGCATATTATTTCTCAAAATATTTAATTTTTCAGGAAGTTGGTTGAATTTTCACTCCCTTCTGTAAAATGTCAGAAATAAAATATATTATTTTAAAACCCTAAAATACATCTCTGAGGAATACTATTAGATCTTTGCACATTATTGTTTGAGCTGACTGCAACCTCCCAAAAGAAATAATCTGACCTGAACAAGCAAGAATAAACATAGAATAACACACACAAAATGCTGGTGGAACACAGCAGGCCAGGCAGCATCTATAGGGAGAAGCGCTGTCGATGTTTTGGGTCGAGACCCTTCATCAGGACATAGAATGTTAGCATGAGCAAAGATTATCTGTATTTTACTGCAAGCTCATGTAATTCAGGGACATTATCGATATCTGGTATACACACAGACTTAATAAAATAACCTTAACAATTAAGAATGATAAACAGAATTTATACCTTCTGGCCATTGGTGTCTTGGATCTTTTATCTTTCATAAACCTGGACAAATATTTATGGTTTTCTGTGTACTTCGAAGTTCATTGTAGAATTACAGATCTGTATAATATTTAATTTATTTGCTATAAATTACTGTTATAATTGTATAACATTCATCTGATAATTGCATGGGATATTCATTGTTACGATACTCTAGGCACAGGTAAGGGTGAATTGATAGCTCAAAAGCTCTCTGTTGAATCTGTTCCAGATCATCATGTTAAATACTATAGCAGACTTGCACAACTACATTGAGAAAAGTCAGTTAACAAAGGACTTGGGAGGCACTCTGGAATACTGTCATAATCAGTGGATTCACCATCGAACTGTAAGTGCAATAACCATTTTTTTACAACCGTTCATCCATCTATTTTTAATTGTCTATCTGAGC
The DNA here is from genome assembly GCF_048418815.1 of Hemitrygon akajei. Classification (NCBI taxonomy): domain Eukaryota; kingdom Metazoa; phylum Chordata; class Chondrichthyes; order Myliobatiformes; family Dasyatidae; genus Hemitrygon; species Hemitrygon akajei. Next base: position 164,594,869 of record NC_133126.1, read on the forward strand.
TATTGATTATTAAATTGGAGGTATTAAAATTGCTAATTGCAACTTAACAATTGCAATTTTCCCAAAATATGAAATCTACTAATAAAACTGTATTCTAATAAACTGGCCAAAGTACCAGTAGTTTGAATTTGTAAATAAGGGTGATCGTTGTCACAGTCAGCAACTTAGAAAGCAGTACTCTGAACCGTCATGTCCTGTTTCTTGGTCTCAGGCCCACTAGTTTAGGAAGCAGCAGAATGTCCATGCTGAGAATATCTGCATTATTTGTCATGTGTCTTTCTTTGTTTTGTTACTGAGAATATTCTCACCATTATCTTAATGAAAGTAAATTTCAAATGGAATATTTAAATCTGTTCTAATGAAAAATCAAGTATGTTGACATTCATGGTGAATGTTTAATAATAGTTACAAATGTCATGCAGAATAATTTTATAATAGGGCTACGGTTTGTCTGAGATTGTACCTAGTAAAGGCTTCAGCTGTATTCAACATCCAGTTCACTTTAAATTGTATACTATTTACAACAAATATGCCATGTATATATGAAAATTTAGATTCTATAATTTTAAGTTAATTTTCAATGATAAAATGTTTAGATTGTTTATCACACTTAGCATGGTTAGACCACAGGACAGAATTTTCTTCAGGTTTAATAGGCAATGATTAGGCTAATATAGCAAATTCCTCAAAAAAGGGTAAATGCCATTTTTGTAGAGTTAATGGAATGAGGAAGGTAGCCAGAATCTTCTGAATATTTTCGTTTGACTGTGTTCTTGGTCCTTACCTACAAGTAACATCATACTGCACTTGCCTTATCATTTTAAACGCAAAATTGTGGCTGAATTTTTCATTATCTTGGATAAAATATTGATTAATACCAAGCTGCTCCAGAGGCACACATCATGTAAACTGGATTGTGGAAGAATGGCAGCTTGTTTCCATTTCCCAGTTTGTATTCAGGCATCTTTCTTAGTGACCTCACACACAAAATGCTGGTGGGAAAATCCCTTCCCACCGATCTCCCTCCTGGCACTTATCCCTGTAAACGGAACAAGTGCTACACCTGCCCTTACACTTCCTCCCTCACCACCATTCAGGGCCCCAGACAGTCCTTCCAGGTGAGGCGACACTTCACGTGTGAGTCGGCTGGTGTGGTATACTGCGTCCAGTGCTCCCGGTGTGGCCTTTTATATATTGGTGAGACCCGACACAGACTGGGAGACCGTTTTGCTGAACACCTACGCTCGGTCCGCCAGAGAAAGCAGGATCTCCCAGTGGCCACACATTTTAATTCCACGTCCCATTCCCATTCTGATATGTCTATCCATGGCCTCCTCTATTGTCAAAATGAATCCAAACTCAGGTTGGAGGAACAACACCTTATATACTGCCTGGGTAGCCTCCAACCTGATTGCATGAACATTGACTTCTCTAACTTCCGTTAATGCCCCTCCTCCCCTTCTTACCCCATCCCTGACAATATTTAGTTGTTTGCCTGTTCTCCATCTCCCTCCGGTGCTCCCCCCCCCCCCCTCCTTTCTTTCTCCTGAGGCCTCCCGTCCCATGATCCTTCCCTTCTCCAGCTCTGTATCACTTTCGCCAATCACCTTTCCAGCTCTTAGCTTCATCCCACCCCCTCCGGTCTACTCCTATCATTTCGCATTTCCCCCTCCCCCCTCTACTTTCAAATCTCTTACTATCTTTCCTTTCGGTTAGTCCTGACAAAGGGTCTCGGCCCGAAACGTTGACATCGCTTCTCCCTATAGATGCTGCCTGGCCTGCTGTGTTCCACCAGCATTTTGTGTGTGTTGTTGTTTGAATTTCCAGCATCTGCAGATTTCCTCGTGTTTGTTTCTTAGTGACCTGTCACTTTAACTTGCAGGAAAAAGTACTGGCAGGCAGAAGCATTAATGTTCCACTACTGTGCAAGATGTCGCCACTTTGCTCCTGTTAATTGCACTAGCTGCGAATGAAAATCCCAGTTCATTTTGTTATTTGTTATTCTGCATGTTGTTTTAACTTGGTTGCTACAACAACCCAAGATTAATTTTCAGTTAATGAGTTGTTAAGCAGTTAGGTTGCAATATTAAGGGTGTGTGTATCTACACATTCTTGGTTTTTAATATGTATTGGGTTTATGATTTCTACAAATTCTGAAATATTTGTTTTCAGGCCATTGAAAACTTTGCAATGACTGTAAAGGTGACAGCACAGTTGTTACAGTCGTTCGGGACTGAGCTTGCAGAAACGGAATTACCCAATGATGTCCAGTGTACAAAATTGCTGCTCACCACTCACTCAGAAAAACACAATGATCTCAAGGTAGATATTATTATCATTATGTACTTATTAATATACTTCAGTATCAATGATACAGGTTGGGAGCTAACGGTAATAACTTGGGAGGATGGGCACATGGACAAGGTAACACTTAGTGGAATTGTTAACTCATTTGGCAATTTTACAGGAATTGTTACATTCCAATGCTTATGCCTTCAACTAATAATTGACAGCAGAATATCATGGAGCCAAATTACTCAGAGACCGGAGTTTTCACCCAGTCAGCCAAAATGTGACTTCATGTCCACAACCACTTGGTTGACCCTCATTTCTAAAATATTAAAGTGCTTTGCTGAGGGCAATTAGGGATAGGCATTCAGTGCTATCTTGCGGTCCGTGCACATACCTTTTAAATAGTATTTAGGAAAAGGTAAACTATTGAATGAATTGGACATTGTGTACTTTGAGGTAAACCTGTACACCTGCTCGTTAATGCAAATATTCGCTGATGACACGGCCATAGTGGGGTGTGTCAGGAATGGACAGGAGGAGGAGTATAGGAAACTGATACAGGACTTTGTGATATGGTGCAACTCAAACTACCTGCGTCTCAATGTCACCAAGACCAAGGAGATGGTGGTGGACTTTAGGAGACCTAGGACTCACATGGAGCCAGTGATCATTAATGGAGAGTGTGTGGAGCAGGTTAAGACCTACAAGTATCTGGGAGTACAGTTGGACGAGAAGCTAGACTGGACTGCCAACACAGATGCCTTGTGCAGGAAGGCACAGAGTCGACTGTACTTCCTTAGAAGGTTGGCGTCATTCAATGTCTGCAGTGAGATGCTGAAGATGTTCTATAGGTCAGTTGTTGAGAGCGCCCTCTTCTTTGTGGTGGCGTGTTGGGGAGGAAGCATTAAGAAGAAGGACGCCTCACGTCTTAATAAGCTGATAAGGAAGGCGGGCTCTGTCGTGGGCAAAGTACTGGAGAGTTTAACATCGGTAGCTGAGCGAAGGGCGCTGAGTAGGCTACGGTCAATTATGGAAAACCCTGAACATCCTCTACATAGCACCATCCAGAGACAGAGAAGCAGTTTCAGCAACAGGTTACTGTCGATGCAATGCTCCTCAGACAGGATGAAGAGGTCAATACTCCCCAATGCCATTAGGCTTTACAATTCAACTGCCAGGACTTAAGAACTTTTTAAAGCTATTATTAATGCTTTTTGAGCTAGTGATTTAGATGCATATCATATTATTACTGAGTTAAGTATTGTATTGTATGTAATGAGTTTTTGCTACAACAAGTGTACGGGACATTGGAAAAAATGCTGAATTTCCCCATGGGGATGAATAAAGTATCTATCTATCTATCTATCTATCTATCTAATCAGCAACTCAATACATGAAAGCATGCAGACATGGTCAAAAGGTTCAGCTGTTGTTCAGACCAAGCATCAAAAGGGGCAAGAACTGTAATCTAAGTGATTTTGATCGTGGATTGATCGTTGGTGCCAGTCAGGGTGGTTTGAGTATCTCAGAAACTGCTGATCACCTGGGATTTTCACACACAACAGTCTCTGGAGTTAACTGAGAATGGTGTGAAAACAAAAAAAAATCTGGTAAGCAGCAGGAAAATGCCTTGTTAATGAATGAGGTCAGAGGAGAATGGCCAGACTGGTTCAAGCTGAGAGGAACTCAAAAACCAGGCTTCACAACAGTGTGCAGACATGCATCTCTGAATGCACAATGCATTAAATCACGAAGTGCATGGACTACAGCAGCAGATGGCCACGACCATACATTACAGGAAGCTCTTAATAAAGTGGCCATGGAGTGTAGTTCTGTACTGAAAATTAGTAATTGTTTCTTAAACAATGAATGAGTAATAATCTATTTAACATCAAAAGGTTCAAAGCATGTATCCATATACAACTCTGTTTCATGGCTATCTGGAGAAGACAAATTTCAAAGGAAGAACATGAAAATCATTCAGAGAGAAGCATCAAACATCTCTCTCTCTCTCTCTCTCTCACACACACACACACACACACACACAGACACACACACACACACACACACACACCCCCCCCCGCCCCCCCGCCATTCCTGGAAAAAAAAAACCATCTTAAGCACCATTTGGTGCTTGGTATGTGAACCCAGATCCTGCAAACCCTAGACCCCACCTCATTTCAAAGCCAACAGATTTTGACATTACCAGATGCTGAGATACATCCTAGGATGTGCTGGGACACATCATCAGTGATATAACCATCTGGTCATCAGGAGTTTCAGATCTTTCATCATCAGACACTCCCATCCAGGTGACTCAGGCAGGGATGATCAGGCCCTGGCTTGTGCACCATCAGCATTTGTCCACATGACACCTCTTGATTCAGAGTCATCTTGTACCATCGGTACACGGACAACACCTCTGAACCCATAGTCATCTGGTGCTATCGGTCCATGGGTCACACCTCTGGATCCATAGTCATCTGGTACCATCGGTCCACGGGTCACACCTCTGGACCCATAGTCATCTGGTACCATCGGTCCATGGGTCACACCTCTGGACCCATAGTCATCTGGTACCATCGGTCCATGGGTCACACCTCTGGACCCATAGTCATCTGGTACCATCGGTCCATGGGTCACACCTCTGGACCCATAGTCATCTGGTACCATCGCTCCAGGGGTCACATCTCTGGACCCCCAGTCATCTGGTACCATCGGTCCACGGGTCACACCTCTGGACCCATAGTCATCTGGTACCATCGGTCCATGGGTCACACCTCTGGACCCATAGTCATCTGGTACCATCGGTCCATGGGTCACACCTCTGGACCCATAGTCATCTGGTACCATCGGTCCACGGGTCACACCTCTGGATCCATAGTCATCTGGTGCTATCGGTCCACGGGTCACACCTCTGGATCCATAGTCATCTGGTACCATCGGTCCATGGGTCACACCTCTGGATCCATAGTCATCTGGTGCTATCGGTCCACGGGTCACACCTCTGGATCCATAGTCATCTGGTACCATCGGTCCATGGGTCACACCTCTGGACCCATAGTCATCTGGTACCATCGGTCCAGGGGTCACACCTCTGGATCCATAGTCATCTGGTACCATCGGTCCAGGGGTCACACCTCTGGATCCATAGTCATCTGGTACCATCGGTCCAGGGGTCACACCTCTGGATCCATAGTCATCTGGTACCATCGGTCCATGGGTCACACCTCTGGATCCATAGTCATCTGGTACCATCGGTCCAGGGGTCACACCTCTGGATCCATAGTCATCTGGTACCATCGGTCCAGGGGTCACACCTCAGGACCCATAGTCATCTGGTACCATCGGTCCATGGGTCACACCTCTGGACCCCTAGTCATCTGGTACCATCGGTCCATGGGTCACACCTCTGGACCCCTAGTCATCTGGTACCATCGGTCCATGGGTCACACCTCTGGACCCCTAGTCATCTGGTACCATCGGTCCATGGGTCACACCCCTGGACCCATAGTCATCTGGTACCATCGGTCCATGGGTCACACCTCTGGACCCATAGTCTTCTGGTACCATCGGTCCATGGGTCACACCTCTGGACCCCTAGTCTTCTGGTACCATCGGTCCATGGGTCACACCTCTGGACCCCTAGTCTTCTGGTACCATCGGTCCATGGGTCACACCTCTGGACCCCTAGTCATCTGGTACCATCGGTCCATGGGTCACACCTCTGGACCCCTAGTCATCTGGTACCATCGATCCATGGGTCACACCTCTGGACCCCTAGTCTTCTGGTACCATCGGTCCATGGGTCACACCTCTGGACCCCTAGTCATCTGGTACCATCGGTCCAGGGGTCACACCTCTGGATCCATAGTCTTCTGGTACCATCGGTCCACGGGTCATACCTCTGGATCCATAGTCTTCTGGTACCATCGGTCCAGGGGTCACACCTCTGGATCCATAGTCTTCTGGTACCATCGGTTCATGGGTCACACCTCTGGATCCATAGTCATCTGGTACCATCGGTCCAGGGGTCACATCTCTGGATCCATAGTCATCTGGTACCATCGGTCCATGGGTCACACCTCTGGATCCATAGTCATCTGGTACCATCGGTCCATGGGTCACACCTCTGGATCCATAGTCATCTGGTACCATCGGTCATGGGTCACACCTCTGGATCCATAGTCATCTGGTACCATCGGTCCATGGGTCACACCTCTGGATCCATAGTCATCTGGTACCATCGGTCCATGGGTCACACCTCTGGATCCATAGTCATCTGGTACCATCGGTCCATGGCTCACACCTCTGGATCCATAGTCATCTGGTACCATCGGTCCACGGGTCACACCTCTGGACCCCCCAGTCATCTGGTGCCATCGGTCCATGGGTCACACCTCTGGATCCATTGTCATCTGGTACCATCGGTCCAGGGGTCACATCTCTGGATCCATAGTCATCTGGTACCATCGGTCCATGGGTCACACCTCTGGACCCCTAGTCATCTGGTACCATCGGTCCATGGGTCACACATCTGGGCCCCTAGTCATCTGGTACCATCGGTCCATGGGTCACACCTCTGGATCCATAGTCATCTGGTACCATCGGTCCATGGGTCACACCTCTGGATCCATAGTCATCTGGTACCATCGGTCCATGGGTCACACCTCTGGACCCATAGTCATCTGGTACCATCGGTCCATGGGTCACACCTCTGGACCCATAGTCATCTGGTACCATCGGTCCATGGGTCACACCTCTGGACCCATAGTCATCTGGTACCATCGGTCCATGGGTCACACCTCTGGACCCATAGTCATCTGGTGCCATCGGTCCATGGGTCACAACTCTGGATCCATAGTCATCTGGTAACATCGGTCCACGGGTCACACCTCTGGATCCCATAGTCATCTGGTACCATCGGTCCACGGGTCACACCTCTGAATCCATAGTCATCTGGTACCATCGGTCCACGGGTCACACCTCTGGACCCATAGTCATCTGGTACCATCGGTCCACGGGTCACACCTCTGGACCCATAGTCATCTGGTACCATCGGTCCACGGGTCACACCTCTGGGCTCATAGTCTTCTGGTACCATCGGTCCACGGGTCACACCTCTGGACCCATAGTCTTCTGGTACCATCGGTCCACGGGTCACACCTCTGGGCCCATAGTCATCTGGTACCATCGGTCCATGGGTCACACCTCTGGATCCATAGTCATCTGGTACCATCGGTCCATGGGTCACACCTCTGGACCCATAGTCTTCTGGTACCATCGGTCCACGGGTCACACCTCTGGATCCATAGTCATCTGGTACCATCGGTCCATGGGTCACACCTCTGGACCCCTAGTCATCTGGTACCATCGGTCCATGGGTCACACCTCTGGGCCCATAGTCATCTGGTACCATCGGTCCATGGGTCACACCTCTGGGCCCATAGTCATCTGGTACCATCGGTCCATGGGTCACACCTCTGGATCCATAGTCATCTGGTACCATCGGTCCACGGGTCACACCTCTGGACCCATAGTCATCTGGTACCATCGGTCCACGGGTCACACCTCTGGACCCATAGTCATCTGGTACCATCGGTCCATGGGTCACACCTCTGGACCCCTAGTCATCTGGTACCATCGGTCCATGGGTCACACCTCTGGATCCATAGTCATCTGGTACCATCGGTCCATGGGTTACACCTCTGGATCCATAGTCATCTGGTACCATCGGTCCAGGGGTCACACCTCTGGACCCATAGTCATCTGGTACCATCGGTCCATGGGTCACACCTCTGGATCCATAGTCATCTGGTACCATCGGTCCAGGGGTCACACCTCTGGACCCATAGTCATCTGGTACCATCGGTCCATGGGTCACACCTCTGGATCCATAGTCATCTGGTACCATCGGTCCATGGGTCACACCTCTGGACCCATAGTCATCTGGTACCATCGGTCCATGGGTCACACCTCTGGACCCATAGTCTTCTGGTACCATCGGTCCACGGGTCACACCTCTGGATCCATAGTCATCTGGTACCATCGGTCGACGGGTCACACCTCTGGATCCATAGTCATCTGGTACCATCGGTCCATGGGTCACACCTCTGGATCCATAGTCTTCTGGTCCCATCGGTCCACGGGTCACACCTCTGGATCCATAGTCTTCTGGTACCATCGCTCCACGGGTCACACCTCTGGACCCATAGTCTTCTGGTACCATCTGTCCACGGGTCACACCTCTGGGCCCATAGTCATCTGGTACCATCGGTCCATGGGTCACACCTCTGGACCCATAGTCTTCTGGTACCATCGGTCCATGGGTCACACCTCTGGACCCATAGTCTTCTGGTACCATCGGTCCATGGGTCACACCTCTGGACCCCTAGTCTTCTGGTACCATCGGTCCATGGGTCACACCTCTGGACCCCTAGTCATCTGGTACCATCGGTCCATGGGTCACACCTCTGGACCCCTAGTCATCTGGTACCATCGGTCCATGGGTCACACCTCTGGACCCCTAGTCTTCTGGTACCATCGGTCCATGGGTCACACCTCTGGACCCCTAGTCATCTGGTACCATCGGTCCAGGGGTCACACCTCTGGATCCATAGTCTTCTGGTACCATCGGTCCACGGGTCATACCTCTGGATCCATAGTCTTCTGGTACCATCGGTCCAGGGGTCACACCTCTGGATCCATAGTCTTCTGGTACCATCGGTTCATGGGTCACACCTCTGGATCCATAGTCATCTGGTACCATCGGTCCAGGGGTCACATCTCTGGATCCATAGTCATCTGGTACCATCGGTCCATGGGTCACACCTCTGGATCCATAGTCATCTGGTACCATCGGTCCATGGGTCACACCTCTGGATCCATAGTCATCTGGTACCATCGGTCATGGGTCACACCTCTGGATCCATAGTCATCTGGTACCATCGGTCCATGGGTCACACCTCTGGATCCATAGTCATCTGGTACCATCGGTCCATGGGTCACACCTCTGGATCCATAGTCATCTGGTACCATCGGTCCATGGCTCACACCTCTGGATCCATAGTCATCTGGTACCATCGGTCCACGGGTCACACCTCTGGACCCCCAGTCATCTGGTGCCATCGGTCCATGGGTCACACCTCTGGATCCATTGTCATCTGGTACCATCGGTCCAGGGGTCACATCTCTGGATCCATAGTCATCTGGTACCATCGGTCCATGGGTCACACCTCTGGACCCCTAGTCATCTGGTACCATCGGTCCATGGGTCACACATCTGGGCCCCTAGTCATCTGGTACCATCGGTCCATGGGTCACACCTCTGGATCCATAGTCATCTGGTACCATCGGTCCATGGGTCACACCTCTGGATCCATAGTCATCTGGTACCATCGGTCCATGGGTCACACCTCTGGACCCATAGTCATCTGGTACCATCGGTCCATGGGTCACACCTCTGGACCCATAGTCATCTGGTACCATCGGTCCATGGGTCACACCTCTGGACCCATAGTCATCTGGTACCATCGGTCCATGGGTCACACCTCTGGACCCATAGTCATCTGGTGCCATCGGTCCATGGGTCACAACTCTGGATCCATAGTCATCTGGTAACATCGGTCCACGGGTCACACCTCTGGATCCCATAGTCATCTGGTACCATCGGTCCACGGGTCACACCTCTGAATCCATAGTCATCTGGTACCATCGGTCCACGGGTCACACCTCTGGACCCATAGTCATCTGGTACCATCGGTCCACGGGTCACACCTCTGGACCCATAGTCATCTGGTACCATCGGTCCACGTGTCACACCTCTGGGCTCATAGTCATCTGGTAGCATCGGTCCACGGGTCACACCTCTGGACCCATAGTCTTCTGGTACCATCGGTCCACGGGTCACACCTCTGGGCCTATAGTCATCTGGTACCATCGGTCCATGGGTCACACCTCTGGATCCATAGTCATCTGGTACCATCGGTCCATGGGTCACACCTCTGGACCCATAGTCTTCTGGTACCATCGGTCCACGGGTCACACCTCTGGATCCATAGTCATCTGGTACCATCGGTCCATGGGTCACACCTCTGGACCCCTAGTCATCTGGTACCATCGGTCCATGGGTCACACCTCTGGGCCCATAGTCATCTGGTACCATCGGTCCATGGGTCACACCTCTGGATCCATAGTCATCTGGTACCATCGGTCCACGGGTCACACCTCTGGATCCATAGTCATCTGGTACCATCGGTCCATGGGTCACACCTCTGGACCCATAGTCATCTGGTACCATCGGTCCATGGGTCACACCTCTGGACCCATAGTCATCTGGTACCATCGGTCCACGGGTCACACCTCTGGACCCATAGTCATCTGGTACCATCGGTCCATGGGTCACACCTCTGGACCCCTAGTCATCTGGTACCATCGGTCCATGGGTCACACCTCTGGACCCATAGTCATCTGGTACCATCGGTCCATGGGTCACACCTCTGGACCCCTAGTCATCTGGTACCATCGGTCCATGGGTCACACCTCTGGATCCATAGTCATCTGGTACCATCGGTCCATGGGTTACACCTCTGGATCCATAGTCATCTGGTACCATCGGTCCATGGGTCACACCTCTGGACCCCTAGTCATCTGGTACCATCGGTCCATGGGTCACACCTCTGGATCCATAGTCATCTGGTACCATCGGTCCATGGGTTACACCTCTGGATCCATAGTCATCTGGTACCATCGGTCCAGGGGTCACACCTCTGGACCCATAGTCATCTGGTACCATCGGTCCATGGGTCACACCTCTGGATCCATAGTCATCTGGTACCATCGGTCCAGGGGTCACACCTCTGGACCCATAGTCATCTGGTACCATCGGTCCATGGGTCACACCTCTGGATCCATAGTCATCTGGTACCATCGGTCCATGGGTCACACCTCTGGACCCATAGTCATCTGGTACCATCGGTCCATGGGTCACACCTCTGGACCCATAGTCTTCTGGTACCATCGGTCCACGGGTCACACCTCTGGATCCATAGTCATCTGGTACCATCGGTCCACGGGTCACACCTCTGGATCCATAGTCATCTGGTACCATCGGTCCATGGGTCACACCTCTGGATCCATAGTCTTCTGGTCCCATCGGTCCACGGGTCACACCTCTGGATCCATAGTCTTCTGGTACCATCGCTCCACGGGTCACACCTCTGGACCCATAGTCTTCTGGTACCATCTGTCCACGGGTCACACCTCTGGGCCCATAGTCATCTGGTACCATCGGTCCATGGGTCACACCTCTGGATCCATAGTCATCTGGTACCATCGGTCCATGGGTCACACCTCTGGACCCATAGTCTTCTGGTACCATCGGTCCACGGGTCACACCTCTGGATCCATAGTCATCTGGTACCATCGGTCCATGGGTCACACCTCTGGACCCCTAGTCATCTGGTACCATCGGTCCATGGGTCACACCTCTGGGCCCATAGTCATCTGGTACCATCGGTCCATGGGTCACACCTCTGGATCCATAGTCATCTGGTACCATCGGTCCACGGGTCACACCTCTGGACCCATAGTCATCTGGTACCATCGGTCCACGGGTCACACCTCTGGACCCATAGTCATCTGGTACCATCGGTCCATGGGTCACACCTCTGGACCCCTAGTCATCTGGTACCATCGGTCCATGGGTCACACCTCTGGATCCATAGTCATCTGGTACCATCGGTCCATGGGTCACACCTCTGGATCCATAGTCATCTGGTACCATCGGTCCAGGGGTCACACCTCTGGACCCATAGTCATCTGGTACCATCGGTCCATGGGTCACACCTCTGGATCCATAGTCATCTGGTACCATCGGTCCAGGGGTCACACCTCTGGACCCATAGTCATCTGGTACCATCGGTCCATGGGTCACACCTCTGGATCCATAGTCATCTGGTACCATCGGTCCATGGGTCACACCTCTGGACCCCTAGTCATCTGGTACCATCGGTCCATGGGTCACACCTCTGGATCCATAGTCATCTGGTACCATCGGTCCAGGGGTCACACCTCTGGACCCATAGTCATCTGGTACCATCGGTCCATGGGTCACACCTCTGGATCCATAGTCATCTGGTACCATCGGTCCATGGGTCACACCTCTGGACCCATAGTCTTCTGGTACCATCGGTCCACGGGTCACACCTCTGGACCCATAGTCATCTGGTACCATCGGTCCACGGGTCACACCTCTGGACCCATAGTCATCTGGTACCATCGGTCCATGGGTCACACCTCTGGACCCATAGTCTTCTGGTACCATCGGTCCACGGGTCACACCTCTGGACCCATAGTCATCTGGTACCATCGGTCCATGGGTCACACCTCTGGACCCATAGTCTTCTGGTACCATCGGTCCACGGGTCACACCTCTGGACCCATAGTCTTCTGGTACCATCGGTCCATGGGTCACACCTCTGGACCCATAGTCATCTGGTACCATCGGTCCATGGGTCACACCTCTGGACCCATAGTCTTCTGGTACCATCGGTCCACGGGTCACACCTCTGGACCCATAGTCTTCTGGTACCATCGGTCCATGGGTCACACCTCTGGACCCATAGTCATCTGGTACCATCGGTCCATGGGTCACACCTCTGGACCCATACTCTTCTGGTACCATCGGTCCACGGGTCACACCTCTGGACCCATAGTCATCTGGTACCATCGGTCCACGGGTCACACCTCTGGACCCATAGTCATCTGGTACCATCGGTCCATGGGTCACACCTCTGGATCCATATTCATCTGGTACCTTCGGTCCACGGGTCACACCTCTGGGCCCATAGACATCTGGTACCATCGGTCCATGGGTCACACCTCTGGATCCATATTCATCTGGTACCATCGGTCCATGGGTCACACCTCTGGATCCATAGTCATCTGGTACCATCGGTCCATGGGTCACACCTCTGGACCCATAGTCATCTGGTACCATCGGTCCATGGGTCACACCTCTGGACCCCTAGTCATCTGGTACCATCGGTCCATGGGTCACACCTCTGGACCCCTAGTCATCTGGTACCATCGGTCCATGGGTCACACCTCTGGGCCCATAGTCATCTGGTACCATCGGTCCATGGGTCACACCTCTGGACCCCTAGTCATCTGGTAACATCGGTCCATGGGTCACACCTCTGGACCCCTAGTCATCTGGTACCATCGGTCCATGGGTCACACCTCTGGACCCATAGTCATCTGGTACCATCGGTCCATGGGTCACACCTCTGGATCCATAGTCATCTGGTACCATCGGTCCACGGGTCACACCTCTGGACCCATAGTCATCTGGTACCATCGTTCCATGGGTCACACTTCTGGACCCCTTGTCATCTGGTACATTCGGTCCATGGGTCACACCTCTGGACCCAAAGTCATCTGGTACCATCGGTCCATGGGTCACACCTCTGGATCCATAGTCATCTGGTACCATCGGTCCACGGGTCACACCTCTGGACCCATAGTCTTCTGGTACCATCGGTCCATGGGTCACACCTCTGGATCCATAGTCATCTGGTACCATCGGTCCAGGGATCACACCTCTGGACCCATAGTCTTCTGGTACCATCGGTCCATGGGTCACACCTCTGGATCCATAGTCATCTGGTACCATCGGTCCATGGGTCACACCTCTGGATCCATAGACATCTGGTGCCATCGGTCCATGGGTCACACCTCTGGATCCATAGTCATCTGGTACCATCGGTCCATGGGTCACACCTCTGGACCCATAGTCATCTGGTGCTATCGGTCCACGGGTCACACCTCGGATCCATAGTCATCTGGTACCATCGGTCCATGGGTCACACCTCTGGGCCCATAGTCATCTGGTACCATCGGTCCATGGGTCACACCTCTGGATCCATAGTCATCTGGTACCATCGGTCCATGGGTCACACCTCTGGACCCCTAGTCATCTGGTACCATCGGTCCACGGGTCACACCTCTGGGCCCCTAGTCATCTGGTACCATCGGTCCAGGGGTCACACCTCTGGATCCATAGTCATCTGGTACCATCGGTCCAAGGGTCACACCTCTGGGCCCATAGTCATCTGGTACCATCGGTCCACGGGTCACACCTCTGGACCCCTAGTCATCTGGTACCATCGGTCCACGGGTCACACCTCTGGACCCAGAGTCATCTGGTACCATAGGTCCATGGGTCACACCTCTGGATCCATAGTCATCTGGTACCATCGGTCCATGGGTCACACCTCTGGATCCATAGTCATCTGGTACCATCGGTCCAGGGATCACACCTCTGGACCCATAGTCTTCTGGTACCATCGGTCCAGGGATCACACCTCTGGACCCATAGTCTTCTGGTACCAACGGTCCATGGGTCACACCTCTGGATCCATAGTCATCTGGTACCATCGGTCCAGGGGTCACACCTCTGGACCCCTAGTCATCTGGTACCATCGGTCCACGGGTCACACCTCTGGACCCCTAGTCATCTGGTACCATCGGTCCAGGGGTCACACCTCTGGATCCATAGTCATCTGGTACCATCGGTCCAGGGGTCACACCTCTGGATCCATAGTCATCTGGTACCATCGTTCCATGGGTCACACCTCTGGATCCATAGTCATCTGGTACCATCGGTCCAGGGGTCACACCTCTGGATCCATAGTCATCTGGTGCCATCGGTCCATGGGTCACACCTCTGGATCCATAGTCATCTGGTACCATCGGTCCATGGGTCACACCTCTGGATCCATAGTCATCTGGTACCATCGGTCCACGGGTCACACCTCTGGATCCATAGTCATCTGGTACCATCGCTCCACGAGTCACACCTCTGGATCCATAGTCATCTGGTACCATCGGTCCATGGGTCACACCTCTGGATCCATAGTCATCTGGTACCATCGGTGCATGGGTCACACCTCTGGATCCATAGTCATCTGGTACCATCGGTCCACTGGTCACACCTCTGGATCCATAGTCATCTGGTACCATCGGTCCATGGGTCACACCTCTGGACCCATAGTCATCTGGTACCATCGGTCCATGGGTCACACCTCTGGATCCATAGTCATCTGGTACCATCGGTCCAGGGGTCACACCTCTGGATCCATAGTCATCTGGTACCATCGGTCCATGGGTCACACCTCTGGATCCATAGTCATCTGGTACCATCGGTCCATGGGTCACACCTCTGGATCCATAGTCATCTGGTACCATCGGTCCATGGGTCACACCTCTGGATCCATAGTCATCTGGTACCATCGGTCCATGGGTCACACCTCTGGATCCATAGTCATCTGGTACCATCGGTCCACGGGTCACACCTCTGGACCCCTAGTCATCTGGTACCATCGGTCCATGGGTCACACCTCTGGATCCATAGTCATCTGGTACCATCGGTCCATGGGTCACACCTCTGGACCCATAGTCATCTGGTACCATCGGTCCATGGGTCACACCTCTGGACCCATAGTCATCTGGTACCATCGGTCCATGGGTCACACCTCTGGACCCATAGTCATCTGGTACCATCGGTCCATGGGTCACACCTCTGGACCCATAGTCATCTGGTGCCATCGGTCCATGGGTCACAACCCTGGATCCATAGTCATCTGGTAACATCGGTCCACGGGTCACACCTCTGGATCCCATAGTCATCTGGTACCATCGGTCCACGGGTCACACCTCTGAATCCATAGTCATCTGGTACCATCGGTCCACGGGTCACACCTCTGGACCCATAGTCATCTGGTACCATCGGTCCACGGGTCACACCTCTGGACCCATAGTCATCTGGTACCATCGGTCCACGTGTCACACCTCTGGGCTCATAGTCATCTGGTAGCATCGGTCCACGGCTCACACCTCTGGACCCATAGTCTTCTGGTACCATCGGTCCACGGGTCACACCTCTGGGCCCATAGTCATCTGGTACCATCGGTCCATGGGTCACACCTCTGGATCCATAGTCATCTGGTACCATCGGTCCATGGGTCACACCTCTGGACCCATAGTCTTCTGGTACCATCGGTCCACGGGTCACACCTCTGGATCCATAGTCATCTGGTACCATCGGTCCATGGGTCACACCTCTGGACCCCTAGTCATCTGGTACCATCGGTCCATGGGTCACACCTCTGGGCCCATAGTCATCTGGTACCATCGGTCCATGGGTCACACCTCTGGATCCATAGTCATCTGGTACCATCGGTCCACGGGTCACACCTCTGGACCCATAGTCATCTGGTACCATCGGTCCACGGGTCACACCTCTGGACCCATAGTCATCTGGTACCATCGGTCCATGGGTCACACCTCTGGACCCCTAGTCATCTGGTACCATCGGTCCATGGGTCACACCTCTGGATCCATAGTCATCTGGTACCATCGGTCCATGGGTTACACCTCTGGATCCATAGTCATCTGGTACCATCGGTCCAGGGGTCACACCTCTGGACCCATAGTCATCTGGTACCATCGGTCCATGGGTCACACCTCTGGATCCATAGTCATCTGGTACCATCGGTCCAGGGGTCACACCTCTGGACCCATAGTCATCTGGTACCATCGGTCCATGGGTCACACCTCTGGATCCATAGTCATCTGGTACCATCGGTCCATGGGTCACACCTCTGGACCCATAGTCATCTGGTACCATCGGTCCATGGGTCACACCTCTGGACCCATAGTCTTCTGGTACCATCGGTCCACGGGTCACACCTCTGGATCCATAGTCATCTGGTACCATCGGTCCACGGGTCACACCTCTGGATCCATAGTCATCTGGTACCATCGGTCCATGGGTCACACCTCTGGATCCATAGTCTTCTGGTCCCATCGGTCCACGGGTCACACCTCTGGATCCATAGTCTTCTGGTACCATCGCTCCACGGGTCACACCTCTGGACCCATAGTCTTCTGGTACCATCTGTCCACGGGTCACACCTCTGGGCCCATAGTCATCTGGTACCATCGGTCCATGGGTCACACCTCTGGATCCATAGTCATCTGGTACCATCGGTCCATGGGTCACACCTCTGGACCCATAGTCTTCTGGTACCATCGGTCCACGGGTCACACCTCTGGATCCATAGTCATCTGGTACCATCGGTCCATGGGTCACACCTCTGGACCCCTAGTCATCTGGTACCATCGGTCCATGGGTCACACCTCTGGGCCCATAGTCATCTGGTACCATCGGTCCATGGGTCACACCTCTGGATCCATAGTCATCTGGTACCATCGGTCCACGGGTCACACCTCTGGACCCATAGTCATCTGGTACCATCGGTCCACGGGTCACACCTCTGGACCCATAGTCATCTGGTACCATCGGTCCATGGGTCACACCTCTGGACCCCTAGTCATCTGGTACCATCGGTCCATGGGTCACACCTCTGGATCCATAGTCATCTGGTACCATCGGTCCATGGGTCACACCTCTGGATCCATAGTCATCTGGTACCATCGGTCCAGGGGTCACACCTCTGGACCCATAGTCATCTGGTACCATCGGTCCATGGGTCACACCTCTGGATCCATAGTCATCTGGTACCATCGGTCCAGGGGTCACACCTCTGGACCCATAGTCATCTGGTACCATCGGTCCATGGGTCACACCTCTGGATCCATAGTCATCTGGTACCATCGGTCCATGGGTCACACCTCTGGACCCCTAGTCATCTGGTACCATCGGTCCATGGGTCACACCTCTGGATCCATAGTCATCTGGTACCATCGGTCCAGGGGTCACACCTCTGGACCCATAGTCATCTGGTACCATCGGTCCATGGGTCACACCTCTGGATCCATAGTCATCTGGTACCATCGGTCCATGGGTCACACCTCTGGACCCATAGTCTTCTGGTACCATCGGTCCACGGGTCACACCTCTGGACCCATAGTCATCTGGTACCATCGGTCCACGGGTCACACCTCTGGACCCATAGTCATCTGGTACCATCGGTCCATGGGTCACACCTCTGGACCCATAGTCTTCTGGTACCATCGGTCCACGGGTCACACCTCTGGACCCATAGTCATCTGGTACCATCGGTCCATGGGTCACACCTCTGGACCCATAGTCTTCTGGTACCATCGGTCCACGGGTCACACCTCTGGACCCATAGTCTTCTGGTACCATCGGTCCATGGGTCACACCTCTGGACCCATAGTCATCTGGTACCATCGGTCCATGGGTCACACCTCTGGACCCATAGTCTTCTGGTACCATCGGTCCACGGGTCACACCTCTGGACCCATAGTCTTCTGGTACCATCGGTCCATGGGTCACACCTCTGGACCCATAGTCATCTGGTACCATCGGTCCATGGGTCACACCTCTGGACCCATACTCTTCTGGTACCATCGGTCCACGGGTCACACCTCTGGACCCATAGTCATCTGGTACCATCGGTCCACGGGTCACACCTCTGGACCCATAGTCATCTGGTACCATCGGTCCATGGGTCACACCTCTGGATCCATATTCATCTGGTACCATCGGTCCACGGGTCACACCTCTGGGCCCATAGACATCTGGTACCATCGGTCCATGGGTCACACCTCTGGACCCATAGTCATCTGGTACCATCGGTCCATGGGTCACACCTCTGGACCCCTAGTCATCTGGTACCATCGGTCCATGGGTCACACCTCTGGACCCCTAGTCATCTGGTACCATCGGTCCATGGGTCACACCTCTGGGCCCATAGTCATCTGGTACCATCGGTCCATGGGTCACACCTCTGGACCCCTAGTCATCTGGTAACATCGGTCCATGGGTCACACCTCTGGACCCCTAGTCATCTGGTACCATCGGTCCACGGGTCACACCTCTGGACCCATAGTCATCTGGTACCATCGGTCCATGGGTCACACCTCTGGACCCATAGTCTTCTGGTACCATCGGTCCACGGGTCACACCTCTGGACCCATAGTCATCTGGTACCATCGGTCCATGGGTCACACCTCTGGACCCATAGTCTTCTGGTACCATCGGTCCACGGGTCACACCTCTGGACCCATAGTCTTCTGGTACCATCGGTCCATGGGTCACACCTCTGGACCCATAGTCATCTGGTACCATCGGTCCATGGGTCACACCTCTGGACCCATAGTCTTCTGGTACCATCGGTCCACGGGTCACACCTCTGGACCCATAGTCTTCTGGTACCATCGGTCCATGGGTCACACCTCTGGACCCATAGTCATCTGGTACCATCGGTCCATGGGTCACACCTCTGGACCCATACTCTTCTGGTACCATCGGTCCACGGGTCACACCTCTGGACCCATAGTCATCTGGTACCATCGGTCCACGGGTCACACCTCTGGACCCATAGTCATCTGGTACCATCGGTCCATGGGTCACACCTCTGGATCCATATTCATCTGGTACCATCGGTCCACGGGTCACACCTCTGGGCCCATAGACATCTGGTACCATCGGTCCATGGGTCACACCTCTGGACCCATAGTCATCTGGTACCATCGGTCCATGGGTCACACCTCTGGACCCCTAGTCATCTGGTACCATCGGTCCATGGGTCACACCTCTGGACCCCTAGTCATCTGGTACCATCGGTCCATGGGTCACACCTCTGGGCCCATAGTCATCTGGTACCATCGGTCCATGGGTCACACCTCTGGACCCCTAGTCATCTGGTAACATCGGTCCATGGGTCACACCTCTGGACCCCTAGTCATCTGGTACCATCGGTCCATGGGTCACACCTCTGGACCCATAGTCATCTGGTACCATCGGTCCATGGGTCACACCTCTGGATCCATAGTCATCTGGTACCATCGGTCCACGGGTCACACCTCTGGACCCATAGTCATCTGGTACCATCGTTCCATGGGTCACACTTCTGGACCCCTTGTCATCTGGTACATTCGGTCCATGGGTCACACCTCTGGACCCAAAGTCATCTGGTACCATCGGTCCATGGGTCACACCTCTGGATCCATAGTCATCTGGTACCATCGGTCCACGGGTCACACCTCTGGACCCATAGTCTTCTGGTACCATCGGTCCATGGGTCACACCTCTGGATCCATAGTCATCTGGTACCATCGGTCCAGGGATCACACCTCTGGACCCATAGTCTTCTGGTACCATCGGTCCATGGGTCACACCTCTGGATCCATAGTCATCTGGTACCATCGGTCCATGGGTCACACCTCTGGATCCATAGACATCTGGTGCCATCGGTCCATGGGTCACACCTCTGGATCCATAGTCATCTGGTACCATCGGTCCATGGGTCACACCTCTGGACCCATAGTCATCTGGTGCTATCGGTCCACGGGTCACACCTCGGATCCATAGTCATCTGGTACCATCGGTCCATGGGTCACACCTCTGGGCCCATAGTCATCTGGTACCATCGGTCCATGGGTCACACCTCTGGATCCATAGTCATCTGGTACCATCGGTCCATGGGTCACACCTCTGGACCCCTAGTCATCTGGTACCATCGGTCCACGGGTCACACCTCTGGGCCCCTAGTCATCTGGTACCATCGGTCCAGGGGTCACACCTCTGGATCCATAGTCATCTGGTACCATCGGTCCAAGGGTCACACCTCTGGGCCCATAGTCATCTGGTACCATCGGTCCACGGGTCACACCTCTGGACCCCTAGTCATCTGGTACCATCGGTCCACGGGTCACACCTCTGGACCCAGAGTCATCTGGTACCATAGGTCCATGGGTCACACCTCTGGATCCATAGTCATCTGGTACCATCGGTCCATGGGTCACACCTCTGGATCCATAGTCATCTGGTACCATCGGTCCAGGGATCACACCTCTGGACCCATAGTCTTCTGGTACCATCGGTCCAGGGATCACACCTCTGGACCCATAGTCTTCTGGTACCAACGGTCCATGGGTCACACCTCTGGATCCATAGTCATCTGGTACCATCGGTCCAGGGGTCACACCTCTGGACCCCTAGTCATCTGGTACCATCGGTCCACGGGTCACACCTCTGGACCCCTAGTCATCTGGTACCATCGGTCCAGGGGTCACACCTCTGGATCCATAGTCATCTGGTACCATCGGTCCAGGGGTCACACCTCTGGATCCATAGTCATCTGGTACCATCGTTCCATGGGTCACACCTCTGGATCCATAGTCATCTGGTACCATCGGTCCAGGGGTCACACCTCTGGATCCATAGTCATCTGGTGCCATCGGTCCATGGGTCACACCTCTGGATCCATAGTCATCTGGTACCATCG
Source organism: Hemitrygon akajei (assembly GCF_048418815.1). Taxonomy (NCBI): domain Eukaryota; kingdom Metazoa; phylum Chordata; class Chondrichthyes; order Myliobatiformes; family Dasyatidae; genus Hemitrygon; species Hemitrygon akajei. The sequence continues at coordinate 164,616,441 of NC_133126.1, forward strand.
GTCCATGGGTCACACCTCTGGATCCATAGTCATCTGGTACCATCGGTCCACGGGTCACACCTCTGGATCCATAGTCATCTGGTACCATCGCTCCACGAGTCACACCTCTGGATCCATAGTCATCTGGTACCATCGGTCCATGGGTCACACCTCTGGATCCATAGTCATCTGGTACCATCGGTGCATGGGTCACACCTCTGGATCCATAGTCATCTGGTACCATCGGTCCACTGGTCACACCTCTGGATCCATAGTCATCTGGTACCATCGCTCCACGGGTCACACCTCTGGGCCATAGTCATCTGGTACCATCGCTCCACGGGTCACACCTCTGGATCCATAGTCATCTGGTACCATCGCTCCACGGGTCACACCTCTGGATCCATAGTCATCTGGTACCATCGGTCCATGGGTCACACCTCTGGATCCATAGTCATCTGGTACCATCGGTCCATGGGTCACACCTCTGGACCCATAGTCATCTGGTACCATCGGTCCATGGGTCACACCTCTGGATCCATAGTCATCTGGTACCATCGGTCCAGGGGTCACACCTCTGGATCCATAGTCATCTGGTACCATCGGTCCATGGGTCACACCTCTGGATCCATAGTCATCTGGTACCATCGGTCCATGGGTCACACCTCTGGATCCATAGTCATCTGGTACCATCGGTCCATGGGTCACACCTCTGGATCCATAGTCATCTGGTACCATCGGTCCACGGGTCACACCTCTGGACCCCTAGTCATCTGGTACCATCGGTCCATGGGTCACACCTCTGGGCCCATAGTCATCAGGTACCATCGGTCCAGGGGTCACACCTCTGGACCCATAGTCATCTGGTACCATCGGTCCAGGTGTCACACCTCTGGATCCATAGTCATCTGGTACCATCGGTCCATGGGTCACACCTCTGGATCCATAGTCATCTGGTACCATCGGTCCATGGGTCACACCTCTGGACCCATATTCATCTGGTACCATCGGTCCATGGTTCACACCTCTGGGCCCATAGTCATCTGGTACCATCGGTCCATGGGTCACACCTCTGGATCCATAGTCATCTGGTACCATCGGTCCATGGGTCACACCTCTGGATCCATAGTCATCTGGTACCATCGGTCCACGGGTCACACCTCTGGATCCATAGTCATCTGGTACCATCGGTCCATGGTTCACACCTCTGGGCCCATAGTCATCTGGTACCATCGGTCCATGGGTCACACCTCTGGATCCATAGTCATCTGGTACCATCGGTCCATGGGTCACACCTCTGGATCCATAGTCTTCTGGTACCATCGGTCCAGGGGTATCACCTCTGGATCCATAGTCATCTGGTACCATCGGTCCATGGGTCACACCTCTGGATCCATAGTCATCTGGTACCATCGGTCCAGGGGTCACACCTCTGGATCCATAATCTTCTGGTACCATCGGTCCAGGGGTATCACCTCTGGATCCATAGTCATCTGGTACCATCGGTCCATGGGTCACACCTCTGGATCCATAGTCATCTGGTACCATCGGTCCATGGGTCACACCTCTGGATCCATAGTCATCTGGTACCATCGGTCCATGGGTCACACCTCTGGATCCATAGTCTTCTGGTACCATCGGTCCATGGGTCACACCTCTGGATCCATAGTCTTCTGGTACCATCGGTCCAGGGGTCACACCTCTGGATCCATAGTCATCTGGTACCATCGGTCCATGGGTCCATAGTCATCTGGTACCATCGGTCCATGGGTCACACCTCTGGATCCATAGACATCTGGTACCATCGGTCCATGGGTCACACCTCTGGACCCCTAGTCATCTGGTACCATCGGTCCATGGGTCACACCTCTGGATCCATAGACATCTGGTACCATCGGTCCATGGGTCACACCTCTGGACCCATAGTCATCTGGTACCATCGGTCCAGGGGTCACATCTCTGGACCCCTAGTCATCTGGTACCATCGGTCCATGGGTCACACCTCTGGACCCATAGTCAGCTGGTACCATCGGTCCATGGGTCACATCTCTGGATCCATAGTCATCTGGTACCATCGGTCCAGGGTTCACATCTCTGGACCCCTAGTCATCTGGTACCATCGGTCCGTGGGTCACACCTCTGGACCCATAGTCATCTGGTACCATCGGTCCAGGGGTCACATCTCTGGATCCATAGTCATCTGGTACCATCGGTCCATGGGTCACACCTCTGGATCCATAGTCATCTGGTACCATCGGTCCATGGGTCACACCTCTGGATCCATAGACATTTGGTACCATCGGTCCATGGGTCACACCTCTGGACCCTTAGTCATCTGGTACCATCGGTCCAGGGGTCACACCTCTGGATCCATAGTCATCTGTTGCCATCGGTCCATGGGTCACACCTCTGGATCCATAGTCATCTGGTGCTATCGGTCCATGGGTCACACCTCTGGATCCCATAGTCATCTGGTACCATCGGTCCATGGGTCACACCTCTGGGCCCATAGTCATCTGGTACCATCGGTCCAGGCGTCACACCTCTGGATCCATAGTCATCTGGTACCATCGGTCCATGGGTCACACCTCTGGATCCATAGACATCTGGTACCATCGGTCCATGGGTCACACCTCTGGTTCCATAGACATCTGGTACCATCGGTCCATGGGTCACACCTCTGGACCCATAGTCATCTGGTACCATCGGTCCAGGGGTCACACCTCTGGATCCATAGTCATCTGTTGCCATCGGTCCATGGGTCACACCTCTGGATCCATAGTCATCTGGTGCTATCGGTCCATGGGTCACACCTCTGGATCCCATAGTCATCTGGTACCATCGGTCCATGGGTCACACCTCTGGGCCCGTAGTCATCTGGTACCATCGGTCCATGGGTCACACCTCTGGATCCATAATCATCTGGTACCATCGGTCCATGGGTCACACCTCTGGATCCATAGTCATCTGGTACCATCGGTCCATGGGTCACACCTCTGGACCCATAGTCATCTGGTACCATCGGTCCAGGCGTCACACCTCTGGATCCATAGTCATCTGGTACCATCGGTCCATGGGTCACACCTCTGGATCCATAGTCATCTGGTACCATCGGTCCATGGGTCACACCTCTGGACCCATAGTCATCTGGTACCATCGGTCCAGGCGTCACACCTCTGGATCCATAGTCTTCTGGTACCATCGGTCCAGGGGTATCACCTCTGGATCCCATAGTCATCTGGTACCATCGGTCCATGGGTCACACCTCTGGATCCCATAGTCATCTGGTACCTTCGGTCCACGGGTCACACCTCTGGATCCATAGTCATCTGGTGCCATCGGTCCAGGCGTCACACCTCTGGATCCATAGCCATTTGGAGGCTCGCTCAGCAGCCTTTGTGATGGTCCTGATGGCTCTTCCCTTTGCAACCCTCCTTGACACCAAGGAGAAAGTGGATTGTGCAGAGTCAGCTGCCAGCAAACCCTCTACACCCCACCCCTATAGCCTGGTTATGCCCTCTATCCACCTCTGACACTACTCTAGATGGTATTTGGCCTTCTTGCACTCGAATGCCCAAGGAATTGTCTGTTCTCGCACCTGCTTTGAGATTTCTAACAGAATGACCATGTCAGGCCACAGGGATGATGATACAAAGTCATTAATTTAATTTGTTTAATTTAATCTTGATAGGAAGTTAATAATGTAAAGCCATTTAAGTGGATATTAAAAAAAATAACAAATAACAAATAACAATTCTTAAAAAAAGTAATTGGTAACACTTTGCTGTCTTGTGTTTAGTGTCATACTATTTACTCTACACATTGTACACCACAAAAACTGCAAGAAATGTATTCAGTCATGTGCAGTATCCTTTGTTGCTAATGATCACAAGACCTCATTTGCTAAGATAAAGCAAAGATTAATAAGCTGTTCTTGTTTTTCAGGATAAACTAAAATCGGCAGTTACAGAAGGTAATACTTTACTGGTACATATTAAGGAGCCAGTTACTAAAAATCCTAATTATAATCTGAATTCTGATGAACTGGAAAATATGGCTACTGTTGAAAGGTTAGTGGGGGACCTCACATCAGATTTTTTTTCTTTATAACACAATTTCATAAAAATGCATGATATAAGCGATATAAGTAACTATCAGTGAACTTGAACTGATTGTGTTTATGTAAAATTGGTTACTGCTTTACACAGCAGACTAGATAATCGGGATGCCTCAAATGTCTCCACGTTAGAAATAGCTATCCAACATTAATTTTTTTAGGATAAAATGTCAATGTTAACATTAGTCTTCCTTGTTTATTAATTACTTTTTGACCTATTACTAAAATTCCAAGAGTCGGAGTTATACAGCATGGAAACATGCTCTTTGGTCAACCAACATGTCAAACTGCAGTCATCCCATTTATCTTTATTTGTCCCATATCTCTCTAGACTTTTCCCATCCAAATGCCCTTTAAACATTGTAACTGTACCAGCCTCTGGCAGCGTGTTCCATATGCCCACCACCCTGTGTGAGAAAAGTTGCCCTTCGACCCCCTTGTAAATTTCCCCTTCTCAATTTAACTCGTGCCCCCGAGTTTTAGACTCCACTGCTCTGAAGAAAGACTGACTACTCATCTTATCTACTCCACTTATGCCTTAATAACTGTCTATAAAGTCACGCCTCAGCCTCCAACCCTCCAGGGAAAAAAGTTCCCGCTTATCAAGCCCCTCTTCAGAACTCAAGCCCTTCACCCAATAATATTCTTGTGAATCTTCTCTGCACCCTTTCTGGCTGGATGATTTCCTCCCTATCAGAGCCACACAGAATACATCACAGTAAGTACTTGTACGGTTGTAACACAATGTTCCAGCTCTTGTACTCAGTACCCTAACTGATAAAGCAAGTGTACCAAATGCCCTTCTCACCATCCTGTCTATCTCTGGCAGCACTTCGTTTTTTTATCAATCTTTTTAGTAGTTAAATAAAAAAGGTACATATAAATAAACAAGAGGAGAATTGTCTCAAAAATCTATATCAATAACAATTCAAATAGGAAGAAAAATACAAATTATCACAATCATACATAGAATTAATCTAATAGTATATAATAAAAAGAGATAATTGATTCTCCTCTTACCCATAATAAGAAGAAAAAAGAAAAAGGAACTTCTATAATTGAAATGTACATCAAAAAAAAACCCAAAACACAAAAAAAAGAAGAAAGAAAAACTAGGCAGTTCATCTTGAGAGTAAAAGTAGGAAAAAAGCAAAAACCTTCTGATCAAATCCAAAACTTGAAAAAGGTAACTGGAAGGGTGTGGCAGCGCTTTCAGAGAACTATGTCCCTGCACCCTGGGTTGTTCTGTTGCAACACAGCTACTGTGCAAATCCAGCCCCGGTTTAACTGACCAAAATACAACACCGTGCATTTGCCCGAGTTAAATTCCATTTGCCATTCCTTCCCCCACCCCCCAAATAATCATGGTCCTGTTGTAATGTTTATCATTGTTCACTACACCACCACTTTTGGTGTCATCCACAACATAGTCATCAAATTGTTAATATAGATGCTAAACAGCAATGGATCCTGCATAGATCGCTGTGGCATATATATCTGGCCACAGCTCTCTAACCTGAACAATAATCCTCTGACTCCTTCCATTAAGCCAATTTGTATGCATTTGGTTAGATGATCCTGTATCCCATGTGATCTGATCTTTTAGACTAGCCTATTACGTGGCATCTTGTCAAAAGCCCTGCTAAAGTCTAAGTAGATAGTCAAATTTATGACACAATTTCCCACACACAAAGCCGTGATGACTAATCATTATCGGTCCTTGCCTTAGCTCAGGATTAACTCCATTAACTTTCAAACCACTGATGTTAGACTCCCCAGTCTGTAACTAAAGGCACAACATTAACTACTTCCAGTACTCAGAACCTCACCTATGGCTAAAGATGATGTCAATATGATATCTCTGCCAGAGATCTGCAATTTCTTCCCTGCCTTCTCATGGTATCCTAGGATACGCTTATCAGGCCTTGGAAATTTAACTCCTTTAATCTGCCTTCACACTGCCAACACCTCTTTTGTAAAGTGAATCCATTTCATAGATCATTATTCATCTCCCTTAATTCCTTATCCTCCATTAACCTCTCCACAGTAAATACAAACAAAAAAATATTCACTTAACACCTTATTTGTTTCCTATGGCTCCACACATAAATGACAACTTTGTAGCTTAAAGGGACCTATTCTCTCTCTAGTTAGCCCTTTGCCCTTTATACACTTGTAGAGTCTCTTAGGGTTCTCCATGACCTTGTCACCAAAGCTATCACATGTCCTCACTTTGCATTCCTGATTCCATTCATAAGCGTATTCCTACATCTCTGATACGGCAAGGGAGTCGCTTGATCTCAGCGGCCTGTACCTGACATATGCTGTCTTCTTTTTCCTGACCAGTGGGTCAACAGCCCTCATCAGCAAGAGCTCCTTAATCTTAGTTGCTTTGCCCTTCACTCTAGCAGGAAGAGGTTGTCCTTCAGCTCCCCCTGTAGTGGTAGTGAATAGTGTTATTCCTCTGCCACTCGGTTAGCCACACTCACGTGGGAGGAGTTCACAAACGGTACAAGTTGGGTTAGCAACAAAGTTGAGTGTCCTGTACAGAATCACTTCTCACCACTGCTGGGATGACGTGCCATTGAGAATCTGAACCTCACTGTAAGGGTGGATTCACTAAACAATGTTCAGTCACTGGAGAAGCACCCGAAATTGTTCACAGACCTGGGGATACTGAAAGAACTGTACCTTATCCAGCTGAGGCTAGGAATAATGCTCTACTGTTTGACCACAATGAAGCATATACCACCATCCCATTGATGAACAAAATCAAAGCTGAACTTGAGAGAATGGAGGCGCTTGATATCATAACTAGAATGAATGGACCTTCTGGCTGGTGGGTAGCCGTGGTTCTTGTTCCCAAGCCAGATGATACTGTGGTAAACTATGTATACCTGTCTGGACACGCCCCTCTGCTGACTGCTCCTGTGGCTCCTCCCACAGACCCCTGTATAAAGGCAATTGGAGGCACTGCTCCCCCCTCAGTCTCCGAGATGCCGTGCTCCCTTTTGCTGCTAATAAAAGCCTATCGTTCGCCTCTCATCTCCGAGAGTTATTGATGGTGCATCAATTTTATTAGCAGCAATTTTAAAACATGGAGAGCAACTTCCGGTAAGATGGCGATTGCTTAGTCGCTCCGAACTTTTGCTCCGTCATTCTCCTTACCTTTGCACTATGTGTCTCCCTTCTTAAACCTTAGTTAGGTACTTTATTAGTTCTCTTCTACCTGCCTGCGAACACATCTATCTTATAATGGCTACCAAAAGTACTAAAACCGGGAAAAAGGAAACTTCTACGGCTTTGCTGGCTGACATTCTCGCTGTTCTGGAACAACATGGACAAGATACTTTAATGGATTTTAGAACTGAATTTAGAACTTCTTTCAACCAGCTGAATGTCAAACTGGATCAGATTAATGCTAGAGTGGATGATCATGATGAACATTTATCTCGCATTGACGTAACTCCTGAAGATTTAAAATGCCGTGTTCAATATCTTGAAGCTCTCTGCTCCAACCTAGAGGAGAAGAATAGTAAACTTTTTTCCAAAATGGTGGATCTTGAAAATCGGAGCAGACGTTGCAATCTATGAATTCTTGGTTTGCCAGAGGCCACCGAAAAGGGCTCTCCTGTTGAATTTTTTTCCAAGTTTCTCTGTGAGATTTTCAGGGAAGAATTTTTTCCGACTCCACCTGAGCTTGAAAGGGCACACAGGATCTATGTTCCTCGAGCAACTCTGGGTTCCCGCCCACGGACGATTATTTTATGCTTTCATCAATACCAGGTGAAAAACCGTTTGATGATGGAGGCACGCCGCAGAGGTACTTTCGCCTTTCAAAATACGGTCATTCATTTTGTGGAGGATTTTGCCCCCAAGGTTCTGAAGATGCGTGCTGAGTTTAAAGGTGTAATGAAAGTGCGTTTTGATCACGGATTTAGACCCTTTCTTCAAAATCCAGCCGATCTCCGAATTACGCTTACTACTGGGGATTATAAGTGGTTTAAATCAGTGAAGGAGGCTGAGGCGTTTGTTGGAAGTCTCCCAGCCTGGCCTGACCTTCTAAAATGGTTGATAAGTACTTCTCGAAGTAAAACTATTTTTTCCGAACTCAGACTTTACTTGAATAATTCAGTCATTATCTATTGAAACTCTAAGGGCTGTAGTCAATCTCTCCCTGGACTTGGTGCATTTTTTCTAAATAGATAATTTAAGTTTAATGTTTCCCTGCGAACTTTTAGATTTTACCTGTGTAATCTATTTTATTTTTGTATAACCTTATCTATAGAGAACTACAATTGTCTTTAACTTGTTTTGGAGGTTTGGAGTTTTTATTGAAGGCCTCCCTGTTGGTTGATTCATAGTTTAAGGTTTGCTTTTTTTTTCTGTAAATGGTTGATAAGGACTCTCTTTGAATTTTATAATTTCCCCCTTTTCTCCTTCCCTTTTTTTCTTTTAATCTTTTATAATTTTTCGTGGGTAGGTTAGTTTTAGTTTTCTTCTGATTTTCTTTGTATTAAGTTTTATACTTCTGTTGAAGTTGTTCCTATTTATAATTCTGTTTTCTAGTGCATAAATTAGTTATTATTTGCCATATTATTTATACGGAACTTTTGTTAACGACACAGAACTGGAAGTCATACTTGGGTTAATTTTTTTGGTAGAGCTAAAAAAATTAGGTAGCCGTCTAATTTTGGGTTGCGAGGGGGGGGGGGGGTGGATTCTCCAGTTCCAACACTACTCACTGTTTCTTTTGTTTTCTTTTGTTATTCAGGACATGTCTCTGTTTTGATTCTATGGATCTATGTTTACATTTTTGCTCCCAGACTGTTACTGTACGGCTTGATTTTTTATATGCCTGCTACCTTCTATGCACTAACAATTGATAATGGTTAATTCACTTAAATTTGTGAGCTGGAATGTAAAGGGACTGAATCACCCTGTTAAAAGAAGGAAGGTCTTCTCCCATATTAAACAACTCAAAGCTGACATTGCTTTCCTTCAAGAAACTCATATTCGTAGTTTTGATAATTCTCGGCTTCTGTCAAAGTGGGCGGGTCAGCATTTTCATTCATCCTTTGCTGCCAAAGCTAGGGGGGTCTCCATCCTTATTAATTCAAATATTCCTTTTGAACTCCATAATAAGATATCTGATACAAATGGCCATTTTATTATTGTTTCTGGTAAATTATACAATACTAAAGTTGTACTAGCAAACCTGTATGCTCCCAATTTTGATTATGTTAATTTTTTTGAACATTTTTTCTCCTCGCTACCAGACTTAAACTCATACTCTCTTATACTGGGTGGCGATTTCAATTGTTGGTTAGATCCTAATTTGGATCGATCGTCCTCTGTTACTAGACTACTTACTAAATCTGACTCTTTTCTCTCTAATTATGGTATCTCTGATATATGGCGTTTCCTTCATCCCACTGAGAGAGACTACTCTTTTTTTTCACATGTTCACCATACCTTTACTAGAATTGACTACTTTTTACTCGATAATCAACTTATTCCATCTGTCTATTCTTGTGACTATCAGAGTATACTGATTTCTGACCGTGCCCCAATTACTTTGTCTTTAAATTTTCTTGGTCTCCCTCAGAGGAATAAACACTGGCGTTTTGACTCGACTTTATTATCGGATGATGATTTTCTAAAATTTATTAAGGATCAGATAACCTTTTATTTTAACACCAATCTGAAATGTCATCCCAGATTGTCTGGGATGCCATGAAAGCATATTTGAGGGGTCAAATAATCTCCTATACAGCAAATCTTAATAGAAGGTCCTGTGCAGATCGATTAGACCTCATTAATCAGATTAAAGAATTGGATCAACTGTATGCTCAAACTAAGAATCCTGAATTATACAAGAAGCGTGTAGAACTTCAAACTAAATTTAATCTTCTGTCTACTCAACCTGTCGAACGCCAACTTCTTGAAAGTAAGAGTCGCTTCTATATTCATGGTGACAAATCTGGTAAATTTCTAGCCGATCAGCTGAGACGTTCCAAAGCCAAACAACATATTACAAAGATCCGGAAGGAGAATGGAGACTTTACATCGGATCACTTAGAAATCAATGACGCATTAAAAAATTTCTATTCTCGACTTTATTCCTCTGAATCTTTGAATGACAATATCTCTGTTGATCACTTTTTAAATAATCTGAATATTCCTTCGCTTTTGTCTGATTTTAAAGCCAAACTTAATGCGCCTATTTCATCAGAAGAAATATCTTTTGCAATTTCTGCATTGTCTTCAGGGAAATCTCCTGGACCTGATGGATTCCCCGTAGAATTTTATAAATCATTCTCTTCACTTCTTTCCCCTCAGTTATTCTCAGTATTATCTGACTTGTTTAATTACGGTAAATTGCCAACCTCTTTTAATGAGGCATCTATTATTCTTTTATTAAAAAAGGGTAAAGACCCAACAGAGTGTTCCTCGTATAGGCCGATTTCTTTGCTCAATGTTGATGTTAAAATCTTGGCCAAAGTTTTGGATTATAGATTAGAAACTGTTATCCCCTCTATTATTTCTGATGATCAAACTGGTTTTATTAAAAATCGTCTTCCTTTTTTTAACTACTTTTTTAAAAAATACTTACCCCTGACATCTCCTCTGTACCTACTGTCCAGCACCTTAAACCTGTGTCCTATTGTGGCAACTGTTTCAGCCCTGGGAAAAAGCCTCTGACTATCCACACAATAAATGCCACTCATCATCTTATATACCTCTATCGGGTCACCTCTCACCCTTTGTCGCTCCAAGGAGAAAAGGCCGAGTTCACTCAACCTGTTTTCATAAGGCATGCTCCCCAATCCAGGCAACATCCTTGTAAATCTCCTCTGCACCCTTTCTATGGCTTCCACATCCTTCCTGTAGTGAGGCGACCAGAAGTGAGCACAGTACTCCAAGTGGGGTCTGACCAGGGTCCTATATAGCTGCAACATTACCTCTCAGCTCCTAAATTCAATTCCACGATTGATGAAGGCCAATACACTGTATGCCTTGTTAACCACAGAGTCAACCTGCACAGCTGCTTTGAGCGTCCTATGGACTTGGACCCCAAGATCCTTCTGATCCTATTTCAGCGATTATAATTTCAATGCTGTTCTATAGACAAGAGGTACATATCTAGTTTTCCAAAAAGGGAAGATGTAGAGGGAGTTGATAGTGTTATTCCTATGTCACTCTCTTAGCCACTCTCCCGTGGGAGGAGTTCACATACTGTACAAACAGGGTTGTCAGTAAAGTTCAGTTGAGTATCCTGCATGCTGTTGTCCTGGTGTGCTCTGCACCCTCCCTCAATAACAAACACAACACTCCCCATCTCATTTTTAAAAGCCTCCCACTTGCCAAATGTCCCTTTAGCTGCAAACAGCTTCACTGACTCAACATTTGCAACTTCTTGTCTTCAAAATTTGCCTTGTCCCACTTTAGGAATTAAATTTATGGATTAGTCCTATCTTTCTGTAATTTCATGCTGAGAAATTTAGAAATTTCATACTGATTCCAAGATGAGAAATTGAAAGTTATATTAGACTCCTTCCATTAGTTAATTATGGTAAAGACGTCAAGTGGAGACGTGGGAAAATCTCAGGCCCAGGAATGGAGAATTTACACAAGACCTACAACATAATAGAATTTTGACAACAGAGAGATTCCATTCAGGGAGGCAGGACAGGGTGAAAATGGTATAATGCTGCTTAAATGGGAAAAGCAAGTGTTGGACATTCTTGTAGTTATCATTTTCCTGGTTTTTTCCCCAATGCTGTCTCAGTTGTTAATAGTGAAGGTTTTTAGACTACTGAAGCCCAATAGTATTGTATGAAATTACATTAATCATAGCATAAAACTTCTTTTCATCAACATAGTTTTCCCTGGAGGATTTTGTTTAAGTGGCAGCTCAGAACAAGAATTGCAAGACCACAAAGACATAGGAGCAGAATTATGCCATTTGGCCCATTGAGTTTGCTCCACCTTTCGATCAGGGCTGACTTATTCCCTCTCCACCCCATTCTCCTGCCTTCTCCCCAAACCTTTGATACCCCTACTAATCAAGAATCTAACAACTTTGGCAAGTATTCTGCGCACTGAAGAGTTTGAACTTTACAAGCAAAATCATTTTCTTTTTGCAAAGGAATTTATGGAAAAACTCCAAACGTCAATCACATTATTTTTCAGTTTATTTTCTTTAATATTTATTGTGGCTGTTCTGTTGATGTAGTACCTCATTATATGTTTTTGAAATGTACATTACAACCACTCTTCTACACACTGTAATCTATATATGAAACATATATATACACTGACTATATATATATACACACACTGTAATCTATATATGAAACATATATATACACTGACTATATATATACACACACTGACTATATATATACACACTGTAATCTATATATGTAAAGCATATATAGATTTCAAACTTAATGGATACAGAGCATGGAAGCAGGTCCATCCACCCACTGAGTTTATAACAACCATCAAGCACCAATGACACTAACCACATTCCCATTGACTCTTTACAGATACAACCACCTATCTACACACTGGGGGCAATTTATAATGGCCAGTTAACAGAAAACATGCCAACTTTACACAGGCGGCAGCAGCAGGTCTAAGGATTGACCTATACACTGTCTCTGTGAGGCACCAGCTCCGTCATTTCATGATAATATTAAGTAGATCAATTTTTCTTGACCCTACACTGGTTCAGTGGTATATTTTGTTCTCTTTAATGAAGATATCCTGCCTCTCTTCAGCTGAAAATATTAACATTAGTGTAGCATCTGTGCCCCCAATTTACCCTCGTTCGCCTAAGGTGAACTGCTGTCGCCCCGCCAATAGTGCAATACTTCGGTGTAAATATGGTGTAGTGCCCCCCCAGTACACGCTTGCAACAGAAATACCAGACAATACACCAAAGGTGAGTAAATAATTGCAACTTTATAGTTATTTCTTAGTGATGGGTTAGTAGAAACAGATAGCCTAAAGGCACCAAATCAGTAAGTTTATCAGTCTGTGCACATAATATTTTAATACGTTGGAGGTCATGCCTCCGGTTCCATTCACAATGACCTTCCATGCCTTTGGCCACTGTCTGAACCACCAACGTCCAGTATCAGCCGCCCTGGAATCGCTGTCCACTCCTCACACATCCGTCCTCCTCGCTCGCCTCCCGAAAAAGACCATGAACTCAGCTCACACATACAAGTTAGCATAACAATTCTCCAGTGGTTAGTTCCCCCCTTATCTGCAGTCATAACCCAAACATTCCAGACACAGAAACCCATTACAGCATTAAGTAACATCACAGAGAAGCCATTTCATTATAACAATACAGAGAAGCCGTTTTGCTAGCCTGAACAGTTAACACCACAGTTACTGGTACCGAGAGCCTTACATTAGTAAGATTTGATGCAGTAGGCGCTATTTTGCTTAAAAAACCAATTCAAATGGGTCAATGATGCCTGGCAGTATCACATGATAGAACGTTCTCAGTATGTGATGCCAGATGGTGTGTTAATAAGCATCTCAACCAATACAAGCATCAAAGCCAGAACTAATCCTGTTAGTCATTAAACACATCCTCATGTCCTTTTCAGCATATCATGGACTTGCAAAATGATTGTCCAATTTTCAGCCCACCACAATCCACAACTTAACAATCATGCATGAAAACTATTTAAATAGTGCTCTTTACTCTGCACACTGGGATCGTGGATAAAAGTCTTGCCAATTGACAGAAATGCCCCCCCCCCCCCCTTACGAAGGTAGAGCATTCCCATGAAACCTTTCTTAAGCTGAAATGGCATAAAGCGAAGAACCATTAATTTATATGGGAAAAATTTTCATAAAAGCAAAAATCCTCTTTGTAATGCAAAAGCAGGTTACTAATGTAGGTCTTTTGTAAAAGAATGGCATAAAGCGAACATTCGTAAAGCAGGGGATGCCTGTATTCTGATCTTACTTTAATTTGCTTGCATTTTTTTAAAGCAGCTTTTAAATGTTATTCCTAATTTTACACTAGAGTTCAAAGTATGTATATTTACCATATGGGACTGCATTTTGATTCATTTTCTTGCAGGCATTTACATGCAAAATAAGAAATACAATAGAGATTTATGAAATACATAAACAAAACCTGGCAAACAGCGTGCAAAGGGAGATAGGTTATGCAAATAAGAAGAATAAATAATACTGAAAGTTGAGTTGTAGACTCGTGTTGTGCAGTCATTGAAAGCAAGTCTAGGTTGTGGGACCACTTCAGAGTTGTGGTGTGTGAAGTTATCTACATCAGTTCAGGAGCCCAATTGTTGTAGGGTAACATCTGCTCCTGAATCTGGTGGTTTGGGACCAAAGGCTCCTGTACCTTTTGCCTGATGGTAGTAATAAGAAGAGAGCTAGGGTGTATTCAGTAATTTGTGATATATTCAAAGTTTATTGATGCCTAAGTTGTAATTTTATTTTGAATTGTTAAACTCTGCACAATAGGTTACTGATACAACTGGAAGAAACTGAAAATGCCTTTGACCAGTTTTGGTCCAAACACCATCTCAAGCTTGAACAATGCCTACAGTTACGACATTTTGAACAAGACTTTCGAGAGGTACTTTTCAGCATGTGCATTTATTGTATGGTGATTTATGCAGAGTTCAAACATCAATTTATTTAATTTCAAATGAAGTATCAGGAAAGGACCAGAAGCTTACATCTCAGAAGGTCGACACTTTCAGTTCCAGTGACATGAGCTCATTGGTCTAGATTGGCACTCCAGTCAACCACTGAGGAGGGTGCTGGAACACATGAGAGCCCATAAGAAAATTATTTCTGCTATCTCAGCTAGACACAAAAGATTCCTTAGCTTTATTTGAAACAGGAGTGTCATCTCTCAATTAACATTCAAACATTAACCAAAAACCAGAATTCAGGATGAGAGATGAAAGTGACTTCCCATGGCATCATAGAATCCTGGTCAAAGTTAATGTTAAATCAAGGGAAGGTGTCTCTACTGGCTGCAGCTGTGTGTGACTCAAAAGAAGATGGTTGAAGTTGTTGAAGACCAACCATCTCAATTTCAGGATCTTGCTAGAGAAGATCCTCAGCCCCACTGCTGATGTATCAGTGGGAAAATCAAAGGGAATGTTTGATAGTTTTCAGTGTTCAATTCCATTTTCAACTCATTCAGTAAGTAGTATATACCAACATGCAACAAAAACTTGATGCAGAAATACCAAGCAACGACAATCTTCAAAGCGTACCTAACCATCTCAATGTACAGTGACATCACCACGTGCCCCATTGCCATCCTCCTAGGGTCACCATAAATCAGAAACTTGAATTGATCAGTCACAAATCAATATCGGGCTTCAAAGGTAGTTGGAAGCTAGGTAACCAGTGGCGAGTTTCTTGTTTTCTGATTCCAGAAGCTCTTCACACAAGGTCATTTTGGGAAGTGTTGGATTTCCATCTAGACCTCTGCTTGAAAATTGTATCAGTGTCAAATGCTTATCCAGATCTTTCTTTGCAGACTATCATTTTTCAGTATGTTGAAAGTCTTCAGCCAGAGTGGTCATTGTTGGACTCACAAACCTGTTATCCCACATATTGGTAGTGGTTGCCCATCTATGTTGGATTTATTTTAGAGCAGGTTAAGAGGTCAGCAGAGCATAGTGAGCCTGTACTGCGTTGTAGCATTCTATGTTCCAGTTTCATGATTCTTTTTCACATTCCCTGGAAAATTAGATGTCAATTAAAAAAATGTCATCCAATTGTTAAACCTTTAGAACATTTAATTATTAAGCTATCACATTTCATAGCAAGCTATCACTTTCAGGATAAATATAACAAGTGCTCTTTAAGTTGTTGGATAACACAAGTAGGCAATGTTGCTTAGGCAGTTAAATAGTGCAAATAAAACAGGAACCAACAAATACCTGATTTCAAAGGATTCAGAGGCAGTAACTAGAACTTCACACACCAAAGAGAATAAATATGCCTAGGTCTTTATCAAAGGACATTTAATAAATTGGCTGGATTAGAACTAATTATCTGCATGATTGAGTCAGCAATTACAAGCCGGCACCTGCTTGAAGTCTTTAGACACTGTGCAAAATATAATAAGCTAATACATGCAAATCTCTAAAGGGAGCATCATCCTCATTCTCCACATGAACCTGAAGAGTTCTGACCAATTTTACATTCAATAAATAGGGCTTTTGTGTCCATGTGCTTAATACATTCACAAAGATTCAGTTTTAATATACTACCAAGAACATTCTGCATTTCTAACATGTCTAAATTTTCCCCACCTTTCCTAAAAATATATCAAAAAGTTTTATGAATCAAATAAACTCTAGTAATTTATATTTATTGTTTTTATTACTATTTAAGTCTTTACCCCAGCAAAGAACTTGCAACTCTTCCTCCACACCGTCCAGTATCACTCAATCTATGTTTAATAGTTTAATAAAAGGAGTTTTATGTGATTATGAAATTTATGAAAAGGGATAGATAAGAGAGACAGGAAAGTTGTTTCTACTGGTAGGTGAGACTAGAACTAGGGGACATGGCCTGAACATTAGGAGGAGTAGATTTAGGACAGAGATGAGGAGGAGCTGTTTTTCCCAGAGACTGGTGAATCTGTGGAATTCTCTGCCCAATGAAGCAGTGGAGTCTTCAGTGGAGCTACAGCCAGTAGGGTCCTAAATATATTTAGGACAAGGTTGGATAGATTTTTGCATAGTAGGGGAATTAAAGGTTATGAGGAAAAGGCAGGTAGGTGAAGGTAAGCCTATGGCCAGGTCAGCCATGATCTTATTGAATGGCGGATCAGGCTCAACGGGCCAGATGGCCGACTCCTGCTCTTATTTCTTACATTCTTATACTTCAGTCTGTTAATACAAACTCTTTAACCTCTTGATTCCTGCTGTGAAGCAAAAATGCATATTGGGAAGCTTGCATGACTGCAAAATGCATTGTTATGCTTTTTATAAATTTATTTTGTCTTTATACTTTTAATTACACAAAGTTTTGCACAAAATGCAAGATTACATAAAACACTACAGCACAGTCCAGGCCCTTTGGCCCATGATGCTGTGCTGACCTTTTAACCTACTAAGATCAATCTAATCTTTCCCTCCTACAGTGCTCCATTTTTCTATCATCCATGTGGCTAGGTCTCTTAAATGCAATAAAGTACATACAGTTTCAGAAGGCAAAGATACAAGAGGAAATTTTAACAATAGAAAAAGAAACAAAATGCACATCCATCTACTCAGTTCCTTTGCTTACCTCAGACATTTTTAATACAAATGGAACTTTGCTTTTTTTCCTTTATTTTGAATGACAGTCAAAGCATTACTGCAATTGATGAAAATAAGTTTGCTTTCAAGTGAACACTATACATGAAAATTTAAAGTTCCAGGTGATGATTTTGTTAACATCTGTTAGGCTTTCCAACTAATTCTAACATAATCCATTAGTGCAACAAAGGCAAGGATATAAATAAATTGGATGGAAATGCAGATGGATGGGGAAGTACATTTTCAGGCAACTCAAAGATCAGTAGAGTCGGGGGACAGTGTGCAGGGCTATCAAAAGATGCAGCAAATTGATCATTTTTCAGATATGGATGGTGAAACGGCAGATAGAGTTTAATCTGAGCAAGTGTGCGATGTTGCACTTGGGAGGGTAAGTGTAAGGGGAATGTGTATTGTTGATAGCAGGACACTAAGGAGCATTATGTACAGAGTGCCTATGCATGTAGAGAGGGTTGTAAAAGTGGCACATGGCACGCCTGCCTTCATTTGACAGGACTGAGTGTAAGAGTAAGGAAGTTATGTTGGAACTCTAAAACTTTGGTCAGTTTTGCTCTCGGGGTATTTTACATTTGTGTTTACCCCATTACAAAAAGATGTGACAAGTTTGTTGGAAAGGTTGGAGAGAAGATTTATCAGGATACTGACTGGGTTGGATGGTATGAGCTATAGGGAGAGGCTGTTTTCTGCGAAGTATTGGAGGCTGAGGGGAGACACAAGAGAAGTTTATAAAATTGAGAGCATAGATAGGGTAGAGAGTCAGAAAATTTAATCTCGGGGTAAACATTCGAATTACCAGGAGACATGCACTTAAGAGCACGAAGGCAAGGCAAGTTTTGTCCACATCACTGTTTTTTTTAATATGAACACATGCATGCAGGTACGTGACTTGGAGAGCACTGCCAGGAGTAGAAGTGGAAATTGATATGATAGTGGTTTTTAAAGAGTTGTTAGATACATGAATACACAGAGGGACGAAGGACATGGATCACATACAGGTGATCTGGTTAATTCATTTATATCAACATAATATTCTGCTCAGATATTGTAGGCTAACGGACCCGTTTCTGAGCTTAACTGTTCTATGTTCCCTGTTTTTTGCAAGGGGATTCCAAAAGTAGGGAATACAAGTAGAGTACCAGAAACCTATGTTTAATTAAGTAGCATTGTATTTTATTACAACACAGACTTGTTAAAATTTTACACTTTTATAATGTATTGAACACCAGTTGTCTCTCCTCCCTATTACTATAACTGCAACCTGGGTTTTTACCTTGAAGTTACAGATATTAAAATATGAGATTATTAACCTAGCTAACCATGTAGTATTATTTAAATACTAAACATTTTCTGTGAATACAGAGATTCAATGAGATATCAACTTGGAGATCCCAACTCATCCCGTGGGCCACTGTGAATCAGACAAGCATTTAATATGTTTTCTAATTATTCTTACAAAATTGCAATGAAGAGCAGGAATTTAGATAAAATTGTCATCTTCTCGCAGGTGAAGACCATTCTGGATTGTCTGATGGAAACACAGGCAACATTCACTGATATTGGCGACAGTGTAGCGTGTGTGGAACACCTCCTAAAGGAACTGCAACTTCAGGAGGAGAACGCACAGGTAAATGATACTAAAACACCCTTCAGAATCAAGTGAACTTTCTCTCCGATAATTACTCTTATGAAATCTATAATTCATACACAAATCACATACATTTTTTTGAAAATAAAGATCAGTCTAGTAGCCATTGATCCACTAATTTTGCAGCATTCATGTATTCGCAGGCTGGAAAAATACTTAACGTTCCAATAATTTTCTCTGGCAGCAGTTTAGAATCCCACATTTGTTTCAAGCTTGTTAAATGTTGTCATTATTATAATGATACGTAGAAATGCTACATTAAATCCCACTAATACTATCATAAACGTCTCCTACTTTTCACATTTCTTTTTATATAATGCTTTTAGACTCTTTGCAAATATTGCGTTATAATAAGAGTAAACTCTCAAGGCACGAATCTATCCGTTGCCATTCCTTTCAAAGGTAATTTGTCTCCTTTTAAGAATTGAAGTTGAGGTAGTTAGTTTTCCCCAATTATATGTGTTCAATGGAGAAATCCTATTGAACAATAACCATAGTTCTTTGGAAACCCTTTACAAACTTTCTTCTTTTCAACATAACAAAAATAGATCCCCAGTTTCAGGTTGCAGATAATTCCTTTTAATCAGTCGGTACTAGTCATTTGCAAAACATATTGAATGACTTATCAAATCAAGTATTCAGTGCAATCCTTTGCAATACTCCAGGAAGAAATTTCTATCATAAGCATGTTAGAAATAAATGCCCCATCAATGACAAAATAAAAACTTTAAAGTGAACTTCTTTCATTTCTATGATAAAGTTAGAGCATTATACAAACATATGAATCATTTTTTTATTCCTATCACATGAAATTAAATTGTTTTAATAAATCTGCTTTTAAAATCTCATATGCTGTGACTTGTTATTTTATTTGTTGCTTACCTTTACAGGAATCCTTAAGAAAGGCACAATCTTTAGCTCAGCACGGAGACCAGCTTATCCAAAGCAACCACTATGCCATCGATTCCATCCGACCAAAGTGCAATGAACTTAGACGTATATGTGATGATTTTACCAATGAAATGAAGAAAAAACATGATGTTCTTGGAAAATCACTTGAAGTCCATAGGCAACTGGATAGTGTAATTTTGTTTGTTCCAATGTTCAATAATTAAGCACTTCATTGTTTATTGATATTCCTTCCTCAGTTATGTATACATTTTCTTTTTAAAGGCAAAGGAGTGGTGCGAAACAGGGATCTATCTCCTAGCATCTCAAGCAGTGGATAAATGCCAGTCACAAGAAGGAGCAGAGGCAGCACTCCAGGACATCGAGGGTTTTCTGGAAACTGCTGCACACCACAAACTAACTAACCCCAAGGAGTTGCATAAACAACTTGAACTCTTTCTTACCTCAGAAATTAAGGTAAACGTGAAATGCCATTGATTTGAATAATACAAAACGGGGCATTAAATAGAAGATTCTGGGGAAAATTAAAAGATAAAGACCTATTTTGTCCAAAGAGGGTTTTTTTTTCTTCTGAACATTACCATAAATCAATCTTAGACAACACATTTTAGTTCTGAATATAAAATGTCCAATACAATACAAATCTGTAGGATTTTTGTGTTTGATCAGTGGCCATCGTCATTAGTGTTCACAGGAAATTGAATGCTTGAAAAGAATGAGCACAAAGGCTCAAACATTTGTTTTGAATAATTGCATCTATAAACAGTGTCTGAGAGAAGGGAGTTTGACAGTTGAGGAATTTTCTTCGTATTAGCCTGGATTATTGAAAGGGAAAATAGCGACAATAGATATTGCAAGTTTCTACAAAAATAAGTGATGTTACTGTTCTTGCTTTGGGAGAGAACAGCAGAAAAAATAATGACACACCAGTATAGCAGAAAATATGAAAATCAGTAACTTCAAGACCAAAAAGAACAGGAGCGATTTCTGTGCATTTCATAGGTTATTACAGACATTAAGCCATTAGTTCTTAAATTGCTAAGTAATTAAAACTCTGACAAATATACCCAAGGATTAATGGTAAATTGGTTCATTATTGTCACATGTACCAAAGTACAATGAAAACTCGTATACCATCTATACAGATCAAGTCATTATAAGTGATTATTATGCTTCAATACCTGGTTCCAATGAAACTTTATTTAAAATTTGATTCCTATAATTCCTCACATTTGTAATCCAGTCTCCTTTAACTAGAGGCCAACATTCTACTGGCTTTTTTTTGTACATGAGTATAAGCTATATGTTTCTATAGTGTGGGCACGTGGATAAACGTCATGCCTTTTCTCCAACTACTCTTAAACTCTCATTAGGAAATTATTCCAATGTATTTCTCAGCTACAAGTCACCTTTCTACACAGTGAAGTCCATTTTGTCTGTCTGAGTCTTTGCACATTTTAGTTTGCTTTCTTACAGCAGTTCAAAGTACAAACCCCATTTCCAGAAAAGTTGGGATATTTTCCAAAATGCAATAAAACAAAAATCTGTGATATGTTAATTCACGTGAACCTTTATTTAACTGACAAAAGTACAAAGAAAAGATTTTCAATAGTTTTACTGACCAACTTAATTGTATTTTGTAAATATACACAAATTTAGAATTTGATGGCTGCAACACACTCAACAAAAGTTGGGACAGAGGCTTGTTTACCATTCTGTTACATCACCTTTCCTTTTAATAACACTTTTTAATCGTTTTGGAACTGAGGATACTAATTGTAGTAGATTTGCAATTGGAAATTTTGTCCATTCTTGCTTGATATAAGACTTCAGCTGCTCAACAGTCCGTGGTCTCCGTTGTCTGATTCTCCTTTTCATGATGCGCCATACATTTTCAATAGGAGATAGATCTGGACTGGCAGCAGGCCAGTCCAGTACACGCACTCTGTGTCTACAAAGCCACGCTGTTGTAGCCCGTGCAGAATGTGGTCTGGCATTGTCCTGCTGAAATAAGCATGGACGTCCCGGGAAGAGACGTCGCCTTGATGGCAACATATGTCTCTCTAAAATCCTAATATACGCCTCAGAGTCAATGGTACCTTCACATACATGCAACTCACCCATGCCGTGGGCACTGAAGCACCCCCATGTCATCACAGATGCTGGCTTTTGCACCTTTCGCTGATAACAATCAGGATGGTTGTTTTCATCTTTGGCACGATGAACTCATTGCCCGTTTTTTCCAAAAACTAGCTGAAATGTGGACTCATCTGACCACAGCACATGGTTCCACAGTCTTTCGGTCCATCTGAGATGAGCTCGGGCCCAGAGAACTCGCTGGCGTTTCTGCATAGAGTTGATGTATGGCTTCCTCCTTGCGTAATACAGTTTCAAGTTGCACTTCTGGATGCAGTGACGGACTGTGTTAAGTGACAATGGTTTTCCGAAGTACTCCCGAGCCCAGGTGGCTATAATTGTCACAGTAGCATGACGGTTTCTTAGGCAGTGCCACCTGAGGGCTCGAAGATCACGCGCATTCAACAGTGGTTTCCGACCTTGCCCTTTACGCACTGAGATGTCTCTGAATTCTCTGAATCTTTTCACAATATTATGTACTGTAGATGTTGAAAGACCTAAATTCTCTGCCATGTTGCGTTGGGAAATGTTCCTTTTGAACTGACTAACAATTCTCTCACGAATTTTGGCACAAAGGGGTGAGCCACGACCCATCCTTGCTTGCAAAGGCTGAGCCTTTGATGGACGCTACTTTTATACCCAGTCATGATACCGCACCTGCTACCAATTAGCCTGCTTAATGTGGAGTCTTCCAAACCGGTGTCACTTGAACATTCTGTGCACTTTTCAATCTTATTTTAACTCTGTCCCAACTTTTGTTGAGTGTGTTGCAGCCATCAAATTCTAAATTTGTGTATATTTACAAAATACAATTAAGTTGGTCAGTAAAACTATTGAAAATCTTTTCTTTGTACTTTTGTCAGTTAAATAAAGGTTCACGTGAATTAACATATCACAGATTTTTGTTTTATTGCATTTTGGAAAATATCCCAACTTTTCTGGAAATGGGGTTTGTAAATTTTAATATCAAAGTACATATATATCACCATATACAACCCTGAGGTTTATTTTCCTGCTGGCATACTCAACAAATTTATAGAATAGTAACTATAACAGGATCAATGAAAGATCAACCAGAGTACAGAATACAACAAACTGTACAAATGCAAATACAAATAAATTGCAATAAATAACGATAAAGTGAGATAATGAGATAGAGTCCTTAAAGTGAGAGCATTGGTCGTGGTAACATTTGAATGATGGGATAATTGAGTGCAGTTGTCCTCTTTTATTCAAATATCTAATAACGGTTGCGGGGTAGTAACTGTTCTTCAATTTAACGTCAGAGAAATTAGTGAACCTAGTGGTGAGAGTGTGATCCTAACTGAAGGCACTTCAGATAAAGTTACACCCAATGAACTAATTTACCGTGCAAGTCCATGATGAGGAGGCAGAAAAAAGATAAGCCAGTGTTACTTCGAGTGGATCGTGTGCTGAGTAAGAATGATATCATTACTTCTACGACTCTGAATGTGATTGCCGTCCCTTTAAACAACTCACCTGGTTTATAAACGGGAAAATTACTCACCATGGATTAGAACTGAAAAAGCCTCTTGGATGAGTGGCGAAATGTCTTCTAGACAACAGAGCAAGTCCAGTTGCCTTGATTTACTACTGTTTGATATTAGTTCAACTCTTCTCATTTCTCTGTATCTCTGCATTTTATTTTTTCTTCACGTATACCCATTGATTCTAATTGCTATGCACATGGACCTAGAAACCACTTGCATTATCCTATTTATCTTTGGGATGTGGAGGAATCTCACAAAGTATCATCAGAATGTGCAGTCTCCACGTGGATGAGGTCAGGATTACCATCCTGTCCCTAGTGTTAAGAGGCAGCAGCACTAACTGCAGTGCCGTGTGCCACACTGGAATTGGCCTGCTATTACCAGTCTAGTGCATTATATTGAACTGTGGGTTTGAAGCAACTATGAAGGTTTGCCCAAAAAAAACCTAACAAAATAGGTAGTGGTGATGAAGATGTGAAAGTGACGGCCAACCCTATGGAGCTGTGCCAAAGTAGAGGAATAAAAGTCAGATATAATTTTAGGTAATGAGGAAATGGAAAAGGAAAACAGCAATTAAATGCATGATGTGTTGACAGGATGGTGACGAGAACAAAGAAGTAGGAAGAGATGCCTTTGTTAATTAAGGGATTAAGATTTCAAAGCTCGAAGGAAAAATGCCTGATTGATAAACTGTGGAAAACATTATGGAAATTAGAATTCAGCTTATTGGAGTGGTTTGAGGATGAAAATAGAGTATGGGAAGAAAAGGAGCCAAATGTGAAACAGGCACAAAGTTCCTGATAGAAAGCAATAATCACAACTTTAATATTGTATTTCTGTTCCAGGCTAAAATACAGGCACATCTCAAAAAGCTAGAAAATGTTTATGAAATGTTTGAAAAACGTCAAGCTAGTTTAAAGAAACTAGCAGCGAAACAGACTCGTCCAGTTCAACCTGTTGCCCCACGACCTGAATCATCTCCAAAACGATCCTCACCAAAACCAGTTAAGGCACCTGTACTCAGTAAGTGAGAAACAAGTCCTATGTGTCAAATTTTGCCAATTGACTAATGTACAGTAATTGTGTAGAGTTCAAAAACAATGAACTAAAGGCTTATAAACAGCATGAATTTTGACATTCAATTCCACTATCTGATTAACAAATGAAATTAAGTGAATTAGCTGATTGCTTTCATATCCTATAAGCATAATGTCTGTATTCAGTACAAGGACACTTTCCAGCAAGTTAGCAGTATGATTTTATTTAAAGCTACAGGGTCAGGACACGCACAAGGGTGGTAGGTACAGGCTACAACCTCTCTGAGTGCAAAATCACTGAAGGGTGAGTGCATTTGTGTGTAATGCCCTCTAAGTGCCCCTCCAAAAACAGTGGTTAATTTAAATTCCTGCATACCCACTTGCACATGGTCTTTTACCCCTCTAATGAGCAGAAAATGAATGTTAATGAATAGCTAGTTATTTTACTCAGTGAACTTATTTAAAGAATATTTTAGATTACCTGCAACATACAAGAATTATTTAACTTTATCTGGAATACAGTCTTCAACTTTAGCTTTGCAACGTTGTGCTGTGACAATGTTATCTCTGTTACACGCAAAAAAACCAGATGAGTTCAGATGCTGAAAATCAGATAAGAAAAGAAAACCCTGAAAATGCTCAGCATGTTCAGCAGCATCTGTGGAGAGTTATTGCGTCAGATTGATGATCTTCAAGTTGCACTAGAGTGACTGAAGGGAATACCCATTTGGATGTGACCTCATGTCTGTATCCAATCACAGACACTCCCTTTGTTCTTCTTGTTTCTTCCCATCTTTCTTTTTTAAAAAGCCTGAAACATCTTTGATTAAAATTAAAATCAAAGTGAATCTGCAGGTACTAGAATTTAGAAAACATAAAACACAAAACACTGTACACTCTCGGCAGATCAGACAGCATCTGTGCTAATGGAATAGGGTTAATTAACATTTCAGATTAAAAACCCTTCAGGACTGGGAAGGAGGGAGGAGCAAGTTCATGTCAAGGGAGGGAGGGATGCATAGGACAAAGATTTCTTCCATGTTGCAAGATTAGTGCTACCCTGGGCAAACGCTGTCAGCAGGGTGTTCTCTTTAGTAATTAAACAGGGAGTAAAGAGGGAATGTGGTCATGTGTTCATAAAAGTGATGAAATGAGGACAATTAGAAAGTGAAAATATGAACAAAGGAATAGCAGAGTTGCAAACTACAGACATATTCAGCATGTCAGTTAGTACTAATAGGGAGAAAAAAAATTCCAGGCCTACATCACAAATGGATTGTCTTGGATGCTCTGATACACACAGGGAAGAGTTACCTCAAGTTGGACAATTCAACAGCAATTGACTTGCATTTCTTCCAATATAGTGTAACACTTCTAACAATACTGTAATCAAATGCATATTGAATGATCACTTTGTGATGTTTCTGATCATCACAGTATTGATTGATGATGAATCCAAAGAAACAGCAGAGACCGATACAGTTTGGCACCAGAGGCATCACAGTAGCCACCAGTCGGTGTTGAACTCAACATATAACTGCGTTAGCGACTCTGGCTCCAGATGTTTTGCTCAGTGTTTACTCTCAAAACCTTCCCTATCAGTGGGTATCACTGTAAGGCGGTGGAATTTGAGATCCAAGTTTTCCTTCTTCTCGATGAGCTGCCAAACACAGCTGACAAGAGCTGTCCACATAAAGTCCTTTATTTACACCTGTCATATAACTATATATCAGATGAAGGCCACTTTGCATGCTATTTTTTTTTTAAAGACAAGGGCACTGTTATATCTATGTAAAGAACAAATTATCTCCATCTTGCATTTGCCAATATGACAGGAACACCATTCTCACTGCCACTCAATTTTTCCACAGCTCCCAGTAGAAGGAGTTTAGATAACATTAGCAACACAAAGCTGCCAATTGACACAGAATTAGCGAAGAAACGAAACATAAAGAAACCAAAAGGAAACTTAAAGGTAAGCAAATACAAGTTTGCCTTTACATGAGTTATAGTCATAATCACATGCACCTAACGGACGTATATTTAAACATGCATGAAAGAATGTGATAAAGTTGTTTAAATGTTATCTTCTGCTTAAACTCAAAATATTTTGAATTTTATTTTGAGCAAGGTGCTGTGAAGAGGAATTTTTGATGCAGTACTAATTATTGCTACTATAGGCTAAGTAGATCAGAGCAATAGCTCTTATTATTCACAACTCCCTTTGATTTATCAAACTCCCGGTTGTTGATTTGGTTCCTTTAGCTGGGCATTTAGTTTCCAGTTGCAGAAAAATATAAACATACTTCTCGACAAGCCTGTATCAGATAGGCAAATATATTATCTAGAGACTGACTATTTCAATGCAGACTGTAGCTAAATCTTTTTTTAAAAGAGAATTTTCATTTGCCTTGGTGGTAAGGTCATTCTAGGATTTAGGGGGAGGGATGGGGAAGGTTAGATAATAACAGTAACCTTCAGCATTTCATTTCAAGTCAATTGTTCAATTGTCATTCAACCAAACACATATATAGCTAAATGAAATGTCATTCCCCTGCAGCCAAAAGTGCAAAACATAGTGCATGCGGTTACACCCAGCAAATATAGTTACAATAGCACATCTAGTCACAAAATAATATTAGCACAAGTCCCTGAGTGGCTCATTCCACACTCACAGCCCTCTTGAGTGAAATAGTTTTCCCCTCATGTTCCCCTTAAACTTTTCACCTTTCACCCTTAACCCATGACCTCTAGTTACAGTCCCACCCAACCTCAGTAGAAAAAAGCCTGCTTGCATTTACCCTATCTATACCCTTCGTAATTTTGTATATCTCTATCAAATCTCCTCTCAAGCTTCTATGTCCCAAACTATACAATCTTTCCTTATAACTCAGGCCCTCCAGACCCAGCAAAATCCTTGTAAGTTTTCTGTGTACTCTTTCAGCCTTTCCTGTAGAGTGTGAACAAAACTGCACACTACTCAAAATATGGCTTCACCAATGTCTTATATAACTTCAACATAACATCTCAACTTCTGTACTCAAACACTTTGATTTTTGAAGGCCAATGTGCTTAAAGCTTTCTTTACAACCTTCTCCACCTGTGACACCATTTTCAATGAATGGCAGATCTGTATTCCCATATTCCACTGCACTCCTCAATGCCCTATTGTTCACAGTTTAAGACCTACTGAGGTTGGTCCTACCAAAGTGCAACACCTTGCATTTGTCTACATTAAATTCCATCTGCGAGTTTTTCAGTCTATATTTTTCCAGCTGGTCCAGATCCCTTTGCAAGCTTCGATAACCTTCCTTGCTGTCCACTACACCCCCAATCTTGGTGTCATCTGCTGATCCAATTAACATGTTATTATCCAGATCGTAGACATGGATGACAAACAACATTGGACCCAGCATAGATTCCTGCAGCACTCCTCTAGTCACAGACAGACCTCCATTCAGAGAGGTAACCCTCTACTCACACTCTCTGGCTTTTCCCACAAAGCAAATGTCTAACCTAATTTACTACCTCATCCTGAATGCCAAGCAACTGAGCCTTCTTGACCAATTTCCTATGTGGGACCTGGACGACATCTACTGCCTTGCCTACATCCACTTTCCTGGTATCTTACTTGAAAAACTTTAAGATTGATTAGACATGACCTACCACACACAAGCTATGCTGACTGTACTTAATCAGTCCATGTCTATCCAAATACTCATTTATTTTCTAAATTATTTCATACACTCATGCCTTATGTTGTTGAAAATAATTTAGAAATTTTCTAAATTAATTTCAACAGCATAAGGCATTAATTGAAGTTCACTGCTCATTGAATGCAGTGATATTAGATGAATGGCTTGCAAAGATTTCACTGCATTTTTGTGCAGTCACATATTTTGCTTTTCCCACTCCTTTCATTTTAGATTGAGGTGATGCTTGAAGCCAGTCAGGGGGGATCCAGTCCCATCCAAGTGACAACTGAAAGTGAAGAGAACCTGTCTACAAGGAGGAGGTAAGATGCCTGCTCACAGTTCTTTATGTCTGCAGACGAATTACCAACACCCTTGCCTAACAATGTACATACTTGCCCTAGAATCATGTCCTACAAATAAAGATGGAAAATGGAAAGTTGAGCATGATGGAGTAATGTTCTGAACTGTGTATTTCAGGGCAAGAAGTACTGTAGGTAAGGCAAGCAAACTTGATTCAATGTGCTGGCGATCCATGCTATACGTTATTGTAGCCATTACTGAGACTTGGTTGCAGGAGGGTCAGCTCAATGTTCTGGGTTACATTGTTTTAGACAGGATAGAGCAGGAGGGATTAAAGAGAGTGGGGTGGCATTACTAGGCAGGGAAAATGTCAGAGTGGACATACTTGAGGGCTTATCTACTGAGGCAATTTGGGTGGAACACAGGAATAATAAAAGGATGACCATATTGATGGGACTAATGGGACAAGAGACAGTGGGTTTGTAGGGAGATTGCAGACAATTGCAGGAAATATGTATAATGTTGCAATATTTGGTGATTATAACTTTCCACATATTGACTGGGACTTACCATACTGGAAGAGGACTTGATGGGGTAGGGTTTGTAAAATGTGTTCAGTATAATCAACATCTAGAGGTCCCAACTAGAGGGAGAATAATACTAGACCTCCTCTTAGGGGATGAGACAGGGCAGGTAACAAGTGTAGGGGAGCATTTAGGATCTAGTGATTGTAATTCCATTAATTTAATGGTAATTATGGGGAAGAATAGGATAAGAAAGATAGACTAGGTCCTAGGATTAAGATTATATTTGGAGAAAGGCCCATTCTGATGGCACCAGAAAGGATCTGGAGGGTGTGGATTGGGATAGGTTGTTTTCCAGCAAAGGAATGCTTGGTAAGAGCCAGGCCTTCAAAAGTGGAATATTGAAAGCACAGAGTTTGTTAAAATAAAAGGCAAACCTCATGGGTTTAGGGACCTTGGTTTTTGAGGGATACTGAGACCCTGATTAAGAATGAGGTACATAACAGGTACAGGCAGCAACGAACAAATGTGGTACTTGTAGAGTATTTTAAAAATGCAAGAGAACACCTAAGAGGGAAATCAGGAGGGCGAAAAGAAAGTGTGAAGTTGCTCTGACAGATATGCTGCAGAAGAATCCCAAGGACTTCTTATAGATATATTAAGAGCAAAAGGATAGTAAAGGACAACATTGGTCTACTTGAAAATCAGTGTGATCATCTATGCATGGAGCCAGAAGCAATGCAGAAGATCTTAAGTGAATTTTTTGCTTCTGTATTTAGTTGGGAGACAGACACAGGGACTATGAAACTGATGCAAAAGACTGAAGTAGTCATGGATTGTGTCTGGATTACAGAAGAGGAGGTGCATGTTGTCATGAGGTGAATTAGGGTGGAATAAATCCCAAGCTCTGACGAGATGTTACCTCAGACCTTATGTGAGGCTAGTGCAGAGAAAGCAAGGGGCCATGGCAAAGATATTTAAAATGTCCATAGTCACAGGTGAGGTACCGGAGGACTGGATGGTAATTCATGTTGTTCTGCTATTCAAGAAAGTCTGTAAGAATAAGCCAGGAAATTATAGGCTTGTGAGCCTGATGTCAATCATGGGTCAATTATTCAATGCCATTCCAAAGGACAGAATATACACGTATTTGTATAGACAGGTCCAGATTAGAGACAGTCAACATGGCTTTGTGCATGGCAGGTCACGTCTAACCAATCTCAAAGTTTTGCAAGGTTACCAAGAATGTTGATGAAAGAAAGGCAGCGGAGGTTGTTATATGGATTTTAGCAAGGCCTTTGTCAAAATCCCGCATGAGAGGGTAGTTCATAAGGTTAAGTTGCTTGTAATTCAGAGTGGAGTAGTCAATTGGATTCAACATTGGCTTAGAGAAGGGGTTCCCTACCTTTTTTTTTAGTGCCATGGACCCCTACCATTACCAGAGGGGTCTATGGACCCCAGGTTGGGAACTCCTGGCTTAGATGAACACAAAATAGTGTATAATGGTTGTCCGTCTGACAAAGTCTATGGTTTATGGTATAGCGCAAGGGTCAGTGCTGGGTCCATTGCTGTGTATCAGCTACTGTATATTAATGATTTAGATGATAATGTGGTAAACTGAATCAGCAAATTTACGGATGTCAGGATTGGGGACATGGTGGACCGCGAGGAAGGCTATCATGGGAAAATGGGCTGAAAAATGGTGGATAGATTTAAATCAGACGTGTGAGGTGTTGCATTTTGGGAGGACAACCACTAATACCTAGTGAATGGTAGGGCAAAGAGGTGTGTGGCAGGGGTCTGGAAATATAGTTCCATAATTCCTTCAAAGTGGCATCACTGGCAGCTAGGTTTGTAAAGAGAGCTTTTGGCACATTCATAAATCAGGACACTGAGTACAGGAGTTAGGACATTATGTTCAAATTATGTAAGATGTTGGTGAGGTCAAATTTGGAGCATTAGAACATAGAAAGCCTACAGCACAATACAGGCCCTTCGGCCCACAAACCTGTGCCGAACATATCCTTACTTCAGAAATTATCTAGGGTTACACATAGCCCTCTATTTTTCTAAGCTCCGTGTACCTATCCAGGAGTCTCTTAAAAGACCTTATCGTATCCACCTCCACCGCTGTCAGCCCGTTCCACGCACTCACCACTCTATGCATAAAAAAAACACTTAACTCAACATCTCCTCTGTATCTACTTCCAAGCACCTTAAAACTGTGCCCCCTCATGCTAGCCATTTCAGCCCTGGGGGAAAGCCTCTGGCTATCCACACGGTCAATTCCTCTCATTATCTTACACACCTCTATCAGGTCACCTCTCATCCTCTGTTGCTCAAAGGAGAAAGGGCCGAGTTCACTTAACCTATTCTCATAAGGGATGCAACATCCTTGTAAATCTCCTCTGCACCCTTTCTAGTTTCCACATCCTTCCTGCAGTGATGTGACCAGAACTGAGCACGGTACTCCAAGTGGGGTCTGACCAGGGTCCTTTATAGCTGCAACATTACCTCTTGGCTCCTAAACTCAATCCTTCTGAATCCATATGCCTTCTTAACCACAGAGTCAACCTGCACAGCAGCTTTGAGTGTCCTATGGACTCGGACCCCAAGATCCCTCTGATCCTCCACACTACCAAGAGTTTTACCATTAATACGATATTCTGCCATCATATTTGACCTACCAAAATTATCCACCTCACACTTATCTGGGTTGAACTCTATTTGCCACTTCTCAGCCCAGTTTTGCATCCTATCAATGTTCCACTGTAATCTCTGACAGCCCTCCACACTATCCACAATACCCCCAACTTTTGTGTCATCAGATTTACTAACTCATCCCTCCACTTCCTCATCCAGGTCATTTATAAAAATCACAGAGTAAGGGCCCCAGAATAGATCCCTGAGGCACATCACTGGTCACCGACTTCCATGCAAAATATGACCCGTCTACAACCACTTTTTGCCTTCTGTGGGCAAGCCAGTTCTGGATCCACAAAGCAATGTCCCCTTGGATCCCATGCCCCCTTACTTTCTCAATAAGCCTTACATGGGTACCTTATCCAATACCTTGCTGAAATCCATATACACCTACTGCTTTACCTTCAATGTGTTTAGTAACATCCTCAAAAAATTCCATCAGGCTCGTTAGGCACAACCTGCCTTTGACAAAGCCGTGCTGATTATTCCAAATCATATTATGTCTCTCCAAATGTTTATAAATCTTGCTTCTCAGGATCTTTTCCATCAACTTACCAACCACAGAAGTAACACTCACTTGTCTATAATTTCCTGGGCTATCTCGACTCCCTTTCTTGAATAAAGGAACAACATCTGCAACCCTCCAATCCTCTGGAACCTCTTCTGTCCCCATTGATGTACAGTTCTGGTCACCTACCTACAAGATATTACTAAGATTGAAAAAGTGCAGAGAAAGATTACAAGGATTTTGCTGGGACTTGAGGACCAGGGGCATAGGGAAAGTTTGAATAGGTTAGGACTTTATTCCCTGGAGCACAGGAGAATGATAGAATACCTTAGAGGTATACAAAATTATAAACTGGTATAGATAGGTGAATGCTTGCAGTTATTTTCCCCTTATGTTGGGTGAGACTAGAACTAGAGGTCATAGGTTTAGGGTGAAAGATTTAAGGGGAATCCAAGGAGGAACTTCTTCACTCAAAGACAGCGCAAGTGAACTGCTAGCGGGAGGGGTAGAAATGAGTTCAATCATAGCACTCGAGAGAAGTTTGGATAGGTACATGGATGAGAGATGTATGGAGGGCTATGGCCTGGGTGTAGGTAGGTGGGTTGAGCCAGAAGTCCAGGTTGGCATGGACTACATGGGATTAAGGGTCTGTTTCTGTGCTATAGTGCTCTATGACTATGAATTTAGCCTTTGATCAATTCCAGTATACCAAGATTGTTATACAAGGAGTCAAGGTCTACACAGATGAATCACAGCTGATCTCATTGAAAGGTACAGATTTCTGATAAACTGGATGTAGAAAGAGAGCTTTTCTTGACTAGATTGTCTAGAATCTTCGATGGGTTGAGGGGTAAAACATTTAAAACCGAGAAGGCAATGCTTCTGAGGACTGGTATCCTTTACTTCATAAGGCTGTGAAGGCCAAGTATTTCAATATATTTGAGGAGATGGATAGATTCCTGGACAGTAAACATAAGGAGAGAGCAGGAATATTGTATTGAATAATAGTATGTTGGTATTGAAATTGAAGGACAAGTTGGAAAAGGTGCAAGGTCTATTTGTGCTTTTTGCTGTTTCTATATTCATGTGCGTTGCAAAATAAAAGAGGCTTTTGCAAATATTTTGTGCAACAATACACAAAAGGCAGATGAGAAAATATTTAGGAGAAAGATCCCCTTTACAAACAAAACATGCAAAGAACTATTTCTTATCTTTTCAAATGTTAGACTTGATTTCTTTCAGTTCTTAATCCAAATAAGATGATTCCAATTTCAACTTCTGCTCCAGTTTCCCGACAAGAATCTGGGCTAATGTACCAGTGTTTAAATGACTACGTGATAAGATTGCCACATTTTAGATGAGACGTTAAATTTAGGCCAAACATGTAGTCTGAAAACACAATTTCACATTAAAGCAACAGAATTTTGACCACGACCATATTGCTGTTTCTGCAACATGTCTCAGATCCTGAAACTTTGTTTGAGCAATCAGGCTTATCATCACTGGCATATGTTGTGATTTTTTTTGTTTTGTTTTGTGCAAGACACATAACCTAGGTTACAACAAAACTGTGCAAAAGAGTAGTGCTTGTGGTTTCATGGGCCATTCAGATATCTGATGGCAGAGAGGAGAAAG
Organism: Hemitrygon akajei; assembly: GCF_048418815.1. Taxonomy (NCBI): domain Eukaryota; kingdom Metazoa; phylum Chordata; class Chondrichthyes; order Myliobatiformes; family Dasyatidae; genus Hemitrygon; species Hemitrygon akajei. Next base: position 164,650,489 of record NC_133126.1, read on the forward strand.
CACTTCATGGACTGAAGTCATGTGATAGAAATATAAGTCTTTTTAATTAGCTTTGTTAATAAAGAATGATTGTCAAAAATTTTTAATTTAAACACCACAGTAATCATAAGGATGCTTAGAACACATCACCTCATACTTTAAAAAGGGCTCATAAGCATATCAATATGTAGCAACAATGTTGTGATGACAAACCTGCAGCCACAATTACAAAGCTAAATCTTAAAACCAGACACTTCAAATTATTTATTGTAAACTCTTAACTGCCCAGCATTTGCAGCATGAGGGTCATGTAACAGAGCAAAAACAATGAAGATATTAATTGGTCAGATACTACTCTTTAGAATTTGACATTTTGCATAGACTTATTCAGCTTTAGTTTTTTTCCCCCCTGGTGTGCTGGATAGTGGGGTGAGAAGAGGAAGTTGCTGGAGGGAACTTGGCTACAATCATCTATCCCCATTTACTAAGCAGTTTATGTATATTAATGCATTGTTTCTCTGGAACCAAATTTTAAAATTTGCTTCCTCATTACACTAAGTACCTGCACGACTCTTGCCTTCCAATTCCTAGAAATCATTCTAACCATCCAATTATCTTTACCAATTTCAGATGCATGGCAATTCCCAATTTTAAAAATGGCTATTGACAGTCCCCACTCCACTGGCCTGGGCTCCTGGCTTAAACTCCTTCGCCCCTCAACATCTCTCAGCCTCAGACGAAACATTCACTCCCCAGCTCATAGTAATGCTGTGCTTGGTATTAAACTTTATTTGGTAGCATATCTAGGCATGGTGCTCTACTTTAAAGGCACTGTGATTAAGGTAAAACAAAGCTAATCTGTTCTCAAAAGATTTATTTATGGCACTTAAATTGACTATTGTCTACCCTTGCAATAATTGTACCTCAAAATAGAATCTCCCTTTCATTTACATTACTCTTTCTAAAATCCAACAGTACCTGATCAGTTTCTCCATTAAATTGACCACAACATCCAGATCTCAATTCTGCTACCACTGGTTCCTTTGTTATAGTGTAGTTGTTTCCCCAAATGTTGTTCCCTCCCATTTACCCATCTTCAAAAGTTGGAGCATTTGTCAGCATTCCCATTCCTGTTAGACAACATGTTTTCCTTCCCTAAAACTCACTTTAAAGTAATAAAATATTTGATGTCCACTTAACTGGAGAGAAAACATGCATTATTATTTGTTCAGCATTAACTATTTATGCAGAACTCTGAATTATTAATTAAAACAAAATTTGATATTTTATACAACTTTTATTTTATGTCCAGTTATTCATAACATTTGAAACATGTCAAAATACAAAAATATATTTTCTAGCTGAGCTAGAAAATTTAAACAGGTGCAAAACTAGCATGAGGATTCCAAAAAGGGCTTAACATCAAACCCTTTCATAAATACAAGGCTTATAATTGAGTAAAAATTCTGTGAGGTAAAGTACACATTTCCAAACATAGCTATACAAACCTTTAAATATGCGCACTGCATTTCAGATAATTTAAGTGACTACAAAAACTGCTTTGGCTTAATAACTCAAAATTTGCTATTTTAACCTGAATGCTGTAATAGTTTGTGCAAGATAGGTTGTAACTACAAAATTAAGAGGTGTAACCAATTTCATTAATAGTGCAACCTCTAGCCCTTTCTAGCTATAGTTTAAGGTACAGAAAACCCTATTCCTTTAACAGCAAGATATATTAAGAATGTACACTGCAAAGTATGATATTCAAGTCTTGTAGGACAAAGTTTTCAATAGTTTAATTTAAAAAAACATTTATGGTGATATTTTAGAAAATAGTAAAACTGTTACTTTAATGGCACCTCAAATGTATTCATATTAAAAATTCAGAATAAATCCTATTAATGTATGGGGTGGGGGGGGGGGGGACACGAAGAAACAGGATACCATCCTAACAGAACTTGTGATTTTTCTTTTGTGTTGTATTTATGATCTATTCAAAGTGTTATGCTGAGCATGTGTAAATGATTGTGACATATGGCAATTCAGAGCTAGAAAATGATAATCTGGGAAAACAATGTAAACTTACATAATGTATCATCCACTAGATGAATATATGAGCAATTCTGAAGAACAAAATTGTTCTGGCAACCTTTGGTATTTGAAAAGACATGAAACAACACTGCAGCATTTCCTCAAAACTGCCCAACTCAAAGTTCATCCATTATAGACAAATGTGTTTTCCTATATCCTACCTTAACTTCATGTCCCAAGTGAAAATGCCAATTCATATGCAATTAATGACAAGTTTGAAAGATTGAATTACTGTACAATGAGTGGGTGAAGTCTGTCCACATTCATTTAAACAAGCATTCTTACTCAATTTCCTAAAAAAAAATCAATTGTAGTTGGTCAAGTGAGTTTTAGTTTTTAAAAATCAAGAAAATTAATGATTATTTTCTTTAGTAAATACAGGTGTTTATTTTTGAATCATTTCTAGACAAAGATGAAATTTCTCCTCTACACTCCCATTCAAGCTTTGAGAAACTACATCCAAATAATTTTAAATAAACTTTTTATGCAGGTACAAAGCACAAATTCTTAAATCAACTACTACTAGCTTTAAAACTAATCTACAGTACTTTTAATTATACAAAATATGAATGTTGGATATTTGAGTGGGTGGTGGTGGGGGGAATCCCTTAGTACACCGTCTCTTCACCAGATTTTCTCATTGCAGTTCATGGAATCATAATTCTCAATTGCTCAGAATCCCAATGCCAATGGGTAGCATGTCCTAATTAAGATTTTATTGTATAAATAATCTGCAAATAATATATAGGGATTGTTTAAAGCTCACATGCCTTAAGCTACAGTTCTCTTTTGATTCAAGAGGATCAACTCTAAGCATTTAATCTGCTAACTTTTTTTCCCTTAAAGATTACATTTGCAAACCATTTAATATTTGGGGTATAAAGCTGATGCTGTGATAAAAAGCCAAGCCCAGTAGCACAAATGCAAGGTACTGGTCTCCTGGAGCTAAAATAAATGTTCTAATGAAGCAAACTTTGTCAAGCTAGCAAATTGCACATTAGTCCTCCAGGTTTATAAATGTGGCAATCAGTCCAGTTAACTGACTCATTGGTGTGTCAGGTTGAATAATGCCACCCAACTTCACTTGACCAAATGCAAAACCCAGCATTGGGACAAACCAGTATTTAAGGTTTATAAAAGGAACTTTTAACATTCTTTTAAGTGTTAAGTTGGCTTATTAAATACAGTATTTATCAATATTCTATAAAATCTACAGCTGCAGCAAAGCAGAATCCAAAAAAGTATGATTTAGTTTAAATTTCTGAAGACTTGTGCAAAGCTACTAAAAGGAACAGAGACATGCTAATTTATACCTTAGAAGGTGTTGAATGCTTGCAAATGAATTGTGCTTTTGGAAAAGCAGGGATTCATCATTTCATGCTTTAAAGTGCAGAAAATCATTAGACTAATTTATATTGTTTATGCACGGAGCCAAGCTGACATTTTACTGAACTCTATTTCATCACACTGAAAATGGAAGACAAAAATTACAGTAACAGGATGGAGGATAAAGGGTGTATATGAGAGGAAGGGTGTATATTTATCAGAACTAGATACAGATTCTGTTAATTGGAGCTACAGAAATCAAATTTTGATCTGGAAGGAGCTTGGTGCTAGTGTAGGGTTGAGATAATTAATGGGTATTAGTTCATATCTAATGTATAATATATTAAGAATTGTACATAAAATCGAAACATAGGGCTTTTAATCAGCATAGTTACTTGTGTAATCACATTATGTTTGAACTTCAAAAGAGATCGGATTTTAAATTAGTTTGATGTAGAACATGCAATCTTATTGTATACACACAAAATCAAAGCAAAAATTGTGGCAAAATTTTAAAAAACAAGCTAAGATATGCAAAACAAGCAATACAATAAACTAGACAATGTGGCTGTTTAACAATTTCCACACTTTTTCCAAAAATTTAGTAGTTCACATTCCTGGGATGTGCATTACTTGGAATACACATACACTTGGCTGTATAGACTAAAACCAGCTCAATTCAAACCACAGCTCTTCTGCCATTATCAACTGCACAGGATTGATGGCATTTGAGATGAAGTGAATGATTTATTTTCTCATCACTGAGGATGGATCAGTGATATAATAGAAGTGATATATGGAAGAAAACTAGCAGAATTACTGAATACTCATTTTCTTAAAAAGTAATTCCTTTTAGTTGAGACAAAAGTTAAATTTCATTTTCACATGTAAAACACTGGCTCAAATTTGCAAACAAAAGATTCAGAGACTTATCAGAAATATTTAGCTATCATTTTACTGCATTTGAGCAACAGCAACAAGAGCAGCAGAATATTTAGAAATTTTAGAATTGTTTTTTTGCTATGTCTTAAAAGCCCTGATTTGTAAAAGCCATGCAATTCATTTGAATACTAGTTTGGATTGCATTTCTTTTCCAAGATATATTTGATGGATGTTGATATACCTGAAAGATTAAATGAATTTTACTTTAATAAAAATTATAGTATTTGATTCTCAAGGTACCAAAATGGTTGAAAAACATTGTGGAAGGGGAGAAGGTTTGATTTCGTGTAAAATTGTCTCAACAGTAAACTTCCATTTAAAAATAAAACAAGTGAAAATAGATATTTATTTCATACCAATCTCCAAGAGTATTTCCTGCTTAGGAAATTGCTATGAGGTGCAAAATGTAGTAACAGCCAAATATTATATTTTACCTTTCATATCATTAAACAATATTAAATTCTAATTAAACATGTTAAAACTGTGAACATGTATTTAAGAATTTGTGAACTAGTTGGCAAAATGCTTCATGGCAGAGTAATCAAAGCTGGCTAGATGCTATATTTGTCTGCATTTGATCACTGCTCACCATTTTCCCCAACTGGATCTCTGTATACATGCTTCTGGAGAATTGCACCAGCAGATATTGGTAAAAGTCTCCATTTACTTCATGTATCTTTTTGATTTCTTATTTTGTAAACTGATTATGGTAACTTACACATACTGAAAATCTAAATGAACAGTCATAAAATGTTCCTAGTTATAAGTCAATTTGTTCTCAATTAAACTCTTCTATTTGATGTTTTCAATTTCTTTACTCTTACCCTATCCCATTCAACCATAACAAATTCAGTGCTATTTTTACTTAATGTAAATAACTGCATCAGGAAAATGCAGCAATACAAGGATATGTGTCTACATAGTAAGGTTTGCAGAGAAGGAACACTTTGATCAGTCGACAGTAAAGTTGTCCCCAGAATCCAGAGGTGAGAGAAGTCACTTTTGCATGTGTGGCCTCCCTCCACAAATGGTGGATATCTTCTACATGCCCATGGGAGGTCATCATTTGGTTATAAATACATGGATGATATGGGGTCTTCCCTTCACCAGCAAAATATACATGATGTTGTGGTGATATTCCCATCTTTTTGGCACAAATCCCCATAAAAACATCATCAATATAAAGGCTGGTGTTTAGAGTCATTAAGGCCTCATAGACTTTGGCTGCAACATCCTGGGACACAACATAGGCAGCACCTGCTGTATAATCTGGATATGAAGGCCACTGATACATTTCATATGGAACATAGTATTTACTTCCTTTGTTTCTGACAGGGGGTGCACCCCTGTGTACTCGACCTATCCAGAAATTACTTGTTTCTTTATCCAGCTGTTGTAGGTAGTTTGCGAGATTCGGAGTGTGTACAAAAACATCATCATCGCAGGACATGACAAATTTAGCATTTTGGCAGAAAGTATTTGCCCACTTGAACTGGAATATTAATTTCAATGTAAGGTTATGAAAATCATCAACAAAGTCCTGTTGGATAAGGTCAGAATACTGCTGATCTTCTATCAATAACTTATGTTGCACAGTCTCTCTTTGGGAGAGATCTTTATGTACTCCCAAAACAAAAATGACTTTAATGGTGACCTTCAGCTCTGAATTTATATATTGTTCATTGCCCCATGTCTGACGAATAGCATCCCGCCGAGGACGATTTTCAGGAGAGCTTTTCACAAACAAAAGGAGTAAAACATCCTGATCTTTGCATTTGTTTTCATGGGTGATCAAGTACTGGTACTTATGAAGATTAGCTGCTGCCTTCTTGTTTAGAGTCAAGCTGTCATTCAAAAAATTGTATCTATTGATGAGATATCTGTAAGAATAAGACCTCAAATGACTAATAATATTTGCATCTAGCTGCTCCCAATATAGTAGAACAAAGCAGCAGGAGAAACAAGTGACAACTAACTGAACAAACTGGCGTTTTCTTCTTCTGTACACTGTAGTCATCTTGAAAATTTTATTTGATAGTCAAGCAGAATTCAAGACTTGTGCTCTTTGTTTCTTAAGCTTTTGATGCCGTCTTGGATAGCCGATATAACTAAACAGATCTACTGTGAGAATGTTACCCAATACACAAAATTAGATGTTTGACTTGTAAAAATCAATGAGGCAACTTTCTATTATAGCAGATTTCAAATTCCAGTGCTTCTCCCAGGCAGTAATGTGGCTATGTGTTAGAATGTGGGAGGAAATCAAAGATCATCCAAATCCATAATCTTCATCTTTGGTTGTGATTTTAATGACTGTATATTATTCTTCTTGCTTATTCCAACACATCATTGAACCTGTCAAGTAAAGATCAACACAAATTCATTTGATTAAAGAACTTGGTTCCATTGGAAGAATTTATAATTTATTATTACAATGGGATAAGTGTCCTTTAAGATTAAACAAGATTGGGAAAAGGAACTTAATTTGACTTTTATGACAGAGGACTGGACGCAGATTCTGCACTTGGTTAACTTTTCTTCGATCTGTGCTAGTCATTCACTGATTCAATTTAAAATTGTACATTGTTACTATTTGACGAAGGAGAGATTGTCTAAAATCTTTTCTAATGTTGATAGTTATTGTGATAGATGTACAACTGAGACAGCTACACTGACACACATGTTTTGGTCTTGTTCTATACTGGAACAGCTTTGGAAGGCAGTTTTTTCTACAATTTCTAAAGCACTTAAAATTAATTTACAACCTAACAAATTAACTGTGCTGTTTGGAATAATTCCTCAAAATATCTGCAGTATTTCTTTGTCTGACCAACATGTTATTGCATTTGTTACATTGAGAGCTAGGAGGGCCATTCTGTTGAAGTGGAAGGATACGTCAGCTCCCACTCTGTCACAATGGTTCTCTCAAGTGATGTCATGTCTTAGTTTGGAGAAAATTACAAGTCGAAGTTTCGAACCTATGTTTGATATTGAGAAAAGATGGGGTTCATTTGCTCGTTAGTACCATTTGAGTTAATTGATAGATTTCCTCCACGATCTAATTGTAAATTTTGTTTTTTTTGCTGGCGGTTTGATGTTTATCTTTAGAAGCTTTTCGTATGACGCATGGCTCCAGGGTTAAAACTAATGTGTTCTTTTCTTTTTCCTCACTTTTCTTTGCTTTAGTAGGGTTTTTTTTTGTGTCACCATATTTTTCAATCTTTAAAACATTGGGTTTTTTTTTCCTTTGAGACATTGTGTTACCCACTTCAATGTACTCTTGTTATTTTGTTTAATAATAATAATAAGATTTGAAAAGAAAGAAAAAGAACTTGAAAAAAGTTGAAATACCACCTATACTGAAGACACTAGCAATCTGCCTGATGCTGTAATGTGTGAAGGAAGAGAAGTGGATGCAGTTACTATTACAAGAGAGAAGATGCTCAAAAAGCTGAAAGACCTAAAGGTACATAAGTCACCCGGACCAGATGAACTGCACCTTAGGGTTCTGAAAGAGGTAGTGTTAGAGATTGTGGCAGAATTAGAAGTGATCTTTAAAAAAGATCATTGGACTCTGACATGGTGACAGAGGACTGGAAAATTGAAAATGTCACTCCACTCTTTAAGAAAGGAGGAAGGTAGCAGAAAGGAAATTATAAACCAGTTAGCCTGACCTTAGTGGTTGGGAAGATGTTAGAGTCAACTGTTAAGGATGAGGTGATGGAGCACATGTTGACACAGGACAAGATAAGACAAAGTCAACATGGTTTCCTTCAGGGAAAATCCTGCCTGACAAACCTGTTGGAATTCTTTGAGGAGATTACAAGTTGGATAGATTCCAGGAATGAAAGTTATCATACAAGGAACATTTGATGGCTCTGGGTCTGTACTCACTGGAATTCAGAAGGATGGGGTGAGGGGGGTAAAATCTCAATGAAACCTTTCAAATGTTAAAAGGCCTAGATAGAGTAGCTGTGGAAAGGATGCTTCCCATGGTGGGAGAGTCTAGAGAAGAGGGTACAGCCTCAGGATAGAGGGGCACCCTTTCAAAACAGATATGGAGAATTTCTTTCGTCAGAAGGTGGTGAATTTGTGGAATTTGTTGCCACATGCAGCTGTGGAGGTCAGGTCGCTGGGTGTATTTAAGGCAGACATTGATAGGTTCTTGATTGGACATGACATTAAAGGTTACGGGGAGAAGGCCGGGAACTGGGGTTGAGGAGGAGAGAGAAAAAAAGGTCAGCTATGATTGAATGGCTTAGCAGACTCGATGGGCCAGATGGCCGAATTCTGCTCCTATGTCTTATAGACTACCGGGAAAAAGTAGGTCAGTGCAGATTCTGACCCATTACAAATGAACAAAGCTTCAGTTTTTTTTCCTGTTTCAGTATCTGTTACATGCAATTACAGCAATGCTCATTCACCACAAGGAAGGTTACACACAAAAGATCTATCTATACTTCCATGTTTAACTTTAAAATAAACCCATATTTACTTTAGATAAGGCACACTGAAAAAAACAAAAATAGAAAATAATGGCTGATGACAGTGCTTTACATGCCTTCCTTTTTACTTTGTTCTACCTGTTAGCTGTCAGCATAATCTAGCCTACTGCTTTGTAGTAATTTTATTTTAGTCCTTTTTTAGGTCCATGAAATTGCAGAGAAATATCTTGAATATTTATCCACAAAAAGGGAACTAAATAAATAGGAGAGTTCAGTTTTAGCATAGCAAACTGGTAAGCGAGTTCACCAGAAGAATTGAACCAAACTGAACTACTTGGGATTGTTCAGGAAGTGCTGCTGAAATAGCTGGATTACAGTTGTCATTGTTTGGCCATACCATGGAAATAATGGAATGCAAAACTGCTACAAAGCTGTAATTGTCAAAGGCGGATCAACCCAATGCAATAATGCAAGGTACCACGAATTCAATAAAACCATAAAACAAGTGATACGTTGTCAAACTTCACTTTTATTCATAGCATGCTATGGGGGAAGTTACAGGCTGATCTCCCAAAGAGACAGTCCAGACACTGCCCTCCCCCCCCCCCCCCCCAAACACAGTTCCACACAATTTGATCATTACAGGAAATATTATAATTATGTGAGTTAATACAGTTTTAGAATAGTTTTGATCACATGCTATAATACAATTACCGTAGATTCCGGATTTTAAGCCGCTACTTTTTTCCCACATTTTGAACAGCTTTGAACACTGCGGCCTTTACTACGGTGCGGCTAATGCATGATTTTTTTTCATGCCGCCAAAAACATTTTGCCTCGTAACAGTAGACCAATAAAATTGATGAGTAGTTCACAGAGGTCCAATGAAATTGTACAATAAATCAAGCGCACTTTCACAAATAAATTATTGTAAATCAGTCATTTGTACTCACCCTCATCAACATGGAAAACACTCGAAGAAAAGCATTGTGCTGCCTTTATGGCAGTTATTTAGTTTATAATATTTTCGCTTAGTAATTCATTTGTTAGTATGTTTTCTGTACTACAGCCCGGAATGCTAGACGTCACATCCGGTTTCGCCACGTCTTGTGGGAAATACCGGTTTGCGATAAACGGGAAGGTGGGGGGAGCGCATTACGCGAGCGAAAACGCTGCTTTTAAGTTAAAGGCGATCAATAACTTTTCCTGGTAGGCTGCAGTACATATATATTTTTACCAGTCGCTAGGAGATATTGGAATGTTGTTCATGCACTGTTCAGTAAAAAAGTATACGCAACGTAATTTGTGTGTTACTGATACTTATGTATATTTAAAAGTAGCCGTATTACAGGCACGGTTCAAAAAAAAGCATTTGCAATATGTATTTGTTTGTTACCATATGGATTTAATTAAAAGTTAAAAAATCCTCACGTGTAATATCTTTCTGTGTAAATATCTCATATTACAACGTGGGACACCTGCGGCCTAAAATCCAGTGCGGCTTGTACAAGTACAAAATTGATTTTCTTTCTAAAATTAGAGCCAGCGGCTTTTAATCAGGTGCGCTCTGTAGTGCGAAATCTACGGTAGATGTAAAATCATTATTGGTTAGTTATAATTATTTCTGCCAAGGCCAGCATGGATACAATCTCAGTTCCTTATGTTGACACCTGCCCCTACTCTCGAATGTTCTACCCCCCCACCCCCTTACACCATCCTTCTCCTACTTAGTTATGTTATACTTCAAAATGCTTTGTGTGACCAGACAATTCTTTATTCAGACCTATGTCTAACACTATTAGGGAAAAATGTCTGGTACATCATTGTTGCTGGCTAAGGTTCTTTTTGGCTGTACAGCAACCAACATAAGGTACCTATAAGGTAATTGATCATTAGCTAATCATTGTCTTTTAATCTCTTTTAATCTATACCCCTATTTACCTATCCCTTTATTCCATCATAATGTAACAGCAATTTTGAAAATCAAACAGAAAATGGGATAAATATCAATATTCCAGGCTCATTCATCACAATTGACAGATGGGTCCTGCCACTCAGGTAAAAAAAAATTGAAACTGGTTTCCAAAGTTGTCACTGCACTATGACATCCCAAAGGCTAGAACAGACTAGAATTAACAATCCCAATAATCATTAACACTATATAATTGCTGGTGCCATTCTGCAGCTTTTTTGGATTAATATACATTAATAACATGACACAGACAAATCAGAAATGGTTTATTATTGTCGGATGTACCAAATTAAAGTGAAAAGCTAATCTTCAATACTGTTAAAACCTAATGTACACAGCGCTTTGAGGTGGACCAATGTAAAACAAAGCAGAATAAAGTAACAGCTGCTGAGGAAGTGCAGTGTAGCTAAACAATCAGGTGCAAGATCATAAGACGGATTGTGAAGTCAGAGTCTCTTTGAATACTAGAGAACCATGTCATGCTGTTATAGCCTTATAACAGCATGACAGAAACTCTCCTTGAGCTTTGTGTTACATGCCTTCAGGCTTTTGTTTCACTGGCTGATGGAGGAGGAGAGAACATATCAACTCCTTTCTGAAGTGTGACCTGGATTTGCTCCAATTTGCCTGTCACAACAGGTCAACAGAGGATGCTATTTCATTAGGTCTTAGCTCAGCCCTGGAAAATTTGGACAGTAAAAGTTGCGTACGTCAAGAAGCTCCTCGTTGACCACGGCTTAGCTTTCAACACCATCATCCCTTTAAAACAAATCACTGAGACCCAGACCTTATTACTTCCTTGTGCAAATGGATCCTAATTTGCAAACTCCAGTCAGTTTGGATTGGCAATAACATCTCTACAGTCACTATCAGCACAGGTGCACCACAAGACTATGCTTAGCCCCCTTCCTGTACTTGCTTTTTACTTATGACTGTGAGGCTACGTACAGCTCCAATTCCACTGTTTTTTGACAACACTAGCAGTGTGCTACACGCAGCGCTGCAATAACAACAGAGTCGGTGAGCTGCAGTTACAAAAGAGATTTATTCAAACTTCGCGGCCTCGCTTTAAAGCCTTCCTGATCCCGCCCTCCCCGGGTGGGAATGCTGTATTCACAGTCCCGTCCCGCATGGGGGCTTTTACCCTTGCTGGTGAAGCAGGCTTGGCGCCCTCTTTGGGACCTGCCTCAATGCTGGCGCATGCCGCTTCGTGAGCCGGTTCCAGAGCGCTGGGAAGTGGGTCGCCACATAACCCCCCCCCAGAACCGGCGATACACCCCCCAATGTCCACAGTCTGGGTCGGACTCTGTTTGGGAGGTCTGCCTCTGCGCCGCGGTGCCTGAATCTCGACCGGCTGCGCCAAGTCCACATGGGCCAGTTTGAGTCAGTCCACCCTGAAAACCTCCTCTTCCCTCCCCAATGTCCAGCACAAATGTGGACCCATTGTTTCTGATCACCGTAAACGGCCCCTCGTAGGGCCGCTGGTACAAAAACGAACTTACAGTTTTGCAGGTCTTTGGGTATGCAGGTCGGGTTCTGCCCATGCTGTGAAGTGGGTATGGGGGCCAGGTTTCCGAGCCTCTCGCATAGTCTGCCCAGGACTGCTGCGGGTTCTTCCTCTTGCCCTCTTGGGGCTGGTATGAACTCTCCTGGGATGAACAGGGGTGCACCGTACACCAACTCGGCCGACAAGGTGTGCAGATCCTCTTTGGGCGCCGTGCGGATTCCGAGCAGGACCCAGGGGAGCTCGTCCACCCAGTTAGGCCCTTTGAGGCGGGCCATGAGAGCCGACTTCAGGTGACAGTGGAAACGCTCCACTAGTCCGTTCGACTGTGGGTGGTAGGCCGTTGTGTGGTGCAGCTGTGTCCCCAAAAGGCTGGCCATAGCTGACCACAGGCTGGAGGTGAACTGGGCGCCTCTGTCAGATACACCCCCCGGTGCACCTCTCGGCTCTGGTGTCGACCAAAAAGTGGCATCCCGACTGCTTGTCCCAGACATACAGGAGGCTATCCCGATGGCCAGCCACCGTAGCCATCAGCGGCGGCTGGCCCTGGCGTTTCCCGGGAACTTGCAGGGTGGGCTACAGCGGCGGGCTTCTGCGCCCCACCGCTGGTGGTAGAAGCACCATTGTTCATTGGTCTCCTCACCCCTGCCTCTGGGGTTAGCGGGCTCTGCGGCTGGGTCTGGTCTGGTTTATTGCTGGGAGTGTGGCCTGGTGATCTGTGCGACGGACGCCCCACTCTCCTTCTTGGCTTTCCACAGCATGTCCGCCCGGGCCGCCACCTTCCGGGGGTCGCTGAAATCCGCGTCGGACAGCAGCAGGCGTATGTCCTCGGGCAGCTGCTCCAGGAATGCCTGCTCAAACATGAGGCAGGGCTTGTGTCTTCCGGCCAGGGACAGCATCTCGTTCATCAAAGCCGAAGGTGGCCTGTCCCCCAAACCATCCAGATGCAGTAAGCGGGCAGCTCACTCGCGCCGTGAGAGTCTGAAAGTCCTTATGAGCAAGGCTTTGAATTCCGTGTATTTGCCGTCCGCTGGGGGCGATTGTATGAACTCCTCAACCTAGGCGGCTGTCTCCTGGTCGAGGGAGCTCACCACGTAGTAGTAACGTGTGGCATCCGAGGTTATCTGCCGAATGTAGAATTGGGCTTCTGCTTGCTGGAACCAAAGGTGAGGTCGCAGCATCCAGAAGCTTGGCAGTTTTAACGAAACTGCATGAACAGATGCGGCGTCGTTCATCTCCGGTCCAAATATCGTTTGGGCCATCGAGGTCACCAATTGTAGTGGTGTGCTACACGCAGCGCTGCAATAACGACACGTAGTCGGTGAGCTGCAGTTACAAAAGAGATTTATTCAAACTTCGCGGCCTCGCTTTAAAGCCTTCTTGATCCCGCCCTCCCCGGGCGGGAATGTTGTAGGGGGCGCGTATTCACAGTCCCGTCCCGCGTGCGGGCTTTTCCCCTTGCTGGTGAAGCAGGCTTGGCACCCTCTTTGGGACCGGCCTCAATGCCGGCGCGCGCCGCTTTGTGAGCCAGTTCGAGTGCGCTGGGAAGTGGGTCGCCACAACACCACTGTTGTTGACTATATCAGTGTATATAGGAGGGATAATGAAAATCTGGTCAAATGGTGCCACAACAACCTCTCACTTAACATCAGCAAAACCGAAGAGCTGACTAACTACAGAAGGAGGAAACCAAAGGTCCATGAAGCCAGTCCTCGTTAGGGGATCAGAGGTAGAGAGGGTCAGTAACTTTAAATTCCTTATAATCATTTCAGAGGATCTGTCCTGGGACCAGCACTTGTGCCATCACAAAAGGAGACCTCTGCTTTAAAAAAAAATTTGCAGATTTGGCATCTCATAAAAACCTTAAACTTCTACAGCTGCACAGTGGAGAATATCCCAACTGGTTGCTTCACAGTATGGTATGGAAACAAACTGCCCAAGGACAGAAGATCCTACAAAAAGTAGTGGATACAGCACAGTCTAGCACAGCAAAAGTTGTCCTCATCATTGAGCACATCTACAAGGAGTGCTACCACAAGAAAGCAGCATCCATCAAGAGTCCCAACCATCCAGGCCATACTCTCTTCTCACTACTGCCATCAGGGAGGTACTGAAACCTTAGGTCCCATACCACCAGGTTCAGGAACAACCTTCAACCATCAGAATCCTGAACCAGTCTGGATAACTTCACTCACCTCAACACTGAACTGATACCACAACCTATGGACTCACTTGCAAGGACTCTACAACTCATGGTCTTAGTATTGTTTATTTACTATTTATTTAATTATTACCTTTTTTTGTATTTGCAGTTTGTCTTTTGCACATCGTTTATTAGTCTTTGTATGTAGTTTTTTTAAAAAAAACTGATTCTGTTGTATTTTTGTCCTGTGAATACTTGCAAGAAAATTAATCTCATAGTAAATGGTGACATACAAGTACTTTGAACTTTTTGCAAGAATATTCAGGGTGGGTAGGGTCTTTGATTATGCTGGCTGCTTTTCTGAGGAGGTGAGAAGTATGGACAGAGTCCATAGAAGTTTGTGCTGTGTCCACAACTCCTTGCAGTTTCTTGTAGCCACTTGCAGAGCAGTTGCCTATTAAGCTGCCAAGGGTTGGTAGAGGCATGCCAAATTTCTTCAGTTTCCTGAGAAAGTATAGAGGCCTTGATGAGCATTCTTAGCTGTAGTGAAGTGGTTGGATCAGAACAGGCCATCGGTGATGTTCACTTTTAGGAACTTGAAGCTCTCACTGTTGCTGTAGACAGAAAGTGAGCACTATTCCCTTCCTGAAATCAATGACCAGGTCTTGTTTTGCTGACATTGCGAGAAAGGTTGTTGTTATGTCACCATGTTACTGGGCTCTATCTTCTTCCTGTAGTCTGCCTTATTGTTATTTGAGATATGGCCCACTATGTTGGTATCATCTGCAAACTTATAGATGGAGTTGGAGCAGAATCTGGTCATACTTGGAGTAAAGGTTGAAGACCCAGCCCTGTAAGGCACTGTTCTACAGAACAATCTCAGTGAAATTTTGCTAGCTATCCTTACTGACTGGTCTATTGGTCAAGAATCCAAGGATCCTGCAGCAGAGGGAACTGTTGACTAATAGTATTCAATGGCAGGGCTGTAGAAAATAAACAGGTGTCTTTACTGTCCAGGTGCTCCACAGATGAATATGGAGCTAGGGGAAATGCTAATAACTATAGATCTCTTCCAGTAGCAGGCAGACTGTAGTAGATTGAGGTTGTCTGGAAGGCTGAAGTTGATGTATGTCATGATCAACCTTTCAAAGCACTTCACGAGGACAGATGTCATAGCCACTGAATAATAGTCATTATGCACATTATCTTGTTATTCTTAGATACTAGGATGATAGTTGCCTTCTTAAAGCAAGTGGGAACCACAGATTGAAGCAGAAAGAGCTCAAAATGAATGCAAATAACCCCACCAGCAGATATGGAAAACTTTTAAATTCGCTATGATAACTGTGGGTTCAGGTGCACTGGAGACTATTGGATTGAGTGGTGACATACACCTTCTCTTCTGTTCAAAAGGTGCACAGAATGTGTTAAGCTCATTGGGAAGGGATGTGCTTTTGTTGGTGACGTTGCCAGATTTGTTATGTAGCCCATTAAAGCATGCAAGTCCTGATGGTTAGACTGGGGTCCGATTTTGGACCAATTCTGATGATTCCCTTCAGAGCTCCATCCTAGGATTGCCAATTTCTGCCACTGCCTTAAATACCTTCAAAACATGATCCCTTACAGCTACTGTACTCAATTCAGATGTCACTCAAAGCACCTGCCGAATTTAATGCTCTGGCATCAGCCAAATGTTGACAAGAACTGAATACACATTCCCTCACAGAAAATATAATTCACGCTTAAATATCCATACATCTATATTAATACCATAGGTCCAAATGGGACATTTTCCCTGATAGATTCAGCATTCAGAGAATGAAAATAAAAACCCTACCAAAAAAAAACTACTCAATCCCAAACAAATTACAACTTTATATGTTATGAAAAAGACAGAATAAAGCAGTGGCTGATTGGCAAGAGGCAATGAGTGGGAATAAAGGAAGCTGTTTCGGGTTGGCTGCCAGTGACTAGTGGTATTCCACAGGTGTCTGTTTTGGGGCAGATTCTTTGCATGTTGTATGTAAATGACTTGGATGGTAGAATTGATGGCTTTGTTGCAAATTTGCAGATGATATGAAGGTAGGTAGAAGGGCAGGTAGTTTTGAGGAAGTAGAGGGGCTAAAGACAGACTTAGATTAGGAGAATGAGCAAAGAAGTAGCAGATGAAATACAGTGTCAGGAAGTGTCTGGTCATGCACTTTGGTAGAAGAAATGAAAACATTGACTATATTCTAAATAGGGAGTAAATACAAAAAAACTGAGGTGCAAAGGGAGTCCTTGTGATTCGCTAAAGGTTAATTTGCAGGTTGATTCTGTGGTGAGGAAGTCAAATGCAATGTTAGCATTCAATTCAAGAGGACTAGAATATAAAAGCAAGGATGTTATGTTGAGACTTTATAAAGCAGTGATGAGGACTCACTTGGAGTACTGTGAGCAGGTTTACTTTATCACAGAAAGGATGTGCTGAAACTGGAGTGTGTTTCAAGGGGGTTCACAAAAATGATTCCAGTATTGAATGGCTTGTGATATGAAGAGCGTTTGATGGCTCTGGGCCTATATTCACTAGAATTCAGAAAAATGAGGGGTGACCTCATTGAACCCTATTGAATGTGAAAGGCCTTGATAGAATGGATGTGGAATGGATATTTCCTATGCTGGGAGAGTAAGACCAGAGGACACAACTTCAGAATAGTGGGGCGTCATTTCAGAATGGAAATGAGGAGGAATTTCTTTAGCCAGTAAGTGATGAATCTGTAGAGTTCATTGCCACAGGCAGTTGTGGAGGCCCAAGTCTTTTTTTTAATATATATATGGTAGAGGTTGATAGATTCTTGATTGTCCAGAGCATGAAGGGATTGGGGGGGGGGGGGGGGCGCGGTGGCAGGAGATTACAGCTGAGAGGAAAAATGGATCAGCCATGGTGAAATGGCAGAGCAGACTTGATGGACCAAATGGCCTAATTCTGCTCCTATGTCTTATGGTCTCATGTTCACAACTTTGCAATCAAATACAATGCTTCCTACAAACAAGCAAAAAAATACTCGATTTCTCCATTTGACTAAACATTTTCAATTCCCAAACTGACATTATCAGAAAAATTATTTAACTTCTAGGATGGAGTTCCTAATATGCCTCACAAAAGTAGAATCAGACATTGATAAAAGCAGGTCCAAAGAAAATTAGGGACTAGGAAAGGGATAATTCGCTGTTGGTGAAATAAAGGCTCAACCCAAAAAGAAATAGACTTCAGGTGAAAAAAATAAAATGAATGGGCTAAATGCATATTAATAAGAAATCACAGCCAATGTCAAGGTTAGAGGAGGTGGTATGGGAGAATATTTAATTGGGTCAGGGATAATTACAATGGTATTAGCAGAAATAGGAGCAGATGTTGGCAGGGACACGCAAAGCAGAAATGTGGAGGTTGTTTGGAGAGCACTTGCGTAGGGTCTGGATTGGTTGGTCTCATTGAGACAAGAGAAAGGATAGTAGGGTGAATGAACCACGTCTGACAAGAAAACATTTAGTCAAGAGGAAGATATATACTTAAGGTATAGGAAGGAAAAATCATAAAGGGCTTTTGAGAGTTAGAGGATAGCCAGGAAGGAGCTTAAGAAGGGACTTAGGAATGGAACGAGACACGAGATGACCTTGGCAAGTAGGATTAAGGAAAATGCCCAAGGCATTCTACAGATACATAAAAAACAGCATGTTTTCACTAGTGACAGGGGCTGTGGCAGACGAGAGGTAGCCTAGAACAGGATAATATGCTGCAACAGACCAACAATAAGAAAGTGGGTGATTTTTCAAAAACATCAGGATGGATACATCCCTGGGTTCGAAGAGGATATAATCCAGGTTACTACAGGAAGAGCTTGCTGGAGCATTGATCATGATCTGTGTCCTCGCTCGTCACAGGAGTAGTACCAGAGGACTGAAGGATGGCCAATTTTGTACCTTTGTTCATTAAAGTTAATAGGGATAATCCTGGGAATTGCAGACCAGCAAGTCTTATGTCAGTTGCAGGCAAAATATTGGAATGGATGCTTTTGGACAGGATCTAGATGTAGTTGGAGAAGTATAATCTTATTGGGGCAATTAACATGGCTTTGATCAGGGTAGGTCATGCCTCACAAACCTGATGTTTTTTGAGGAAATGACAAAACAAAAACGGGATGGTAGTAGATGGAGCGTATACTGCTTGTAGGTCTGTGACTAGTGATGTTCTTCAGGGATCTGTTCTGGGACCCTGCTCTTTATAATTTTATGAACGATTTGGATGGGGAAGTGGAAGGGTGTTAGCAAGTCTACAGATGACAAAGACTTTTGGTGTTCTGAATAGTGTAAAGCATTGTCATAGGTTAGAAACTGGACATAGGGAGGATGCAGAACACAGCTAGAAATGGTTGATGAAACTCAATCTGGAATAGTGTGAAGTGATACACTTTTGGAGGTCAAGCATAAAGGCAGAGTAGTAGATTAATGGCAGATTTCTTAGAATCCATAGATCCCTCAAAGTTGTTCCGCAAGTTGACAGAGTGGTTAAGAAGGGGATGGGGGACGTCACATGATGACGTAGGGTCGAGACGTGGAAATCCAGCTCTCCCGTAAAAAAACTAATAAATTAATGTTTAAGTGAAGAAAAGTTAGTAAATATTTTCTAAAAACTACGTCTAAACTACTCAGGATTTTCCTTAGATATGCCTCCTAAACAGACAAAGAAGAAAACTTCTACTTTGAAGATAGTACAAGCTGAGCCGGCCACCATGAAGAAGCCTCAGACTCAAGTGCATCTTACCTCCGGTGATATAGAACAGGAATTGGCCGCAACATCAACAGTCTCCAAGAAGGAACAACAGGAACTGTGCGTGCGCGCAGGAAAGGGCATGCGCAAACATGAGCAATTTGAACTACAAATCCCAGCTACGATTGGAAGTGGAAGTGAAAATGAACCCGAGGTGGATTCGGATTCTCTGGAACATACAGATGAAGATGAGGAGGTAAAAGAAGAACAGGAAGAGATTGGAGGTGGAAGATATTCTGGAGACATAAGAGAAGCTTTGGCGCAAATAATGCATGAATTAAAAGAATTAAAAACATTAAAAATAATAAGATATTAAAAATATGAAGGCCATGTTTGATAAGATGGTGAAAAAACAGGAGAAAATGGACAAGAAAGTTAAAAAGCAGGAAGAAATAACGGGAGACACTATTGAGAGAGTGAATAAAATGGAAGGTAATATTCTTGCCTGGACATCAGAAAGAAAACAACTGTTGGAAAAAATAGATGTGCTTGAAAATTTTAGTAGACAAAATAATATTAAAATTGTTGGTCTTAAAGAAGGGATAGAGGGAGAGGATCCAATAAATTTTTTTCAAAAATGGATCCCAGAAAATTTGGAAATGGAAGAAGGAACTCAGTTGATTGAAATTGAAAGGGTCCACAGAGCCTTAAGATCAAAACCCCAACCTAATCAAAACCCACGACCAATCTTGATAAAATGCTTAAGATATCAAGATAAAGAAAAGATCCTGAAGGCGGCTGCCCAATGTGCCAGAAAGAAAAATGAGCCATTGATGATAGAAGGGAAAGCAGTTCTTTTCTATCCTGATATAAGTTATGACCTTTTAAAGAGAAAGAAGGAATTTAACCCAACGAAAAAAGATTTATGGGAAGAGGGTTATAAATTTATAACAACACTGATAATTTTTTTGGATGACGGAAAAAGATGATGTTTTACTGATCATCGGGATGCAGAGCAGTTTGCATAAGAACTCCCAAATATTCGCTAGACACAGTAAAGATTTAAAAGTGAAACAGATTAAAGATGAAGACGAGGACACTGAAGTGAGTTGATGGACTTTAAGGACAGGAGAATATTTAAATATACTTTTAATTATATGATAGCGGGGGAGAAAGGTAAAAATTTGAGAAATATTAATCGAGAGTAGTGATATTATTTTTTCTTATCTTATATATACTTTTTTCATGTTATGGGGGAGCTGGGGGAACTTCGGATCAATCGCTACGGGATTCACGTGTGTAATCATGGCGTTTGCCATGACCCGCACATTGGAGGGGGGTAATGTTGTGTTTTTTTTCATTCACAACATTAGCAGGGTTTTTTTTTCTTTATAACCTATTTTTCTTTTATCTTTCTTTCTTTGCCTGGATGATCGGAGGAGAGACACATAGCAACATGGAGAATTTTAAAATAATTCTCCAAGGTACTATGAGAGTTGAAATATTATGTATTATTATAGACTGGAGTAACCCCATTAAAAATAATGACTAATTTACTGAATTTTTAAAGTTTTAATGTTAATGGGCTTAATGGACCAGTGAAAAGAAAAAGAATTTTAACATACATTAAGAAAATGAAAATATATATAGCTTTTATACAAGAAACACATTTAACAGAGATAGAACATCAGAAATTAAAGAGAGATTGGGTCGGAAATGTTACAGCAGCTTCATTTAATTCAAAAGCCAGGGGAGCTGCAATTTTGGTCAATAAAACTTTACCAATTAAAATACAAAATGTATTAATTGATTCTGCGGGAAGATATGTAATTATACATTGTCAAATCTTTTCAGAACTACGGACTCTTATACAAGAGGCTTTTTTGAATTTGTCTGACACACACGATAAAATATTAATAGGTGGAGACTTTAACTTTTGTTAGTGGAGACTTTAACTTTTGTCTAGACCCAGTTTTAGATAGGTCAACAAAGGTTGTTACAAAACCAAAAGTAGCAAAATTAACTTTTTCACTGATGAAAGATTTAAATTTAATTGATATATGGAGAAAAATTAACCCAAGAGAAAGAGATTATTCATTTTGTTCAAATAGACATAAAACTTATTCAAGGATAGATTTTTTCTTACTATTGGCGAATATTCAAGACAGAGTGAAAAGTATGGAATATAAAGCAAGAATATTGTCAGATCATTCCCCCTTGATAATGACAATGATGGATAAGGAGGAATCGATTTACAGATGGAGATTTAATTCAATATTATTAAAACATCAAGATTTTTGTGATTTTATGAAAAAACAGATTCAGTTTTTTTTAGATACAAACTCATTCAGTTGATGATAAATTTATATTATGGGAAGCGATGAAGGCATATTTGAGAGGCCAGATAATAAGTTATACGAATATATGGTAGAAATAGATCAATTGGAAAAAGAGATTACAAAATTAGAAAAAGAATCTCAAAGATATAAGACAGAAGAAAAACAAAGACAACTTGTTAATAAGAAGCTACAATATAATACACTTCAGACATATCGAACAGAAAAAGCAATTATGAGAACTAAACAGAGATATTATGAACTAGGTGAAAGATCACACAAGATTCTTGCTTGGCAGTTAAAAACAGACCAGGCTTCCAAAACGATAAATGCAATTAGAACAAGTGTAAATAAAATTATTTATAAACTTTTAGAAATCAATGAAACTTTAAAAATTTTTTATTCTAAATTGTATCAATCAGAATAACAAAATGATATTGTTGAGATAGAAAGGTTTTTATCACAAATAACTCTCACAAAATTGAATTCGGAAGAACAGAAGGGATTAGATGTGCCTTTTACATTAAAAGAGGTCGAAGAAGCTCTAGGATCACTTCAGAGTAATAAATCTCCAGGAGAAGATGGTTTTCCACCTGAATTTTACAAAAAGTTTAAAGATTTATTAATTCCTCCTTTTATGGAGCTAATACACCAAGCGGAAAGAACGCATAAACTTCCAGAATCTTTTTTGACAGCTATTTTAATAGTATTGCCAAAAAAAGACAGATCTTTTAAAGCCAACATCATATAGACCTATTTCTTTGTTGAACACGGACTATAAAACAATAGCAAAGATTTTATCTAATAGATTATCTAAATACTTACCAAAATTAATACACATGGACCAAACAGGATTTATTAAAAATAGACAATCGGCAGATAACGTAATTCGGTTACTTAGTATAATTCATTTGGCACAAAAGAGGGAAGAAATGAGTGTGGCAGTTGCTTTGGATGTAGAAAAAGCATTTGATAGATTGGAATGGGATTTTTTATTTAAGGTATTGGAAAAATATGGATTAGGAGTATCTTTTATAAAATGGATTAAAACCTTAAATACTAACCCCAAAGCTAAAGTGGTGACAAATGGCCAAATTTCAACATCATTTCAGTTAACAAGGTCAACTAGACAAGGTTGTCCATTATAACCTGCTTTATTTGTGTTGGTGATAGAACCATTAGCTGAATTAATTAGAACTGACTCAGATATTATGGGTTTCAGAGTTAATCAGGAGGAATATAAGATTAACTTATTTGCTGATGATGTTCTGATTTACCTAACTAACCCATTACATTCATTGCATAAATTATCTTCTAGATTGGAAGAATATGGGAAAATATCAGTACAAAATAAATTGGGATAAAAGTGAAATTCTACCCCTTACTAAAGGAGATTATAGTCAATGTCGATTAATGACTCAATTTAGACGGCTGATAAATGGTATAAAGTATTTAGGTATAAGAGTTGATAATGATATAAAGAATTTATATAAATTAAATTATTTGCCATTATTGAAAAAAATTCAAGAGGATCTTGATAAATGGATGATGTTACCAATAACATTAATAGGTAGAGTCAATGCTGTAAAATTGAATATATTCCCTAGATTACAATATTTATTCCAAACATTACCAATACAATTACCGCAGAAATTTTTTCAAAAGTTAAATAAATGTGTGAGGTAATTCCTTTGGAAAGGTAAGATGTCAAGAATATTGTTGGAAAAATCGACATGGAAATCTGACCTAGGAGGGTTACAATTACCAAATTTTAAGAATTATTACAAAGCAAATCAACTTAGATTTATTACATCTTTTTTTGATGAAGATAAACTGGCATGGATTAGAATAGAATTAGACAAAATAGGAGAAAATATACCAGAAGATTTTATATATAAAGGGGAATCTAAATGGATATGGGAAAAGAAAGAATCTCCTATACTAAAACATTTGATTGATATATGGAATAAGATAAATGTTGTTGATGAGATAGAGGAATCTTTATTAGCAAAGAGACTTTTAATTCAAAATAAATGTATCCCTTTTACAATGGATAATCAACTTTTATATAACTGGTTTCACAAAGGGATTAGATATATAGGAGACTGTTTTGAACGCGGTATATTAATGTCATTTGACCAATTAAAGAATAAATATAAAATATCAAATGACACTCTTTTCTGTTATTTCCAATTAAGGGCTTATTTAAGAGATAAACTGGGTCAAACAATGCTATTGCCGAAACCTAATGAAATAGAAACTTTAATTCATAAAGGAAAAATTTTAAAAATTATTTCTGGTATGTATAATTTGATTCAAAAACAGGCAATTAAACAAGGAATTCATAAGTCAAGACAAAAATGGGAAACTAATTTGAATATTAAAATTGATGAAACAATTTGGTCAAGATTGTCTTGACAGTATGACAAACACAATAAATGTTCAACTAAGATTAGTACAATATAACTTTTTACATCAAATATATATTACACCACAAAAAATAAATAGATTAAACTCAAATTTATCTGATCAATGTTTCCGATGTAATCAAGAAATTGGTACTTTTTTTACACTCTACTTGGTCTTGTTCTAAAATTCAACCTTTTTGGACAAATTTAAGAGTTTTACTGGAACAAATTATTGGAATACAACTTCCACATAATCCAATATTATTTTTACTAGGCGATATTGAAGGGATAAAATCAAAATCCAAATTGAATAAATATCAGAAAGAATTCATAAAAATTGCATTGGCAGTAGCCAAAAAGGCTATTGCAGTTACTTGGAAATCAGATTCATACTTAAGTATAGATCGTTGGAAGAATGAAATTTTTAGCTGCATTCTACTTGAAAAAATTACTTATAATTTAAGATATAAATATGAAATATTTCTGAAAATTTGGCACCCTTATTTACAAAAAATAGGATTAAATATATAGGTGCTCTGAAGACAAAATTATTGGTTATCTGGGGAAAGAAATAAGTATACATATTAAAGCTATTATGAACTCCATGGAGCATGTGGGGATCTTCCGATATCCAGGCATTCTTTCTTTCCTTCTTTCTCTTTTCTTCTTTTTTTCTATAGGGATATGTTGGGGGGGGGGGGGGGGGGAAGGGTTGATAATTTTTTTTCCCTTCTGTAACCTATTTGAAAATTCAATTTAAAGAAAAGGCACATGGTGTGTTTACCTTCGTTAGTTGTGGGATTGAGTTCAAAAGCTACAAGGTAATGTTACAGCTCTATACAACTCTGCTTAGACCACACTGAGTGTTGTGCTTAGTTCTGGTTGCCTCATTATAGGAAAGATATGGAAGCTTTAGAGAGGGTGCAGACGAGTTTTATCAAGATGGTGCCTGGATTAAGGAGCATGTTTTATGAGGAAAGGTTGAGTGAACTAGGACTTTACTCTTTGGAGCCAAGAAGGAACCAAGGCGACTTGATAGAGGTGTATAACACCATAAAAGCATAAATAGAATGGACAGCATGTGCCTGTTTCCACCAGAGTGACAGTGGCTAATATGAGAGGATATACTTTCAAGGTGTTTGGACGAAGCTATAGTTGATGTTAGAGTTAGTTTTTTTTGTACACACTGAGTGACAAGTCTATGGAGTGCACTGCCAAGGGTGGTCACAGAAGCAGATTCATTAGGGAAATTTAAGAGACACGTAGATAGGCACACAGATGAAAGTGAAAAAGAATAGAGGACTACGTGGAAGGGAAGGGTTACATTGATCTTGGAATAGGTTAAAAGGTCAGCTCAACATTGTGGACCAAAAGGATTCATACTGTGCTGTACCGTTCTATGTTAACTTATTAAACACATTAATTTAGAGCAAGAATAGGCCACTCCACCCCTCAATCTTGCTGTGCTATTCACCAGGAACACAGCTGATCTAACTCAACTCCACGTTCACATTTTTCTCCTGTAGCATTTCAACCCTTTTTTTTAACATCTACCCATCTCAACTTCCAGTAATATTCAAGGAGATTTCCTAAAACTTCGCACTTTTCAGGGAAAAAAAACACTTCATCTAACTTAAAATGTGCAAGCCATTAATTTAAACCCATATTCTAGATTCTTCCAAATCTATCCTTGAACAAGTCCACACCTGAGATTTGGAAGGTGCTTAAAGGCCAACTGAACAGAGTACAGGACAGGCATGTTCCAGTAAAGGCAAGGGTGGCAAGGTAAGCAAAGCAACAGGAGCTCGAGGACTATAAGGAAGCCAAAAAAAGAACTCGAGAACTCAGAGATCTTAGTTGGCCTTGAAGTCTTTGGCAAGTAGGATTAAAGAGGTTCCCAAGGCATTCTATACATACACTAAGAGCAAGAGGATAACTAGGGTGAGGGTAGGAACACTCAAGGGCGAGGGTAGGAACACTCAAGGATGAATGAAGGAACACGTCATTGGAGGAGGAAGATTAGATTGTGGTAATAAATGAGAATCACTATTTAATAAAGGAGAAAAATTTGGAGGACAGCACGTTCAGTACGGAGCATGCTAATATGCCACAGCATTTTGAGATGAATAACGGGGTACTGTTGGGTCTCTTGAAGAACATCGAGGTGGCTGAGTTCCCAGCGCCTGATGGTATATATCCCTAGTTATTGATAATGACAAGTAGTGAGATTTCCGGAGCCTTGACCAAGATTAAGGCTTCCCTCTGTATCCCAGAGGATTTGCAAGTCGCTTGTATTGTTCCATATTTAAGACAAAAAGGGATAATGCTACAAATTATAGACTGATGGGTCTCATAACTGTGGTAGGGAAGCTTCTGAAGATGATTCTTACAGCACAGTACGGTACAGCATAGGAACTGGCTCTGTGGTGAAATTAAATTAGTAATCAAATGTCTAACTAATCCCTTCTGCCTACCTAAAAGCCTCTTAAACCTCTATAGCTTTTGCCTCCACCACCATCCAGTTTAATTTTTTTTTGAAGGTTTGTGATAGGATAGATGAGCATTTGGGAAAACACAGCCCAGAATAAGGCCAAAAAGTGGACTTTCTTTTACACTGGGACTCATATCATTGCATAGGCCTAATCAGGCAGCTATATTCAAGACTCCACAACTTTGATAAGATTCTCGTTCAAGGTTCAACGCTCCCACCAATGGATACTGAAACCACAAACATAGTATACACTTTGGGTTCATGTTGAACAGTACTTTAAGGAGCCAAACGACTGAATCATAGGATTTGGGGTCATCGGCTGATCTACTTGCCTATTATTGTACGAACTAACTAGTAAGATATGTTGGAATCCGGTCAAAGTTCTGGACTCCACGGGACTCTCCCCATCATCTGTATGGCATTGCAGATCTAAGTCCTGTGGAATAGAATATACCAGGAGAT
Source organism: Hemitrygon akajei (assembly GCF_048418815.1). Classification (NCBI taxonomy): domain Eukaryota; kingdom Metazoa; phylum Chordata; class Chondrichthyes; order Myliobatiformes; family Dasyatidae; genus Hemitrygon; species Hemitrygon akajei. Next base: position 164,677,338 of record NC_133126.1, read on the forward strand.
TTCGAAGAATGATCACCGAAAGAATGGTGTAGTACACAGTACTGATCGTCCGATACTAAACGTATAATGCAGTTCACTAAATTGAAGCACAAGTTCTCACAAATTTGCACAGGGTTCACTAAACTGCGTACAACATTAAAATCCAATGGCTACATATTTGTTTATAGTAGCTTAATATAAAGTTGCTGATTGCGTTAATTCAGAAAGCAGTTAAGGACGCGAGCTTGGAATTCACATCCACTAGATCAAGTTAAGGACGGCAGATTTTCTTCACTCAGACTATGTTCACCAGATGGGATTACACTCTGGTTTAAGACCATTTATACTGAAACTAACGATAATTAAGTGAATGTTACAGTTGCGGTGGAATTTCCTTTCACCAATTTCCTGAAAAAATGTATTACAATTTGGTACAAGGAATTTACCACGAATTAAGTATTAAAATTACTGTGCGCTCTACAAAGGATTATTCCAATCTCCGCCAACCGCGAAATTCCCATAATAAAATAGAGGCATACCAAAACTCTGGAGTGAATGCAACACTGTCACCATTCGCGACGATCTCGCCTCATTTAACTTCGAGGTTTCCATACAATCGCAGACACTCTGACAAGCTCCTTCCGTTTCAACACGAGAGAGAGAGAGAAAGGCGGGTCCAGAGACAAGGAAATGAAGTTAAATCTGTACCGTGGAGCCGACGACCAGCCCCGAGCGCTTCTGGAGCTGCCGTCCGAGCGCCATCCTCCCAACTCCCAGCGAGTGAAGCGCCGCTCTCGGCGCCAGGGGGCAAAATGGCTTCAGCCGCTTGACGGAGCATGCGCGGCCGCGGCCGCGGTCAATCGGGCGGCTCCGGCTTGCGGTCAGCTGGCGCGCGTCCTGAACTGAGGTACGGTTCTGCGCCGACAATCGTGCAGGGAAGGCAGGCGTGGGTCAATCCTCCTTCGCGCCCGTTGCTGACTTCTATCTCAGTGCTACTTCCCTGCAAAGGCCCCATTGGCTTCACTTCCACAAGTAAATGAAAAAATCTTTCCTGTGCGTGGCCTCCACACCTCCTTCTCAGCACTTCTCCGAAAGCCGGTACTTTTATTCTGGGACCAGAGTTTACTCTGGTAGTAAACTCACCACCTACATTACTTCCGCGAGCCAAATTAGGATTCTGCACATTTCACTTTTCCCAATGTGACAAACCTGTTCATTTAAGTTCGTAAGTAATTCCAGTAAGCTGTCATTATTCTTGTACTTAAATTATTTTTCACTAAAGATCAACGCACCACTTGTCTTCCTAATTGTTTTTTGTACTAGCAAATCAAAGTTATAAGTAAATTTATACTCAAAAGACATACATATCACCATAAACAACCCCAAGATTCATTTTCTTGCAGCTCAACACGGTAATTCCAAGAAACATAATAGAATCAATGTTAGACTACACCCAACAGGACAGACAAACAACTAATATGCAAATACAAAAGAATGAATAATGAGAATATGAGATGAAGAGACATTGTAAGTGAGCCAATTGGCCATGGGAATAGTCTAGTGATGGGGCGAGTGAAGTTGAGTGAAATTATCCCATGTGGTTTAAAAGCCTGATGGTTGAGGGGTAATAAATGTTCCTAAACCTAGTGGTGCAGGTCCTGAGGCTCCTGTACCTTCTTCCTGATGGCAGCAGTGAGAAGACAGCATGGCCTGGTTGGTGGGGGTCTTTAATGATAGATATTGCTTTCCTGCCACAGCGCTCCATGTGGATGTGCTCAGTGGTGGGGGAGGCCTTACCCGTGATGGGCTGGGCTGTATCCACTACTTTTTGTAGGATATTCTGTCCCAGGGCATTGGTGTTTCCACACCGGGCTATGGTGCAACCAGTCAATATACTCTCCACCACACATCTATAGAAGTTTGTCAAAGTTTTAGATGTCATGCTGAATCTTTGCAAACTCCTAAGGAAGTAGAGTCACTGCTGTGCTTTCTTTGTAACGGCACTTACATGCTGTACCCAAGAATACTCTGTCACTACTGAACACAACTTTCAAACTCCTACCATTAAAAAAAATCATCCACTGCCTTTCAAACTTTTCCACGAAAGTGGATGACCTCACATTTTTAACCATGTGCCATGTTCTTGCCTGTTCACTTTTTTTGCCTATACATGTCATGGTTCTGGTCAGCCGTTCCCCTTTAACACTCCTTTCTCCCTGATCATGCCCCAATTTCAGTTAATTGCTGCTAGTTACCCATCTGGCTTTCAGTCAGAGAATGGGAAATAAAAACGAGGACAACCCAATCACAGGTTGCCAGTTCATTGGTCAATCCTTGTGTGATACTTTGTTCCTTATTTCGATTGGAATCGGCAATTCTAAGTTCCACCCTAGTTCTAGAGAATCCCTGTGAATCCCAGCTCCTTGTCAAGATCCCCCTGGTTTTCTAGCAAAACAATGACCCCAAGCATAAAGCCAAAGCTACACAGGAATGGCTTAAGAACAACAAAGTTAATGTCCTGGCGTGGCCAAGTCAGAGTCCAGACCTCAATCCAATTGAGAATTTTTAGCTGGACTTAAAAACTGTTCACTCAAAATTCCCATGCAATTTGACAGAGCATGAGCAGTTTTGTAAAGAAGAATGGGAAAAATTGCAGTGTCCAGTTGTGCAGGATAGGTCCAGATGGAGACCTATCCACACAGATTCAAGGCTGAATTGCTGCCATTATGCAATCAATTATTTTGTGTTTTATGTTTGTAATTAATTTGGATCACATTGTAGAGATCTATTTTTACTTGGACATGGGTATCAAAAAAGCCAAACTAAATCCACTGTGATTCAATGTTGTAAAACAATAAAACACGAAGACTTTTTGGGGGAGGGGGATGGTGTGAATACTTTTTATAGGCACTGTATCTCCATGCAGCTTTTCCTCATAACCCACTGAGTTTTGTATGACCAATAAAATGTATATTAAAGACACAATTATAAAATTCCATCAACCCACGAAGGCCTATTTTTCAACTTTGGAGCAGATACAAACACTTGAGCAATGTGAATGATTAGTTGAATATTGATATCTCCTGCTTGTTACATATCAGAATCAGGCTTAATATCAGCAGCCTATGTCTACAAACTCCATTATGGCATGTTACTACAAAAAATCTGAACTGACGTGCAAATTGACAGGGTGGTTAAGAAGGTGTTGTAATGTGAGTATTATTAAAAGTAAGCTAATACTATTCGGGAAGCTGTTGGTAGCGAGAGACGGGATCCGGGATTGGCGGGGTTTTTACTTCCGCTCTTTTTACTCCCAGTATGCTTTGTGTATAGTTCCTCCACCCAGGCCGCATGAGGTACCTGGAAGCCTCTGTATTGTAAATTTGTCGTCCCAGACAAAGATGCTCTTTTGGCCATCAAATTGTCGAGTGGTCTTTTGTAAAGTAGAAGTTACCACAGACGGCATATGGTGTGTGATGCACCATCAATAACTCACTCTGAGATGTAAAAGCGAGGTATCGGCTTTTATTGACTGGAAGAAGGAACAAGCAGTGAGTGACCACCATACTACATCCTGGAGACTGAAAGGCCGGGCTCAGACCTCCATCACCTTTATACAAGGATCTGTGGGAGGAGCCACAGGAGCAGTCATCAGGGGGCGTGTCCAGACAGGTATATGTAGTTCACCACAGTGTGATATGTTCATTAGTCATGGAATTGAGTTAAAGAGCTGGGAGGTTATGTTGCAACTCCATAAAACTCTAGTTACACCACAGTTAGAGTGTCACAACAGAGGAAGGATGTGGGAGTTTTAGAGAGGGTGTGGAGGAAATTAAGAAGCATGCAGACTGGATTAGAAAACATGTCTTACGAGGAAATGTTGAGCAAGCAGGGTTTTTTCCTCTTTGGAGTAAAGGAGGATTAGAGGTGACTTGATAAATGTGTGTAATACACTGTAGGTGTACCTTTGCTCCAGTGCTGTAATGTCCCATGGTTTATGCTACACTATAGAACCATGCTGTAGTGCCTATGACTCAATGAGTCTATGTATCAGTAATACTTAAACCTGTATCCCAAGTTATATTTTGCCACTGGAATCCAGAATAGGGAGATCCATTTGAATTTTCTCAAGGATTATTTGATTACAAGAACTAGATGAATGCAATGATGGCAACCATGAACAGCAATCCAACTCTTTTGAATGGGGGCATTGATCTGTAGAAAAATCAAAAGTTCATGGATTCTTTCAATTCCATTCAATTTATGTGTTAACATTTAACACAGTTTTTAATGTTTCAAACATTTTTTTCTTATTGTAATTGAATAGCCTTTATAAATCTAAGCCTGGAAGAGTGAAAATGGAGGATTCATAGCAGCAACAGCAAGGGGAGGGAGACAAAGGCATTGAACGAGCATCACAGGCACTTACAAGGATAGAGGCAGAGACACAAAAGGAGAATGAAAAGAGTGTGATTTGGGCCTTGAACTGCAGTCAATCTGGTGAAACACTCCCATGGTAGAGTGGGGAGAGGGAGTCTGATGGCAGCATATGATAACTCTTGCCGTAGATGAGCTACAACCGTTACTTAAGTGGACGTTCATGATCCATTAGGTAAAGAATTCCACAATTTAGACTTAATGACAACAAAAGAAAATGTGATTCATCTCCAAGTCAAGTTGACATGAAATAGAACATACAGTTTGCAACGTTCCCATATGATTACAAAGAGAAAGTAACTTTTAAAATGTTTTACTACATTATACAGAAGAGTGAAGTTACTAACTACATTCAATTGTTGAGCATTAGAGATAAAAATGCACTATTATTTAATAAATATATTTTGCTATCTGTTGCTTTTGTTTCATTTTCTAAGGTCAGATATAGGATTTCCTTTAACTCTCATTGTCATAATGAGGGTGAATGAAATCACTTCTGGTGACAGGAGTATGCATTTAGTGCCCATTTCTATTGTTACATACTGTATCAGTTTGTAAGAAAAAGAACTATCTGGAGAGGTTAAAGATTAAATGCTAAGCCTGTATCTGAAATAAGATTTAAGAAAGTTATCATTTCTGTTAAAAAGGCCAGTTTCTGACCATATCTATTTATAACTCAATCTGACCAACATATTTTTGTAAATTGTTAAAAAATTATACCTTGAAATGGGTTTGTTTCATTGAATTTATATAATAGCGCTGAATTTTAATGTAAAATCTTTTAATTTGACTTTATTACATTTAAATTGTTCAATGAGAAGCAATATGTAATGTAGCAATAACTAGGGCTTGTAGCTAAAGTAACAAAATATACCTGTGATACACAAGTGATAAAGCTGAAAGTTAATGCAAAGCTTTTATTCCTTAGGCATATCATGAATGAACTGATTGACACAGAACGGGCATATGTAGAAGAACTCCAGAGCATCATTGAGGTGAGGAAATTGTGCTGTTCAAAATTTTGAAATCTCTTCAATTATTGTTTGTTTATTTCACTTTCATTCTATTATGGCATATTTTAGTGTAAAGGAATATAAAATAAAAATTGAAAATATTTGGTTCATGCTGACCAGATGAATTCTGGAAAGGTCTGCACACGAAGAGTTGCCCAGTAACAGATAAATCTTTGGACTTGTTATTTCCCAGAGGCAAGAACACAAAAAGAACATTTTTTGACTTGTCAGAGACAGACATTTAATATATATTTACAGGTGCTACCAATGTCTAGTCAATGGAGGTTCTTTTTTAAAATTAATTTGGAGGTGCGTTACAAAACTGTATACTTAGCCTCCTGCTCTGTACACTTTACACTTAGGACTGAGTGGCTAAGCTCAGCTCCAAAGCCATATTGGTTTGCAGACGACACTCTGCCATAAGCCAAATCAAAGGTGATGATGAATCAACATATAGGAGAGAGATCTGGCTGAGCGGTGCCGCAGCAACCTCTTACTCAATGTCAGCAAGATCAAGGAGCTGATCAGGAGGACAAAACCAGATGTCCATGGTCCAGTCCTCCTTGGTGGATCAGAGGAAGAGTGGCTCAGCAACTTTAAATTCCTCGGTGTTATCATTTCAGAGGATCTGTCCTGGGCCCAGCATGTAAGTGCAATTAGGGAAAAAGCAAGGCAGCACCTCCTCTTCCTCAGGAGTTTGCGAAGATTCAGCATGACATCTAAAACTTCCACAAACCTCGATAGACGTGTGATAGAGAGTATATTGACTGGCTGCGTCACAGCTTGGTATGGAAACACCAGTGCCCTTGAATGGAAAATCCTACAAGAAGTGGTGGATGAGGCCCAGTCCATCACTGGTAAATCCTCCCCACCACTGAGAACATCTACATGTAGTGTTGTTGCAGGAAGGTAGCAACCATCACCAAGGATCTTCACCACTCAAGTCATGCTCCGTTATCACTGCTGACATTGGGAAGAAGTTACAGGAGCCTCAGTACTCACACCACCAGGTTCAGGAACAGTTATTACCCTTCAACCATCAGGCTAATGAACCAAAAGGGGTAACTTGCCCCATCACAGAAATGTTCCCACAACCTGTGGACTCACTTCAAGGACCCTTTTTCTCATGTTCTTGATATTTATTGCTTATTTATTTATCACTATTATTATTCTTTCTTTCTTTATATATTTGCACATTTAGTTGTCTTTTGAACACAGGTTGTCCGCCCTCTTAGTGTGGTCTTTCACTGATTCTATTATAGTCATTGGATTTATTGAACAAATGAGTGGAATAAAATTAATCTCAGGGTTGTATATGGTGACATATATGTATTTTAATAATAAATTTACTTTGAACTTTGAACTTTTGAACTCTTGTTCGGGTTATAAATTAAGATCTTCCTTATTGTGTACTTTTCAAATACTGTACTATTTAGGTGCATCATGCACCACTGTTTTATTTTTTTGGGATAAAACAAGCTTACTACCATTAATAATCTGTCAAATTATAAATGTGAGAATTTTATAGAGGGATCATAAGCATAGGAAGTATTTAATGTTTTCCTTTATTGCTGAGGCACAGAACTTAAACATAGGTAGATTCTGTTAGAACTGTCATAAAGTATGTAGAGGAGCTAACAATACAGAAAAGATAAATCTAAAAAAGTTCTTCAGAGCATATTGTGTGAATAGAACAATGCATCATAGATTCAAAATAGTGAAGGATGAAAATATCACATATTCAGAAATGAAACTTCTGCAGATGGTTAAAATCTGAAAAGAAACAGAAAATGCTTGTCCTGTTTGGTTTCTGTGGAAAGAGCAACAGAACTAATGTTTTAGATTAATTACTTTCCATCAGATTGTTCTGATACATAGAAAATACCAGGCAGGATTAGCAACTGAGTGGAGCAGACAGACATGCTGGAACTATTTCAAATACAACTGGATGAGCTGACACTCCTGAAAATTGACGTGGCAGTTAAATACATTAAAAATATATATACTGAAATTATAGGCAATAAATGTTTAAGATCTAATTCCCTGCAGAACATTAATTTTTTTGACAGCCTGGAACCTGTCTTTCTTATTATCTGGTGCTAGCCCACAAATGATCAGATTATCAGATAAAATTCCATTGCCAGGGTTGGATTTTTTTAATGACTGTATTATGGTTCACTGTATATTGGTAGTTATTTCATTCACTTATTTCCTTTGCAGGGTTATGCTACGGAAATGGACAATCAAGAGCTGACTCATCTGATCCCAGCTGCACTTAAGAATAAAAAGGAAATCCTATTTGGAAATCTTCCAGAAATCTATGATTTTCATAATAGGTGAGCACCATTTTTTTATTTCATATGAATGTCTAAGCCAGGGACTGGCAACCTATTTGCCCCTGTGGGCCAGATTGCGTATTAATGAGTGTACGGTAGGCCAGATAAATGCCATAAAAAACTTGAAATATGGGAATTATCCATTTAAATACATCTAGTTATGTTTTGCCTCAAATTAATGAATAATGTAAGCTAGAAAGTCATTTGTGCTTAAGGTTGCCTACCCCTGATCTAAGCGAATGATAAAACTAAGTTGTGCCTTATTTCAAAACATGAATGCAAAAATTCAGAAGGCAAAATTCATTTACAGTATAGTACATTATGTCTGTAATTGTAAAGTGAAATAACTTCTGATTGTTCTACTCATAAGGTATCATGACAGTTATAAGTTGTGCTAGAAAGATAGGTGCAGGGGCAGGTCATGTTGATGAAGCAGGGTGTCTGCAGGACTTGAACAGATTAGGAGTATGGGGAAAGGAGTGGCAGACAGAGCACAATGTAGGGAAGTGTATGGTCGTGCACTTTGGTAGAAGGACAGTCGACAAGAGTTTCGAAGAATAAGTGGGGATCTCATTGAAACCTACCGAATATTGAAAGGCCTAGATAAGGTGGATATGGAGAGGATGTCTCCTATAGTGGGATAGTCTATGACCAGTTGACACAATAGAAGGATGTCCCCTTATAACAGAGAAGAGGAATTTATATAGTCAGAGGGCAGTGAATCTGTGAAATTTTCCAGATGTCTGCAAAGGCCAAGTCAGTGGGTATATTCAAAGTGAAGTTTGATAGGTTCTTGATGAGTAAGGGTGTCAAAGGTTATGAGGCAGGGCAGGAGAGTGGGATTGAGAGGGAAAATAAATCAGCCATGATGGAATAGCAGAGCAGACTCAACCGTGCAAATGGCCTAATTCTGCTGCTATATCCTATGGTCTTATGACCTGGCCACAGGTGGGGACCAAGAGGATTGAAGGGTAGCCAATGTTTGTCCTTTGTTTAAGAAGGGCAATAGGGATAATAAAGACTATAAAAACCAGAAAATATAGGAGAAGAATTAGGGCATTTGGCTCGTTGAGTCTACTCTACCATTTCATCATGGCTGATCCATTTTCCCTGGAAAAATCTTGGAAATTATAGACTGCTGAGCCTCACATCAATGGTAGGGAAACTAGTGGAGAGGATGCTTAGCGATAGGATTTACTCATATTCGGAAAAGCAGGAGTTTATTACAGATAGTTGGAATGGCTTTGTGTGAGGCATGTCATGTCTTACAAACTTGTTTGAGTTTTTTCAGGAGGTGTGAAGATGATTGATGAAGGTAAGGCAGTGGATATAATCAAAATGGAGTTTAGTAAGTCATTTGACAATGTCTTTCATAGTAGACTGATCTTGAAGATTAAGATTCACGGAATCAAGAATGATTTGATAAGATTGGATTCAAAATTTGCTTTGCCAAAGAAGCCAGTGGGTATTAGTGGGAATGCTTTTAGCCTGACTGCCGAATGTGAGGTGTTTCACTTTGGGAGATTAAATCAAATCAACTGTATATTATTAATGACACTTTCCTTATCAGTGTTTATGTGCAGAGAAGTGTTGGGGCCTGAGTCCAGAGCTCCCTGAAATGACTACACAGGTTGGTAGGGTGGTTAAAAAGCATATGGTATAACTGATCAAGTCCAAGAGTCGGGGAGACATGTTGCAGCTTTATAAAGCTCTCATCAGGCTTCATTTGGAATATTGCATTGAATTCTGGTGGCACCACTGAGGACCATAATATAAGTTTCTGAGCAGCATGAACAAAGTTGACAGCTGGTATCTTTTTCCAGAAATGCCTAATACTAGAAGTCATGCAATTAAGATGAGAAAGGATCAATTCAAAAGAGATGTACGGGACAAGTTTTCTTCTTAAACACAGACAGTGGTAGATGCCTAAAAGGGAAAAAAAAAATTTGAAATAAAATTCAGTATTTTGGTTGCTTTCATATTAGCTTATTATCTGTACATTTGTGATCCCTTAATCCCTTCATGACTCTGTTTCAAAGGAGTCATGTTGTCCAAAGAGTGTATATCCACCAAATGACACCATGTCTCACACTTACTTATATGATATTCATTTACCAATTACATGCTCATTTTGAAAGTTTATCCACAAGTTATTATACCTGATATCTATCCTCAAGTTTAGCCATACCCACAGCATCCATCATTAAGAACCCTCACCATCATGTCCTCTTCTCATTACTACCACTGGGGAGAAAGCAAAGGAGCCTGAGGACCTACGGTCAACATTTTAGGAACAACTTCTTCCCCTCCGTTATCAGATTTCTGAATAGCCCATGAACCCACAGACAAAACCATGTTTTCCTCTTTTGCACTGTTTATCTATTTTTGTAACTTATAGACATGTGTATGTCTAGCATTATATTGCTGTCACAACACAACCATTGTTGGGCCTTACATCAGTGATAGTAAACATTATTCTGATTCAGATTGTAAATTTGTTCTTATTTACAAATTTGGAAACCTTATTTCTGAGTTTGGAATCCAAGCATGACCTGCAAATCCTATCACAAACAGAAAATCTGCAGATGCTGGAACTCTAAACAACAGACACAAAATGCTGGAGGAACTCAGCAGGCCAGGCAGCATCTATGGAAACCGGTACAATCGATATTTCGGGCCGAGACCCTTCAGCAAGACTGTGAACAAACAGTTCTCCCTGCACCAATCCTAAGTCCTGCACAACCATGCATGAAAACAGAGCAGTGCCCCGAAGAATGACAGTTAAATGTTAGAACCCAAAAGCACCCCTCCCAGCTTCCCCTCCCATCTGTAAGCAGCAGCAAAGCAGCGATTCCCCCCCCCCACATCAGCAAAAAAGCATCGGTGCCCCCCACTGACCACTCAAACGTGCAGCAAAGCATCAATAAAGACAGAGACTTGCAGTACCCCAAAGACTACTCGTTCACCTGGTAATTCAACATACCACTGGCTTTCCATCTCCCTAATAAGGGAAAAAGAGATGTCCCTGTTTCACAGTGAAAGGGGAGACATAACAAACAATTCACTGATTTACAATGTTAAGAGTCTGTTGCGTTGCTTTTTCCAAGCTCTGTGCCCAAAGAACTCGGGTCTCTGGGCACACAGCCAGCAGCCAGCTCGCTGCTATTGATCTAGCGTCTTCCACAACACTCCCATTCCCTGCAGAGGCACTGACCCCGAGTCCACCCGCCTCCAGAGCTGCAAAATCCCGGAACTCCGAAGGTGAGCTAGCCTTCTCGGTCATGTCTTTGGTATATGGAGTAATGGCCAGTCGTGAGACCCCGAAAGCAGGTCCCATTCCTGCAAAGAACCGAAGTCAGCATGTAACTCCAGGTCAGGGTTTTTCCCTGAAAGGGAAAAATAGAGATATTGAAGATAGAAACAGAGCTGTTTCCAAAGATGCAAACAAAGGAGTAGCTGTTAGGTGCCGTCATCTCCTAAGCTGCACCCCTAGTATTATATAGCCTGTATTATTTCGTAACATATATGTTCAGTTACCAAATAACACTTCGTACTACTGAACTAATACAAAGCTAAGTACTCTTATTTCTGTTTCCCAATCACCTTCCCGTTTTAACCACTATACAGTACAGTGCAAAGGTTTGAGGCACCCGAGCTATATGGAATAGATTTTCAACTTCCGATGGAGAGGACTACCCCTCCTTATGGAGCCCAATGTAAATGAGATACATTCTACAAAGGATACATACAGCAATTCATTTTGACAGATTCCTCCCAGATCACGACTAAATACTACAACACTATTTTTTTAATATAAAGGAAAGTTAAAAAACCTAAGATAAAATATGAAATCTGAAATTTCTCAACAATACCTGGGAAAATTTTTCAAAAAGTTTATGGTTTAACTGAGCCTAATGCATTTCGTAGGTGACATTCCTCTGTTTAGAATATGAATGAAACCACTGTGAGATGATCTTTAAGCCTTTATCATTTCACAATTTTTATTCATTTTAAGGATATTTTTGAAAGAGCTTGAAAATTGCGTGGAGAATCCTGAGCTAGTAGGAACATGTTTTTTAAAGCGAGTAAGTAAAGCATTTTAGATTCTAGCAGATAATATTGAATCATGTATGATGCATAATGTATGTTAATTAGCTGAATAATGTTGGATACTTTCTCCTTAAGTGGGCCGAATGGTCTGTTTCTGTACGGTGCAGTTCTGTGGTCTATGCATGCAGGAAACTGGCAATAGATTGCCCATTTGGTGTAGAACCTCCTTGGTTTTCCTTTCCATTGGTTCATAACAATTTTCTGATTCTACTAAAATGGTACAAAACTCATATTTTCTCAAACTTCCCATGATGTATTTGTTTTGTGAGTGCAATTCTCTATTTTAAAGTGTGCCAAAAAAGAGAGATTGAATTCCATGGAGTAAACCTCATCCTCAGTGTAGAAGTCAGGAAATAGAAATGCAGACTAAATTACAGTTGCTGGATTCTGGGAAGTGGGGGCAGTGCTTTCATTAGTTTACTGCACTGGGGTGATGTAATAGAGAGAAGTGATCTAGGTCTGACATCGAGTTGTATAGTTGAAATAATCTGGGTCAAGCTTAGAAACAACAAAGGGCAAAAAATATTAATAGAACTTACTTATGGGCCATTAAATCACAGCTGTCATATATGTGGAAAAATCAGGAAATGAGACATGAGTAATAGGAGTGATGTAATTATTATGGAGATCTTAACCCATATATAGACAGGGAAAATCAAATTTACTGCAATAATTCAACATGCTTTTCTAAATCAATATGTTCAGAGAAGAACTATGGAAAGGCAGTTTTAGAGCTGGTTCTAAATATTCGAAAGTGGTTGATCGACAGTCTTGATGTCAGGGCCTTTTGGGAAGAATGATCTCAGTATGGCAGAACTTTACACAATTTTACGCATGGCTCAATATTGAAACAGATCTTAAAAGCTAAACAAAGGAAACCATGGAGAGTTGAGAGGGGAGTTGGCTGCAGTTGTTTGCGAAAATACATTGAAAAGCATGATATACAGGGAACAACACACACAAAATGCTGGTGGAACACAGCAGGCCAGGCAGCATCAATAGGGAGAAGCACTGACGACGTTTCGGGCCGAGACCCTTCGTCAGGGCTAACTGATATACAGGGATTAGTTTACATATAAAGATGGGAACAAGTTGCAAAAAAAATTACCTACAACACAAAAACCCAAAGGAAAGTTTATTTATCTTGCTGACCAGAGAAAATGAAGATAATTTTACATTAAAAAAAGGTTAGAACACTTTCATAAATAACAGAAGGTCTGAGGATTATTAATGTTCTAGAATTTGTAGAGGAAGACTAAGAAATTTATTATTAGAGGCAAGATAGAATGTAGCTGTAGACTGGCAAATACAGAAAAACAGTCCACAAGAGCTTTTATGGGTACATAAAATATTTTTGAACATCTAATAAGGCCAATTGTGGACTCGTTATAAAAGAAACAAATGAACCTAAAATGGTGAGTTAAGAATTAAACGTTACATTAAGTAATCGTATAGCAACTGGATGATCTACACAAAATAAGCAAGATATATTAAAGTATTAAGGGTCCAGTGGGAAAGAGAAATTGAAAGAACAGAAGTATCAGTGAAGAAATAGTGCTAGAGAAGTTAGTGAACTTGATGGCTGATAATTTGTAAGGACCTATCCCAGTTTGTAAGGTTTATAACACAAAGTTTTGAAAGAGTTGAGTTTAGTGGTAGGGAAAGCCCTGGTTATCATTGTCCAAGGTTCAACAGATGTTGGAGTTGTTCTATGGATTGAACAGTAGCAAATGTGACCCCCATATTCAATTAAAGAGGAGAGAGAGAAGAGGAAACTATAATGTTAGCATTGTGGCAGTGATGGAGGAAATGCTGGAATCTATAATGAAGATTTAAAAAAAGAACATATTGGAAACAGTGTTCAGTTTGAACAAAATCATTATGAATTTATAAAGGAAAGAATATATTTGATTAATCTGTTTGTGATCAGTTAGGATAAGGCTAATCAAATAGTTAAGGAGGAACCAATGGATGTACTATGTTAGACTTTGTGAAGTTGTTTAATAAAGTCTTCACAGGAAGTAGGTTGCAGCGCATAGAAACAAGCATGATAGAACAGTGCAGCTCAGGAACAGGCCATTCAGCCCACAGTGCTCTGCCGAACCAGCCATGATGGCCCAACATGCATTGAGAATTGGTCATTCGACAGACAGTAAAAAGCAAGAATAAGTGTAACCTTCTCAGCCAGGTAGGCTATGACTAGTGAAGTTAGAGAGATATTGATGCTTCTCAAAACCAATATCAATAATTTGACAAAGAGATGAAATACCACTGGCTAGATGAAGGGAGGCTATTTCTCCTGGCTGTACTGGGAAGGCCTCTTAGAACTGAGGTGAGGAGAACTTTCTTCACTCAGAAGATGGTGCATCTTTAGAATTCTTTATCCTTAATGTTCATTAAAAATAGTGATCAGTAGTTTTCTGGGTATTAAGGGAATGAAGGGATATCAGTGTAGTTCTGGAAAATGACATTGAACTCCACATTATCGCAGAACAGTCTTGAAGGCCAAAAGCGCCTAGTCCTGCTCCTACTTTTTATGTTGCTATGGAGGATCTGGGATCATAAGCAGCAGTACGAAACAGGACCTGGAACAATTACTTACAGTGTTTATTTGCAACTTTCTCAAAGAGCTTCAGCACTGAATCCCTTCCTGCTGCTCAACTATAGCAAAATCTAGAGGATCTGATCACGATGGCCATTGATCCTGTTGTAGCCTTGTCCAACCTACATCCTTGGTAGTGGAAGAGGACAGCCCTGCCAAGCTCAGTGATTCTGTCATTGGTGAAACGCTAACACCATGCTGAAAATGCCTAACCTAATGCCTGAACTTCCATATTTGTCAGGGCAAACAAATCTGTAGACTCCAATCTCAACACTATTATCAGCAAAATTGTTGACTTTGCATTAAATCAATAAGTAGATAACGAAAAATTGGAACGTGTTTGCAACTGTAGAGGCTGGAGAATACAGAAGTACTTTCAGATACAAGGGAGCAGATCCATCTCAAGATAGCCAAGATGAACTAATGAAGAATGGAACAAAAATCTCAGAATTCTTGTCAAACGAGAATGCTGTTGCTACTCTGTATCTAAGTTACTTTTCTTCAGTAATTATTCAAATTAAGTAACAGACTACTTTTTCTCAAAATTAGTTACTTTCCAATGTTGTCTCTGATTTTATTATAAAGAATGTTTCTATTTCTTTTGTAGAAAGAGGAGTTACAAATTTATGAAAAATATTGTCAGAACAAGCCCCGTTCAGAAGCCCTCTGGAGACAGTGTGGAGATTGCCAATTCTTTCAGGTCTGAATTCTGTATTATTCATTATTTTTTTAAACACAGAAACATATTCAAAACAAGACATTAGTTTTTGTGCAAACCGAAATGGTATCTACTGCGTTTCTCTGAGTTGTGCTGGGTCTCCCGCTGTTTGTCATATATATTAACATATATGTGACATATATGTCACAGTGAGGACTGCCGAGCGCATCATTGGAGCCTCCCTGCCCTCTATTGTGGACCTGTACTCTTCCAGGTTGAAGAAGAGGGCGGGGAACATCATAAAGGACTCCTCCCATCCTGCGCATGGACTGTTTGATCTGCTTCCGTCTGGTAGGCGCTTCAGATCCCTCCAGACTAAGACTAATAGGCACTGGAGAAGTTTTTTCCCTACTGCGGTCACTTTGCTGAACAGTTAACTGCCAGTTAACTGTCGGCTAACTATTACTTGGATTGCACTACCTGTATGTATAATCTATATTTTCATTTATATTTATCATTATTATTGTTATGAGCAGAGAGACAACATCTGCCAGAAGTAAATTCCTTGTATGTGCATAGGTACTTGGCGATTAAAGTCTGATTCTGATTCTGATTCTGATTCTGATATTAACGATCTGGTTGTATGATTAGTAAATCTGCAGAGGAGGTTCGTGATGTTGATTCTGGAACTGAGGGGGTTAAGCTATGAGGAGAGATTGAGTTGCCTGGGACTATACTCACTGGAGTTCAGAAGTATGGCAGGGGACTTTTAGAAAGATAGATACGAATGGTAAGTGAGCCTAGGAGACATGGCCTCAAGATACAGGAGAATAGATTTAGGACAGAGATGCTTTTCCCAGACAGTAGTGAATCTGTGAAATTCTCTGCCCAACCAAGCAACAGATGTTACCTCATTAAGTATACTTAAGACACAGTTAGAAAGACTTTTGCATATCAGGAGAATTAAGATTTATGGGGAAAAGGGCAGATAGGTGGAGCTGAGAGCACAGCCAGATCAGCCACGATGTTATTGGATGGTGGAGCAGGCTCAACAGACAAGATGGCCGACTCCCGTTACTATTTATGTTCTTATTTTCCTTAAACCTGATTGGCTGAGCACTTATTCTCTTCTTTATCAGTTCAAGTCATAAGTGAACAATAGCCTTCATTGTAATCCCCTTTTCATTTTAAAGATCTAATGATCCTTCTTTAAATTCTGTTTCTTATTCTGTACATGGCAGTGTGTAGATTCTTATTATGTCATATAAAATAAGGCTAAGTAGACAATCTTAAATATAACAGAGTGTCTTTAATGGTTAATTATTTTGTATTTTTTTATCAGGAGTGCCAGCAAAAACTGGATCATAAACTGTCATTGGATGCCTACCTTTTAAAACCTGTTCAGAGGATTACAAAGTATCAACTTCTCTTAAAGGTAATCAGGATTCTTGAAAAGTGGGAAGATTAACAAGCTGAAACAAGTTGTCATCATCAGTGATCGCTCGTAGTTGAGTATGATTCTTCCGCTGGTGGTTGATCTGGTCACTTGTGGGTCTTGAGATGACTGAAGAGGCTGTTCCACGATCCACAAGTCCTATTGCAGTGTTGGCAGGTGTAGGTCGTTGAAGTGGTGGTGGATGTAGCTGTTTGGGTCTTTCCCAGTCTCTCCTTCCGTTGAAACAGCTTCGTCACGGCAGCACAGTGGAGGTATTCTTCGAGCTGTGCAGTCCCCCTCATAGACAGTCCTTCTCCATCTTTCTCTATTCTGTGTTAATGTCTCCCATCCATTCAGGTTGATGTGGCACTTTCTCAAGTGGGTCCTGATATTGTCCTTGAACCACTTTTTCTGCCCTTGGGGAGTGCGCTTTGCATCCTTGAGTTGGCCGAATAGGAGTTGTTTCGGGAGGTGGAAGTCAGGCATATGGATGATGTGGCCAACCCATCGCAAATGTTGATGAGTCATGGCTGTGGCTATGGAGTTAATGTTAGCTTCCTCCAGGATGCTGGAGTTAGTATGCCTGTTCTTCCAGCTAACTCTCAGAATCTTTCAGAGGCATCTTTGATGGTAAGTTTCAAGAGATTTGTGTGCCTACTGTATATTGTCCATGACTCCGCTCCATATTGCAAGGAGGGGAGGACTATAGCTTAACAGACCAGAAGCCTAGTGTTGGTCTTGATATCCCGATCTTCAAAAGCCCTCTTTCTCAGTCTGGCAAAAGCTCCGCTCGCACAGCCTATTCTGCAATTTATTTCAAGGTCAATGTTGGCTCTTGAAGAAAGAAGGCTGCCAAGACATGGGAAATGATCAGTGTTCTCCAGCGGGATGTTGTCAACTTGGAGGTTTAGGAGCTTGATCTGGAGCAGGTTAGTGCAGGACTTGGATTTTCTTGATGTTTAGATGAAGTCCCAGCAGCTTGTATGTGCTGGCAAGCATCCATTATGCACTGCAGGTCCTTCTCAGAGTGAGCTACAGTGGAGTTGTCGTCTGCACCTTGGAGCTCCTTGATGGAAGTTGTTGACATCTTGCTCTTTGCCTTGAACCTGTTAAGGTTAAAGAGCCCCCCATCTGTCCTGTAGAGAATCTGGACTCCTTGTGGGAGGTCTTGGCCTGTGGGGTGCAGAATGGTTCCAATGAAAACAGCAAATAGCGTTAGGGTAATGATGCATCCCTGTTTGACCCTGGTCTCAATCTTAAAAGGCGCTGTTTCAGAGAAGCAGTTGCTGATGACTCTTGCACTTGTATCATTGTGTAAGAGCTGCAGGATCCTGAGATATTTCTCAGGGCACCCGATTTTGGACAGTACCTGCTGAAGGACGATGTATGTCATTGTGGATAACATTAGGATCTTGTGTACTGTGCCTTCAGTATATGTTGAATGCACATAAATTTCACATTAATAATACAAGGGAATGATTAAAAGATTTTTGACTTCCTACTGCAAGTACTGCAGTTAAAGATTTGCCATGAAGCACTATACAAATTAATTGGGAGGAGGTATTGGAGGCCTTAAAGTGCATTAAAGTAGATAAAATCCCCAGGGGCTGACCCAGTGCATTCTTGAACCTTGTGGAAAGTTAGAAAACAAATTGTGGAAGCCCATGCGGGTGTCTAATGTGATACTATTGTTTCAAAAAGATAGTCAAATAAGCCAGGGAATTTCAGGCCAGTGAGTCTGATACCGGTGGTGGGTAAATTGCTGGAGGGGACGCTAAGGGGGCAGGATCTACAAACATTTGAAGAGACAGGATCTGATTCAGGACTGTCAGTATTGCTTTGTGTGTGAAACATTGTGTCTGACAAATCCTTTGGAGTGCTTTGAGGAGATAACCAAGAGGGTAGATGGGAGTAGGGCAGTGGCTTTTTTAAGATCTTTAATGAGGTCCCTCATGACAGGCTGGTCCAGATTGTGTGGGATCCTGGAGGAGATGACTGATTAGATTATAACTGGCAATAATTGACGGCGGGTGAGAAGGCTGTTTCTCGGACTGGAGATCTGTATCTAGTGGTGTGCCGCAGGAATTGGTATTTGGACTTCGTTATTTGTAATTTCTATAAATGATTTGGATGTAAGTCTACAAGGCACAATACAACTAAACTAGCTGGTGTTGTAGACAGTGCAGAATATTACGAAAATTTTCAGGGGGGTGATCTTGATCAGCAACGTATGTACGTTTCAATCCAGATAAATGTGAGGTATTTGGTTTTAGGAGGCTAATTCAGTGGAGAGGGTCATGGAACAGAAGGACAATAGACAATAGACAATAGGTGCAGAAGTAGACCATTCGGCCCTTTGAGCCTGCACCGCCATTTTGAGATCATGGCTGATCAATTACTATCAATACCCAGTTCCTGCCTTGTCCCCATATCCCTTGATTCCCCTATCCTTAAGATACCTATCTAGCTCCTTCTTGAAAGCATCCAGAGAATTGGCCTCCACTACCTTCTGAGGCAGTGCATTCCAGACCCCCACAACTCTCTGGGAGAAGAAGTTTTTCCTTAACTCTGTCCTAAATGACCTACCCCTTATTCTCAAACCATGCCCTCTGGTACTGGACTCTCCCAGCATCTGGAACATATTTCCTGCCTCTATCTTGTCCAATCCCTTAATAATCTTATATGTTTCAATCAGATCCCCTCTCAATCTCCTTAATTCCAGCGTGTACAAGCCCAGTCTCTCTAACCTCTCTGCGTAAGACAGTCCAGACGTCCCAGGAATTAACCTCGTGAATCTACGCTGCACTTCCTCTACAGCCAGGATGTCCTTCCTTAACCCTGGAGACCAAAACTGTACACAATACTCCAGGTGTGGTCTCACCAGGGCTCTGTACAAATGCAAGAGGATTTCCTTGCTCTTGTACTCAATTCCCTTTGTAATAAAGGCCAACATTCCATTAGCCTTCTTCACTGCCTGCTGCACTTGCTCATTCACCTTCAGTGACTGATGAACAAGGACTCCGAGATCTCTTTGTATTTCTCCCTTACCCAACTCTATACCATTCAGATAATAATCTGCCTTCCTGTTCTTACTCCCAAAGTGGATAACCTCACACTTATTCACATTAAACGCCATCTGCCAAGTATCTGCCCACTCACCCAGCCTATCCAAGTAACCGTGAATTCTCCTAACATCCTCATCACATGTCACACTGCCACCCAACTTAGTATCATCAGCAAATTTGCTGATGTTATTTTCTATGCCTTCATCCAAATCGTTAATGTAAATGGTAAACAGCTGTGGTCCCAATACCGAGCCCTGTGGCACCCCACTAGTCACCACCTGCCATTCTGAGAAACACCCATTCACCGCTACCCTTTGCTTTCTATCTGCCAACCAGTTTTCTATCCATGTCAATGCCTTCCCCCCGATGCCCTGAGCTTTGATTTTACCCACCAATCTTCTATGTGGGACCTTATCAAATGCCTTCTGAAAATCGAGGTACACTACATCCACTGGATCTCCCCCGTCTAACTTCCTGGTTACATCCTCGAAAAACTCCAACAGATTAGTCAAGCATGATTTACCCTTGGTAAATCCATGCTGGCTCGGCCCAATCCTATCATTGCTATCTAGATATGCCACTATTTCATCCTTAATAATGGACTCTAGCATCTTTCCCACCACCGATGTCAGGCTGACAGGTCGATAGTTCTCTGTTTTCTCCCTCCCTCCTTTCTTAAAAAGTGGGATAACATTAGCCATTCTCCAATCCTCAGGAACTGATCCTGAATCTAAGGAACATGGGAAAATGATTACCAATGCATCCGCAATTTCCAGGGCCACCTCCTTTAGTACCCTAGGGTGCAGACCATCTGGACCTGGGGATTTGTCAGCCTTCAGTCCCATCAGTCTTCTCATCACTGTTTCCTTCTGAATGTCAATCTGTTTCATTTCCTCTGTTACCCTATGTCCTTGGCCCATCCATACATTTGGGAGATTGCTTGTGTCTTCCTTAGTGAAAACAGATCTAAAGTACTCATTAAATTCTTCTGCCATTTCTCTGTTTCCCATAACAATTTCACCCAATTCATTCTTCAAGGGCTCAACATTGTTCTTAACTATCTTCTTTCTCTTCACATACCTAAAAAAGCTTTTGCTATCTTCCTTTATATTCCTGGCTAGTTGCGTTCGTACCTCATTTTTTCTCCTCGTTTTTAGTTAAGTTCTGTTGTTCCTTAAAAATTTCCCAATCATCTGTCCTCCCACTCACCTTAGCTCTGTCATACTTCCTTTTTTTTAATGCTATGCAACCTCTGACTTCCTTTGTCAACCACTGTGGCCCCTTTCCCCCCTTTGAATCCTTCCTTCTCTGGGGGATGAACTGATTTTGCACCTTGTGCATTATTCCCAAGAATACCTGCCATTGCTGTTCCACTGTCTTTTCTGCTAGGCTATCCATCCAGTCAACTTTGGCCAGCTCCTCCCTCATGGCTCCATAGTTTCCCCTGTTCATCAGCAACACTGACACCTCCGAGCTGCCCTTATCCTTCTCAAATTGCAGATAAAAGCTTATCATATTGTGATCACTACCTCCTAATGGCTCCTTTACTGCGAGATCGCTTATCAAATCCTGTTCATTACACAACACTAAATCCAGAATAGTCTTGTCCCTGGTCGGCTCTCGTACAAGCTGTTCCAAGAATGCATCCCGTAGGTACTCTACAAACTCCCTATCCTGTGGTCCAGCACCAACCTGATTCTCCCAGTTCACCTGCATGTTGAAATCCCCCATAACTACTGCGACATTACCTTTGCCACATGCCAATGTTAACTCCCTATTCAACTTGCACCCAATATCCATGCTACTGTTTGGTGGCCTGTAGACAACACCCATTTGGGTCCTTTTGCCCTTACTGTTCCTCAGTTCTATCCACACAGACTCTACTTCTCCTGACCCTATGTCCCCCCTTGCAAAGGACTGAATCTCATTCCTCACCAACAGGGCCACCCCACCCCCTCTGCCCACATTTCTGTCCCTACGATAGCACGTATACCCTTGTACATTCATTTCCTAGGTCTGATCTCCCTGCAGCCATGTCTCCGTTATCCCAACAACATCATAGTTACCCATTTGCACCTGGGCTTCAAGCTCATCCGCCTTATTTCTGACACTTCGTGCATTCAGATATAGAATTTTTAACCCATTTCTCCTCTCTCTGTTTGAATCGCTGCCTATTGTGCTTAACCCTGCTCCCCGAACTCCCATTGGGCTATACGCCCCTAGAATTTTGTTGTCCTTCCTAAATTTACTTATTCTTTCAACACATTTAACTCCATGTTCCGTCAGACCATCCCTCTGTTCATGAGTCCTCCTTATCACTTGTTCCGCCTCACCTTCCTCTACTACACAGTTAATATTCCGGAACCGTGTAGTCCCCACCTGTCCTTCATTCTTCCTCTCGCTATCCTCCCTCACATTCTGGATCCCCGCCCCCTGCAAATTTAGTTTAAACCCCCCCAAGAAGCACTAGCAAACTTCCCTGCAAGAATGTTAGTACCGCTTCAGTTCAGGTGTAAACCGTCCCTTCGGAACAGATCCCACCTTCCCTGGAACAAAGCCCAATTATCTACAAACCTGAAGCCCTCCCTCCTGCACCATCCTCTCAGCCACGTATTAATCTTTATAATCCTTCTGTTCCTTGCCTCACTCGCACGTGGCACAGGTAGCAATCCTGAGATTGTTACCCTGGAGGTCCTGCTCTTCAGCTTCGCACCTAACTCCCTGAACTCCCTACGCAGGACCCCCTCACTCATCCTACCCACGTCATTGGTCCCTACATGGACCACAACATCTGGATTCTTGCCCTCCCTCTCGAGAATAACCTGCACCCGATCTGAGATGTCTTGGACCCCGGCACCAGGGAAGCAACATACCATCCGAGACTCCCGATCTTCCCCACAAAATCTCCTATCCACCCCCCTAACTATAGAATCCCCTATCAATACCGCTCTCTTCTCTTCCTAGTCGAGGGTCCAACCTCAGTGCCAGAGACAGGACCACTGCAGCTTGTTCCTGGTAGGTCATCCCCACCAACAGTATCCAAAACGGTATACTTATTTTTGATGGGAACTGCCACAGGGGTGCTCTTCTCCCTCTGTCTGCTCCCCCTGCCTCTCTTGACTGTCACCCATTTGCCTACCTCCTGTCTTTTTGGTGTGACTACCTCCCGATAACTCTTATCTATCTCTGCCTCTGCCTCCCGAATGATCCGTAGTTCATCCAGCTCCTGCTCCAATTCCCTAACTCGGTCTGATAGGAGCTGCAGCTGGATGCACCTATTGCAGGTGTGGTCATCAGGGACAACTGTGTTGACCCTGACCTCCCACATACTGCATACGGAGCACACCACTGCTCTAACCGTCTCCCCCATTACCTGATCCTAGATTAGTCAGAATAAATGAAAAACAGGCTTCTTGTCGAAGTCCTCTTGCGCCGAAGCCCGCTGAGCCAAAGCCCAGCACTCTGCTCCTGCGCACTCCGCTGCCCGCTCCTGAAAGTGGGTCGCTTTTTAAAGCCCGCGCTCGCGCAGCTTTACCTTCCTCCTCAGATATTCTCCAGGTAGGTCCGAGGGTCTCGGCCTACCTACAACGGCTGATCCTCCGATCTCCAGTCGCATGTCGATCACGAGCACTCCTTACTCCCGCTCCGCTGCCCGCACCGACGCTGCCCGCTCCTGAAAGTGGGTCGCTTTTTAAAGCCCGTGCTTGTCACTGACATGGACATGGACATGGAAATACAAGTGCACAGTTCCCTGAAAGAGGCGTCTCGGGCAGACAGGGCGCTGAAGAAGGCATTTAGCATGCTGGTCTTCATCATTCAGGACACTGAATATCAGATTTGGGAAGTTATGTTGCAGTTGGTGAGACATCACTCGGAGGGATACTGTGCAGTTTTGCCCACCACGTTGTAAGAAAGGTGTAATTAAACTAGAAAGGGTGCAGACAGAAGATTTACCCAGATGTTGTGTAGACTTTGGGCCTGGGAGGTTGTGTAGACAAGGACTACGCTCTCTGGAACGTAGGAACTTGAGGGCTGACCTGACAGAGGTGTTTAAGATCATGAGGGATATAGACAGGATGAAAGCACATAGTATTTTTCCCAGAAGTGGGGTGCTAAAGACAAGAGTTTAAGATCAGAGGCAAGAGATTTAAAAGGGACATCAGGAGCAGCTTCTTACACGAAAGATGGTGCGAATTTAGAATGAGTTGCCAGAAATAGTGATTAAGGCAGGCAAATTAGCAGCATTGAAAGGAGAGGTTTACAGAACTATGGGACAAACACAGACAGAGGGGACAGGCTTGCTGGTAGCACAGTCGGTATGAATCAGTTAGACTGCCGAGTCTGCGTCTACGCTGTAACTCTTTGACCAAAGCACTCTTTATCACACTTGTCTATCTGTAGTTCTCCACTATTCAGTCTATACCATTGACCAAAACTATTTTGTGACTTTATCTAATGCTACTAATCTTTAACACTATTTCATCTCAGTTGAAAGTTTACCTAACTTCTCTTTAGACATCCTACATTAATATGTGGCAGATGTGGAAAGTCTGAAATAATAAATATGCTGGAAATATTTACTAGATTGACCAGCAATTGTGGAGGGGAAAAGAATTAACATTTCAGGCAAATTGTTTTTCATTAAACAAATAGATAGGGAGCACACTTTAAAATAAAGAGGTAGTAGAGAAGGGCATAAGGAAATAAATATTTATTCAATATTGCATTTTTATACTTTCTCTAAAGCAATCTTTTCATTCCTTTATGCTATTACCAATCAAAATCAAGATTATTATCAGTTACATACATCATGAAATTTATTGTACAAGACATTAAAATTACTATAAGTCACAAAAAGTAAATAAATAGTTCCAAAGGGAAAGAGAGGAATTTCTGTCACAAAGCTCCATCACTCATTTTGTAATTTAATTTCTCTTAACCTTCACTCTATCGCACAGACTTTTTGTGTGCTCCCTCTTTCTGACTTTTGGCTTTTTCCCCCCCTGAATTTTAAGACTTGATTTTCCTGATGAATGGTGATGAACCTGGGGTTATAATGTGGCTATCCCACAGTCTGGGATCGGTCCAGAACTCACATGAAGTTTCTGCGGTTTATGCATCATCCCTGGACTTTTCCCAGTTGCTCTGGGTATCTCTCAGAAGCCAATTGCATGCTGGTCAGTACATTAGTTGGCAACTGTAATTTAACCCTATTGCAGGTGCCCGATAGGAGAATCAGGTTTGAGTTGATGGACATGTGGGAGATTTGGTTGCAAGAAAATTAGTGGGAGAAAGGGATTGATGGAATTGTTCAAAGTGCTAGCTTTAACTCAATGGGCCAAATGGTCTCCTTCCATCTCATAAGAAAATACAAGAAAACACAACAACAAACAAAGGCACAAGCTTTTTATTAATGAGTAAACCTTGTGGAGAGTTTATTTTCCTGGAATTTGGGATATTACATGATCTGTACTAAAGATTTTCTTTATTTTTAATATGTTATGTACGTATTTTTCCATTGTTAACAAATGTTAATATTTTTGCTGTTTATGAAAATTAATACATTTGTACATGATTTGTTATTAGAATAATTGTGAGAGAAGTTTACCATTGGAGCAGATGCAAATGCAAATGATGCATATGTGGTTCACTGCATTGCTGATATGTGTCGAGATAGATTTGCTACCTCAGAGCTTCAGGAACTGCGCCCACTCCGGACCTCCGGTATTGTTTATGTGCAGTTTACACATTTCCCTGGAGACCATGTGTGTTTCCTTCATGTGCTCTAGTTTTCTCCTGTGTCTCAAATGAGGTGCTGGTAGGCTAGTGAGTGACTGTAAATTGCTCATTACCAATGCATGGTAGGAAAGTAGGAGGAGAGGGAGAGTGAGAGCTCACAGGCACGTGAGAGGGAATAAGTTGCAGAATAACAAGTGTAGGATGGGGATTCATACAATTGCTCTGAGAGCAGCTATAGACTCAGTAGACTGAATGACTTCCTTTTAGGCTTATAGAAATACAAAATGCATATTTTAGAAGTAGACAATTTGTCCTAACTAATGTTTACCATTGTTTAGGATACGCAGAATGCTACTCCCATTCCAAGTGCCTCATCTTCATTTTCTCAGCACAGCCTTCTACTTCATTTACTGTGATCATCTAGTTTCCTTTGAAGGCATCTAAGATATCAGGTTTATTATCACTAACAGGCTGGATGTTGTGGAACTTGTCCTGCGGCAGCAGTTTGGTGAAAGGCAAGAATTTCCATTAAGTTGCCGAAATAAGCAGTGCAGCCTCTTGAGATCCTGGAGTCTCCATACCAGTCAGAATGTGCTCCTTCATACATCTGTACAAAATTTGCAAGAGACTTTGGTGACATATCAAATCTGCTCAAACTCCTGAAGAAATATGGCTGCATTAATATGTTGGGCCCAGGGTAGATCCTCTGAGATGTTGATGCCCAGGAACTTAAAGCAACTTATCCTTCCCACTGTTGACCCCTAAATGAGGACTAGTGTGTGTTCTCCCAACTTCCCCTTCCTGAAGTCCACAGTCAATTCCTTGGTCTCACTGATACTGAGTGCAAGATTGTTATTGCGACACCACTCAACCAGCTGAGCTATCTCACTCCTGTATGGCTCCTTGTTGCCATCTGAGGTTCAGCCAACAGCAGTGCTGTGGTCATTGAAATTATAGGTGGTGTTTGAGCTGTGCCTAGCCACTGCGCATGATTGTAGAGAGAGCAGAGCAGTGGGCTAAGCAGTTGCCTCAAGCCCTTCCTGTGGAGGCATACCGCTTCCAAAAAAGAAGTTATTTATGCACTCTAAACCACTCTCTTAAGACAGAAACCATTGAGGGAATAAATGGATCTTTCATAGTTTGGCTGGCTCTAACTTGTGGGGTCACAAGGACAGGTGTTTGGGTTCAGCTAGTCAAAATCTACATCAACATGAGGAACAAGATATGATAAAAGACTGCTAATATGACAAAGCTCTTTGAGCTTGTGAGAAGCAAGGAGAATAAAGTGAGGCTTCGAAGTGATACTGACAAGCTGAGTGAGTGGACAGGATGTTTTCAAAAAAGGTCATTCGCTTTTGTGTACAAAAAAAAGCAGGGTATTTTAAAGGCTAAAAAACTTAACGGACAGTGGTGAATCAGTGGAATTTATTACCACAGGTGGCTGTGGAGGCCAAGTCACTGGGTTTATTTAAACTGGAAATTGATAGTTTCTTGATTGGTGAGGGTGTCAAAGATTATGGGGTGAAGGCTGGAAAATGGGTTTGAGCATGAAAATAAATAAGCTGTGATCAACTGATAGAGCAGACTTCATGACCTATTTCTGCTCCATGGTCTAAATTAGATGATGATATTTAAAGGGACCTGGGTCTTCTGTATATATTTCACTAAAAAGACCATGTAGAGGTCCAAGTGATCAGGAAGATGAATGGAATGTTGGTTTTGTTACAAATTGACTTGATGCAGGAGCAAAGATGCCTTATTGTATTTACATAAAGCCTTAGTGAGGCAGCACCTGGAGTACTGTGTAGAATTTTGCTCTCCTTACCTAACTCTGAGGTATTTGCCGTTGAGGGTGCAGCAAACGTTCAATAAACTGGTACCAGGGATGACAGACT
This sequence comes from Hemitrygon akajei, assembly GCF_048418815.1. Classification (NCBI taxonomy): domain Eukaryota; kingdom Metazoa; phylum Chordata; class Chondrichthyes; order Myliobatiformes; family Dasyatidae; genus Hemitrygon; species Hemitrygon akajei. The sequence continues at coordinate 164,704,607 of NC_133126.1, forward strand.
ATGCCCAAATATTCCAGAGTTTAGACGAATGTATGGAGATCCAATTGAATCTTACAAAATTTCAACATGGCTCAAAGGACTGGCTGCATGGAAGCTTCCTCTGGCTGAAGAGTCTGGAACCAGGAGTCACTGTCTCAGAACGACCTAAACTGTTGGGGTTCAGAGAAGGAGAAATTTCTCTTTGCAGAGGGGACTGGCATTTCAGCATTCTCTGCCTTGAAGATTTATGGAGTTCTGTATTTTAAGAGAATGAGGAAATGTGGAATAGTACAAGGAAATGACAATGAAGTTATGTTACTGTGATCCTGACAAATTGCCATTCAAAATGGCCTACCCTTGCTCTTATTTCTTATGTTCTTATTTTCTTGTATCATGTCCAACAACTAATGCACTTAGTTATGACTGTCTATTAAGATTAACTGATTGATTTTTACTAGGAAATGCTGAAGTGCAGTAAGAATTCAGAAGGCACCGCTGAATTGGAGGAAGCACTGGAGACAATGATTAGTATAATTAAATCAGTGAATGACTCAATGCATCAAATTGCCATTACAGGATTTGAGGTAAGAGAAAATGATACCCAGTTTATTTCAGTTTTGAGTACTTTATGTAATCCTGACCATTGCCCCGTAGTTGATATTCTGTTATTGATTGATCACTGATGCTATTACTTCACAAACAATTAGTTACTTTTTTGGTACAAAATGCCAGATATAAAATTATGCAGTATCCTTTGCTGTCTGTTTCTAACATTTACTATTAGAAATATCTGATCAGTCATATCTGTGAGTACTGAGCTTCCACCTGTTCGGTTATTTGCATTATTTACTTGTAATTATTGGATAATTCAAATCTTAATCACATCATATACCACACAGTCATAGAATGGTCACAAGATGGAGGAGGCATTTGGCCCTCTGAATCCCTACTAGCTCTATGCAACAGTAATCCAGTGCATGCCATTCCCCCACTCACTTCCCCTAGCTCTGCAAATTCTATCCTTTTAGAAGTTATCCAGCTCACTTTGGAAAGCTGCCATTGAATTTGTCCTGGGTCAGTGCATTCCAAGTCCTCAGCATTGACTTTCCCCTCCCTGATGAAATCATCAGTAATACTAAGCTGTAGTCCAATGATTGAGTGGGGCTAACAGTAGGGATTTTAGTCAAGTGAGAATTATTTTGGAGAGATTTAGAATCTAACCATTTTCAGGTCTTCAACAGCTAGGGTTAAGAGTTCTTCTACATTACCTTTGGCTACTGTCATGAATACAGCCATTTGAATGAGTGAACAACTGGGTTGTGATTCACACTGATTAACTTCCACCTGTATGTTTATACTTAACAAGTAGAACTCCCAGCAGGTTTGATTAATTGCAATTATAGTACTAATCACATTAGTTATTTCCCAACAATGTGTTAAGTTGAAACCCCTTTAATAATAATGCTTCAATGTTGTCAATGGAACAGATCTTTTCCCAATTATGGGAATCTGGAGGTTAACATCTTGTAGTTCTCACAGCTTATCCTTAATTGCAGGTGCCCCCAATAGTTAATTAAATTCTTTCTATATATTGGAAAACTGCAGAGCCTGTTTAGAATCCAGAAATATCTGCAGTGAGTGTTTTAGTGCTGATGGATCTATTGTAGTAGTAGGTTCTGGGGTTTTAGAGTAAACCAGTTTATAACACATTAGATATAAGCTGACTAATCTGCTGCAAAATATTTAATGCTCAAATAATAACAACAACCTCAATTTGGGTAGAATGCTTTGTAACACATTGCAAAGTGCTTAACAGGAATGTTTTCAAAAGAAAATTGATACTGAGATGGGAGTCTGAGATGGGAGTATTATATTAAGGTTGGTGACAAAGAACTTGTTGAAGATGTAGCTCTCGGGGAGCAGTTTAAAGGAGGAAAAGAACTCAAAGTTTGGGAGACAGAGTGGTGGGGGAGTTGCGGCAGCGTTCTAGAGTTGATGGTTAAAGGTATGGCCCCAAATGGTGGCGAAAATAAACTTAAATATGGTGAAGAATTGGGGGATTTCTGAAGGTAGTAGAGCCAATAGAGATTACAGATGTGGGTGATGACACAGAAGGATTTGTGAAAATTAAAATCAAGATGCTACTTAACTGGGCAGATAATGGTCTGTAAACACAGATATCATAGGCAAAAAGGCCATGGTAGGACTTGGGTTGTTTCAGATAACATGTGCATATGAAGTGTAGAATAGTCAGCTTTAGAGCTTTGATTGCAGATACCTTGAGGTAAAGGTTCAGTCAGGCAATGTTATAAAACTAATTATTTTACTGCTGGTGTGCTCATGTGGTTCAAAGCTCCTCTTGAGGCCAAATATGAATATCATTATCAAAACAAATGTTTATTCACCTGGGATGTGATTAATCCTGCTGTATAAGGGTGTGCATCTTTATGTGGATTCTGAGATCCTCTAATAATTAGCAAAAAGTTAAATGCATGTTACATGTAATTACAGCAAAAGTCAGATTGTCTCTTCTATTGTCAGTAATATTATGCTGGTCTCTGTAATAAAAAAATTGGCATTTTGTCAATATGCAGCTGACTTGTTCTTCATTTGTTGGAGGTCAGTTAGACCAAAGTGGTTGTGAAATTTGTGTTTATCTCCACCATGTCTTCTACCCTTTCCTTTGCAAGTTCAAGTTTAATTGTCATTCAACCGTAAACATCACTACAGTCAAGTGAATTAGTGCTCCTCCAGTCCACCCAGTCTGCTAATGAATTGCTGCCATCATAAATGTTATCCTAATGTTAATAGCTGATTGCATACTTTATCCTATTGATATCTCTGGTTATTTTATTTCATTCTTATTTACTTACAAGGCTGAACCCTTGGCATTGTATGAACAATTGCATCAGCAAGATTTCTACCTAGGCAGCACGCCAGACAGAACTTGGTGCCTGGCAATCTCATTGAAAGCTATCGGAGTGTTCTCCTTCATTTTATCTTGCTGACTTTTCTGAAGTTATCATGTACTGTCCTGTATTGATTAAGATTCTGCTTTGGAAATGTGTTATTTTCACAGGGCAACTTAAATGATCTTGGGAAACTCTTGATGCAAGGATCTTTTAACGTGTGGACGGACCACAAGAAGGTTCACAGCAAGGTCAAAGACTTGGCACGGTTCAAACCAATGCAAAGGCATTTGTTCCTATACACAAAATTACTGTTGTTCTGCAAGAAAAGAGAGGAGAATGCAGATGGGCATGAGAAGTCTCCCTCATACAGCTTTAAACATTCGCTAAAGGTACTCAATGGCATTGGAGTCTGGGTAAAATTACTAGTATGTTCATCCTCTACTACCAGTCCATTATATAAAGCTCTACACATTTCCTGAGCCTAAGTATCCATTTGTCTGTGCTCCCGGTACTTTCTTCCATTGTCAATTAGTCGGTTGCTTGAGCTCAACATGAGGTAGAGGACATTTTGTGCATGAAATTCCCCTCTCCTGATACTTTCTTATGGAGTACCAAAGTTGTCATTGCATAAGTTGGTAAAGCTCAAAGCAGTGACTGGGGCTTTGTGTAATCAAGTCCTGTCTAATTCCCAAGCTTCCTGCTGTCATGGGTCTGGAATGGGAATCCACAATTTTCTCAACAATAGCATGCAATATATGCTAACCAGATCTTTCCATCTGATCTCACATTGCTACGACTGATGTTGGAATGAAAGAATCATAACTACAAAAGTTATTACAGAAGGGAAAGAAAACATTCTATCATGATCTAAGTATGACTTTGATAGCTCTAATTAGTCCTGCAGCTAATAATTTACATGTTATGCTTTCAGATGAGTGCTGTTGGTATCACAGAAAATGTTAAAGGTGATATTAAGAAATTTGAGATTTGGTACAATGGCAGAGAAGAAGTATACATTATTCAGGTAATAATAAGCAATGTTAAAATTTGCATTTTGTTTGTGTTATATTATTTAGAGCTAGAGAATAACTTGCATGCTAATTTCGACACCAAAAGAATTTATGAGTGAACGTTGAAATCGATGGAACACCATGCTGTTCCTTATAGTACAAATCCTGAAAATGTTCCAAAATCTCTTCTAAGTATGCTCTATCCCTCTGCTTAAACCTGGGCAGACAGACAAAGGAAGTGAAATCTTGAAGGCAGAAGGTTGGATTTGAATAATGGCCTTTAACCCTGAGTATAATTGGATGATATGCATAACTGAGAGGGAGGAAAGGTCTAAGACTTGCGCAAGTCTGGATCAGCAATTCCACCTTCCTAACAAATCAGGAAACAATTCTTCAAAAATTATAGCAACACACACAAAATGAGCTCAGCAGGCCAGGCAGCATCTATGGAAAACAGTAAACAGTTGCCGTTTTAAGCCAAGACAACTCCGTCAGGACTTTTGGGACTTCATCAGGTCATCAGACCCTTCATGAATCCTGATGAAAGGTTTCAGCCCAGATGTGGACTGTTTACGCTTTTTCACAGATGCAGCCTGGACTTCTGAATTCCTCCAGCATTTTGTTTGTGTTGCTTGGATTCCCAGCATCTGCAGATTTTCTCGTGTTTGTGCTTCAAAAATTATAATTCACTTTTCTGGACTTGGACTTGGAAATTTTGCCGTAGTTTAGCCAGGCAGCAGAGCTACGTGTTCTCTCAGTTAGTGTTGAATTGCAATGAGGCAAACTCACTGTTATTATGTCAATGATGTCTTTATAACAAATAAGACCGTAGGACACAGGAGCAGAATTAGGCCTTTCAGTACGTTGCCTCTGCTCCTCTATTTGATCATGGCTGATTAATTTCTCCTGCCTTCTCCCTGTAATCCTCTTACAAACCAAGAACATATCAATCTGCATTTTAAATATACCTAATGGGCTGGCCTCCACAGATGTCTGTGGCAATGAATTCCACAGATTCACCACCTTTTACATGAAGAATTTTCTCCTCATCTCGTCCCAAAGACGTTCGGGCTAATTGGTCACATGGGTGTGATTGGGCTGTGCCGGCAGTAAAAGGTTGTTACTGTGCTGTATCTCTAAATAAACAGAAACTAAAGAGGCATCCTCCTGTTCTGAGGCCCTGCTCTCTGGTCCTAGACTCTCATACGTTAATCCTTTCAATCCGAGGATCATTCTCGTAAACATTCCTCTAGTCCCTCTCTAATGCCAGCACATCCTTTTTTAGATGAGGCTCAAAACTACTCACAATACTACAAATGTGGTCTAACCAATGCCTCGGTAAAAGTCTCAGCTTTACATCCTTGCTTTTATAGTCTAGTCCTCTCAAAATGAATGCTAGCATTCCATTTGCCTTATTACTGACTCGATCTGCAAGTTAACTTTTAGGGAATCCTGCACCAGGGCTCCCAAGTTCCTTTGTACATCTGATTTCAGAAATCACTCCCCGTTTAGAAAATAGTTGATGCACCATCAATAACTCACTCTGAGACGTAAGAAGCGAGATATCGGCTTTTATTGACTGGAAGAATGAACAACACTACATCCTGGAGAATGAGGCCGGGCTCAGGCCTCAATTGCCTTTATACAGGGGTCTGTGGGAGGAGCCACAGGAGCAGTCCAGTCAGGTATATGTAGTTTACCACAATAGTCTATGCCTTTATTCCTTCTAACAAAGTGCATTGCCATACACCCCCCCTACACTATAAGAAATCAGGGCACACTAGGAATCTACTTCTCTTTCACTGTAAGTAATGGGTTACAGACTGACAATGATGCTATGAGTAATCCTGGCATCTTCAGCCTGACCCTGGATGGTGAGGCATGAAGAGAAAACAGGGATATTGGCCACAGCACAGATCTTGATAAAGCATATGCCAAAAGAGCGTGAGGACAGGTACAATTTGCTGTAGATCAATTGTCAATTTGTAGTTGTTGCATTTAAATAAATTTATTTTTAAATAAATTAAAAATTTCAGATTTTAATATACCTTGAGCCTTTGAATAATTTATTCAAAAAGAGATGAAATGATGACAGGAGTGAAGGTAGGACCGATTAGAGATAACAGTGGGAAGATGTGCCTGGAGGCTGTGGAAGTGAGTGAGGTCCTCAATGAATACCTCTTCAGTATTCACCAATGAGGGGGAACTTGATGATGGTGAGGACAATATGAGTGAGGTTGATGTTCTGGAGCATGTTGATGTTAAGGGAGAGGAGGTGTTGGAGTTGTTAAAATACATTAAGACAGATAAGTCCCCGGGGCCTGAGGGAATATTTCCCAGGCTGCTCCATGAAGCGAGGGAAGAGATTGCTGAGCCTCTGGCTAGGATCTTCATGTCCTCGTTGTCCACAGGAATGGTACCGGAGGATTGGAGGAAGGTGAATGTTGTCCCCTTGTTCAAAAAAGGCAGTAGGGATAGTCCGGGTAATTATAGACCAGTGAGCCTTACATCTGTGGTGGGAAAGCTGTTGGAAAAGATTCTTAGAGATAGGATCTATGGGCACTTAGAGAATCATGGTCTGATCAGGGACAGTCAGCATGGCTTTGTGAAGGGCAGATCATGCCTAACAAGCCTGATAGAGTTCTTTGAGGAGGTGACCAGGCATATAGATGAGGATAGTGCAGTGGATGTGATCTACATGTATTTTAGTAAGGCATTTGACAAGGTTCCACACGGTAGGCTTATTCAGAAAGTCAGAAGGCATAGGATCCAGGGAAGTTTGGCCAGGTGGATTCAGAATTGGCTTGCCTACAGAAGGCAGAGGGTTGTGGTGGAGGGAGTACATTCAGATTGGAGGGTTGTGACTAGTGGTGTCCCACAAGGATCTGTTCTGGGACCTCTACTTTTCGTGACTTTTATTAAAGACCTGGATGTGGGGGTAGAAGGGTGGGTTGGCAAGTTTGCAGATGACACAAAGATTGGTGGTTTTGTAGATAGTGTAGAGGATTGTCAAAGATTGCAGACAGACATTGATAGGATGCAGAAGTGGGCTGAGCAGTGGCAGATGGAGTTCAACCCAGAGAAGTGTGAGGTGGTACACTTTGGAAGGACAAACTTCAAGGCAGAGTACAAAGTAAATGGCAGGATACTTGGTAGTGTAGAGGAGCAGAGGGATCTGGGGGTACATGTCCACAGATCCCTGAAAGTTGCCTCACAGGTAGATAGGGTAGTTAAGAAAGCTTATGGGGTGTTAGCTTTCATAAGTCGGGGGATAGAGTTTAAGAGACGCGATGTAATGATGCAGCTCTATAAAACTCTAGTTAGGCCACACTTGGAGTACTGTGTCCAGTTCTGGTTGCCTCACTATAGGAAGGATGTGGAAGCATTGGAAAGGGTACAGAGGAGATTTACCAGGATGCTGCCTGGTTTAGAGAGTATGGATTATGATCAGAGATTAAGGGAGCTAGGGCTTTACTCTTTGGAGAGGAGGAGGATGAGAGGAGACATGATTGAGGTGTACAAGATATTAAGAGGAATAGACAGAGTGGACAGCCAGTGCCTCTTCCCCAGGGCACCACTGCTCAGTACAAGAGGACATGGCTTTAAGTTAAGGGGAGGGAAGTTCAAGGGGGATATTAGAGGAAGGTTTTTCACTCAGAGTGGTTGGTGCATGGAATGCACTGCCTGAATCAGTGGTGGAGACAGACACACTAGTGAAGTTTAAGAGACTACTAGACAAGTATATGGAGGAATTTAAGGTGGGGGGTTATATGGGAGGCAGAGTTTGAGGGTTGGCACAACATTGTGGGCTGAAGGGACTTAAGAACTTTTTAAAAGCTATTATTAATGCTTTTTGAGATAGTGATTTAGATGCATATCATTTTTTTTACTGAGTTAAGTATTGTATGTAATTAGTTTTGCTACAACAAGTGTATGGGACATTGGAAAAAAAAAGTTGAATTTCCCCATGGGGATGAATAAAGTATCTATATATCTATCTATCTAATGTGCTGTACTATTCTATGTTCTAAATCTTATATACCTTCTGTGTACTTAAATTAACATAGATGAACAGATATTATTTAGGAGGAACTGGGGGAGGGGTTGGTGTCAGAGTTTGGGGTGGACACTACTGTGGAAGTTTGGCCATGTTAGATGAGTGCATTATTCATATGTGGATTTTAAAAAATGGCCGACAGAGTGTGAGCCCCTGGAAAAGTAGTTCCCAAATGATTTCCATCCCAATCTGCCAGTCATGTGCAATAAAACAGGCATAACCCAATTAGAAAATCTTGTGCGCAGTTTTCAAGCCATTTGTTTGTTATTAACGTTGGACTCTAATTTGAAATGAATACCTGCTTACAGGCATCATCGGTAGAACTGAAGAATCTATGGGTTTCTGAAATACGGAAAGTACTAACAGGACAATTGCAAGCTTACCGAGGTAAATTATAGTGCCAACCAGGCTATTGACATGTATTTAAAAATGTTCAACCCTAGTTAGTTACCCCTATAATACCAGATATTTTTTCTAATCCTTCCTATTATTTATCATTGCATTTCAATGTGTGCAGAAATTCCAATGTCAACAGTTGTCAAGTGACCAGGAATAAACAGAGCTTTAATTTCAGAACTGCAGTGTTTACTCTAGTTCTATTGTCACAATCTAAATGAGATACCAGTAATTATAGTTTGACTTGATCTGACTGGGTACATTTATAGTAGAGGTGTAAAGCAGGGGAACATGCATACCCCTTGGCAAAGCATGCTCAGTTGTTGTAGCCAAAAAGCAGAAAATCAGGTCCCTTCCATATAGAGGTAGGTGTCTTGTCCAGTTCTATTCAATCCTCTATAGCCAATAGTTATTGTTGCAGGGGCAGGAAAATCTGGACTATGGATGGAAAACTAAAAGATGCCAAGAACATTTGTTTAAGATCATAAAGTACATATAACTACATTACTTTTTCTTACCTGTATGACAGAAGCAAGCCAGCTGAACCAGAGGATCCAGGAACATGTTTATCAAGCTCCATTGACCACACCGAACAGGTATTTAACACTGCCGTTTTTTTTTTATCTTTCCGAGTGATAAGCTTTCTCAAATGGTGATATTTAATATGTAAATCACAATCTCAGCTGCTATGCAAAGGAGTGCCTTGAAAATAAGTTCATTATTACCACAATATTTTGAAGAGTGATTAAAAATGTCATTAATTATTTGAAGGGACATAATTCAGAATCCCTCAAAACCAAGTATTCACTTATCATCCTTTGTTCAACGGAACGTAATTCTGAACTATTCTGTTAAATTCCTTAATCACCAGCATCACCAACAAATTAGAGGCTTAGTTTAAGCTGATGATAACAACCTTATCTGGGGCACATTTAATGCTAATAAAAACAGAAAATGTTCGCAATACTCAGGCAGCATTTGTGCAGGGAAACAAAGATAATGTTTCAGGTCAGTGATCAATCAGGAGAACAGGGAACATTTAGAAATCAAATAGAGCTTTAGTTGCAGAGATAGAGGAGAATACAAGGAACTTCTGTGGTGGAACATAGACCAAAGGAGGCTGAATGACACGAATGATGGTGGCAAATGAGTTACAAGGTCTTCTAGATAGTTAGAAATGAAGGAGAGGGAGAAAAATAGAAATCACGGAGGACCTGACATTGCTGGAATCTTAAATGAAGGAAGGAAAGCAGGAAATACGCTTCAACACAGGCCGCATTTATGAAGAGAGGAAAAGGCAAAGATAACATGACAGATTGAGACACAAGGTATCACAGTGTAGAATCTGGAGCAACAATAAATCTGCTGGAAGAACTCTGAGTTTAGTGGTATCTGTGGGGGTAAAGGAATTATTGAAGCTATTCTGTATTTAATATTTCAGTGATATTTGAGTAATATTGTAAACATATTGTTTGATTAAGCAGTCTTTGCGTAATTCATTATGGGTTATATGTAAAATGAGTGTATAGCACATGCATCACTAAAATGTAAAACAAAACTAGTACACATTATTTCCCAGCTCCATGTTTTTTCTTTCAATTAGTTTTGGTTTTATGTTTGGAGTTACAAAGCATGATGGTGGCGATGACGAAGTTTTAAATGAACCCAAGACAACTACCTACCTGTTGAAGCACAGTGAGACGTTTGAGTTTTTTTTTAAAAAAAGAGCACAATCGTGCTTCTTTGGGAAGGGACAGAGACAGCTAAGTTTTACAAAAAGAAGGCAGAAAATGGACGAAATTCACAGGTTCATAGTGAGTTCAAGGTGATAACATTCATTTAAAAAACACAAAAATGGCTGGCTACATTGGAAAGTTAGATGCATTCAATTGCACAGTGGATAACTGGATTTTGTATTCTGTGCAAATTGAGTAGTATTTTAAAGCAAATGAAATAACCAATGAGAACTGAATGCCAGTTTTGCAGAGTGCAATAGGTAGAAGAAGTTTGACTGCTCCAACCAAACCAACCAAAATGAGCTTTGCTAATATCATGAAAGTAATGCAGGATCATGTAGAACCAAAAATGTTGTTGATTGCAGAATGCTTTAGGTCTCATAAGCAGAATCAAAAGGAAGGGGAGCCCATTTCATCTTGCATGGTTGAATTGAAGTTGGCTGAGCATTGTCAGTTCAGTGATTGGCTTTATGATGAGAGATCATTTTAATTTATGGAATCTTACAAGAAAGCATTTGAAAATGGCTTCTAACTGAAGTCTAATACATATTTTAAAAATCAATTGAAATAAATGTATCATTGGAAAGAGCAGACAGCGTTGCAGATTGAGTTGCAGTAAGGAATGAAAGAGTGTGAAGAAAATTGTAATGTCTAAACAGAAACCAACTTGGGTGAACAAATGATGTTACAATTGAGGCAGGGGCTGACGTACACCAGACCAATGTAGGTTTAAGGACAAAACTTGCAGAAAATGCAATAAAGAAGGACATATACAAAGCGCGTGCTGGGCAGACAAAAACAAATGGACTGCACAGAGAAGAGAAAGAGGAAGTGAGGTTGCAGTTTCAGAAAGACCACTAATCTGCATGCTGTTGATGGAAAAATCTGATGAGAATGACACAGGACTGGGTAGCCTTGAGATACATAATGTGAAAATTAACAGGGGACATGCATTATGGCTTGCACAAGAAGTGAACAATAAATTAATTAAAGTGGAATTGGACACTGGCTCAGCTGTTTCACAAAATGGGTTTGAATGGCATTTCAAAGATACTAAATTGAAGTCTACAGATATCTAAGAATCTGTACTGGAGAAGTTCATAACAGTGAAATATAACAACCAAGAAGCTACATTGGGCTTGTATGTAGTTAAGAGGGACAGTGGTGTGGGCACATGATTGGCTGAGGCAACAACATGATTACAGATCCATCCACTTATTGCATGCCACATCACCAGCAATAGAGTTAACTGCAAGTGAATTAAGAAAGATACTGGATGATACCACAGTAGTGTTAAAAGATAGCATTGGAAAACTCAAATATATCAAGGGTAAAATAGTGTTAAATCAAAATGCCACATGCAAGTTTTATAACGCCCGTCCATGATAAAGTACTGACCTTGATTGCATGGAAGTTGAACGAATTCTTTCCTAGTTTAAGTGAAGCCCATGGACAATGCCTATGGCCCCAGTAGCCAAGAAGAATGGGACTGTCAGGAACTCTGGTGATTTTAAGGTCATCATCGACCCAGTACTGAAAGGAGATCAATACCCTCTTCCCAGGATAGGGAATTTCTTTGCAAACCTATCTGGAGGGAAATCCTGCAGCAAAATGGATTTAACTGAGGTCTACCCACAGATGGAAATGGAAGAAGAGTCCAAAGTGCTTCTCACCATAAATACTCATAAAGGGCTTTATTGCTATAACCTTATTTTTGGAGTAACATCTGCAGCTGCACTCTGGCAGAAATCTATGGATCAGGTGTTGCCTGGATGCCATCATTGTTACTAGTGGGGATGACAAGAAACATCTTCAAAATTTCAAAACAGTGTTAAAGAGATTACAAGATTATATGCTCAGAGCATGATGCATCAAATGTAAATTATTTCAACCAAGCTTCACTTACTGTGGCCACTCGACTGATGCACAAAGATTACACAAGTATGCCGAGAAAATTCAAGCAGAGGTGAAAGGATGTGTCTCAGTTGCAGTCCTTTTTAGAATTTGTCAATCACTATACCAGGTTCCTGCCAAACCTGGCTACTGTGCTCCACCCTTTGAACTCATTATTCCAGATTGGGAAGAAATGGCAATGAACAGAGCATTGTGAGGTGTTTTTCCAAAAGGTAAAGGGAATGGTGACAGCAGACACCATACTCAAACAATATGAACCACATCGTCTAGTGAAGCTTTCCTGTGATATCTCACCTTGTGGTTTAGGTGCAGTCCTGTCACATGTTATGCGTGATGGAAGTGAATGACACTTAGCCTTTGTGTCATGGTCCCTTACTGCTGCAGAGAAAAAAAATGATGCACATATTGACAGAGAGCTTTGGGTCTGGTTTGGGGTGTAAAACATTTCCACCAGTACTTGTACAGGAGAGAGTTTATCCTTATTACTGATCAAGCACTAGTGTCCGTCTTCAATCCACAGAAGGGTGTTCCACTAACAGCAGCAGCAGGAATGCAGAGATGGGCTCTGTTTCCTGGAGGACACAATTCCAAGATCAAATTCAAGAGAACAACTAATCATGGAAATGCTGATGGGTTGTCCTGTTTACCTTAGGAAAAGGACATACCTGAAAAATTAACAAAAGAGGACACGCCTTTAGATGTATTCTCCATAGTGCAAATTGAAAGTCTCCCTATTATGGCAGAGATGACCCAAAGGGAAATCAGACAAAGATCCCACATTGTTTCAGGTCTACATGGTATCACAAAATGGCTGGAATGTGCAGCAGAAATCCCAGTTTCCCTGTTTTTACCAGCACCAGGATGAACTTGGCCTTGACAGGAGTTGCCTTGTGTGATGATTGACAGTTGCACCATCCAAGCTGAGAGCTGACTTGTTGGAGAAGCTACATGCCAGTTATCTAGGCATGGTCAAAATGAAACAATTAGCCCGGAGCTTTATCTGGTGGCCTGGGATAGATCAGATCGAACAGATTGCCATGCACTGCAGGGGATGCCAACGTGACCAGAAGAAAGATGTCCAGAGCTGTCAGAACTACTTCCTGCGATCTCAGAATCAACTCCTACAACCACTACGGAGGAGGCCCCAGAACCTGAGATTGTTTCACAGCCACAGCTCTTACCTACCAAGCCGAGTGACCTCCCTCGTGCCCCCCCCCCACCCTGCCCGATGGGAAAGATGTTATCTCCCAAGAGTAAAAAATGCATTTCAGCAATTAAATCTTCAGGCCTGAATGGGACAACTTAAAATTTACTATGTTGTGCATGTCTATATAGTAGTTGTTTTAAAACTTTTGGGGGGGGGGGGGTGAATACTTTTTATAGGCACTATATAATTTGAGATGTATTCTGTATTGAGTTGGAGTTTATAGCTAAGCAGAAAAGAGTGTATTTAATATTTCAGTAATATTGTAAATAGATTGATTATGCATTCTTGTTTACATAATTTATAGCATGTTATATGTAAAAGTATGTGAATGGCATAAGACATTATGCGACTGCATCATAAGTACATGGCTCACTAAAAGGTAAAACAACACTAGTACATGTTAAACCTGGCTCTGTGTTTTTCTTTCAATTAGTTTTATGTTTGGAGTTACAGAACATAACAGAAACTCTGGTCCTGTTGCAGGGTTTTGACCCAAAACATTGACAACTCCTTTCCTCACACAGATGTTACTTGAGCTGCTGAGTTTCTCCTGCAGATTGTTTGTTGCTAATTTTACAGATTGATGAATTTAACCAGTTCTAATACAAACTTGAAAGGCTGGTTATTCGGTGGTTTAAATGTTATCTCATGTCTATTTTGGAAACTGAGATGCTCATTTTCAAAACCATTCTGAACTCCGTTGGAAGACTGTAAATTGGCAAAGATGGAAAACTCAGAGAGGGGACTGGATGGAGAATTAGAGTATTAGGCACTTAGAAGCTCAATGCACAATTACTGAACAGAGATGTTCTGCAAAGTGACTACAAAAGTGTATTTTGTTTTCTGGTATAGAAGAGGTCACATTCTGAGACCCAAATGCAGTACATGGAAAATAAGGGTATGATCCGGATGCAGGTCGATAGGACTAGGTAGTTTGAATGGCTTAGCACGGACTGGATGGGCCAAAGAGTCTGTTTCTATGACTACACTAAAATAGAACTTTCAAAGATTGTGTAATACTGTATACTGAAGATGACATAACTGGAAAAAAAATAGAGGGAAGGGTTAGATTGACCTTAGAGTAAGTCAAGTCAAGTCACTTTTTATTGTCATTTTGACCATAACTGCTTGTACTATACATCGTAAAAATGAGACAATGTTTTTCAGGACCATGGTGCTGTGTGAAACAGTACAAAAACTACACTGAACTACGTAAAAACAACACAGGGGAAAAAAACTACACTAGACTACAGACCTACCCAGGAATGCATAAAGTGCACAAAACAGTGCAGGCGTTACAATAAATAATAAACAAGACAATAGACACAGTAGAGAGCAGTAAGTTGGTGTCAGTCCAGACTCTGGGTATTGAGGAGACTGATCGCTTGGGGGAAGAAACTGTTACATAGTCTGGTCATGAGAGCCTGAATGCTTCGGTGCCTTTTCCCAGATGGCAGGAGGGAGAAGAGATTGTATGAGGGGTGCATGGGGTCCTTCATAATGCTGTTTGCTTTGCGGATGCAGCGTGTAGTGTAAATGTCTGTGATGGCGGGAAGAGAGACCCCGATGATCTTCTCAGCTGACCTCACTATCCGCTGCAGGGTCTTGCGATCCGAGATGGTGCAATTTCTGAACCAGGCAGTGATGCAGCTGCTCAGGATACTCTCAATACAACCTCTGTAGAATGTGATGAGGATGGGGGGGTGGGAGATGGACTTTCCTCAGCCTTCGCAGAAAGTAGAGAGGCTGCTGGGCTTTCTTTGCTATGGAGCTGGTGTTGAGGGACCAGGTGAGATTCTCCGGCAGGTGAACACCAAGAAATTTGGTGCTCTTAACGATCTCTACCGAGGAGCTGTCGATGTTCAGCGGGGAGTGGTCGCTCCGTGCCCTCCTGAAGTCAACAACCATCTATTTTGTTTTGTTCACATTCAGAGACAGGTTGTTGGCTCTGCACCAGTCCATTAGCTGCTCCACCTCCTCTCTGTAAGCTGACTCGGCGTTCTTGCTGATGAGACCCACCACGGTCGTGTCATCGGTGAACTTGATGATATGGTTCGTGCTGTGTGTTGCAGCACAGTCATGGGTCAGCAGAGTGAACAGCAGTGGACTGAGCACGCAACCCTAGGGAGCCCCCGTGCTCAGTGTGATGGTGTTGGAGATGCTGCTCCCGATCAGGACTGACTGAGGTCTCCCAGTCAGGAAGTCTCGGATCCAGTTGCAGAGGGAGGTGTTCAGGCCCAGTAGGCTCAGCTTTCCAGTCAGTTTCTGAGGGATGATTGTGTTGAATGCTGAACTGATGTCTATGAACAGCATTCATATAGGTTAAATGGTCAGTACAACTATGTGGGCAGAAGGGCCTGTACTGTGATGTATTTTTCTATGTTCTATTACAAAAGAGCTTTGTGCTAAATACTACTAATCATGAGGATTAGTTTATGCTCTCTTTTGGGATAGACAAGGTTACATTAAGCATACTGTGTAACCTAGTTCTGACAGAAAGCAGACCTTTTGTACTTCCTGCTGAAGTCACATCAGTTGAAGCAGAACAGCTGATTTTAACATACTCCAGTTCTATTCGCGTAATGTTCGAAAACATTCTTGGCTCTCTGGGCATGGCCATGTGCATGCTAAATTATGAAACAAAGCACCAGAAAACTTTGATCTCTGAATTTGAACTAAAAGGAACAATAAAAAAGCAAAGCTGAAGAAACATTTCCACCCAATTACAAACTGAAAGCTGATTGGCATCCACCTAATCACTGATACTGCACAAGAACATAAGATGATATGAAACAGATGTAGATCAATCAGTCCTTTGAATTGTATTCACCGCTGACTAAGATCATGCATGATCCAATCACGGTTTCAACATAATTTTCTGACTTTCCCCCCATACCCCATAGACTTTAAATGTCTGTCAATGTCTATGAACATATTCAATGACTCCACCTGCAGTGTTCCTTGGAGTAAGTGATACAAAGATTCATGATCCTCTGAAAGAAGTTCCTTCTCATCTCTCTCATCTTTATTTAAAACTCCAATGAGGATAGGGCCAGCCTGTCTAACCTTTCATTAAATCTTTTTCAAACTAGTAAGTCTTCTCTGTACCTGCCTTCAATGCAAGTATATCCTTCCACAAATATGGAGACAATCAGAACTATATGCTGCACCTCAAATGAATGTGGCCTCACTAGAGCCCTGACAAACTGGACCAAAACAT
The DNA here is from genome assembly GCF_048418815.1 of Hemitrygon akajei. Taxonomy (NCBI): domain Eukaryota; kingdom Metazoa; phylum Chordata; class Chondrichthyes; order Myliobatiformes; family Dasyatidae; genus Hemitrygon; species Hemitrygon akajei. The sequence goes on from NC_133126.1 coordinate 164,721,038, forward strand.
TCCTACTTGTATAATGCATATCCTTTGCAGTAAAATTCAACAAGTCAATTACTTGTTCCTACAGAATTATCTTTTTGTGCTTTATATATTAGTGCCTCCTGATACCTTCCTTCATTCCACTTGTGGTCTCATTCCAATTTTAGTTTTTCTTTATTTATTTCAAGGTTGATGCCTCCCATTTCCCTACATCATGCTGCGTTTGCGATTTCACACACGTTCACATATCTCTATGTGACCCATTGTAGGATTTTGTATCTTCCCCATGATGCTCGCCCATCTATCTTAGTGTCACCAGTAATTTGAGCTGTAGGACTTGCTTCATTAATCTGAAAGTGAATCATTTATCCCAAATCTACTTCCATTTATTTTGCCATTCTGTATCCTTTCCAATATATTGCCCCCCAAATCATGTTCAGTAGCCTTTAAAATTGAATTAGAAACTGACCTGTTTGTTACATAAGAATTCTAACACGACTTTCCTAAAACCTTGTTGATTTTGAAATTCAGCAACAAAAATACTTTTTGAAAACATGATGTTCATTTATTTTTATATTTTTATTGTCAGATGTCCAAATTCTTTATTCTTTTGGATGAATGTGAACAGCTAACGTGTGTAGATTTTACCTCAGATTATCAGCCGCTGCTTCCTGAAAGCAATTACATGCAAGAATGTGTCTGCTGCTCATATTTTCCTCATTAAATTTAATATTCCATATTTCAAAACAATTATTTGAGGCTAAAATCAAAATAAACTAAACTCTACTTTTCAGGAACCTGAAATAAAACCTAAGCTGTGTCCCGGAGCTAAAAGATGAGAAATTGGTTGACAGACATTTTTTTTTGTCAACTCAGGCCACGAGGTTCGTTCAGTGACCTCACTGAGATTGATTAATGTTGTGTTGATGTCAGTACCTCCAGTTGAACTGTCTCTTTGTGTGTTTCCCCCAGCTGTCAATCTGTGGTTTTGTATTACCATGTGCTCCTGCTCTACTCCGGCCCCTGTATTCCTGAGTAATACAGATCCAATCACAGACCCAGTACTGTGCAGACAGTGATATTAATTGAGTAACAAACCCCAAGGTGCAAACAAAGTCGGTGTCAAAGTTCAGGCAGAGATCAAAACATCCAGAGAAATCCAAAAACCAGAATCAGGAAATAGGCAGAGTCAATAGTCAGACAGACAGAGTATAGATACAAATGCTGGAAAGGCTCAGGAAAATTCACTAGCACAATCTGGCAACAAACAGGTGAAAACACAGGACTGAAATACACTGGGCAATAAACAGAGAGGCAGATGATAGGTGGAGCAATGAGACAGAAGTGGCAGCATTACAGGTAATAATGAGAAACAGATGAGAGACGGCGTACTCAGTGATACAGGGGCCGGAGTAGAGCAGGACTGGGACAGGAGCACATGGCAATTCAAAACCACAGACTGACAGCTAGAGGGAAACCCACAAAAAGACTGAGTTCAACTGGAGGTACTGATAATTGATTGGTTAGTTCAAAAAAAGGTAAAGCTGTATGGTTGCTGGATCACTGGATGGTTGAGATTTCCAAGGAGGGGTGCAGAAATAACTATGGTTCTCGGTCCACTGCAGCAGCATTCGTGGAATGTCTGTGTTCTGTTATAATCAAAGAGATAACTGACATGCGTTTGAACCTATAAACTGAGAAAGACTAGAAAAGAAGCAGGTTTAAGTTAAAGAGAGGGAGAGCACAGAACTGAAGGAACAGTCTGCAAAGTGGTAGAGACGGAGAGATTGAATGAAGAATTGCTGAAGGAGGTGAGAGGAATAGCTCAGAACAAATGTTGTGTTTCAAGGAGCTGCAAGTCGGTGGACATGCAGGGTGTTTGAAGTACTAGAAGTACAGAGCACAGAAGAACTAGAAATGTAAGCAATCAGCTGGCTTATCATCTGAAATTGAAGCGTCGAACCTGAAGTGATTATGTGGCACACCAGAGGTGAAGTTCTGCTCCTCAAGCTTGTATTAAGTTTAGTTGAAAGAACGTGTGAACCCAGCATCAAAGATAATGTCGTAAGGGATTAAAATGAGAGGCAACTGGGAGCTCTCTGTCTCTATTGTGGGCAGTTTCTTATTTTGTTGTATAACGCTTTCGGTTCTTTCCTTTTTCTCATGGTACAATTTATTTGATCTATTCTTCTCACTAAGCTAAACATCCAACGAATATATACACACAAGTCACTGCAGGTGCTGGAACCTGGAGTAAAATCAAAATGCTGAAAGAATTCGATGGGCAAAGCAGCACCTGTGAAGGCAAAGGAATGGTCAACATTTCATGTGGGGACTCTGCCTCAGGACTCACTGATGCAGAGACGTGATGAATATCCTCTGCTTTACCTGCTGATCCAAAGTATACTGTTTATCAAATTAAGTGGATGGTGCTCAATAGTAATTAAATTCCTTCGATACAGTACCAAGGTGGAGATTCTACGAAGGGCCTGGGGTAAGAAGAGGGTGTTTTTAGATGGTAACAATATGTTTCGATGAAAATTACCCCCCCCCCCACGGTCCTGCAGAAATGTAAAGAATACTCTGAGGTGAAGCGAATACTAAAGCAAGAAAGGATTAGATTTCAAACTCCATACCCTGCTAGACTTCCAGTGTTTTATCAAGATGGAATCCAACTGTATCAGACAGTGGAAGAGGCGGCTACAGACATGAAGGCCAGAGGGTTGTCCGTCAGCGTGATCAAACCGAGGGAAAGCCTGGCAGAGGAATTATCCCGCTCCGCTTGGGAAATAGTGTGAGAATCGAGAAGGCAGGAGACGGGAGGAGGGTGAGAGAACTATATTAGGAAGCGACTGGGAGTTTTCCAAAGACAGCCCTCACCCCCTCCAGAAGAGCCATAAGGTTTGGCTAACTTTAAAAATGTTGAAAAGCTAAACGGAAGCAAAAGTAGACGGTGATATACCTATCTCAAGAAATACTTATTATAATGTGGATTTTATATTACTCAGTTATTTTTTATTCATACACTCACTTCTTTTTCCCCACCAAAATGAGAATATATATATGTGTGTGTGTGTGTATGTGTGTGTATATATATATATATATATATATATATGGAGTACACAGGGAAATCTTTTCTGTGTAATGAATTTGTTCTCTGACTTTTATGGATACTGCAATAGGGGCCCTCAACTCACAAGTAGGAGGGGTTATCCCCCACAGCTAGACATTTCCTCTAGCTCAACCCAGGGTCATCTACTAGAGACCACAGCCTTGGAATCACACCTTCGTTGCCTTTTTTGTTATTATTTGCATTTCTTGGTTCTTATTTGTTCAGGGAGTAGATCGATTAAGTTTTATTCTGCTAATTTCAACGATACATTGACAGATAAATACAGATGGCTAAGGACAAGGTAAAATTCACTTCTTTTAATGTCAATGGGCTATTAAATCCAATCAAACGTAATAGATTTCTATCCAAAATGAAAAAAGAACAAGCCCATGTAGTATATTCACAGGAAACTCACTTAAGTGATAATGAGCATGGAAAACTAAAGAGAATGGGCTTCACTAATTTGTTTTTCTCATATAAATCAGGACATAGGAGAGGAGTTGGTATTCTTATCTCAAGTAAGCTAAATTTTGAAAAAGTATTCGAAATGGGAGATAAGAAGGGCAGATATATTCTGGTAAGGGGGAATATAGACGGAAATTCAGTTACTCTATTGAATACATACGCACCCCTGGGAAGTGATATTGGTTTCTTTCAGAAAATTACTGATATAATGATAGTGGAAACAGAAGGTTGCCTGATATGTGGGGGAGACCTAAATTTACAATTACAACCAAAGTTAGACTCTTCCAATAGAAAAACCTATGAAACAAAATCCTTACATAAGAAGGTTAATACACTTTTTGAGGATGTTGGTCTAATTAATATATTGAGGGACCTTTTCCCCAACAGAAGGGATTATACTCATTATTCTGCTCCCCATTCTGTATATACAAGAATAGACTATTTCATAACATTTGGAAAAGTCAAAGACAAATTAAACACCTGTGGAATTGGGACAATAGATGTAAGTGACCATGCACCTATATATTTATCTGTTGATTTTGACCTACAACCAAAGAATACTATTTGGAAACTAAATTCAAGTCTACTCAATGATCCATACTTTAAGGAACAAATTAAAAAAGAAATTGGTCTCTACTTAGAATTCAATGATAATGGAGACGTTTCACCTCCCATTTTATGGGATACTCTGAAGGCTGTTTTAAGAGGGAAAATTATAGTGATATCTTCATATAAGAAAAAAATAAGGAATAAAACATTAGAGGAATCACAAAATAGGCTGAAGGAACTAGAGAAGAAACACAAACTGAATTTGGCATAGGATACATTAGAGGAAATTTAAAAAAATTAGGAATGAAATTAATATTTGGCTATGCAAGAAATCAAGAAAAAATTAATATTTCTGAAACAGAGACATTATGAAAGTGGATCTAAGTCTATGAAAATACTGGCATGGAAACTGAAAAAAAAGCAGAAAATACAATTCATAGAATTAGGGATCCAAGAACAAAAATGATTAAAAAAATAAGCTGAGTGAAATTCAAGAAGCTTTTGAAGTGTTTTACAAAAGTTGATATTCCAAAGTGCCGGAGGAAGCATAACCTAAATTGACACCTTCCTGAATTCTCTAGAATTACCCACTTTAGGCGAAGAACAAAATAGAATGATGACTGCTGACATAACTGAAGAATTAAAAGCTGCAATTAGTAGGCTTAAATTAAGCAAGTCACCAGGATCAGATGGATATATGGCAGAGTGGTGCAAAGAATTTAAAAATGAGTTAATTCCTGTTTTACTCCCCACACTGAACACCTAAAAAAAGGCACAAATGCTACCCAGTTGGAAGGAAGCGATAATCTCAGCTATACCGAAAGAAGGCAAGGATAAAATGGAATGCGGGTCATTTAGACCAATATCCTTTGTTAATGTAGATTATAGATTATTTACCTCCATCATGGCCAAACGATTAGAAGAGTTTCTACCCATACTGATACGTAACGATCAGACAGGTTTTATACGACAACGCCAAACATAAGACAATATACGAAGGACACTCCACATTATGGATCATATACAACAAAGTAAAATAGAAGTAATAGTGATAAGTGTAGATGCTGAAAAGGCATTTGATTTGGTTAATTGGAATTTTCTTTACAGTGTTTTACATAGATTTGGTTTCCAAAACACAATTATTAAAACTATACACACTATATGACAACCCTACTGCTAGGATTAAGATCAATGGATATTTATCAAATAGTCTTACCCTAGAAAGGGGCACGAGACAGGATTGTGCATGGTCACTGCTACTCCTCGCATTATATCTGGAACCATTGGCTCAATACATCAGACAAAATGAAGATGTCAGGGGAATTACTATTAAAGGGACAGAGCATAAATTGACTTGTTACGTGGATGACATTTTGATCTATCTAGGGCAACCAACATACTCTTTACTTAAATTGATGGAATCCTTTGAACAATATGGTCAATTATCAGGATACAAGGTCAAAATAGATAAAACCCAGTTACTTTCGTATAACTATAGCCCACCAAGATAAATTGAAAGTAGATATCCCTGGGCATAGCAAACAGAGTCTTTCAAATATCTGGGCATCATTATGCCAAAAGATTTGGCAAAATTATCAGAATGCAATTATCAGCCTTTATATAAAAAAAATTAAGGAAGATATGGCAAGATAGAACCTGATACCTTTTTTCAGTCTCGTTCAAGGATTGAGTCTATTAAAATGAATATACTGCCCAGACTGTTATATCTCTTTCAGACCCTACCAATAGAGATTAATCAAAATCAATTCAATGAATGGAACAAGATGTTATCAAGGTATATTTGGCAAGGTAAAAGGCTTAGAGTTCATTTCAAAACTTTGCAATTAGCAAAGGAGAAAGGGGGATTGGGGCCTACCTTCTCTTAGAGATTATTATTTTGCAGCACAGTTGAGAGTTGTGATATGTTGGTGCAACCCATCATATGACGCTCAATGGAAAAACATTGAGGAGCGGGTACTTCCCATCCCCATACAAGCAATTTTGGCTGATAACAACCTACAAAGGTACATAAATACTATTGATAACCCATGGGTGAAATTGACTCTTAAGATATGGAAAACTACTATAAAAGAATATAATCTAGAGGGAGATATTGCAATTCTTAAATGGTGTGCATATGACTCGGATTTTACACCGAATAAACTGGATGCTAGATTTAAAGACTGGACAGCTAAAGGAATAACAGTTCTTTGTAATATAATGAAAGAAGGAACACTGCTTAGTTTTGAAATGCTTAAAGAGAAACACTTATTAGAAAAGCAAATTTTTTTTGGTATTTACAGATGCAACAGTATGTTAATAGGACACTTAAAAATGTAATCAAGGCAATTACATGCTTGATGGAGCTATTTAGAAAAGCATAAAATTCAGAGAATGGTAGTAGAATCATTTCAAGTATGTATAAGGGTTTGTCAAATCTTAAAACACATTCGACTTCATACATTAAAACAAAATGGGAGAAAGAAGGAGGGATAATTATATCTGAGGAAGAATGGACAATAATATGGAGGTATCAATGGAAGTGTACCAGTTCACAGAAATGGAGGGAGTTTGGATGGAAAAACTTGATAAGATATTTTATTACACCCTCTCAGAAATCTCATTATGATAGTAACCTCCCTGTTTGCTGGAGAAATTGTGGAAATCAAAATGCAAATCATTATCATATTTTTTGGGACTGCCCTGTTATCAAAGACTATTGGAGGGGGATACACAATGCCCTACAAGACATCTTTAAATATGAAATACCCTTAGAGAGTAAGACCATACATTTTGGATATATACCTCAAGAATGGTTGAAAAGAGATAAATATTTAATGAATATACTGTTGGTGGCTGGTAAAAAGACTCTTACTAGGAAATGGTTATCACAGGAGAGTCCGACATTAAATACATGGATGGAAATTACAATGGGCATTTACAAAATAGAGAAGATAACAGCATCTGTTAACCATAAGCTGGAGCAATTTGATTCATACTGGGGAAAATGGTTTAACTACATAATATCTTATAGGCCTGATTTTATTCTCACAAATCAATGAATACGTTGTAAAAAAGGAGATCACCCCCTACTTGTACATAGTTCTTTCCTTCCACTCTTTTCTATAAGTGGATACCTCAGATAAAGACTATGTGGAGATTTGTGACATATATGATTATATGATATATATGTACAATGTCTGAAATACATCTTATGGAAATGTTTGATGATGAACTTCAATAAAAAAAATTACAAAGAAATTAAGTGGATGGTTTCCTGTACCTCAACTTGATATAAGATGCAAATTACTTGTATATTATGTATTGCTGTTTACCTTAAATTGTTTTCAAATCAGAATCAGGTTTTATATCACTGGCATATGTCACGATTTTTGTGGTCTCTGTGGCAGTAGTACAATGCAATACGTAATACCAGGAGAACAATGAACTACAGTAAATATACATATTAAATGAAGTAGTGCAAGAATAGGAATTTTAAAAAGTGGTGAGGTCATGTTCATGGGTTCAATGTCCATTCAGAAATCAGATGGCAGAGAGGAAGAAGCTGTTCCTAGATCATTGAATTGAATTGACTTTATTTCTTACACCCTTCACATACATGAGGAGTAAAAATCTTTACGTTACATCTCTGTCTAAATGTGCAATCGTAGTAATTTATAATAATTTATAATAAATAGAACAGTCAATATAATATAGAAATACACTCAAATCAGTGTGAGTTAATCAGTCTGATGGCCTGGTGGAAGAAGCTGTCCCTGAGCCTGTTGGTCCTGGTTTTTATGCTGTGGTACCGTTTCCCGGATGGTAGCAGCTGGAACAATTTGTGGTTGGGATGACTTGGGTCCCCAGTGATCCTTCGGGCCCTTTTTACACACCTGTCTTTGTAAGTGTCCTGAACCGTGGTAAGTTCACAACTACAGATGTGCTGGGCTGTCTGCACCACTCTCTGCAGAGTCCGATTAAGGGAGGTACCGTGTCCCATACCAGGCAGTGATGCAGCCAGTCCGGATGCTGTCAATTGTGCCCCTGTAGAAAGTTCTTAGGATTTGGGGACCCATTGCCCACCATTCCATCATGGCTGATTTACCATCCCCCTTAACTGCATTTCTCTGCCTTCTCCGCCTTCTCCCTGTAATCCTGGATGCGCTGACTAATCAAGAATTCTATCAGCCTCTGCTTTAAAAATACCCAGTCTCTTGGGCCTCCACAGTCGTCTGTGGCAATGAATTCCACAAATTCACCCTCCTCTGGCTAACGAGATTCCTCCTCATTTCTGTTTTAAATATAAGACCAACATTATTTATTTGAGCAGAGATGTTCTCATTCGTCCATGAGTTCTCTAGTCTTTTCCACTTGAAAATAACCTTGTATTTTGAACCCGTGAAATGTCAGATGTAAATCTGCATTCCATGCCTTGAAGAATATTATAATTCCTAGCAGAATTTTTGAGGATGCTATATTCCTCTCAGAATTATATATGTTTTGGAGTGAGTGGTGAGGTGCAATTTACTGAAGCCAATGCTCAAATTACCAGGTATCCTATAAAACAACGAACTGCCATAGGAGTCCGGTGGTAATCTATATGTAAGCAGAGACTGCAGATGCTGGAATCTGGATCAAATAACAAACTGCTGGAAGAATCTTGCAAATCAAACAACGTCTGTGGGCTGGTTGGCATTTTGGGTCAAATTCCTGCATTGGAACTGAGACTCTTTTAGAGATTGGGCTATTATATAGAAGGGTAGGGTCTTTTTAGGTGATGGGTAAAACCAGATAAGGGTGGAGGTGAAGAGGGGGTAATATGCAGATGGAGCTAGGTGGTGGGTTGGGGGGGGAAGAGGTGAAATGTTGAGACAAAGGCTGATAGGTGGAAACAGGTAAGTGAAAAATATAGTCTGGTGGGAGAGGGTAGGTAGGGGTAAATATAAAGACAGGGGCCTGTAGGTATTGGGTGCTCATACCATTGTGTTGCAGATTGCAGAAGTGGAATATGTAGTGTTGTTCTTCTCAGTTGTGCTGAGCCTCACCATGGCAGTGGAGGAGGCTGTAGACAAACAGATTGGTCTGGGGGTAGGAAGGTGGGGGTGTTGAAGTGACGTACAACCCGCAGCTCAAGGTGGTCGTTGCAGAGTGTAGGTGCACTGCAAGACAGTCGCCTAGTCTTGGTCTTGCCAGTGTAGAGAAAGCCACATTGCAAGCACCGAATGCAATTGACCAGGGTAGTGCCTGTGAATCTCAGCCTCATCATGTAAACAGGCCTGTCCTAGTGAATGGGTGTGTCAGTCCAGCGGGGTCAGTACCTTTCAAATTCCCAAATATCAGGATGACAGGGCCAGAGAACGGAGAACAGAATACCCGATGAGCTTGCAAATTCAGTTGTAATGACCATCTTTAATCCTATTTACAGACATTACAACATTCAGCTTTCAGTAAGTTACATACTTCTTTCTCACAGATACATGAGGAAATCATCTTTACAGCAACAAGACAACAAGGGCGAAACGTCCAGTTCAGAACTAAACAAGCAACAAGAGAACTGCAGCTTCAATAACAGACAAAAGAGAGGTAATACATTTTACATGTTTCATTTTAATTATCGTGGAAGTTATCCAGAGTTTGAATAACTTTGAACTGCTGTAAGTAAATGGTGGGGGGGGGGGGGGGGTTGCGGAGAGAGATGCAGAATTTCAAATCTAGACCTGAAAGTTCATCAGGTAATTACTTAGCAGATGAATGGATGGCACACAACCTCAGCTGCTGTCTGCTTGGAATCTGCGTACTCTCTGGGTGACTGTGCATTACCCCATCCCCAACCCCACCACTTCCTTCCGTATCCTAACATATGCTGGTAGGTTCACTGTATATTTATCCCAGTGCACACTGGTGGCAGGAGGGTCAAGGGAGATTAATGAGAGAGAATAGGTTGCACAATGAGCCAAATGGCCTCTAGTTTCGTTGAGAATATGCGTGTTTGCATCCTGTAAATCTTAACTTGCAAACTTTTAGACTGTTCTACGTTCAGCACCATTATTGAATTTTGAACTTTCAGATGAACCTTATTTTGTTTAATTCTATTACTTCTGGGATTAAGCTAAGAAAACTCAGATACAGTATCCTACCTTTCTTCCTGGAATGATTGGAACAAGTTAACCCATGAGTTTACCCTTCATATCATTATCACTTCAACACATTTCACTGGAGTGAATTGTGGAATGTAATGGCAGCTGCTTATGGTTAAAGTATTGACTGTTTATGTACTTTCTTGTAATTTTTTTAATTTTCAGGGACAATGGTTCATTCTACACTCAATGGTAGAAATGGCATTTAAAAGCGAGCTACTGCATTGGTTTATTCAGAGTATACTCAACAAAATGCTTTGCACAACCCTTTTCCCAGTGGAAAATTGGCAGTGTGAATGTGTACTGAACCATAGTACTTGAGTGATTAGGTTATTGTGGCAGAACTGCTGCTTCTCAGCACCAGTGACCCAGGTTCAGTCTGGAGTTCTGATGGTCTGTGTGGAGTTCATACTTTTTTTTTGTATGGCCACATGGGATTCTCTCAGCTGCTCTGCTTCCCCCACCCCACCCCCCCAGGTTCCAAGACATGTTGGTCGTTTGGTTCATTTTCCACTGTAAGTTGCTCCTGTAAGTAGATGAGTAGTAGAATCTGGGTAAAGCTGTTGAGTATATAGGGAGAATAAAATGGGATTTGTGTTAATGGGTGCCTGGTGGTTAGTATAGACTCAATGGGTTGAAAGGCCTTTTTATGCGCTGTGTGACTCTATGACTCTAACAAAGAATTTCTGACTCAACAAAAATTGAGACTGCTTAATTGACATGCTTATATTTCCCATTTTCACTGCTCAAATAATGAACCGTTTAATTTATTGGTCGGAACTGGATATCTGAATCCACAAAAAGCATCTTAATCAAGTTTCCTGTTTATCAGCCGACATTTAGTACACGGTACTTCATTGTGAATATATGAGGTCGGTGGGTATGAAATAGGGAAGTGGCTGCTGGGGAACCAACCACAGACCATCCTCTGGGTGCAAAAGCATTTCCTTTGATCTGCCTGTGCACTCCGTCACAGACCGCAATGCCATCATGAATATTCTAAGTCCCAAATCTGCCAATCTCGGAGTCGCTCTAATTCAGCGTATGTTCATGGCGCAAAGAATTGTTCCTGATTACAAGCAAAATCAACAGGATGGATTTTGCAGGGAGGTGTTGGCGGTTTTGCATATAATTGCCATCCATTGTATGTGTAACTGCCAGCAAATTCAAGATTTACAAAATGATTTTGTGAGCACAGTAAGCTTGCTAACAGCTGTTAGTGGTTTTAGGCGTATACTCCAATGCACAGTAGAAAATATGCTCACAGCAACTTCCTGAATTGATGGTGCAGAGTCTAGTCTGATGATCACTTCCAGGCTGAGCTGCCTGTCAAAGATTTCTTTACCATCATTTTGTTAGTAGGACTTATTTTGGCCATCATTGCAAAGTCTATATATGGAAAGATCAAATTAAGACAAACCCGAGAACTATGTACAGGCGACTGCAAAATATGCAGAGTGTAGCCAGTCATCATCATTGTGGCTTTTCTGTTAATCCCGTTTGTAGTGGTTGTGAGATACAGACAATAACTATGCCATGTAGTTGAGCATTTTCCTCTCTTCAGCCACTGCTGTCATCCAACCACATTGAACTCAGCAAATACAAAGCTGCAGTTTGCCTCTGCAAATATGTATTTAGTGAAATAAAACAAGTTACTGTTTAATGTACTAGAAATGATAAAGCTTTGTGAGCGCTCTTAGAATTGACAATGTGCAGGGTTTTGTTTTCACTGTCTGGATTGTGACGTGGCAAGGCAGACTGCATTCCTTTGAAACCTTCATGATTTTTATTTTGTTAAAAGCTATTAAATGGAAATAGGTGTTCTATAATAGGAAACAGATGTTTCCCCTTACACATTACATTGAGGATGAAAATCTACCTTAGACTATCAGATGATGTGATACTGATTAACTGCAAATGAGCAATTAAAAATTAGACATTACACTAATTAATTTAACAAACATCAGTGGAACTAAAAATGCTTAACCTGTGTTTTGAATTAAAATAAAAATAACAAAACATAAAGATAATTATAAGCTTACTTAATATTTGTGTAACACGCTGTAGGGTTTCACTGCTAATGTAATGGTTTCTCTGTAGCAGCAATGTTTGGGTTATGACAAGAGATAACGAGGCTTTGGAAAGAGGGAGCTTTCCAATGAGAGGGATATTGTTCATTCTTGTGGGTCTGGGAACAGGAATTTCACGGTCTTTTGCTGGGGAGAGATGAGGAGAGAAGACGTGAATGAAGAGAGGTTGGTAGACCACTGGATGGAGTGGAATTGGAGTGGGGGTCCGAAGGTCAGTGACACTCGGAGGAGGTTGATGGTGGATGAACGTCCTTATCAGTGAGCTCCAACGTTGCATATTAGACTGTTTCATGAGAATGGGCCCTTTTTTTTTGTTTCTTTACTAACCATATAGTCAAATTAAGAATTATAAGGCTCAATCGTTTAATTTCATATTGTGTACTGTTTGTTATTTCATGGTACTGATTTGTTACGGGCACATTGCGCAGCATTCACCTAAACAAGATTTCTTAAGTTTGGCTGGGCTGAGAGCTGTCTTCCCCTAGATTAAGCCGCTAGTCGAACCGAGAGTTACAATTGTAGGGGCTCGTCCAGGATTGATTTTGTTGTACTGTGTGATTACTCTGAGCATTGGACCAGTGGGGTAGATATTTGTACTCTGGATGAATTGTTAATTTGCCTGTTAAGTAGTTAAAGTTGCGATTGTGGGTGGAGGTTTGATAAAACGGTGGATGCAGCTCTCATTTTAATGTAGACAAGCGCTGACATAGTGGTAGCTGGGGGCAGAGATTTCAAAGACAGGGTTTTATTGTTTCTGAGAAGTGAGGGGAAAGAGTGGTCGGATTTAGAATGTCTAATTAGTCCCCGTCCCCCAGTGAAGGGTCAGAATTCTGAGTTAGTATCCGTCCTTACCACTCTGGCAAATAAATGGAAATGCTCAGGTTCAAAGTCCCAGCTATGGTAGGCTCCGCCTGTTCTCTGGAACAACGCCCACCCCTAAAGGGGAAGAGCAGTATGAGACTTGCGCGGAGCTCAGTTGTTAGATGAGTGGCAGTGCTCTGATGACGTAAAGCGACAGGGATTGGTTGAGAGTTTGAGTGGGCGGGCATGAGAGCCGTCAGGTTGTGGTATCCCGTAGCGACATCTGTCAAATAAATGCAAGACAATGCCTTTGGCACGACAGGAAGCCCAAAGGAGCTCATGGTGGGGTTTCAGAACATGCGTCAAGAGAAGGGGGAGAAGCTTTCTGCTTTTATTTTTTGGCCAGAGAGGCAGCTAAATTGCCTGCGGCACAGAGGGGTCATTCAGGTGGCTGAGGTGGGTCAGTTAAGAATGGACCAGATAGTCAGGAGTGCCCAGTCCCATGACCTGATTGCTTGGGGTCTCCGACAGTCTCGTAAGACGCGCCCCCCTCCATCTTTTGTTGAGCTGATCAGAGAGGTACGGGAAGAGAAGAACGTGGCAGAGGCACGGGAGGACTCAGTCAGCAGGGTACAGTCCTCGGTAGTGGTCCGCTGTGGTGAAGTGACCCCGGGGAGCGGTAGAGGAGATTGTGGCTGAGTTGAGAACCGAGATACGTCAGCTGTTATCAGCGGGTGTGACCCCCCCCCCCCATATGATGGAGCTGATGGGGGTGGGGGGCGGATTCCCCAAGGGGACGAACAATGTGGAGGGCTGCTGGCAGCAAGTGTCACGCCAGAAGGAGAGTGAGCCCCCGGGTACCTCAGCAGAGAGAGTCGCTGGGAAGACTTAGAGGGGACCCAGTGAGGGAATGGCCTGGTGTCTCTGGGGGAGCACGTTCCCAGCAATGTACCAAGGACCCCCCCCCACCCTCCCCGAAAGTGAAAGACCCTGTTCCTGAAGGCTTAGTGGGTCCATGCTCCAGTGTGTCGCTACAAACAGAGGGTATTTATGCTAAAGCCATACTCAACACCAGGTCACAGGTCACGTTGTTGTACTGTTTGTTTTACAACCGGTGCTGGCTTTTCCGGAATCCCGACTGCCGTACGTACTGCACACGGATACCTGCTGAGAGGGTTTAAGGGGGCATCCTGTTTCAGAATCAGGGCACTGGGTTGAGGCCTGTTGCATTTGTCAGCTGGAGTCTGTCGCCCTCCGAGAAAGCTATCCCACGCACAAGTTGGAATTTCTGGCATTGCAATGGGCGGTGGTGGATAAGCTGAGTGACTACCCCTACGAGACCAAGTTTGAGGTGAGAATGGAAAACAACCCCTTGACTTATATCCTGACCTCAGTGAAACTGGATGCCACAGGCCATCGGTGGTTGGCAGCGTTGTCTGTCTATGATTTCAGCCTGAAGTACCGGCCGGGGAGCCGGAACATTGATGCGGATGCTTTGCCCTGACGGGCGCATGAGGGACTGGTCAGAGATGAGGAGTGGGAGAATGTTCCTGCCCCTGGGGTGAAGGCCATGTGTCAGTTTGCCATCACTGTGAAGGCAGAGGGAAAGGAGGGGCCGGATCGAGCAGTGGATCAATTGGCAGCTTCTGGTGACGCCATTCCCCAAGTTTACTGTAACCTGACTGTTCTGAAGACAAATCAGCTGCCGGAATTGAGTTCTGGGGAAGTGGCAGCTGCTCAGTGAGTCAGCCCGGCGATTGGTATCATTTGGTCAGCGGTCTAAAAGGGAGACATGGCTCAGGCAGAGAAGACAAAACACGCAGCAGTGCCTCCATTACTGAGAGAATGGCCTCGGTTGGAGTTGCGGAACCAGATCTTATACCAGGTCACATCACCCCCAGACCGACCCCGGCTTTGCCAGCTGGTTCTGCCCGAGAAGTATTGGAGGATGGCATTGAAGTCACATCATGATGATTCTGGATTAGGGGATGGAAAAGACCTATGGATTGCTCAGAGACCGGTTTCACTGCCCCCGGATGAAGTCAGAAGTCGAAGAATACTGCAAGTCGTGTATTCGATGCATACGGCGGAAGATGCTGCGGGCAGCTCCATTGTCTCACTTGCAGAGTGTGGGTCCCCCGGACCTGGTGTGCGTGGATTTCCTGTCAATACAACCTGATGCCAGCAATACGGCGAATGTCTTAATCATCACGGACCACTACACCAGATATGCACAGGCTTTTCCTATGGGAGAAGTATTTCATTTATTTTGGCCTCCCCTGGCAGATACATAGGGATTAGGGATGGGATTTCGAGGGCAGACTCATCCATGAGTTACTGGGCATGCTTGGAGTCTTTAAGTCAAGGACCACACCCCATCATCCACAGGGTGATCCCCAGCCCAAGAAGTTTAATTGGACCTTGCTAGACATGCTCGGGATCTTGGAGATCAGCAAGAAGAGCAGGTGGTTGACATATTGGGCATCTGGTTCACAGTTACAACTGTATCCAAAATGAAGCTACCAGGTACTCGCCATACTATCTGATGTTCGGGCGTGAGGCGAGGTTGCCCATTGACCTTTGTTTCAGGACTGATGAGGGCGACTTACCACCGAAGCCTTATCTGAAGTATGTGTCTGACATGAGAAGGGAGCTGAAAAGGGCTTATGAATTAGCTGGGGTCGCGGCTGCCAAGCAGAATCAAGGAAATAAGAGGAGCTATGATTGGGTCCTCATAAGGAATTTGGGGCTACCTGGGAAACATAAGTTGGCAGACCATTGGACGGATAAGCCCTATGTGGTGGAGAGTCAAATGCCAAACCTACCAGTTTTCCGGGTGAAACCAGACAATGGGAACGGGCCTGTCAAGATTCTCTATCGGAACTATTTCCTGCCTAGGACAAGAGGTGCAGGTAAGCCCAGAGCACAACTTGGAGCCTACACCTAGTAAGAGGACTCTGCGGAAATGCAGAGCGACTACAGGGCCCACAGCAGGAGAGGTTAGGCCGGTTCCCAACCCTGAGAGGGAGATTGAAGATCTAGATGTGTGGTATATACAAATACTTAATACAAATACTTTATTGTTACCAAACAATTGATACTAGAGTGTACCATCATCATAGTGATATTTGTTTCTACGCTTCACGCTCCATGAAGTACAAATCAAAGTAAATATAATAAAAATTTAAATTATAGATCATAATTAGAAAATAGAAAAGGGAAAGTACGGTAGTGCAAGTCAGGTCCAGATATTTGGAAGGTACAGCCCAGATCCGGGTCAGGATCTGTTCAGCAGTCTTATCACAGTCGGAAAGAAGCTGTTCCCAAATCTGGCCGTACGTATCTTCATGCTCCTGAACCTTCTCCCGGAGGGAAGAGGGACAAAAAGTGTGTTGGCTGGGTAGGACTTATCCTTGATTAACCTGGCAGCACTGCTCCGACAGCGTGTGGTGTAACGTGAGTCCAAGGATGGAAGATTGGTTTGTGTGATGTGCTGGGCTATGTTCATGATCTTCTGCGGCTTCTTCCGGTCTTGGACAGGACAACTTCCATACCAGGTTGTGATGCACCCTAGAAGAACGCTTTCTACGGTGCACCTATAAAAATTAGTGAGGGTTTTAGGGAAAAGGCCGAATTTCTTCAGCTTTCTCAGGAAGTAAAGGCACTGGTGGGCCTTCTTGGCAGTGGACTCTGCTTGGATAGACCAAGTCAGGTCATTTGTGATATTCACCCCGAGGGACTTAAAGCTTTTGACCTGTTCCACCTGCGCACCACCGATGTAGATGGGGTCGTGCGGTCCGCTACTCTTTCTGAAGTCAACAACCAATTCCTTCATCTTGCTGACGTTGAGGGATAGGTTATTGTCTTCACACCATGCAACTAGGTTCTTAATTTCCTCTCTGTACTCAGACTCATCATTACCCAAGATACGGCCTACAATTATGGTGTCATCAGCAAACTTATATATTGAGTTCAATGGAAACTTGGCTACACAATCATGGGTGTACAGTGAGTATAGCAGGGGGCTGAGTACACAGCCTTGTGGGGCACCGGTGCTCAGAGTGATTGTAGAGGAGAGCTTGTCCCCTATCTTTACAGCCTGGGTCCTGTCTGTGAGGAAGTTGAAGATCCAGCTGCAGATCTGAGTGCTAAGACCCAGGGTCCGGAGCTTAGGAATCAGTTTATTTGGAATGATGGTATTAAAGGCAGAGCTGTAGTCGATAAAAAGGAGCCTTACATATGGGTCTTTATTCTCCAGGTGTTCTAAGGAGGAATGTAGTGCCAGAGAGATGGCATCTACTGTTGACCTGTTGCTCCGGTAGGCGAATTGCAAAATGTCGAGTTTGACCGGTAGGCTATGGTTGATGTGTGCCATAACCAATCGCTCGAAGCACTTCATAGCAATTGATGTTAGAGCCACAGGTTGGTAGTCATTCAGGCATGCCACCTTGCTTTTCTTCGGCACCGGGATTATCGTTGCCTTCTTAAAACACGAGAGGATCTTAGACTGAAGCAGGGAGCAGTTGAAGATGTCAGTAAACACTCCAGCTAGCTCGCTTGCACAGGACCGGAGAACCCATCCCGGGACACCATCCGGGCCCGTCGCCTTCCTTGGATTTATCTTCAGGAAGGCTCTTCTAACGTCTTCCTCGGTGACAATGAATCTCGATGCCACCAGATCCGGTTCATCCGGAGGGGGAGGGACGCTCCTCTTCTGTTGGAATCTTGTGTAGAATATGTTAAGTTCATCGGGAAGAGAAGTGCTACAGTTAATGATATTCCCAGCCTTTTCTTTGCATCCAGTGATCTCATTTAGACCTTGCCGTAGTCTACTGGCATCCCTCTGGTTAGCCTGGGCTTCCAACTTGGCTTGATATTGCCTCTTGGTGCCCTTAATGGCTTTCTGGAGTTCACGCCTGGATTCCATGTAACGACTGGTATCCCCGGACCCAAAAGCCACAGCTCTAGCCTTCAAAAGGGACTGGACCTCATAATTCATCCAAGGTTTCCGGTTAGGGAATACCAGGATCATCTTGCGAGACACACAGTCCTCTGTGCACTTCCAGATAAAGTCCATGACAGCTGAGGCATACTCATCGAGGTTAGCTGCCGAGTCCTTGAATACTAACCAGTCCACCGATTCAAAGCAGTCACAGAGGACTTCATCCGTTTCCTCTGTCCAACGCGACACCACTTTTGACACCGTGACCTCCCGCTTCAGTTTCTGTTTGTAAGCCGGGAGGAGGAGTTCGGCCTGATGGTCCGATTTTCTGAAGTGAGGTCGTTGGACGGAACGGTAGGCATCCTTGACTGCTGTGTAGCAGTGGTCAAGTATATTCGGGCCTCTAGTGGAGCAGGAGACATGTTGGTATAACTTTGGCAGCGCTTTTCTGAGGTTGGCCTGGTTAAAGTCCCCGGCTGTAATGAGCAAAGCCTCCGGATACCTGGCCTCAGGTTCACCGATGTTGGCATACAGTGTATTCACAGCACACTCCACGTCCGCCTGGGGGGGAATGTAGGCCGCTGTCAGTATGACCAAGATGAATTCCCGTGGCAGATAATAAGGACGACACTAATAATCAAAGATCTCCATTTTTTCGATTATTTCGGGGCACTAGACAAGGTTGTCCTCTTAGTCCATTACTATTTAACATCGCTTTAGAACCTTTGGCAATTGCCATCAGAGAATCACAGGATATTTTGGGTATTAATCGTGGAACAGATATTCATAAGGTATCTTTATACGCAGATGATTTATTATTATTCATCTCTAACCCTGAGAAATCTATTCCAGCAGTCTTATCATTGTTGGCTCAATTTAGTGAGTTTTCTGGGTATAAGTTAAATCTTAATAAGAGTGAATTGTTTCCTTTGAATAGACAGGTCCCAAACTATGGTATTTTACCGTTTAAATTAGTTAAAGACTCTTTTACTTACTTAGGGATTAAAATTACAAAAAACCATAAAGAATTATTTAGGTTTAATTTTCTACCCTTAATTGATCAGATTAAAGGCTTGTTTACTAAGTGGTCACCATTATCTTTGTCTCTGATAGGTAGGATTAATGCTATTAAGATGGTTATTTTACCTAAATTTTTATATATTTTTCAAGCGGTACCAATTTTTATTCCGAAATCCTTTTTTACTAATGTTGATTCAAAAATTTCCTCATATATATGGCAGAATAAAAATCCCAGGTTAGGTAAAATATACTTACAGAAGGCAAGGAACGATGGTGGGTTGGCATTACCCAATTTCAGATTTTACTATTGGGCAGTTAATATTAGATATTTGATATGTTGGTTGAAAGAATGGGATGGTCCTTTTGGCCCTCATTGGGTGAGTTTGGTAACTAAATCGGTATCTGCTTATGCTCTGGGTTCTATTTTAGGGACATCTCTCCCTTTTGCTCTTTCTAAATTGCCGAATCGAATCGACAACCCGATAGTTAAATATACCTTACGTATATGGTTTCAATTTCGGAAATTTTTCGGGTTGACTCAATTCGTGTTAAATAGTCCTATTGTATCTAATTGTTTTTTCCACCTCTCAATTATAGATCAAGCTTTTTTGGCTTAGAAAACTAAGGGATTATTAAGATTTTCTGACTTATTTTTGGACAACTGTTTTATGTCTTTTGAGCAATTAGCAAATAAATATAATTTGCCTAGATTTCATTTTTTTAGATACTTACAGGTTAGGCATTTTTTAAGTACGGTACTTCCTTCATTCCCAAATTTTGTGTCTTCAGATATTTTGGAGAGTTTGTTTGAATTAAACCCTTTTCAAAAAGGGCTTATATCAAAACTTTATAATATAATTATGAAGATACGTTCAGTGCCCTTTGATAAGACCAAAAATGATTGGGAAAGAGAGCTTAATCTTATTATTTCGATTGAGAATTGGGATAGAATTCTTCAATTAGTTAATACATCATCTATATGTGCCAAACATTCATTAATACAATTTAAGGTTGTGCATAGGGCCCATATGTCCAAGGATAAATTAGCTCATTTTTATTCTCATATAAACCCTATTTGTGACAGATGTCAATCAGAAATCGCGTCTTTAACTCATATATTTTGGTCATGTCCAATTTTGGAAAAATATTGGAAAGATATTTTTGATATTATTTCGGCGGTACTGAACATTGATTTACAACCCCATCCTATTACCGCAATTTTTGGTTTACCGATGATGGGCTCACTTCACTTATCTCCTTCCGCCTGTCGAATGATTGCTTTTCTCACTTTGATGGCTAGAAGATCTATTTTGTTGAATTGGAAGGAAATTAATCCTCCCACGGTATTTCATTGGCTTTCTCATACTATGTTATGTCTAAATTTAGAAAAAATTAGAAGTGCTGTATTTGATACTTCTATTAAATTTGAAAAGATATGGAGACCATTTATTCAATATTTTCATATGATGTAATGGCCCTGTGCCAGGCTTATTGGTTTTTTCAGCTTTAATCGTATGTATGTTGAGAGGATCGGAGTTGACGACATTGATGTTTATGTATGCTTGTGAGATACTACGAACAGCCCTTTTTTTTCTTCTCTTTTTTTTAGTTTTTTTTTAGTTTTTTCTTCCTCTTTTGTTTTTTTTTCTTAGATATTAGATTAGTAGATTAGTTAACTTTCATATATAGATTTATTTTTTTTCTCTCTTTTTTTATATTATATGTTATGGAATATCTAGACTTACCTTGTTCATATATATACTATATGGTTTATGTTTGGGAAAGCTTACTTATACTGTATTCATTGTTTATGTATTCCTTCATGTGTAATGGGAGTTTATATGTTTGTAATCCATTATTAATATTTTAATTGTATTTTGTTCATAATATTTTTAATACTAATAAAAAGATTAAAAGAGAATAAGGACGACACTTCACCGACAGATGTTCCAGGTCCGGACTGCTCCCGGCCAGTAGCATCAGCGGTTCTCACCGGCCGTACTCCGTGCCAGTAGCATTGGCACTTCCCGCCGGCCGTGCTCCGTGCCAGTAGCATTGGCACTTCTCACCGGCCGTGCTCCGTGCCAGTAGCATTGGCACTTCTCACCGGCCGTGCTCCGTGCCAGTAGCATTGGCACTTCCCGCCGGCCGTGCTCCCGTGCCAGTAGCATCAGCGGTTCCCGCCGGCCGTGCTCCGTGCCAGTAGCATTGGCACTTCTCACCGGCCGTGCTCCATGCCAGTAGCATCCGCGGTTCCCGCCGGCCACGCTCCGTGCCAGTAGCATTGGCACTTCTCGCCAGCCGTGCTCCCGTGCCAGTAGCATTGGCACTTCCCGCCGGCCGTGCTCCCGTGCCAGTAGCATCAGCGGTTCCCGCTGGCCGTGCTCCGTGCCAGTAGCATTGGTACTTCCCGCCGGCCGTGCTCTGTGCCAGTAGCATCAGCGGTTCCCGCCGGCCGTGCTCCGTGCCAGTAGCATTGGCACTTCTCGCCGGCCGTGCTCCGTGCCAGTAGCATTGGCACTTCTCGCCAGCCGTGCTCCGTGCCAGTAGCATTGGCACTTCCCGCCGGCCGTGCTCCGTGCCAGTAGCATTGGCACTTCCCGCCGGCCGTGCTCCGTGCCAGTAGCATTGGCACTTCCCGCCGGCCGTGCTCCCGGCCAGTAGCATTGGCACTTCTCACCGGCCGTGCTCCATGCCAGTAGCATTTGCACTTCTCGCCGGCCGTGCTCCGGGCCAGTAGCATCTGCGGTTCTCGCCGGCCGTGCTCCGTGCCAGTAGCATTGACACTTCTCGCCGGCTGTGCTCCGGGCCAGTAGCATCAGCGGTTCCTGCCGGCCGTGCTCCGTGCCAGTAGCATTGGCACTTCTCACCGACCGTGCTCCGTGCCAATAGCATCAGCGGTTCCCGCCGGCCGTGCTCCGTGCCAGTAGCATTGGCACTTCTCACCGGCCGTGCTCCGTGCCAGTAGCATTGACACTTCTCGCCGGCAGTGCTCCGTGCCAGTAGCATCAGCGGTTCTCACCGGCCGTACTCCGTGCCAGTAGCATTGGCACTTCTCACCGGCCGTGCTCCGTGCCAGTAGCATTGGCACTTCTCACCGGCCGTGCTCCGTGCCAGTAGCATTCGCGGTTCCCGCCGGCCGTGCTCCGTGCCAGTAGCATTGGCACTTCTCACCGGCCGTGCTCCGTGCCAGTAGCATCAGCGGTTCTCACCGGCCGTGCTCCGTGCCAGTAGCATTGGCACTTCTCGCCAGCCGTGCTCCGTGCCAGTAGCATCAGCGGTTCTCACCGGCCGTGCTCCGTGCCAGTAGTATCAGCGGTTCTCACCGGCCGTGCTCCGTGGCAGTAGCATTGGCACTTCCTGCTGGCCGTGCTCCGTGCCAGTAGCATTGGCACTTCTCGCCGGCCGTGCTCCGTGCCAGTAGCATCAGCGGTTCTCGCAGGCCGTGCTCCCGGCCAGTAGCATTGGCACTTCCTGCCGGCCGTGCTCCGTGCCAGTAGCATTGGCACTTCTCGCCGGCCGTGCTCCGTGCCAGTAGCATTGGCACTTCCCGCCGGCCGTGCTCCGTGCCAGTAGCATCAGCGGTTCTCACCGGCCGTGCTCCGTGCCAGTAGCATTGGCACTTCTCGCCAGCCGTGCTCCGTGCCAGTAGCATCAGCGGTTCTCACCGGCCGTGCTCCGTGCCAGTAGCATTGGCACTTCCCGCCGGCCGCGCTCCGTGCCAGTAGCATTGGCACTTCTCGCCAGCCGTGCTCCGTGCCAGTAGCATCAGTGGTTCTCACCGGCCGTGCTCCGTGCCAGTAGCATTGGCACTTCCCGCCGGCCGTGCTCCCGTGCCAGTAGCATCAGCGGTTCCCGCCGGCCGTGCTCCGTGCCAGTAGCATTGGTACTTCCCGCCGGCCGTGCTCTGTGCCAGTAGCATCAGCGGTTCCCGCCGGCCGTGCTCCGTGCCAGTAGCATTGGCACTTCTCGCCAGCCGTGCTCCGTGCCAGTAGCATTGGCACTTCTCACCGGCCGTGCTCCATGCCAGTAGCATTGGCACTTCTCGCCGGCCGTGCTCCGGGCCAGTAGCATCAGCGGTTCTCACCGGCCGTGCTCCGTGCCAGTAGCATTGGCACTTCCCGCCGGTCGTGCTCCGTGCCAGTAGCATTGGCACTTCTCGCCGGCCGTGCTCCGTGTCAGTAGCATTGGCACTTCTCGCCGGCTGTGCTCCGGGCCAGTAGCATCAGCGGTTCCTGCCGGCCGTGCTCCGTGCCAGTAGCATTGGCACTTCTCGCCGGCCGTGCTCCGTGCCAGTAGCATTGGCACTTCTCGCCGGCTGTGCTCCGGGCCAGTAGCATCAGCGGTTCCTGCCGGCCGTGCTCCGTCCCAGTAGCATTGGCACTTCTCGCCGGCCGTGCTCCGTGCCAGTAGCATCAGCGGTTCTCGCCGGCCGTGCTCTGTGCCAGTAGCATCAGCGGTTCTCGCCGGCCGTGCTCTGTGCCAGTAGCATTGGCACTTCCTGCCGGCCGTGCTCCGTGCCAGTAGCATTGGCACTTCCCGCCGGCCGTGCTCCGTGCCAGTAGCATTGGCACTTCTCGCCGGCCGTGCTCCGTGCCAGTAGCATCAGCGGTTCTCGCCGGCCGTGCTCTGTGCCAGTAGCATTGGCACTTCCTGCCGGCCGTGCTCCGTGCCAGTAGCATTGGCACTTCCCGCCGGCCGTGCTCCGTGCCAGTAGCATCAGTGGTTCTTGCCGGCAGCGCGAGGCGAACACTGGCGCAAGGGTGTCACTGCGTTTAGGCGACTGATGACCTCGAGTGGTTTCAAGTTCAACAGTGGTCGTGACAGGGAATGAGGAAAGGTGCAGCTGACTCATATTGTTTCCACTGAACTACAGTGCGTAGTACGGGGGAGCTATGGCAGAAAGAACGGAACGAAAACCCCACAACCCAGAAACAGTCTCTCAACAGTATTTGTGTATAAGCTGCTAGACAAATGGAGAGTTACATTTGCATTGTAAATTTATGTATTAGTCAGCATTCACTAAAAGAGACCACATTTTCTGATCTTAGTGCTTTTTAAGATTATAACGACTGATAATTCTCTGTATTGTAACCTGGGGTCATGAATATCAAATAATGTTTCTACAGCTGGATTTTAGTTTGGTTAATAGCCTTCCTACTTCTCTGAGTTCATTGTAATCCTACATATAAAAAAGTAGTATATGAAAGTAACATCTGCAAGTATTTATTGAACTGTAGTTACTTATAGTGTTTTATAGATTTTGTAAAAAAAACATTTTACATAGTGATTTGATATTAGACCACAGTTTCTGCTGATATTTAGCTTGACCAGAAACCTGTAGTTTCATGTACAGGCTCTGCAGCATTACAATTGAAGTTTGCCTGCTTAGAGCAGTCACTTGGAATTTCTCGCACACGTGGACCGATTTCTGAATGTGAACTGCATCTGAATGAAAGGAAATATACTTTTGTAAAAGCCATCCTTTTTTCAGAAAGACATACGGGACAGACTGCTTCAAACAATGATTTTTGATATTGTATTAAGTGTCTCAGTGTAGCTAAAATCTTTGAAACATGAGCAGTATTTGAGGGGAGGGGTTGTAACCGTCAAGGTTGTCTGGCAATTTGCCAAGAAGCTCACTGTCCTCCAGTACTTTCTTGGTTTGGTGAACTAACAAATGATCTGTCCTCAGGATAAAATTCATTGTCGAAGTATTTTAATAATGTGTTGGAGGAATTAGAGTTATTCTAGACTTTATAATAGCTGGCAGCTGAAGAGAGCTGAGAAGAACTGGATCCTTCAGGGAAGTACTGCAGCGCAGTTTGTGCATACAACCAGAAGTTTTTGCCCCGTACCTGATCACAAAGCTCAGCTAGTTCCATCCTTGCAATTGAAAAATGATTTTTTGAAAAATCCAGCCGGTACTCCCCCCCATCAGTGACCAGACCCTGATGTTCGACTCGCATTACAGTGCTGTTCAGCATGCGTGCTCTTCTGACCTCCCCACCCCCTCTCTCTGATCAGCCAGCAGCCAAGATGCCGTTCTACTGTACAGTCGGCCCTCCTTATCCGCGGGTTCAACCAACCGCAGATCAGGAAAACCCGGAAGTTCTCTCTAGCACTCATTGTTTGATCATGTACAGACTATTCTTTCCTGTCATTATTCCCTAAACAATACAGTATAACAACTATTTACATAGCATTTACATTGTATTAGGTATTATAAGTAATCTAGAGATGAATTAAAAGTACAGGCAGTCCCCGGGTTATGAAGTTGTTCCGTTCCTGAGTCCGTCTTTAAGTTGGATCTGAGGTCGGAACAGGTACATCTGGTGTTATTTAGCGTCAGGTAGTAAAATGTTTTTCTTAGTATGTAATATATATTTTATCTTTCTATGCATATAAAACACTTAAGAAACATACGTATTTCAATAATTAAACCACTGCGTTGCTTAGTAATAATTGTAGCTTTCATTGGGGCAGGGCCTTCACATGCTCCATTAAAACTGTTCCGTTCGTTGACCGACTGTAGCCTAACACTTTTCCAATGACCGATGGCGTTTCACCTCTTTCCGATCGCTTTATTACTTCCACTTTATTTTCAATCACGATCGTGATTATTTTCGTGAACAGAAACACTGCGGATTCAGAGCTGCACCACGTCCTAAGATCCACCGCACTGAGACAGGTTAAATAAAGTCCGGGGTTCCGCTGGGTCCTAAGATCCACCGCACTGAGACAGGGTAAATAAAGTCCGGGGTTCCGCTGGGTCCTAAGATCCACCGCACTGAGACAGGTTAAATAAAGTCCGGGGTTCCGCTGGGTCCTAAGATCCACCGCACTGAGACAGGTTTAATAAGGGACTTGAGCATCCACATTTTTTGGTATCCACGGGGGGTCCCCGAGGATAAGGAGGGCTGACTGTACTTCAAATGTGCTTCACATAGGACATAAAACAGTATAGCACAATACAGGCCCTTCAGCTCACGATACTGTGCCAACCTGCTCTAAGGCCAATCTAACCCATCCCTCCTACATAAACTTTCAAGATCTGGATGTTATTGGCAAGGCCAGCATTACTGCCTGGCCCTCAAGAAAGTGGCTACTAGGCATATCCCTGTTCTGATGGTGAATGTACCTGTGTGCTCCGATGCTGAATTAAGAGCCAATGATGATGTAGGAGCAGAGATTGTTTCAAGTCAGGGCAGAGGAACTTCAAAGAGAACTAGGAGGTAGTGCTATACCTATGAGGCTGTTGTGGTTTCCATCACTTTGCCAATGACTGAGAACAGACTAATCAGGCTTGTCCCAGTTATTAAGTGACCTGGCAAATTTTCCACATTGATGATTAAATGCCTGTGTTATAACCATACAGGAAAAGTCATTCTGGAGTGCAGATCTTCAGTGATCAGGCACAGTGTTCAGGCACAGATCTCCCACTAATGACTTACTGCCTCTTACTTCATCTCAGTTGCTTCTCTCTTTTTTTTGGCCCCACTTCAATCCAATTTCCCGCTGCAGATTTTATCAGGGACTAACTGTCATTAAGCACTGGGTGGGGAGGAGCAGGAAATCTGATTAATGTTTCTCACTGCAGGTCTGCAAGTGGAAGTTCTAGATAAACCTGGTAACTGGGAGTTTTCAACTTCAAATAAAAGTCCTTCAGAGGCCAACCAGTTCCACAGAATTTTATTCTTGCTCTTCTTGAACAATTAATGCAATCAGACTTATTGAATCAGGTTTAATATCATGAGCATGTGTCATGAAATTTGTTGTTTTTAGGCAGCAGAACAAAGCAATACATAAAAAAAACTACAAATTACAATAAGAAAATGAAATACATGTATAATTAAGTAGTGCAAAAGAGCAAAAAAAAGAGAAAAATTAGGTAGTGTACATCGGTTCATTGTCCATTCAGAAATCTGATAACAGAGAGGAAGCTGTTCCTAAAACACTGAATATGTCTCTTCAGGCTCCTGTACCATTTTCTTGATGATAGAAATGAGAACAAGGCATGTTCTGGGTGATGGGGGCCCTTCATGGGATGCTATATTTTTGAGGCATCTTTTGAAGGGGTCCTCGATGCTGGCAGGCAAGTGCCCATGACTGAGCTGGATGAGTTGGCAACTTCCAGCAGCTTTTCCCAATCCTGTGCAGTGGCCCCTCCATACTAGATGGTGATGCACCCAGGTAGAATGCTCTCCTCGGTCCATCTACAGAAATTTGCAAGAGTCTTTGGCAACATACCAGGTCTCCTCAAACTCCTAATGAAATATAGATGCTGTCGTGCCTTCTTTGTAATTGCATCAATATGTTGGGCCCAAATAAATTCTCCGGGATGTTAACACCAACAACTTGAAACTGCTCACCCCTTCCACTCCTGATCACTGCAGACTGTTTGTCATTAAACTCATGATCCTTGGGCATCTGCATTGGCTTGTAATTCTGAGATCATATAATACTGAAGCACTTCTTGACGAACCTGTTGTTAAGTGTTTGGGTCTGTCAATGTTATATAACTAATGATATCAGGTAAAATTATATGGGCCCCTAATCTTGGTTCCAGTGCAAAAACAATGAATGATTTAAGTTTGCACAAGAAGAGAAATTCAAACTAATTAAATAAATTGGGAGAGACTTCAGAGAGGTTTGTGAATATTATTTGCACATCTAAAATATATTTTCATGCAGTTATTTTCTCTTACAAGATGCGAAGAACTATTTCTAACCGTTAACTAATCGTGCACTAGTATTTTTCCACAGTTGATAGCAAACCCACTATTGTTCCTATGTTTTAAGGATTAAGTTATATTATTGAAAATCAGATAACGTGCTTATGAAACTAGAGTGGATATCCGGAAGAGTACAGAATTCAAATTCAAATGTGCATTGTGGATGAATCTAATTTTGATTATCTCCCTTCCTGTATTCAAATTTGGCTGGCTACAGTTGATTGGAAGCTTATATTGAGTTGCTATGTTGTTCATTAAGTCTGCTTCAATGCACCTACATGGAGAATATGCTGATGGCAATGTATTCAGTACTGACGGTCTCCAGTAAGCTTTGTTTGCCGACAGCACTGGATTTATTGCCATTCTTTTATTTGCCGTGCATCAGCAAGATCTTTGACGATATTAGAAAGCAAGAAGCTAAGTGTAAAATAAGCAAAAGAATTATATCAATCCAAATGGAGAATGAGATCAGTAACAAAATATAATAAAGGGGTGGCACAGTAGAGTAGAAGTTAGCATAACGCCGTCATAGCACCTGTAACCCAGGTACAATTCCATCGCTGTCCGTAAGGAGTTAGTACGTTCTCCCTGTGACTGCGTGCTTTCCTTCAGGTGCTCTGGTTTCCGCCCACAGTCCAAAGATGTACAGGTGAATTGGTCACATGGCTTGTAGGAGCAAAAGGGTCTGTTACCGTGCTGTATCTCGAAATAAAATAAAAACATATTAATGAATCATCGTGAAACTATGAGATGACTCAGTCAGTTCTATGAATGTAAGTCAAGGCTCTCTAAGAAATCAATGAGCATACAAATTAAATATTTAAATGAATAAAAGAAATCTGAAATTAAAGCTAGCAACAGAGAAACACTTGGACTGCTGTAAAAACCCATCAAGTTCACTAATGTCTTTCATGGGCATTACCTACCTACCTTACTTACCCAAAACAAGAATAGAACAATGGTGAAAACGCTTAGCAAGTTGGGCAGCATACGTGGGAAGAGAAATTAAGCTGATGTTTATGTCAAGGGTGCTTCATCAGAACTGGAGAAAATAGAAAGCAGCTATGTCATTTGCAGAATTGTTAAACTCCTTCCTCCCTTTTGTTAAAATGAAGTCACATTTTTGATATCAGTTCTTCACTTGCTTGGTTTGAACCACTTCATTCCATCTCACAAAAAGGAATAACTTTGTGCCCAGTGATTCTCAGAGACAAAGCATAACAATGGGGTGTTGACAGGAGGAACGGGCTATATTGCTGATGGGGCAGCTCTTAATTTGCCACCATGGGTGAACCAGAGCATCCTGTGAATCATGAGCAAGTTGTCATGACATTTTGTATTTGGAGCAGCAGAGATCTTTTTCCCTTTTCAACGATCACCTGAATATTGGCAAACTAGTATTAAGGAAATCTTATTGGAATCATCTGGTGTTTCTCTCTATGGGATTAAAGATAGAAATTCCAATGACAGTAGTGAACAGAATAGACAGTTTCCAATATGCAAACCTCCATACAGGTTGATTTTTTCAGGATGTAGTATATTCTCACAGAACAGTGATCTTGCTAACCAGTGCGAATGAAGATCTCGGGTTTGAGGATTGATATTTCCTTTGTTACGCCTGTGGCCCCCTCCTTTTTGAGAATCGCAGGATCGCTATTGATTCGAGTCAGGAGACCCAGGAAATGAGAGAGACACACGCAGATTCCTCAATGTTTGGAATGTGTCCTGGGCCTCCGAGATACAAAGCCACGGAACAGGTCATTGTCTTTTGGAGACGGAATTGTGTATTGAATACTGAACGATTCATCAAAGCCCCCCAGGCAACGAACTGAGGGGGGGTTGGTGGAGGGATTGCATCATCCTAACAAGTATCTACAAGTATCTGGGAGTACAGTTAGACGAGAAGCTAGACTGGACTGCCAACACAGATGCCTTGTGCAGGAAGGCACAGAGTCGACTGTACTTCCTAAGAAGGTTGGCGTCATTCAATGTCTGTAGTGAGATGCTGAAGATGTTCTATAGGTCAGTTGTGGAGAGCGCCCTCTTCTTTGTGGTGGCGTGTTGGGGAGGAAGCATTAAGAAGAGGGACGCCTCACGTCTTAATAAGCTGGTAAGGAAGGCGGGCTCTGTCGTGGGCAAAGTACTGGAGAGTTTAACATCGGTAGCTGAGCGAAGGGCGCTGAGTAGGCTACGGTCAATTATGGAAAACTCTGAACATCCTCTACATAGCACCATCCAGAGACAGAGAAGCAGTTTCAGCGACAGGTTACTATCGATGCAATGCTCCTCAGACAGGATGAAGAGGTCAATACTCCCCAATGCCATTAGGCTTTACAATTCAACCGCCAGGACTTAAGAACTTTTTAAAAGCTATTATTAATGCTTTTTGAGATAGTGATTTAGATGCATATATTTTTTTTACTGAGTTAAGTATTGTATGTAATTAGTTTTGCTACAACAAGTGTATGGGACATTGGAAAAAAAGTTGAATTTCCCCATGGGGATGAATAAAGTATCTATCTATCTATCTATCTATCTATCTAACCTGATTGACATCTGAGACCCTGTGAGTCAGGATAAAAGAGGGTCTGTGGGAACAGCCCCTCAGACGCACCAGAAGAAACGCTAGAACTCCTGTAACAGCATAATAGCAAAAGCCGGTGGAAAAGCCCACGTGCGTCCTTTTCCATTTGCCTCGGAATCGGTGGGCCTTTACCACGGAAGCCCGGCTTTAGCTAACCACAAAGAGGAAACCAGCCCCCAACGACTCTCGAAGGATTGACATCATAAAAGGAATGGGCAAGTAAAACCTCCGTCTTTCTCTCCAACCAAAAAGCTGCAGCTTGAATGAACTTGAGTGACTTTTATATTTCCATTGGACAATACATTATCCCCTAGACAACGATAGAGCTATTTCTTATTGATTATTATTATACCCGCGCTTTTAGATTTAGTATTGACGACGTATATTATCTGTATGTTTGCATTGATATTATTTTTGTGTATTTTTATCAATAAATACCGTTAAAAATAGTATCATCAGACTCCAACGGACCTCTCTATCTTTGCTGGTAAGTGACCCAGTTATGGGGTATGTAACACCTTAACTATCTATACTTCTTAAATCAGAATTAGTGGGATGAGATGTTCTCTCTGCATGCAACGCAAGAACAAAGATTGAATTGCTTAATAATACTTGCCCAAAGATTTGAGCTTGAGCCCAGCTGCTGTTGTAAATTCCATAAAGCAGAAATATAAAATTGTGAAAGCACTCAGCAGGTCTGGCAGCATTCGAGGAGGGAGAAACATCAGAATCAGGTTTACTATCACCGGCATGTGACGTGAAATTTGTTAACTTAGCAACAGCAGTTCAATGCAATGCATAATCTAGCAGAGAGAGAAAAAATATATAATAAATAAAATAACATAATAAATAAACAAGCCAATTATGTATATTGAATAGATTATTAAAAATGTGCAAAATCAGAAATACTGTATATTAAAAAAAAGTGAGGTGGTGTCCAAAGCTTCAATGTCCATTTAGGAATTAGATGGCAGAGGGGAAGAAGCTGTTCCTGAATCGCTGAGTGTGTGTCTTCAGGCTTCTGTATCTCCTACCTGATGGTAACAGTGAGAAAAGGGCATGCCCTGGGTGCTGGAGGTCCCTAATAATTGACGCTGCCTTTCTGAGACACCGCTCCCTAAAGATGTCCTGAGTACTTTGTAGGCTAGTGCCCAGATGGAGCTGACTTGATTTACAACCCTCTGCAGCTTCTTTTGGTCCTGTGCAGTAGCCCCTCCATACCAGACAGTGATGCAGCCTGTCAGAATGCTCTCCACGGTACAACTATAGAAGTTTTTGAGCGTATTTGTTGACATGCCAAATCTCTTCAAACTCCCAATAAAGTATAGCTGCAGTCTTGCCTTCTTTATGACTACATCAATATGTTGAGACCAGGTTAGATCCTCAGAGATCTTGACACCCAGGAACTTGAAGCTGCTCACTCTCTCCACTTCTCATCCCTCTATGAGGATTGGTATGTGTTCCTTTGTCTTACCCTTCCTGAAGTACACAATCAGCTCTTTCGTCTTACTGATGTTGAGTACCAGGTTGTTGCTGTGACAGCATTCCACTAGTTGGCATATCTCACTCCTGTACGCCTTATCATCACCACCTGAAATTCTATCAACAATGGTTGTATCGTGAGCAAATTTGTGGATGGTATTTGAGCTATGCCTAGTCACACAGTCATGTGTATACAGAGAGTAGAGTAGTGGGCTAAGCACACAGCCCTGAGGTGCATGCCATTTTCTTTTCTGTTATGGATGTTGGTGCTCAGCTTGTGGTCTACAGTAGGCAGAAAGCTGTTGTTGGCAGTGGGCAAGCAAGCAGAAGATACTTTATGAAGCGGGGGAAGGAGGAAGAGTTAAGGCAATCGGTGATTCTTCACCTCTCCACATATCTCATCTTAGCTCCACAAAGTAGAAATTTTCACTTACTTTGGGGGCCTGGATCACAAGATTCTGAACTGGTTTTATCACTTAAGCCTTGCTTGGTATCCATTTGGATCACAGTAGTGTAACGTAATGCATCGATATATTATTGGGGAGGGTTCAAACTATTTTGGCAGGCAGGTGGGAACCGGAGTGATAGGCTGAGCATGAGACAGTAGATGCAGTGTGTAGTGAGACTGTGAGGAAAGACAGGCAGATGATAGGGCAAGATTGCAATCAGTTGAAGTGTAACGTGGAAGCAATGCAGAAAAGAGTGATGAATACAGGACTGAAGGCGTTATATTTGAGTGCACACAGTATACACAATACGGCAAATTATTTTGAAGCGCAGTTAGAAATTGGTAAGTGAGGTGTTGTCAGCACAACTGAATTGTGGCCACTGTTCTCTTTAAAATGCATGTCCGCACAATAACTGAAACGCTCCCACACACATAGACATTGTTGCTGTACAGCTGGAATTATCTTTTATGTAATGTTTATATAATTTTGAAATTGTTAATATAATTTGAAATCAATGTTAATATAATTACGAAGTATCCTGTAATTATGTTAATGAATTTGAACCATAAATTTTCTGAATAATAAATATACCACAACCTTTGAAACACTTTAGAGCTTAAATGTATTGATGTTGTCAGTGTTTCAAGTTGTAACACTGTTACAACAGTAATAATAAACTCAGAATGGAAGCCCATAGCTCATTGGCCAGCCTGCTGAAAAACTTTTGTTGTACCATATTGTACCTTTCAATTAACAATAAAATGAAAAGTCTGTGATTTTTCAATTTCATTCCAGATTTTCTGCCACTGAACCTGGCTCTCTGACTCAGAAGGGAAGTGGGGGGGAGTAAGAAAAGAGAAGAGGCATACTGTAGTGATAGGAGATTCATTAGTTAGGGGAACAGAAAGCAGATTCTGTGGGCAAGAACCAGACCCTAGGATGGCATGTTGCCTCCCAGGTTTTAAGTCTGGAACATCTCAGGTCAAGTCCTTAGCATTTGTAAGTGGGAGGGTGAATGGTGAGAGGGCATGGTCCATGTAGGTACCAGTGACATGGGTAGAAAGAATGACAAGGCATAGAGTTCAGGGGGTTAGGTGCTAATTTAAAGGGCAGGACCTGTGGGGTTGTGATCTCAGGATTGCTACCCATGTCACATGCTGATGAGGCCAGAAATAGTAAGAAGATACTTGCATACAGTGGAAACCTGCATCAAGGAACACGAGGTATATCAGTTTGGATTGCCTGGAGAAAGTTGGAAGTGTCAGAACACTGCATTCGCAATGGTCATAGGATTGACTTCAACAGCACAAAACTACTGTGCCTTGCCGGTGGTTTTTGGGACCATCTGGGACCAATATTGAAATAAAACTAGAGGAAAAGGACTTTAACAAAGGCACATGTCTCGCTCTCAGAACTGGAATTAGATTGTAAGCAAGATGGGACAGCAGAACCCTGACTGTAGTCAGTGGTTCAACGTTTCCACTTAATATCAGAGAATGTATGCCATATACAACCTGAAATTCTTACTCTTCGCAGACATCCACAAAAACAGAAGAGAACCCGAAAGAATGAATAATATTTGAACTACAAAGCCCCCTCCCACACACAAGCAGCAGGAAAACATCAGCCCTCCCCCAGGAAGGATCAGCACACACCACCCACCAAGCAGGCAATATTAAAGCCCCAAACAAGAGACCATGAGCTGCAGTCCAATTAAAACTATTGTCCACCCGACAATTCAACATCCACAGGCTCGCTCTCTCTCCCACTAACAAAAAATGGAGGTATCACCACAGTGACAGAGGAGACCAACAAAAAGAGCTGCTGTTATGATGTTACAGTCTGCTGTGTCGCTTTTATTCCAAGTTCTCCGACTTGAGAGTCAGCAGCGAACTCTTCCTCGCCATCGAGAGAGAGAGAGAGATCACCCAAGTACAAAGGCCTCCAACAGCTGATCTGCTGTTTCTCCTGCGATGTTTCAGCCAGTGGCACTGCCCTGGAATCTGCCTATCCACAGGGTCACAGGGCCCCACCCCAAAGGTGTGAGTTTCCTTGGCTGCATGCTTGGGCTTTCAAAAAACTGCTGGTTGGTGAACTCTGGGAACAGCAACCATCTTCATAAAGAAGGCAACATGAGTGAATCTGCAGATGCTGGAAATAAATAAAAACACAAAATGCTGGCAGAACTCAGCAGGCCAGACAGAATCTATGGGAGGGAGGTAGTGACGATGTTTTGGGCCAAAACCCTTCATCAGGAGGGCGATGAAGGGTTTCGGCCCGAAATGTCGTCACTACCTCCTCCCATAGATGCTGCCTGACCTGCTGAGTTCTGCCAGAATTTTGTTTTTATCTTCATAAAGAACTTGCAGTCAGAGACAGCTTAAAAGCAAAAGAGAGGGAATATAATACAGCAAAAATAGTGGGAAATTAAAGAATCGGGAAGTTTTTGAAAACCAAGGGCAACTAAAAAAGCCATAAGGAGAGAAAAGATGAAACATGAAGGTAAGCTAGTCAATAACATGAAAGAGGATACAAAAGGTTTTTTCAGATATATAAAGAGTAAAAGAGAGGCGAGAGCAGATATCAGACCACTGGAAAATGAGGCTGTCGAGGTAGTAATCAGGGAACAAAGAAATGGCGGTTGAACTGAATAAGTATTTTGCGTCAGTCTTCATTGTGGAAGACACTAGCAGTGTGCCAGAGTGTTGGGGGCAGAAGTGAGAATGGTTGCTATCACTGAGGAGAAGGTGCTTGGGAAGCTGAACGGTCTGAAGATGGACGAGTCAGTTGAACCAGGTGAGCTACACCCCAGGGCCCTGAAAGAGGTAGCTGAAGATAATGAAGGCATTAATACTGATCTTTCAAAAAGTACTAGATTCTGGAATGGTTCTAGAAGACTGGAAAATTGAAAATGTCACTCCACTCCTCAAGAGGAGTGCTGAGGAAAGCAGAAGAAAGGAAATTATAGGCCTGTTAGCCTGACTTCAGTGGTTGGGAAGATGTTGGAGATTTTTTTTATTCGGGATGAGGTTTCAGGCACTTAGCTGTATATGAGTAGACTAAAGTCAGCATGATTTCCATAAGGGGAAATCTTGCCTGACAAATGTCTTGGAATTCTTTGAGGAAATAACAGTCAGGATAAACAAAGGAGAGTCAGTGGATGATAATTTACATAGATTTACAGAAGGCCTTTGATAAGTTAGCACACAAGGGTGCTTAACAAGATAAGAGCCCATGGTATTACAGGAAAGATGGATAGAAGATTGGCTGACTGCAGGAGGGAAAAAGTCAGAATAAAGACACCTATTCTGGTTGTCTGTCGGTGACGAGTGTTGTACCACAGGGGTCTGTGCTGGGATTGTTTCTTTTCATGTTATATGTCAACAATTTGTATGATGGAATTGATGGCTTTGGGGCCAAGATTAAAGATGATACAAAGATTGGTTGAGGGGCAGGTAATGTTGAGGAAACGGGGGATTGCAGAACAATTTAGAAAGATTAGGAGAATGGGCAAAGAAGCGTCAGAGGGAATACAGTGTAGGGAGGTGTATGGTCATGCACTTTGATAGAAGCAATAACAGTGTAGATTACTTTCAAAATGGGGAACAAATTCAAAACTCAGAGGTGCAAACGGACTTGGAAGTCCTCATGCAGGATTCCTTGAAGGTTAACTTGCAGGTTGAGTCAGTGGTGAGGAAGGCAAATGCAATGGTAGCTTTCATTTCGAGTGGATTAGAATATAAAAGCAAGGATGTATTGCTGAGACTTGATAAGGCACTGGTCAGTTATTGGAGTATTCTGAGCAGTTGTGGGCTCCTTATCTAAGAATAGATGTGCAGGCATTGGAGAGTGTCCAGAGGAGGCTCACAAGAATGATTCCAGGAATGAAAGGGTTAATGTATGAGGAGGTCTGGACCTGTACTTACTGGTGTTTAGAAGAATGAGATGGCATCTCATTGAGAAACCTATCGAATATTGAAAGGCCTAGATAATTTGAATGTGAAGAGATGTTTCCTATAGTTAGGAAATCTAGGATCATAAGGCACAGTCTCAGAATAGAGGGACATCCATTTTGAACAGAGACGAGGAAGGATTTCTTTAGCCAGAGGGTGATGAATCTGTGGGATATGTTGCAGGCCAAGTCATCGGGTATATTTAAAGCAGAGGTTGATAGGTTCTTGATTAGTCAGGACGTCAAAGGTTTCCAGAGAGAAGGCAGGAGAACGGGGTTGAGAAGGATATAAGTAAGGCATGATGGATGGTGAGGCAGACTGGATGGGCCCAAAGGCCTAATTCTACTCCTATGCCTCGTGATCTCCATGACGATTCTGCCAAAGCACCTTGCACTGCAAAGAACACACATTCATATCCAGCAAAAAAAAATTGAATAGGAGTAGGGTGGAAAGAGTGAAGCTTCCTTTTTGCGAACTTTTCAATCCATTCTGTCTTCTGTTGTGATTTTTTAAACGTATACATTTGTAGTTGACTGGTAGGTGAATTGTTACCATGCAATTACAAAAAATATTAGAGCAATTCAAATTGAATTCTTGACTGTAAAAAGATGGGTTTATTTTTTGTTAAAAGTTCATAATTCCTTCAACTAGTGATATTTTCTTGTGACTTCAATCAGAAATCCACATTAATATTAGTTTCTTAAAAAATTAATCTCCTCTATTTATTCACAGCTCACTTACAATTTATATGTTCATCCCCATTTTTAAAATTTGAATTAATATGCTAGATAAAACAACACACAGCACAAAATATGAGCCATACTGACCTGTGACCTGTACTTTCGGCAGTTACTTTCAAAGCAAACTTAACTTTTTTTTGTCCATGTGCTGCTGCTGATTTACTGATCTGGAAGGGACTCAGAAATGCTTGAGAAATGTATAAGAATTACTCAACTAGGAAAAGACTTGTATTGTGCACTTACGGATAATTCAGTTTTCCACCTTATCTCTTCCTCTTCCTCTTTCCTAGCTGATGTCCCTTCTGGTCATAACCTTGACCGTTCATCTCTTGCTAAAAAGAGATTTACATTGCAGGGCCTTTCCAATCGCAGATCTCTGCAGCCAGGTAAAACAAATAAGTGCAACCAGTTTAACTTCACTGTCCATCCTATTTTTCATGGTTCTCCGTCATTCCAAGCAAACAACTTGTTCTTATTCCATGCTATCTCCATGTGTAGTTTCTGAAATATTGAATTGTGTTTCGTGTCTAAGGTGTGTGTGTGTCTAATTTTGTCATCCAATTTCCATCCGAATTCTATTGATTGTTTTCTAATATCTCCACAGTGAGCATCGCTACTGTGTGTTCTAAACATTAAACAATTGACTGTTAATCTTGGTACTTTCTCTCCATTGACACTAGCTAAATGGAACAATGCAAAAGTAGTGTTGTGTGTACAGATTTCTCAGCATCTTTTGTTTTGCTTTAGTTGATGAACATTTATGGAAGAAATTTTCAAAATAAGTTGAGATAGTTGTGCAGAATGATGGAATGTGTGGATGCTAATGCCTTGCTAACAAAGTAGACATCTCTCTTTTCACAAAGCAAACCAGCTGGACTGTCAAAGACCAAACCTTTCCTGTCACACTGCATGAGGTGGGATTGAAGCATTACACAATTCATTTCTCTCTGCCACATTTATTCAGCCTTGTTCAGGCTATTTGGTCACTCCTACTCCTCAACCATTTGCTGATCATCTGGTGCCGTGTCCCTTGCAGTTCCTCATTGATCGCAACCAGGCTCTCTGCTACTGGAAGCACTGATCTAGGAAGATAGACTGAGGCAAAAGCAGATGTAGAAATACTATCTCATTAAAGTACAAAAAGCCAGGCAATCTACATTGGGGCATCACGGTAACGTAGCAGTTAGCGCAATACTATGATGGCTCAGGGTGTCCGAGTTTTGAGTTCAATCCTGGTGTTGTCTGTACACCCTCCCCGTGGGATGCTCTGGTTTCTCCCCGCCCCACACACCATCCAAAGTTGTACCATTTAGTAGGTTAATTGGTCATTGCAAATTGTGATCAGGGTAGGGGGTTAAATCGGGTGCTGTTGAACGTTGCTGGGCAGTGGAGCTTGAAGGGCCAGAAGGGCCTCTTCCTCCCCGGGCTCATCTGGGCTTTCTATCCTGCAAGTGTTTGCAGCACCTTTCATCTTTTCCAGATTTTCACTTATTTACAAAGTAACATTTTTTGAAATTTCAGAGCAATTTTGAAGACAATTCAATTTCAGTCATTTAGAAAATAGTCTGGATGTTGAAAGCCATTTCCTCTGGGAGGCATGTATCAGTTGGTTGAATATTTCAACATCTACCATGTAATTTATGTAATCTAGGTGGTGTTCTTCATTATAACTCAAAGTAACAAACGTCCGTTCTATTCAGCTGCAGGGTATACGCTAAAAACAAACGAATCTTTCCCTTTTTAAATTGTGGCTGGTGGGTCATGTCCTTCCATGGGTGATCATACAACAGAACCAAACAGTGAATTGAACCTCCGTGAAAGTTAGTTGTGAATCACAAGACTAAGTAAATGAAGGATTATAGCATAAAAAAAAACACTAAAGATATGAAAACGTTTATGAATTGCACAATATGCCTAATGCCAATGAGGCAGGTCAAATATTTAAATATTACATCTGCACTCCTTACTTAAGCACTCCAATAGTCCCATCATTTCCACTGGCAGCAATGAGGCACTACAAAGTGTTGTTGTGTCAAAATACGACGGTGATGATCAAAGAGCCAAAGCCAAAAGACTTAAATTGTGGACTTGGGTGCTCATCTGGCAAGTCTCCAGCTGATGACAAACCAGGCTGCCAGTTCCAATATGAACAGTCTTTGTGAATCAGCCCATTGTCCTGCCTAAATATTTTGAGACCGGATAGTTCCTTATACAACAACCAATTTATTATGCAGCTAAATTAACTTTCAGCTACTGGTATGTCTGTGGGCTTTATTTATTTGTGCTCTGCTTTAAAACTTAAATTCAGATATAGACACCTGTGTATTTTTTTTTAGAGAAAAAGCACAATTATGGTACTTTATTACATTTTTCACGTTGTTTTGTTAGAAAGAACAAAATACTCTTTCGCATTTTGTCTCAGAGTCAATTCACAAATCAGTCAGTATGTTAGTATTAACAATTCAATTTTCGTGGTATAAAAATACCATGGCTATGAACCATTTGTAAAAAGAGTTGATAAAATATTTGAAAATTGGCCCTGCCTGACTCAGAGTTACTAATGGAGTACATGTTACAATGGCAGCCCTTGCTATTCTCAGAGGTAGTGGCCTTTAGGTGTATGGGACAGATAGATAAGACAAACAAGGGCTGCAGATGTTGGCAAATGGAAGGGAAAATGGAGATACCCGGATAACCCTCTAATACTGAATTGCAAATCATTGATAATCCCCAAGACATAGGAGATCTCTAGATAGACTGTGATTTTTCAGATCCTTTTATTTCCTGCCTAAAGGATCATTCATATTTTTGTGTATCCCCCTCCTGCCTTATTCTCATATTTGCATTTTCACATCACCTTTGCATATTAAAAAGTTAGTTTAACGGTAGTTGTGATTCTATTTTACATCAGTAGTTGTCGTCATCTCAGAACTACCATATATTTAACAATACAAATTTTTTGGAAAAATCTATTAAGTAATTCTCTTCATAGTCAATATGTATGATGGAATAATGATAAATATTTTCCACAACAGGCACTTTATAAATGAAATTTTATTTATTCACATTTCTTTTTTAAAATTATAGCTTTGAAAGAAAATACACATTCCAAAAATACTCTTGAAAATAATTTGACAAAAACAATAGATAAAGCATTCTTGCATAACAAAGGAAACCTTTGAACTCTTGCTATTATATAGAAGTGATCGCTCAAGGTGTGGTTGGATACAGCTGCTTATCTGATAATGATTTTCTGCAATTTAATTTGAAAGGGTAATATTAACCAATGTCACAAGCTGGAAAATGCATTTGTTAAGATATTTTCTAGGCTTTCATTACTTTTCATTGATTTAAGCCACACTTTGTATTAATTAACTCAGACACAGCATTTTTCAAATCAGACCTGACAGAGGATTTACTCTTTGATTACATGTACAATCATCTACTTCAGAGCTGGATGAAGGACACATCCTACTTGTTAATTTACATGTTAGGCTTTAGGAACATGATTTTATCTCCAGAAAAATGTAAACTTTAAACAAAGTGCCACATATGTTCTTAATTATTTCACATTTAGGAAATAAATCCCCAGTGTTCATTTTATATTTTTATAATTTAGCTTGAAATATTTATTTTATGGCAGCTTTTATTTTTAGGGACAAGAATTGTAAGTTATAGGATACAGTGGTGGTAGGATACAGATTATTGAGGAATTTAAGATATGGTTACTGGGTTACATTTGACTTGGGTTACAGCTGTCTAATTTTCTTCCTTCATTCCTCGCCTTCCCCTGCTTCTGTTCTTCTCTCCTGGGCCTCTGCTTATTCGTGTTTACAAGTTCTTTTTCACCTCATGATAGTGCAAGTCATGCAATAATATACTTCGGGCGTGTTGAAGATGCAAAAGATTTTCTGAAACAGTCTAGGTAGAGAAGTATGGATTCACAACATCAAGGAGTGCTCTTTTAAATATCTTGTGACATCTTTGTTCTCATTGTATGTATCATGTTCAGATGAACACCTGTTGTGCACCAGAGTCATATAGCATTTCATCAATGGAAGTCCATTGCCAGTGGTTAGTTTGAACTGATGCAGGTGGCAAGGGGCATGGTGTTTAAGTAAAACATGAGCATTGACTACATACTGTATGTTCAGCTGTGCAAAATTAAGTGGTAGGACTGAAACCAAATCAGTACGTGTTCCTCATCATCTGTGATTCTTGATTGGAAAACGTTCTTGTCTCATTCTCCACTTGACAAGAATGTAGAACAGTACCTCACAGGAATAGATTCATCAGCCCATGATTTTATATTAAACTAATTAAATTGGTCATCAAATGCCAACTAAGCTAATCTCTTCGCCTACGTATTGTCCATATAACAGTGGCATGCAAAAGTTTGGGCACCCCTGGTCAAAATTTCTGTTACTGTGAATAAATAGTTAAGTGAGTAGAAGATGAACTGATCTCCAAAAGTCATAAAGTTAAAGATGAAACAGTCTTTTCAACATTTTAAGCAAGATTAGTGTATTATTTTTGTTTTGTACAATTTTAGAGTGGGGGAAAAAAGGAAAGGAGCACCATGCAGAAGTTAGGGCACCCCAAAAGACTTGAGCTGTCAGATAACTTTTACCAAGGTCTCAGACCTTAATTAGCTTGTTAGGGCTATGGCTTGTTCAC
This sequence comes from Hemitrygon akajei, assembly GCF_048418815.1. Classification (NCBI taxonomy): domain Eukaryota; kingdom Metazoa; phylum Chordata; class Chondrichthyes; order Myliobatiformes; family Dasyatidae; genus Hemitrygon; species Hemitrygon akajei. Next base: position 164,762,753 of record NC_133126.1, read on the forward strand.
AGTCATCATTAGGAAAGGCCAGGTGATGCAAATTTCAAAGCTTTACAAATTCCCTGACTCCTCAAACCGTGTCCCAACAATCAGCAGCCATGGGCTCCTCTGAGCTGCCTAACACTCTGAAAATTAAAATAAATGATGCCCACAAAGCAGGAGAAGGCTGTAAGAAGATAGCAAAGCATTTTCAGGTAGTTATTTCCTCTATTCATAATGTAGTTAAGAAATGGCAGTTAACAGGTTGAGGTCTGTGGACTGATGAAGTTAAAATAGAACTTTTTGGCCGCAATGAACAAAGGTATGTTTGGAGAAAAAAGGGTGCAGAATTTCTTGAAAAGAATACCTCTCCAACTATTAAGCACGGGGGTGGATTGATCATGCTTTGGGCTTGTGTTGCAGCCAGTGGCACAGGGAACATTTCACTGGTAGAGGGAAGAATGAATTCAATTAAATACCAGCAAATTTTGGAAGCAAACATCACACCGTCTGTTTTAAAAAAAAGAGCTGAAGATGAAAAGAGAATGGCTTCTACAACAGGATAATGATCCTAAACACACCTCAAAATTCACAGTGGACTACCTCAAGAGGCGCAAGCTGAAGGTTTTGCCATGGCCCTCACGGTTCCCCGGCCTAAACATCATCGGAAATCTATGGATAGACCTCAAAAGAGCAGTGCATGCAAGACGGCCCAAGAATCTCACAGAACTAGAAGCCTTTTGCAAGGAAGAATGGGCGAAAATCTCCCAAACAAGAATTGAAAGAACCTTAGCTGGCTGCGGGAAGCATTTACAAGTGGTGTTACTAAGTACTGACCATGCATGGTGCCCAATCATTTGTTTCGGGCCCTTTTCCTTTTTTGTTATTTTGAAACTGTAAAAGATAGAAATAAAAAAGTAATCTTGCTTAAAATATTAAAGAAATATGTCATCTTTAACTTTATGCCTTTTGGAAATCAGGTCACAGTTTACTCGCTTAACTATTCACAGTAACAGAAATTTTGACTCGGGGTACCCAAACTTTTGCATTCCACTTTATTTCATTTCCTTCACATTTATGTGCCTAAGAGTCTCTTGAAAGCCCTATTGTATTTGCCACCACCACATGGAAAGCAACACACCATTCTTGTGTGTCTTTCCTGTCTGTCCCCCTAACCCAACAAGTCTCCCATCACGATGGCTCTGCCCAACTTTACCCTTTCCTGCTGAGTTTCAGAGACTTGTTACTACTCTGCCCCCCTGCAGTATCCAACAGGACATACTTGTGGCCACAGAAGGATCCCACACTAATACCCACTTCCCACACCTCTCCTGATGATGACCATCTGAAGCCTGAACCCTGAACCCTGGGAGTGACCACAGCAGTAAAAGTGTCATCCATGAATCCCTCAGCTTCCTGGATAACCCCGAATATCTCAAGGTCCAGCTCTAGTTCCTTGACCACAGGTGTAGTCATCAGGGAGACCACGAGGTTCCCTGACTTCCCACAACATTCAGGAGGAATATTCCACTGTCCCAACTACCATCCTGCCTATGTTGAATCAAGGACTAAGTATAAACAACAGAATAAAACCTTACCTATTCCTGCTCACAGAAGCATTTTATAAGGAACTGCTCTCACTCCCCACATCCAGACGACTTGCTCCACCTCTTCACATCAAAACCGCATCTCCTCGCAATCACACTGGCCTACTACAACAATGGCTGCTCTGCCTGACCCGGATTTCTTTCTATTGGCTGTTGTTAATTAGCTCATTAGACATTCAACTACTAACAAACAATTTACAAGTGCCGCTTTTAGAGTTTTTCTAAGTGAAACTGGTCAGCAAGTTCCAAGACCTACCTCTTTTAAACTCCTGTGCCTCTTGCTCCAAGTCCTGGCTCCTCTTAGTGAAACACATTAGCAAGTCCTGAGACCTACCTATCATATTGGGTTATCTTAACAATGCATTTGCCATTTCCAGGATTTCTTCAGCATTTCATTGGAATCATTCTTTGTTTAGTTATCAATTTACTTTGTTATTTAAACCTTGATGAGTATTAATAGATGTACAATCATTTCATTATCTTCACTGTCAAGGTCAAAAATAAAGTTCATTAGTGAACTCCGAGAAAAGCAGTTAGTTCTATAGCTCACAAGGATTTTCTCAATGTGAACCCTCATTTAATAGATCTATCTATTGTTTTCTTTGGTTTGAAATTATATCTTTCAAATGTTGAGTCTACATTGTGTGAAGAGTCTAATACTAGAAAGTAGCAATTATATTATTAATTTCTGTGAACAGATTTAGCTCGATCAAGTTCTCCTTTGTCAAAGTAAAATATTAAAAAAAAACAACTGTATTTGAGAGAAATCAATCTATTGTGGCAAAGGAAAATTTTGTAAAATATGGGTTTTGAAATTTCAAGCAGGATTCTAAAACTAGCGGGGGAAGACAAAATGCCTTTTGTTGATCAACTGGAAGGAGTCCAGACCAAGTTTTGCAATTTGACATGGTGTATCCAAACACTGTATTATAATTATATTCCTGCTGCTGTTTCTAACCTGATTCTCTTCTAATTTCGACATGCATTGATGTTCTGTGTTCCCAGAATCACAGTCTAAGGAACCAACAGTAATCCGTCGTATTTCCTTAGCTTCCTCCATCAGTGCTTCACAAAGCAAAGGTATGTTATAATTACCATTGCATACTTATATTCTGAGATTTAGACTATATTAATTTATAATGACTTCTAAAATCCAGTATAAACTTTACAAGCGAATGCTAAACTGTTTCTTACTTTTGCCATAACATGTTTTCTATGTCTTTGTGTATCTTGCTCTGTCTTACTAGATCAATGTATAATTGGTAGGACAATCCCCTGAGCAGAACACAAGTTTGCTTATATTAAAATCCAATTCCTGTTGTAAAGTTCAAATGCCGGAAACCAGTCTCTCAGTGTGTGTTAGCTGAGACTTTGAATGAGTGGCTGTTGGTACTAGGCTGTCCTGTGGTCAGATTGAGAAAGTGCAATATGATTTGTCTGTTTGCTAAAACTGAATTGAACCTTAATCAATCAAATCAACCTGTCAGTTGAAGAAAATTGTTATCAAATATGTTGTCTAGTTCCTCAGTCCAGTCACCTGCAGTTTAATAATGAACTGAGTGACCTACAGTGTCGGGAAAATATAAATACATTTGATAAAAAGTCCCAGATTGTATTCATTAACCCAGTCTCATACACTCTTAATGAACTTGTGTCTTTACCTTTTCACAAATAGAATTTTAAAATACACATTAGATTTTTGCTCAGTTTAGCACTTTCTTCACTTTAACAATCAAATCAGTTGCAGCAACAACTGTTTGGGTCAGATAACATAGATGAAGAAGAATTGGAAATTAGATTTAAGTCATTAAATGCTCACAGTTATTTACTCATGGATACACATTCCATATAGTCAAACCATAGACAAATTCATGGCTATCTCCTGTGAGCCTTCTCCAATGTAATGACTACAAGAATCCTGAACACATTGCCTAAATAAAATTAATACCATACGGCTATAATCAATAAACCACTTTCTGGGTTTTTTCCTTTTCCTTTTTTCATTTAAAGGATGTACACACAGTGAAGGCCAAGTCAGTGGGTATATTTAAAGCAGAGACTGGTAGATTCCTAATTAGACAAGGCATGAAGGGATATGGGGAAAAGGTAAGAGATTGAGGCTGAGAGGGAAATAGATCAGCTATGATGAAAAGGAGCAAACTTGATGGGCCAAATGGCCTAATTCTGTTCCTATATCTTATGGTCTTATGTTACTGGCAATGGTGGCATTTATTGGCCAAGTTTATTTGCTTCCGACCCAGCAACTATGTGTCAACCAACCGGGTGAGTCTGGAGTCACATGTAGACCAGACTTGCTAAGGGAATGCACATTTCCTTTCCAAAAGGGGATTATGAACCAAATTATTTTCATCACCAGCCTTTTTATCTCTTAGTGAGATTCTTGATTTATTCCATTATACAGTTAAATTTGTTCCTCTGGATCATCACGCCAGAATTATGACTGTGAATTTAGTAATTTTGCCATTAGATTATCTCCTCTCCTTGCTCATCACAGGCATCACGGATCCGAGAGGGATTTCACCCGCTTTCTACGTTCACACTCAACTTTGAATTTAAATATTCAATTCCAATTGTTATTCTATCTTAGATCAGCTAAACCAGATGCTCTTTTATTTGGGTTTTAAATTTATCCAAATTTGAATTCAGAATTTCACACATAAAGTTGTTAATAAGACTGGTATAAACTGTGCTAGAGTCTTGTTATGTCAGGGGCTTTATCTGCAGCTTGTGCTTTAAGCAGAGGTTGGACAAATGTGAGTTGTTTTCTCTGGAGTGGTGGAGATTAGAGGATTATAAGTTTATGAGAGGCATAGATAGTGTAGAGAGACAATATCTTTTCCAAGTTTTGAAATGTCTAATACCAGAGGGCATGCATTTAAGGTGAGGGGGTAATTTCAAAGGAGATGTGAGGGGCATTTCTTCGCAAAGAGAATATTGAGTGCCTGCAATGCACAGTCTGGGGTGGTGCTAGGGACAGAAACATTTGAGGCTTTTAAGAGATGTTTAGATAGGCACATGAATGTGAGGGGAAATAGAAGGATATGGGCATTGTGTAGGCAGACATGAGCTAGTTTAGTGAGCCATTTGATTTCTAATTGAATTGGTTCAGCACAACGTTGTGGGCAGAAGGGTCTGGCTGTGCTGTATTGTTCTGTGACAATATGCATTACATTTCGAACATTAATGTTGGCAGTAATTTGTGGAACTAAATACAGACATTCACAACACTGTTGTATGAGCTGTACACTTAGTAACTGCACAGAATCCAGTGTTAAAACGCATAAGTCAAGATTGAAACCAACTTCTGTCACCCAAATTTGCACATCTCAGGTCAACTGGCATCGTGAATTTTATTTCTGTTCTACTCATACAAGATTTGATGCAATATTAATGCCCTATTTTTATCTCTAAGACTTGACCTACCATAAAGCTTAACCCGAGCTTTGCTTCAACATTATCTGGCTGTTATGGTCAAATACACTTATGTAAATCTATACTATTTATCATCTGAGTCTGATATTTGAATTAAATAGCCTGTAGCTGGTGACCAGCCAAAACATAAACATTTAAATCTCAATGCCTGGTTATCCAAACAGGTGCCCTTAATTATTGTTTGCAAATTAATTTGTAGCAAGGGTAGGCCAACTGGTCCCCACAGGCTTATTCAAACATGTAATAACTCTCATTGTTATAACAGGACCTCATTCACGTTTACCTACAAAAACCTTTCATTTCCTTGTGTATCAGGAATCAAACAACTTCAAAGGTTCTCATGTCAGCACCCAATGAGGAAGAGATTTCCATAGTTTTATGACCCTCAGTATTGAAGCAGAAGAGATGCAAAATATAAAAAAGATAAAACAATGTTTAAAAAAGCTCTCTTAATTCTGCCATTCCTTTTAGTCTGGATGTGAGAGTTGGGTGAAGTTCTGGAAGTACCCTTCTCACATCCATGCCAAAAAATTGTCATGAGTTCACAAATGTCTGTACCTAACCCATTCCTAAGCTAAAGACACCCACTTAAAACAGGAATTAAGTGCCTTGAATATACAAACCAGAGGTGTGCCTCCTCATCTACTATAAGATTTTGATACTAAATACAGTGTATTTTCTGATATTTCTGATTTTTATCGAATCATCGATTGTCAAGCATGAACAGCCTATGTTCTTAACACTGAGGAGCCAGGATGAACAGGAACACATTTTCTCTTTACAATATTGACATTGGTGGTTTACCCTTGTTTCACAGATATTGTCAGTGTACCAACATCACAATTCATTTGTATTGTGGCTGGTGTCCAAGGTTTAGTTTCCAGTGAGCTTGAGTTGTGGATATGTGACTTTTCTGATAACTGCTTCTACCGTGCTACCAATTTCTTAACTCTTGGTGGAGCATTAGAAACGATGACAGGGATTTGCCATTTATTTGATTTGCTGAGTTATTCTTCGAACAATAAAAGTAACAAAGAATTGGAGATAGGAATGTATGTGTGAACAATTACATTGGTTCACAGGTTCATTTTATAATTTATGCGCGCAGAATATAACTCTGAGATTCAACTTCTCCAGATAGCCATAAAGTACGTCTTCGATTGCAGAAGATTTTTACAGCTGAGATAATAAATGGTCTCCAGATCTCCCATGAACTTTTCCTACTAGGTGCCTGTATTAAGCTACAACAGCTGAACAGTACATGAATATGAACAGTATGTGAATTTAAAAGACATTTTTTGCTGCAGCAGATGATACTATGCCTGCTTTTACAGCTTTGTAACTGAGGTGAGAAGAAGCAATTTGCCATTGCTGTCAATCTTGACTGAAAATTAAGATCATAAGACATTGGAGCAGAATTAGGCCATCTGGTCCACTGGGTCTGCTCCACCATTCAATCATGGTTGATCCTTTTTTACCCTCCTCAGCCCCTTTCCCCAGCCTTCTCCCCATAACCTTTGATGCCATGTCCAATCAAGAACCTATCAAGCTCTGCCTTAAATATACTCAACGACCTGGCCTCCAGAGCTGCCTGCGATAATAAATTCCACAAATACACCACTCTCTGGCTAAAGAAATTTCCTCGCCTCTCTGTTTTAAATGGACGCCCCTCTATCCTGAGGCTATACCCTCTTGTCCTAGACTCCCCCACCATGGGAAACATTCTTTCCACATCTAGACCTTTTAACGTTTGAAAAATCTTCATGAAGAAATAAATTTCAAACATAATGCACAGACATTCAAACAGATATCTCTCTTAGTTCTATGTCAACCAGCTTAAATACATATTGTTGATTTATTTGTTTGAAGGAATATATAATAATGGAATAGACTCTGGAGTGATTATTTTAGGCTGTTTTTAACATGTTTTCATGCCTCTGCAACAGGATCACTTTCTGGCCCAGATGTTAAAGCTAAAAGATATGAAATAAAGAGTGATCCAACCCCACTGGGGTTTGAAGGTACAGCTGCATTTAATGTGGGAAAGTGCATGCTGCATATTGAGCTTATGTTCTTATTTTGGTCGGAGTTCTCCATTTCATTTGTGTCGTGATCATGGAAGAGTTAACTTTTGCATGCTATGTTGTGTTTTGGGTGTTCGTGCCATTTTCTTATGACTGTCTCTCTCAGTTGTTCTTGAATTGGGTGGTTTAATCAGCCGAATTTGCTGTATGTGAGTCTCATTTATATAAGTAATTCCAGCTTAATCATACTATCAGCAGAAAAAAATATTTTGAAAAGCATGGTGAAATACTTTGACTACATTGTTCAAATTCTAAAAAAGTTTATAGTCTCTCACTTGCAGTTTAAACATGCAGTTAATCATTTATTTGGATGAATAAATCATCTTCAGAAGATCTTACAGGACAACATTTATTGTATATCTATTTCACTGAGACACATAATTACTTACAAGAGTCTGGAAATTTTTCGTACATGCTGAGGAAAACAAACTCTGCAGAAATGCATACTCTGTTGAAAAATGATGAAGTTGCTCTAAACTTGACTCTGCTTGGTTTGAATTCCACAGCATGCCCTTACAGTTTAAAGATAACATGATAACAAAAATTTCCAGAGACCTGGTGAATTAATTTTTGCAAAAATAAGATTAGAAATGTTATTACCTTTGGAGATTTTTTTAAAGAGTCAAACAGGAGCAACAAATATTTTGTTTATTTTTTTCAAAGTTCAAAGTGAATTTATTCTCAAAGTATTTATATATCATCCTGAGATTAATTTTCTTATGGACATACTGAATAAATCTGTAATAGAAAAATAACTATAATAGAATCAGTGGAAGATAAATACACGGCAACTTGGGCATTTAACCAGTGTGCAAGAGACAACAAGCTATGCAAATACAAAAAGAAAGAAATAAAAATAATAAATAAATAAGCAATAAATATTGATAACATGAGATGAAGCATCCTTGAAAGTGAATTCAGAGATTGTGGGAATATCTCAAAGATGGGGCAAGTGAAGTTGAATGAAGTTATTCACTTTGGCTCAAGAGGCTTGTAACTGTTCCTGAACCTGGTGGTGTGAGTCCAGAGGCTCCTATACCTTCTTTCTGATGGCAGCAGTAGGAAGGGAACTTGTCATGGATGGTGGGGGTCCCTGTTGATGGAAGCTGCTTTCGTGCAACATTTCATGTAGATGTGCTTAGTAGTGGGGAGGGCTTTACCTGTGATGGACTGGAATGTATCCACTACTTTTTGTAGTATTTTCAGTTCAAGGGCTTTGGTGTTTCCCTACCATGCTGTGATGCAGCCAGTCAATATACTCTCCACAACTCATCTATATAGGTTTGTCAACATTTTAGATGCCGTGCTGAACCTTTGCAAACTCCTAAAGAAGTAGAGGCGCTGCCCTGCTTTCCTCATAATTACACTTACGTGCAGTTAGTGAACAGCAGGACAATTGGAATGGTAGAAATTTACACAGTTGAGATTGTAGGGCTGCAGTGTGTCCAGCTGCACAATTAACTACTATTCGAAATGTTTTCATCAAACTTCTTGGCAAGAGGGTCAAAGGATAATCTCAGGTAGATCAAAGAGGAAAATTAGCATGACAAAACCCAATTCACACATCCTCTGGGCTATTTTTGATGGTTCATTTGTCCCAGTGCCACTCCTTACAGTGGCCCTAATGTCTTGTGTCATGAAAGTCATGAAAACGTGGTGTATTCCTTCTTTTGCATTGTACCATCCAATGCATCTCTGCAGATACTAAATAGTTAACAGTTTTATTTTTCCAACAACTGTGATTTCATGAGCTCCTTTGGAACCAATTTCTTCATTCATGTAAACTACAGCTACCAAAAGTGTTCAATTTCACTCCTCATATCCTATTGGTTGATGCATAGAACAGATAAAAATATTTAAAAAACAAGTTTCAACTCCTTCCTGACAACTGTGAACTGCTTTAAACTTCCTGCTTAAAAAAATTAGAAGATTTAAAAAAACTTCCTGGACAATATAATTGATATGGTCTTCAGAATTGTTGTAGTATATCCAGCAATTAGCTGCCAACTTCAACGAGTAAAATCTGAATCTAGTCTCTGAAAGTTTAGCAGTATTTTAAAATGTGTAAAAATGATCAACCCATTAATATAAATGTCAACTGGATAAAATGTCGATTCATTTTAAATTAGCACATGCATCTGCTTCAATCTAAATGCTTTGTTTCAGTATCAAGGTGGCATAAATTCACTGTTCAAGTTATGTGACAGACTTATCTCTCTGTGCCAGTTTACCTATTACTCTGATGCTGTTATAGTAAGTTACGATAAACATTAGCTTTATAATAATGCATCTGCTCCTCTTGCAGATCCACTGTCCGACCCTTTCATGACTGCAGCAAAGCGTCACAGCACAACCAGCTCTGTAACAAGATCAGTTTCACAAACAGGTAAAGCAGACCCAGGAACATGAGTGGGCAGCTAGTTTCTGCACATGATCATATGGAAGTGTGTTTCAGAAGCTCATTATTTTCTTTTTTTCCTTTTTATTTTAAAATTTGGATGTCAACTCTTGCAAATGTACTAATGAAGTAGTAATTAACATTATTACTGAAAATGTTACCACAGTAACTGGTGCAATTAAACTTGCCACTGTAGAAAAATGGTCACTTCCTCCTTTCTCCACCGTTGCTGTTTTGCCACTTCCTCAAAATGGTGTAGACAAGCATTTCACAGTTTGCTGCTTGCAGTCAGTGGTTTTGATGTCTTGTGGGTGGTTTTGAGGATGTTTTTGCGCATTAATCTTGTCACTTTTGAGCTACAGAGAGCTAGAAGAGAAGCTAGTGAGGCAGATTTGTTCTCAGACAATCAGATACTGTTGCTCAAGAGAAAGAGATATCTTGGATCGAGTTCTTAGTATTCTCAAGAGGGAGGGTGAGCAGCCAGATGTCGTCAAGTCAAGTCACTTTTATTGTCATTTTGACCATAACTGCTGGTACAGTGCATAGTAAAAATGAGACGTTCTTCAGGACCATGATGTTACATGACACAGTACAAAAACTAGACTGAACTACGTACAAAAAACAACACAGAGAAAGCTACACTAGACTACAGACCTACACAGGACTACATAAAGTGCACAAAAACTGCAGGCATTACAATAAATAATAAACAGGACAGTAGGGCAAGGTGTCAGTCCAGGCTTCGGGTATTGAGGAGTCTGATAGCTTGGGGGAAGAAACTGTTACATAGTCTGGCCGTGAGAGCCCGAATGCTTCGGAGCCTTTTCCCAGATGGCAGGAGGGAGAAGGGTTTGTATGAGGGGTGCATGGGGTCCTTCATAATGCTGTTTCCTTTGCGGATGCAGCGTGTAGTGTAAATGTCCATGATGGCAGGAAGAGAGACACGGATGATCTTCTCAGCTGACCTCACTATCCACTGCAGGGTCTTGCGATCCAAGATGGTGCAATTTCTGAACCAAGCAGTAATGCAGCTGCTCAGGATGCTCTCAATACAACCCCTGTAGAATGTGATGAGGATGGGGGGTGGGAGATGGACTTTCCTCAGCCTTCGCAGAAAGTGGAGATGCTGCTGGGCTTTCTTTGCTATGGAGCTGATGTTGAGGGACCAGGTGAGATTCTCCGTCTGGTGAACACCAAGAAATTTGGTGCTCTTTACAATCTCTACCGAGGAGACGTCGATGTTCAGCGGGGAGTGGTTGCTCCGTGCCCTCCTGAAGACAACAACCATCTATTTTGTTTTGTTCACATTCAGAGACAGGTTGTTGGCTCTGCACCAGTCCGTTAGCCGCTGCACCTCCTCTCTGTAAGGTGACTCGTCGTTCTTGCTGATGAGACCCACCACGGTCGTGTCATCGGCGAACTTGATGACATGGTTCGAGATGTGTGTTGCAGCACACACACGTGGTCCACGTAGGGACCAATGACGTGGATAGAAAGAAGGAGGAGGTCCTTCAAAGAGAGTTTAGGGAGTTAGGTGCAAAGTTGAAGGACAGGACCTCCAGGGTTGCAATCTCAGGAAGATAATGCAGCTAAATACGTGGCTAAGGAGTTGGTGCAGGAGGGAGGGCTTCATGTTTCTGGACAATTGGGCCCTGTTCCAGGGAAGGTGGGACTTGTTCCAATGGGACGGGTTGCACCTGAACTGGAGGGGGAGTAACATCCTTACAGGAAGGTTTGCTAGTGCTACTCTGGGGGGAGGGGCGTTTGAACTAGATTTGCAGGGGGAGGGGAACCAGAGTGTTAGAGCAGATGGTGAAGTGGAGGAGGATAAAGGTCATGCGAGAGCTGCAAGTATAGTGCATGGAGTAAAGCCAGCTCTAGCATATAAAGAGGCTTTGAGGAAAGAGAAACAGAATAAAGGGTGTAAAGGTAGTAAGGTAGAAGGGCTAAAGTGTGTGTACTTCAATGCAAGAAGCATCAGGAACAAAGGTGATGAACTGAGAGCTTGGATACATACATGGAATTATGATGTAGAGGCCATTACAGAGACTTGGCTGGCACCAGGGCAGGAATAGATTCTCAATATTCCTGGATTTCAGTGTTTTAAAAGGGATTTAGAGGGGGGGAAAGTCGAGGAGGGGTGGCATTACTGGTCAGGGATACTATTACAGCTACAGAAAGGATGGGTAATGTAGCAGGATCCTCTTTTGAGTCAGTATGGGTAGAAGTCAGGAACAGGAAGGGAACAGGTAGAATACCCCCAATACCCTCTATTGGGGGTATTCTATAGGCCCCCTGGTAGCAGCAGAGATACCGAGGAGCAGATTGGGAGGCAGATTTTGGAAAGGTGCAAAAATAATAGGGTTGTTATCATGGGTGACTTTAACTTCCCTAATATTGATTGGCACCTGATTAGTTCCAATGGTTTAGACGGGGCAAGAGTTTGTTAAGTGTGTCCAGAATGGGTTCCTGTTACAGTATGTTGACAGGCCAACTAGGGGGAGTGCCATACTAGATCTAGTATTAGGTAACGAACCGGGTCAGGTCACAGATCTGTCAGTGGGTGAGCATCTGGGGGACAGTGACCACCGCTCCCTGGCCTTTAACATTATCATGGAAAAGGATAGAATCAGAGAGGACAGGAAAATTTTTAATTGGGGAAGGGCAAATTTTGAGGCTATAGGGCTAGAACGTGCGGGTGTGAATTGGGATGTTTTTTGCAGGGAAATGTACTATGGACATATGGTCGATGTTTAAGGATCTCTTGCAGGATGTTAGGGATAAATTTGTCCCAGTAAGGAAGATAAAGAATGGTAGGGTGAAGGAACCATGGGTGACAAGTGAGGTGGAAAATCTAGTCAGGTGGAAGAAGGCAGCATACACGAGGTTTAGGAAGCAAGGATCAGATGGGTCTATTGAGGAATATAGGGTAGCAAGAAAGGAGCTTAAGAAGGGGCTGAGAAGAGCAAGAAGGGGGAATGAGAAGGCCTTGGCGAGTAGGAAAACCCCAAGGCATTCTTCAGTTATGTGAAGAACAAAAGGTTGACCGGAGTGAAGATAGGACTGATTAGAGATAAAGGTGGGAAGATGTGCCTGGAGGCTGTGGAAGTGAGAGAGGTCCTCAATGAATATTTCTCTTCGGTATTCACCAATGAGAGGGAACTTGATGACGGTGAGGACAATATGAGTGAGGTTGATCTTCTGGAGCATGTTGATATTAAGGGAAAGGAGGTGTTGGAGTTGTTAAAATACGTTAGGACGGATTACTCCCCGGGGCCTGACGTAATATTCCCCAGGTTGTTCTACGAGGCAAGGGAAGAGATTACTGAGCCTCTGGCTAGGATCTTTATGTCCTCGTTGTCCACAGGAATGGTACCGGAGGATTGGAGGAAGGCGAATGTTGTCCCCTTGTTCAAAAAAGGTAGTAGGGATAGTCCGGGTAATTATAGACCAGTGAGCCTTACGTCTGTGGTGGGAAAGCTGTTGGAAAAGATTCTTAGAGACAGGATCTATGGGCATTCAGACAATCATGGTCTGATCAGGGACAGTCAGCATGGCTTTGTGAAGGGCAGATTGTGTCTAGCAAGCCTGATAGAGTTCTTTGAGGAGGTGAGCAGGCATATAGATGAGGGTAGTGCAGTGGATGTGATCTACATGGATTTTAGTAAGGCATTTGACAAGGTTCCACATGGTAGGCTTATTCAGAAAGTCAGAAGGCATGGGATCCAGGGAAGTTTGGCCAGGTGGATTCAGAATTGGCTTGCCTGCAGAAGGCAGAGGGTCGTGGTGGAGGAAGTACATTCAGATTGGAGTGTTGTGACTAGTGGTGTCCCACAAGGATCTGTTCTGGGACCTCTACTTTTCGTGATTTTTATTAACGACCTGGATGTGGGGGTAGAAGGGTGGGTTGGCAAGTTTGCAGACGACATAAAGGTTGGTGGTGTTGTGGATAGTGTAGAGGATTGTCGAAGATTACAGAGAGACATTGATAGGATGCAGAAGTGGGTTGAGAAGTGGTAGATGGAGTTCAACCCGGAGATGTGTGAGGTGGTACACTTTGGAAGGACAAACTCCAAGGCAGAGTACAAAGTAAATGGCAGGATACTTGGTAGTGTGGAGGAGCAGAGGGATCTGGGGGTACATGTCCACAGATCCCTGGAAGTTGCCTCACAGGTAGACAGGGTAGTTAAGAAAGCTTAGGGAGTGTTAGCTTTCATAAGTCGAGGGATAGAGTTTAAGAGTTGTGGGGTAATGATGCAGCTCTATAAAACTCTGGTAGGCCACACTTGGAGTACTGTGTCCAGTTCTGGTCGCCTCAGTATAGGAAGGATGGGGAAGCACTGGAAAGGGTACAGAGGAGATTTACCAGGAAGCTGCCTGGTTTAGAGAGTATGGATTATGATCAGAGATTAAGGGAGCTAGGGCTTTACTCTTTGGCGAGAAAGAAAATGAGAGGAGACATGATAGAGGTATACAAGATATTAAGAGGAATAAATTGAGTGGACAGCCAGCGCCTCTTCCCCAGAGCACCACTGCTCAGTACAAGAGGACATGGCTTTAAGGTAAGGCGTGTGAAGTTCAAGGGGGATATTAGAGGAAGGTTTTTTACTCAGAGAGTGGTTGGTGCATGGAATGCACTGCCCGAGTCAGTGGTGGAAGCAGATACACCAGTGAAATTTAAGAGACTACTAGATGAGTATATGGAGGAATTTAAGGTGGAGGGTTATATGGGAGGGTCAGCACAGCATTGTGGGCCAAAGGGCCTGTACTGTGCTGTATTGTTCTATGTTCTGAAGGCTTCAGTACTGGTGGATGCAACTTCATGGAATACACACACATTGATCTGCTGATGTAATACAAATTACATAGTTCAATGTACCGGTATATTGAATTAACAATATACCTGTTCTGTAATATGTAACCAATTTCTGACAATATTTAAAGTGAGCTGTGTTAATGCAATGACTTATGGTGACTATTTGCAGGATAGGTCAAGATTGATGCATTGGAGGGCATTGTAAAGAATCTGCCACACATTAACGCTTAAATGCTCCATGTAGCAAAACATTAAAGACTTCACTAAGAATATTAAACACAAAATACTCTGCAGGTGCTGTGGTCAAAGTAACATGTACAACACGCTGGAGGAACTCAGCAGTTCGGGCAGCATCTATAGAAACGAGCAGTCAACGTTTCGGGCCGAGACCCTTCATCAGAGCTGAAGAGGGAGGGGGCAGGGTGGGAAGGAGAAGGCTGGTAGGTGCCAGGTGAAAAACCGATCAGAGGAAAGATCAAGGGGTAGGGGAGGGGAAGCAGGAAGGGGATAGGCAGGAAAGGTGAAGAACCTGTTTCAACCTCACTCCCTCTGAACGCACTGCTCTCCACTCTCTCCGCACTAATCCTAACCTCACCATCAAACCCGCAGACAAAGGTGGTGCCGTAGTAGTCTGGCGGACGAACCTCTACCTCACTGAGGCCGAACAACAGCTCTCTGACACCTAGCAACACACGCAAAATGCTGGAACACTGCAGGCCAGGCAGCATCTATGGGGAGAAGGGCTGTTGACATTTCGGGCCGAGACCCTTCGTCAGGGCTAACTGAAAGGAAAGCTAGTAAGAGATTTGATAGTAAGAGGGGGAGGGGGAAATGCGAAATGATAGGAGAAGACCGGGGGGGGGGGGGGGGGGGGGTGAAGGGGAGAGCCGGAAAGGTGATTGGCAAAAGGGATACAGAGCTGGAGAAGGGAAAGGATCATGGGATAGGAGGCCTAGGGAGAAAGAAAGAGGGAGTGGAGCACCAGAGGGAGATGGAGAACAGGCAGAGTGATGGGCAGAAAGAGAAAAAAAAAGAGGGGGGGACTAAATATATCAGGATGGGTTAAGAAGGGGAGGAGGGGCATTAACGGAAGTTAGAGAAGTCAATGTTCATGCCATCAGGTTGGAGGCTACCCAGCCGGTATATAAGGTGTTGTTCCTCCAGCCTGAGTGTGGCTTCATCTTGACAGTAGAGGAGGCCATGGATAGACATATCAGAATGGGAATGGGACGTGGAATTAAAATGTGTGGCCACTGGGAGATCCTGCTTTCTCTGGCGAACCGAGCGTAGGTGTTCAGTGAACAGTCTCCCAGTCTGCATCAGGTCTCACCAATGTATAAAAGGCCACACTGGGAGCACCAGACACAGTATACCACACCAGCCGACTCACAGGTGAAGTGTCGCCTCACCTGGAAGGACTGTCTGGGGCCCTGAATGGTGGTGAGGGAGGAGGTGTAGGGGCAGGTGTAGCACTTGTTCAGCTTACGAGGGTAAGTGCCAGGAGGGAGATTGATGGGAAGGGATGGGGGGGATGAGTGGACAAGGGAGTTGCATAGGGAGTGATCCCTGCAGAAAGCAGAAAGGGGGGGGGGAGGGAAAGATGTGCTTGGTCGTGGGATCCCGTTGGAGGTGGCGGAAGTTACGGAGAATTATAAGTTGGACCTGGTGACTGGTGGGGTGGTAGGTGAGGACAAGGGGAACCCTATCCCGAGTGGGGTGGCGGGCGGATGGGGTGAGGGCAGATGTGCGGGAAATGGGAGAGATGCATTTGAGAGCAGAGTTGATGGTGGAAGAAGGAAAGTCCCTTTGTTTAAAAAAGGAAGACATCTCCTTCGTCCTGGAATGAAAAGCCTCATCCTGAGAGCAGATGCAGCGGAGATGGAGGAATTGTGAGAAGGGGGTAGCATTTTTGCAAGAGACAGGGTGGGAAGAGGAATAGTCCAGGTAGCTGTGAGAGTCTGTAGGCTTATAGTAGATATCAGTAGATAAGCCGTCTCCAGAGATGGAGACAGAAAGATCAAAAAAGGGGAGGGAAGTGTCAGAAATGGACCAGGTAAATTTGAGGGCAGGGTGAAAGTTGGAGGCAAAGTTAATGAAGTCAACAAGCTCAGCACGCGTGCAGGAGGCAGCACCAATGCAGTCGTCGATGTAGCAAAGGAAAAGAGGGGGACGGATACCCAAATAGGCTTGGAACATGGACTGTTCCACAAAGCCAACAAAAAGGCAGGCATAACTGGGACCCATATGGGTGCCCATGGCTACACCTTTGGTTTGGAGGAAGTGGGAGGAGCCAAAGGAGAAATTATTGAGAGTAAGAACTAATTCCGCTAGACGGAGGAGAGTGGTGGTAGAGGGGAATTGGTTAGGTCTGGAATCCAAAATGAAGCGAAGAGCTTTGAGAACTTCCTGGTGGGGGATGGAGGTATTTAGGGATTGGACGTCCATGGTGAGAATAAGGCGGTGGGGGCCAGGGAACTTAAAATCATTGAAAAAATTCAAAGCATGAGAAGTGTCACGAACATAGGTGGGAAGGGATTGAACAAGGGGGGATAAAACAGTGTCAAGGTATGCAGAAATGAGTTCGGTGGGGCAGGGGCAGGCTAAGACAAAGGTCTACCTGGACAGGTAGGTTTGTGGATCTTAGGTAGGAGGTAGAAACGGGAAGTGCGGGGTGTGGGAACTATGAGGTTGGTGGCAGTGGATGGGAGATCCCCAGAGCTGATAATGTTGGTGATGGTATAGGAGACAGTGGCCTGGTGCTCCTTAGTGGGGTCATGATCAAGGGGTAAATAAGAGGAGGTATCAGAGTGTTGTTGCTGTGCCTCGGCCAGGTAGAGGTCAGTACGCCAGACAACAACAGCTCCCCCCTTATTATCAGGTTTTATAGTGAGGTTGGGATTGGTGTGGAGGGAGTGGAGAGCAGAGCATTCGGAAGGAGTGAGGTTGGAATTGGAACACGGTGTGGTGAAGTTGAGACGGTTGATGTCCCGTCAGCAATTAGCAATAAAGAGATCCAGAGCAGGCAGAAGACCAGAGCGGGATGTCCACGAAGACACCTCCTCTTACTTACCCCCGGAACAGGACCCCACCAAAAAAATCAAACCATTGTCTCCTGTACCATCACCGCCCTTATCAACTCCGGAGACCTTCCAACCTCTGCCAAAAAACTCATAATTCCCACATCCCACACTGCTCGGTTTTGCCTCCTCCCCAAGATCCACAAGCCTGACTATCCTGGGAGATCCATAGTTTCGGCCTGCTCCTGCCCCACCGAACTTGTATCTGCCTACCTGGACTCCATTTTGTCACCCATAGTTTAGTGCCTCCCCACCTACATCCGGGATACATCCCATGCCCTCCACCTCTTCAATAACTTCCAGTTCCCCGGTCTCGACTGCTTCATTTTCACTATGGATGTCCAATCCTTATACACTTCAATTCCCCATCAAGAAGGCCTCAAAGCCCTCAGCTACTTTCTTGACAATAGACCTCATCAGTTCCCCAACACCACAACACTCCTCTGGTTGGCGGAAATGGTACTCACACTTAATAACTTCTCTTTTGGCTCTTCCCACTTTCTTCAGACCAAGGGTGTAGCTATGGGCACTCGCATGGGCCCTAGCTACGCCTGCCTCTTCGTGGGTTATGTGAAACAGTCTATGCTCCAAATCTATATTGGTACTGCTCCCCAACTTTTCCATAGCTACATTGACAACTACATTGGTGCTGCTTCCTGCACCCATGCTGAGCTCGTCGATTTCATCAACTTTGCCTCTAACTTCCACCCAGCCCTCAAATTCACTTGGTCCATCTCGGACACTTCTCTCCCCTTTCTCAATCTCTCGGTCTCCATCTCTGGAGACAGACTGTCCATTGACATCTTCTATAAACCCACTAGCTCTCATAACTACCTTGACTATACCTCTTCCCACACTGCCAAATGCAAAAATGCTATTCCCTATTCCCAGTTCCACTGTCTCTGCCACATCTGCTCCCAGGATGAGGCTTTCCATTCCAGGACATCTCAAATGTCCTCCTTCCTTCGTGGTCCCCCTTCTGCCGTCATCAATGATGCCCTCACCCGCATCTCCTCCATTTCCCGCACTTCGGCCCTCACCCCATCCTCCCGTCACCACAACAGGGACCGTGTCCCCCTTGTCCTCATCTACCACCCCACCAGCCTCTGGATCCAGCATATTATCCTCCGCAACTTCCGCCACCTTCAACAGGACCCCACCACCAAGCACATCTTTCCGTCTCTACCCCTCTCCGCTTTTCACAGGGACAGTTCCCTCCGCGACTGCCTGGTCCACACACCCCTCCCCACAGATCTCCCACCTGGCACTTATCCCTGCAAGTGTAAGTGCTACACCTGTCCCTACACCTCTTCTCTTGCCACCATTCAGGGCCCCAAACAGTCCCTCCAGGTGAGGCAACACTTCACTTGTGAGTCTGTTGGGGTAATCTATTGCATCCGGTGCTCCCAGTGCGGCCTCTGCTACGTTGGCGAGACCCAATGCAGATCGGGGGACCGCTTTGTCGAGCACCTCCACTCCGTTCACCACAACAGACAGGATCTCCCGGTTGCCACCCACTTCAACTCTGCTTCACATTCCCATTCGGATATATCCATACATGGCCTCCTCTACTGCCATGATGAGGCCAAACTCAGGTTGGAGGAGCAACACCTCATATACCGTCTGGGTAGTCTCCAGCCCCTTGGTATAAACATCGAATTCTCCAACTTCCGGTAATTCCCTCCCCCATCCCAGTTTCAGTCTGCCTCCTCTTCTAGCTGCCTATCACCTCTCTCATGATTCTGCCTTCTTCTACTACCCATAGTGCTTTCCCCTTTTATTCCTTCTTCACCTCTCCGGCCTATCCCCTCCCTGCTTCCCCTCCCCCACCCCTTGATCTTTCCTCTGATTGGTTTTTCACCTGGCACCTTCCACCCTCCACCCACCTTCTTTATAGGGCCCCTGCCCCCTCCCTCTTCAGTCCTATCGATGGGTCTTGGCCCGAAACGTTGACTGTTCGTTTCCACGGATGCTGCCCGACCTGCTGAGTTCCTCCAGCGTGTTGTACGTGTTGCCTTCACTAAAAATCCATTGCCTTGTGTAAGTATGTTTGGCTGGGTGCTATCCTGAGCTGTTGCCTATGATTCCCATTTTTGTAAGTTGCTGCTCCATCGGTTTATCTCATCCTTGTGATTCTACTTACTCACTCATTACAAGCATCATGGATCTCAGTACGAATACAGTGCCTTGAAAAAATATTCAGCCCCACATTTTACAGTCTCATTTTCTAAATTTAAAATATATTGAAGTTGAGCTAATTATGTATTACTTCAAATCAAAAGAAAAATTCTAAAAGCTGTCAACAATTTATTAAAAATTAAAAACTAAAATTGTGAGGCTGAAGTAGTATTCGTCCCCTTTGTAATTACTATGCTAACTTTCCTCAGGTGTAATACTGTATATTACCTTACCAACTCACCCAATTTGGTGATGTAGAAAATAGAAGGATCACCTGGTTTCAATGAATTCTTAAGAATAAATTTTAAATATATTGAAGTTAGATTTTTGAGCTAATCTACAAAATAGTTTGTATCATGTCAAATCAAAAGTATTGATTTCTCTGTAAGGTCCAACAGTATGGTAGATTTTCAACAGTCCAAACCAAAATGAAGACAAAAGAGCATTCAAGACAAGTCAAGGAAATTATAATGGAGAAGCACGAATCCGGGGAAGGGTACAAGACAGGCTCAAAGACACTGAACATACCTCAGAGCTCAGTGCAGTTCATCAAGAAAAAGTGAAAAAAATACAAAACCACAGCCACCCCTCTAAACTTAGTCGCCGGAGAAGAATGGCACTTGTAGGAGAGGCTACTGTGACGCCAACAATCACTCTGAGTGAGCTGCAGGAGTCAGTGGCTGCAACTGGAGATGAAGTTCATGGCTCCACAATCTCTAAGGCCTTGAACAAAAAGGGTTTTTATGGAAGAGTGGCAAGAAGAAGAGAAGCCCTGGCTAAAAAAAAGAATAACACCCCCCCTCCCCCCCCCCCCCCCCCCGTCGTAAAGACCTAACAATAGGGTCAGGTCTTGAGGTCGGGTGAGACTAAAGTGGAACTTTGTAGCCTCAAGACTAAGCGGTATGCGTGATATAAATCTCATACTGCACATCAGCCAAGTAAAACCATCCCTACTGTAAAGTATGGCGGAGATAGCATCATGCTGTGGGGGTGCTTTTCAGTAGCAGGGACTGGAAACCTGGTGAGGATTGATGAGAAGATGAATGTTGTTAAATACAGAGCTCCTTGATTTAAAAACCCTGCTAGCCTCTGCCAGGAAATTTAAACTGTGAAGGAAGTCTGTCTTTCAGCAGGACAATGACTCAACTCATACTACCAGAACAAATATCATTACAGAAGATACTTCCAACCAAATGCAATAAACATATGCAATAGTTCATCTCTGTGCACCAGGAGAACACACATCATAGTACAATGGTCTCTGTGTTATTGTTTCGTACATTATTATTGCACATTGGTAAATTATTATTGTGCATATTATTATTCTGTACTTTATCATTAATTAAGTCTGCACACTGCTCAGTGTGTTTTTAAATGTTACTGCAATAACAAAGAAATTTCCCACTCAGGATCAATAAAATATTTATAATCATCATCAAATGAAGAAAATTGATGTGGCTTAGTCAGGAGTCCTGACCTCAACCCAATCGAATATCTCTGCCAAGAGCTCAGCACCGCTTCCCAACTCACTTGGCACAGTCTGAGCATTTTGCAAGGAGGAACGGGCAAATCTTGCTGCATCGTATTGTGCAAGGCTAATAGAGACTTGGCTAAAAAGACTACTGGCTGTAATAGCTGTGAGAGGTGTTTCAGCTAAGTAAAGGAGGGGATGAATACTTTTGAACTGCTGACATTCGGTTTTTGAATTTTTAACCGTTCATGCTTTATAACTTTCCCTGTTTTGGGGCTCTACTGCGAAAAAAGGAGCATGTGATTAACCAATAAAAGTTCTCAGTTAAATTGATCAGGATCCCTGGTTATAATACTGATTTATGAGAACAAAGGGTTGGAGGTTGAATACTTTTACAAGGCTCTGTTACATTTGGTTTTAACATTTTAAAATCAATTTACAATGCTGAGGGATGGAGAAATGGCATCAATTGGCTAGGTACAGACTGTTACTCTCTATTACCTCTGATTATTTTACATTCCATCTCAAGTGTTCTGTGTTTTTTTTCATTTTGCTTCCTTTCTCCCACACTCAATTCGCAGAACTCCTTTGATAGAGCATTGTATGCCAAGGAAATTGACCACATTTTTGGACTCAGTGTGAACACTTTAAACTCAGCTTCAAAAATAAATTAATAAGTTGGCCCTTGCCGTATTGTTGATGGCCATAAATAGTACATCCTCAATCCTAAAACCTCAATTCAAATTAAGTTTTACAGTTTTTTGGGAGTTCCTCGGTAGTATTGGACTGTCAGCAATTCAGCAAAATGCATTTATGTTGCCTCTTTCGTATTGTGATATAACAAGGGAATTTCACAGGTGAATTGTCTCCAAAACTTGTAACCAAGGAGAAAGGTAGGAGACCAAATGCTTCGTCAAACATTAAAGCTTTATGGGTGTGGCAGCAGAGAGTTAAATTACTAAATTAGTTTCAAAAGACCTGGACTGTTTATCTTGAGATGTTTAAAATCCCCATCATAGCAACTAGAGATTTTAATTAAATCCATCTGAAATAAAATCCTGGTGTAATTAATGATGATAATGAGAACTACCAGTCTGTCATTAGTTGGGGTTGGAAATGTGGGATCCCCAGCGGTCCTTTTTAGATTGTGATTCCCAAACAACAGTCTCTTAACTGTCCTCTTAAATGGTCCAGCATTCCATGCTCAGCTGATTTAGGGATAGGGAATAATTGTTGGCCCAACTATTGGTACCACCATCCCATAAATGAATAAATAACATAAAACTTGAAGAGGAAAGAAAGGTTCAGGAAACTGTGTGAGCCAAAGGAAGTGCAGGATCTGCATGGGCCTCAAATGGCAAGTTCTCAGAAATATGTGTTTTATATTATAAAGATGTTTATAAAGTGCAAGTCATTATTGACTGTATCGACAAACAAGAATTTGGATTTTAATTTTGCTTGTAACTTCAGGCTGGCCATGTAAAACAATCCCATCATTGGACACCACAGAGGATTTTGAAACGATTCCTTCAAGTATGGATGAGCTTTCCAACTCGTCAGATATAGATGAAGAAATATCAAGTAAAACTGTAAGAATCTTTTAACTCAGTAGAAGGCAAGGTTGAATAGTTTACTTATTGTGACATTTATTGGAAAAAATGTCATTTTTAATTACTTCATTTGAAATGTTCCTGAATGGCTAGCATTATTTTCTGTTATTAAGCTGAATAGTTTGTGTAACCATTTATAAAATTCCATTCTATTTTCTTGATGTTACACATTAGTTCTGAAGTTTTTAAATCTGACAGTTTGGGTTCTATTTGCCTGTTTATATATTTTTTTTTGTTTCAGACTCCAAGTCTATTCCGGGTAGAGGGCATCTGTGAATCTAATTCCACTGAGGAACTTGCAGTACAGAATGGTGAAGTGGTTGAGATGCTGCAAGAGGGAGAAGAGGGACAGTGGTGAGTTCAACCAGAACTAGAAGAAGGAATGGATGCTGTGCAGTGACTAGAGATTCTGTTAAACCTGAGGATATGTTTTACATACTGGGCCTATCCCTTCTTGAGTTTAAAAGTGTCGGCCTCATCGAAACATACAAAATTCTAATAGGTTTTGGCAGGGTGGATATACTTTTGATACATACCCCGGCAGGGCTGTTTAGAACCAAAGATTACAGTCTCAGTAAAATGAGTCGGCACGTCAGGACAAAAATGGGAATGGATATCTCCCACAAAGGGTCACCAATCTTTGAAATCACTTATGCAAGGGAAACCATGGAGGTTTTGAAGCTGAATATGTTCAAGGTGGAGACTGGTATGTTTTTCGATATAAAGGAAAACAAGAAAAGTAGAATTAGTGCAGAAGCATGGTGTTAAGGTAAAAGTTCAGCTATGATATTATAGAATGGTAGAATGATTTTCCTGTTTTGATTTCCTATGGTCCTCTGAATCGAGCACTCATTTAGCACCCCGTGGTTCTTTTCTGTGCGTTCATCCAAACAGATTTCACTGGACAGTGCTACAATATACATAGCAGCATCAGTCATAGCAATTAAAAATTAAGTTTAATATACCTGCTGGCACTTTCCTGCTCCTCCCTGAAATTATGTAGCATTCCGAATTGCTTTAAAGTTGCTGCAATCATTCCAGTTCCCAAGAGATAGAAAATCACTGGACTTTATGATTATAGGCCAGTTGCTCTGATTTCAGTAGTTATGAAAGCCTTTGAATGTCTGATGTTGGTCTACCTTAGGTCTGTTACTGATCCTCTTCTTGACCAACTACAGTTTAGTTATAAAGCAAATCACTCAGTTAAGAATGTAGTTAATTTGTGCCTTCTTGAACATGTGGACTCCCCCAACACCTACGTGAGGATCTTGTCTGTGGATTTTAGCTCCGTCTTTGACACTATTGTTCTGGGGTCGCTCCACAGTGAGCTAACCCAGCTGGCTGTGCCCTACAGTAACTGTCAGTGGATTATGAAGCTCCTGACAAGAAGGGAGCAGTGTGTAAGGCTGGAGTCCTACTTGTCCAAACTAATGTCAATAATCACAAGCTGAGGGCTGGGCTGAGTTCGGTCACCCCTCCTGTTCTCACTTTCTACAAGTGACTGTACCTCCACAGGCAAATCCATTAAAATCCTAAAGCTTGTGGGTGATGCGGCTGCAGTTGGTCTCATCTCTAATAATGATGTGACCTGTTATCATACAGAGGTAGAGTGTCTTGCAGGCTGGTGTGCTTGTAACAACTTGGAGCTTAATGCTATCAAGACAGTGGAAATGAGGATTGACTTCTAACAACAACCCCCTACCTGCTCCCCTTTGGAAATTAATGGCCAGGCTGTGTCTGTGGGTCGAGTCATTCAAATTCATGGGGACTATACGTTTAAGTGGGGAAAACGCATTACACTCTTCACTAGGAAATCCAGCAGAGACTGTTCTTCCTGCACCAGCTTGGGAAATTTAACATCTCAGGGCCTATCCTGATGAACTTTTACTTGGCCATCACTGAGAGTGGTGTAGCCACCTCGTTTCCCACCACCTCCTCCCTCTCCAGATCCATGTTACAGTGAGTGGTTCAGTCAATGGAGAAGATCATTGGCTGTCAGCTACTGATGTTAAAAGACCAGTTCATTGCTAGCTGAAAAAAATACTGCTCACTCCACCCACCCTAGAAGTTCACCAAATTGCCATCGGGGAGATGCGACAAGTCCATCACCACCAGGACTACTCAGAATCTCCAAAGCTACCTCCCTGTAGCTATTCAGCTTCTCAACAAAACTAACTCTGGTGTAATACCCTAACTGTCCCCACACAACATCCACTAAGTGTTCTTTCCTGCTCTCCTTGTTCTGTTGATGATTATTGAGTCTGTTCATGTGTTCATGTTTATTTAAGTTTGATTATTAACATTTGTGCATGTGACCATTTTGCTGATTGCTCACGGCTGTTTGCACTATTGTCTTGTAAATAATTGGTTGCTGTAGTGTTGTCTGTTATGGTATTGTCCTGTCGTTTTATGCTTGGCATCAAACCATGATCAATTCTGGTATGTTTCACATACCGGCAATAAAGTGATTCTGATTCTGAAGGGCTAGACAATTAGAGAGCAAAAGGGGTGAAGAGTGGAATGGAGCTTTGAGATCTTATTGGAGGAGGTGGAGAGGAGAAAGAAGTCCTGAGGCCAGCTACGTTTACACTGAAGAGCAGTTAACTGTAAGTGGTCACTTAACTATCCTTATGAAGTAACTTACCCAGAACATCAGACCATAAGGCCGTAAGACACAGGAGCAGAATTAGGCCATTTGGCCCATCGAGTCTGCTCTGCCATTTGATCACGGCTGATCCATTTCCCTCTCAACCCTTGTCTCCTGCCTTCTCCCCATAACCTTTCATCGCCTGACATATTGAGAATATATCAACCTTCACCTTCAGTACAGCCAAGGACCTGACCTCCACGGGTGCCTGTTGCGATTAATTCCTCAGATTCATCATTCTCTGGTTAATGAAATCCCTACTCATCTCCACTCTAAAAGGACGACCCTCTTTTCTGTGCTCTCTGATTCTAGACTCCTCCACTATAGGAAACCTCCTCTCCACATTCACTTTATCTAGGCCTTTCAACATTTGATAGATTTCAATGAGACACCTGCCCCCCATTCTTCTAAATTCCAGCAAGTACAGACCCAGACCCATCAAACACTCCTCATATGATAAGCCTTTCATGCCCAGAATCATTTTTGTGAACTGCCTTTGAACCCTCTCCAAAGTCAGCACATCTTTTCTAAAATAAGAGGTCCAAAACCCCTCACAATACTCCAAGTTAGGCCTCACCAATGTCTTAAAAAGCTTCTGCATTACATCCTTGCTTTTATATTCTAGTTCTCTCAAAATGAGTGCTAACATTGCATTTGCTTTCCTCACCACTGACTTAATCTACAGGTTAATTTTTAGAAACTCCTGCATGAGAACTCCCAAGTCCCCCCTTTGCATCTCAGATTTTTGAATTTTCTCATCATATAGAAAATAGTCTACACTTATATTCCTTCTACCAAAGTGGATGATCATAAACTTCCAGACACTTTATTCCATCTGCCACTACTTTTCCCATTCTCCTAATCTACCTGTCCTTCTGCAGACTCCCTGCTTTCTCACCACTACCTGCCCCTCCACCTATCTTCATATCATCTGCAGACTTGGCCACAAACCCACAATTCCACCATCCAGATCATTAACATAACACTTGAAAAGAAGCAGTTACAACATTAATCCCTGCTGAACACCACTAGTCACTGGCAGCCAATCAGAGAAAGCTCCTTTATTCCCACTCTTTGCCTCCTGCCATTTAGCAAATACTCCATCCATGCTAGTATCTTTCCTTTAATACCATGGGCTCTTACCTTGCTAAGCAGCATCACTTGCGGCACCTTGTCAAAGGCCTTCTGAAAATCAAGTACACAATATCCACCAATTCTCCTTTGTCTATCCTGCTTGTTACTTTCTCAAAGTATTCCAACAAATTTGTCAGGTAAGATTTTCCCTTAAGGAAACAATGCTGACTTTGGCCTATTTTATCATGTGCCTCCGTACCCTAAAACCTCATCCTTAACAATCAACTCCAACATCTTCCCAACCACTGAGGCCAGGATAACTGGCCTATAATTTCTTCCCTTCTGCCTTCCTCCCTTCTTGAAGAGTGGAGTGGCATTTGCAATTTTCCATGCCTGAATCTAGCAATTCTTGAAAGATCATTACTAATGCCTCCATGATCACTTCAGCTACCTCTTTCAGAACCTTGGAGTGTAGTCCATTTGCTCCAGGTCATTTATCTACCTTCAGACCTTTCAGCTTCCCAAGAACCTTCTCCCTAGTAATAGCAACTACACTCACTTCTGCCCCCTGACACTCTCAAACTTCCAGCATACTGCT
The DNA here is from genome assembly GCF_048418815.1 of Hemitrygon akajei. Lineage (NCBI taxonomy): Eukaryota > Metazoa > Chordata > Chondrichthyes > Myliobatiformes > Dasyatidae > Hemitrygon > Hemitrygon akajei. The sequence continues at coordinate 164,789,736 of NC_133126.1, forward strand.
AGCATCTTGCATAGTGAAGACTGATGCAAAATACGTGTTCAATTCATTCACCATTTCCTTGTTCCCTCATTACTGCCTCTCCAGCATCATTTTCCAGCAGTCGAATATCTGCTCCAGTCTCTCTCTTACTCGTTATGTATCTGAAAAAAAAAATTGTGGTTATCCTCTTGCTATTATTGGCTAGCTTACTTTCATATTTCATTTTTTCCTTCCTCATGGTTTTGTTAATTGGCTTGTTGGTTTTAAAAGATTCCCAATCCTCTAGCTTCCCACTAATTTTTGCTGTTTTATATCCGGTCCTTTTGCATCTCTGCTGACTTTCACTTCCCTTGTCAGCCACAGCTGCATCATTTGATGGAATACTTCCACATACCAGGACGAGTGCATTACTAAAGCATTTCAGGTAGCTCGATGTCATATTCAGGCAATGCAGCATGCTTGACTAGCACCCACCCATCGCCCTAAACATTCCTTCCCTCCGTCGCCTACAGAATACACCCTTGTTACAGTGCACTGACAGCCTCTTCCAAACTCTCTACCTCACCAAAGCGGACAGGGGCAGAGGAGGCAAGAGAACACCACTAACTCTTCCAAGTGCTCTCTCTGGAGTGAGATAAATGACAAATGCTCTTCGTGTCCAAGGCCTCTAGTACAGTCTCATTCAGATGCATTATCTGGAGCTCAAAAGAGAACCGAGAAAGCGAGTGACAATGATGAGCCTGGCCAGTGATTGAAAATAAAATTCTGCTGCAAAATAAGTAAATAGCAGGTACAATCAAGTAACCAAAATTATTTACTTTGTTTCAAAGTATTTCCGAATAGGTTGCAGCAATTGTCTCTGTGTTTTGTGTGTTTCAGTCAAGTAAGAAGTCTGGTAACTTATAAAGCAGGGTGGATTGCTTCCAGCTTTCTACAGCCAGTTGGCTCAGAACTAAACCCGGATCAGACTGATAATAATTCAGGTCAGAACCAGAGTTCTTATTTAATTTGTTAGGGGGATCATGCCTTCAGAATACAGTTAATAATGTTTAGGGAGTTAATTCACTTAATGATCAAGTGTAATGTTAAAACAAGTTAATATATTAGTTTAACTTTATGGTGAGTAACAGAGTTCCACGGTGCTGACTTTGATATTGTGCACTGGATTATTTGTATCAGGTAAGGCTTGTGTATTTAACTTAGATCTAGGTTGAAAACTTCCTTGAGATTATCTTCAAATTAAAATTTCAAATGGTTCAATTTAATATCAGAGAATGTATATAGTATACAACCTGAAATTCTTACTTTTTGCCAACATCCACAAAACAAGAAACCCCATAGATTTAATGCTGGAAACATCAGAACCACCCCCCCCCCCATCACACCAGAAGCAACAGCCCTCCCCCTCCCCCTCTTATGTTGCTTCTGAAATTTTACCATAAACTGAAGAGGTGACAAAGAAATTCCTGTATCTTCATTTTCTGCTTGAATGGTTTCACTGGAAAAGGTTTGGCAATTCTTTTGGAGTTATATCATTTGCCACATTCCACCCGACAGTGGCAACTAACTGAAATACTGTATATTGCAAGATTTTTCCCCAATTTATTGACTTCACTGTCAATGGGTTGGGGATAGACCAAAGGCAATGATTGATACATAAAGTTTATTAAAAGCAAACAAAATTAACTTGCTTAAGAAGGAGAGTTTATGTAATGAGCAGAAGGCCCAGGAACTACAACCCCAAAAAAAACACAGGATAAGATTCTGCAGAAAAGTATGAATTGTGTGTATGAAATCAGTCCAAGTTATTTGGCACTATATAAGCATCAAACTTGATTAATGAAGGAGTTGCCCAACCATCTCCTTGTTGTCTAGGTCCAGAGTTAGCATTAGATGTAGGTTTTATTCTTGTTAATGGACCCTTGCTATGTGAATCAAAGGAAAGCTAGTGTGTTCTTGTTTTCCCCTCCTGCAATGGTTCCTGTGAGGGACCAGGAGTCAGGAGACCTATTTAATTGATGGGTGCCTAATTAACAAGTTACTGAACAAGCCAAGCTAAGTGGCAATATGCCATTCTCTGGCTGTGCCAAGACAGCATCGCAGGCAGAAGGAAGTGAACACGTTAAAATTGTTTACATGACCCTGGAAATTCAATGGGATGGGCACACATCCAACTTCTTTGCACTTCCCCCTCTTCCAGCAGCATAGCAAGTAAAAGTACCATCCTAGTTACCTTCCCAGTCAACCCAGTTCGTCCCAGGTTTCGTCACAGGTCTGTCCTAAATCAGTTAGTTACCACTGGAACTCCTGTTGAGATACTTTAGCTGATGCTGCATGTGGGGTAAATATAATTACTGTTCTAAGAATCTCTCACTGCAGATGTTAGGTGAGAATATCATTGGGTGCAACAATACTACGCATTTATGAAAATGTACCTCATTATATGAGGGGCAAAGGGGAATAAATCCAGAGACTATAAGAAATGTATACCACATTTCCCTGCTTTACTATCTAATTTCAGTTTAGAATAGAATAGAACTTCACTGTCATTGCTCAAGACAACAAGTTTGCAATACTACTTCAGTCTGTGAGAAGAAGACATTTGTAATTTTTTAAAAGCCCCATATTTACATGCAACGTGACTTCGTTCGTCCCAAACACTCAAAGACCACTGGCAAACCGGTGTGTGGCATTATTCAGCTGCACAACAGCCCTTGGGAAGAGGCTGTTTTTCAGTCTTACTGTCTTGGTTAAGGTGTTTCTGTATCTCCTACCAGATGGCAGGAGATTGAATAGGCAGTGTCCAGGAGATGTGCACTGATAGTCATAGAAATTTTACATTTTGGAAGAATGAAAGTGAGGTTAACCCATTGCTCTGCAGGTTATAACTCTTCCAGTGTTTTAAACACTGTGGTGGTTTCTGCCCCCAACATCCTGTCAGGCCCCTGCTGCAATTTTCTTAACGGCGTTCTCTATCTTTCAGCAATTCCAAAGGTGGGGAAGGGGACGGAGCATGAGCTAGCAGTTATAGGTGAATCTGGAGAAGGTGATAATGTGAGAAACTGGGAGGTGATAGGTTGTAATGTTTCCTTTTCCCCCTCCACCACCTTCCTGCCTTCCTCCTCTCACCTGGAATCACCTACCATCTGCCAACTCGTGCTTCTCCCCCTCCCTTTACCCATTATTCTAGTTTCTGCCCTCTTTCTTTTTAGTCCTGATGCAGGTTCTCAGCCCAAAACATTGACTTTTTATTTTCATCCATAAGTGCTGCCTGGCCTGCTGAATTCCTCCATACCTTAGTGTGTGCTGATTAAGAATAGAAAAACACATTCTTTTTTCATAAGATCTCTTTAATTTTTGATTGCTTACAACTTTCTTGAACACCTCCGCTGCATCCTCTCTCGACACACCCTACCTGTGTTTGCCCAGCTGCCACAGTACAGGCAATGTAAATGGCAACAAAAGTCCTCTCGATGAAGCATTAACTGACATCTTCCTTTTTTAGATTTTTACAGTGACATGTGTACAGCAGCACTCGCTGATAGTGAAGACAAGGAGAGTGTGCACCTCGAAAGCTATACTTCAGGGACCAGGACCGAAAGCTGATCTTGCTGTAACCTTACTTTGTCCCTCAAACTTCGGGCTTCTGTCAGGCCTACAACAATGAAGGTTCTTGGAATACCTCAGTAGCTGGGCACATGAAGTGAGAAAGTACCGTGTTACTGCTGAAGAATTGCATAACTGTGTGTAAAGAATTGAGTTGCTTTGTTTGTAATGAATTCATTTGTTCATGACAAGTGCTCCTCAGTGGTATAACAGGATGAGTGTTAGCAGGGATCATGTTCTGAAGACATATGCAAATCTGTTTTATGCAGTTAATGTTTTGGCCTTCCACTAATCTATATTGCTTGATGGAACAAACTAAATTAAATGCAGTTCAAATGCAGTTAATAAATCTGATTTGGAGGCTTTTGACATGTCATGATAAACCAAGCCAGTACTTCATGCTTTGACTTTTGTTACAGTGCTTCCACAAGCACACAGATAATCTGTTTGACCTGAGCCCTGTGGTTTTTCAGGTCACATGATGTGAGCAAGTACAGAGGTACCAAGAAAAGGGGCTAAACATCATCATAGGTGGGTACACTGATGACGCAAGTGAAAAGAATTTTCTCAGGAAATAGTTTCCACTCCTCAGAGGATGTGTGCTCGTCTGTACTTTGTTAGATGGCTGTGCTGTCGTGCAACTTCTGCTCAACTAATAGTGGCCTTTAGCTACACCCTTGAGACAACCACTGTGGTGAGAAAGAAAACCTAAAGATTTGCATGAAAAGTGACACAATACAGCCAGTAAAAGATGTTCAAACTGCTGATGATACTTCATTTAAAGGTACTGTATGAAAGCAGTAGGATGGTCCATGCTGCATGTTGTAATTGTATTTTATTGAATATTTCAACAGGATCCTTATACTTTAAGGCAAACTTACTTAATTTGAAAGGTATAATGAATCTTCTAAAGATTGATCAATGTGAAATGTTTTGTGTACCTTTATCAGAGACAGGTGTAAATTTATGTGAGGGATGTTTTTGCTTACAGTATGATTTGCAGGATTGGAGGCTAATGTTTGATTATGACTAAACATGAATAAAAAGAAGGGAGCATTGGTTTACTATAAAGTTCAGACAATGAAATAACTAGATTATTTGATCTTGTTGAGATGAAGTATGGAGAAAAGATGAAATTTCATCACATCTCCTCCCTAAATTGGCACAGGAGCATAGTGATTAGCATGACGCCTTCCAATACAGGCAAACTAGGGGGGCTCAATTCTTACCATGACCTGTAAGGAGTCTGTACGTTCTCCCCATGGCTGTGTGGGTTTCCTCCGGGTGCTCCAGCTTCCTCCCACTTTGCAAAGGCTCACCAGTTGATAGGTTCATTGGTCGTTGTAAGATTGTCCTCTGATTAGGTGAGCACTTAATTGTGGGATTGCTGAGCAGTGTATACTCCACACCGAATCTCAATGATAAAAATACCAGAGCATAAGAGACTGCATTTGGTGTTTATTGAGGATGTTGTGTCCAGAAAGGTAGGCAGTTATAATTTTTATTACAAGGAAGTGCTGTTTTGCAATGGAAACACTTCCGTTTTTAATCAGTAGATGGTATTTCCCTTTCAGTTTGCCATTTGTGGTCACACTCTGCAGTTTACTCTCAATATTTCAGAGCGGCCCATGTCAACAGCATACATTGAAAAGCTTCTTTGAAGCAAAGTTAACATGGGAGTTAAATCTATAAAACATGCAATGACCTCTGAAAGATGATGAAGATCATGAACCTGGAACTCTGAAATAAAAAAACAAAGTGCTAGAAATACTCCGTAGTCGGAACAGCGTGTGTAGAAAGAGAAATAAAGTACACGTTTCAGGCTGAAACCCTTTGATCAGAATAGGAAATGAGAGGGGGGAAGAAAGTCAATTTTAGGTTAGAGAGAGGATGAGGGATGGACAGATGGGAGAAAAGGAATATTTCCGAAAGATGAATGAGTGCATCGGTGGAAATAAATGAGTTGGACCTCAGCTCAAGGAACTCACATTATCCTATTTTGGGATGGAGGTACTGAGGGATTGTTCATCCATGGTGAAGATAAGACATTTATTGTTAAGAGATAGGAAACTTTCAAATTGTCAGAGGGCAGGCAAAATGTCACTGAGATGAGTGGGAAGAAAATGGATCAAGTAGAAAGGATGAAAACTAAGAAGTTCGGTGGGTGGGACCAGGCAATAACAGTGGGTTTTCCTAGACTGTCCTATTTATGGAATTTGGACAGGAGTAGGGGGTTGGGAGATTTGGGAGGCCCAACCCTAGCAGAGATATTCTGTTTGTTCTATTCGCCCCTCCTCCCCTCTCCCCATCTTCGCGGCACCTTTAACTTGTGTTCTTCCCCAATTATGCTACAGAATTTTCAACCTAAAATATCAGCTCTAATATCATAACTTCAGATGAGGCAAGTTATAACCAATGTAGAAGCAGCAGTGTGTGAATATCTTCTCCGCCTGTTTGTGCTTGAGTCACTCACTGTTCACTAACAAACCCAGTGCAAACGCAGCCTGGACTCCCGTCAGCTCACGGACAGCATGTTGATGCATCAACTCAATCTGCTGGAATTGTTTGTTTTGTTTGTAACTTCTGGTGGTATTGATCCAAGCTCTGGTCACAAGCAAAAGCTGTGAGTAGTTGGTAGCATGAGCAGCAACCTGCCCGGCTGTCTCACTGGTCCGTGACTAGATTTGATTCCGCTTTCCAATGCTGCCAAAGTAGCATAATATACCTTCTCCTCTCGATAGTGTGGATTTCCCCTGCATGCTCTGGCTGCGTTGCACGTGTTGAAAATGTACCAGTGGGGGAATTCGCTGCTGTAGGTTGTCTCTTACTCAGCAAGCAAATGGATGCTGATAAAATTTAAATTGTGATACAGACTAGTTTTACCTGAAAGTATCCCGACTTTTGATAGGTAGGATTTTTAATGCATTTTGATGGAATAATAAATCATAGTGACGGCTTGGCAAACCCTCCAAAATTACATTCACATGGTACTTCCTGCTCTATCACAGGACACATCCCCTTTTTTGGCTAGTGTCACTATCTATGAAGTTAGCTGCGGAGACAGACATGTTAACATTCCACATGAACTAGTTAGCTTTAAGACATTATGCAGAGAACCAGTTAAAGTTTGGAATGCACACATGCAATTAAAATTAAAACCTCGTGAAGATAGGATAGATGCTGAGTGGCTGTTTTGGCAAATGACAAAGTCTGAAATTAAGGGTCATTTACTCAAAATAAGAGCTCAGCAATTTATGAGGCAGTTGAGGATGAATTTCTTCTCAGAAAGCTGTGGAGGTTAAAGCATTAAATATGGCCAAGGCTGAGATAACTTCCGAAATTCAGCTTTTCCTGCAAGCTTCCTACCGTTGTACCACACTGGCTTGTATCACCTCTGGTTAGGATGAAATTTTGAAAGATCAAGCTTTATTTATTTATTTAGAGATACAGCACAGAACAGGCCTTCTAGCCCAGCACCCAGCCTGTTTAACTCTAGCCTAATCACAGGATCAATTAATCTGCTAACCCATATGTCTTTGGACTGTGGGAGGAAACTGGAGCACCCGGAGGAAACCCACGTGTTCACATGGAGAACGTACAAACTCCTTACAGAAGGCACTGGTATTGAAATGTGAACACCGACACCCTGAACTAGAACAGCATTGTGCTAACTGCTATGCTACTGTGACACCCATTATGAAGAACAGGCAGAAACGTTGGCTGCATGCTCCTAACTCTTGAATTCTCAAACAGACTTCTGACAACCAACGATTAAAAACCTACCGGTATATGTTTTGGAATGTTCATTTAAGGAACGTATAAAATTGGGTGTTTTTAATGCCACATAGTTTGTTAAGCTGTCGGTATGAATTGGCGTTCTGTTAAAGATGCACATAAACCTCGTGTAACAAAGGGTCAGGCTTTCAGTAAGTCTGCTTTGTGTGTAGTTTAAGCATCTGTTCAGCATGACTGTGATGGAGAAAGAAGGAATGAAAGTGCCGATGATGATGAGCTGCTTTGGGCACTTCCCCATTAGAGGCTGTGAATACCCAAGGTTGCTATATCTGGGCCGTACTGTATTATATATTGGTCACATTTACCGCCATTTTAAGGGAAATATTTCAACACATATTATGGGCTATTTGTCCAAAAATAAACTCCGATTATGGGCAGGTTAGAAAAACACATTTCTTTGCATTGACAGCTTTAAGATAAGAATAAGGAGCATTTAGTTTCAGTTGAAATTGAAATGATTAGCTTGCCAGTGGAATTATTTTTTTTAATTTCAGTAAGTTCGGCATTTTATTTATAAAAATGCTGAATTTTACAAGTGCATGGAATCATGTTACCAAACCAGTAACCCGGAAAGCTGAATTAAATGTCTGGAAGTAAGCTTTCAAATTCCACTACAGTGAAACTCGAGTACATAAATTCAAAGCGAAAAACAAGTATGTTCGTGATTAAGCTTCTGCACTTACCTTGATAAAAGAAGGAACTCTGCAATCCTTACCTAGTGTCGCTTCATAAGGCTTCATAACAATAGCCACTTCTCCAATCTTTCTTTAGCTTAGAAGCTGTTGTACTCAACACAGCAGTGTGCTAAACAGTAGAAATTCAGAAAAAAAACCAGATATCCACCTGGTCCTCAGAGATAAAAGTGGAAGTGAAGCAACTGCTAATAATTCCAATTTCTATGATTGTAATAAGTGAATTTTTCTCACTAGCAAATGTGGTCCCTGTATTGTGATTTCTAAAGTAAGGAAGAAAGTATGTTTAATACCTGTGTAGCGTTTGTCCTATCTTGTGTGACTGGTTGTCACACTCTTTACGAGAAAATCAAATTACATGGTACTACACTAGGTGCTAGCAGGCCATCAGAAACTCTAGGTATTGGAAGGAGTCAGTGAATAGAAAACACAGACTTCTGGAGGTAAGTTCTGTTTATATTAAAAAAAGTAATATATACAGAATATTTACATGAGTATGAGCATTTCAAAATTGAATCGTTCTGTTTGGATTCCAAGTCTGCTATCAAAGAAAAACCAAATTCCTTTTTAGTTAGAATCAGTGAGATTCATTAGAATAACCTTTATTACTCCAATTTCTCTAATTAGATCTAGTGTTATTCCATACTTAAAGGTTTACAGACTAACCTTTCCTTTTTACTTATCCCTAGTATGTTACAAAACGAATTGAATTCCTATTCTAAAGTATTATTGTTAAATTCAGTTTCAGTTCCAGTCAATATGTCCACAAATCTAAATTATGCATATATCTTTACTCCTTTCATGACAATTCCCTAACATCACAACTTTTAAACAAACTAAATCTCATTAAATTCTTTGCAAAAATAATCAGTTCTTGCTGAAAATCAAATTCAGATCCTTCAAATGAAAAGAATTTGTACATTCAACCATATTAAATCCTCTATGTCATTAAACATTTCCTTCCCATGCTGGTTCTTTGACCTTGGGTGGCTTGCCATCTTGTTAGGCAAAGACAAGGAAATCTGCAGATGCTGGAAATTCAAGCAACACACACAAAATGCTGGTGGAACGCAGCAGGCCAGGCAGCATCTATAGGAGAAGCACTGTCGAAGTTTTGGGCCGAGACCCTTCGTCAGGACTAACTGAAAAGAAAGATACTAAGAGATTTGAAAGTAGGAGGGGGAGGGGGAAATGCGAAATGATAGGAGAAGACTGGAGGGGGTGGGATGAAGCTAAGAGCTGGAAAGGTGATTGGCGAAAGTGATACAGAGCTGGAGAAGGGAAAGGATCATGGGACGGGAGGCCTTGGGAGAAAGAAAGGGGGAGGGGAGAGCACCAGAGGGAGATGGAGAACAGGCAGAGAGAAAAAAAAACTAAATGTGTTAGGGATGGGGTAAGAAGGGGAGGAGGGGCATTAACGGAAGTTAGAGAAGTCAATGTTCATGCCATCAGGTTGGAGGCTACCCAGCCGGTATATAAGGTGTTGTTCCTCCAACCTGAGTTTGGATTCATTTTGACAATAGAGGAGACCATGGATAGACATATCAGAATGGGAATGGGACGTGGAACTAAAATGTGTGGCCACTGGGAGATCCTGCTTTCTCTGGCGGACCGAGCATAGGTGTTCAGTGAAATGGCCTCCCAGTCTGCGTCGGGTCTCACCAATATATAAAAGGCCATACCGGGAGCACCAGACACAGTATACCACACTGGCCGACTCACAGGTGAAGTGTCACCTCACCTGGAAGGACTGTCTGGGGCCCTGAATGGTGGTGAGGGAGGAAGTGTAAGGGCAGGTGTAGCACTTGTTCTGCTAACAAGGATGAGTGCCAGGAGGGAGATTGGTGGGAAGGGATGGGGGGGACGAGTGGACAAGGGAGTTGCGTAGGGAGTGATCCCCGCAGAAAGCAGAAAGGGGGGGGGAGGGAAAGATGTGTTTGGTAGTGGGATCCCGTAGGAGGTAGCGGAAGTTACGGAGAATTATACGTTGGACCTGGAGGCTGGTGGGGTGGTAGGTGAGGACAAGGGGAACCCTATCCCGAGTGTGGTGGCGAGCAGATGGGATGAGGGCAGATGTGCGGGAAATGGGAGAGATGCGTTTGAGAGCAGAGTTGATAGTGGATGAAGGGAAGCCCCTTTGTTTAAAAAAGGAAGACACCTCCTTTGTCCTGGAATGAAAAGCCTCATCCTGAGAGCAGATGCGGCAGAGACGGAGGAATTGTGAGAAGGGGATAGCATTTTTGCAAGAGACAGGGTGGGAAGAGGAATAGTCCAGGTAGCTGTGAGAGTCTGTAGGCTTATAGTAGATATCAGTAGATAAGCCGTCTCCAGAGATGGAGACAGAAAGATCAAGAAAGGGGAGGGAGGTGTCAGAAATGGACCAGGTAAATTTGAGGGCACGGTGAAAGTTGGAGGCAAAGTTAATGAAGTCAACGAGCTCAGCATGCGTGCAGGAGGCAGCGCCAATGCAGTCGTCGATGTAGTGAAGGAAAAGAGGGGAACGGATACCCGAATAGGCTTGGAACATGAACTGTTCCACAAAGCCAACAAAAAGGCAGGCATAACTGGGACCCATACGGGTGCCCATGGCTACACCTTTGGTTTGGAGGAAGTGGGAGGAGCCAAAGGAGAAATTATTGAGAGTAAGAACTAATTCCGCTAGATGGAGGAGAGTGGTGGTAGAGGGGAATTGGTTAGGTCTGGAATCCAAAAAGAAGCGAAGAGCTTTGATACTGTCCGGAAGGGGGAATGGAGGTATATAGGGACTGGACGTCCATGGTGAAAATAAGGCGGTGGGGCCAGGGATCTTAAAATCATTGAAAAAATTCGAAGTGTGAGAAGTGACATGAAAATAGGTGGGAAGAGATTGAACCGGGGGGATAAAACAGTGTCAAGGTATGCAGAAATGAGTTTGGTGGGGCAGGAGCAAGCTGAGACGATGGGTCTACCTGGACAGGCAGGATTGTGGATCTTGGGTAGGAGGTAGAAACAGGAAGTGCGGAGTGTGGGAACTATGAGGTTGGTGGCAGTGGATGGGAGATCCCCAGAGCTGATAAGGTTGGTGATGGTATAGGAGACAGTGGCCTGGTGCTCCTTAGTGGGGTCATGATCAAGGGGTAAATAAGAAGAGGTATCAGGGAGCTGTCACCGTGCCTCGGCCAGGTAGTGCCTCTGGTCTTCTCCTATCATTTCACATTTCCCCCTCCCCCTCATACTTTCAAATCTCTTAGTATCTTTCTTTTCGGTTAGTCCTGACGAAGGGTCTTGGCCTGAAACGTCGACAGTGCTTCTCCCTGTAGATGCTGCCTGGCCTGCTGTGTTCCACCAGCATTTTGTGTGTGTTGCTTGCCATTTTGTTTCTTGGTCCGTTTGATGAAATAGTTGATCATCCATGGAAAGTTGATTCACAAACTTATACAGGAAAAATCCTGACCAAATCCCTTGGTATGATTTAACAGAATTAATACCTGGTTACACGGTAGAGATCTTGGACACACACCATGTAACAATATTGTCTCTTTACAGCTGCTGCTTGTAATAGCTGTAGCTTCAATATATCTTTTATCAATATCGTCTCTCCTCTAGGGATTTCACCCTGAGATTTTCAAGTAAATAGGATGGAGATACACACCATTAATTCCACTTTTAACAGTTTATATCTTTAGTTTCTGATAGTTTGCTGCGTTTTTCTTGCTTGTCCGTCCGTGTCAACCACACCTCGTACTTGCATAACTTTCTCCCCCCCAAATTATCTTTTTTTCAAAGTTCGGTAAACCTCATTTTCATCCCTGCACAGGTGGAGCTTTCTAACATTACATATTTGGGTTAAATTGACCTGGGTTACATTAGCATTAACAGGAAACCATTTGCCCATGAGAGAAATGTCTAATATATTATGGTTACATCAAGTATCTTCAGACTAAATGTAGTAAACATCAGAGCTGAAATTTCATGAATTTGAATATGGAAGCTATTGTATTAAGTCTGGACTGGTAAAGAGTTTAAGTCAACATCGCTGGTTCAAGAGATTGTGTCTGGATTGCTAACAGAAGTTATGTTAGGCTTGCCAACATCAACTATGATCGTCAGCAAATATTAAGGAATTTTCCAATGATCCTTTATACATATTCAGTTATGATAATGCTTTACTTGAATCATAACATCACATTTTCAAGGCATCATATATAGATATATGCAATTAATTTGGAATAGTTTAATCTAATCATGTGTGTAGGGATAGGCAAGTTATCACACAGTCCAATTTCACACACCTTCAAAGACAGTAACTGTCATAACAGTTCTAAAGCATAGCCAACAACAATTCTTCTCTGTGGTTTCACTTGTTCATCTGCAGGTGGTGCTGCAGGAGGTATTTTTTATCATTCTTTAATAATGACATATTAAGCTAAACAGCATTTTCTTTGTTTTTAGTGATCTGATATCCACATGTACATTTGAGTTTGCCAACAGGAATTTGAATATAAAAACATGAAAGAAAATCACTGCCACGGTTTTTCATTCTCTGTTTATACACATTTATATTACTCATACTGGAAACTGACCTAATCTGCTCCATGTCTTCTTGTGAGGGATTGAAAGTTTAACTGGCTCTGTAGAAGTAAATTATTTTACAGACCTCCAACAAAGCTCTGCACGCACTGCTGTTAATGTTGACACACAAATATGGTGGCCTGCATTATTGTAAATGAGTGATATGTTACTCACTACTGGGAAGGAAATTCGCTTCATTTTTTTTCTGTAGGATTCTTATTCTCCCTCAACTGGTAAAGAACATCAGCAATATAACAATACATTAGGCTTGTCTGCATTGAGACATTTTTTATCTTACTTCAAAATGAACAGCTCTTAGTTATTCACTGAAAGTCAGCTTTAATTTCATTTACGTGAACCATCTAGTTAAAAGGCCAGCATTCAAACTGCAAGTTTGTTGCCTCACTTAGTTCTCTGGCCTCCTGGGGTTTCACACAAGGAATTCACGCGCTAACTCTTGGCTTCCTTCATGTGATCAATTAAAACAGCAAGGTCCCAGGATCCCATTGTTTCTGAGTGTATGACAGAGTTTGGAGCCATCTGCTGTTGAAATATAAAATTGTAGGGAAAACAAAACCCTATGCCTCATACAATTTGCTTCTATATAATTGTGTTTTTATATATTTTAAAAGCTCTGTTGTTAAGCACAACAGTGTCATTTGCCAGTTCTGTGATCCAAAAGGTTAATGCAAGTCCATTGTACATATAGACAGCAGGGCCTCTGGAAATGTGAATTCATTTGTTTAACTTTGCTGCATGTGATGGGCATGGATTTCAAGCACTGGAAATGGTGTTAGCTAGAAGGCCAAGCCCTGCTTTGGCTTTAGTTGAAAGACCTGAACTCTAGTGGGCTCATAAAATCTCAGGTGTCAATTTTCTTCTTGATGTGTGTGCTTATCACTGATTGTCCCACATTCCGCACTTCCAATGTCCACGGGAAATCTTGGTATTTTTCCCAAAGTGCCTGTAATTTCCATCCACCATTCATGTGCTCACCCAAATCCAGTTCCAATGATCTTCCTGACTCTTCATGGTCTTCCCTCCAATTTCACTATTCCCTGCAATCAATCCTATGCGCTAACTCTACCGCCACCATCCTCCCATACATTATTCCATTATCTCAACTCTGGAATGAGAATAAATCTTGGTCTCCCCATCATGATGGGAGATATGAAGGAAAGGGCGTTTCTAAAACACAGTTGCCTTGCACAATTTTTTAGTACATAACAATTTCTAGTTCATCTAGCATAGCTCCACGCATTTGAACAATATCTTCAATTTCCATCTAATAGCCTACACTGCTAATCATTTGGTTTGCATTTGAAAAGCTACACTCAACAGCATTTTGATTTTGTACTAATATTTGTTTTGCTTGCTAATCACTCTTATCACAGCATTTTGAAATGCTGTGCAATCCTCCTCCAAACTGATGCTGTTTTACACCTTTTAAAAGTCTAACCACTTTAAAATGTTTCCCTATTTTCATTTCCAATTTTTACACATTAAGTTTATTCTGCATCAGAACTTGCTAAAATATTTATGCAATTTTATTACAATTTTTCATAGTAGTTGTTTGGATCATAAATTAAGATGGACAGTGCTTCTTCTCATCTAATGCTCACATATATATAATGAACACCTACTGTAATTAATTTAGGGATTGCCTTAGGCTCTCTTTTAGATTCAGTACGTGTTACTTTTACAAAGGCAACAACTCTATCTCTTGCATTTATCAGTCCACGCTTACTACTGAGTATCAAACAGTATTAACCCGCAGTCGATCAACCTATTATTCAATTTGCACATGACTTCACATGGCTTTCTCCATTTTTTCAGGTGTTTGTAAGGTGCAATCATGCTTCATTTATAAATATAACTTTTGAACATATATACATTTTATTGTGAAAAATTGCAAAATCACGACAATTTTCAGTGAAAGCTCCTTGACACAGAACCATCTCATCCTGCAGTCTGTAATCAGAAGTTTCAAGATCTTCTGGTATTTTAGTTCTATCATGTGCCTTGAAACACAGCATTCAAATTTTTATATAACTTCAGAACGTGAATGGAATATCTGCATTTCATAAACATTTAAATCAACAATCTAATTTTAAAGAAGTACCCCACAGATGCTGCCAACCATTTTTTCTAAACATAAGAACTACAACAAAATCCAAACTGGATGAGATTTCTTACACCTGTGTCTTCATGACACTGGGCTGTTAACTCACAGAAGTGCCAACTTTTAGAGTGGATATTTACCATTGCTGCAAAGTTAAAAAGTTTCATTTTTAGATTTTAATCCTATCATATCACTAGAATTCCATAATTTTAAAGATAAAATAAAATCTACTTAAAGCTCCACTTTCCTAATAGGCAATGAGCTCTCTTATATTTGACATATCTCAAATATCTCCTCCAAATAAAAATAGAAGTTTGTTTCTAGAATCATTTGGAAAAGTCAGGATAATAATGAAGAATGGAGTAAATAAATAATTTAAAACACATGCATCCTTTTTGTTAAATGCTTTGATTAGAATGAAGTTTTCTTTTGTATTGAAATGGTATTTAACATCGCTAAACCTGGGAGATTTCAACAAAGCTTCAAGTGACACTGAGCCATACAGGGATAATCAGAGGTCAAAACAAAGTCTTGTCTTTAGGAAGCTCAGAGGATTAGGTGGGAAATTCCACAATTTTAGACTTTGGCAGTTGAATTGGAAGTTGAATAATGCAGCAATTAAAATCAGGACTTATAAGTGTTTCCAGTTGCATAAGAACAGATGAGAGAATTAAAGGGCTGGAGGAGGTAAGAAGAACCAAGGTAACAGAGGGATTTTAAAAAGGAATGAGCTTTTGAAGTTGTAGAGATTGCTTTTCAGAGCTGGTGCAGATTGGGAAGCAAAGGGATGAAGGATGAGCATAAACCAGGGCAAGGGGAATTGGCTTCTTGACGACCTCAGGCATCACTATAAAGTCCGCCAGGCAACATTGGAGTAATAAGGTATGGATGAGGATTTCAGCAGCAGATGAAACGAAGAGGGCAGAGTCAGCTGAAGTTATGGAGATCAAAACTGATGGCTTGGGTTTATAGTTGTAAGTGAAGCTCAAAATGAAATTTGGTGCAGGGGTCCAATCAATATGGTCCATCCTTAGTCAAGGTAGAGGGAGCTGGTGGACTAGGGAATATAGTTTGTGGTGGGGAGCGGAGATTTCGGGAAATGACCTCCTAATGCAGGGTTTAATGTGAAACAACAGTTCCTTTCCTCCCACAGATACTGCTCAATCCAGTGTTCGTCCAGGAGATTGTTTTTTTTGCTCAGATTCCACCATCTACAGTCTCTTGCATCCCCATATTGGCATCTCTGCTAAGGGAATGCTCTCCCTCATGGATTCAAATGTTGTATAATCTTGTTGGAGGGATACTGCCTTTAATGGCGATTGAATGATGAATATTAATCTAACTGTGATGCAATCTGGAGCAGCCTCGTGCGTGATCTGAACAAATGAATAATTTATGTACCTTTCAGGAATGTCACCCATTAACAAGCAGACTAACTTGTGCAACTTCCTTGCAATTAAAATAATTTTCAGTTTGCTTTCATGTGTTTTCTCCAAGATACATGTAGTATTTCCATTATCATTTATCCTGGAAAGAGTGTTGATTACTCAAACACAAACAGAAAATCTGCAGATGCTGGAAATCCAAGTAACACTCACAAAATGCTGGAGGAACTCAGCAGGCCAGGCAGCGTTTATGGAAAAGAGATTTCCCATAGATGCTGCCTGGCCTGCTGAGTTCCTCCAGCATTTTGTATGAGTTGATTACTCCAAATGATTTGGTCCTATGCCACAGATACTTTGCATGTTTGACTGGCAATATTCCAACTTCTGCATAAATTTTTCTTTCACTTGTAACCAGGTGAGTAATTGCAGGTCCTACAGTATCCAGGAGAAGTGGATGAGAAATATGGTTTTGATTGCTTACAGGACAGCAATATGAAGCAATTGGCCACAGGTGATACTCACCTACTGATACTTGGTCTCTTTAAATCCAAGGTGAGTACTAATGACACCTAGTAACATGTCACTGTGACCTTTCAAGTTTCCCTGATTGCCACCCTAGGCCTTGAACTGCCCTGTTGAAATGTCTTACTTGAACAGGCTGCGCAGTGGTGGATAGTTTGCATCTTGATCTTTCATCCAAGGCAGCAAGGAACACAGTAGGAAACATTTTAAAGGCAGTTAATCTGCACCTAGAGAGAAAAGAAAACTAGATTTGCCTGTGTCATTTTGGCACAGACACTGTGTCAGTATCAGTTATGGTACAGTTGGCATCTTACTTTATTTCCTTTACAAACCTGGTTTTATTTTTTGTCAGTAGAACCAAATTCATTGAGGAGAGGACGATAGGTAATCAATACTCTGGTTCTTAGTAAGTGTGACCAATCAAGGGTGAATTTCTACCTCATCCTCTATATATGTTTGACCAACAAATTAACCTTTACCACGAATGCCTGGACAATTCTATCCCTGTAGTGATCTCATAGAGGCTAGGTGGGAGAATACGGAGAAATCCCACCACTAGGGGCAAAGTGAAAGGAAGGAATGTGTGAAACAAATAAAACTATAAGGAAATGGTTAAGTGCTAATTTTACACTACATAATAAGAATATTTAATTGTTTAGATGCCCTATTTATTTGCATGAAATGATACAGTAGCACACAAACACTGTATCATCTGTTGGCATTTTTGAGTGTATTCCATACTTACTATCTGATCAAGGTATTGACAGTTTGGGAAGCATCTGCTACATGCAGCTGTGGGTGGCAGTAACATGGATGCTGTTTGGTTTCACTTTATGCAACGGGCTTGAGTCTCCACGTAATCCAAATGTCCCAGCATGGAATTATCCCAAAGTGTAGCCCTAAACCCAATGAAATTTTATAGATCTGGTTGCTATGTTACAACTTGTCACTCATTTCCAAATTAAAATGCCGACCAACTGGCTCTGACCAAAGTACTGCCATTTTTTTAAACCAAGTTCATCCTTACAGCATAAAATCAACAGTGCCCAATGCTTTCCCTGCTTATTAGTTATTACAATACTTCTGACTGTCAGAAAATGTTATTAAACATCCGCAGCATTTACTATCATCCTTTATTTATATGATAAATGTTTAATTATGCAAATATAATCACCACTTCACTCAACTTTGCACAAGTTTTTTTATGCTATATCATTCAGAGTAATTTAGGCTCAAAATGTTCTGCAGAACTTCTGACTCCAGTATCTGCAGTCTCTTGTGTCTCTGAGATTTTTACTAGTTCAGTTATATTATTATGCAACAATTTCTTGTGTTGTCTGTCTGATTCAAATGTATTAAACTAATGAGATGTTTATATGTCAACTAGATTTATTAAAGATATTGGTGACCAATAATTTTTCAAAAGGGATCTCATGATATTAAGAGAACCCATGTTTGTTGATGTTTATTTGTGCATTTAATACCTCTGTTATTCATCTTAAACTGAAAACTGCACCATTTTCCACAACATTTGTACATGTATGTTTTAAGTATTTGTATGTTATTAGATACTTTAATACTTTCTGAATTGTATGTAATACTTTGACAGCCTGGAGTCCTGCTGTAGAAATGGTGACGTATTTATCACCTTGACAATCTCAAGGTTTTCTTTGCAATCTTCAAGTCGTACAATCTGTTTTTTTGTATATCTAATCTATATTGACACCAAATACAAATCATTGTTAAAGAATTTACATGTCTACATTTTTAAGCCAAACATTGTAACATTAATAGTAAATAAATTCTGATTATTTAGCTTGCTTGTGACTTGATTTAAAACAAAGCCAAACAAGAACAAAAAAAATCTATTGATATGCTTTGTATAATTCTGATACAACAAATACACCCCTACAATAGAAACATATCTCTTCAGCAATTTATTAAAAGCTGTGTGGGGGAATATTGCAAAGTCCCACCATCGGGTAGAAATTGAAGGGAAGAAAAGCATGAAGCAATTCAAAATAGCTTGGAAAGGGTAAGTGCTAATTTTAAACACAAGAAAATCTACAGTTGCTGGAAATCCAAAGCAGCCCCTTCATCAAAATTGGAAAAAAGAGATCAGAAGTTAGAGTAGGAAGGTGACGGGAGGGGAGGAAGAAGTACAAGGTGGTAGGTGATAGGTGAAACTAGGTTTTGGGGGGGAGGGAGGAAGTAAAGAGCTGGGATCAGTTGGTGAAGGAGGTAAAGGGCTGGAGAAAGAAGAATCTGATAGGGGAAGGCAGAAGTCCATGGAAGAAAGGAAAGGGGGAGGAGCACCAGAGGGAGGTGATGGGCAGGTAAGGAGATAAGGTGAGTGAAGGAAATGGGAATGGGGAATGGTGAAGGAAAGGAGGGGGGGAATTACCAGTAGTTTGAAAAACTGATGCTCATGCCATCAGGTTGGAAGCTATACAGACAGGAGATAAGGTGTTGCTCCTCCAACCAGAGTGTGGCCTCACCGCGTAAGTAGAGGAGGCCATGGACTGACATGCATCTGCGGAATGGGAAGTAGAATTGAAATGGATGGCTGCCAGGAGATCCCGCTTTTTCTGGCAGACAGAGTGTAGGTGCTTGGTGACGTGATCTCCCAATCTACATTGGATCTCACCGATATAAAGGAGGCCACACCGGGAGCACTGGATACAGTACTGACCCCAGCAGACTCACAGGTGAAGTGTCACCTCACCTGGAAAGACAGTCTGGGGCCCTGAATGGCAGTGAGGGAAGAGAGGTAGAACTTGTTCCACTTGCATGAATAAGCGCTAGGAGGGAGATCAGTAGGGAAGGACGAATGGACAAGGGAGTCATGTAGGGAATATTAATGGGGAATTTCATTGTTCCAATGTTCGTATCAGTGTTCCAGATTTAATGAAACCAAGGCCCAGGTGGACCTGGTTAATGAAGATTAAAAAAATCTTAGTTTTAGCTGGAAATCTAAAACAAAGAAAATAAAACCAAAAAATGATGAATACACTCGGTGAGATGCATCTATGGAATGAGAAGCAGAATTTCAATCTGATTAACTTCTTGGATCCTGGAGTGATGTCATCACTTACCCACAAACTAGAACTTCACTGCTTGCATCCAGGTTAAAGCAGACAATACAAAGGGGTATTATATCAATACAGACTGTCCCAGGTTATGAGCACATGACATGAGTCCCTTTAAAAATGAATGACCTTCCATAACGTCATTAAATTAAAAAAGTCCACCATACAGTACTTTGGTACCTATGAACATCATGTTTCCTTGTCTCTCTCCACTTTTAGTATTTGGTCTTTCTTATCACTCTCCTGTGCTTTCGATGTCATTCATTACAAGACTGTGGAGATGTGGTTACCAAATCAAGTGAAGTTATGTACTTTCCAACTAATGAACAAAATTGACTTACGGACATCTATAAAAAAGAAACTTACTGTTCAGCAGGGATGATCTGTAGGTACACCGTTAAAAGTCATCAGCAATGTTTTCTCCAAACTTTGTGAACGAGAGATCCTGCAGATGCTGGAAATCCAGAGTAACAAACACAAAATTCTGGCATAACTCAGCAGATCAGGCAGCAGCTATGGAAATAATTAAACAGTTGACATTTCAACTATATACACATAAGCTATATAATAGATTATAGTATATAGTCTGTATATATTATGCTACTATATTCAGACTACATACTATATAGTAAATTTAAATTGTCCCATTCCTGTCCAATGGTTAATCGCAGTGGAGATTTTCTTACTCTTGTGGGATAGTATCTTTCCTGACAAGGGTGGGGGTGGGGCATGCTCTGCTCGGCAGGTGAGACTTGCGGCTGTGAAACAGTCTCAGGTTCTGAGGCCCCCTCTGCTGTAGTTGTAGGAGTCGACTCTGACACCACCATAGTGGTTCTGATAGCGGTATCCAACTTGCTTTCTCAGCAATTCACTCTGCTCTTCGCAACTGATCGATGATCGATGTGTTGTCTCCGGGTGACATCAAGCACAATCTCCACTGTGCCGGAGGGTGGTCCTGTTCTGTCCTTAATCTTTCCAATTACCCACTTCTGATCGAACCTCCTTGTCTGAGGAGCCCGCAATTTGCCTCAGCTGTTTGCCCTGTATACTCCTTAGATTGGATTTGAGGAGATCCAAGAACGAATGTAAGAGATGACCCAGCAACAGCAAATCTGGAGAGTGGCTGGTTGTGGAGCGTGCTTTACTGTGATATGCAAGGAGGAAATTGGTGAGCTTCTGATTCAGTGTGTCCTGTTGACATTGCTCACAGTGCGTTCTTCAACCTCTGGAAAAACCTTTCAACAAAGCCATTTGTAGCTGGGTGGTACAGCGCAGATATAATATGTCTTATTCCATTCATTCTCAGGAATGACTGAAACTGTTCCGCAGCAAACAGTGGTCCATTGTCACTGACTGAGTGTTCTGGAACACCAGTCCTTGAGAAAGAGGCTGCTCAACACATCAGCAGTGTGTGAGTCTGGAATGGAGGCCATTGGGAACACTTCTGGCCACTCTAGCTGCATCCACTACTACTGAGAGATTTGTGCTCGTGAATGGTCTGGCAAAATGCACATGAACACTTTTATCAGGGAAAAGCAGGCCATTCCCAGGGATGGAGAGGCGCCGCTCATGTTGGCAAGGCAAGCTACTCTACCTGCTGATCTGTCCCAGGCCACCAGACAAAGCTTTGAGCCAACACTTTCATTTCCTTTTTAAAAATACCTTGACGCCAGAGTCATGTTTTGTAACTTCAAAGCACTAAACTAATACAAAGGAAGACACAGGAGTCTGAAACGTCAGTCTAGCCTCGGGTTTACATTAATCAAGGTGCATGTAATGTGATGACAATGCAATTCCCACGTTTATATATATAAAACCCGTAATGAATTGTTGAAACTATTAAGAATACTTAATCAACCAATATATATATGTACCAGGTTAGTCAAACGTTACTTAAATATTAAATACACAACAGAAAGGACAAGGGATGAAGCCAGAATAAGGAGGGGGAGAGGGAGGAGGACAAGCCGGAAGGTGATAGGTGAAGCCAGGGATTGGGGGGGGGGGGGGATGAAGTAAGAAGCTGGGAGTTGGTAAGTGGAAAGGACAAAAGGATGGAGAAGAAGGAGTCTGATAGGAGAGGAGAGTGGATCATGGAGAAAGTGAAAGAGGTGATAGGCAGTTAAGGAGAAGAGGTAAGAGGCCAGAGAGAGAAAATCAAGAAATGCGAGGGGAAACAAATTAGCGGAAGTTGGAGAAATTGATGTGCGTGCCATCAGGATGGAAGTTACCTAGACAAGGTATGAGAAGTTGCTCCACCAGCCTGAGTGTGGTCTCATCGTGGCAGAAGGGGAGGCCGTGGACTTACGTGTTGGATTGGGAATGGGGGTAGAAATTGAAATGGCTGGCCACAGGGATGCAGATGGAGCTTAGATGCTCAATGAACCGGTCCCCCAATCTACATCAGGTCTCACCAATGCTGAGGGGACTGCACCAGGAGCATTGGATACAGTAGATTGCCCCAGCAAACCCTCAGCTGAAGTTTTCCCTCATCTGGAAGGACTGTCCTGCACCTTCACTTGCACTCTCCTAATTGTTTTTCATCAAGCCACTCCTCCAGCTCATTGATGGACCGCGGCAAAGCCATCTCGGATCTTGGTGAGAGGGCACACGGTGAAGTATGGCCAGGGAGGGGCAGGTGCAAGTCTGGCCAGGGTTGCATCAATCTTGGTCTGGCATCTCGTCCGCAGCCTTGCCGACATGGGTGGCCTTAAGCTGCCAAAGCCTGATGGAACCCTTGAAGTACACAAGCCTCCACACGATGTCAACGTGTTGATTCAGGTAGAGCAGCAGGAAAGATGGAAAGAGTTTTATGATTATACTGTTTAAGTTTCCATGGAACAGAATCTCTTTACAGATCCTACTTCAAAGCAGACTAAGCTTCACACACAATTCTCTTCCCTTGTTAATTTTAATATGATTACATTAAACATTATAGTATTAAATTATTACATTTATTATCAGAATAAACTCCAGATCCTCTGTTTGTGCACAGAGCATGGAGAAACACACACAAAATAGCGTCAGAACTCAGTGGGCCAGTCTTCATCAATGGAAATTGATATACAGTCGACATTTTAAGCTGACATCTTCACCAGGACTGGAGAGGAAGGGAGAAGAAGCGGCAGTAAGAAGCTGGGGGAGAGGGAGGAGGACAAGCTAGAAAGTAATAGGTGAAGACAAGCAGGAGGCGGGGGGGATGACGTAAGAAGCTGGGTGGTTATAAGTGGAAAAGGCAAAGGGCAGGAGAGGAAAGAGTCCAATAGAAAAGGAGAGTGCATCATGGGAGAAAGGGAAGGAGGAGAGGCACCAGGGGTGCTGATAGACAGATGAGGATAAGAGATAAGAGGCCAGAGTAGGGAAATGAAAAAGAGGGAAGAGGGAGGGGGAAAATGATCAGAAGCTGGGAAGTTGATGTTCAGGCCATCAGGTTTGAGATTACTAAGGCTGAATATGAGGTTTGCTCCTCCACCCTGCGAGTGGCAGAAGAGGAGGCCATGGACTGACATGTTGGAATGGGAACAGGGACAGGAATTGAAATGGTTGGCCACCAAGAAATTCTGCTTTTTGTGATGGAGCTGAGGTGCTCAGCATAGCGGTCCCCCAATTTACGTTGAGTCCCATCAATGTAGAGGAGGGGGCATGGGGAAAACCGGGTACAGTAGACAACCCCAACAGAATTGCATATGAAGTGCTCTCTCACTTGGAAGGACTGTTTGGGGCCCTGAATGGAGATGAGGGAGTTGGAGAATGGGCAGGTGCAGTACTTCATTTTTACAGGAAACAGAGAAAGAGTCGAGATAGCTGTGGGAATTAGTGGGTTGATAAAAGATATCGGTAGACAGTTTGTCTCTAGTGATGGAGACAGAGAGATCGAGAAAGTGCCAGAGGTGGACCAAGTGAATTTCAGAGTGGAAGTCAGAGGCAAAGTTGATGAAATGAATGAACTCAGCATGGGTGATCCACTAAGAGAAAAACACCGGCCATACGAAACAGTAACAGTTTTATTTCATTCAGTGGGGCTCAGTGTGGTGTGAGGGCCCTTGTCAGAGTGACTCATTGGTGGATGGAGGGCAGGGAGTGGCATTGAGAAGTTTGCAGCAGGAAGCTGGCAGGTTAGTGTGTGGACCTAGGGTTGGTGATCTCAGAGTCACAGAAAATGGGAGTAACGACAATCGAGAAAGTCATTTAATGTGAGAAGATAGCACATTCCCAACTCACCACTTACATGCTTTCCTTGTAGCCTTGATTTGTCTGAGTGTGTCTGCAATGCAGAGAAACTGATAGGTCTCTAACGCTCAACGACCAGTAAAAGGTGCAGGCTATGGAGTTGGAGGTGATGCACTGTCGCGGTCATTGGAGGTGTTATTCTTGGTGACATGGGAAAATTTTGAAGGAACACTATAATTATTTCTGTAGTTTCTATTCCTAGAAGGTTATGTTTATTTTGACTTCTTCCCTTTTACTTTTACTATATCTTGCAACACAGAAGGCAGACGATATGAAAAGCACTAAGCATTGAGATAATATAGCCATAAAACAAAAAAGAAGACAAGTCATCCACTTTTACTATGATGATGATTTTCATGATTCCTCTTACAATATCTTCTGTTTCAGCCCTGTGTGTCTTACTTTTTCACCACATTAATCAATTCTTTTCCATTCGTAGAAGACTATAATTCTGCTTCTTGCAAGCTTTTAACCTTAGCCATAGTTTTCCTCCTGTCCAATAACAACATACTTATTCAAATAAAATATAATTTCCAATATACAGATGCATTTCACAAAAACATCAAAATCTGTTTGACATAGATAAGCATCCCCGCAGTCCTAACTGAGCACATGGTTTCATATCATTCGCAAATTTACACACTGAGTGCCCAACACCCATGCATCAGGCATTAACTGAAGATGGCACATCAGAGGGCGGTGCAAGGAACCCAGTGCAGACTCCATGTTATGACGATGAAACTGGTGTGTTCCATGCCTGATGTAAGGCTGGCATTGGTACAATGAATTGAATGCAGAGCCTGGATCAACGCACTGAATCCAGTTACAGATCCTGTTTCTTTTGCCAATCACCTTGAAAGATTAAAATTGAATTAAAATTCCAAATTGAAGAAAACAAAACACGATACAAATCTTCAGGCTCAAAACTTCTTAACTGCTGCTGCTCACTGGTTTCTCTTTTCTCCAGTACCGGTGGCTGGAAATCAGCTGCACATAGCAATGGGAAGATTGCAGGATGTGTCAAATTGTGATGGCAAATTTTGAAGCCATGACTACATTTGAGAAGTCATAATTTATTCCACAAAGCTGAGTACTTTTCATGGTTGGCATTCTTCATGAGTACTATCCTAGAATATCTGAACCAATGTTTATGAGTAGTGATCTAGTGTAAGTGGCTTCGATTCTAATTTTCCAGCTACAAGAAACCTTTCCAAAAGGCAACATTTGTGCAAATTTATTTTGTAAAAGTGCAGTTCTCCCTTTCTGTGACAACATCTAGAGCCAAAGCTGAAATTCTCTAAAATGCATGATTTCCACTCTGAAAAATGTCAGTGAAAGAAATTGGTTCCAACAGTTATTGATATTTGGATGTTTTAAGCCTAAATACACTCAGTGACCACTTTATCTGGTACAACTGTACACCTGCTCATTAATATGAGCAGGCCCATGATAATTAATGCAGGCCCATGATAAGCAAATATCTCAACAGCCAATCATGAGGCAGCAAATCAATGCATAAAAGCATGCAGATATGGTGAAGAGGTTCAGTTGCCGTAACAACCGAACATCAGAATGGAGAAGAAAAGTCATCTAAGTGACTTTGACCGTGGAATGATTGTTGGTGTCACATGGAGTGGTTTGAGTATCTCAGAAACTGCTGATCTCCTGGGATTTGCACACACAACAGTCTCCAGAGCTTACAGAGAAAGTTGCAGAAAACCCAAAAATCATCCAGTGGTTGGCATTTCTGGGGGCAAGAATGCCTTGCTAATGAGAGAGGACAGAGGAGAAAGGCCAGACCGGTTCGAGCTAACAGAGGCGACGGCAACTCAAATAACCACACATTATAACAGAGACATACAAAACAGCATCTCTGTACACACGACAAGTGGAACCGTGAAGTGGATGGGCTACAGCACCAGAAGGCCACAAACATACACTCAATGGCCACTTTATTAACTACAGGGGGTACCTAATAAAGTAGCCGCTGACTGTATTTCCATTAAAAATTTTCATTGCTGCTGGGTTTACACATTAAGTATTTGGTATCTGAAATAAGCACCTTGCCACCAATCTTCAAAGTCCTTACTTTCCTGATGTTGCTGCAGGCCCATGATAAGTAACTGGTGTAAAAGAGTTCCCAGAATATTGTTTCCTAGAAGATCCGTAATTAGGCCTTACAGCTCTGCTTTTGTATAATAATCAGGCTTGAATATTACAGCTACAGTAGAAAATAAGTGAGTACTTCCCTTATTCTATTCACCTCCTGGGTTTGTGCATGCACCATGCAAACGCTGACCTTATAAAATCACCATTGAAATGCAGTAGCATCATAACAAAAGACTCACATTTAACTTGCCAGGTACCTTATTTTGTGACCAGCTAATTCAGTGTGACATAATCAAAACTGAAGCATGTTTATTCAGCAAAGTGAACAAGGTTTAAGATGACAGCAATCAGGTGTCACTGATAAAACAGTGAATTGAACCTTGACCCATCATTTTCCTTAGTGCAAATGTAAGATGGATAGGTCAATGAAATTGTGGCAATGAGGTTCAGTTTACATCTTTGCAGATTTTCAAAGCTCCCAAAAAATTGTAAATAGAAATGGTAATGGATCTCTTATCCTGGAGAACAATGGTAAAGCCAAGTGCTGTTTTCATATCAGCCATTAGGTTTTAACTGATTTGAGGTATTATTCCAGAATATCTTAGTGTGTTTTATTAATAGATTTCAAAAGCTGATATGAGCTCCTGTGAACGTACTTTAGTTATAATTTAATTCTTGGTTTGCAATTTTTAGCTTATGCATGTGATGTGCATTGAAAGGGTAAAAAGCAAGGATGGGCCTATTTGTCTTTAAAGCTTCCAAATGAGAGTGCTGAGTCACAACAGAATGTGTTCAAACTAGTCAAATAATTGGGATATATCCTTTGATAAATGATAATGTATGATGGCAGAAGATGGTTTGTTCATTACTTATTCGTCTGCATCAGGCAATTTGCTGATAAGTTCTAAGAACAAAAATAGTGATTAAATTTAGCTCATAAAATACATGTTATTTGATGGTGAGTTCCCAGGGACATTACTCGTGAACACATCAACAAATACCCAGCTGACATCAATATATTCCAAAGTATCCAAGAGCAGGTAATACCTGCTAATGCATCGCCTAATTCATTATCAAAATACTTCATATCTTAGGTGGTCCTTCACAATCAAAATTACTTGACTCCACTCCAGTTCTGTGAAGTGAGAAGTGATCGATGAGAGCAAGTCGGAACCACAGGCTTTACCACAAACGGAACAGGAAGAATCTGGTGGGCAATGGGACTGATAAGGAAACTGCTTGTGAAGTGGTGTGTTCCTTGGCAGCAGTCCTGCGAGCCACTTGCAGGTGTGTGTGTGTGTTGTAGAGTTTAATCCTATAGTCTGAATTCTCCCTGTCAATGGATCAAAACCTCACTTCTGCAAATTTTCCTGGTAGCTGCCACATAAAGACTACCTCATATTCAGGAAATCACACAAGCAAAACCATAAAACTGGTGAAAACATGCTCATATGAATATATGAATTTAAGACTCATTAAATTGGCCCGATGTCTTGGAGAAAATATCTAGTGAATGTGTTACGAACCCTGTAACTGGGTCACTTACCAGCAAAGATAGAGAGGTCCATTGAAGTCTGATGGTACTATTTTTAACAGTATTTATTGATAAAAATACACAAAAATAATATCAATGCAAACATACAGATAATATATGTCCTCAATACTAAATCTAAAAGTGCGGGTATAATAATAATCAATAAGAAATAGCTCGATCGTTGTCTAGGGGATAATGTATTGTCCGATGGAAATATAAAAGTCACTCAGTTCATGCAGGCTGCAGCCTTTGGGGACCGCTGGGTTTTCAATTGTTGGAGAGAGAGAGAGAGATTTTAGAACTTGCCAGCTTTCCTTTATCTGATCTTGATCCGTATTCGTCCTTTAGCGAGGCCGTTCCGTGGAAGAATTGTCATCCGGGCAAGGATGGACACACACAAGCCCCCACCGGTCTCATACGTTTCTCCTGGTGCGTCTGAAGGGGTTGTTCCCCAGACCTTCTTTTATCCTTACTCACGGGGTCTCAGATGTCAATCAGGTTGGGATGATGCAATCCCTCAACCAGCCCACTCTGGTCATTCCCTGAGGGGCTTCAATGAATAGTACAGTACTCAATACACAATTCCGTCTCCAAGAGACAATAGTAGTTATCAATGGTTCCGCCTTTCTGGGGGCCAGGACACATTCCAAACCCTTGTGGATTCTGCGTGTCTCTCTCTCATTTCCTGGGCCCCAGACCTGAATTAATAGCGATCTTGCAATTCTCAAAAAGGAGGGGGCTACTTTGTACCCTTCGGCCCCTCAGAGTTGTGGCACATTCGTAACAAATGGAATACTTTACATTCTATCTACCTGATGCAGGTATATCTTTGCCAAGATAAGTATAAAGACCTAATCTCAGGACAACACTTACTACACCATTGTATTTCTCGTCATCCTTAAATGTGTTGGTCAAGTTAATATCAAAATAAGCACAATTTTGTCTTTGGCTCCCTGCAAACTTATACTGGAAATCTTAAATAACAGCAGAAAATGCCGCAAATGCTCCACATACACTAAATGTGTACTTCACTTGTAGACAACTTTTCATAAAATACTAATTATTTCACTCTCCATAAATGCTGCCTGGCCTACTGAAAAATACCAACATTTTTCTACTCATATTTTCTTCATATGCTCTTTTCAAATCTATGCAATGAACACCTCAGGCCAATGCATTACGTCCTTCTACTTTTAAGACAGTCCCTCAGGTTTGACGATAATGTGCTTCTAATCTGATTTTTCAGTTCTATTGAGGCCGTTGGTTCTTCTACATGAGGGCAGCTGGTGGCTAGCAAAGGTGGCAGATGGGTGGGTAGGTTAGGAGCTGGAGCACTCCTTCCTTTTTTGACAAAGGACTTCTGTGTGCTTCTGATACGTGGCCTCAAGTTTCTCAATACCATTCTGCTTGAACAGAGACCGAAGATTCTCAGGTCCCTGAGAAAGCAGCTTTGAGCACACCCTTGGGTATTTATTCTGCCATTAGGTAATCTGCCATGAGAGAGCCTAGAACACTATATCTACCTCAGGAAGACAAGAGATTCTGCAGATGATGGAAATCCTGAGCAACACACTTAAAATCCTGGAAGAACTCGGCAGGTCAGGTAGCATCTATGGAGAGGAATAAACAGTTGATATGTCAGGCTAAGACACTTCTTCAGGACTGGAAAGGAAGGGTGAAGAATCCAGAATAAGGTGAAGGGAAGGAGTTCTGGCAGGTGATGAAGCCAGCTGAAGGTGCACGGGGGAGGGTAGGGGATGATGTGAAAGCGAGTCTGCATGAGCATATGGAGTGTAGCAGAGGCCATGGAGGGAGAGCAGTGGGAGAGTGTCAAAGAGCAGATTAAGCTTCTTGAGCTTCACTGTTGGTGATGTTTGTGTGGGGAAAGGTCACTGGTGTTGACGCACATCCTTCCAATGAATCTGGAGGATTCAGAAGATTGTAGGTATTTAGTCACAGACTCAGAGATTTTCAGCACAGCAAAGGGTCCATTGGCCCAACTCGCACATGCTGGAAAAGTGTTTTCAACAGTTTAGAAATGTCTGCTATTGGTAGTCCTGGTTTCAGAAGAATGAGGTCTGATCTTGTTCTTCATCTGCCCTTTTTCTCTGTTGACTAGAGGTTCTGTTGGCACATTGAAGGCAGTGGTGCATTTCATCAAGTGCTCCTTGTATTCCAGGGATTCATCATGAACAGTTATTATCTGAGGTCAGAATGACGCAGCAATGAAAAGTTAGGAAAGGGCTTTTATTATGTGGATACTGAGTTCACAGCCTATTCTCCAATATATTTCATTGAAGTTAATAATTTAGCCTTAGAAGTGTGCTTCCTCAGACTATACAAGTTCAGTTATCAATGCGTTTTGCAGATAGACTATTGAGTTTTTGGTGAATTTAGTTCTGGAGTGCAGTCACTATAGCATGAAGTAAATCCCATCAGCCCTAAAATCAAATCCGTTCCCATGTGAAGTTTGTTGGAGATGAGATGTGACATTGTGGTGAGAAATATTGAGTACAGTTTTGGGACAATAATACAGCCACGTCTGACATTAGATTCCGTGAAATTAGTTCTGTTGTAGACTGGTTGGTTAGTATCATGGCCTGCATGAGCATATGTAAGATGGAGACGAATTCCTATGGGCAGCCAAATTTGAGCAGGGTGTTCTGCAGCTCCTTCTTTTCAAAATATTCATTCAAGGGATGTATGTTTTTCAGGTTGAGCCAGTATTTAATTTTCCAGCCTTAGTTGCCTTTGAGAAGATAGTGGTGAACTGCTGTAGTCCTTAGGGGGTCTGTATGCCCAGAACGTTGTTAGGGAGGGAGCTCTGGCATATTGCCATGGCAACAGTGAAGGAACAATGATATATTTCTACTGCAGGATGTCGTGTGGTTTGGAGGGCAACTTCCTATGTTTTTGCTTTCCTAGTCCTTCCAGCTGACAGAGGTTGTGGGTTTAGAAGTTGCTGCCTATTACTTATGGCTCCAGATCAGTCAAAGGTTTTAGTGAGGTCTGTGAAGGTCATATAAAGTGGCTGATGTCGCACCTTGCATTTTTCTTGTAGATGTTCCACAGTGAAGATCTCATCTGCAGTGCCTTTCGATGGACAAAATTCATACTGTGGTTCCTGAAGCAACCCTTTGGCCACTGAGAGGATGTGTTTAAGGAGGACCTGGGCAATTACTTTTCTGAGGACAGCAAGGAGAGCTCTCAGTAGTTACCATTCAGATCTGTCACCTTTCTGGAAGGTGGTCAGGATTATGTACCTCTGAGGTCCGTGGTATCTCCTCCATTTCCCAGATATGGACAATAGGATTGCAGCTTCGTGACTGAAGCTCTTCTGCTGAGTTTGAGGATTTCATGTGTTGGTATCATCAAAGGTGCCTGCAAGTCTCCCTTTTCTCACTCCTATCTTCTGGGAGAACATAGAACATTGAGCAGTGCAGCACAACACAGGTCCTCCAGCTCACTTTGTGGAGTTGACCTTTTAAACTACTCTAGAATCAATCTAACTCATCCCTCCCAAATAGCCCTCCAATTTTCTTTCATCCATATGCCTATCTAAGAGTTTCTTAAATGGGCCTAATATATTTGCTTCTACCAACACCCCTGACATTATATTCTATGTATATATAAAAAAAAACTCTGATGTCTTTTAATCACCTTAAAAGTAGGTCCTCTCATATTAGTCATTGCCCTCCTGGAGAAAAGGTGTTTGCTGTCTACTGATCTTTGCCTCTTATCATCTTCTACATCTATATCAAATTGCCTCTCATCCTCCTTCACTCCAAATAGAAAAGCCCTAGCTTACTCAGCCTTTCTTCATAAGACATGTTCTCTGATCCAGGGAGCATCCTGGCAAATCTCTTCTGCACCCTCTCGAAAAGTTCCACATCCTTCCTAGAAATGAACACAGTATTCTAGGTGTAATCTAACCAGTAGGGCTGCAAAATAACTTTGTGGCTCTTGAATTCAATTCCCCCAACTAATGAAGGCCAACACACCCTGTGCATTATTTATTACCCTATCAAATCGCAGAGTAACTCTGAGGGATTTATGAGCGTGGACCCCAAATCCTTCTGTTTCTCCACACTGCTAAGAATCCTTCCATGAACCTTGTACTCTGCCATCAAGTTTGACCTTCCAGAATGTATCACTTCACACTTTTCTGGATTGAACTCCACCTGCCACTTTCAATATAGTTTCTGTGCAGTATTGTCTCTGTGATTCTATGAATGTGTGTCTTAATACCTATCACGAGTCATATTTTGTGTGACTACTCATAGCAATTGTTTGATATCAGCTTGCAGACAAGAACCTGCTCTCCCTCAACTATCAAACTTTTATCACAGAAAAATGGTAACGGTAGCCATTGTATTTAAATCCACGTCACTCATATGCTCCACATAAAGCAAGGCGCCAAGTGTGGTTCCTTGTGGATCTCCACTGAATAAAGATATCTGATCAAAAAAACACTCATTTGTCCACATTCATTTGAACTCTATCAGCCTCATCATATGAACAAGGATGCAACTTTTGATTGAAGTCACTTCTCAATATGAATGTAAGAGGATAGGACATTTGATGATGTCATTCTGTGTTCTGCTTTCAGTGTTGATAGGAGCATTCCGTTTACCCCAAACTATAATCTTTTATTCTGTTCTATTCCTTACAGCAAGACAAGTAAATTTTTGACAACAGGTAGGTAATTCACTGCACCATATGAATGGATTTCAAGTTGTATTTACACTATCTTTGGATGAAGTCTTAAGAACAGGTTATATGCTTGATTGAGAGATTAAGGCATGATTTTCCAGTCTGCATTTTCACAGAAGCTCCATATTTTCTTTGTCAAAGACCCTGCAATGTTATCTCTTTTTCCTCACTCAATAACAGGCAGTATATCCCACCAGACTTCAGGAACATATCCACTGCAAAGTTTTCAAGAGACCCAACACTACCTCTCTTTATTTCAAGATGCCCGGGCATATTAGCTCTCTCCATGCTGATCCCATTATCATCCATGCTGTTGTCCTTAGTCCTACAAAGTATTCAGTTAAGACCTCGTCCATACCCTCTGCTTCCAAGCAGATGTTCTCTCCTATTGCCTTGAGTGGTCCTATTTGCTCTGTAAGTACCTACAGCATTCCTAACTCTTACATATGCTCCTTTCTCTTCTTGATTCGGCTTATTACCAATCTCAGCATCCAAGTTTTCCTTACCTTGCAACCCTTGTCCTTCTTTCTGAAGGATGTCATATAATGTCTATCTAGGGAAGCTGAAGTCTTGCCCAATGGCAACCCTGTTCGTTTTGCACGTTTCCCCAGATTTGCTGGTATATCCAGTGCTCAATGTTGCAGTGGCTTCTGGAAGCTCTAAAGTGCTTTTGAGCGATTATACCCTTCATTATACTCAGCAGAAAAGCTCTCCATGATGTCACCTCTGATTGCAGCTGTGAATTTGTCCCTGAATTTGTGACTTCCCTTCCTCCCCTTTTGTGAAAATTATTGCCACAGGTGGCTGTGCAGGCCAAGTCATTGGGTATATGTAAGGCAGAGGTTGATAAATACTTGAATAGTTAGGGCATGAAGTGATATGTGGAGAAGACAGGAAATTGGGGCTGAGAGGGAAAATAGATCAGCAGACTCAATCGGCCAAATGGCCAAATTCTGCTGCTATATCTTATGGTCTTTTCTTAAAATCTCCCTCTCTCTTCCAAAACATTGAAACTGGGAATATTAATCATTTCAGCATCTGCAGATATTCTCTTGTTTGTGATATTAATCATCTAAACCTTTCCCTCTCTCAACCATGTCTCTGTCTTGGCCTCAACGTCATAGTTCCAGGAACTGATCAATGCTCGAAGTTTATTTCCCTTACTCTTAATCTCCTTAAAATAAATACACGTCACCCTATCTATCCCATGTTCCTGTCCGTCCTTCTTTATATATTTACAGGACATAACATCTAGCTTCTCAATCCCTCCACTTATTTGGTTCCTATTAGTTTGAGAGCCTGCCCATCCACACTTAAGAAGAGTTAAGTCCCCACTGCTTTCAGACTTCTGAAATAATCACCTCTTTCACACACTCTTCCATGAGGTGCCATCACCTATCCATCCTCTTAACTCTACCTTTCCTGGTTATTCTGTTATTGACACTCTTGTTTTGAATTATTTCAAATTGCAATTGCAAGCTGTCCATCATTTTGTTTTGAGCTTGTTATTATATTTATTGCTACTATTTATTACTACCATGTATACATGCTACTCCTGTGAGCTTTATGTAAACAAAGAATTTGTTTGAGCTTCTATGGACTCCGTCTACGGCAGTAGGTCCAAATTTTTTTGGGATACCATCTTGGGTCCCAGACCAGGTCCCCAGCTGGCCATTGCATAGAAGCTATAAAGATTTTTTTATTTATGATGCACAAAGAAAGAAAATAGGAAATGCAAATTAAAAACAGTGACAAATAATTGCAAGAATTATTCAGATCTCTTTAAGGCTACAAATAAAATTATGCCTTTATTTAATTAGAGTAAAAACACAGGTTCAAGAACAGTTTCCACCCTAAGGATATAAGACTATTGTATGATTCCCTGGTATAAGATAGACTCTTGACCTCACCATCTACCCGGTTGTGACCTTGCACCTTATTGTTTACCTGCACCGCAGTTTCTCTGTAGCTGTGACACTTTATTCTGCATTGTTTTTGTTTTACCTTGTTCTACCTCAATGCACTGTGTAATAATTTGATCGTATGAACAGTATGCATGACAAACTTTTCACTGAGTCCCAGTACACATAGCGATAAACCAATTCCATGTTAATATACTCTGGCGTACATGACAAGAAACTAATCTAAAATAACGCTGGAAGGAAGTAGGTTTAGTGTCACATCATTGTAAGACACAGTTAAAGACAGTAGGTAAATTGGATAAATTCGTTGTCGACCAGTTGCATGTTTATTTCAGTGATGCAACCACAGCAAGTGAGAATTGGCTGGCTCCTATTCGACCTCATTTCCTACCTGTCCCCACCCTTTCATTACCTCGTGACTTGAGTGTTTTTTTATTGCTACGCAAGTAGTTAAGAGAGAGTGGGTTGCAAACGGGAGTTTTTGATACAACTAACTTGTACCTGAACATTATGAAGAACTTGGTTGTAATTGCCGCCTTGGCTCTATTAGGTGAGTCGATTCGAGCTGCTTTAAGTTCCCACTTATTTTTTGAGTACTGTGGCATTGGGTTCCTGGAGTGGGATCGGTAGAGGCGGCCCTCACCGGGGGAAACAGGTTGCTCGATTTCTTTGGTGTTTGGGGTGGGGTGGCGGCCGCAGCGGCTCGAGGTGAAAATCCCGAAAGGTGCAACTTGTTCATTGTCTGCTGGACTGAAGTCGTACCGTCAGGGAGGACTTGGGTCAGTTTTAGTGGAGGAATGCGGAAACCACCAACCATTGGAGGCTCCTCACCTCCCTCAAATTGGTCTGCACGACATTTTATGAGTCACCGTAAAACCTTCTAAGAAAGTAATGTATTTTTGTGTGGTGAAGGAGCCGTTAACGTATCGCTGCCGAAAATTATTTCCACGAACCCGGCAGCCATTTACCCTTCTCCAGACTCAAGTCTTCGTCTAGAAGACACACGGTGGGTCGGTGGTGTGCTTCTAGATGAATAAATTAATAATAAACACATTTCATCCTGTTTATAGAAATACAAGTCTGTTCAATTCGGTCAAGGTTATCTTCAGAGTCGCTTCCAGAGGTTAAAACCCTTGTTCAATTTAGTCAATTACAATAATGATTTAGAAGTAATCTGCTGTTCAGTCTTTGTTTATGAACAGGTTGAGTGTATTGTCGTTGTATCTGTAACGTTTACATAAGATCTTGAATTAACTTGCAATTTTATCTTGGTTGAGTGTTTTTAATTCTCCACCCCTGCACATTTAGGGGCAAAAGTAATTTCCTCTTTACGAAGGAACTATTTTAAAGTTTGAAATAGTATTTACTGAATCAGCATCCATGGCAGCACCTTTACTTGTACTTCCCTGACAAAGCCACTTTTCCTAATTAATTGTACTATGAAACACACAAAATGCTGGAGGAACTCGCAGATCAGGCAGTACCTGTGAAGAGGGGCAAAATAGTCGATGTTTCAGACTGGAAAAGAAGGGGTGGGGGGGGGGAATACCAGAATGAGAAGATTGGGGGAGGAGTACAAGCTAATTTATGTTCATTTCTACCTCCTCCCTTTATTCCATTCCCCATTCTGGTTCCCCTCTTGCCCCATTGCCGCCTCCTCTTGCCTATCACCTCTCTGCAGTGCCCTTCTTCCTTCCCTTTCTCCCACTGTCCACTCCCCTCTCCTGTCAGATTCCTTCTTCAGCCCTTACTACTGCCATCTATCATCTCCAGGTTTTCTACTTCATCTCTTCTTCCCCCACTCCCTTTCCTGACCTACCCACCTTCTCCCTCACCTGATTTCACCAATCACCTGCCAGTTTATATCGCACTGATTTCAGGCTTACCTTCTCTCTCTCCCCCCACCCACCCACTTATCCAGTCCTGATGAAAAATCTTGGACTGAAACATTAACAGTTTATTCTTCTCCGTAGATGCTGCCTGTCCTGCAGAGTTACTCCAGCATTTTATGTGTGTTGCTCTGGATATCCACCATCTGCACAATTGCTTCTGCTCATTATACCATGATAGCTGCTAAGGGAACAGATGCTAACTGCACCGTCCTGATTTGGTTGTGAAATTTTGTTTCCTACCACATTCCTCGTAGCTTGTGATCCGTCCTTTCTCTGCAGCTCGTGACCCTTTTCTCTGCTTGTGCAAACCTTTATTTTAATGAACATTGCATTTGTATTTACATAACCTTGACTGCATACTCATTGTGTAAGATGGTTATTTTTTTTAACACAGATGCAACTACCCCTCTCTAATCCCTCGCTGCTGCTCTCCCTCTGTAATCTTAAAGATGGTTGCAATTCAGTAGCGTTTAGTATAACTTCAACAGATTGTCTGTTTAAACCCTTAACCCAGGCTGACCTTGTCTAATCATCTAATTTTTTAGAACAGAAGTAATTTCATTATAAAATGGGTTAACAACTGGTTCAGTAATATGTGGTACAGCAATTTTTCGATTTTATAGGGTAGATTTAACAGAATTGTAATCCCATATTTATCTGACAATAAATGCAGGTTTCATTTTCCTCTGCTTTAAAGATTTGCCATCTTAGTTTTCTGTATTAAATTTGAGATGCAGCTACTTTCCTAATGCTTTCTTGCATTCACTTTCCCATTTGGTGCTCTTTATGCCTTCCTTTCTCCAGAGATCTAACTCTCATTTCTTTCTTTTCCGACCATCTGTGTGTCTGGTTCTTAAGAGAAAACTATAACTAATAATTCATGGTGGGAGTGGACATAGACCTCTCAGTATGATCATGGTAATGTGCACGAGGACTTGCCTCTTGTTACCCTCTGTTCCCAGAATAAGGATACTCCCAATGATCTAGCTGTTGTAAGCTTTAGCCCTAGGCTATAGACAGCAGCCATTGTATCAAGGGTTTCATTCTTGCTTAGTACTCACCGAACCTTTTTCTTCAGAGTTGTGTAGCAAGGAAGATTAATTGCTGTGAGTTACGCTAAATCTGTCTAGAAACTAATTTGTTTTGAAGACCTTTAGGGTTTTGGGAATTACAGTAACATCTTGTACTATATCTTGTAACATCTTTCAGTGCTTTGGCAGAGCAGATCATTGACTGCCTGTGGTTGGAAAAAGCAAATGGTTAAATTGTGACTGCAGTACACAAGACTAGAAACTGGATGCTTGGCCTTCAAATTACTTGGTCTATGACCATCCCAATATTTTAGGCTCCATATTATTAATAAGGGCTTAATCAGACTGCAATAAAATTTTTAAACATCTAATTTTCAAACTGTAGCAATTTCATTGTAAATGAACAAAGTATGAGTTAAAGCACCAGTACAGCTTTTTGCTGGAAACTTTGGGTTAGTGACATTCCTCGGGAGTGGAATCTTCACCAACCAATGTACTATTTGTGTACTTAATTTTTTTTAAGTGCTTTTCAAAAGAGGATGATTGGCACTGAGGAGGGGATAAAAGGATCAGCCAAAATTGAATGGCGGAGCAGACTCAATGGGCCAATGGCCTAATTCTTCTCCTATGTCTTGTGGTCTTATAATTAGAGGAACAGTTTCTGGTCTGGCATTAATGGGTCACAAATTTGCCAGTCAAAAGAATTTCAACCTGTACTCTGCTGGTTCATAAAATGTCTGTGCTGCACCAATATTTAGGAAGGTTTTTGAACTGTTTTGGGTTGTAGTGTTTGTGTACTACTCAACTGCTGAGGTTTTTATCAGCTTGGGGGTGAATTCAGTCCTTGCCCAGCAGGAATTGCTAGATAACATTCTGAAGCTTCCAGTTTGGGAGCAGTTCTGTAACAACAAACTTGTGTACAACAGCGATTAATTTTTGTTTCCTCTTGCAGTGCCATTTATAAGTTGTGCAGAAAGTGCTGTTTGTGACAAATCCAGTTCAGACAACATTTAACCAAAGTTCATTTTATACGACAGCTATGCCTGTGACCAGCACAACCGCTGCAAACCATACGACGACTGTGCCTGTGACCAGCGCGACCTCTGCAAACCATACGACGACTGTGCCTGTGACCAGCGCGACCTCTGCAAACCATACGACGACTGTGCCTGTGACCAGCGCGACCTCTGCAAACCATACGACAACTGTGCCTGTGACCAATGCGACCTCTGCAAACCATACGACAACTGTGCCTGTGACCAATGCGACCTCTGCAAACCATACGACAACTGTGCCTGTGACCAATGCGACCTCTGCAAACCATACGACGATGGCACCTGTGACCAACACAACCGCTGCAAAGCATAATACAACAAGTACACCAACTGAACTCCCTACACTATCACCGACTGTTACATTCCCAGTAACTGGCTTCTACAATGTTTCTTTGAAGAACACTCTTTGCATCAAGATGGCTATTGGAATTCAATTAATTGTTGGCACAAAGTCTAAAGTAAGTTCCATTCATTTAATGCCTCTATTCTTTTACCAGAAGTTGAAAGGAGTTCCTTGAAACAAATGATTAGTGCAGATTGGATGTGTTAAGCAGAGGAGTTAGTCAGTCAACACTGCTTAAGTTCTTAACAGACTAATCATGGTTTAGTACAGTAATGGGCCCACAACATCCATGCGAAGCAAGTTGCCTATCTGAGCTGGTTCTGTTTATCCACATCCAAATCTTTTATATCTGTGTACTTGCTTGTCTCTTAAACTTTGTAATTGTACCTGCCTCTACCACTTCCATTGGCAGCTTGGTCCATCTATCACGCTGTGTGTGAGATGTTTTGGCCATGTATTCCCTTTAAAATTGTTTCCTCATTTTGAGACCATGCCTTCTAGTTTTCAGCTCCTTTGTACTAGGAAAAAGGCTGACCATTCACCTTACTGATGCCCTCACAACTTTATACCTCAATAACACTTCCCCTACGCTCTGGGGAAATAAGCCTGCTAAAGGCCTATCCAGCTACTCAAACTTGAGCCCTACAGTTCTGGTAAAATCCTTGTGAATCTTGTCTGCACCTTTGCAACTTGCAGAGGAACTTGTCATCTTCCTTCACCTTTCCACAGACATTTTTGCTTCCCCCCCCCCCCCCACGCCCAATGGAGTGTAGACGGTGTAAACAATGCTACCTTTCTTCAACCTAATGAATTGAGATCCTTCCTGAGATCATCTGTCTAACTACAAGTTAGAACCAAATTCCATAAAGACCAAGAGCTAGAATTTGCTGAGACAATGAGAAAAGTAATTGCATCTGAAATTGTGTTGCTCTACAAGTCTCACTACTGCAAGTTAAAATACATAATTCTAACATATACCTCCCATAATCAGGCTGTTGAAAATCCAGTTGGAAGGGACAACTTAACTAGTTTTATGGGTTGGTAATGGTTTTCCCAACTTTGTACTGCAGCAGATTTCAATGCCAATTGTAGCAGTGATAATGAAGCAGGAAATGAGACTAGTTTCTCACTTGGCTGATTGCCTGTTTAGCACATGTAGTTGCCTGCTTCCTTTTAAATGGAGAATGCTGAAGGTGAATTGAACCAATAAGGCTGATATTGGTGAATTTATTGATTGGTATTAGTTGTCTCCAATAGTGTTCTTTTATTGTGGTGGTGTCAGGTTTGCTGTTTGTGAAGCTCTAAACTTAAATGAAGATTTTAAGCCTCTATCTGATGCCGGTTGCTGCATGTACCCTCAGTAAAGAGGTTATACTGCAGCCAGGCTAGATCATTTCTCTGTTTATTTTCTTCGGCAAGCTCAGCAGTCAATACCCACTATTTGAATGGTGCCCTCTTGTCTCTCTTTCTCTCTCTCTCTCTCTCTTCCCCCCCCAACCACCAACAAAGAGACACTTCCAGCTTACAAAATAGCTTAAACATACAGTTCATTTATTTTGTGTGATACATTTAAATTTAAATAAAATTCTTAAAACACATTTAAAGCTCAGGTCTTCGATCTTGTGCTACAAACAATTTCTAAAGCAAATTATTTCCCAAACATGGGTACAATTCCTTTAAGCTAGAGACATGTCAACATTTGCAGAAGAATGTGTTGTCTATCGCAGAAATGGAAGACAGAAGAATAGATTCTAATCACCCCATCTTTCTGTCATTCTTCTTATCCTTTGACCATTCCTAACAACCCTGTTTGCTCTTACATTTGCACTGTTTTTGCTACTTGGTGACTTCACACATATTTTTCAGATACCTTTGGGGGAAATTCCCACACATGGTCAAAAAGCTTCTGAGAACAGATCCTAAACACCCAACATTAATGCTTTTTGAGGGCTGACTAAGTACACAGATCTCCCAATTATTGATAGATCAGCTATTTGATGTGCTAAGTGATAGTATTAGTCTGGTCTGTAAGCTTCCTTGAGCTAAATAACTTAGCCAGTGTTGTCTGGTTTGATGCAAACCCAATTAACAAAACACCATTGTCCTACACTCCATCTTCTGAGTAGCCTAACCCTGTGCTGTGGGCCAGCAGTGTGTGCTCTATAGACTGTGCTCTTTGCTTGCAGAGTTGTCCTTTAATTTGATCCTTGTTTACACCAAGACACTGAGCAAGGAATATTGGTTCTGAGTCTAACATACTCAGAAGGAGCTCTTTGACTCCTGGAAGAGTCAGCTGCTGTGTTAGAATCAGTATCAGGTTCAACATCATCAGCATGTGTTGTGAAATTTGTTGCACATTGCAATACATAAAAACTGAATTACAATAAGTATACATTAAAATTATATTAAAGTAGTGCAAGAAAGGTAACGTTCATGGATTCAGTGTCCAATTGCAGAGGGGAAGAAGCTGTTCCTGAATCATTGAGTGTCTTCAGGCTCTGTGCCTCCTCCCTGGTGGTAACAATAAGAAGAGGGCATGTCTTGGGTGACTTTTTGAGTCTGCTCATTGCTCGTTGATGTCCAGGATGCTGGAAGGCGAGTGCCCATGATGGAGCTAACTGAATTTGCAACTTTCTGTGGCTTACTTTGATCCCGTGCAGTGCCCTCTTCCTTTATATCAGGTGGTGATGCAACCAGTTGGAATACACTCCACAATTTCGACTTTCTGTAGAAATGTGTGAGAGCCTTGATGTACCATCAATAACTCTCGGAGACAGGAAGTGAACAATAGGCTTTTATTAACAGCAAAAGGGAGCACGACATCTCGAAGACTGAGGGAGGAGCAGTGCCCCAATCGCCTTTATACAGGGGTCTATGGGAGGAGCCACAGGAGCAGTCAGCAGAGGGGCGTGTCCAGATAGGTATACATAGTTTACCACAAGCCTTTAGTGACATACCAAATCTGCTCAACTCAAAATGAAATATAGCTGCTGTAACGTTCTCGCTCGGGTGTGAAGTAACGCCGAGGTAAACGTCGAGATAAACCAGAATCAATGCAAACGAGACCGCAGTAAGATTAACCATTTACTGTTCACTCTTCACATTAACGCATGGTGAAAACTGTTGAAAAACAATACAAGATTGGTACAGTGTTTGTTCCCTTCTAAATATCACATTTACATTGTGAATACTTGCAAAGGTAAAACTACAATAACTACATTACATTAAAGTGCAGCATACAGTCAGAATCTAGCTGCTCCATTGGCTGCTTTAGACACACTTCAATACAAACTATCCCGACTCTTTAACTGACGAAAAGGTAAACCTTACCGACCGTCGTTACTTTTAACAGAATCGGCGTTAATATTTTAACTCAAAATACCGATTATCTAATGACTTACAGCGTTGCTTTCACTGTGTCTTTGGTGCATAGAGAGACCCTAGTCAGCGTTATGGTCGCACATGTGAGTGACCCCCGCCCTTGCGTGAATCTCAAACCGGTAATTCCCCACAAGACGCGGCGAACCCGGATGTGACGTCATCGCAGCCGCGATGTATTACAGACAAATCAATTGATTTAAACAATCCTAACTTTAACTAAAAAATGCTAACAAATTACTATGCGAAAATATTATAAACTAAATAACTGCCATAAAGGCAGCACACTCCCCGCTTGGCCTTCGTAAGGTCACAATGAACGTAATACAAACTTCAGTCTCTAAATCAGTCGTTAGGTAGAAGTAAAATGACTTCTGTAACAGGCCTTTGGTAAATTTTCCCATCGCCTTGGTCGGTAGTTTTCAACTCGACTTCCCTGACATGTCCATCCCTACTAGGGAATGTGGCAGTGATTCTGGCCATTGGCCAGCAGTTGCCGGCGATTTGCTTGTCCTTGAGCAGGACTAAATCTCCAACTTGAAGGTCCCTTCTCCATTGCTTTGTGTACAGGTCCTTATCGGAGAAGTCCCCTGGTGGAGGGGCAGCTCCTGCCTTCGGCGTAAGGAGCATTGATGGCGACAGTATGAAGGGGTTTTCCGGGTCAGGAGACACGGGTAGGAGTGGTCGTGCATTCATAATGGCTGTGACCTCTGCCATTGGTGTGCCCAGTACCTCGTGGGTCGATCGGATGCTTTGCTGCATCTCAGGTCTCCTTTTCGTGGTTTTTTGCAAGGGCGTGAACCGCTTGACTGCCTGCTCTTTGTTGTTTGGCAAGCACTGGCGTGATTCTCTGAAAGGTAGTGGGGCGACCCCACTATTTGCTTTGTCTCTGAAGACCTTGGTGTCCTCCGTTTTTAAGATGGTGGCGTCTTGAGCCGATGGAGCGAGTTTATTATCATGCTCCTTTTGAGCAAAGACAGACTGACCGAGCGTCTCGTCAGTTACTTTGCGCTTGTTAAAGCCTTGTGGTGCTTCCTGGACGCACATGGAACTTGTGCGGGGTTGAAGAATCATATGGCGGCTACTCTCTAGCACATTGGTCTTGAGTGTGTTAGCCGTTGATTTGTGTTCGTTGCCAGGGCACACCTCTCCTATCACCACCCAGCCCAGATCCAGGCGTTGGGCGAAGGGGGCGTCGTGTGGTCCATTGACCTGCTGCCTAACCTTATGTACCCGGAGAACATCTCTTCCTAATAGCAGGAGTATTTCTGCTTCTGGATCCAGCTCTGGGATGTGTTTGGCGATGTGGTGGAGATGTGGTTGGTGTAGCACCGCACTTGGCGTCGGGATCTCAGTGCGGTTATTCAAGATTTTCTCGCACTCTACGAGTGGGGGGAGACAGATGAGGACTTTACCATCCAGGGACTCGATCTGGAAGCCTTCGGCCCTCCTTCCGTAAGTTTTCATGTTGCCTGAGCAAGTTCTAAGGTAGTATGGGAACTGCTCACTCTCAATGTTGAACAAGTTAAAGAACTTTGGACTGACTAGCGAGC
Organism: Hemitrygon akajei; assembly: GCF_048418815.1. Taxonomy (NCBI): domain Eukaryota; kingdom Metazoa; phylum Chordata; class Chondrichthyes; order Myliobatiformes; family Dasyatidae; genus Hemitrygon; species Hemitrygon akajei. Next base: position 164,833,237 of record NC_133126.1, read on the forward strand.
GGTTGCTCTGATCGTCCAGAATTACGTAGGCTTTGATGGCCTTGTCTTTGGCTCCCTTAGGGTACACCTTAGTGAGACAGATCTTTGAACAAGAACGGCTTGCCTGCGCTTGACCGCAAACTTCCGTACAGCTCGAGCTGACAACAGTTGTCCTGGAGTGAGCTTCTCCCTCCCCGCCGTCCTGTTGTGGGGGTGAAGGAGCGTTGTCGGTTTGCGGTGACGGGCCAGGATGCATGGCCCAGTCGTGATTAGTGCTATCACATTCCAGGCACTTCACGGCGATCGTACACTCTCTCGCACAGTGAGAGGTCGAGGAACAGCATCTAAAGCATATTCCTTTCTCCTCGAGGAGGGCCTTCTTCTCTTCAAGGGGTTTTTCCCTAAACGTTCTGCATCTTTTGAGGGGGTGGGGTTTGTTATGCAATGGACAATTCTTGCTAGAGTCGTTGTTAGTTGTAAGGACTTCAGTCTTAAGCGCTGAGACTGGTTTAGTAATGTTGGAATTATTCGAAGTGGATTTATCTGGCTTGGTGTAAATTGTACTGCTTCCTGGACCTATGAGGCTAGGATCGTTTCGCTTCTTCGCCTCCTTGCACACGAACCTGGTGAAATACTCGAAGGGAGGGAATTGACCTTCGTGTTCTTCCTTGTAATCTGAGGCAACGGACAACCACCTGTCCTGCAGCCCAAATGGAAGTTTGTCCACGAGTTGTCTAATCCCGGTTGGAGTGTCTAGGTATACTAGACCAGCTGAGTGGCCATCTTCTTTGGCGCCTTGAATCTCCATGAGTAAATCTCCAAATTCTCTTAGCTTGGTGTGGTCCTTGGCTGACACCTTAGGAAAATTTCCCAAACGTTGGCATAGCGCCGCCTCAATAATTTCGGGGGCTCCGTAGCCCTCCTGAAGTCTCTCCCATGCTTTCTTCAATGCTAGCTCGGGTTTGTTGATGTACACTGAACGCATGCGTCTCACCTGTTCGCATGATTCTTTTCCCAGCCATTTTGCCATAAGATCCAACTCCTGGGTTGCTCTGAGCTGGAATCCGTCGATAGCGTTGGTGAAAGTGGAGTACCATGCACGGTAATTTTCGGGTTTATCGTCAAACCGGTATAGTCCTGAAGTGACGAGATCCCGTCGTGCGAAATACCGTGCTGCGGATTCGTCTGCAGGTGGCGTGCGGGCTGAGGGAACATGTCCACAGGTACATGACTGAGGGCGTACATCTGTTATGGGATTTGCTGGTCTGGACTCAGTCTTTGCCTCTCTTCTCCCCAAATCCGGTAAGTTCGGTGTCGAGAAGTACTTGTCGTGAGCCCTTGCATTCCTGGGTTCATCGCAGAGTTGCGAGGGTAAATTATCTTCCTCGGATGGACGTGATGCCGTCGGGCCTCTCCAAGACTCCTCGTGAAGTGGGACGTTATCGAATAAGTAAGGAGAGGAAGAAAGAGTCTTCCATTCCATTTGAGATTGGACATAGTCCCTTGTACGTTCCAATCCGATCTTTTCTGAGGTAGATTTTCCGTCCTTCGGATCATGCATTTCTTCGGCGTCTTCTATTAACTCTGCTTCCACCTCGGCAGCTGCTGCTTCTCGTTCTAGCTTCAGCGCTTCTAACCGTGCCTCTACCCTTTTCCTTTCCAATTCGTTTTCGGCTTCTCTGGCAACCTTTTCCTTCTGGTTTTCGGCTTCTCTGGCAGCCGCTTCCTTCTGGTTTTCGGCTTCTCTGGCAGCCGCTTCCTTCTGGTTTTCGGCTTCTCTGGCAGCCGCTTCCTTCTGGTTTTCGGCTTCTCTGGCAGCCGCTTTCATCTTTACTTCTAATTCTTCTTTGGCAAAGCGCGCTCGCACCTTGGCGGCTTCTGCTTTCGCTCTTGCTTGGGTGGCCTTACTTGATGCCCTACTGCCCCTATCGCAGGATGACGATGACTTTGACAACGACTTGATGCTGGATCGGGTTGACATGGCTGCACCTTAAACACCTGATAATGCCGCTTTTTCACTGTAACGTTCTCGCTCGGGTGTGAAGTAACGCCGAGGTAAACGTCGAGATAAACCAGAATCAATGCAAACGAGACCGCAGTAAGATTAACCATTTACTGTTCACTCTTCACATTAACGCATGGTGAAAACTGTTGAAAAACAATACAAGATTGGTACAGTGTTTGTTCCCTTCTAAATATCACATTTACATTGTGAATACTTGCAAAGGTAAAACTACAATAACTACATTACATTAAAGTGCAGCATACAGTCAGAATCTAGCTGCTCCATTGGCTGCTTTAGACACACTTCAATACAAACTATCCCGACTCTTTAACTGACGAAAAGGTAAACCTTACCGACCGTCGTTACTTTTAACAGAATCGGCGTTAATATTTTAACTCAAAATACCGATTATCTAATGACTTACAGCGTTGCTTTCACTGTGTCTTTGGTGCATAGAGAGACCCTAGTCAGCGTTATGGTCGCACATGTGAGTGACCCCCGCCCTTGCGTGAATCTCAAACCGGTAATTCCCCACAAGACGCGGCGAACCCGGATGTGACGTCATCGCAGCCGTGATGTATTACAGACAAATCAATTGATTTAAACAATCCTAACTTTAACTAAAAAATGCTAACAAATTACTATGCGAAAATATTATAAACTAAATAACTGCCATAAAGGCAGCACAGCTGCTGTCGTGCCTTTGTACCTACCTTGATAAGTTAGGCCCAAGATAAATCCTCCATGTTGACACCCAGGAAACTGCTCACTTCTTTGAGTTCTGTTCCCTTGGAGGACTGGCATGTGTTCCTCAGCTTGCCCTTCTATAGTCCACAATCAGTTGTTTGGTCTTACTGACACTGAGTGCAAGATTGTTGCTGTGACACCACTCAACTAGCTGATTTCTTGCTCCGGCATGCCTTCTCATCATCTGGAATTGTGCCAATAGATGTGTTATCAACAACTGTAGATAGCATTTGAGCTGAGTCATGGATGTAGAGAGTAGAGCAGTGGGCTAAGCGCATCCTTGAGGTGCGCCAGTGTTGATTATCAGCGAGATGGTGATATTTCTCATCCGCACAGATTGTGGTCTGCTAGTTAGGGAATGTTTTATGCTTCTGTTTTAAAGGCCTGTGGTTAAACTGTTCAATGGGAAAAAACTTTGCAAATTCACATTTGATAAAGACTAAAATGCTAATTTTCTTGATACTTGTTATTTTTCCCATGACAAGCATGTCAAAAATCAATCCTAAAGTTTGGGTACATGCTGTACGTCCCCTGAAATTACTGTGGCTTTTAAATCGTTTTAACATCATGAATAAGATGCTCAGATCCACTTTGTGCAGACTCCTTCGTTGAACTTTGCAGTTTGAGTTGGCTCTGGATGCGGGTAACCATAGCTCTGTGTGCCAACCTGGTCTCTGCAAGGAGCTGATTATCTTGTCCACTGCATTATTTTGTAGTGCTCACTTAACTCTACAGCAGTGCACCCATGAAATTTTGTAATTGCAATATCACAAAGCTAATGGTAAATTAACAGAATTGCAAAGGGTGCTCACTGAAATGTATTGCTACAATTTAAAAACCCTCATAAAAAGCTTAAGAGAGTGATCCAAGTCCAATGAAAGGCTGAGCAACCATGGCACTAATCTAAAATAGAAGTTTCTGTATAATTCCAGTTGGTCTATATGAATATAGTTCTAATTAAACTAACAATACAAAATATTTTCACATTGTTACCCTAGTCTGTATTTATCTCTATAGTATCCTGGTATGTTAACTTCAATTTTTTTTTTGAACAGAAATGCCAATGAAACAATGCCAGACTGCAATAATTGTCTTTTCACAGAATTTGTACTTCAATGTTCCGCCAAGCAGAACAACAGTTTCAGGGAAGTGTGGAAATACTACTACTTGGATTAATTTGCAGTTTAATTATGGATTTGTAAACTTCACCTTTAGGAAGGTAAGTTAATGTAATTGAATCCCTCCGACTTTAGTGGGACAAGGAGAGATGGTGGTCCATTGAAGGATGTGAGAAGATTTCTGAATGTTAAACTTTTGAATTTGTTTGCAAGTATGTTCCAGAAAGGCCATGGAATAGTTGAAGGTGCAAGCTTTAATTAATTTTGTGACTCCTAGATTCTAGTCTAAGAGGTAGTGTAGGTCATGGCTTTAGCAGTTCAAGTGAAGGGCTTGCATAGTATGTCTTGTGATAGCAATGGTCTTACAAATGGTTCAATTTAATATTAGAATGTATACAGCATAACCCTGAAATTCTTAGTCTGCACAGGCATCCTCAAAACAAGAAACTCCATAGAATGAAGATAAACATCAGAACCCCAAAGCACTCCTTCTCTTGCTCAATCCTCACCATGCAAGCAATAGCAAAAGCACCCCCCTTCTTCACCGCCCCCCCCAGAACTTGATCTAGAGTCAATCATCAACTAGTCCATAACCCAGCATTTTGGTATGTCAGGCTCCCCACCCCCACCCCCCCCACAAGGGGGCAAAAGAGAGTTCGCCCCAGCAATAGCAAAAGCGGAGACCACAACTCACTTTTTTTGTTTTGTCATTTTTTTATTGAAGTTCATCAAGCAAACATTTCCATAAGATGTATTTCAGACATTGTACATATATATCATATATCACAAAGTATTTATCTGAGGTATACACTTGTAGAAAAGAGTGGAAAGAAAAAACAAGCAAAAGGAAAGAACTATGTACAAGTAGGGAGTGATCTTTTTTTTTTACAACATATTCATTGATTTGTGAGAATAAAATCAGGCCTATGAGGCATTATGTAGTTAAACTATTTTTCCCAGTATGAATCAAATTGTTCCAGCTTATGATTAACAGATGCTGTTATCTTCTCCAATTTGTAAATGACCATTGTAATTTCCATCCATGTATTTAAAGTTGGGCTCTCCTGTGATAACCATATCCTAGTTAAGAGTCTTTTTACCAGCCACCAACAGAATATTCGTTAAATATTTATCTCTTTTCAGCCATTCTTGAGGTATATATCCAAAATATATGGTCTTACTCTCTAAGGTTATTTCAAATTTAAAACTGTTTTGTAGGGCATTGTGTATCCCCCTCCAATAGTCTTTGATAACAGGGCAGTCCCAAAAAATATGATAATGATTTGCATTTTGATTTCCACAATTTCTCCAAACAGGGAGGTTACTATCATAATGGGATTTCTGAGAGGGTGTAATAAAATATCTTATCAAGTTTTTCCATCCGAACTCCCTCCATTTCTGTGAACTGGTACACTTCCATTGATACCTCCATATTGTCCATTCTTCCTCAGATTTAATTATCCCTCCTTCCTTCTCCCATTTTGTTTTAATGTATGAAGTCGAATGTGTTTTAAGATTTGACAACCCCTTATACATGCTTGAAATGATTCTGCTACCATTATCTGAATTATATGCTTTTCTAAAGAGCTCTATCAAGCATGTACTTGCCTCGCTTACATTTTTAAGCGTATTATTAACATATTGTCACATCTGTAAATACCGATAAAAATCTTGTTTTTCTAATGTGTCTCTCTTTAAGCATTTCAAAACTGAACAGTGTTCATCATCTTTGTAACATCATAATGTTACAAAGAACTGTTATTCCTTTAGCTGCCCAGTCCTTAAATCTAGCATCCAGTTTATTTGGTGTAAAATCTGAGTCATATGCACATCATTTAAGAATTGCAATATCTCCCTCTAGATTATATTCTTTTATAGTAGTTTTCCATATCTTAATAGTCAATATCACCCATGGGTTATCAATAGTATATTGATAACTTTGGTATATTGGTACCTTTGCAGGTTATCATCAGCCAAAATTGCTTGTATGGGGATGGGAAGTACCCGCTGCTCAATGTTTTTCCATTGAGCGTCATATGATGGGTTGCACCAACATATCACAGCTCTCAACTGTGCTGCAAAATAATAATCTCTAAGAGAAGGTAGGCCCCATCCCCCCTTTTCCTTTGCCAATTGCAAAGTTTTGAGATGAACTCTAGGCCTTTTACCCTGTCAAATATACCTTGATATCATCTTGTTCCATTCATTGAATTGATTTTGATTAATCTCTATTGGTAGGGTCTGAAAGAGATATAATAGTCTGGGCAGTATATTCATTTTAATAGACTCAATCCTTGAACTGAGACTGAAAAAAGGAATCAGGTTCCATCTTGCCACATCTTCCTTAATTTTTTTTATATAAAGGCTGATAATTTTGTCAAATCTTTTGGCATAATGATGCCCAAATATTTGAAAGACTGTGTGCCATGCCTAGGGGTACTGACTTTCAATTTCTCTTGGTGGGCTATAGTAATATGAAAGTAATTGGGTTTTATCTATGTTGATCTTGTATCCTGATAATTGACCATATTGTTCAAAGGATTGCATCAATTTAGGTAAAGAGTATGTTGGTTGCCCTAGATAGATCAAAATGTCATCCGCATAACAAGCCAATTTATGCTCTGTCCCTTTAATAGTAATTCCCTGATATCTTCATTTTGTCTGATGTATTGAGCTAATGGTTCCAGATATAACGCGAAGAGTAGTGGTGACCATGCACAACCCTGTCTCATGCCCCTTTCTAGGGTAAGACTATTTGATAAATATCCATTGATTTTAATCCTAGCAGTAGGATTGTCATATAGTGTCTGTATAGTTTTAATAATTGTGTCTTGGAAACTAAATCTGTGTAAAAGTCTGTAAAGAAAATTCCAATTAACCAAATCAAATGCTTTTTCAGCATCCACGCTGATCACTATTGCTTCGATTTAATTTTTTTGAATATGATCCATAATGTGAAGTGTCCTTCATTGTCGTATAAAACCTGTCTGATCGTTATGTATCAGTATATGGGTAGAAACTCCTCTAATCGTTTGGCCATGATGGAGGTAAATAACCTATAATCTACATTAAGAACGGATATTGGTCTAAATGACCCGCATTCCATTTTATCCTGGCCTTCTTTCGGTATAGCTGAGATTATCGCTTCCTTCCAACTGGGTGGCATTTGTGCCTTTTTTAAAGTGTTCAGTGTGGGGAGTAAAACAGGAATTAACTCATTTTTAAATTCTTTGTACCACTCTGCCATATACCCATCTGATCCTGGTGACTTGCTTAATTTAATTGCAGCTTTTAATTCAACTTCAGTTATGTCAGCAGTCATCGTTCTATTTTGTTCTTCTCTTGAGTGGGTAACTCTAGAGAATTCAAGAAGGTGTCAATTTGGGTTATGCTTCCCCCGGCACTTTGGAATATCGACTTTTGTAAAACACTTCAAAAGCTTCTTGAATTTCACTTGGCTTATTTTTTTTTTAATCATTTTTGTTCTTGGATCCCTAATTCTATGAATTGTATTTTCTGCTATTTTTTTTTTCAGTTTCCATGCCAGTATTTTCATAGACTTAGATCCACTTTCATAATGTCTCTGTTTCAGAAACATTAAGTTTTTCCTGATTTCTTGCGTAGCCAAACTATTTATTTCATTCCTAATTCTTTTAATTTCCTCTAATGCATCCTGTGCCAAATTCAATTTGTGTTTTTTCTCTAGTTCCTTCAGCCTATTTTGTAATTCCTCTAATGGTTTATTCCTTATGTTTTTCTTATATGAAGATATCGCTATAATTTTCCTCCTTAAGACTGCCTTCAGAGTATCCCATAGAATGGGAGGTGAAACCTCTCCATTATCATTAAATTCTAAGTAGAGACCAATTTCTTTTTTAATTTGTTCCTTAAAGTACAGATCATTGAGTAGACTTGAATTTAGTTTCCAAATAGTATTCTTTGGTTGTAGGTCAAAATCAACAGATAAATATATAGGTGCATGGTCACTTACATCTATTGATAGATAGATAGATACTTTATTCATCCCCATGGGGAAATTCAACTTTTTTTTCCAATGTCCCATACACTTGTTGTAGCAAAACTAATTACATACAATACTTAACTCAGTAAAAAATATGATATGCATCTAAATCACTATCTCAAAAAGCATTAATAATAGCTTTTAAAAAGTTCTTAAGTCCTGGCGGTTGAATTGTAAAGCCTAATGGCATTGGGGAGTATTGACCTCTTCATCCTGTCTGAGGAGCATTGCATCGATAGTAACCTGTCGCTGAAACTGCTTCTGTCTCTGGATGGTGCTATGTAGAGGATGTTCAGAGTTTTCCATAATTGACCGTAGCCTACTCAGCGCCCTTCGCTCAGCTACCGATGTTAAACTCTCCAGTACTTTGCCCACGACAGAGCCCGCCTTCCTTACCAGCTTAAGACGTGAGGCGTCCCTCTTCTTAATGCTTCCTCCCCAACACGCCACCACAAAGAAGAGGGCGCTCTCCACAACTGACCTATAGAACATCTTCAGCATCTCACTACAGACATTGAATGACGCCAACCTTCTAAGGAAGTACAGTCGACTCTGTGCCTTCCTGCACAAGGCATCTGTGTTGGCAGTCCAGTCTAGCTTCTCGTCTAACTGTACTCCCAGATACTTGTAGGTCTTAACCTGCTCCACACATTCTCCATTAATGATCACTGGCTCCATATGAGGCCTAGATCTCCTAAAGTCCACCACCATCTCCTTGGTCTTGGTGATATTGAGACACAGGTAGTTTGAGTTGCACCATATCACAAAGTCCTGTATCAGTTTCCTATACTCCTCCTCCTGTCCATTCCTGACACACCCCACTATGGCCGTGTCATCAGCGAACTTCTGCACATGGCAGGACTCCGAGTTATATTGGAAGTCTGATGTGTACAGGGTGAACAGTTGTCCCAATTCCACAGGTGTTTATTTTGTCTTTGTCTTTTCCAAATGTTATGAAATAGTCTATTCCTGTATATACAGAATGGGAAGCAGAATAATGAGTGTAATCCCTTCTGTCAGGGAAAAAGTCCCTCGATATATCAATTAAACCAACATCCTCAAAAAGTGTATTAACTTTCTTATGTAAAGACTTTGTTTCATAGGTTTTTCTATTGGAAGAGTCTAAGTTTGGTTGTAATTGTAAATTTAAGTCTCCCCCACATATCAGGAAACCTTCTGTTTCCGTTACCATAATATCAGTAATTTTCTGAAAGAAACCAATATCACTTCCTGGGGGTGCGTATATATATTCAATAGAGTAAATTAATTCCTGTCTATATTCCCCCTTACCAGAATATATCTGCCCTCTTTATCTCCCATTTTGAATACTTCTGAAAATTTAGCTTACTTGAGATAAGAATAGCAACTCCTCTCCTATGTCCTGATTTATGAGGAGAAAAACAAATTAGTGAAGCCCATTCTCTTTAGTTTTTTATGCTCATTATCACGTAAATGAGTTTCCTGTAAATATACTACATGGGCTTGTTCTTTTTTCATTTTGGATAAAATTCTCTTATGTTTGATTGGATTTAATAGCCCATTGACATTAAAAGAAATGAATTTTACCTTGTCCTTAGCCATCTGTATTTATCTGTCAATGTATCATTGAAATTAGAATAAAACTTAATTGATCTACTCCCTGAACAAATAAGAACCAAGAAACGCAAATAATAACAAAAATGGCAATGAACGTGTGATTCCAAGGCTGAGGTCTCTAGTAGATGACTCCATGTTGAGCTAGAGGAAATGTCTAGCTGTGGGGGATAACCCATCCTACTTGTGAGTTGAGGGCCCCCACTGTGCAGTATTCATAAAAGTCGGTGAACAAATCCATTGCATAGAAAAAATTTCCCTGTGTACTTTTTTAATTTTTATTTGTGTATACACACACACACACCCCTCCCCGCCACAACAATGGCTGAATGAATTGGGTGAGGCTTAATTCCACATAGAAGACAGACCTGGACTGACCAATGGCTGATGGTATTGGTTCTATAGGCCTAATTGTCCCTGTATGTAGAGATACGTGTGCTAACTATTGTTTTAAACCTTTCAATAACTATCATCTGCTTGCAGGATGGGAAGCAGTATTACATCAGTGAAGTAAGAGTTACTCTGCATTCAACGAATAACCTGGGTAACTAGCTGTTTTAATTACTGTGAAAGTTGAATATTTGAAATAAGATTTTGTTTATAATGTAAAGCTAATTCTTTGTAAATTGCACTGTTTTGTTACACTGAGTCTTCATCCTCTGCTTTGAACTTGCCCTGACATTAGGATGGCTGGAGAATTGGGCAGGAATGAATTAGGTCTGGGATCCGGTGTTGATACGATAACTCCTATGAATAAGGTGGACAGGAGTTTACCCCGCCAAACTACTCGAGTTCCTCCCGTAGAAACTCACCCAAAAAAAGGTGATGGTTAATGGGGGCGCCATTTTAAATAGGAAAACTGGCTGTACGGGATTTTGACAAAGCATGTGAATAACAAAGACAACCCCCTTGGAACCTGCCTGTTGAGTTGAAATCTGATGCTACCAGCCTTTAGTCAGGTACAAGAGAAAAAAAATATTAAAGGAAGTGCCACTGTACTCGTTACCTGTTTAGATGCTGAATTAAATGTATAACTGTATAGCTCTGTAGTGAAACGGAAAGCATATGTATTGTGTTAGATTCTAAAATCCTGTGAGACTCTGTACTACTTCGTTTCACCGCTGGTGAAAATGCTTTGAAGAAAGGGGGTGTTATGAATGTACCACAGCTCTGAGGGGCCGAAGGGTGCGGAGACCAGCCCCCTCCTTCCGGAGAATTGCAAGATCGCTATTAATTCGGGTCTTGGACCCAGGAAATGAGAGACAATGCAATGGATTTGACCATTGTTCATAGAGACACCTGTGTGAATTGCGACTCTATAGTACGTGCCAGCTATCAGGGACATGGACACCCTTGGGCAATGTGGGGTGGGGATTGTATCACCCTACCTTGATTGACATTTTCAAATCTGCCAGTCATGATAAAAAGAAGACTGCAGGAGGCAGTATCCCAGCGACGCACCAGACAGAGACACCATCGCTCATCGCTCCCGTAAGGACGGGAAGCTGTTCGGGAGCCACGTGTGATTCGGTTCCCCTAGCTTGGGACACGCGTGGCTGATAACCCCGAAAAGGATTCTGAACTGACTGACAACAGGGAACTCACGTTCCCGATTCAACGCTTTGAGTCCAAAAGGCTGGCAAGTTTATTTTCTCTCTCCAACCCTTGAACACCCAGCGGTCCCTCAAACGGCTAAAAGCCTTCATGAACTGGCGAGACTTTTATATTTCCATCGGACAATAGTTTTACCCCTAGACAAACGATAGAGCTACTTCTTATTGTTGATTACTACTATACCCGCGCTTTAGATTGAGTATTGACGACGTATATTATCTGAATGTTTGTATTAACCTTACTTTTGTGCCCCTTTATAAATAGTTGACTGAATTCCAGCTAGGAAATGTTTGATTATAATCCCATCCATTTTTTTAAAAATCACTTGCAAATGGATTAAGCTCTCCAACTCCCAAGTCATTGACCTACTGAAGGAGTAGCTATAGATCCAACACTAATCCCAGCTGAGCCTGTCAGAGCCAAGTGGTCAGAAATTCATTCAGATTTCATATTTTGTAGCTTTGGTAGAGCATTTTGCTTCAGCTCTTTATACTTGAATATAATTTATTGCCAACATGTAAAGGTTCATTTTAATGTATGCAGAATACAACTCTGAAATTTGTCTTCTCCAAATAGCCATAGAATACAGAAAATCATAGAAGCAGTTGAAAAACATCAACCCCCCCAAAAAAGAAACAAAAACTTGCAAACCCCAACCCCTTCCTCGCACACAAACTAACAGATCTCCTAATCCCCATCCTGCCAATTGGCAATAAGAACAAATGGGCATGAACACAAAAATAGAACTGAATGTGAACCACAGTTAGTTTGAACTACAAGATGCTGTGAAAAGTGTATCTTGCAAACTGTGCATTCAGATCAAATCATTACAAAGTGCATTCAGGCAAAACGGGGAAACAATAATCCGAATAAAGTGCAAAAGAACAGAGGAACTGCAGGTAAGCAAAAAGATGCATGATCACAATGAGGTAGATGGGGTGTATTTTATTGTACTAGAGAACAATTCAATAGTCTTATAACAGTGGTGTAGAAGCAGACCTTGAACCTGGTAAAACGTACTTTCAGGCTTTTGTATCTTCTGCCTGAGGGGAGGAGAGTGAATCTCTTTGGTGGGGGGAGATTAATTATGTTGGCATCTTAGCTAAGGCAGTAAAGTATAGAATATTTTTCTAAACTGTTCTGTAAAAACTTGAAAATTAATCAACTGAATTCAGCTAGCTTCACTGAGCTTGATTGTGGATTTGGTTTAATATTCTCTTTAAACATATGTTAGGGGTTCCTAATTTTTTAAAAAATGCCATGGACCCCTACCACTAAGCAGGAGGTCCGTGTTCCCCAGGTTGCGAACACCTGACTTAAGGGAATGTATAGGATGCAGACATTCTCTATTAAGTAGTTAAATACACTGAATTTTGGGTCAATTTTAAAGTTAATGGCAGAATTGATATTAAAGCATGGCACATTTAGTAGACATAACATGAATTTTCTCATCTGGATTTCTGTAATACTGTAGCAACATTATATTGTTGCCAGTATTAGGCCATTTTATGCTATTTTTGTTCTTGTTTTACAGACAAAACTTACCATGGCATTGCAAAGAATATGGAGTTGTTTAATGTTGAACTTGGACACTCCTACAAGTGCAAAAGCAAGAGGGTTGTACATTTTTCAACTGATTCTTTGCAGATTTTAATGGTTAATACTCAAGTCCAGGCGTTCAACATCTCTGGAGGAATCTTTGGTAAAGGTAAGAAACTTGAACATTTCCTGCCTTGCAGTTTTCATGAAGTTTAAACCCCCTTCCTCCCCCCCCCCCCTCCCCAAGGACATTATCACCATCTCCCCCCCCCCCCCCCCGCCCGGGCGTATCACCATCTCCACCCCTCCCCCCCGGGCGTATCACCATCTCCACCCCTCCCCCCGCCCGGGCGTATCACCATCTCCACCCCTCCCCCCGCCCGGGCGTATCACCATCTCCACCCCTCCCCCCGGGCGTATCACCATCTCCGGCCCCGCGACGTATCCCATTGGGGAAAATTGGGGATATCCTATTTTTTTTTTTTGAAGAAAAGATAGTATTAAGGGTTCTTTGTGCTGAGGCTCTTCATCAGAATGTTGTTTCCTATTACAACATTGGAAACAACATTCTAATGAAGGGCCTCAGCCCAAAAAAGCCTTACTACTATCTTTTCTTCAAAAAAACCATCTTAAAAAATCAAGGGTAACAGTGTGTCATTATTTACAGAAATTGGCTTTAATTTGAAATACTTTAACTTCTGTATTCCAAAGTTGTCAGTAGTTATCTCTGCTCTCAGTTCTACAAAATGTCAAGGTGCTAATTTGATTGTGTTGACCTGATCATTAATTGGGACGAGCTTCTAGTCAAGTTGATACTTATCCCTGCAAGCGTAAGTGCTACACCTGTCCCTACATCTCCTCTCTTACTCTCAGGATCCCAAACAGTCCTTCCAGGTGAGACAACACTGCACTTGTGTGTCTTGTTGGGGTAATCTATTGCATCCGGTGCAGCCTCCTCTACATCGGTGAGATTGGGGGACTGCTTTGTTGAGCACCTCCGCTCCGTCCGCCACAACAGACAGGATCGCCCGGTTGCCACCCACTTCAACTCTGCTTCACATTCCCATTCGGATATGTCCATACATGGCTTCCTTTTACTGCCATGATGAGGGCCAAACTCAGGTTGGAGGAGCAACACCTCATATACCGTCTGGGTAGCCTCCAGCCCCTTGGTATGAACATCGAATTCTCCAACTTCTGGTAATTCCCTCCCTCTCCCTTCCACCATCCAACTTTCACTCTGTCTCCTCTTCTAACTGCTTATCACCTCTCATGATTCTGCCTTCTTTTACTACCCATAGTGCTTTCCCCTTTCATTGCTTCTTCACCTCTCCAGCCTACCCCCTCCCTGCTTCCCCTCCCCCACCCCTTGATCTTTCCCCTGATTGGTTTTTCACCTGGCACCTTCCGCCCTCCCCCCACCTTCCTTATAGGGCCTTTGCCCCTTCCTTCTTCAGTCCTGTCGAAGGGTCTCGGCCCGAAACGTTGACTGCTCATTTCAACGGATGCTGCCCGACCTGCTGAGTTCATCCAGCTTGTTTGTACGTCTTGATTTGACCACAGCATCTGCAGTATACTTTGTGTTTACTTCATAAATCACTTGTGTTTTAAAGAAATAATAGAATGGTGCTTTACTTGTCCCTTTTCTTTTTATAGCAGAGGAATGTTATGTGGACTATAAGAGTGTACTTCCTATCGTCTTTGGAGTAGTTCTTGCTGTGCTGATCGTTATTATGATCGCTGTGTATTTGATCGGTCGACGGTTTCAAGCTGCAGGCTATCAGCGAATCTGAAGAGAGAAATGATGCTTTTTGGTTTACTTTGCCTCTCATTAACATAGATGGTGTGCGTCTTGGCCAAAAAAACGGATTTTCGCCCCATTCAGTGCACCTAGAGATTGCCATAGATGTGCATACAGAAATATTGGCTGGGATTTTCAACTGTTGTACTTTATACTTTCTGCATTTCTAGCTTCAAAAATGATTAGTAATTAATATCATGTAGCTTAATGCCTTTGTTTGTTGCAACTTGGTCTTTCTCTGTTTGAAACCAATTTTATTAATATGCATTTTGAAAATTTTCATGTACTAATTGCTAAAATGTTAAAATTAATAACTGATCAAACTGTCTTATGTTTCAATACAAAATTTCTTTTAGAAAAATGCATTGTAAATAATATTGAATTCAGATCTATCAGAAATGTCAAACTCCAGTAATTATTTTATGCATTTTGAAATGGCCATGTTTCAGTCAGTTCGCCGCTGCTGTTTAAAATTGCTGATTGAAACTCTTTAGCTTGTTTGTTTCGGAATTGCTTGAATGTAGAAGCTGGAAAACAATCTCAAATTTAAAAAATTAAATTGTTAAAAATTACTCATCAAGTCAGTCTTCAACTATGAGGGATAGAATCTCTAATTCTGCCTCTTGAACATCCCTTTTACTCATTTCACCACTGGCAACCAGGCCCTCTGCTGCCGAAGCGTTTGGGGGCGGGGGGGGAGCCCACCGTGCCTCAATTCCTCAAACTTTCATCTGGCCCCCTGATGATGGATACCGGAACTCGGGGCAAGGTGTCATTTGGCTTCTGGACGTCATTCCCTCATTCCGTGCCTTGCAGCATGGTAAGGTTCCTCATTTTCAGTCAGGCTGGTTCAAAACAACATTTGGCAATGAAAATACTGACACAGAAAAACACATACCTGAGGCTGTGAGGATCTGTTAAAGCAGCACCTCACTGACAAGCTGACAACCTTCATCCAAAAGAGGCTGCAGAGTCTCTTCAACACTTGGGCTACCCTAATACTGGCTGTAATTGGCAATAATGAAGCCTGACCTCTCTGTCCAAAGAACCATGATTTGTTCACTCATAATAACTGGGAACCTCTTAATTAACTGGAAACACAAGTGTCCTTGGTTTAGAAAGTCCACCCCAATGTGGATGGAGGTGTAAGTAACAGGTCCATGGGTATATGATGTCCAACAGAAAACCTGTGAGCTGCAGACAAGAGAGGCTGGGAACAATGCAAGAGGTCTGGAAGCTCGCTGATAAACACAACATACTCAAGTTCTTCAGTGCTGCCTATGACCTAAAGTCTTATTCTGCTGAGGTCCAAAAGTGAGGTTACCTCATAAAAGACACTGAGTTGGTCAAATGCAGGACTCAGGAAGTCAAAATGCTGACTCGTTATTCCCTTCCATTGATGGTGCTTGACTTGATGACTTTGCCCAGCATTTTGTGAGTGCTACTGCAGGAGTTTATTAACTTTGATAAACTGGAGAAGGATTCTGGACTTGGGAGCACCTTGTCTTCAACCCAGAGCAAAATATCTGGTCCAGTCACTGCTACCCCAGACAGACAAGTCATCCGAGATGCTGATGACAACCAAAAGACAAGAAGACTCTGGACCAGAAAATCTTACATTTGTTATAGAACTGGGGAAAAAATGGATGCCAGGCACAAATTTACAATTTGATCTCAAGTCTACAAGGAGGTAGACATGTTAAGAGACTTGAATCCCAAAGATTTTCAGAAAAAGGAGGCAAATCTCATCATGGCAACTACTGAGGTATCACCCTACTAATATTCAAAGGGGAAGTCATCACCAAGGTCCTCCTCTTGATGGCAAAAGTGGTGGTGCTGCTCCCCAAATCTTAAACTGAAAAGTGAGATTAACAATAGAATATCTTTTCAATTCTGTTGGCTGCAGAAACTCATTTCCATCTGCCACACAATGAGATGCAAGCCATGATTTAGTGGAAGAATCCTGGTATCAAATATGGCCGCATCATCTCCGAATATTGCTTTCTATCTTTCTCATCTGTTCCACTGCTGGAGTAGTGTTAATCTACAGGACAAAAAGGAAAATTGATGTGAGAATCGATTTTATTTTTTGCCAGAGAATATTAGGTGACTGGAACTGGCTTCCTGGTGGAATGGTGGTAGCAGGTATGATAGTGGTGTTCAAGAAACTCTTAGACCCATGAATATGGAGAGATACGGATCCTGAACAGGCAGAGGGTAATTAGTTTAATTCAGCATCATGTTTACCACAGACCATGTAGGCTGAAGGGTCTGTTCCTGTGCTGTACTGTTTTATATCAAATGTTCTTTGATCAGATAATTTGACATTTTCTACCCTATCCATGTCAGAACTAGCTGTTTCTGTTATTAATACATCAGTATAATTTAGGCTCAATTTTTCAATCTAACCTGATTCTAAATCACTTAGCTCCACCTATCTCTCACCCACCTTCTCTACAACTGAAAATTGATTTCTCTCCTCCCCAACTGAGGATCTCAGACCTGAAACATTAGCTTTTTCTCTCTCCATAGGTGTAGCCTGACCTCCCAACAGTTTGTACAGGTAGATTAACAGCAAATGACAAAATTAATCCTCTTGAAGATTACCGCTGGATGGAGCCAAAAGAAATGGAAATCTAATATCACTTTTGCAACTGTTCTTACTTGGGGGATAAAAACAAATATTATACAACTGAGGCAAAAGAGTAATGAGGTCATGAACCATTTCTAGATGACAGCAGAAAAGGTGCTCGCTGTCAGTCCTTGTGGGAGGCTAGTGTGGAAATTGCAGGGGCTCTGGCACAGATATTAGCAATGGATGAAGTGCTGGAGGACTGGAGACTAGCTACTGTTATTCCACTGTTAGGAAAGGCTCTAAGCCAGGAAATTATAGGTCAGTGAGCTTGACATCAGTCCTGGATAAATTATTGAAAGGCATTCCAAAGGACAAGATAGACAGGGCCTGATTAGGGGATGTCAGTGTTAGAATGATTTTTAGGTTTAGCACATACAGCAAATAACTTTGGCCACAACCCTTCAAATCTAAATATAGATTGTAGATTACATTAAAAATGTAGTTCTGAACAATAGATTCCTAAAAGACATGAATCACAGACCAGACAATGCTGATTAAAATTAATTTAGAAGTCTGTGGTGTGGGTGCGAATCAGGATGTGTGATGTTCGTGCGTAGTTTCAAAGAAAGCATTATGGATGCATTGTAAATATGGAATTGTCCCTTGATGTCCTGCACATAAATGTCAGGTATCATTGGGCCAGCCAAATCTTTACCCTCAAAAGGGTCTCAATATGATGCCTTCTGTATCTTGTTTTGTCAAATAAAGAGGCTGCTTCAATTCTACCAGTACTTTTCTCCAGTGACTTCATTCATGCAACAATTGCGTTAGAAGTGGGATACCTTCTTGCAACCCATCATGTGGCTAGCAATCTTCGCAGTCCAAGTGGGCGAGTATTTTTAAAATTAGCACTCACACTTGGGTCTGCTCAGGTCGGTGGTACATGGGAACACGAGGTAACACAAAACGCGGAGAGCTGAACTGGTAGGTATAAAAGTAGTGTGTGCAAGTCACGTGTAAGAGACAAAACTCTTAATTTGGTGAGATGAAGCCACCAGTTGCAAAGGGTGGTTACTGATGGTTCGGGACGCCAGATTGGAGGTGTGTATACTCATTTGGAGAGTTACATTTTAGCATATGCATTTTGCAAGTGTGATGCAAAGGAATATAGCAGGCATCATGAGATTAGGTGCACTTAAGTGGCAGATTGCAGAGTACATACTCTGTGGTTCTAGGCGGGTACTGTTTAACTTGTATCTGTCATTTATGTTTTGCATTGTGTGCAGACATTTCAGGGAGAAGTTTACCTAGATATATCTGTGAAGATGCCACCCACTAAGGTCAGGCAATGTCAGGTTGAAAACCCTGATTATCCAAGCCAGCCCTTGATTCTAGTTATAACTATTCATAAGCTCTTCACCCCCAGGGAGAAATAGGGTATTTTGTCAGAGTTGCCCTCACTTAAAAGTCACATGTTGGAATTTGGAATTCTGGTGCAGGCTCGAGGAAATGGTTGAAATTCATTAGATCTCTCCAATATGTGGGACAGTATAGTCCAGGGGGTGCAGGATGGTACATGAGCAACTACTGGGAACGCCAGCAATGGAGGTAGATATCACGCTTTTAAAGAGGAAGTGAGGCAGTGCCTGGGTGGGAGGGGAGAGTGACTGGGGAATAATAATGGCAGTGATTCAAAGAGCTGATGAGACAGCCATGGATTATGCAGAACATAAATATCGAGAGTATGAGGAGTATTCTGGGTTGGATAATCCAGGGAGGGACGACCAGGTCTTCCTGAAAATGATGAAGGAAGGCCTGAGCTCAGCCCACCAGGAAGTTTTAGATTTAGAGATCGTGGTGGGGTCGACCTACTCTGCGATAGTTTCATGGAAACTAGGTGTGCAAGAGAAATCGTAAAGTGACTGTAGTGGGTGCAGCTGTTAAGACCTCACAGAGGGTATGCTTTGTGTGCCAGCAACCAGCACAACTAGCAAAGGACTGCCAGACCAGGCATAAAACAGTAAAGGAGTTGAAATGCTACAGCTGTGGCCTATCAGAACATGGTTGGAGGCAATGTCCAATAAAAAGGAAAGAAAAACAAGTGAAAGTCATGGCACACACATAATCTCTCACTCCATTATTGCCTAGTTTAACCAATCTGACTCAGTCATATCACAGAGCAGGTAAAGATAGCTTCTAGGTCAGGAAAAGATATGGCAGCAACAGCATTGTTTGGGAGCTGGTAATGCAATATATTAGTGGACATGGGCATTGTTATTGATAACTGACCCACCCTTGCCAATATCCAGACAGGCTATTTATGTTACAAGTGTAGTAGGAAAACTGGTGAAAACAGAAACATCGTGGAGTGATGCATCAGGGAAGGCAGAGCATGATTGTGTCCCTCCAGTAGGACTGGTGATGGCCAGGGACATTGAGAAATCCTACTGTCCCTGTATCATCTGTGCCTGCCATAACCCTGGTAAGGGCATAAAGCTACAGCTGGCAAACCCAGCCAGAAGATCCTGAGTAAACATCTAGATGGACTTCATGGGGCCCCTGCCAAAAACAGGAGGAAAAGCTACGGTCTAGTAATTGCGGATCACTTCACACGGTGGGTAGAGGCTTTCCCAACAAGGGACTGCACCGCCAGAAGGAGTGGTAGAAAAGGTGAACTGAACAAACAAAAATGTCTTAACCAAAGCTCTAGCTGAGACAGGAAAGACATGGGTTGATGCACTACCAGGAATCCTGATGGGATTGCAAACAACCTCAAACCACACACTGGGTCTCAGCCTTTATTAATTACTGATGCAACAAGGAATGTGATTCCCTTATGGGGTAATTACAGGTTGTGGTGAGCCTAGGACTTAAAAGGATACAGTACGTGAAAGACCTTGATAACCAACTTAAAGTGTTGAAGGACTGAGCAAAACAACAAAAGCATATTGCTGATCATATTGGAGTATAAAATATTATGGAGTATAAAACTTAATGCTAAAAACTATGTGGAATGCTAGAGACAATGGTGTGTTGGTATATGCTAGGGAGAGGTGGCTGGGAGAGGTCGCCAGCTTTGAAGTTGGCTATGTGCTAAACTTGTATTATTTGCTGTGTAACCAAAACTGTGTGAAATGCTAAAAGACAATGGTGTGTTAATATATGCTAATCAGAGGTAGTCAGCTCTGAAGTTTGCTATGGGCTCTGCATGTATCCAATTGAATGTAGACGACAATATGTGTTAATAAAAGGTAGCTAAGAGATGTTTTGCTTTGAACTTGTCTGCTGTGTAACTAAAGCAATGTAGGAGACAATATGTGTTAATAAAAGGTAGCTAAGAGCTGTAGACTAGAACATGAATAAGTCAATAGGTAAAAATAATAGTGGCAGATGTACGTGATATGCACCTGTAGACCGCTTGGATATGTTAATGCAGCTAAACCAGGAGATTGCTTTAAAAAGCTGCTGTGTCCCAGAATCGAGAGGCAGTCAGCGACCAGCTCAATGACTGTCTCAGCTTTGATTTGCAAATTAAAGTTTAACCCTTCTTGAAGAATCTTCTGCGTCTCCTGGTCATTTGAAAAGCACGAAAAACCATGACATAATTGGCGTCACGAACAGGATCGGGTAGAGACCCGCGGAAGGGAAACAGCAGATTGGGAACGCTTCCTGGTCCTCTAGGGACCCCCACAAGGCTAACAGAATTAAGGGTGCACCCAAAACAAAAGGAAAGCGCTTTTTGCGACAATTTGGTCTAAGAATTCTGTTGGCTTTGAGGAGGTCTTGGAGTCTCGGAAGTGTGGAACCGCTGCCAAAGGGTCTCTCCGGTCCAAAGAATCTGGCAGAATTGGGGGTTAACGGAGGAGGCTCAGAGGATTGCTCAAGAACACTGCAGTGAGGATAAGTACAAATAAGTTAATACGTTAAGAAAAAGTCCTCGTGGTTACTGCCTTAAGAGAGAAGGGTCTGCTCGGGCGAGGTGTTAGAATAGAATTAGGGGAAAAAGTCCTCGTGGTTACCGCCTTAAGAGAGAAGGGTCTGCTCGGGCGAGGTGTTAGCATAGAAGTAGGGTAGAAAGTACTCGTGGTTACCGCCTTAAGAGAGAAGGGTCTGCTCGGGCGAGGTGTTAGAATAGAATTAGGGGAAAAAGTCCTCGTGGTTACCGCCTTAAGAGAGAAGGGTCTGCTCGGGCGAGGTGTTAGAATAGGTGTAGAATTAGAGTAAATAATATTATCCAGTAAACAAACTGTGAATCTCTAAAATACCTTAACAAGAGAGAATAACATGACAGGTAAAGGAACAGCAGTAGAGATTCTGAGCAAAAAATTCCCATTTTTTCAAAATGAGATCACAAAAACTTCAGAAAAATGGGAAAAAAGAACCAAAAACCTGGTCACGAGGTGGCCAAAAGAAGGAACATTTGATGTAAGTTTGTGCGAAGAAATGGAGGGACTAATTAAAAAGTACAAATCAAAAGATAAATCTAAGAAAAGAGAGCAAAAAAGAGAACGAGAAATGGAAGTGCTAAAACTCTTTAGAACAGAGGGAGAAAGGCTGAGGAGAACAGGTAGAATATTGATTACAAGTGAGGAAGACACTAAGGTGCTGGAGAAACAGCCTGTTAGAGAGAGAGAGAGAAAGGTACAGTGAGAAGCTGGCTTCAGCTCCGTACCCGGATGCGAAAGAAACAGAAAAACCCCCTCCCTATAATGAGGAAGGAACCCCTAAGCAGTGCCCCCTGCTAACGGGAACAGTAAACATGCAGGGAGAAGTACAGGTTTGGGATAATGAGGAGGAGAAAAAACACTATGAGAAGGAAAAAGCGGCGATATGGCAGGTGATACAGGCAGAAAAGAAAGATAGAACAGCTACAGAGAGAAATGCAATAACAGATTGAACGGATGAAATACTTGAGGGAGGCGAAGGAATATGAGGAGTACCGATTATACCATAGGAATAAACAGACTAGAGAAGGTGACTCATTTGAGGAGCAAGAGTTAAGTGGAGAGAGAGAGGATGCGAGGATTTATGGGGAAGAGGTAGGGGGCAGAAGCCTAGAAGGACAGAAGGAGGCAGTAGGGGAGCGGCTTGCGGAAGTAGAGAGAGAGTCAGGTAAGTTACAAAAAGGGGATTGCCAGGAGAGATGCGAAAAATATTCAAGGGGCCAACCAGGTATTGAATCAAGACAGAAAGGAAGGACTCCACAGGGAGACCGAGGGAAGAACAGAACCCCGGAGACATTTGTGTGGGAGGCAGTAAAGACATACCCAGAGACAGATGGGGAGTCAGGTGAGGAGGAAAGCCAGGGCAGGTGGGAAGGAGGAGGAAGGATGATGCCATTGTTAGTTAAAGGATCAGGACAAGTACAGTATATCCCTTGGGGATCCCAGGACCTAGAAGGGCTGAAAAACACTCTGCCCAATTTACATGAAGGAGCAGGGAAATGGATTAGAGCCTTTGAGGAAGAAACAGCAGGACGATTATTGGCTATGGGAGATTTGAAGGCACTGTTGATAAGGTTGATGGGAACCTCCAAATTTAACGAACTAATGGAAATGGCTGGCATAGTAAACTCGAACGACCCAAGAACTGATGGAGACAGGTTTGACAGAGTGAGGCAGAGGGTATGGCAGGCCCTCAGAAAGCTTTATCCACCCAAAGTGGACCCCAAAGCCTTAAACGGGGATCCACTGGGAGACACTGAAAACCCAGCAGCCTACGTAGAAAACCAGTTGAAAAGGTGAAGACTGGAGACTGAGCAAGAGGTGGAAAATAGCTTATTTATGACCTCACTGTTCCGACATAGCATTTTGGATGCAATGCCGCCACAAGTAAAATCCAAACTGGAGGAGGTGGTTGGGCTAACGTCAACCCCCCAAGAATTTAGAGACCACGTAGTCCATGCCGTTGAGAAATACCGGAAAGACAAACAAAGGTTGGCTGAGCAGCAGGAAGAGGTGCAAAGAAAGTTAACACAAATGCAGCTTGAAGAACTCAAAAAGAAGGAAAAAGAGAAAAATAAAAAGATGCTGCCAACAACCACCGGTTCGAGTACAGCCATCGAACTGGACAAAACAATGCTATATGGAGGGGCCGATCATACTGTAAGACAAGGGCTGGAAAACCCCATGCCAATAATTAACTTTGAGGGAGCATCCCCACAAATGTTCTATCAGGAACAAATTAAATTCAAACAGCCCAGACAGGACTGGAAGTCCCAAGGAGGGGGACAGAGAAGCTATGGGCAAAGGGGAGGCAGATGAGGAACCCATTGTTCAGGTTATTTTAGAAGGGCAACTGACACCAATGATGATAGATACTGGAGCCACGTACACTTGCGTACAGCCACAGTATGCCCTTCACCTTCCCATGTCAGGAAAGTTTATTAAGACGGTAGGGTTCTCGGGAAAACACAGTTAACACAGGGCACGGCTCCAGTGCGGTTGAGAATGGGAAATAAATAAATTGTTTTGCCGGTGCTAGTATTTAAAGGAACTCCGATTAATTTGTTAGGCAGAGATGCCTTGTTGAAACTGGAATTAAAATTAGAATGCACCAGAAATGGGCTGAGTGTGAAAAGAGCAGGGGCTCAACTGATAGTGCAAGAAGACAAGAAGGCTAATGTCTTTTGGATAGGAGACATCGCAGACCAGATTCAGGAAACCTGGGAAAAATGGAAAAAGGGCGTGCAGGCTATATTACCTAGGGCTGTAATGCCCAAATCTGAGCTACATTGTACAGTGATTTTTGACGAGACTCAGAACAGGGAGTTGGAGGAGAGATGGCACCTGGAGGCATGTACCCAGCAGCACCTGGAAGGGGAGGCTGTGATAATTGGAAAGCAAGGGGCAGCTTTACAAGTTAAGTGGAACACCTTTTTAGAAAAATGGTACAGGATACCGGAGGCGGCGCCCCACGTAATGTTGGTGATAAATAAGGGATATCAGTCTAAAGACTTAGGACCTTTGGTCAAGAGTGCTGAAACCGTAACAGTGTGGAGGAAAATCACGCCAGAGGTGTGGATATCAGAAGACAACAATTGTATTAAAATAATGGTAAGTGTAGATATGGTAGGGACAGTGAGAGAGGTCGAAATAACTCCCCAACCACACATGCCCGTGCTGGGAAAGGAAAGAGGCCAGCAGAAAGATAAAAGGTTAGATGAGTTGCCGTCTATTCTGTGGTCACAGCATGACGCGGACGTAGGGAAAATAAAAACAGCTAGTCCGGTGGAAATAAAGCTGAAAAGGGGAGCAATTCCACCCAGGAGACCACAATACCATCTAAGACCAGAAAATAAAGAAGGAATAGCGTCGACAGTGCAGGGGTTGCTTAAAATAGGAGTGCTTAGGATTTGTTTGCATTCACCTACAGAGGTGCTCAGTATACCTATACCAGAATGCCGCAAGGATTTAAACATTCACCACACATTTTTAATCAGGTATTGAAGGCAGACCTAGAGGGCATGCCATTGGAAAGTACATTGTTACAATATGTGAATGACCTGTTGATTTGCTCCCACAGTGAGGAACAGTGTAAGCAGGACACTACAACTCTGTTAGAGAAGCTAGCGCACGAAGGACATAAAGTATCCAAAAAGAAACTGCAATTCTGCACGCAACAAGTGGAGTACTTAGGCAGGGTAATATCCAAGGGAGTGAAGGCAATAGCACCAGATCAGATTGAGGCAATAGCTAAGGCCCCAAAACCCCAGACTGTAGGGCAGATGATGACATTTTTGGGAATGGCAGGGTACAGCTCAGATTGGATAGGAGAATATGCTGAGATTGTGGCACCTTTAAGAAAGATAATGAAAGAAGCAGGACATACAAATTTAAAGAACGGCTTACAGTGGAATGGAGAGGCGGAGATAACTTTCAGTACTATTAAGCAGGAATTGCAGTCAGCACCACAAAGTAGCAGAACTGCTGGAAAAAGGGAAATTTGTGCTGACGCCAGCCAGGATAGCAGCGTATCAGATGCTACTGACATTTCCTGACATAACTATACAGAGATGCACTACCAGTAATATAGCCGATTTTGTCCCTTTAGACTATGAAGGAGAACCCCATGATTGTGTAGGGAAGACGATGGCATTTGCCAAATTGAGAGCAGACTTACGGTCAGAACCACTAGAGGAGATAGATAAAACGGTTCTGTTCGTAGATGGCTCTTGTTATAGGGATTACAATGGAAATCACGCAGGATTCTCAGTGGTGCAACAGGATCAGTCGAGCTATAAGATTATTAGGATGGAGTCCTGTCCCCAACCGTGTTCCGCCCTACAAGCAGAACTCAAAGCTCTGACAGCTGCGTGTGAAATGATGGAAGGTGAGAAAGTAGACATCTATACTGATTCAGCATATGCTCACGGAGTATGCCATTTGTTCGGGGCGGTGTGGAAGCAGAGAGGTTTAAAAAAAAAGTAGCGGAGCTCCCATACAACATTGTCAGCAAATTCTAGACTTAATAAAAGCCATAATGAAACCTAAAGCGTTGGCTATAGTAAAATGCCAGGCACACAAAAAGGGAAATGATGTAATAACAAAGGGAAATCAAGCTGCAGATGAGGCAGCTAGAAAAGCGTCTGGATGTACGTCAGCTGTCATTGCCCCCCAGGTAAGCCTAACTCCAGAACCTGATGTGGAGGACCTAATTGAAATACAAGGTAAGGCAACTTTGGCAGAACAGACAATGTGGAGAAAAAGGGGGGCCAAGCAGAACCCGGAAGGCTTGTGGAGCACGGAAGACGGTTTGTTGGTAGCGCCCACCCCTCTACTGACGATTCTGATTTCAGAAGCGCATGGGATGGACCATTGTGCAAGGGGGGAAGTGATAAGGGAAATAAAGAAGGATGGTTTTTGGTCACCTTTATTTACAGGCTTCAGTGGACTTTGTCTTATCACAGTGCGAGGTATGCGCACAAAATAATGTTCGGAAGGGAATTACAACCCCAATAGGTCATATTCCTGCACCTGAAGGACCATTTAAACATTTAGTGATCGATTACGTAGACATGATAAAGACAGTGGTAAAATTCCTGACAAATGAAGTGATCCCAAGGTTTGGAATACCTTACAGAAGTTAGCTCAGACAATGGTTCAGCTTTTATCCAGAAAGTGGTCAAACTGGTACTACAGGCGCTGAGGATAAAGCAAAGGTTTGGATGTGTATATCACCCTCAGTCGCAGGGCATGGTAGAGAGAATTAATGGAACCCTGAAAGCCAAACTAAACAAAATTTGTGCAGATACTAAACTTAATTGGGTCGATGCTTTACCGTTAGCATTGATGAGTTACCGCATGCAAACTAATCGAATAATATGCCTGACACCGCACGAGATGCTCACTGGGAAGCTATCATACCTGTGATAGGGGTGAGCAAAAATGTTGAATGGATAAACTGTATATACTATAATCAACAGAGGTTCATCAACTACACCGATGATGTACTGGAGGCCTTAAGGCAACAGCTAGATGCAACTAGCAGGGTGGCGTTGCAAAACAGGTAAAACAGGGTGGCTTTTGGCAGAGAAAGGGTGTGTGTGTGTAATGTTTGGAGAACAATGCTGCACTTTCATACCGAACAATACTAGCCCAGAAGGGTCTTTCACCAGAGCAATGAATAAGTTAAGGAATCTGTGGACGGAGGTCAAACAGAATGCAGGATTTGAACATCAGTTCTTTGATTGGTTAGAAAGTAGACTCGGAGGATGGGGAGCATGGATGACTAAAGTAGCAATAACTGTCAGTATTGTATTGTTGAGCTGTGTGCTTGTGCTGTGCTGTTTTCTTCCTTGTCTCAAATCTCTTGTAGTGCGTACTGCAACCAAACAACTTCCGATGCTCACGGCGATTGCTGAAGCTAGCGTATTGGAGACAGAAACACCGAAAATGTATCGTTACGGCCTACAACACCTGCAGGATGAACAGGAGCAAAACGACAGTGTGGGAGTAGATTGTAAGGGCTTTTGAGTCTTTTTCCCTGTCTCAGGTACAAAGGGACAGGTTTTTGGCTCAGCGGCCCAGAGTAACAGGGAGAGAATACTTTGAGGTCTTGGCGCAGGAAATTTTAGTTTAACCCGAGATTTGGGAATAAGTGCTTGAGTTTATTGGGGCTTTTGTGCGCAGACTCTTAGTCTTCTCTCTGTGTGAGTGTGAGACCCAGAGGGGTCTCAAAGGGGGGATATATTGGAGTATAAAATATTATGGAGTATAAAACTTAATGCTAAAAACTATGTGGAATGCTAGAGACAATGGTGTGTTGGTATATGCTAGGGAGAGGTGGCTGGGAGAGGTCGCCAGCTTTGAAGTTGGCTATGTGCTAAACTTGTATTATTTGCTGTGTAACCAAAACTGTGTGAAATGCTAAAAGACAATGGTGTGTTAATATATGCTAATCAGAGGTAGTCAGCTCTGAAGTTTGCTATGGGCTCTGCATGTATCCAATTGAATGTAGATGACAATATGTGTTAATAAAAGGTAGCTAAGAGATGTTTTGCTTTGAGCTTGTCTGCTGTGTAACTAAAGCAATGTAGGAGACAATATGTGTTAATAAAAGGTAGCTAAGAGCTGTAGACTAGAACATGAATAAGTCAATAGGTAAAAACAATAGTGGCGGATGTACTTGTGATATGCACCTGTAGACCGCTTGGATATGTTAATGCAGCTAAACCAGGAGATTGCTTTAAAAAGCTGCTGTGTCCCAGAATCGAGAGGCAGTCAGCGACCAGCTCAATGACTGTCTCAGCTTTGATTTGCAAATTAAAGTTTAACCCTTCTTGAAGAATCTTCTGCGTCTCCTGGTCATTTGAAAAGCACGAAAAACCACGACAATCAGAGGGAGCCTGAGGGAAAGGAGATAGTGCTCCCAAAGCCGGGTGACCAAGTCATGGTGAGGGTGCTACCTGAAAGGGCAGGGTTTGTTCTCAGATGGATAGGACCACAGACAGTGCCCTTAACAAGTGACACTTTGTCTGTGTGCAGACTTGGCAAGGCAGCCGGTGGAAACCATACAACTCACCTTCCTGTTGCTCCCACAGACAGAATGTGGGATCAAGTGTACCCAGTAACCATGTAAGTATAGAGAACCTAAGAGATGAACACCAGCTGGCCACACCAGACCTGACCATAGTTGATGAAAACACACCCACAGCAAACATAAAGGCAGCAGACATCAAGAGCATGACAGAAACCTGTGAAAAGCATGCTGAAGTGTAATGGTAAAAGGACAGATACTGGGGAAAATAGATGGGGAGGGATTTAAGCTAGAGAGAGCAGGTTCCAAAATTTCAATAGCATGGCAGATCGAGAAAGATTACACATGGCATCTGAAGAGTCACCCCCAGCCTGAATGGTGAGTGAATACAAGTGAGCTGGGCCCTTTCAGTGGTGGCGGACAGTGATCGACTGGACAGTTTGGATGGAGTGCCAATGGGAGACATCCTTGCAGTCACCAACCCCTTCCTGTAGATCGATGACAGGGCCTGTGAGCCTGATACATTTACCTTGCTGGTGCCCCTGGAAAGAGAGTTTTAGCTACGAGAGAACAAAGGGGTAAAGACAAAGAATATGCTTAAAGCTGCAATTGGCCAGCACAGGAAGAGCCAACAGCTATACAAATGAAGCTGCATTTCTAAAAAGTGTTGTTCAAATTTCTGGAGCAATCACTGGTTAGCATTTTGCAGGAAGTCATTAGGAATGATAGGGTAGATGTAGATGCACATAGAGTAACTGGGAGGATTCTGGAACTGGGAATTTCTGCTGTCCTATTTCAGTACAATCTGCTTAATTTGGTCTTTCCTGGTACAGAATGCCTACTGTTATCTTGTTCTGTCAAATAAATAGGCTGCTTTACATCTAACAGTACTTGCCTCTGGTGACTTCACAACAGTCAGTAAGGCAATACATCGTGTCTAACCAAACTTTATACAAAAAGGTTACCAATAAGGTAGATGAAGGAAAGTGGGTGGATATTGTCTACAAGGCCTTTTACAAATCCCATTTGGGAGGGTGGACCAGAAGTTAAGTCATTTAGCATTCAGATTGAAGTAATCAATTGGATATGACACTGGTAGTAAATGGTTGTCTTTGACTGGAGACACATGAATGACCAGTGGTTGCCGCAGAGATTGGTGGTGGGCCTGCTGTTGCTCATCTATAATTAATAATTTAGATGTTAATATGGTAAACTATGGTAACCAAGATTGGAAGCATATTGGAAAACAAGGAAAACTATTAAAGCTTGCGGTGTGTTCTTGACCACAAGGGAAAATAGGCTGAAAGATGGAAGTGTGAGTTGTTGAACTTTGGGAGGACAAACGAAGGTAAGACTTACATAGTGAATGGTAGGGCTCTGGGATGTGTGGTAAAACCCATGGACCTGGGAAATCAGCTCCATAATTCCTTGAAAGAAGCATCACTTAGATGGGTTAGTAAAGAGAGCTTTTAGCACAATGACCTTCACAAATGAGGCCATTCAGTACAGGGTGTTAAGGCTGATTTATACTTCTGCGTCAAATGAACGGCGTAGGTATGGCATAGCCACGTAACCTACGCCATAGCCTGACGCACACCTCTCCAAAAATGTAACTGTGCATCACGGCGACGTAGACCGCAACAACTGTAATTGGTCAGCATGGTAACATCACATTTCCTCCTGTCTATAGGCATACTGTGCATACACTGATGCAAAATAAATGGTTGGAGACAATGAACCAAATCATCAAATCTACCTGCTGAAATGCACTTCCTCGTCCATGTCTCTCAGTGGCAGGACAAGCAAAGAAAATTCACCCTCCTTTTGCCTCAATCCGTTCAATGGTTGTATACAGCATCTCCGCTGACATCTTCTCTCTTTTCTTCGTTGCAGTAACTTCAATAAAAGTAACCCTTATTCAACATTTATTAGCTCCAACATGATGCGCTCAGTCGCCATTGTTTGAAGTATACCAAGAAACTCTACACAGTGGCATAGAAACCCCACCACCAACTAGCGTTTTGGCAGTGAATTGCAGAGTGACGCAGACACACTAACGCACAGGTATAAATGGCACAGGCCACTTACGAAGGCTAAGGCGTGGCCTAATACACAGAAGTATAAATCAGCCTTTATTCTGAAGTTGTACAAGACATTATTAGCCAAATTTAGAGTATTGTGTGCAGTCCTAGTCACACCTACAGAAAAGGTATGAATAAGCTTGAAAGTGTGCAGAGAAAATTAACAAGGATGTTGCCAGGACTTGAGGGCGTGAGTTATAAGAAAAAGCTGATAAGGTTAGGACTTTATTCCCTGGATCACTGGAGAATGAGGGAAGATCTTATAGAGGTATACAAAATTAAGTTGTTAAGATATGCAAGCTTTTTCCCCTCAAATTGGGTGAGACTAGAAGTAGGGTGAAAGGTGAAAAATTGAAGGGAAATCTGGGGGAAACCTCTTCACTCAGAAGATGCCACAAGTTTGGAATGAGCTGCCAACAGAAGTCACAGTTGTGGGTTCAATTGTAAGTTTAGGTAGGCACATGGATGAGAGGTGTTTGGATGGATATGGTCCAGGTGCAAGTAGGTGGGACTACACAGACTGGATTGGAATGGACTAGAGCGGCCAAAGGGCCTGTTTCTGTGCTGTTGTGCTCTATGACTCCATACATTCAAGAGTTTGCTTTTGTCATAAAAGTATCTGCTTGACAACTTCTGATCAGATTTGGGCTCTGCCACCATATATGCCCAGCTGTCCCTCATGGAGGTAATGGTGCTGTGTACAATTTTCACTTCAGATTTTTTCTTATGAATGTTGCTTAATGATGCTGTGTGCCTGTGATGCTGCTACAATACGCTTTTACATAGACCAGTAGAACACAGGGAAAGGCCCTTCGGTCCACAAAGATCGATCCCAATAAATTAATGAAAAAGGATCTAGTGCATATATGACGTACAACTCTTCTCTGGCTTCTAGGTTTAGATTTTAGCCGCCGTTTCCATGACAAACTCCCCCATCTTCATCAGGGATGATGCCTGGGCACGTCTAGTCCGGTGGTATTTATACACGCAACTCCCGTCGTCCGTTCCTCCTGATGCTTAGTCCTCAATCAGTGAGATTCCCACTGTCCGACGTTGTTTAAAATCATATTGTAGTTCTTAATTAGAGCGAGACCTTAATCTGTTAAAATTCTTATTCTCTAGTCTTAGGGAGTATATATACCATCGGACTAGACGTCTAGGCATCATCCCTGATGAGGATGGCGGACTTCTCATCGAAATGTTGTTAAAATCGAACCTGAGAAGAATATACACGTCAAAATAAATTAATAATCAAATGGTACACTAACCCCTCATGCCAACACAATATCTCCATCCTCACATTCGTAGCCTATATAAACGTCTCTTGAAAGCACCTGAAGTATCGGTCTCCACCGCCACTCCACTCGGTGTAAAGTACATCGCCTTTGAAATTATCCCCCCTCACCTTAAATACCTGCCCTCTGGTATTAGACATTGCCGCCACTCGGCCCACTTGCGCGCTCCTCCCCCGCTGCGCAGTCACCTCCGCCGTGAAGGTCGTCTTACCTGCTGACGTCAAACCAGGCGGGCATTAGGGTCCCTCCAAATCCGATTGGCTGCATGGTTTCTATTGTTGGAAAGCGATTGGCTCGTTCCCAGTGACCGCGCTACGGGTCGGCTAGAGGGACTAGAACACCGTCGGGAAGTTTGAGTGTAAAAAAGCACAAACTCGTACATTTATTTTTCGGTTTTAGACAATAATCAACTCTTGATAACCACAGCATCATAAGCACGGAGCAATTTGGTTTCAGATATCTTTAATTTGGGATTGCAACAGGAGGTCCCTTTTCTCTTTGTCCCTCCCTATCAAGTTTCGAGCATGGCGGCGGTGCTAGTGAATGAGCTACTGCTGCGCTGGCTGAGGAGGAACCTGAAAAAGTGAGTGTCCGGGGCTCGCTGAGGGGTGTGATCGGCCAGCGGAGCTGGGAGAGGCTCCAGCTGCAGTATGAGTGACTGACACAGCTGCAGGTCAGATTCTGCAGATGTTGGAATTTAATCCTGAGCAACACAAAAGTGCTGGAGGTGCTCAGCAGGCCAGGCAGTACCTGCGGAGGGGAATAAACAGTCGTCATCTCGGGCCGAGACCTTTCATCTGGACTGGAAAGGGAGGGCGAAGGAGCCAGAATAAGAAGATGGCGGGAGGGGGAGGCGTACAAGCCGGCAGGTGAACCAGGTAAGGGGGAAAGTGGAGGAATGAAGTGGAAGCTGAGAGATGATAGGTGGAAAAGGTAAAGGGGTGAAGTAGAAGTCAGGTAGGATAGGAGAGTGACCATTGGAGAAAGGGAAGGAGGAGGGATACTAAAGGGAAATGATGGGCAGGTAAGGAGAGGAGAAGGTGTACAAAGGGAGACAGAATGAGGAAATAGAAAAGGAGAGAAGATGAGGCTGAAGCATTTACTGGAAGTTAGATATATTAATGTTGATGCTGTCAGTTTGGAGGTTACCCAGATCGATTATGAGCTTTAGTTCCTCCAACCTGAGAATGGGATGTAGAATTAAAATGTGTGGCCATGGGGAAATCCTCCTTTCACCTCCTCCCTCACCACCATTCAGGCCACAAACAGCCCTTCCAGGTAAGGTGACACCTCGCCTGCAAATCTGTCAGGGTCTTCTCCTGTACTGGGTGCTCCTGGTGCAGCTTCTCAACATTGTTGCAACCCGATGTAGATTGGTGGGGGGACACTTTGTCAAGCAATTTCACTCTGTCTGCCACAGCAGGCAGGGTTTCCTGGTGGCCAGCCTTTTTAATTCTACCTCCCATTCCCTTTCTGACATGTCAGTCCATGGCCGCCTCGACTACCATGAAGAGGCCACTCTCAAGTTGGAGGAGGAAAGCCTCACCATCTGGGTAGCCTACAACCTGACAGCATGAACATCAATTTGTATAACTTCCAGTAATTGTTCCTGCTTCTTTCCATTCCCCATTCTGGCTCCCCTTTTACACCCCCTCTTGTCACCTGTCCATCACCTCCCTCTGGTTCCCCTTCTCCTTCACTATCTCCCATGATTCACTCTCCTCTCCTATCAAATTCCTTCTTCAGCCTTTCCTACCTATCATCTCTCACCATCTTACTTCATCCCCCCTTCCACCAGCCCACTCACCTGGCTTCACCTATCACCTGCTGGCTTGCACTTCTTCCCATTTCCTTTCCGGTCCTGATGTAGGACCTCAAACTGAAGTGTAGTCTGTTTATTCCCTTCCATAGATGCTGCCTGATCTGCTGAGTTCCTCCAGCATTTTGTGTGTATTGATCAAGATTTCCAGCAGCTACAGAATCTCTTGTTTTTGATAGGAGAGGACAGTGGATCGTGGAATAAAGAGAAGGGGGTGGGAAACCAGAGGGAGGTTCTGGGTAGGTCATGAGGTCTTGTTTTGTTTCTCTGCAAAGATGTTGCCCAGCGTTTTGTGTGAGCTGCAGATTTCCTTACCATTGCTCTCATGTGCTTGGGTACCAGGTTGCAGGTCAACCTAGTGTTGGTTCTGGGTTTCCTAGATGCTAGGCTGAGGCTTGCCCAGATGTTTGGTTGGGACTTGCCTTGGGCCAAGTCAGAAGAAAGGAAATTATAGATCAGTTAGTCTGACCGCAGTGGTTGGGAAGATATTGAGTCAATTGTTAAGGATGTGGTTTCAGGGTACTTGGAGGTATATGATAAAATAGGCTGTAGTCTGCATTGGTTTCCTCAGGGAAAATCTTGTCTGACAAATCTGCTGGAATAACAAGCAGGATAGACAAAGGAAAATCAGTTGATGTTGCGTACTTGGATTTTCAGAAGACCTTTGACAAGATGCCACACATGAGGTGGCTTAACAAGCTACAGGCCCATGGTATTACAGGAAAGATTCTAGCATGGATAAAGCAGTGGCTGATTAGCAGGAGGCAAGAGTGGGAATAAAGGGAGCCTTTCCTGGTTGGCTGCTGGTGACTATTGATGTTCCAGAGGGGTCAGTGTTGGGACTGAATCTTTTTTACATTATATATCAACAATTTGGATGATGGAATTGATGGCTTTGTTGCAAATTTTGCAATGATAACAAAGATGTGGAGGAGCAGGTAATTTTGAGGAAGTAGAGAGGCTACAGAAGGACTAGATTAGGAGGACAAGCAAAGAAGTGACATGTAATACAGTGTTGGGAAGTGTATGGTCATGCACTTTGGTAGAAGAAATGAAAGGGTTTACTGTTTTCTAAAAAGAGAGAAAAAATGCAAAAACCTGAGATGCAAAGGAACTTGGGAGTCCTTCTGCAGGATTCCCTAAAGGTTAATTTGTGGGTTGAGTCAGTGGTAAGGAAAGCAAATGCAATGTCAACATTCGTTTCAAGAGGACCAGAATATAAAAGCAAGGATGTAATGTTGAAGATTTATAAAGCACTGGTGAGGCCTCACGTGGAGTATTGTGAGCAGTTTTGGGCACCTTTAGAAAGGATGTGCTGAAACTGGAGTGGTTTCAAAGGCGGTTCACAAAAATATTCCAGGACTAAACGGCTTGTCATGTGAAGAGTGTTTGATGGCTCTGGGCCTGTATTCACTAGAATTCAGAAGAAATGAGGGGTGACCTCATTGAAACCTATCGAATGGAGAAAGGATAAAGTGGATGTGGAGAGGATGTTCCCTATGATGGGAGAGTCTAAGACTAGAGGACACTGCCTCAGAATAGTGGGGCGTCACTTTAGAATGGAGATGAGGAGGAACTTCTTTAGCTAGACAGTGGTGAATCTCTGGAATTCGCTGCCACAGCAGCTGTGGAGGCCAAGTCTTTATGTATATTTAAGGCAGAGGTTGATTGATTCTTGATTGGTTAGGACATGAAGGGATACAGGGGGAGGGCAGGAGATTGGGGCTGAGAGAGAAAATTGGATCAGCCATGATGATATGGCAGAACAGACTCGATGGGCTGAATGGCCTTATTCTGCTCCTATATCTTAGGGTCTAAGTTGTAACTTCCCCAAGTTGCTGAAGCGTCAGGCTTTGGATTAGCCTCAGTACTAGGCTGTGGGGTTCCCAGGCTCTGGGTGCTGTACTGCAGGTTCTCTATATACCACACCGTAAGCCTCCAGGTCTTCAGGATTCTTGGGCGCTGCCTCTGATTTTCATTGCAGTGTGGTGGGTTTGCATTGGTTAACATTGGTGCATGGCAGTGAAACAAACACTAAAGCTTCCTTGCCCTGGTTGAGGGGTGGGGAGAATTAGCTGGGCCTGTGCAGGGTATCGTCGACTATTCAGAAATCTGATGGCAGATGGAGGAAGCTCTTTCTGAATCTTTTGAGTGTGGGTTTTCATGCTCCTGTACTTTCTTGATGGTAGTAGTGAGATAAGGGCCCTTAGTGATGGATGCTGCCTTTTTGAGGCACTGCCTCTTGAGGATGCCCTCAGTGGTTGAGTGTGTTGTGTCCATAATGGACTTTCTGAATATACAGTACGGAGTTCTGTGGACTCTTGTGATCCTGGAGTCCCCTTACCAGGCTGTGAAGCCCCCTGTCAGAATGCTCACTACCATTCAGCTGTAGAAATTTGTAAGTGTCTTCGGTGACATTGAGGCATTGGTTTTAAGACTGTTTCTTGTTTACTGTATTTTGTTTTTATTAAAATAAAAAAACCAAAATCATTGGTGTTTACATAAAAACAAATGTAATGGAAATGGGGTAAACTATTCAACCCCTTAAACCTGCTTTATCATTTAATAAGATCATGACCTTAACTCTACATTTCAAACTTACCTGTGGTAATCTTTCGCTTCAGATTTATCAATAATCTTTCAACTTCTGCCTTAATATTCAAAAGTTTCTGTTGCCCTCTGGGGAAGGAAATTTCAAATATACGGTTTTTAGAGGGGGGTTTAAAAATTCCCCTTTCCGGTCAAGACCCCTCGGGAACTTTTAAGTTTCCCTAACTGGAGGTTTTTGCTGAGATCTGTGGGTTCACCACATCATGGGCAAGTATCTTCTTCTGCTGGTCTCACATCATGCCAGAAAAATAGACTAAGTAATAGTAATGGAGAATTTCCTTGCTTTTTTTCAAATATATTCATATAATAGGGTTGGTGGAAATCTGGTTTAATGTTTCCTCACAATATTAGCAGTAATTTAGCCAGTAGAGCAATGGGCCATCGTAGTATGGTATCAATACTGGACCAAGCTATTTGTCTAGTTGATGTTGTCAAGTTTGTGTTGGCAGTGTGGGGGCACCCAATAAATCAGAGCTATGGGGATCACATTAGTCAAAGTTGCATCATTCAGTAAAGTTAAGCAAGTGAACTCGCTCTCTCGAATTGAAAGGAGTTTATTATTGTCTCATGCACTGAGGTACAGTGAAAAGCTTGTCTTGCACCCTGTTCACACAGATTAATTCACTGCACCGTACATTGAAGCAGATCAAGGTAAAGAAATAACAGAATGCAGGATAAAGTGCAGTGCAGGTAGACAGTATTGTGCAAGGTCATAACAAGGTAGATTGTACAAGGACACCATTCAATCTCTTATAAAAGTGGGGTAGAAGCTCTCCTCTAGCTTAGAGGTACATACTTTCCTTCAGGCTTTTGTATCTTTTGCCTGATGGGGGAAGAGGGAATGTCTGGGGTGAGAGGAGTCTTTGATTATGCTGCACTGAGACAGCAATAAGCAATAGAAAGCATGGTTTCTGTAACGTGGTGAGCTGCATCCACAACTCTCTGCAGTCACGGGCAGTTGCCATGTCAAGCCGGAATGCTTTCTGTGGTGGTTTGATAAAAGTTGGTAAGGGTCAGCGGGGACTTGCCACGTTTCTTTAGCCTCCTGAGGATGCAGAGGCATTGGTGAACTTTACTGCTTTTGGTGTCTACGTGGTTGAACCGGGATATATTATTGATGATGTTCACTCCTAGGAACTTTAAGCTCTCGACCAGTTGATGGAAACAGGAGCATGTGCAATCCCCTCTTCCTGAAGTCAATGACCAGCATTTATTTTTTGCTGACATTGATAGAAAGTTTGTTATCATGACACTATGTCACTAAGCTCTCTATACCTTTACTGTACTCTGACTGTTACAACTTGAAGCTGGCCCACTATGGTGTATTATCTGCAAACTCATAGATAGACTTAAAGCAGAATCTAGCCACGCAGTCATGAGTGTGCTGAGAGGGCTCAGGATGCAGTCTTGTAGGGCACCATTGTTGAGAATAATTGTGGTGGAGATATTCTTTACAGTTTGCAGACTATTGGTCAGGAAATCGAGGATCCAGTTACAAAGTGAGTTATTCACTTCCAGGTCTTGGAGTTTGGGGTTGAATTATAGAGTTGAGGGCAGAGCAGTTGTCAGTAAACTATAGTCTGATATAGGTGTCTTTATTGTCCACCTGCTCCAGAGCTGAGTGTAGGGCCAGGGAGATGGTATCCGTTGTAGACCTGTTTTGGCAGTAGGTCTACAGAGATACCTGCTCCAGAGTTGAGAGTAGGGCCAGGGAGATGGTGTCTGCTGTAGACCTGTTTTGGCAGTAGGTCTACAGAGATACCTGCTCCAGAGTTGAGAGTAGGGCCAGGGAGATGGCGTCTGCTGTAGACCTGTTTTGGCAGTAGGTCTACAGAGATACCTGCTCCAGAGTTGAGAGCAGGGCCAGGGAGATGGCGTCTGCTGTAGACCTGTTTTGGCAGTAGGTCTACAGAGATACCTACTCCAGAGTTGAGAGTAGGGCCAGGGAGATGGCGTCTGCTGTAGACCTGTTTTGGCAGTAGGTCTACAGAGATACCTGCTCCAGAGTTGAGAGTAGGGCCAGGGAGATGGTGTCTGCTGTAGACCTGTTTTGGCAGTAGGTCTACAGAGATACCTGCTCCAGAGTTGAGAGTAGGGCCAGGGAGATGGCGTCTGCCCTTCGGCCTCTCAAGCCGTGCCACCCAGCAGTCCCCAGTTTAATCCCTGGCATAATCACAGGACAATTTATAATGACCACTTAACCGACCAACTGGTACGTCTTCGGACTGTGGGAGGAAGCCGGAGAACCTGAGGAAACCCACGCGGTCGTTACAGGTAGTGGTGGGAATTGAACCTGGGTCACCTGTACTGTAAAGTGTTGTGCTAACCACCACACTACCATGCCACTCTGGAAGCGGTTGTCTAATTGTCTAGAAGGCTGGAAAGCATGCCATAAACAGCCTCTCGAAGCACTTCATGATGGTAGATGCAAGAGCCACTGGGCAGTAGTCATTAGGGTGCATAACCTTGTTTTTCTTAGGTACCGGGATGATGGTGGTCGTCTTAAAACAGGGGGCAACCTCACACTGAAGCGGAGGGATTAAAGATGTCTGCAAATAATCAGCATCTGCACAGGATCTAAGGACATGGCCAGGGACGTCATCTGGGCCAGATGCTTTCCATGGGTTCACTCTCCAGCAGACTGATCTTGCATCCACAATGGTTGCTGTGGGTTCAGTTGCACTGGAGGCTGTCGGGGTGGGTGGTGACATGCCAATCCTGTTACGTTCAGAGCATGCAAGATCATTGGGATGTGTTGTTATCAGCGATGCTGCCTGACTTAGTTATGTAGCTCATTATAGAATGTAATCCCTGCAACAACTGACAGCTGGTTGCAACTTGACTTTGCACTGAGACAGTCTCTTGCCATTTCTGATAGCTTTATTATGTGTAAGTTACTGGAAATATGCTTTATTTTTACCAATCATAAGATTTTTGACAGCTGGAACAATCCTGTGACTGTCAAAGCAGGTTACCTATAATTTCTTCAAATAGCTATCTAAATGTACTTATGGTATGCTGTGTGAAATATAGAGTGTTGCAAATGCAGAATCTTTAGGATTTGTAAAGAAACTTGATTCTTGCTGCTCTGTGAGATTTACTCATCTCTGCACTAAACCGAGGCTGGGGCCTGCAACTGACTGATTGCCAACTCACTTTCGTGAACTTCAAGTGTAATACTATTTGCTTTTATTGTTTGCGCAATTTGTGTTTTTCTCTCTGAACGTCAGGTGTTTGACATTCTTCTTTTCTTTTAATAAATTCTATTGGGTTTCTTTGTTTTGTGGCTGCCTGTAGGGAGACGAATCTCAAGGTTGTATAGTTTACATACTTTAATAATAATTGTACTTTGATTATGTGAAAGAACAAATAGACCTTACGTAGTTAAAGAGATTGTTATTTATGAAAGTAAAAATCCACAGAAGTACCTTCCACTGAAAGGGGTCAATAATGTATTCTAAATAAATGTGGATTATCTGTAAATGTATGGTATAATTTTGCTCTAAAATAGGAGAGAATGTAATCCTTAATTACAAGTAGTTTTTTGTACCAAAAAAGACTATTCCTTATCAATCTCTGATATTTTACTTATATTAAGAGTCATGACAATTAAAAAAATTTTATAATAATTTTATAGGACAAAAATAGATAATAAGAAGGTTCTTAAAAAAACAACTTGACAGTCTTTAAAGTAGAAAGATGACCTGGCTCAGATTGGATGCATTCTAAACCTTGGAAGTGTAGATGTTGCGGAGACTCGGGCCAATATCTTACCCTTCAGGTGCCAGAGACCTGCAAGATTACTAAAGTTATACCATTTGTTTAAAGAAAGAGTGAGGATAAATCTGACAAAGATGGTCATTGAGCCTAAAACAGTCCAGGGCAAAATTAATTGGCATTTTAGCATTCAAAAGCATGAAATATTGAACATTAACACATATTAAAAAAACTGTGGATTGTGCTATGTTCTTAGAGCCTATTATCATTACCTGTCCTCAGCAAAGAAAATTCATTTAATCTCTCTGTCCTATGCATTCCTCTGTGACTATTATAACATCTCCTATTCCTTGCTGAGTTCTCAGGAGTAAGTGACATCCCAATTATTATACCGGGGAGATACTTGAACCTCACAAACTGAACTTCTGTACCAGTAATAATATCAGAGCTACTTTGATCAAAGTTACTAATGGCATCCACAGTGATCTTTAACAAAGATAATCTATTACTCTTTGGCTTTCTTGCCTTTTAAAACCGGTCATACTGCCCAATGTTATTCTCTGCACTGGATCACACTGCATTTGCTTGGTTCTTTCCCTAGCTACCCAGTCCCACCTACAGAATTGTCATTTGTGTGGTACAGCGATGTAGCTGGTAGAGTCTTTGCATCTCTTTGCCAAGTGTTGAATTTGCCTTTTCTCCCTGTGTTCGCGTGAGTTTCCTTCAGGGGATCCACTTTCCTCATGCATCCGGAGTATGTTAGTTGGCCATTCTAAATTGTCTCCAGTGTGTGGGTGAGTTAGTTGATAATGTGGGGAGAATAAAGAATGGGTTTAATGTGGAATTAATGTAAATGGACGGATGACAATTGGTGTGGGCTGAAGGACCTGTTTCTCTCTGGCATTTCCCTACGACTCTATGACTCTGGGGCATCTCTTCCTGGGACTGCTGTGATATATTTAGTGTCATGCAGAAACACAGCCTTGTCTGTCCTATTTCACATCAATGTGCTTGTCGTCAGAAGCATCACACCAGCACCAGGAGCTGGTTTCCATATGTACAGTATGCTGAAAGCAGCAAACTTTACCACAGCATCACTTCTCTTGACTGTTATAGTCGCAGAGCTCTGCAGCAGAGAAACAACCCTTTGGCCCTTCTAGTCCATACTGAACTGCTATTCTGCCTAGTCCCATCAACCAGCACCTGGACCATATCCCTCCATACACCTCCCCTGCATGTACTTATCCAATACGATCTTAAGTGTTGAAATTGAATGCACGGGCAGCTCGTGCCACACGCTCACCACCCTCTGAGTTCAATAGCTCCATCTAATACCTGAGAATGTAATCAATATACAACCTGAAATTCTTGTTCTTCATAGACATCCAGGAAAACAGAAGGAATGAGTGACAGTAAAAATGTCAGAACCCCAAAGCCCCTTACCCCCATACACACAAGCAACAGCAAAGCTTCGACCCTACCCCTCCCCCACTTACTTCAGCAAAACACATCAGCACCCTCCGCCCACCAAGCATGCAATAGGAAAACCCCCGATAAAGATTATGTTCTGCAGTACAACAAACTAATCATTCACCTGACAATTTGATGTACCACAGGCGCGCGCACTCACTCTTCCCTCTCTTCTCCCTCCTCTTCTCCCCCTCTCCCCCCTGCCTAATGAAGGAACAGAGAGGTGTCACACAATGTGAGGGGAGACCAGCAAGACAATAAAAATTGCTGATTTGCGGTGTTAAAGTCTGCTGCAACACGTTTCTTTCCCCAAGTTCTCCAACTTGAGAATTGGCGACAAACTCTCTGCCACCTGCAAGAGAAAGAGCAATCTGAGTACAAACCCCTCCGACAGCTGATCCGCTGTTGTTGATACTCCGTTTTCTCCTGCAATGCTTTGGTTGGCAGCGCCAGCAGAGAAGCAGTTCGTCCCCAGGGCCGCAAAGCCTCAGAGCCCTGAAGGCGCATTCGTCTTCTAGGCCATGTCTTTAAGATATTGAGCAACAGCCGGTCGGTGAACCCCAAGAGCGGGAACCTGCGTCATGAAGAACCAAAGAGTCCCATCCGCCTTGCAAAGGAGAAAGAGAGATGTTAAAGGTAGACATCAAACTGTTTCCGCAGATGAGCTCGAAGGGTCTGCTGTCTGGCACCATCGTAGCTCCGCTCCTCTTCTGTTAATGAGTGAAGAAGTTATCGCTCAGGTTTCTTTTAAATATTTCATCTTTCATCCTTAACCTATGACCTCTGGTTCTAGTCTCACCCAACCTCAGTGAAAAAAGCCTGCTCACATTTACCCTATCTATATCCTCATAGTTTTGTATATCTCTATCAAATCTCGCCCCAATCTCCTACATTCTAGGGAACAAAGTCTTAATCTATTCAACCTTTCCCTATAACTCAGATCCTCAAGTCCTGGCAACATCCTTTCTCTGCACTCTTTCAATCTTATTTACATCTTTCCTGTAGGTGAGTGACCAGAACTGCACATAACTCTCCAAATTAGGCCTCACCAATGACTTATACAGCTTCAAAGTGTCTTGGTGAGTGAAGTTATCCCTTCTGATTCAAGAGCCTGATGCTTGAGGGGTAATCTCTGTTCCTGAATCTGGTGGTACGGATCCTGAGGCTCCTGTACCTCCTTCCTGATGGCAGCAGCGAGAAGTGAGGGAGTGCTGTTGTCTTTGTTGTGTTGCTTGTGTTGTTCCGTTGAACATTGTAGCTTTGCCATCTTGGCACCACTTGTGGGCTGCCCCCAGCGCATCTTTAGGTTCTGTTGGCTGTTAACACAAACAACTGTATGTTTCAATGTACACATGATAAATAAATGAATCTGATCTGAAAAGCTCTCCTTAGGCCCTATCCACCTGTTATGCCACTTGCAAGGAATTATGGATTTGTATTCCCACATCCCCGTTATATCCCCGCAAGTTTTGATAGCCTTCCTCGCTGTCCACTATATCCCCAATCTTAGTGTCATCTGCATATTTGCTGATTGAATTTTAGTCTCACTCGCATTATCATCCTGACCATTGATATAGATGACAAGCAATGGAAGAAGCAACAGTCCCTGAGGCACACTATTTATCACAGGTGTCCAGTCTGTCCCTTAAATACCTTCCATTAATTTACTCAGTACTGATATCAGGCTCACCAGCCTATAATTTCCTCACTTATTCTTAGAGCCTTTCTTGAACAATGGAACAACTTTAGCTGTCCTCCAGCACCTTTCCTGTGGCTAAGGGCATTTTAAATATCCATGCCAAGGCCCCTGTAATTTCTGCATTAGCCTCCCACAGGGTCCGTGGGGACACCTCGTCAGGGATTTTTGCACTATAATTTGGCTCAAGACAGCAACACCTCCTCTTCTGTAGTCCGTGTATGGTCCATGAACTCACTGCTGGTTTGCCACAGTTCTATAGTCTCTGTGTCCATCCCCTTGATGCAAAAAATTCCATTTAAGATCTCCCCACCCTCTTTTGGATCAATGCATAGATGACCACGCTAATCTTCAAGTGGACCAATTTTCACCTGCTATCCTTTTGCTCTTAATATATCTGTAAAAGCCCTTGGGCTTCTCCTTCACCATGTCTGTCAGAACCTCTTTTAGTCCTGATTTCCCTTGTAAGTGTTCTTTTGCATTTCTTATACTTCTCAAGTACCTCATTTGTTCCTTGCTGCCTATACACCTCCTTCTTCGTAATTATTGCCTCCACATACCTCGAAAACCAAGGTTTCCTAAACCAGTTAAACTTGCCTTTTATTCTAACAGGGACCTACAAGCTCTGTACTCTCAAAATTTCACTTTCGAAGGCCTCCCACTTACCAAGCATTCCTTTTGTCGAAAACCTGTCTCAGTCCATGCCTGCCAGATCCTTTCTGATGCCATCAAAATTAGCCTTTCTCCAACTGAGAAACTGAACCCGAGGGCCAACCCATCATTCTTCATAATTATCTTGAAATGAATGGAATTATGACCACTAGATCCAAAGTTTTCCTCTACAAACACATCTGTCACCTTCACATGATAGGAGATCCAGTATCGACTTCCATTAAGAACACTTTCCTGAACATGCATTCTTCACAAACTCTAAACCATTTTAGAGTATGGGAGTCCCAGTCAATAGTCGAAAGTTAAAATTGCTTACTATCACAACCTTACTTTCCTTAAAACTGTCTGCAATCTCTCTGCAAATTTACTCCTGTAAATCCTACTGACTATTGGAAGGTCTGTAACATAATCTTATTCCTCGTTTCCATCCACACAGCCTCAGTAGACAAGCCCTCCAGTCTGTCCTGCCTGAGGAGCACAGCTGTGACTAATTTTCCCTGACTAGTAATTTCACCCCCTCCCCCTCTGTTGTGTCTAAAACAGTGCCTATCTGGTTCTGTTATAGGTATTCAATTATATTCTTTGTCCTAAATCAGGTAATATAAGAGTAGATAATTCCTCTAACTAAACAATTGGGAAGGCCGAGCCATTGTTTTCAATTCCCATCACAAACTCTATTCTCCTGTTGCTAACTTCTTCTGTTTCTCCACTGATGGCCTAAAATTGAATTCTGCTTCCCTCAACAGTGCCATATCTGATTGAATTTTCTGATTCAGTTCACTAATTTCTGCATAAGCCTTTCATAACCCTGTTGACAAGATGCAACCTGTCTGGGGCACATTTCCTTTCTGATTGGGGA
This sequence comes from Hemitrygon akajei, assembly GCF_048418815.1. NCBI lineage: Eukaryota > Metazoa > Chordata > Chondrichthyes > Myliobatiformes > Dasyatidae > Hemitrygon > Hemitrygon akajei. The sequence continues at coordinate 164,877,425 of NC_133126.1, forward strand.
ACCCTGACTAAACAATCCTTTGCAGCCACTGACAAATAATTTTGCTTTCCTTTCCTTATGCCTTGGAAATCCCAGTTTGCTAGCATGTTTGCCAGGGGTCTAAATCTATCTGAGCCCAGGATACAGATTATCTCGGGCTTTTCTAGCTTTACCTTTTCTCTTAAACATTCCACACAGATCTAGCCAACTCTACCAAAATATCCTGATTCAGAGGCTGTTTTAGATCAGGGAAGATGTTAAATAAGAGAAATGGCTCACATAGTAATTATAACTAAGTTACCAACAAAAGAAAAGTATTTAGTAAAACATTTAACAAAAGACGAAAAGTCCGATGCCCTACTATCTTTTGGTGAATTCTGCTTGGACAGGGATCACGTGTTTGGAACATCGAGTACTCCAGACCAGCCAATGTTCAAATGTCACCATATACAACCCTGAGATTCATTTTCTTCCAGGCATTCACAGTAAATAAAAAGAAACACAATAGAATCAATGGAAATCACACACAGCAAAGACAAACAACCAATCTGCAAAAGACAACAAACTGTGCAAATATAAAAAACAAAATAATAATAATAATAATAATAATAAATAAATCAATCAATCAATCAATAAATATCAAGAATGTGATTTATAGAGTCCGTGAAAGTGAGTCCATAGGTTGTGGAAACAGTTCCATGCTGGGGTGAGTGAAGTTATCGCCTTTAGTTCCAGAGCCTGAGGATTGAACCTGGTAGTGTGGGACCTGAGGCCCCTGTACCTCCTTCCTGATGGCATTATTGAGAAGAGAGCATGGCCTGGATGGTGGGGCTGCTTGATGATCGATGCTGCTTTCCTACGACAGCGCGCGTCTTGTAGATGTGTTCAATGTTGGGGAAGGCTTTACCCATGAATGGACTGTACATTATCTGCTACTTTTTATAGGCTTTTCCATAAAGTCCATGATCATAATCCTACCATAAACAATTCAGCTTATTTTCACTTCTGTAATGTTCCAAGACTCTGCCCTTCCTCCAGCACTTTGTGTGTGTTCTCAGGATTTCCAGCATCTGCAGAATCTCTTGCATAACTTTTTTTTGTATTACTTTGCTGGTTTTCTGTAGTAGCAATACTTTTAACAATCATTTATAATGAAATTAGATAGATTTAAAAAGCTTATATTTTTACGATATCTAGTCAAACTGACTGCTTGTATGAAGAGTTTGTGCAAATCAACAATTTTTTCCATTATTGTACTCATGAATTTGTTGTTTTGTTGTTGATTAAATGCAGTCATATAACTTTCTAAATAAAGGATTTTAATTAGCCAGACAATTTAAGAAGCTATAACTTTAAGTAAGTCTTTTAACTTTTCTCCTTGAAATTTTGCAGGCAATGGTCTTGTGCACGAACATGCGTAAGGAATGCTGCAACAGGTATCTTTTTTCTTTTGTGCTCACCTCCATCACTGCTAATTCAAGTTTACACCCATTTGTAGTTTATGTCTGTCTTCCTGAATAATACGTAGCTCATATTTCAGTTATCAATGTCAACTCCGTATTATGCAGAAGAAATTCACATTAATGGAGGTACGAAATGGACTCTTTCAACTCAGCCCATTGCATGATTCACAGTTAATGTAGTCAATAATAAAAGGTGTAAACATTCATTGTGTCAATGAATGAGCAAAATGGGAAATTGTTAGAAATGTTGATAAAAGATATTGCAACAGTTGATAGATTTTATTATAAGCATTATGAATAGATATCATGAGAATTTTGAGTACATTCTAGAAATCTCTTTAGGGCAAACAGATTTACGTTCAAGTGCAGTGGACCCTTGTAAGAACCTGATTGCCACATGGCAGTTCCAACAGTATTTTAATATCTGCTTGCTGATGTAACGTTATCACTCATGTCTGACTTTAACAGAATTCACTTTCACATCTTTTTTCAATTAAGTCTTGTTGCTAGTGTCAATCCCGTCAAGTATTGCATTTCTTTGTCAGATGTTGGGGAAGGAATTGTGTGGAGCTGAAATGAAATGTATTATTAGTATCTAATCTGAACATTCAGCATTGTTGTGACTGGAGTGGCACTATCCACTATGTAAATACCTAGTTATTGTTTGTTGGTATCAGGTAACACTAGATAACAGCCCCAAGATCAGCCAGTCGGTTTCAATTCACAGTAATTACCAAAATTAAGTGATTTCAATTTTGTTTTGATGACAGCATGTGTTGCTTTCTTCATAGAAATTGTAAGTGATTGTTGTGAAATAAACTCTGAGGTTGAAATCTAACCTGTCACATTGTCGTTCATAGACATTTGGATTCAGGATAATGCCTAGTGAGCCAAAATGATCTTTTTCTTAATAGTGTGACATCTATCTACTCTATATTTAAATATATTATACAAGAAAGCCCCTTAAAACTAAACCGATTCTTAATCTGTTAAATAGGCAGTTGCAGAATAGAGAAAGTCCTCATTGCAAATCGAGGCGAGATTGCCTGCAGGGTCATGAGGACAGCGAAGAAGATGGGTGTGCGTTCTGTGGCGGTTTACAGTGAAGCGGACAAAAATTCCATGCACGTCTCAATGGTAAGTCATGATATTAGACCACACAGAGCATGAGGATGCTTCATGCAGGCATTTATGCTTATTTTGCATTAATCCAGTGAACCAGAGTTACATCTGCTCGTCAGAATGTAGGATCCTATTGCTGGGAGAAAGAAGGACTTAAAATTCACAGTACTGGAGCTACAAAATGGACTCTTTCAATCAGTCCATTGCACTATTCACTTTTAATCTAGTCAATACTAAAAGGTGTTTAATGATTAGCCACTATGACCGTGCAGTAACACAGAAGCTGAATATTCTTTCCAGAATTATTTGCAAATTATTTTGACAGCTGATGGTATAAGGTATTTACAGTAATGATATTAGCTGCTGCATTCATGAGTTGGAATGATAGAAACATAGAAAACCTAGAGCACAACACAGGCCCTTCGGAACATGTACTTACTTTAGAAATTACCTAGGATAACTTCAGGTCTGAATCCCTGTATTCCTATACTGAACGCATCCAAAGAAACATATTATATGTTAGTTAACAATGTATCTCGCCTGGATAGTCTGCCCACTACTCCTTTATCCTTAATGCCCGGTACCTTGTGATATAAGCAGTCAACTATAAACAGGAGAAATTAAAACATGATGAGTACTGACCTAGCAGAGGAAAACCACAGCAGTCAGGTTTCTGGTTCTGTGACTTGGAAGGGAAGAGGGGAGAAGAGGCAAGCTGTGGGTAGTGGTTAAGTAGAGCAGGAGGTGTATAGCAAGTATAGGCAGCAAGGGACAATTGAGGCACTTGAGTGCAAGAAATACGAGAGAACATAAGAGGGAGGTCAGGAGGGCTAAAAGAAGCATGATGATAGTTTGGTAGACAAGGTGAAAGAGAATCCCACGGATATATTAATTTATATCCTACTTGGAGATATTAAGAGCAAAAGGATAGTAAGGAACAAAATTGGTCCACGTGAAGATCTGCGTTAGCTATTCATGGAGCTGAAGGAGGTGATGGAGATCTTCAGTGGATGTTTTACATTTGTATTTATTCTGGAGACTGACACAGAATCTATAGAGCTAAGACAAAAGAGTAATGAGGCCATGGACTATACCTGGACTGCAAAAGAGGACGTGGTTGCTGTCTTCAGACAAATTAGGGTGGATAAGCACTAGGGGCCAGAAAAGATGTCCTGTTGGATCTTGGAGGAGGCTAGTGCAGAAGACCCTGACTTGGAGTTACACTCACTTTTTGGTTCTTTGTGGTGGTGGGACCGCTCCCGGAGACTCACAGCCGGCTTTTCGATACCCCGAGGACGCAGCCTGGACGACGAGCACATCTTCGGGGTTCTGAGCTTTTGTGACCCTGAGGACAGGCTGATTTTGTACTGGTGCCACCGACTGAAGCATCACAGGAGAGAACAGAACATCGGAGGCTGTGTACTCGGCAAGTTGTGCTCTCTCTCTCTCTCTCTCGTTGGTGGGTAAGACGTTGCCAATTTTCGGGTCACTGAACTTGGGAGAGAAAGTGGCGTGACAGTCTTTTGACACTGTAAATCAGCGAGTTGTTTTGTTACATCTCCCCTCTCGCTGTGAAAGGAGACACTTCCTTTTCCCTTTATTAGGAAGGGAGAGGGAGCCTGGTGAATGATTAGTTTTTGTTGTACAGCAGATCACAGTCTTTATTGAGGGCTTTGCTGTTGCTTGCTTGGCGGGTGGACGGTACTGATGCTTTTTTGCGGAAGTGGGTGGGGCTGAAGGAGGGCCGTTGATTTCTGCTGCTTGTGCGTGGGAAGGGGGAGTGGGGGGGGGCTTTGGGGTTATAATGTTTAACTGTCATTCATTCTTTGTGGCTCCCTTCTGTTTCATGGATGTCTACAAAGAAAAAGAATTTCAGGATGTATATTGCATACATTTCTCTGATATTAAATTGAACTATTGAATGTGTGGGAGCCCTGGCAGAGGTATTTAGAATTTCCTTAGCCACGGATAAGTTGCTGGAGGGCTGGATGATAGCTAATATTGTTCTGTTGTTTAAGCAAGGCTCAAAGAATAAGCTGGGAAATTATAGACTGGTAAGCCTGACACCTGACAGTAATGGGTAAATTATTGCAATGTATTCTAAAGGACAGTATATGTAAGTAAATAGGGCCTGATTGGGGATAGTCTGTGTGGTAGGTTATGTCGAACCGATCTTTAGAGTTTTTTTAAGGAGGTTACCAGGAAAGTTGATGAGGAAAGGCAGTGGATGTTGTCTACATGAGAGTGGTTGTAGATTGTTGCCTCTCTGACTGGAAGCCTGTGACTAGTGGAGTTCCACAGGGACTGGTGCTGGGTCTGATTTGTTTGTCATCTATATAAATGATCTGGATGGTAAATGTGGTTAACTGGATCAGCAAATTTACAGTTGACACCAAGATTGGGGTAGTAGTGGACAGTTAGGAAGGCTATTAAGGCAGAGGGATCTGGATGAGCTGGAAAAATAGCAGATGGAATTTAATGCAGACAAGTGTGAGGTGTTGCACTTTGGGAGGATAAACCAGTGAAAAGAAGGGCACAGAGGGGTGCAGTAGAATAAAGGGATCTGGGAATTGAGATCCGTAATCCCTTGAATGTGGTGTCACAGGTATATGGGGTTGTAAAACGAGCTTTTGGCACATTGCCTTCATTAAACAAAGTACTGAGTACAGGAGTTGGGTTGTTATGTTGAAGTTTTGTAAGATGCTGGCGAGGCCTGATTTGGAGTATTGTATACTGTTGCTGGTCACTTACCTAAAGATGTCAATAAGATTGAAAGAGTACAGAGAAAATTTACCAGGATTTTGCTGGGACTTGAGGACCTGAGTTATAGGGAAAGGTTAGAGGTGTTACGAACCCCGTAACTGGGTCACTTACCAGCAAAGATAGAGAGGTCCGCTGAAGTCTGATGGTACTATTTTTAAACATTTTTATTTATAAAGGGGCACAAAAGTAAGGTTAATACAAACATTCAGATAATATACGTCGTCAATACTCAATCTAAAGCGCGGGTATAGTAATAATCAACAATAAGAAGTGGCTCTATCGTTTGTCTAGGGGTAAAACTATTGTCCGATGGAAATATAAAAGTCTTGCCAGTTCATGAAGGCTTTTAGCCGTTTGGGGACCGCTGGGTTTTCACTGGTTGGAGAGAGAAAGAATTTTGGTGAGAAAATAAACTTGCCAGCCTTTTGGACTCAAATCGTTGAATCGGGAACGTGGGTTCCCTGTTGTCAGTCAGTTCAGAATCCTTTTCGGGGTTATCAGCCACTCGTTCCCCAAGCTAGGGGAACCGAATCACACGTGGCTCGCGAACAGCTTCCCGTCCTCACGGGAGCGATGAGCGATGGTGTCTCCTTCCGGTGCGTCGCTGGGGTACTGCCTCCTGCAGTCCCCTTTTTATCTTGACTTGCAGAGTTGTAGATGTCAATCAAGGTAGAGTGATACAATCCCCACCCCACATTGCCCGAGGGTGTCCATGACCCTGATAGCTGGCACGTAGTATAGAGTCGCAATTCACACAGGTGTCTCTAAGAACAATGGTCAAGTCCGTTGCATTGTCTCTCATTTCCTGGGTCCAAGACCCAAATTAATAGCGATCTTGCGATTCTCAGGAAGGAGGGGGCTGATATCATAACAGAGGTTAGGACTTTACTTCCTGGTGTGTAGGAGAATGAGGGGAGATTCAACAGCGGTATATAAAACCAAGAGGGATATAGACAGCGTAAATGCCAGCGGACTTTTTCCACAGAGGTTGAGGAAGACTGGAACTAGGGGTCTCAGGTTAAGGGTGAAAGGTGAAATATTTAAGATCCTGAGGGAAAACGTTTTCACTTAGAGAGTTTTGCAAGTGTGGAGGGAAGTGGTGGATGTGGGTGTGATTGCAACATTTAAGAGAAGTTTGGATAGGTTTGGAGATAGGAGGGGTATGGATATCTCTGGTCCAAGTATGGGTCTATGAGACTAGATAGAATAACAGTTCGGCATGGGCTGGAAGGCCTGTTTTTGTATTGTAGTACTCTATGACTCTCTGATTCTATTAGTAACGGGTAAAGCACTTGCGCTTATTCTTATATTGAAATTAATAAGCAATAGTAGGAATAGGCTATTCTGCCTTCAAACCTACTGTGTCATTTATCAAGAACATGACAGGTCTTCTAGTCCAGTACCATTTCCCTATCATCCATGTATCTCTTGATTACCTTAATATGCAAAAATCCAGGAGTCTGTGTTTTAAATTAATTCTATGATTGAGACTTCACAACCTTATGTGGTGAACTACATATACCTGTCTGACACGCCCCCTGCTGACTGCTCCTGTGGCTCCTCCCACTGACTGTGGCTCCTCCCACGGACCCTGGTATAAAGGCGATTGGAGACACAGCCCCAGGCTCAGTCTCCAGGATGTAGTGTGGTGGTCAATTGCTGCTTGTTCTTTCTTCCAGCCAATAAAAGCCTATATCTCACCTCACGTCTCCGAGAGTTATTGATGGTGCATCACCTTACAGGGTAAAAATTCCAAAGGTTCATTGTACTCTGTGTGAAGAAATTTCTCCTCATCTCAAACTGTAATGGACCCCTGATTCTGGGCCTCTCCACCAGTGGAGCCATGCTCCTTATATTTAGCCCATCAAGTGTAATAATTATGTAAGTTTCAGTTAAATCTCCTCTCATCCAACTGATGTCCAGACACCACATGCCTGGTCTATTCTGTCATTCATCATAATCAAAACCATACATTACTGTACGGAGCTGAATCATGGACCAATTACAGTAGACATGTGAAAGGCCTAGAACAATACTACCAAAGAACCTTATGAAAAATTTTGAGGATCAGCTGGAAGGACAAACACACTGACACCAACGTACTGGAAGAGGCCAACATGAACAGTATTTCCACCATGATAAAGCAACACCGACTCAAGTCCTGATGAAGGGTCTCGGCCCGAAAAGTTGACTGCTCATTTCAACGGATGCTGCCCGACCTGCTGAGTTCAGCCAGCTTTTTTGTACATCTTGATTTCACCACAGCATCTGCAGTGTACTTTGTGTTTACCAACTCTGTTGGATAGGTCATGTAATTCAGGTGCCTAACTTACATTTTCCTAAACAGATCCTTTACCCCCTGTAGAAGGAAGGTCTGTGAGCCTCTGGTGGGGAAAGGAAATGCTTGAAAGATAACGTAAAAATCAGCCTGAAGAAATTCAACATTACATTGCTGAGGAAGACATTGCACTCAATAGGAAGAAATCTGTTCAAGAGGGAGCAGTGCTACTTGAGAGCGACCTCCACTGTGCCTCAGAGAAGAAGCAGGAGCTGTGAAAGGAGAGAATGAACGACCAAAAGACCCAACCACTGACCACAGCCACCACTTACTCGTGTCCACACTGCACCAGAATATGTGGATCCTGGATCAGCCTCTACAGCCACCAGAGGACTCAACAATAGGAGAAGATCTTACTCAACTCGAGTGCTCACACTACCACGACTAAACAGAACCAGTCCAGAGAAACTTCTGCTACAATCTCTCTCACAAATTCACAAGAAGATAGGAGAAGCCGTAGGTCGCCATGCCCTCAGCTTCGCTGCCATTCAGCATAAGACCACCACTAATCGACACTGACTTCAGTGCCTCTTTTGTGCCCATTCCTCTCTATGGCAAATATAACTTCCTTTATATAGTTTATAGTTACTGCCAGAAGTTTATAGGTACTTCAGGTGGATTCCCACTTTATGTTATTGCAGAGAGGCATCTTTATCCTGTACTCAAAATCTTTCAGTAGGAAGTCCAACATCCCTACCTGCTTGTTATACAGGCTGTCCCCGGGTTACGTACAAGTTCTGTTCCTGAGTCCGTCTTTAAATTGGATTTGTACATAAGTACATCCGGTATTATTTAGCGTCAGTTAGTCAAATGTTTGTCTTAGTATATAGTATATATTTTACCTTTCTATGCACGTAAAACACTTAAGAAACGTATGTAATCCAAAAATTAAACCACTGCATTGCTTAGCAATAATTGTAGCTTTCATCGGGACAGGGCCTTTCACGTGCTCCATTACTCTCACTTTATCTGTTATTCTTTAAAATTGTTCCGATCATTGACCGACTGTAGACTAATGCTTTTCCAATGACCGATGGCGTTTCACCTCTTTCCAAATGCTTTATTATTTCCACTTTATTTTCAATCGCGATCACTTCCCGTCACTGGAACAGAAACACTGCGGGCGGCGGGTCCCGAGCTCCACCGGCTCCCTAGGTCCGCTGGGTCCTAGGGACCACCGCACTGAATTCCCCGGGTCCTAAACTGCACAGCACTGAGACAGGCTAAATGGGACAAGTGGGGGCTGTGCTGGGTTTGGGTATTTGATCCTCCACAATATTCCATGTGGGAATTTAAACTGGAGGTGGCAGTGTTTTTTTTTTAACGATGTTGAGTTGCGAGCTCAGCATCAACCTGGCACAGATGGTCTGGGAGTCACTGGATCAACATCAAACTGGCACGGGAGCAGTCTGTCACTAAATCGAACTCGGGAACCTCCATTCTCTAGCCCGATGCTGATCTGACTGCGCCACCAGCCGAGGTGGGGGGGGGTCGGGGTCAGGGTGAGTCTTACTAAGAAAAATTTAAGCCAAATACAAAGTTTAAACACTCAACACAGTGTCAACAGCAATGACTTAAAATGGCAGATGGCGTTCTCCGTCCTCAGTTCGTAAGTACGAGTTGTCTGTAAGTCGGACATTCGTAACTCAGCAACTATCTGTATCTGCATATTGGCTTTCAGAGACTTCTTTGTACAAGGTCATTTTGATTTCATCATTATAAAAAATATTTTGCTTTTCTGTTTGTGCAGCAGAGCATATAATTTCACTTTTGGCACGTTATATTGCATCTGTCATGTTCATGTTAACTCACTCAGCTTGTCTATATACATCATCTGCTCTATTTACAATCCCAAATTCTGCAAACATGGATATATATATAGTAACATTAGGTCCCCTCAGCTATATCATGGATGTAGATTGTGAATAGCTGCAATATCCTATCAATCACAGCCAGCAACCTGAGAAAGATCCTTTTATTCCCTCTCTCCAATAACCCATTCTCAATTCCTGTCATTATATTACCTCCCAACTTTTTGTCTCTAAATTTATTGACCAACCTTTTGTCTGGGACCTCCCAAATGCACCACATCTGCTGCTTCCCCTTTTTCAGTACGAGTCATGTTCTCAAAGGAACTCTGTAAGTTAGTCAAACATGATTTTTCTTACATAAATCACACTGATTGTGCTCAGTCCTATTTTTTCAGTGTTCACATGGTAGATTCCAGCATTCAACCTGCTACTAATGTTAGACTGACAAGGCAGTTGTCTTGCTTTCTCCCACTCCTTTCTTTATTAGAGGGGTTACATCAAGAATAATTCTAGCACCTATAGAGTTTGGGAAGGTTATAACCAGAGCATTCACTATCTCCATAGCCAACTGTTTCAGAACTTGGGGACATGGATTTTTGGGCTTTTGGGATTTATTGACTTTTAGTTTCTGGTGAGAAGTTATATATTGGAACCCCTTACTGATTCAGAATGTTGCCTTTCAAATTATTTTTCATTTTTTCTCATAATCTTATAATAGACTATTCAAAATTATTTTGAATATCTAATCTGGTCATCAGTGAGAACAAATTAACATTTTCTATTAGTACATGTTCCTTTTAATGAGTCAGGCGTGAGAGTATAAAATAAAATTTTGTAAATAATATACCTCATTAGATAGGTCATTCAGAATTTCATTTGCTCCGTGTCTCCTTTGATTATGCAGTTGGTGTGAATAATATGTTTAATTCTGCCATTGTAGATTTTCACTTAAGCAAACAAAGAGATTAATAATCTTAAATTTTATTTAAAATTCTCATTACAATAGTTAGAGTTTTAACAATCAAGGGACGGAGGGCACGTCATCACACACCTCTTGGTTTTGCCCTTCACTGACTGGATTTTGGTCCAAAATATTTGACTGGTACTCAAAGGCCTATAAAAGATCCTTCCCCTTGGAAGCTGGTCTCGTCATCTTTGGCTGTTCGCAATCCACTCTACACTTCCCTACAGCCATACGACAGTCTAATGCTGGGGATGACTGTCGCTAAACAACTTATCCTGAGAGACTGGAAATCACCCTCTCCCCCATCTTTCCAGAGATGGATGGCTGACATGATCTCAGTCATACAGATGGAGAGACTCAGGTTCTTGAGAAACAATTCAATTAAAACATTTTCGGCCATCTGGGATCCATTTCTGCCTACCTAGACAAGGCCGGGGGCAGATGAACAATTTCCTCTCAGCTAATCTTTCATGGCCCTCAATTGAGACTTAATGTTTAGCACTTTTGAGCACTTTGTACAACAGGCATCACTCTAATGTTCTGTCCTTTTTTTTGCTCATTTTGTTTTCATACACGTCTGAGCTTTTATGTTCTTGTTGATTATATTTTGAAAATAAAGTATTAAAAAAAAGTCATCTCCTTGTTTGAGTGCCTTTGGCTTTGCACATGATGTAAAGAAATATTGGACCCAAATCCATACATATATTTGGTGGAGCAGAATTGACAGGTCAACTGGCCGAATTCTGCTCCTATATCTTATGCTCTTTTATTTCCTAATTCTGCAGTATGTGTTATTGTTACTGGATGTTCTTTCTTTGATCGAGGCAAGCGAACTTCTGAAGAAACTAAAACCTTAGAAAGCACCAATAGTTTTAATTAATTTTAATTTTTTTGAAGTTTTGGACAACTGTGTTTTTAAGAGTTCGTGTAAATTGACTATTGGTCATTTCTGCTTCAATGAAGCTATTAAGCAAAGAAAAAGGAAACTATTTTTGCCAGAATGATTTACAACCAAGTGTTAGGGTATGACATAGAAACTGCTGCGCAAACGTGTTTGGACAACTCAGAAATACTAGTGGTTACAATAGAATACACTACAGATATTTGACTATGTATGATCTTTTATGATTGTTTAGGCTGATGAAGCATACCACATAGGTCCTGCAGCATCACAGCAGAGCTATCTAAATATGGAAAAGATCATCCAAGTCGCCAAGCTAACAGAAGCACAGGTAATCTTGTTAAATTACGGATTGGTTACCATTGAGAAGGAATGTTTGAAATTCATGTATTCCTTGCTTTAAAATGTAGAACATTGAAGAGTTCAGCACATGACCAGTCCCCTTGACGTATTATGATGCCAATCTAATTAATCCTATCTGCTTGCACATGGTCCATATTATTCTGTCCCTAGCTACACCTCAAACATTGTTATCATATCTGACTCTGTCACCACCCTGGCAGTGCATTCCAGCCACCTCTTCTTTCTCAGGAGGCTAAAGAAATTTGACACGATCCTATTGACTGTCTCCACTTGTTTATAGTTGCACCATAGAAATCATCCTAAGCAGATGCATCAGAGCTTGGTATGGCAACGGCTATGTCCAAAACTGCCCAAAATCTGTGCTGTCGATAGAGTTGTGGACACAGCGCAACACATCACAGAAATGAGCCACCCCTCCATCTCTACTTCTTGGTGTTCCGGTAAAGCAGTCATCATAATCAAAGATCCTCCTACCTCAGACTTTCTCTCTTCTCTCCCCTTCACCCCTCCCAAATCGGGCAGAAGATACAAAAGTGTAAAAGCGTGTACTGTCATGTTCAAGGACAGCTTCTATCCCACTGTTATGAGACTTTTGAATGGTTCCCTTGTAAAGTAAAATGGACACTTGACCTCTAGCCTACCTCTTCATTGCCTTGCACCTTTTTTGTCTGTCTGCACTGTGCTGGCTCTGTACTTGTAATACTTTATCATCTGTTATTGTTTTCAGTCCTGCCATTCTATGGCCCCTGTGTCTTTGTAATTGCAATAGATTTATAGTAGATCAACAGGCTTAGATGAATGGAATTGCCTTATGTATTAGCCATTCTGTATTGAATGGCACTCTTCATTGCAATGATCCCTCTGTTCTGCTAGCTTCAAGCTCATAAAATCTTAATTATGTAAAAATGCCCATTCAGTTTGATCTTCATTATTTGTTTGTTTAATGATGTTTTTTAATATCGCCAGTTTTGAATTTTTACACAATGTTGTGTTGTGATCTGACTGTTTCTTGAAGGCCATCCACCCAGGCTACGGATTCCTTTCAGAAAACACAGAGTTTGCAGAATGGTGTAAAAAAGAAGGCATCATTTTTATTGGCCCTCCTTCCACAGCTATTAGAGACATGGGAATCAAGAGGTAATGAATTAATTTCTTCGTGTTTCTTTAAGTTATTAGGACAAAAACTTTGGTGGCTAAGTGATACCTGTACAATTTTATTTTAGAAGTTTATAGTAACAATGTTGATTAAAAGTAAGAACAAGATGCAATTAAATTTCTGTAACAAGGGAACAGGAATTTGTGTTTATTGCTTTGCCTTTTATAGCAAATAAAATGAATGTAAAATGGTCAGTAGGTATTTGTTGTTTGACACAATTGTTTTGATATTGGAAAGATTTTAAAAAATCTAACTATTTTCCAAAAAATTAATTGATTGCTTAACATTCACCATATTTTCTCTTCAAAGTTCTAAGTACATATTTGTACTGAGATTTGTTTTCTTACAAACGTATTCAGTAAATCCGAGGCATAATAGAATTAATGAAAGACCACACCCAACAGAGAATGGACAAACAACTAATGTGCAAAAGGCAACAAATTGTGTAAATACTAAAGAAAAAAGAATAATAATAAATATCAAAAACATGAGATGGTTCCTTTAAATATTTTTTTTACATCATACCATACCTTTATCATGTGCTTTACAATTGGATTTTTAGTTTGCTTCCATAATTTTTTAACTGTATCTGAGTATATGTATAAAGGAAGAGGTAATTTTAGACCATGAGATTCTATTTCTATCCAATGAGGAGAATCATTTGTTGAAAACTAGAACATTATAGTTCTCAGCTGTACAGCCCAATAATACCACATGACGTTTGGACATTTTAGACCCCCCCTCGATCAAATGGCAAATACAATAAAGATAAACGAAGTCTTGCTCTCCTATTGTTCCATATAAATCTCAGAAATATCATTTTGATTTTTGAGAACAGGTCTAAAGGTGGTGGCAAAGGAATATTTTGGAATAGATAGAGTAGCTTTGGTAGTATATTCATTTTTAGAATGTTGATTCTCCCAATTGCAGATATTGGTAGAGCCACCCATCTTTCAATTGACTTATTAATATCTATCATTAAGGGGTCATATTTAGCATTAACAATATGTTCCAACCTTGGCAGAATCTCTACTCCCAAATACTTAAATTGTTGTACAACATTAAATTGGATTATCTCCGAAATTGAATCCCTTCTTTCATTAGCATTGAGCAGTAATATAGAGGATTTAGTATTATTCACTTTATATCCTGAAATCTCACCAAATGATTTAATTAGCTATAGCAAGGTTGGGATCGAGTTATTTAAATTGGATATAAATAAAATTATATCATCAGCATACAAGGCAATTCTGTGTTCTATCTGTCCTGTTGTTATTCCACAGAACTGCGGGTGTGAACGTATTGCTATTGCTAGAGGTTCAATTGCTATTGTAAATAATAAGGGCGAGAATGGACAACCTTGTCGGCAACCTTTACTGATTGTTATTGGTTTTGAAATGTTTCTATTTGTTAAGATTTCTGCTGTAGATTTTTTGTATATTACGCGAACCCATTTTATGAAGTTATTTCCACACCCAAGTCTTTCTAAGACATTGAAAAGATAAGGCCATTCAACCCTAGCAAAGGCCTTTTTGGCATCCGATGATAGAAGTGCTGTATCTGATGCTTCTTTGTTATTGTGGATAATATTCAATACCCTTCTTACATAATGGAAACCTTGCCTTCCCATTATAAATCCATTTTGATCTCTACTTATGATATTAGGCAGTAAGTTTTGTAGATGTTTTGCTAAAAGCTTACAGATTATCTTAAGATCAGAATTTAACAAACTAATGGGTCTCATGTTCTCACACCTGTTTGGAGGTTTATCTGGTTTTGGCAGTAAGGTAATCAAAGCGTTATTCATAGAGGGTGGAAGACTACCATTCTGAAATCCCTCTAGAAACATTTCCAAAAGTGGAGTTAGCAATTTATTCTTGAATTTTTTATACAGATCAGTTGGAAGGCCATCTGGTCCTGCCCTTTTCCCTGATTTCAAATTATCAATGGAATGCCCAACTTCTTCTTTGTTGATGGCTAATTCCAGATCTTCTTTATATTCACAATATAGTCCAATATGGGGCAATCAAGTACCAGGAAGAGCAGATGCGACATTTAAAGAATGGAAATCCAAGGGACTTCAAATGATTCAAAACCTTTATTTAGCAGACTCAGACATTATGATGTCTTTTGAGGAGCTGAGGTGTACCTTTAACCTCAATAGTAAACATTTCTACAAATACCTCCAGCTAAGAAGTTTTGTTAAGGTAAACCAAAACTACACACACTTACCGGACCCCTACATTCACACTTGGGGAAAAAAATTATGATGAAGGACAGTTTGAGAAAGGGTATCATTTTGGAATTTTATAATTTGCTGGTATCTTGCTTGTTTGAAAATTCACAATACAAATTGAAAACTTGGGAGGAAAATTTGCAGCTTAAAATTTTGGACGAAGAGTGGAAAACCACTTGGACCAATGCTCATACTAAGTCAATAAACACTCGCCTTAAATTTATACAGTACAAATGGTTAATGTTGACATATGTCACACCAGTGGAATTAAACCGATACAACAAAAACATATCAGACATATGCACAAAATGTACAGAAGCTAGAGGTACATTGTTTCATTGTATGTGGCAATGTAGAGAGACTGGAGCATTCTGGGAAGAGGTACGAGCTATAATCGAGAAAATTATTTCAAAACAAGTTTCGTTGGACCCTAAACTCTTTCTGTTGGGTTTGTACCTAGAGAAGCATAATTACAGTAAAAATGAACAAGCGTTTATAGATCTCAGCTTACTTCATGCTAAAAAATGTATTGCACAATTATGGAAAAGCACTTATAGACCAAGCGCTACTCAATGGATAAGGCAGATGTTATGAAGTCTCCCATTGGAAAGGATATTAAGGTCTAAACAGCAGATATTTGAGAATATATGGTGACTCTTCATTAACTATGTCAAGGATTTGGACTTAACAGATTAAAAGAGTATTACCTTCTGTAGACAATGCAGCTTCCAAAATTTGTAGAAAAGTTATTTATTTATTGATTTCTGAATTGTATTATAAATACCTGTTAAATTTTACACTTTTTTTAATATATAGATTACCACTTGTTGAAATAGGAGAAGCATTTTTTTTGTGTTTTTTTGTGTGTGTTGTCTTGTTTGTTGTGTTAATACAGCAACTTCTGTATTTTCTGAATAATATAAGAAAGTATAGGAAGGTAAAAGCTGCATTTTGTGGTATTAAAATGCAAATAAACATATTGTGGCAAAAACATGAGATGAAGAGTCCTTAAAAGTGAGTCCATAGTCCATAGTTGAATGAAGTTATTCCTTCTGGTTCAAGAGCCTGATGGTTGAGAGGTAAGAATTGTTCCTGAACCTGGTGGTCTGAGTCCTGAGGCTCCTGCACCTTCTTCCTGATGAGAAGAGAACATGACCAGAATGATGGGGATCCTTGATGATGGATGCTGCTTTCCAGCAACAGCACTCTGTGTCGATGTGCTTAGTAGTGAGGAGGGCTTTACCCATGATGGAATGGGCCGTATCCACTACCTTTTGTATGGTTCTCCATTCAAGAACATTGGTGTTTCTATACCAGGCTGTAATGCAACCAGTCAATATCCTCTCCACCACACATCTATAGAAGTTTGTCAAAGTTTTAGATGTCATGCTGAATCTTTGCAAACTTATAAGGAAGTAGAGGTGCTGCTATGTTTTCTTCATAATTGCACTTACATCCTGGGCCAAAGACAGCACGAGATTATTACACCAAGGAATTTAAAGTTTCTGACCCTCTCCTGATCCCCCAATGAGGACTGGCTCATGGACCACCGGCTTCTTCCTCCTGAAGTCAATAATCATCTCCATTTAGTATTAATACATTTAACAATAACTTTTGAGATAATGAAGATGGATTTCAAAGAATGGGGGTTCCCTTCCTCCACCATTGATGTTGCTCTCCCGAACCCCTTCCATTCCTCATACATCTGAGCTCACCCCGACTTCCTGCTACCTTAACTGTGGTAAAATTCCACTTGTCCTTACTTACCACCCCATGAGCCGCCACATCCAACGCACCATTCTCCACAATTTTCACCATCTCCAAAGGGACTCTACCATCAAACATATGTTTACCTACTCTTCTCCCTCCGCTCCCTCTGTTATTCCCTTATCCATTCATCCCTCCCCACTAATCTTCCACCCAGCACTTAACCTTGCAGGCAGCTCAAGTACTACACCTGACCATTCACTTCCTCACTCGCCCCATTCAGAGCCCCAAACAGCCCTTCCAGGTGAGGCAACACTTCACCTGTGAATCTGCTGGGGTCACCATTGTGTTCAGTGGTCGCGATGCAGCCTCCTCTACATCAGTGAGACCCGTTGTAAATTTGGGGACCACATCATCAAGCACCTCTGCCTCATCCGGCAAAAGCGGAATTTCCTGGTGGCCAAATATTTTAACTCCGATTCCCATTCCGGCATGTCAGTCCATGGCCTTCTCTTCTGCCACAATGAGGCCTCCCTCAGGTTGGATGAGCAACACCTTATATTACGTCAGGGTAGCCTTCAACATGATGCCATGAATATCAATTTCTCCTTCCAGTGAAATTACTTCCCTCCCCCTCCTCTCTCCTTCTATTCCCCAATCTGGCCCTTTACCACTTCTCACCTGCCTATCACCTCCCCCTGGTCCTGCCCTCCTTTCCTTTCTCCTACAGCCCACTCTCCCCTCTGGTCAGATTCCTTT
Organism: Hemitrygon akajei; assembly: GCF_048418815.1. NCBI lineage: Eukaryota > Metazoa > Chordata > Chondrichthyes > Myliobatiformes > Dasyatidae > Hemitrygon > Hemitrygon akajei. The sequence goes on from NC_133126.1 coordinate 164,894,987, forward strand.
TTTTCCAGCCCATTGCTTTTCCCACCCACTTGGCTTCACCTGTCACCTTATAGTGGCTATCCTCCTTTCCCTCCTTCACCTTTTTACTCTGGCATCTTTCCCCTTCCCCCCAGTCCTGAAGAAGTGTTTCAGCCCAAAGTATCGACTGCTTATTCATCTCCATTTATGCTGCCTGATCTGCTGAGTTCCACCGGCATGTTGTGTGTGTTGTTTGGATTTCCCGCATTTGCAGACTTTCTCATGTTTATGAAGATGGATGATATGTTTTCTGCAGAACAGAACAGCATTCTACTTCCATACCCTTAAAGCATTGGTGCCCAAAGGCAACTTCGAGCAGAGGTAACTGTGGCTCCTCACTGTGTGAAGATGTTCCTTGGGTATAGAAGAGCGCCACCTGCTGCAACAGTTGATAATTTTCCAAATGAATTCAGCCTCCCTAATGGAGATAACAGAAGTTCACTCATTGTTGTTTGTGCCAAAACTGTTAATAATTGGCTACAAAAGTTCCCATTTCTAGGTTTCTGTGATGGTCAATCCAAAAAGAGGACTCATAAGTCAAAGATAATCCTGAAAACATCTTGTAAGTAATTTGGATGAAACTTTCCTTCACTGACAGAGTTATGAGAACTTGGAACAGGGAATAGTTGAAGCAAATAACATGGATGTAATTAGGGTGAACTGGGTAAGTCTCTGAGAGGGAAGAACAGAAGGGTGTACAGGTCAGAGAAGATAATCATCTGAAACATAAAACCAGCAAAATTAAATTGGGTGACATCTCCGTCATTCTGAAGCTTTGTATTGTGGGTGCATAAAGTAATTCTGCATGAAATCTCTTTCAGTAAACAGAGATTTTCATTATTATTGATAAAGGCTGGATTCAGATCAAGACCATTGAACTAAATAGAAGCAATATTGAACTTAATGTGCTCAGGGAATTAGACATCATTTAATTTTAGGAAATGAGACATTCTGATCCAAACTAGCAGCTCAGAACTTGCGTACCATTGAGTACTCAGACACAATAGCAGTACTAGAATTATATTTCAATGTGTAATATAAGGCACCTCTTTCTAAACAGGAGATCAATTTTCTGTCGATGAAGTATGTAAAAAGGAGTGCCGGGAGCATACCAGGCACTTCTATGAATAAGGTTACTAGTTTGTTGAAGCTACAACACAGGACTGGATGTAGACTAAGCCATGCCACAAATGATCAATCAGTGCAGAGCTCCGTTGTCGTCCCAAGTTCACTCATAACTGATAGTAGACAATTGAACAACTACCTGAGGGCATTACATGAACTTTACCCTTCTCAGTGAACCCAGCATGAGTATCAAAGAAAACGTATTTGCAATCATCTTCAGCCAGAAGTGTTAAGTAGATTATCGATCTTGTATTCCTCCTGAAGTTATTGCAATCACAGAGGTTATCCTTCGGTCAAATGGATTCTCTTCACATGAAACGACTAACTGCACTGCAAAGTCACTGACTAATTTCTTCCGTGATGCAGAAGGTTTGTGTTGCTCATTAGCTGAAATACAAGTCAAGCAGATAAAATCAAAAATTGCCAACATATGCCCGCATGGCAAATTGTGGAACAAATCTGATCTGTCTAATTAGCACCTCACGATTCCACTGTTACAGTAAACTGGAAGAGTAACCATTCTTAGGTCAATCAAAACACTCGTAATTTGGATTTAGTTCAAACCTCTAAGTTCCAGCGAGGAAGTGACCTGAGATGAATTTATTGAGTGTTGCATCAATTAGTTTTATTAAAGTTGAAAATCAGTAGAAATCCTCTCGCCGAAGCCGTACCATGCACAAAACTAAATGGTAATGGTTTCTGGAGGATTGTCCTCTCCTCTCTGCCAAAGGGTATTTCTCATATGAATTCCTCAAGGGAATCTGATAGGCCCAGTAACTCCATCAATGACCTTCCCTTCAACATAATGTCAGACATGGATGGGGATGCTTGCTAACAACTGGAGTCCTCAATTTAATTATTAGCTTCATTGGCTGCTTGAGATGTCTCCTACCTAGAAGGACATGGGCAGCAGTCATATTGAAACAATTCCTACTTCTAGGTTGTACATCATCTCAATTTGGAAATGTATCATTTTTCCCTGTTGCTGGATCAAAGTTCTAAAACTCCTGACCCAAGCCGCAACTTGGGAACACGTTCACTACAAAGGCTGCAGCAGTTCAAAGAGTGATGCACTGTCACCTCCCTAAGGTGCAGATAACCCATGAATAATTGCCGAGAAAAAGCGACTCTAAACCCAAACCAATTTTTCCCCAACTCATTATTTAGAAGAGAGACTACAGCTTGTACTGGTGTGAAAGTTCGAAGTAACTTTATTACGTGTGTGTGTGCGTGGGTGCGTGTGTCACCATATACAACCCTGAGATTAATTTTCATGCAGGAAACACAATAGAATCAATGAAAGACCACACATTACGGGATGGACAAACAACCAATGTGCATAAGATAACAAACTGTGCAAATACTGTTACGAATGTGCCACAACTCTGAGGGGCCGAAGGGTACAAAGTCGCCCCCTCCTTTTTGAGAATTGCAAGATCGCTATTACCGTAATTCGGGTCTGGGACCCAGGAAATGAGAGAGACACACAGAATACACAAGGTTTGGAATGTGTCCTGGCCTCAGCGAAAACGGAACCATTGATAACGGCTATTGTCTCTTGGAGACGGAATTGTGTATTGAGTACTGTACTATTCATTGAAGCCCCTCAGGGGACGACCAGAGTGGGCTGGTTGAGGGATTGCGTCATCCCAACCTGATTGACATCTGAGACTCTGTGAGTGAGGATAAAAGAGGGTCTGGGGAACAACCCCTTGAGACGCACCAGGAGAAACGCTGGCAGTGACAGCGTTTTATAGCGAACGCCAGTGAGGGCTCGTGTGCGTCCTCCCTTTGCCAGGGTGGTGGGCTCACCACAGAAGAACGGCTTAGCTAAAGGAGAGGCCACAAGTGAACGGCCACACCAATGAGACTCCGACGGATCGAAATCATAAAAGGAAAGCCGGCAAGTTTCTCAAAATCTCTCTCTCTCTCCAACCATTGCCACACAGCGGTCCCCAAAGGCTGCAGCCTGCATGAACTGAGTGAACTTTATACTTCCATCGGACAATACATTATCCCCTAGACAACGATAGAGCTTATTTCTTATTGATTATTATTATACCCGCACTTTTAGATTTAGTATTGACAGCGTATATTATCTGTATGTTTGCATTGATATTATTTTTGTGTATTTTTACTAATAAATACTGTTAAAAATCGTATCAGACTTCAACGGACCTCTCTATCTTAGCTGGTAAGTGACCCAGTTACAGTGTTCGTAACAATACAAAAGAATAAATAAATAAATGGGGAAATGGATAATAAATAAATAGATGGATGGACTAATGAATGAATAAATAAACAAACAAACAAGTAAGCAAGCAATTAATATCCAGATGAAGAGGTAGAAAATGTTCTTTGATACCATCAGGACACTCTTCAGATATGGGAATGAGGAGATGGTTTTGGAGTTAGAAAGAAAAGCTCTGACCTAAAAATGCTTGTTGCTGATTTGGGGTGAGTTTAATGAGAAAGGTTTTATTTCTCTAACAATAATATTTTTTGTCTGGAAAAATAAAATATATGAATCTAATGAAAAGCTGAAAGAAAATTTTCATTGCTCTAACCTCACAGTGAAAGCACAATGTACTAAGTTCACAGTACAGAGGAGCTGAATTAGGCCTTTTGGTCTGTTGAGTCTTCTCCGCCATTCCATCATGGCTGATTTATTATTCTTCTCAACCCATCCTGCTGCCATCTCCCCGTAGCCTTTGACAAGAACCTATCAACCTCTGCTTTAAATATAGCCAAAGATTTGGCCTCTGCAGCCAACTGTGGCAATGAATTGCACAAATTCATCATATAATGTTCCATTATTTACGATTGCCTTCACATTAAAATGATCTGGGAAGTCTTTATTGAGATATAATGCATAAATTAATTTTCCTTTTAATAATTTTAATTTAGCACATCAAAGGCCATAATGTCAGCTGCAGGAGTGCCTATAGTTGAAGGTTATCATGGTGATAATCAATCTGATCAACAGTTAATGGAAGAGGCCAGTCGAATTGGCTACCCTGTGATGATAAAAGCAGTCCGGGGAGGAGGTGGCAAGGTAAGATGTTTGCAACTTGCATGAATGGAATAACCTTACTAATGTTTCAGGCCTGGTCATTTGGATCTGCAAATGTTGGAAGTGCAATAAATACAATTTTAAAATGCATTTATGAAGAGAATGTGCTCGTCATTGGCTGGAATGTTTTAGTTTGTCATTTATGTTGGTCAGTCTGCAGCGACACATGGACCACACTGGAATACGGTGGCAGTGGATAGGTTTTTATGACAGTGGGTCAATTTCATTGATGCTGACAGTGAAGATACGTAGTTTTTTTTACTTCAGATTTACTTAGTTTCTAATGCTATGAACTCAATATGAACACGTGCCTCTGGAACATTCATCTAGACCTCCAATAACTTAACCAATATGCTGCCATACCCCTATAGTTACATTCAATGATAATTTATTGAAAATGTATATTTAGTGTAGCAAAGTTGTTCATTAAATGTTAGTTAATTTATCTGCAGAGCAAGCTCAGGGTCACTATTAGCATTTGGAGTAATCTGCTGCTCTCTGCTGTTTGTATTCCAGTTGTGAAGTTGTAAACGAGCCTGTCTGGTATAACTGTCACCTGTACCATTGTTGCAAAAGCAACAACTGATATCAGACAGGTTTAAGTTATAAATGTATTTGCATCGATTACCTATAACGTAGTATCTAGATTTTTTTTAAATCCTTAAATTGGGCGAGCTTCAGAACTTATAAACTGCAAAAGAAGGGGGATTGATTAATTGAAAACCATGCGAATATTTATCTCTATATTTAGCTGTCATATTGTGTTTTCTTTGGAAATGAAGTATTGGTTACATAAGAAAGCAAGAGCGTGCCATTTCTATTTATTCTTTGCATGCCTAATAGTTAGGTTCTGCAGAAACCAAATGCTAATAATTTGTGAGTTTTAAACTCATGCTTATGAACAAGACTCCATAGAATTCTAGTTAAGGCATCATTTAGATCATGTGCTTGATTTCTTAGACAATGTTTTCATTTGATTAGAATTATGATCCAAGAAGTCCAATATGCCATTGTTTTGAAGGTATAAATTAGAAATGGAATGTATGGTGTTGGAACGATGGAGCGGAGTAAACAATCTTGTAGAGTCTAAAAGTCAGCACTTAACTGTTTTTGATCATTGGAAAGGATCAGGCAGGATTTTTAGGTACAGATATAAAAATCGAATCTAGCAGAGCTGAATCTGAATATTGCATTCAGTTTCAGTCACTCTCTGAGTCCCCGAGCATGTCAAAGGTGAATAATGACATTAAGCAGAACCCTTCCTGTCCTGGAAAAGTTACCTTGTAAGATGCTGAATAGAAATTATTCTTCAGCAGCACTTTGAATTAAGATGCAGCTGCAAGACAACAGAACATAGATATAAACCCAGTAAAGGCAAGTTAGGACTTGTACATTGAAGCAATTCTGTACATAAGGAGTTTTGTGCATATGTTAATCTGAAGAGCAGAAACAACATTTCTTCGATGGAGACTTCAGTGAGGGTCTCCGTGGAATAATGAGTTAAGTGAGAGGTGCAGTTTGCTTTATCTTTATCTTGGTAATCTTAGGTGGATTGTAAAGAATCGTGTATAAGTTTCAATAGAGCTGTGATTTCATATTCTGAAACTAATTCATCTGTACCCATCACAAGTTGCAATACTGAGCATTAAATCTGTAAGAGGTCCTCTGCTCCACTTCTTGACACTAGATACATTTAAGGTCTGCAGTGTTTATTGCACAAAGTGAAAATCATTTTTGTACAGTGAAGTATCGCTGAGTTGTCTAGTCTTACTTACTGTGGCATAAGTCATGTTCTCTGTGGATTAATGTTGCAGCTGGTTCTTTCATTCATGTTATTTGTGATTTATTGATGGGAAATTACCTCCTTGTACCTCATTTAAGGGACGTTATACAAGTAAAAATGAAAATACACTCTGTCACTAGTGAAATGTGTTGCTTTTTAAGTAATCTGAATAAATACCAGATTTATTCTTTGAATGCTCGTTTGATATTTATGTTCAGGGTATGCGCATTGCTCAGACAAAGGCTGAATTCCTTGAGCAACTGGAATCTGCACGAAGAGAAGCACAGAAATCCTTCAACGATGATATTATGTTGCTAGAAAAGTTTGTAGAAAATCCAAGGTATGTGGCTTCCATTTAGAAATAATATATTTGTGTACCACCTTTGTTCAGTACTGTTCAGTTTAGATTTTAAATATTAGACATCATTAGCATTCTTGTAAAAAAAAAATGGAGTTAAATCTAGCAAATATTCAAAACTAGTATAACATCTGTGGAAACGTACAGTGGATGTATGTGATTCATGTATTGTGTTCTTGTGGCTGATAAGATTTTGGTTTTCTGTTTGCTGTAGACACGTAGAAGTACAGGTGTTTGGGGACCAGTACGGCAACGCTGTTTATTTGTTTGAAAGAGACTGCAGTGTACAAAGGAGGCATCAAAAAATCATTGAAGAAGCACCTGGGGTAAATTATTTCTGTAAATGGAAATTTCTCTCTAAGCAGTTTACTAATCACAGGGTGACACTTCTGTTAGATTACATTGTATTTTTCAGTGGAATTACATTGAAAATCAGCCAGACCAATGGAACATGTTCACTAAATTTTAAGCACAGTTTCTATTAAATGAAATAGAGTTGCTGGAATCTTTCTCAATCATTAAAACACAGATCAATGTGGCCCAGCCTGTGGAACTAGCCAGCCTCGGTTGAGGTAATCACCATTGGGAGCTTCCATTAACTACACCCCTTTGCAACATTAGAGAAAGCAATTTTGTTTTAGGCACAGAGGCATTTAAAGAGGTGTTTCAGATGATTTAAAATATGTAAAAGTACACATTAAAACTCAAATATTGTACCTACTAGATTTTACATATTTTCAATTCTTTAGAAACAAGTTACTCATAACGTCTATCATTTTATTATGATAAATTCAAATTCTGCTCTGTTATTCAAACTATCTCTCTTAAATATATCAAGAAATATTTTTGAATGAATATTTTATCTTTTATCGCGTTGCCCTGATATTTATGCTGGATTTTCTGTTCAACAAGCTGCTGCTTTGTGACCAGAAACTTGGGGGGAAAAGCACACTTCTCAGAACTGCAGAATAATCTCTGCAGAATTCTTACAAGTAACAAAAATTCCACAGAATGTTGTTGCACCCTCGGGGGAAACCAGTTTCTGTCCCATTAAAGGAAAGCGAAGTGGAAGGTACAATCTTTACGGTTCACTTGCACTAATGGCCATGGAATAGTCTCAACTGCAGGCTTGTGATCGGTCAATCTGCATTCCTTACTCTACAAATCCTGGGTGTGGAAAATAAAGTCAGTTAAGAAAAAAATACCTATTAAAGGAACTGCATCCTCACAAAAAAATGTTTTTAAAATGAAAATACTAGATCTCTAAGTTGTTTTTAAGTACAATGTTTTATTATGGATGTTTTGCAGAGAAATTATTCATGTACTCAAACTCCATTAGATTCTGCATTGTAATGTGTTTTGAAGTAATTCATTATAGTTCTAATCTATATTTTTACACTGTTACCAATGCTGGAAAGTCCAGCAAAGGTCCATCCCTACATGCAGGAAGATTGCATTGCTTCTGGAGAAGGTAATTTCTTGAACTCCTGAATGGTGTCCTTCAGCACAGTTGGTTATTAATCCTTTTCAGAATTAGGTCAACTTTGTTAATGTGGCACTGCAAACACATGAAGTTCAATGTATTTCTTTAATGGTCAGCTCTGCTGGCAGTACTTATTTATTGTCAAGTTTCTTTTTAATGCTGTTCAAATTCTCAAGCTCCCCATGTGATTTGGCCTCAGTTCCACTGAGTTGTTAGATGGGTCTTCTGCATTACTAGCTCAGAAGAATAGTATTACTTTATCTTAAAATAAAAACATATCAAAAATACTTGGCAGACAACACAATTTGAGAAAAGAGAAATAGAGTTAATGTTTCGGGGAAACAGCTTCTGCAGCTTTATGATTTTCTATTGTACTATTGTACCTGTGTGTGAACTTTTGTTTAGGCAAAGTCTACGAGTATAAAGTTTCTCTTTAAGAGTCTCTATGGATAGAAAAATATAAAGACATTTTCTGGCATTTGCTGTTTTAAAATTGTAGCCTGGAATTAGTCCTGAAGTGAGGAGAAGACTTGGTGAAGCTGCAGTCCAGGCAGCTAAAGCTGTTAATTACGTTGGAGCTGGTAAGTAAACACCAAAGTTTACAATGCTGACCAGTCTGTTGCTTAACTAGAAGGAATGTAGAGCCAACGTAGATGTAATCAAAAGTCTGCGCCCCAAACCTTGCTGGTATCCTTCTGCATCATTCAGTTAAATTTCTAACCTGACGTTTTCCTGTTCATACAACTCTGTTTAGGAACTGAGCAGAGATGAATATGAACAATTTCAGCTCGCGTTTAGGTAATGCCTTTTACATTCCATGTGGCTTCTCGGGGACATTATCAATGAAAACATGACTCTAAGCTAAATAAAGAGGTATTAGATCAAGAAGAAAACAGAGGGAAGGTTAGGGAAGGGTATTCCTTAACTTGGACACTAGGCAGCTAAAGGTGTGGACAGCTGAGGACAGCAAAGTCAGGATGAGCAAGAGACTGGGGTTGAAGAATGGCAGCTCTTTTCCAGAGATGTAGAGCTCGAGGAGGCTTTGGCACTGGGAAAGGACAAAAAAATGAAAGGATATCTGATGGCATCTCATTGTAGGAGGTAGAGATGTTCGAACATTACTGAATGTAAAGGCTATTGGTATGGAAAACAAGGACAAGGGGACCCCTATTTTTGCTTGCGGGGAGTTGTCTTTGTGAGGTATTAGATATCATTAATTATCTGACAGGTTGACTACCTTAAGGTTACTGGATAAACGAAAGATTTTGTTCCGACTGTGTTGCTTGTGTAATATTCATGCAAAAATGAAAGGCTTGAGAAATAAATGTAGCTCTGGACTTCCCTTCTGTTTAAATGTTTAGTCAACACTGTTTTTATGACAGAATATTTAAACAAGACATAAGTAGGGGCATCAAATTCAAAGATGAAGATAAATAACTTTGAAATCCAGTCTAGAAAACCAGTGACCCATATAAATTTAAGTATCAGTAACTAACTTTCTGTTTATACCACTGAGCCACCCAGTGGAATATTTTTCCACGTCTTGGAACCTCTGCTGCCTTTTTCTCACTCTCTTGGCTGAAATTCTTGTGAAGTTTCACCTTCTGATGAACAATCTTAAATTGGCATCCAAGTTCCATCTCCAGCTGAAGCCCTCCAGTTAACGCGACGGCTGTGTTTACTGCTCCTTGAAATCTCTACCCTTAATGATCCGACTTACAAATATACTATTGGATGTCATTAAGTGTGTTGAAATTAAGATTAAACCGTTTTGTACTTTCTCCAGTACTTTACAACGGTGGTAACTCAAGTAGGTTTTTCTTCCTTCTGGACTCATCACCCTGCTGAGAGGTCTGAGGCTGATCATTCAATCAACTGCACCCAATGTAGTATCTTTTCACTTTTACTTTTGTAAGAATGAAGTGCACATTATCGTGCACAAAAGCTTGACTTTATAATAATTTTTCAACAATGATTTAGTATTAGCAGGGAATTTCATCTATATAATGCATATCTGGTAACTGGGGAAAATAATTTAGAATATACACTGCTTCCATTAATTAGTTCTTCCTGTCCAGGTCAGTAACGCACCCCATTATATAATTTCCATGTAAGACACATTTGTGGCAAACTAGTGTTGAAATTATGGCACTTTTAAACTTGAAAATTAATAGACTCTTGTATCTTTTAAAGATTATACCTGTTTATCAGTTATATTTGTAAAGTGGATCACGAATATACAACTGCTGATGAATTTATGTTAGCTTTTGAATGTTGAGACTCAAATGTACCTATTTTCAAAATTCATCTGCTGTTTCTTTATGAGATGTAGTACAGAAAATTAAATTAAAAATCTTAAGGTATAAGGGTGAATGTTTTGCATTAAATTCTGCGCTGAAGGGAAATTGAAATATTTCATTGATAATGAAAATATGACCTGCAAAATGAATTTTGACTGACTGAACAGAGGTACAAGAGGTTAAAGTCAAAAAGCAACAGACACTGAAAATCTGCAAGTAAAACAAAATGTTGGAAACATTCAGCAAGTTAAAAACAACTGTGGGAAGAGAAGCATGAGTTAATATTTTAAGTTGAAGACACTTTAAACAAATTTCACGACGTATGCTTGTGATATTAAACCTGATATTGAATATTCCAGCAATGTCTGCTTTGATGTTAAAGTTTCATGCATGCACTGCCCCTTTTGACGGACTGGATTATACATGGTATTCTACACAACAGTGAAATCACGCCAAAGGATCTCACTGTCTCACAATTCTTGGATAGTTCCCAACAAAAACACTTTGCTGGGATTTGCTGTACATGTTTAACAGCACTTCACAGGCAGGAAGACTTACTTTATTTAGTTATGCAGTTAAATAATAAGCACACTGAATGAGTCAGATAAAATTGTGTTCAATTAACTTCATTTATACATTTCTCTGTGTGAGCCTGCGTTCAACAATTAGATCAATTGATGACATGGGGTTATATTAGTCAACGTTGTTCCCTTTGATGGATCTTCTCTTTGCCATTTGTTGTTTGATAAGTTGAATACAAAAACGAGAAGTTAAAATATTGCAAAACAAACACATGCAATCTGCTCCTAATTTACAATATCTCTTAATGTATTCCTTAAAAAAACCTCCATTTGTCTGCTGCTCTTCAGCCTTATTTCATCTTCATAAATATTATTCTGCCTGCTTACACATTTCTGCAAACTGGTGTGATATTAATTGTGGAAAATAATGATTATTGCTATTGCTAATGCAAATATGAATCTAAGTAAACTGAAGATGCTGTGTTACTTTTTAGATCAAAGTGCATTATTTACAAAATATTGATTAGCATAATGAGTAAGTACTAATGAGAGCCATGTGCTTCTTTTGCAAGCAGTGGTCAACATCAGATACTGAGTTGTCTGGAAATGCATTTTAATCCTTATTTTTGGTTTACAGGGACAGTGGAATTCATTATGGATTCTCAGCATAATTTTTATTTCATGGAGATGAACACGAGACTACAGGTGGAGCATCCGGTCACTGAGATGATAACAGGAACTGACCTTGTTGAATGGCAGCTCCGGGTAGGTGAGAACAGTTGGTCTCTTGGTCTACATTCTGTTGGGCTTAAACCTAAAGGTCAAGACTACAGTAGAGCTGAGAGGAATGATAGTTAAATGTTTTGGTCTTAAAGCATGGCTATATCAATGAACTGGACATGCTCTAAATATCCAAAGGTTTCTGGTTTCATTGTTGTTTTGCAGTCAAAGTGCTTTGCCTATTCAATACAGTGTCACGCACAGTCCTTTGTCTCATTTAATCAGCCATTGATATGGTGGTATCAAGCATTCAAAGAAGTCATAACACCTTGAAGATTCAGACTTGTAAGAAAGGGACTGAATTTGTTAATTACATGTTTGCAATTCAAGCAATTACATGTTTGTAATATCAAGCAATAATACTTTTCTCCAGGAACCATTTTTGCTAACATGTTCAACAGTAGTTGATAATGATAACTCTCCACTGCAGATTGCTTTAGAATGTACTTTTTCAACATTAGTCTCTCATCACAAAAGAAACCTTTCGAAGTATCACCATGGTATCTCAAGTTTTTTTATTCTGTATTTGTTTCACTAAGGGAATAGCTTTCATAACTCTCCAATCCTGTCAATTACAAACAAAAACCCTTTTTACTTGTGGAACAAGTAAAATAGTTCTGTGTGGATGTAAACTGGCACTTTATAAGAAATTCCAAAGTAGCAATTTCTGTATATCGTCCAACAAACTAAAGGAAAAAAAAGTTTACTTATTTTTAACCCCACTTTAAAGGCAACTATTAAATTGATGTAAAATAGCCTTAAATAACATTGTGAGCAGTTATGGGCTCCTATCTAAGAAATATGTGCTGGCATTGGAGAGGGTCTACAGGAGGATCACGAGAATGTTTCTGGGAATGAAAGAATTAATATGTGAAGACTATCCAATGGCTCCGGGCCTTTACTGACTGGAATGAAAGAAGAATGGATCTCATTGAAATCTATTGGATATTGAAAGGCCTACACAGAGTGGACATGGAGAGGATGTTTCTTGTAGTGAGGGATTCTAGGGACAGAGTGGCATGACCTAAGGACGGCCCTTTAGAACAGAGATGAGGAGGGATTCCTTTAGCCAGAGGACAGTGAATCTGTGAAACTCGTTGCCAAGGATGTCTGTAGAGGACGAGCCATTGGGTGATATTTAAAATGCAAGTTTATAGGTTCTTGATTTTTAAGGATGTCAGAAGCTGTGCAGCAAAGGCAGGAGAACGGGGTAATAAAATAGACCATGATGGAATGCTGGGGCAGACTCAGTGGGCTGAATGGCCAATTCTGCTCCGATGTCTTATGGTCTGAAATGTTATTATTTTAACCATGTAATGTGAAATATAAGTCTGAACTGCAAAATACAGTTTATCTCATTCTCATATTGTGATCTTTGTACTCTGTGTTGAATTTTAACTTGTTGATTTGAATTTCTGTGAATTTCTGCTACAAGTTTAATTCAAGTTAACTGTACGGCTGAAATTGCAAGATAAAATTTTGTATTCAAATGAGCATGTCTTGATAGAAAATGTAAAAACGATGGGTACTCAGTTCCACGTTTTGATTTCAGTTGTTTAAAACTGCGTCACTTTAAGCCAATTCAGAATCCATTGAGTGAGAAACATTGTTCTGTACATTTGGGGGCACTGGTAACCCAGACCAGATAAAGGAGGCAAGTCCACTTCCCTATAGTGCATTTATAGAATGAAATTGTTGTATTTTAGAATAGTGATGATGTAATTTATACAAACCTCCACACTTAAATTGAATTGACAAGATTATCTAGATTGCAGGATGACACAATGAGTACAGTACTATACTACTGGATCTTGAAAAATGTGACAGAATTGATGTAAGGAATTCAGTCTGACACGTGATCTTTAATATGTGCTTCAGTTTGCACAGAGGCATTGCATGATGCCAGAGCCTTTAGCTTACTTGTAACGGATAGTTGTATGTAGTGAAATGAATAATGGAATAACAATCCATTGATTTATCTTCAGGTTGCTGCTGGTGAAAAGCTTCCTATGTCACAGGAAGAACTCTCTGTCAGAGGTCATTCATTTGAAGCAAGAATCTATGCTGAAGATCCAAACAACAACTTCATGCCAGGAGCAGGCCCTTTGCTGCATCTGTCCACGCCTGTACCAGATGCTTTTACAAGAATTGAGACTGGAGTCCGACAAGGTATTGGAAATACACAGATGATATAATCTATTTGTATACAAATACTGCCCGACCTGAATATTCCAAGCACTGTCTTTATTACAGAATCTTGTAAGTCTATTTTGAAAGTAATAGGTTTTTTTATTCATATCTTTTTTCAGGTGATGAGGTTTCTGTGCATTATGATCCGATGATTGCTAAACTGGTGGTTTGGGGACATGACCGCACAGCAGCACTAAATAAATTAAAGTATTGTTTGCGTCAGTACAACGTAAGTATTCTGGCAGTTTTTGCTGTGAGAGACCACCGTGATCATTGGTATGCTTTAATTTACCACTGCTAGGGGAAGATAATTTGGTGTGAGATCTAATTATACAAACCCACTTGTTCATACTGTGGTTTTAAAAAGAGAAAGAGGAATAACTTTTAGACAAAGACTTAATTGCAATCCCTATCTTTTTACCAGTGGTTCACATCATTTCCCCATTTCACTTCACAGCAGCATCAAAGTATGAATTCTGAGTTATTGCCAGAAAGTACGGTAGAGCAATAAGTCAGTGTACAATTTGATGCATAATTTAGCAATGACAAATCTCCTCACAGCTGTTAAATTTAGTTATCAAAACATAGCAAATCCTGGATTTTAAAAATTCTGAAGTGATTGAATTTTATGGCTTAGGATGATGGTGTAGAATAGTCACCAGTTTTATATTTCTACATCTGTATGATTGGTGGAAAACTGAGGACCAAGATGCAAAGTGTATTGATGAGTCAATGGTGGAGGCAAAGGCAAGTGACTTCCGGCTTGTCTCAGATTTTGATATTGTGCAGAAATCTTAAAGGTGAAAAGGTCTGAATGGCTGATAGATGGTTCCCAATGAATTCTTCAGCTGATTTTCAGCTCAATCTGTCTATTAATTTGGTTGTACTAGTATAAACAAATATCACTTTGAAAGAAATACTGGGCCTTGACATTGCGTGGATTTAACAAATGTTAGTAAATAATTTTGTTTATCTTGATGAACTACTCTGCAAAAAACTAGATTTGGGGTAACATGCTCCAAATGTATAATTTAGACCTGTGCGAAAGGACCTAGAGAAAAATGTGGATATTTTTGTTCTCTGAATTTGGCTTAAATACGACGTAAGTAATAAGCCATGTTTCTTGGGTTAATAGAATGACACAGGCTTTAAAGTATTGTGAGCAGTGTTGTGCCCCATATCTAAGGGACGATTTATTGACGTTGGAGAGTGTCCAGAGGCGGTTTACAAGAATGATCCCAAAGATGAAGAACCTCATAATGTGAGGAGTGCTTGATGGCTTTAGGCCTGTACGTACCGGAACTTAGAAGGTTGAGAGGTTATCCTAGCGAATCCTACCAAACACCGACCGGAAGGCCTGGATATAGTGGATGTGAACAGGATGTTTCCATTTGTGGGAGAGTCTAGCACCAGAGCACACAACTTCAGAATAAAAGGATGTCCCTTCAGAATGGTAATGAGGAGAAATGTCTTTAGCCAAAGGGTGTTGAATTCATTGCCACAGCCACCGTGGAAGCCAAGTGAATAGGTATATTTAAAGTGGAGATTGATAAGTTCTTGATTAGTAAGTGTAACAAAGTTATGCGGTGAAGATCAGAGAATGGAATTAAGAAGGAAACAGAAATTAGCCATAATCAAATGGCAGAGCAGACTGAAAGGACTCATTCTGCCCCCTGGATTTATGGTCTAAAGATGTACTCTACAGACCAAAGTTCTGTTTTTAAGTAGCATTGTATCTGAATTTTGGAGTTCATATTAGTATGAAAATCTATAATCTGAAGAATTAGTACTAAAGTTATAATTCATCTCTTTTTGAATTTATTTAGAAGTTGGATGATTGTCACTTGTTGTGTTTTTATGACCTGAGTTCCTCCAGCGTTTTGTTTATACTTTGCTCTATATTTTATGGAATTTATATTTTTATGTTATATTTTAATTTCACTTTTTAAACCAAGGTTGGATCTACAACTATACTGGTTTTATTCACTGAACTATTGCTGCTGTGTTTTAATTCTATTTGTCATTCAGATTGAAACTCCATCAGAGAATGCAGTCATTTCAAATTTTCCTGTTTATGAATGACTGACTGGAAGTTCTGGATGCACAAGTCCATTGAATGTTGATTGATTCTGTTTTTGACAGATCGTGGGCTTAAACACAAATATAAATTTCTTGTTCAACCTGGCTGCTCATCCGGAATTTGAGGCGGGAAATGTACACACAAATTTTATCCCTCAACATTATGATGGACTGTTCCCAGCAAAGGGAGCTACAAGTAAAACTGCTCTCTGTCAGGCAACACTTGCTCTAATACTACAAGAAAGGATTCAGACAAATACTTTCAGAGCACTTTCACATGGTAAGAGCATCTTGTAATTTGCATGTTCAAACTTAGATAAAATTTTATCATGCTTACAGATACTATTTTGTGAATAATTTTACAGATCCATTTTCACCATTTGCAAACAGCAGTGGAAGAAGGTTAAATATTGTGCACAGACGAAATCTTACATTGCTTGAAGAACAGAACAGTAAGTAATATCTGGCCAGCATAACTGTGGGGTGTAGATTCTTTACTGTCAGATCATTAGTTATCATTTTTGCAGATAATTTTCAGATTGTCTGCTCCCTAAGGGTAGAAGACCCTAAGGGACATAATAAAATAATACTTTATTGTATTAGAGCTAGTCAAGGTTTGAAACAGCATTATAAGAAATAATCCTGATACAATTGCTTGTGCTCAAAAATGGGCACCATAGCAGTGTAGAGCCACTCCTGTCCATTTATCTGAAATGTCTGACTAGACACAGGTTTAGTGGGCACATTGTACTGTCAAAATCTTTGGTAGTTCAATTAGAGTGTAAAATCAGAATCAGTTTTATTGTCACTGTTTTAAACAGCAATACTCCCCAACTCTTCCTCCCCTACAGTGGCGACTGTATTGGTGCTGCTTCATGCACCCATACTGAGCTCGTCAATTTGATCAACGTTGCCACTAACTTCCACTCTGCCCTTAAATTCACTTGGCCCATTTCTGACACTTCCTTCCCGTCTCGATATCTCTGACTCCATCTCCAGAGACAAGCTGTCAACCAACATCTTTTATAAACCTACTGATTTCAACCCTATCTCCTGTAAAAATACTATTCCCTTTTCTATCTTCCTTTATCTCCACTTTATCTATTCCCAGGATGCCCCCTTCCTTTCCAGGACATCAGAGATCTCTTCCTTCTTCAACGAATGAAGTTTTCCTTCCTCCACCATTGATGCTACCCCCACTCGGATCTTCTCCATTTCCTAAACATCCGTGCTCACCCCATCTTCCGGCTGATAGAGTTCCTCTTGGTCCAGTCCATGAATCTCCGCATCCAAAACATCCTTCGCAACTTCCACCATCTGCAAAGGAGTCCTGACACTAAACCTGTCTTTACCTTCCCTCCCCACCCCCACTTTCCCCAGGGATCGGTCCCTCTCTGTGATTCCCTTGTCTATTCATCTCCTTCCCTACACTTAACCCTGCAAACAGCTGAAATGTTACACCTGCATTCACCTCCTCCAGAGCCTTAAACAGTCCTTCCACTCCTCCTTCCCTTTCTCCTATGCTTCACTCTCCTCTTATCAGATTCCTTCTTCTACAGCCCTTTACCTTTCCTACCCACCTGACTTCACTTGTTACCTTCTAACTATCCTTCTTGCCATCCCCCGTATATTTTTTTCATTCTGGCATCTTCCCCCTTCCATTTCACCCTGAAGAAGGGTCTCAGCCCAATACTTCGATACTTTATTCATTTCTGTAGATGCTGCCTGCCCTGCTGATTTTTTCCAGCATTTTGTGTGTGTTGCATGAAATTTTTTGTTTGCAGCAGCTGTAGAGTGCAAAGATAAACTATTACTATAAATTACAAAATAAATATATAGTGCAAATAAAAAGGAATAATGAAGTAGTGTTCATGGACTGTCTGGAAATCTGATGACAAAGGGAAAGAAGCTGTTCCTGTTTCATTGAGTGTGGGTCTTCAGGATCCTGTACCTGCTCATCACCTTCACGATCCTGTAGTAATGAGAAGAGGGCACATTCCTGACGATGAGGGTCTTTAACGATAGATGTCAGATGCCATCTTCTTGAGCCCTTGCCTTTTAAAGCTGTCCTTGTTGGTGGGGACGATGGTGCTGGCTAAGTTTATAGCCCTCTGCAGCTTTTTCCGATCCTGTGCATTCTCACCATGTAAGATAGTGATAATAAACCTGATGCTGATTTTGATTCAGTTATGGAAATTTGGGATTATAGAATTCACAAATCACTACCCAAAAATTTGAGGCACAGAATAAAATTTGCTGTCACAAAAATCAGGTTAAAAAAAAAATCAACAGGATCTTTGACCCAATACTTGGAGCATATGCAGATGTTATAGCTTCACATATTGGAAAAAATTCAATCTGACCACTTATCTGGGAATGCACACCACCCACGTTCTCCCAGCACAGTGGTCACCTTTCCTCAAATACTCTCACAACGAAGGCTAAGACGTCATTTACTTTCCTGCTTGTTTGCTTTCCGTGAATGTGTCCAAACATATCTGGGCTCTTTGAATATCAACATTACTCAGTCTTTCACCATTTGAAAAATACTGTTTTATGCTCCGGAGTAGATGATCTTACATATTTCCATATTAATTTACATCTTTCCACATTATATTACATCTTCTACATTCTCGTCCAATCATTCGGCTTCCCTACATTCCCAAGCATCTTTCCATCCTCCATACTGACATTCCCATCTAGTTTAATATCATTGGAAAATTTATAAGTAAACCATTTGATCGGCTCATTGATTTAGTCATATGCTGTTACTACTGGAGTCCATTTAACAATTCCAGCAGTACTTCAGTAGTTGCAGCATACAACACGAAGAAATATGCATTCCCAGTCTTGGCTTTCTCACTGAAATACATTTCTTATATACTTCCCCAATTCCGCCTGCTCAAACCTTATTGACCAACCTCCTGTTGGGACTTTATTAAAAGCCTTTTGAAACGTTAAATGCACCATGTCTGCTCGTTTCCTCATCATCAATCCTACTATTCGCATTCTCAAAGAACTCCAACAAATAATCTGACATGATTTTCCTTTCATAAACACATGTTGACTCTGTCCAGACCTACTTCTCATGGTATTTGCTGTTACATCCTTGGGTATGGATTACACTGACATCAAGTCGCGATGAACGGTCTCGGCCCAAAACGTTTATAGTTTATTCATTTCCACAGATACTTCCTGACCTGCCGTTCCTCCAGTGTTTTCTATGTGTTTCTTATAGATTACATTATTTTCTCTACTATGAGATTTGACTAACAGGTCAATAGCTCACTGTTTATTTTTCCTTCTTTTCATAAATAGGGGAGTCATATTCGCTACTTTCTAATCTGCAATTCCAGAATCTTGGATTATGTAAAATGACCTCCACTATCGGTATAATAAGTCATCTGTTTCAAAACTCTGGGATATAAAAACAAGTTCAAACTACAAAGCCCATTTCCAGAAAAGTTGGGATATTTTCCAAAATGCAATAAAAACAAAAATCTGTGATATGTTAATTCACGTGAACCTTTATTTAACTGACAAAAATACAAAGAAAAGATTTTCAATAGTTTTACTGACCAACTTAATTGTATTTTGTAAATATACACAAATTTAGAATTTGATGGCTGCAACACACTCAACAAAAGTTGGGACAGAGTTAAAATAAAATTGAAAAGTGCACAGAATGTTCAAGTAACACCGGTTTGGAAGACTCCACATTAAGCAGGCTAATTGGTAGCAGGTGCGGTATCATGACTGGGTATAAAAGTAGCGTCCATCAAAGGCTCAGTCTTTGCAAGCAAGGATGGGCAGTGGCTCACCCCTTTGTGCCAAAATTCGTGAGAGAATTGTTAGTCAGTTCAAAAGGAACATTTCCCAACGCAAGATTGCAGAGAATTTAGGTCTTTCAACATCTACAGTACATAATATTGTGAAAAGATTCAGAGAATTCAGAGACATCTCAGTGCGTAAAGGGCAAGGTCGGAAACCACTGTTGAATGCGCGTGATCTTCGAGCCCTCAGGCGGCACTGCCTAAGAAACCGTCATGCTACTGTGACAATTATAGCCACCTGGGCTCGGGAGTACTTCGGAAAACCATTGTCACTTAACACAGTCCGTCGCTGCATCCAGAAATGCAACTTGAAACTGTAATACGCAAGGAGGAAGCCATACATCAACTCTATGTAGAAACGCCGGCGAGTTCTCTGGGCCTGAGCTCATCTCAGATGGACTGAAAGACTGTGGAACCATGTGCTGTGGTCAGATGAGTCCATATTTCAGCTAGATTTCGGAAAAAACGGGCGTCGAGTTCTCCCTACCAAAGATGAAAACGACCATCCTGATTGTTATCAGCAAAAGGTGCAAAAGCCAGCATCTGTGATGGTATGGGGGTGCATCAGTGCCCACGGCATGGGTGCGTTGCATGTATGTGAAGGTACCATTGACTCTGAGGCGTATATTAGGATTTTAGAGAGATAAATGTTGCCATCAAGACGACGTCTCTTCCCGGGACGTCCATGCTTATTTCAGCAGGACCACATTCTGCACGGCCTACAACAGCGTGGCTTTGTAGACACAAGAGTGC
The DNA here is from genome assembly GCF_048418815.1 of Hemitrygon akajei. NCBI lineage: Eukaryota > Metazoa > Chordata > Chondrichthyes > Myliobatiformes > Dasyatidae > Hemitrygon > Hemitrygon akajei. Next base: position 164,915,283 of record NC_133126.1, read on the forward strand.
GTGTGCTTGACTGGCCTGCTGCCAGTCCAGATCTATCTCCTATTGAAAATGTATGGCGCATCATGAAGAGGAGAATCAGACAACGGAGACCACGGACTGTTGAGCAGCTGAAGTCTTATATCAAGCAAGAATGGACAAAATTTCCAATTGCAAATCTACTACAATTAGTATCCTCAGTTCCAAAATGATTAAAAAGTGTTATTAAAAGGAAAGGTGATGTAACACAATGGTAAACATGCCTCTGTCCCAACTTTTGTTGAGTGTGTTGCAGCCATCAAATTCTAAGTTTGTGTATATTTACAAAATACAATTAAGTTGGTCAGTAAAACCATTGAAAATCTTTTCTTTGTATTTTTGTCAGTTAAATAAAGTTTCACGTGAATTAACATATCACAGATTTTTGTTTTTATTGCATTTTGGAAAATATCCCAACTTTTCTGGAAATGGGGTTTGTACATACAATACATGCTACAGGATGAAGATAAAATACACACCCTAGTAGTCGTAATCACATTTCCTACAATGTACAAATAATACAACTCCACATAGCTGAATCTAAAAGTGCAGTACTTTATTAGAAAAGATAGCTTTGATTCAATGAGCATTAGCCTGACATATATAATTTTAAAATGCATTACCATTGCAGAGTTTAATATTTGTGTTTGTTTCTTCTGGCTTTCTTCCCCCAACATCCTAAACAAGAGATGAATATTGAAGTTGCATATAACAATGATGGGACTTATAGTATTCAGGTGAGCTTATAATTGAGAGTTTTTGAAAAGCAGTGTCAAGTTAGACAGATTTTTCTTCAGTTGGTACAGTTGATGGGTATAAAGTGCTTCTTTCACTTTGCATTTACCCATTCCATTTCTCTATCTTCCTGAGAGGCCTTATAGTTTTCTCATTCTTCCCATTCTGAGAGTGGTCAAGGCTAAATCTAGAGCCACACTTGTGTAGTTATTTTTTTAGTGTATCGATAGACAATGAGCATTGGTGGAATGATCTGCCCCACCCTGGGAGCCATTAATGCGGCATACATAAATGAACTTTCAAAGAAGTCAAGTTATACACTGTTAGCACTGACTAATCAATATAGTACAAATGAAGTGTAGATCTTGAATCTTCCTGCTATGTAAGATTATGATAATACAAGTGTTAAATTTACCCAATGGGACAACTTAAAGCAGCTTTGAGGTTTTGGAGCTGCAATTTGTTGTTGAATAATTATTCCAAGAATTAAATTGATCATATTTTTGTTGTTTACTTTAATTCTTTATGTATTGATTATGACTTTCCTTGTAGAATTGATGTCAAATCTGGGGCCAAAGTTAATTGGTGTCATTTTTAGATATTAGAGAATCTTAACTTTGATCTCCTCTCCCAGAATCTTTTAAATCTAAAATTAATAATTTTAAAATTGTAATGGAATTTGGGGTTTTAGTTAAAGTTGTTTGTTATCTATCTAAAGTTAGATTGCCAGTTGTATAGTTAAACATACCAGCAAGAAACAGCAATATTTTGTTAAGAGTTTTGGCAACTGTTCAACCATCCATTATCCTAATGTAATCATTATTTTGATAAGTGCATTAACCTTCCTTTTAGAATTAGAAAATGATTTTTTTTATACTTATGATTTTAGATGGATAGGGAAGTACTGAAGAATGCAACATTGAGATCCAGTAGCAGCCACGTAATCACATATTGTAGAAAGAACCATTTGTCATGCTTTAAATGTGATGACTCTTTGCTAGAATAATTCAAACTCAGACTCTTCTGATTCTGTGAGCGAATGATTCACTATCAAAATGTAAGAACAAATGAGATTTGTGGATTAATTCAAGATAAAATTGGAATTGTTAAATGGTTTGTTGTATCATTCTCTTGAAACATAAGAGGTTAGATTTAAGTTTGAAATTTTGCTTGTACCTCAGATTGATGGACAGGTTTTCCATGTATTTGGGAAACTTAACACAGAGGAAGATGCCACATATTTGGAGTCTTCAGTAAATGGGATTCTTTCAAGATCTAAAGTGGTGATCACAAACAACAGCATTCACTTGTTTTCAATGGTAACTATTTCTTTCAATTCTAGTCTAAATATTCCCCCAGCCCACCCAACTCTGCAAAAAGGCATCAGCACCCTCCACCTACCAAGTGTAGATTAGCAAAGCCCCCAATAAAGACCATGATCTGCAGTACAACAAAAACTAATCATTCACCCGACAATTCAACATGCTACAGTCTCTCTCTCTCTCTCTCTCCCTCCCTCCCTCCCTCTCTCTCCCTCCCTCTCTCTCTCTCTCTCTCTCTCTCTCCCTCTCTCTCTCTCCCTCTCTCCCTCTCTCCCCCTCCCCCTCTCCCCCTCTCTCCCCCTCCCTCTCTCCCCTCTAACTATTTATGTGTATATATAATACATCTACTGTGTAATTGATTTACTTATTTTGTTTTTCGATATTATCATGTATTGCATTGTACTGCTGCTGCACGTTAATAAATTTTATGACATATGCCGGTGATATTAAACTTGATTCTGGTTCTGATTTAATAGTTCAATAGTTCCATTTAATATCAGAGAAATGTATACAATATGCATCCTGAAATTCTTTTTCTTTGCAGACATCCATGAAAACAGAAGAGTTTCCCAAAGAATGAGTGACAGTAAAAATGTTAGAACCCCAAATGCCTCTACACCCCCCCACCTATGCACAAGCAGCAGTAAAGCAACAACCCTCCCCCACCCCCACCCACTTCCGCTAAAAAGCATCCGCACCGTCCACCTGCCAAGCAAGCAATAGTAAGTCCTCCAATAAAGATTATGATCTGCAGTATAACAAAAACTAATCATTCTCCTGACAATTCTACATGCTACAGGCTCTCCCTAACAATGGGAGAATGAGATGACTCCTTTCACAGTGAGAGGGGAGACATAACAAAACAACTCGCTGATTTATGGTGTTAAAAATCTGTCGTGCCACTTTTTTCCCCGAGTTTCGTGATCTGAGAATCGGCAACAGTCTCTCACCCACCAACGAGAGAGAGAGAGAGAGCACAACTTGCCAAGTTCCAATTCTGTATTCCAGATATAATTATTGCAACATATGTTTGATCATTTTTGATCTTTATTTTAGGAAGGGACTGCAGAGTTCAGTATACCTGTGCCCAAATATTTAGTTGGAATTGATGCCTCTGGAGCCGAGGGAGCAGCAGTGGCACCAATGACTGGAACTATTGAAAAGGTAATGTTATGACTTTGAATTGATAAAGTTGTTCTCTAACTATCATTTAAGAGAAGTTAGATGTTTGGTTGAGAACAGGGTTAGGATGATCTACATTACTTTCCATACTGAACTGCCAGGAAAAATATATTTTCTAGACTAGTTTCCAGAACTGGCCACAAAGTTTTTATGAAGAGCTGTTGGCTCCTAAGAAATTAATTCCCTTTATGAATTGGTTCCTCCAGAAACTGCAAGGTATGAAGCAAGCAATTTCTATAATATATTGGGAAGTATTCTGAGGGAACAGATATGTAAGTATTTGGATAGACATGGACTGATCAGCGGTAGTCAACATGGCTTTGTGGGTCGTGTCTAACAACCTTGGGAAGCTTTTCGAGTAAGTTACCAGGAAAGTGTATAAAGGCAAGGCAGTGGATGTTGTCTGCATGGACTTTAGCAAGGCCTTTAACAAGGTGCTTCATGGGAGGTTGGTAAGGAAGTTTCAGTCACTTGGCATTCAGATGAAGTAGTAAATTGGATTAGACATTGGCTTATCAGGATTAGCCAGAGAGTGGTAGTAGATAGTTACCTCCCTGACTGGAGGCTTGTGACAAGTAGTGTGCCACTGGGATCAGTGCTGGGTGTGTTGTTTTTTGTTATCGGTATTAATGACTTAGATGATCATGTGGTGAACTGGATCAGCAAATTTGAGATTCAACCAAGACTGGGGCCATAGTGATGATAAGGAAGGCTGTCAAAGCTTTCAAAGTGATCTGGATCTGCTGGCAAAATGGGCTGAAAAATGGCAGATTTTAATGCAAGCAAATGTTGAGGTGTTGCACTTTAGCAGGAATAAAAGCAGGGTGGTAGTGGATGGAGGCAGCTGAGGTGTGTGTTAGAACAGAGGGATCTGGGAATACAGATCCATAATTCCTTGAAAGTGGCGCCACAGGCAGATAGGGTCAGAAAGAGAACTTTTGGCACATTGGCTTTCACAGATCAATGTATTGAGTACAGGAGTTGAGATGTTATGTTTAGTTGAATAAGACATTGGTGAGGCCATAATTTGGAGTATTATGTGCCGTTCTGGAAAGATATCAATAAGATTGAAAGTGCATAGAAAATTTACAAAGTTGTTGCTGGGACTTAGGGACCTGAGTTTTCGAGAAGGGTTGGATAGTTTAAAACTTAATTGCCTGGAGCTTAGGAGAATGGGGGCGGTGGGGGGGGGGGTATATTTGATAGAAGTATACAAAATTATGAGGGGTATAGACAGGGTAAATGCTAGAAGGCTTTTTCCACTGAGGTTGAGTGAGACTAGAACTAGAGGTTATAGGTTAAGAGTGAAAAGTACAATGTTTAAAGCTTCGCTCAGAGGGTGGTGATAGTGTGGAACAAGCTGCCAGCGGAAATGGTGGATCTGGGTTCAATTTCAACATTTAAGAGAAATTCGGATAAGTACATGGTTGGGAAGGGTATGGATGGCTATGGCCTGGGTGCAGGTTGATGGGATTAGGCAGATTAATAGTTTGGCACGGTCTGGACTGGCCAAATGGCTTGTTTCTGTACTGTAGTGTTAAGTGACTCTATGATTCTATATAGAACGTAGTGTACTGTATATGCAACTCTGGAAAAGACCCTCTAACCCAGGATGTTTTGCCAAGCTAGTTAAAACCCTAACTAAACGAGTCCCTTCTGCCTATACAAGTCAGTAAACCCTCTGCATACTTACGTGTCCATCTGAGAGCCTTTTGAACTCTTTAACAGAGCAAAATGACCTAAATATTTTATAAGAATGTTAACAGAATTTTATATCAAATCACATAATGAGCTATTAAGGCAAATGACTAAATCAAAATAGTAGGTTTTAAGCAGCAATTTCAAGGAAGCATTAGCTAAAGGTAGCGAACATTATGGAGTTTATATCCCTTTGCAGCCGGATGCACACCCACTTTCTGTGCAATGTCCAAAATCAGGGATGAGCATGAGGCTGAAGTTGGAGGAAGGTAGATAGTTAGAAGTGCAGAGGGTCTTGGACATTGTGAAAGATGAGGGAATGAAGCGATTTGAAAACAAGAGTGCAAATGTTAAAGTTGAGGAGTAATACTTGAATTAGACATTGCAGTGGTGGAAGTAGCTAAACTTAATAAAATAAAAATTAATTTATGATTAGTTGCTTATACTGGAATCAGATAAAATGCAGTTATTAGAATCACATGGGCAGAACTGTGTGTTTATAAAAGAATTTGATAAAAATACTAAACATGTTTAATTTTGGTCAAGGTGACAAATTGTGTCCAAGGTCCATAAGTGAAGTTAGCTATTGAGTCTTTTTAGCATTCCCAGCATTTGCCAAAAGTGGGTTTAAACTCACTTTCCGTTATGTGAACTTTAGAAATGAAGGGGTGTTGGGAAAAGGTGGGTTGGTTGCCCTTCCATAGAAACTTCTGATAATTCTATTCCTGTGCCGTAACTTGAACTAATTTTACCACAATTTCTTGTGATATTTCCTTTGATTAATTCTCTACCTTGATCTTCACTCTTTTTGTTATTTGTCTTCAGCATTTGATTAACACTTAGCATGACTACATTTCCCGTCCCCCATCATTCCTAAGTGCTTGTGGAGGGTTAGTCAGCTACTTTATATGAATAAAAGTCATGCAAAGGTCATGAAATTTGCAGCCTTACTTCTCAGGAGGAAATTATTGGGAAATAATTAGCTTTTGCAACGGTCCAGTAGTTTTTATGGCCAGCTATTTTTGGTCTTGTTTATTCACCACCTATCCTATAAAATGCCTAGCAACATCTCATAAAGGGAAAAGTTCTATGCAAATAGTAGTTGTTAGTGAGTGAATTAGTTTGTTGATTTTATACATGTAGTAGTTGTTGTTTCCAATTGAGATTAAATGACAGGCTAATTCCTGACATTCCTCTCAAAACATTATAATTGTTAACAGATATGAAAGAATAATTGCCTTGTTTGTTGACTGCTATTGTGTATTTGCAGATTCATCCTATTGTAATGAGTGCTATAGTGAAACAAGTTCACTCCAACCTGTAAAAAAATAAATATATTATGAAGAAAGATTACCATTGTGTTGGATTTTCTTCAGGTTCTACCGTCACACTTTGCAAACTGTGATTAATTCAGTTTTGTTGTGCGAGGGGAGGGCATTTGGGGTTGGTATTCTGTTAGTTTTGTGCGGGGGAGGGATTTTTTTGGGTGGTCGACGTTCCTGTTCAGTTTTATGCGGGGGAAGGGAGGTTTGTTTCAGGGGTTTGATGATCGGGGTGCCTTTCTTTTTTGAACGGGGGGGGGGGGGGGTGGGGGAGGTGTGTTTGAAGGGCCGAGGTGACCTGTTTCCATGCTGTAATTGTTATATGGTTATATGGTTAATTCCCTCAGGGAATGAGGATGGGGTGATGTTGTGTTTCATTTTAACTTAAAGATAATAACAGACTGGCACAATGTATCAGATCCTGCAACTTCATAGAGAGATGTACAGACTTTATCAGTCTGCATAAGACAATGGCATTTCTGGCTGAGTACTCACAATCTTAGATTAGCTCACAACAGGTGTTATGGTCCTAGTAAGGTTTCATGCTTTGGTAAGAGACCTCTGAAAGATTCAGACTTTTGGAATGCAATATAACATCTGTGGATATACTGAGTGGAAGAACAAATAACACATTTGAAACTGGTCCTCCAGTTGCATTCTGCGCTGTGGACACAGACACTTCTGGCTAAATCGCTGTTCGTGTTTTACAGGTGTTTGTTAAAGAAGGTGACCATGTGCAAGCTGGAGATCCGTTAATGGTAATGATAGCCATGAAAATGGAGGTGAGGAATCCTGCCATCTTTGTTTCCGTTTATTATTGTCACCTGTACTGAGACACGGTTAAGAACTTTGTTTTGCATGCTATTCCTGTAAATCATTCCAAACAAAGGTGCATTGAGATTGGAGAAAGGGAAGAACAATAACAACACAGAATATGGTACTACAGTTACAGAGGAAGTGCAGTGCATTGTCTACCTGTAGACAAATGAAGTGTAAGAGCTATGGTGAGATTGACAGATCGAGAGTTCAACTTTATTATACAAACTTCAAGGTTAAAAGTAAATTTATTCTTAAAGTACATATGCATGTCACCATATACAACCCTGAGATTCATTTTCTTGTGGGCATATACAGTAAATTCAAGAAATATAATAGAATCAATGGAAGACCACACCCAACGGAACGGATAAACAAACAATGTGAAAAAGACAACTAACTGTGCACCTACATAAGAAATAATAATAAATATGCAATAAATATTGAGAACATGAGATGAAAGTGAGTCCATTCATTATGGGAACAGTTCAGTGATGGGGAGAGTGAAATTATACCCACTGGTTCAAGACCCTGATGACTGAGCATTAATAACTGTTCTTGAACCTGGTGGAGATGGTCCTGAGGCTCCTGTACTATCTTACTGATGGCAGCAGCAAGAATAGAGCATGGGTGGGTGGTGTGGATCTTTGATGGTGGATGCTGCTTTTCAGCAACAGTTGTCTGTGTAGATATGCTTAATGGTGGAGAGGGTGTTACCAATGATGACCTGGGCCATGTCTACTACTTTTTATAGGATTGTCTGTTCAAGGGCACTGGTGTTTCCAACCAGGCCATGATGTAAACTGACAATATACTCTCCACCACACAAGAGACACTGTACAAGAGGTCTGTTCAAGTGTTCTTATAACAGTGGGATGGAAGTCATCCTTAAGCCTGGAGATATTGGTTTTCAAATTTTTGTATCTTCTGCCAGATGGCAGGGGAGAGAAAAGAGAATGATGCAAGTGGGAGGGTTCCTGGATTATGTTGGTTACTGACCTGGGGCAACTGGAAGTGTGGATGTGGTCATTAGAGGGGAGGTTGGTTTTTGCCATTGACTGGGCTGTGACCATAACTCTGGTGGTCCTGGGCAGAGCAGTTGCTATACCAAGCTGTGAAGCGTCCAGGAGGATACTTTTTAAGGTGCATCTGTAAAAATTAATGAAGGTCACCAAGGACCTGCCATATTTCTTCAGCTTTCTGTGAATGTCGAGGTGCTGATGTGTTTTCTTGGCCATGGTTGGATCAGAACAAGCTATTGGAGATATTTTCATCTAGGAACTTGAAACTCTTAATAATTTCTACCTAAGCATCATTGAAATACACTGGGGCATGTACTCTGCCCTGCTTCCTAAAGTCAATGACCAGTTCTTTTGTTTCGACATCGTGTGTAAAGTTGTCTTGACATAACGCTAGGCTTCTGTCTCCTTCCTGTACTCTGGCTCATCATTGTTTGAGATCTGATTCACTACGGCTGTGACATCTGTGAACTCAGATGGAGTTAGAGCAGAATCTTGCCACACAGTATATAGGGGATAAACTAAAGGACTAGTGTTGAGGATAATCATGATGGAGGTGTTGCCGCCTGTCCTTACTGATCACGTTTTCTCTACACACTTTCAAGCTTGTTGATATCTTTCCTGTAGGTACATGACCAAAACTACATACAATGCTTCAAATTTGACCTCACCAACATTTTATACAACTTCAGCATAATAACCAACTTAATGCCCTGATTTATGAAAGCCAATATGCCAAACATTCTCTTTACAACTCTATCTACCTGTGATGCCACTTTGGATCTGTATTCCCAGATCCCTTTGTTCCACTGCACACCTCAGTGCCTTACCATCCACTGTAAGTCTTACCCTGGTTTGTCCTGCCAGAATGAAAAACTTCACACTTGCCTGCATTAAATTTCATCTGCCATTTTTCAGCCCACTTTCCCAGCTGGTCCAGATCACTTTGCAAGCTTTGATAGCCTTCCTCACTGTGGTGTCACCCTCAAATTTGCTGATTCAGTTTATTACATTATCAGTTAAGTTAGAGAGACAACAATCCACTACCATTTTCAAGCTTATCCTGCTAAGTCATTTATGAATCCAGTTGATGACTTCATCCTAAATGCCAAGTAACCTAACCTTCTGGACCTGCCTCCCATCTGGAGCTTTCTCAAAGGCCTTGCTAAAGTCAATGTTGACAATGTCCACTGCCTTTCCTTCATCAACCTTCTTGCTAGTTTGTTGAATAGGAAGCCAAGCATCCAGTTCCAAGGGGAGATTGTGAGTTCTCAAACAGTACCTATTTCCTCAGTAGTATTTCATTGTATTCAGACTTTGGGATGTTAATTCCTTAATTGTTACTGATTACGTCACGTAATTCTATAATTGATTACATTGCAAGCAAATATTATCTTGTATGCTGAGATGGAGGGTTTACATCCAGACTATATCTGGGGTTAGGAGCTTAAGAATTGCAGTAGGCCATTTGTCCCCTCAGGTCTGTACTATCAATAATTATGATGTTGACTGATTGGTGAACTTATTCTGTACACATTTGTTTAATGCTTTAGGTAACATAATTTCCAAATCTCAGATATCAGATTAATAAATTATCCTGCATCAACCACAGTTCTGGAGTTTAATGTCTGCAACCCTGTATGTTTCCTCCATTCACTGCTGAAAGATGTGTCTCCAATTCTAAAACTGCCCAACAGTCTGTGCAACCTACAGAAATAGACGCTGTCTATTTACTCTTTGAATACTTTTTCTTCCTTGGGAGAAGCCCAGTAACATAAACCAGATCTTTAGAGGTGCTATGAAGGAATTGGATGTTTAAGTCAACACGTACAAAGTTTAATCATGAATTAATTGAAACATCTTGAGTTTCAACAACGCCTGGTTACATCATGATAAATTCTATAAGTTTTATAAATTCTCCAAACCACTCCCTCAGTTTTCTGTTTTTGCAAAACTTTCCTAAGAAAAATCAAGGAAAGAATAACAACAAAAAAGTTTTATGGTCATGATAGCAAACATAACCTGGATATTTCTAAAGTATGATATGCTGGGTCTAAGTTGTAGTCATTCATCTGTCTTGCCACATTACTGTTTTTTTTTAACATTGGGGAAAGCATACTTTACAAAATAAGCATTTTAACATATTTATAGAAGCAATAGAAAAAACAAAAGTGACTGCATTTAAAAAGAAAATAGGTGACATACGTATTTGTTTTGAAATGGAAATGGATTAAACTGAGATTGCTACTTACTATTTCAGTCTTCCTGACTACAAAGCAGCAATTGAGGCAAGTAGAATGATAAATTGTATGACAACACTAGTGAACAAGTGAGAAATGTATCGGTATTTAAAGTGTTTGCTGGTATAAGGATAGTAAATTTAATGGAAATAGTAAAGCTACAATACAGTTGGGGCCAAATTACAGCAGCAGATGAGAAGGCACAAGCTCAGCCTAATGGGTAGCTCATTGAGGATTCACACCAACATGTCATCATGTAGACAGACTGGTGTATTGTGAATGGAGTAGTGGAAATGAGCATCTGGAATACAGTTAAAAGTGTAATGTACCCGGGTGGATGAACATGGGCAGGATGAAGGGCATTTTTACTCTGCAAATTTCAGAGAATGGCGATAATGAATTGTTTCATTTTATTTTTGCAGCATACAATAAAAGCACCAAAGGCCGGGGTAATTGAGAAAATCCTGTACAAAGAAGGCTCTCAAGCTAACCGACATGCCCCACTGGTAAAATTTATGGAAGAAGTCGACTCACAATGAATTCAGCTCGGTTTCTTTTGGTTAATATGCTGCAAAAACTGTGTTTTACAAATACCTTCTGTTTCCTGTGCCTGGAGAATGTAGTTTGTTTTATTCCATATGTTATTTGGACCATGTCCAATAAGCAAAATTTATAAGCTGTAGTCAGAACAATCTACAATAATACCCAGAGTGCAACAGTAGGTAGCATTTGTTAGTTGCATGGTAATTAGACAATGAATTTTGATAATAAAAATACTTGATCAGCTGAATCTTGGATACCTAGGAAAATAGTGTTATATTGTGATCTGATGACTGCCTTTAACTTCTGACAGAAAACGTATTTATAATAGCCATTATATATTATGTTAATTGGCTTGTCACACTACAGGATTTCTAACTGTTAGTAATTTTTTGAATAGATGTAAATGTTACCATGCTAAATTTAATCTTAAATCTTTAACTTTGGAAATATGTACAAAAACCTCTTTTCTCACTGTTACTACTTGTAGTCCACTTTAACTTGAGGTAAGGGGATGATTTTTATCTTTGTTGCATATGTTTAATACATTCTATGATCAGAGCATCTGACCATTATAAAAACCTTATGATTTTTATTCCATTGGTTCAGCACAAAGTCCTAGAGACAGGAAAAAATGCCCCAGAGAGTCAAGTTATCATTAAAGAGTTTGCATGCTCTTAGAAATTAATTGAACTACTTACAATAGTGATATTTTATGCCATTAGCACTACTTATATTGATAACGTTAAATTGAATGCTGCTCATTTCCTCTGGGCTATTCAGATCCATAATGTAGAGAGAATCCGATGGAACATTCATCAAGGAATGCAGGGAAGTTCTTTGGCTGCTTGGATGAGTCAGAAGTCAAGTTAGTGATTTCCAATGCAGTCAACAATTAAAGAGGTGAAAGCAATAGCCTAGAAAGGGGAAGCTGCTAGAGGGACTTATTTAAAAAATAAAGCTGACTAGTCATAGAAAAATATTCATGTGCTTTATTCAATAACAGGAATAGGTGTAGATTTATTTTTTAATATTTTTATTTCGAGATATGGCATGACCCTTCTGGGTAAATGAGCCCGTGCCATCCATGTGACCAATTAACTTCCTAACTTCAGAGCTACACACACAAAATGCTGGAGGAACTCAGCAGGCCCGGCTGAATCTATGGAAAAGAGTCGACGTTTCGGGCCATAACCCTTTTCCATAGATTCAGCCGGGCCTGCTGAGTTTCTCCAGCATTTTGTGTGTACTGCTTTGGATTTCCAGCATCTGAAGATTTTCTCGTGTTTGTCAACCTACTAACTTGTGCATCTTTGGAATTTGGGAGGAAAGCAGAGAACCTGGACTAAACACACATGGTCACAAATTCCTTATAGACAGAGGTGGAATTGAACCGGTTTGCCAATGTTGTAATAGCGTTATGCTATCCACTGTACCACCATGCCATCCTAGCGTGCTCCCGACTTGCCCCTCTCAAAATCCACAATCAAATCCCCGGTTCCGCCAGCATTAATGAATTAGGTTTTGCTATTCTGCATGTTTACAAGTTATATTGAAATTAAACTCATTTTTTCCTCATTGATCTTGACTCTCTAAATAATGAATGAAGCTACTTTTGTGTAAGTTGGGAGTAGAAGCAAATGCAAAATGAGAGTTATTTAACATGAAATTTATTCATAGAGCATAAAGATATTAGAGCACAGAGCAAGCTCTTCGGACTTGATTTTGTGCCAACCTTTTAACCCTTCCCTCCCATGTTCCTTCATTTTTCTATCATCCATGTGCCTGTCTAAGAGTCTCTTATCTATCCTTAATGTATCTACCTCAACCATCACCCCTGGTGGTGCGTTCCATGCCTCTGTTCTCTGTTCTCTGTGTAAAAAAAAAAATCACTTGCCTCTAGCATTCCCCCTATATTTTTTTCCAATCACCTTAAAATTATGTCTTCATATCTTAGCCATTTCTGCACTGGGGAAAAAGTCGCTGGCTGCCCACTGGATCTGTGTCTCTTAACTTCCTGTACACCTCTTCAAAATTCAGGGTTGTTTCATGTCATTTCCAGTACACAAATGTAAATCCAAGCATTGTTACACTGGATACAATGCAGCATAAAAAAGAACAGAATAAATATAAATACATAAGATAGCTATATACATAGATCGATTATATGTACATAAAGTGACATTAATTACAGGTGTGTCTTACATAAAGTGACTGACAGGAAATGGTAAAGGAGATGTGGTGGGGTGGGTTAGTAATTCTTCTATCAAGCCACCTCTCATTCTTTGCTCCAAAGAAAAAAGCCCTAGCTCACTCAGCCTATCACATATCCTCCAATCCAGGCAGTATCCAGTTAAATCTCCTCTGTACCCTCTCAAAAGCTTCCACATCCTTCCTTTAATGATGCAACTGGAACTGAACACAGTGCTTGTAGTGTGGTTGGACCAGCTTTTTATAGGACTGCAGCATTGCCTCCAGAACGCAATCCCCCAACTATTGAAGGCCAACACACCTTAACCACCCTATCAATTGCGAACTGCGGCCAGACAGTGGACGGGAGCATGAGAAGAGGCGACTTCACACAGGTCTGTGAACGAAGATTTTTTAAAAAACAGCGCCTCGTGGCGGTTTTTGGAGTTTGAACCACAGCTAATCAGTGAATGGGAGCATGCGAAGAAGAGACAACTTCATGCAGGTCCACGATTGAAGATTGAAAAAGTAGTGCTTCACAGCAGTTTGAATGGTGGCCAGTCAGTGAATCGGATTCATTAGCAAGGATGAATAAAAATGAGGCAGGGGCAGCAGTAGGAGGAGGCAGTTAACTGGGTGACAGTCAGAAGAAGGAAGGGAAATGGGCAGACAGTAAAGAGTAGCCATTCCCCTGAATCATAAATATATTGTTTTGGACAGTGTTGAGGGGGATGACCAACCAGGGGGGAGCTGCAATGACTGGGTCTATGGCACTGAGTCTGGCGCAGTGGCTCGGAAAACGAGAGGTGACGAGGACTGCAGTCGTGGTAGGAGATTCCATAGTTAGAGGAATAGAGATGAGAATCTGTGGAAACGATAGAGACACCCAGATGGTATGTTGCCTCCCAGGTGCCAGGGTCAGGGATGTCTTGGATTGGGTCCACAACATTCTAAAGGGAGATGGTGAGCAGCCTAGAAGTCGTGTTACATATTGGCACCAATGACATAGGTAGGAAAGGGGAGGTGGTCCTAAAGAGAGATTTTATGGAACTAGGTAGAAAGCTGAAAAGCAGGACCTCCAGGATAGTCATCTCTGGTTGGCTGCCCAGTGAGGGTAAGAATAGGAGCATTTGGCAGATAATGTGTGGCTGAGGAACTGGTGCAGGGGGCAGAGGTTCCGATTTCTGGGCCATTGGGATCTCTTCTGGGGAAGATATGACCTATGCAAAAGAGATGGGTTACATTTGAACCTGGGAGGACTACTATCCTTGCAAGTAGGTTTGCTAGAACTGTTCAGGGGGGTTTAAACTAATTGGGCAGGGGGATGGGAACCAGAGTGGTAGGGCAGAGGATGGGGCTGTTGGTTTACAAACAGAAGCACTGTGTAGTGAGACTGCTAGCAAGCAGAGGCTAATGATAGGGCAAAATTGCAGTCAGTGAGAAGAGACGTAAAGAGCGTAGAATGAGTTACCAGCACAAGTAGTTCATGCAAGCTCAATTTCAATGTTTAAGAGAAGTTTGGATAGGTACATGGATGGTAGGGATATGGAGGGCTATGGTCCCTGTGCAGGTTAATGGAAGTAAGCAGTTTAGAATCAGAATCAGGTTTATTATCACTGACTTGTGTCGTGAGGTTTGTTAACTTTAAAGGGTTTTGGCTTAGGTTAGATGGGCCAAATGGCTTGTTTCTGTGCTGTACTTTTCTATGACTAAAAGGGGAGACAAAATCGAAAAGGATGATAAATACAGGACTGAAGGCATTATTTTGAAATGCACGCAGTACACGGAATAAGGAAGATGAACATGTAGCACAGTTAAAAATTGGCAGGTATGACTTTGTGGGTATCACCAAGTCATGGTTGTGAAGATTATAGTTGGGAGGTCAACACCCAAGGATGGATACAGATTGTATCGAAAGGACAGGGAGGTAGGCAGAGGGGGTTGGGATGGCTCCTCTGGTAAAGAAAACCCAAATCCTTAGAAAAGTGACTGGAAGGTGTAGAATCCTTGTGGGTAGAGCTAAGAAACTGCAAGAGTAAAAAGAACCTGATGTGTGTTATATACAGGCCTCCAAACAATTGCCAGGATGTGGGCTCCAAATTACAACGATAGATGACAGCAATAATACGAGGTTAATTCCCGGGATGGTGGGTCTGTCATATGTTGAAAGATTGGAGCGACTGGACTTGTATACACTGAAATTTAGAAGGATGAGAGGGGATCTGATTGAAAAATATAAGATTATTAAGGGATTGGACACACTAGAGGCAGGAAACATGTTCCCAATGTTGGGGAATCCAGAACCAGAGGCCACAGTTTAAGAATAAGGGGTAGGCTATTTAGAACAGAGTTGAGGAAAACCTTTTTCACCCAGAGAGTTGTGGATCTATGGAATGCTCTGCCTCAGAAGGCAATGGAGGCCAATTCTCTGGATGCTTTTAAGAAAGAGTTAGATAGAGCTCTTAAAAATAGCGGAGTCAAGGGATATGGGGAGAAGGCAGGAATGGGGTACTGATTGTGAATGATCAGCCATGATCACAGTGAATGGTGGTACTGGCTCAAAGGGCTGAATGGCCTACTCCTGCTTCTATTGTCTATTGATAGTCATGGGGTGATTTCAAAATGCAGGTAAATTGGGAAAATCAGCTTGATGCTGGATCCCAAGATAGGGTAATTTGTAAAATGCCTAAAAGATGGCTTTTTAGAGCTGCTTGTGGTTGAGCCCACTATGGTATCTGCTATTCTGGATAGGGTGTTGTGCAATGACCAGAATTGATTAGAGAGTTTAAGGTAAAGAAACCCTTAGGGAGCAGTGATCATAATATAATAGAACTGACTCTACAATTTGAGATGATAAAGTCAGATGTATCAGTATTACAGTGGACTAAAGAGGCATGAGTGAGTAGCTGGCCAAAGTTGATTGGAATGGGACACTAGCAGGGATGACGGCAGAGCTGGAGATCTGGGAGCAATTTGGATCCATAGATGGATCCCAAAGAAAAATAAGTATTCTAAAGGCAGGATGATGTAACTGTGGCTGACAAGGGAAGTCAAAGCTAACATAAAAGCAAAGAAGGGAGCAAATAATAGCACAAAAATTAGTGGGAAGTTGGAGGATTGGGAACCTTTTAAAAGCCACCAGAATGCAATTAACAAACCCACAAGAAGGGAAAAGATGAAATATGAAGCTAAGTCAGCCAATGGTATTAAAGAGGGTACCAAAAGTTTCTTCAGATATATAAAGGGCAAATAAGAGTCGAGAGTGTATATTAGACAACTGGAAAATGATGCTGGAAAAGTAGTAATGGGAGACAAGGAAATGATGGAGGAATTAAATAAGCATTTTGCGTCAGTCTTCACTATGGACGACACTGGCAATATACCAGAAGTTTGAGAGTTTCAGGGGGCAGAAATGAGTGAAGTTCCCATTTCTAGGGAGAAGGTTCTTAGAGAATTTAAAAGTCTGAAGGTAGATAAATCACCTGGGCAAGATGGACTACACCCCAGGGTTCTGACAGTGGTAGCTGAAGAAATTGTGGAGGCATTAGTAATGATCTTTCAAAAATCAATAGGTTCTGGCATGGTTCCAAAGGACCACAAAATTGCAAATATCATTCTAGTCTTCAAGAAGGGAGAGAGGCAGAAGAAAGTAAGTTATAGGTCAGTTAGTCTGACCACAGTGGTTGGGAAGATGTTGGAGTTGATTATTAAGGATCGAGCTACTTGAAGGCACATGATAAAATAGGCTGAAGTCAGCATGGTTTCCTTAAGGGAAAATCTTGCCTGATATATCTGTTAAATTTCTTTGAGGAAATAATGTGTAGGATAGACAAAAGAGAATCAGTGGATATTGTGTACTTGGATTTTCAGAAGGCCTTTGACAAGGTGCCACACATGAGGCTGCTTAACAAGTTAAGAGCCCATGGAATTACAAGGAAAGATGCTAGCATGGATAGAGCATTGGCTGGTTGGCAGGAGGCAAAGAGCAGGAAATAAGGGAGCCTTTTCTGGTTGGCTGCCATTAAATAGTGGCATTCCACAGGGACCGGTGATCAGACTGCTTCTTTTTATGTTATGTATCAATGAGTTAGTTGATGAAATTGATGGCTTTGTGGATGATACGAAGGTAGGTGGAAAGACAGCTACTGTTGATGAAGCAGACAGACTGCAGAAGGACTTAAACAGATTAGGAGAATGGGCAAAGAAGTGACAGATGAAATACGGTGTCAGGAAGTGTATGGTAGAAGAAATAAGAGCATAGAATATTCTCTAAATGGAGTGAAAATTCAAAAATCTGAGGTGCAAGGAGACCTGGGAATCCTCATGCAGGATTCCCTGAAAGTTAATGTACAGGTTGAGTTGGTGGTGAGGAAGGCAAATGCAATGTTAGCATTCATTTTGAGAGGACTAAAATATACAAACAAGCATGTAATGCTGAGGCTGTATAGGGCACTGGTGAGGCCTCACTCGGAGTATTGTGAGCAGTTTTGGGCCGCATCTAAGAAAGGATGTGTTGACATTGGAGAGGGTGCAGAGGAGGTTCACAATGGTGATTCCAGGAATGAAAGGATTATCATATGAGGACTGATTAATTGTGCTGGGTCTGTAGTCACTGGAATTCAGAATGGGGTGGGGGGGGGGGGGGAAATCTCATTGAAACCTATCGAATGTCAAAAGGCTTCAGTAGAATAGATGTGGAGAGAATGTTTCCTATGGTGGGGGAGTCTAGGACCAAAGGACACAGCCTCAGAGTACAGGGGTGTCTATTTGAACAGAGATGAGCAGGAATTTCTTTAGCCAGAAAGTTGTGAATCTGTGGAATTAGTTGCCACAGGCAGTTGTGGAAGCCAAATAATTGGATATATTTATGGCAGAGATTGATAGGCTCTTGATTATTCAGGGCATGAAGAGTTACGGGGAGAAGGCAGGAGATTGGGGCTGAGAAGGAAATGGCTCAGCCATAATGAAATGACGGAGCAGACTAGATGGGTCAAATGGCCTAATTCTGCTCCTATATCTTATGGTCTATCAACTTGTGCTGCACCTTTGAGGAATCTTGACGTGGACCCCCAAAACCCTCTACTTCTCTACACTGTTAATAATTCTGTCACTAACTCTGTAATCTGCCTTCAAATTCGGCCTTTCAAAGTGAATCACTTCATATTTTTCAAGGTTGAACTCCATCGGCCATTTCTCAGCCCAGCTCTGCATCCTGTCAATATGTCAGTTTAATCCTCAACAACCTTCCACATGATCCACAATATAACCAACCTTTGTGTCATCTGCAGACTTACTAACCCACCCTTCCACGTCCTCATCCAAGTCATTTTAAAAAATCACAACAAACAGAAGTCCCAGAACAGATCCTTGCAGAGTGGAGAACCTGTGAGATTGCATCCCTGTAGACCTGTTGTGGTGATAGGTGAATTGTAGTGCACCCAGGTCCTTGCTCAGGCAGGAGTTAATTCTTGCCAACCGATGCGCTACTGCTGACGGTTGTTGAGGTGGCTCACCTGCTGTTCTTCGGCACCAATATGATGGCTCTTCTTTTGAAACAGGTGGAACCTCAAACCGCACCAATGAGATGTTGAATATGTCCTTGAACCCTTCTAGCCAGTTGGTCAGCATAGGTTTTCAGTGCCTGGCCAGGTAGACCATCAAGGCCTGACACCTTGAGAGAATTCACCCTCCTGAAAGATGTCCTGACATTGGCCTCTGAGATGGAGATCATAGGGTCACCAACTGCTGTTAAGAGCACCAAATTTCTTGGTGTTCACCTGACAGAGAATCTCACCTGGTCCCTCAACACCAGCTCCATAGCAAAGAAAGCCCAGCAGCGTCTCTACTTTCTGCGAAGGCTGGGGAAAGTCCATCTCCCACTCCCCACCTTCATCATATTCTACAGGGGTTGTATTGAGAGCATCCTGAGCGGCTGCATCACTGCCTGGTTCGGAAATTGCACCATCTCGGATCGCAAGACCCTGCAGCGGATAGTGAGGTCAGCTGAGAAGATCATCGGGGTCTCTCTTCCCACCATCATGGACCTTTACACTACACACTGCATCCTCAAAGCAAACAGCATTATGAAGGACCCCACGCACCCCTCAAACAAACTCTTCTCCCTCCTGCCATCTGGGCTAAGGCACCAAAGCATTCGGGCTCTCTCGACCAGACTATGTAACAGTTTCTTCCCCCAAACTATCAGACTCCTCAATTCCCAGAGCCTGGACTGACACCTTGCCCTACTGTCCTGTTTATTATTGATTGTAATGCCTGCACTGTTTTGTGCACTTTATGCAGTCCTGGTTAGGTCTGTAGTCTAGCGTAGTTGTTTTTTTTTTCTCTCTGTGTTGTTTTTTACATAGTTCAGTCTAGTTTTTGTACTGTGTCATGTAACACCATGGTCCTGAAAAATGTTGTCTCATTCTTATTATGTACTGTACACAGCAGTTATGGTTGAGATGACAATAAAAGTGACTTGACTGTGGGGATTTACACGGATGTAGTGCTATCCTCCCTTTCAATGCGTGCATGAGACGTATTGTGCTTATCGAGGAGTGAAGCATCACTGTCTGTTTTGCTGGTGTTTCACCAAGTAGGAAGTAATAGCACACATACCCTGCCACAGCTGCCGTGCATCCGATTGTCTCTCTAATTTAGTCTTTCGGAAGACTAAGCCTGCACTGCTCCCTATTACTCTTGATAGTGAGGACGTGGATGTGGTGAGGACCCACAAGTACCTGGGGGTGCACCTGGATGACAGACTTGAGAGGAGCACCAATAAGAAGGCCCAGAGCTCCCTCTAACTCCTGGGGAGACTGAGGTCCTTTGGAGTATGCAGTCATCTCCTTCACGTGTTCTACCAGTCTGTTGTTGTCAGTACAATCTTCTATGCGGTTGGGTGCTGGGACAGTACCAGCAACACTGGAGATGCCAATAGGCCCAATAAACTGATTAGAAAGCCTGGCACTGTTATAGGAGTCAAACTGGTCACACTGGAGGCTGTGGTAGAACAAAGGCATTCCGGAAAATCCTGGCAATTCTGTTTCTCACCCTCGGCAAGCCACCTTGGCTGAACACTTTTGGTAATGGACTAAGACAACTGCGCTGCTCTGAAGAGCACTGAATGATGTTGTTCTTATCCCTGAGCCATTAGGCTCTGTAATGAGTCAACCTATACCCCCCTGATAGACTGTTTGTGGTAACTAATTTTTATTCTTTCTACTTTCCTTTGAATATTTATATCCCTACACTTGTAATGCTACTGTGACACTGTAATTTCCTTTGAAATCAATAAAGCATCTATCTATCTAATTTCACAGCGAGTCGCCTTTTCCTTTTCACGAATGGCCACGTTCCAGAGTCTTAATTCAGAAATTCTTGTTAGATAAAATTAATACTGTATATTTAAATGAATGGCAGAAGTTCTCACCAATGAATAGATTGTTTATTAATTTTTCAGACATTTATTAAACTAAGATGTACAAATGAATATTGTCAAAAGTGCTGCACAAGAGTTAATAGGTGGGAGTAAATGTTAAATAAAAGGAATGTGTCTTCTAGGATTTTGCTCTTATGAAGCATTCAAAGGTGACACCTTTTGTCATCGCTTCATTTTTTTCATTACTGTGCTTGGATTTGTTAGTTTTTATTTTCCATCGATTCTTTCTTCTTCCACTCTTTCAAAATCATTCATTTCTGCCGCAGCCCATTCTCCAGAGCCTGTCCACAATCTGAGAGGCTTGATGAAGTTGCTGCCAGATGTGGCTGATCTTATGTAAAGCACGCTGTTTATGTCTGATTCTACCGCAGCAGCCATAAGCATGCTCCCTACATGTATTTCAGTTCAACTATTTAGAGAAGAAAACATGGCTTTTATCGTACTTTACTTCCCTCATCCCCGAAACATACCTGTTCTTTCCTCTTCTTGATCCATGTACTGTACAAGGTCAAGTTACACAGCACAACCTAGGCTATGTCTATACATGTCTACTGCTCTGAAGGTGAAAATTGGAACTGCTCATTGTTTCTTTATTTTTATTACTGAACCTGATAGTTTTAAATTAACAGATAACCTTCTGTGTATTCAACAACTAGATGATACTGAACAAAATATATTCAGACAAATTTTCATGGAATATTTTAACTTGGTTGTAAGATGGATTCTTTCAATGCAAATGAGAATTAAAGTTCTGCAAAATTTCATTTGTGAGAAGCAAAGCTTGCTGAGACCAATGTGGCAATTGTACAATCAAGGTCACAATTTAGACAGCATCTAAACAAGAAGATTGATTTGAGTCTCCACAAGTAGTCGAGACTGTCATTTCTCCTTTTGAAAATCAAAAACTGCTAGTGCTGGAAACCTGAAATAAAAATAGAAAATGCTGGAAACACTCAGCAGGTCAGGCAACATCTATGAAAAGAGCATTCGGGTCAAAGGGTTTTCATCAGACTCTTTTATCTTTTGAATCTGCACCTGCATAAAATTTCTAATATGAACAACCAGGGTGACTGTACATTTGCTACCTTGCTCTGTTTCAAAATTGTGTCTTTTATTGTGCTTTACTCACTTAAATGGAATTATTTCACCTTTTTTGACATCTTTCAGCTTTCTTTTGTTCGGAGGTCATATTCAGGATCTGAATTGGATAGATTGTTTCTATATATACTTTTGCAACTGTATGTTTGCAGAATTGATTTTGGTGTAATGATGTAACTAGGGCCTGGGAGAAGCACAACACCAGCTGCTTTCCAGGATGTGGAGATTTTGCTCTCTAACTGATGCAATATACTTCTTTATATTAACTATAACAGTTTAATGATTGGGGGAAAATGAAATGCCTTTTAGAGGTTTCTTCAGTTTTGTATTTATTTGCTTATTTTTGGTCTAGGGATCTCAGTTACAAGTGACTAGTAATCCATTGTCACAGTGACTTTGCTTTTTGCCTCAGTTCACTAGTCTGTGACGTGCAATGCCTCCATTTGAAGCTGTGGGGAAAGAATTGGGCAGGGGCACATGAAGGAGAAGGCACACACTCTAGCTGTTTTATATTCCTATGACCAAAACACTTTAATTTCTGTGGTTGGAGTAAAGTCATCATCATCTACTCACTCTGAGAAACATCCAATGCCATTTCTGATATCATTTTAGAAAACGTTTTGCAACCTCAGCAATTTGAACTCTCCTGCCATGCCATGCCATGCCATCTTCAGGAGCCATCTTCAAATTCTGCCAGAAGAGGGGCATTGAATATGTGTCTAAACTTCAAAATTTCAAACTCAAACCATTTTTTGAAAGAACCAGACTTGTGAGGATCAGTGGTCAGAATGGTATACTAACTAGTAATGCTTGGGCTGAACTGATTTTTATATCCTAAAAGTGATGAACCAGACAATAGTCAACCCAGCTCATACTTCGTGTCGTGGATGTGCTAAGGGTTTTCGGCTTCATGTCCCTCACGGAGTTGCCAGCTTTGCTGCCTGGGTTATACTAGGAGAACTCAGCTGTAAGTGACAGAAAGCAAGCTCTTCCCCTCCCCTCCAGCATTCTGACAGCATTACTGAGCCCAGTAATGGAGTGGGATGCCATATGCACCTGTGTCTGATCTCTCTCTATTGCACAGTCCAGTGCACAATCTCAAAAGCCCGGAACACACTGATGCACGTGGTACCACCAATTCCATTGGTTCTCTGCGGACTGCTGGCTAGCCACCTCCTCAATCCTGTTCATGAATGTAGCAAAAGTAGTTGTTGAGAAACAAATGGTGCCAAACTCTGTTATAGAGTCATTTCTATCCAAATTGCCTTACTGGATGCTTAAAGTAAACTAAAGGGCTTAAGCACTCTTGTGGTTATACAGTCATCTGAAATGCTGTGGTAAGCCTTGGCACTTGAAAGAAGTCAGCAGAAAGCTCTTTTTTCTTTTTTATCCAATATCTCAGACGTTTATGGAAGTGTTTTTTTTATCCAGTGGCAGACAGGTTCGTGAGCATTTTTAATTTTCTCCGCAGGTCCTAATGCAATGCATTCCTTTGATGTTAGGTAACAGTTCACTTCAAGCTTTGTAATCACTACATAATTTGCTGATTGAGTCAGTGCTCTATAAATATCTTGGGGACATTTGGAGTTGTATTTTTTATAGTACTTTTTGTTGATGCATGTCTCAAAGTATTTAAGAATCAATGTGAGGTTGTTAGTCTCAAGCTCCATTTTAAGGCATCCATTAGCATTGTGGAGCGTTCTCATCACAAGTCAAGCAATTAAAGAAGTCTGCTCCTTGAGTTGCACCACGTTGTCTGTCAAATTGAATTGGTCAGAAAACAGAACCCTACGATAAGGAGGTACGGAAGCCTGAAGGCACACACTCAGTGATTCAGGAAAAGATCCCTTTCGCCATCTGATCTCTAAACGAACATTGAACCCATGAACTCTACCTCACTACTTTTTTATTTCTTTTTTTTTAACTACTTACTTTAACTTAACTGTTTAATGACATTTTATATATACTTACAGTAATTCTGTTTTATTTCTCTATATTTATCATGTTTCATTGTACTGCTGCTATGAAGTTAACAAATGTCATAATATATGCCAGTGATATTAAGCCTGATTGTGATTCTGAATAAGCATGAAGAGTTTTCTTTGAAGTTGTTTTGGTTAAACTGCTTGCGTAAAGATGTGTGACACAAATACACAATGTAAAGATTACACAGTGAATGGAGGGGTGTTGAGTGGTAGAACGAATGGACCTAGGAATACAGAGCCGATTTCAAGATTCCTTGAAAGTATAGCAGGTAGACGGGGTCATACAAAGAGCTTTGGGCACATTGGCCTTCAGAGTATTGAGTCCAGGAGTGGGGATGTTAAGTTCAAACTGTATAAGTGATTGGTGAGACCTAATTTGGTGTACTGGTAAAGTCTTGGTCAGTAATGTACAAGAACAATATCCATAAGATTGAAAGCGTAGGGAGAAAATTTACAAGGATGTTGTCAGGACTTCAGCTATAGGGAAAGATTGTGTGGATCGGATTTTATCCCTTGCAGCAAGGGGAAATGAGGGGATATTTGAAGACGTATACAAAATTATGAGGGGTTAAGATAGGGTAAATGAAAGCAGGCTTTTTCCAGTGAGACTACAACTCGAGGGTAAGGTAAAATGTGAAATATTTCAGGGGAAACTGAGGGGGGAATTTCTTCACTCCAAAGGTAGTGTGAATGTGGAAGGAGCGGCCAGCGGAAGTGGTGGAAGTAGGATCAATTGTAGTATTTAAGAGAAGTTTGGTTAAGTACATGGATGGGAAGGGTATGAAGAGCTGTGGTCTAGATGCAAGTCGATGGGACTAGGCAGACTATCAGGTCATCACGGCCTAGTTATGCTGAAGGGCCTGTAATGTGTTGCGGTGCTCTATGTGACATCCTGTTGGTCAACCTTTATTATTATTAATCCTCATGACATTGCCTTGGATTGGGCCTGCATTTTTAATAAAGAGAAATTTAATAATAAGGCAAAGAAGAACAAACAATTCTGAAAGATTAACCTGACATGTGGCAAGAAATTGTTGAGGTTGCGCAAAATATCCATCAAAATTTGTAGCGGGGGGAATGGAGAAAGATGGAAAATAAAAATTTGTATTGGTAAAGGGGAAGGTATCATATATATTGTGCTTTACTGCAGGATCTATCAGGAGGGAGAATGGTGATGGGCGTCCAGTGAAGAGTGCCCCAGAGCTGTTCCCCTTAACAGAAGGTATACTGCTTGGAAGGAAATAACCTAGCAGAGGAAAGCACAACTGGTCAAGTCTCTGGCACTGAGTGTGGCTGTGTGGCTCAGAAGGGAAGAGGCAAACTGTAGTGATAGGGGATGCATTGGTTAGGGGAAACAGAAAGGGGGTTCTGTGGACGAGACTGAGGTTCCCAGATGGTATGTTGTCTCCTGGGTGCCAGGGTCCGGGATATCTCAGATCAAGTAAACAGCATTCTTAAGTGAGAGGGTGAGCAGCCAGAGGTCATGGCCCACGTTAGTACCATTGACATGGGTAGGCGGGGTGATGAGGTCCTACAAAGTGAGTTCAGGGAGTTAGGTGCTAAATAAAAGGACAGGGTCTTGGGTTATGATCTCAGGATTGCTACCTGTGCCACTTGATAGTGAGGCCTGAAGTAGGAAGATTACACAGTTAAACACGTTGATAAGGAGATGGTGCAGGAGGGAGAGCTTCAGATTTTTGGATGATTGGGCTCCCTTCCAGTGAAGGTGGGACCTGTACAGAAGGGGCTGTTTGCAGCTGAAATGGAGGGGGGGGGGACTAATATCCTCTCGGGGAGGTTTGCTAGTGCTGCACAGAAAGTGGGGGTGGGGGGAGGGCTAAACCAGAGTTGCAGGGGAATGGGAACCAAAGTGCCAGGAAAGATAGCGGAGTGGTTGTGAAGAATGATGTTTTTAAACCTACATCAAAGTTAGGGATCAAAAGGTTCAGCATCATGGAGCTAATGTTCCGAGCTGGACCTACGTATTTCAATGCAAGGAGTATTGTAGGAAAGGCGGATGAGCTTATGAAATGGATCAGAAGGCGGAATTATGATATTTAGCAGTTAGTAAGACTTGTTTGCAGGAGGAGCAGGACTGGCAGCTCAATGTTCTGGGATTCCATTGTTTTGGATGTGATAGAGCAGGAGGGATTAAAGAGGGAGGGATGGTGTTACAAGTCAGGGAAAATGTTACGACAAAACAGACTAGAGAGCTTGTGATTAGAGGGTGGAACTGAGGAGAAAGAAAGGTATGACCATGTTAATAGAATTATATTATAAATCACCCAACAGTCTGCGAGATTTAGAGGAGCAAATTTGTAGAGAGATTGCAGACTATTGCAAGAAACATGAGGTTCTGATAGTAGGTGATTTTAACTTTCCACATATTAATGGGCACTCCCATGATGTGAAAGGGCTGGGTGGGAAAGAATTTGTTGGATGTGTTCAGGAAAGTTTTCTTAACCAGTTTCCCAGTTAGAGAGAGTGTGATATCTCCTATCGGAATGAGACAGGGCAGGGAAGTTTGTGTAGGGGAACTCTTTGCATCCAGTGATCACAATGGCATTTGTTTCAACGTAATTATGGAAAAGGATGGATCTGGTCCACGAGTTGGGATCCTAAATAGGAGAAAGGCCAATTTTGATGGTATCAGAACGATCTGGTAAGTGTGGATTGGGACAGGCTGTTTTCTGGCAAAGGTACACTTGGTAAGTGGGAGGCCTTCAAAAGTGAAGTTCTGAGAGTACGGAGTTTTTATGTTCTTGTCAGAATAAATAACAACAGGTTTAGGGAAGGTTGGTGTTCAGGGGATATTGAGACCCTTGCTAAGAAGAAGAAGAAGGAGGTGCATATCATTTATAGGCAGGAAGGAACAAATGAGGTACTTGGAGTATTAGAAATGCAAGAGAACACTTAAGAAGGAAATCAGGAGGGCTAAAAGAAAGCGGTTGCTCCAGAAGACAAGGTAAAGGAGAATCCTAAGGCCTACAGATACATTCAGAGCAATAGTAAAGTAAGGGACAAAATTGGTCCTCTGGAAGATCAGAATGGTAATCTCTACATGGAGCTGAAAGACATACGTGAGATCCTAAATGGATGTTTTGCATTTGTGTTTACTTGGGAGGTGGACACAGAGTGAGGCAAAGCAACAGCAAAGTCATAGACCCTACAAGAGGAGAAGGTGTTTGCTGTCTTGAGGCAAATTAGGGTGGATAAGTCCCCAGGGCCTGAAAGGCAGTTCCCTTGGACCCTGTGGGAGGTTACCGCAGAAATTGCAGGGCCCAAGCAAAGATATTTAAAGCATCTTTAGCCACAGTTAAGGTGCCGGAGAATAGCTAATGTTGTCCACTGTTTAAGAAAGGCTCTACATATAGGACAGGAAGTTAGATGCAGTGAGTCTGACATCAGTAGTGTGAAAGTTATTGGAAGGTATTTTAGGGGACCGGAAATATAAGTATTTGGATAGACAGGAATTGATTAGGAATAGCCAACATGTCTTTATGTGTGATAGGTCGTGTATGATCAATCTTATAGCGTTTTTTTGAGGAAGTTACCAGGAAAGTTGATGAAGGCAAAACAGAGCATGTTGTCTACATTGACTTTAGCAAGACCTTTGACAAGCCCCTCCATGGGAGGTTGGTCAAGAAGGTTCAGTCGCTTGATTTTCAAGATGAGATAATAAATTGGATTAGACAATGGCTTCACCCGTGAGTGGTAGTAGATAAAAGCCAAAGAGCAGTAGCAGGCCTTGCTCACTGGAGGCCTGTGACTAGTAGTGTGCTGCAGTGGACGAGGATTTGATTTCAGCATTCCAATGAAATTTAGAGAGGTACATGGATGGTAGGGGTATGGAGGGCTATGATCTGGGTGCAGGTCAGCGGGACTAGGCATAGATGGGCTGAAGAGACTGTTTCTGTGAAGTAGCGCTCTATGATTTGAAGAAAATTATTGTAAATTTATATAAAAACTGATTTTAATCAAAAATAAGTCAATGTAAAAACGATTAAGCACAATAGACTTTTGAGCAGTTTACCTATTTATTTGATTCCAATTACCTTTAGCCAAATAAATATACATTTTCATTTTTATATTATCAAAACCTGAATATTTAAACATAAGTTTAAAAATTCTTTTAAATATCTATACCCATAGAAAATTAGTTGTAAGAAAAATGATGTGATATTTTTACAGGTTCTTTATAAGCTGTAATTTTTCCATTATTCCAGATTATGAAGACAAATGGTAGGGTTCATTCAAATAATATTTACTTGTTGCTTTGATTATTTCATTTCAAGAACTTATGCTCTTAGAATGTTTCTGGATATTTAAGTGTTACTTGGGGAAAATCATTAATATAGTATCTAAGACCTTACTGTCGAAAATGCAACCCATGGTTCATGGAAACATTTCTAAGCACGGACTAATGCAGCTGACATAGAAAATATTGTGTGGATAGTCAAGGCATTTTCCCAGGACTGAAACGGCTAACATGAGAGGGCACAGTTGTAAGGTGGAAATGCTTGGAAGTAGTTACAGAGGAGATGTCAGGGATAGTTTTTTTACACAGAGTGATGAGCGTGTGGAATGGGCTGCCGGCGACAATGGTGGAGGCGGATACAATAGGGTCTTTTAAGAGACTCTTGGATAGGTACATGGAGCTTAGAAAAATAGAGGGCTATGGGTAACTGGAGGTAATTTCTAAAGTAAGTACATGTTTGGCACAGCATTGTGGGCCGAAGGGCCTGTATTGTACTGTAGGTTTTCTATGTTTCTATTATGAGGTGTAAATGAGAGTTTGCTTTATGATGTAGAGTTTAAATGTTAAAAAATATCACCTTATAGGAGTGAAGGGGTTGTTGAGAGATAACAGTTGTAGGCTTTAGTTCTTAACAGAGGATGGCATGAATAAAAGGATATTCAGATTCAAGAATGGAAGGAATGTAATGTTCTTGAAAGAAATGCAGAGGACTGGAAAAAAAAGTGAAATATTAGGGTTAGTGACCGTGGAGCAGGGATCAATATATGTTAGCAATGTACAGACACATGTGGCTTTCTGATAGGTGATAGTTGGCCGTAATTTAATGAGAATAGAATTGAGATAGGAACAAAAGGAAATTGAATGAGGGCAGATTGGAATAATGCAAAACCAGGGAAAATGAAGGGAAGGTCTTAGGAGATGTTTGGCTTTGTTGCTGAGAGGAAGGAATGACAAAGAAGTTTCATCCATTGCTCATCCCACCAGATAATTAGGAGTAAGAAAAGAGAGGATGAATTTAAAGTAGGTCATACTCAGGCAGGAAGCCGGGGATATGGATCTCCCTGCTTCACTGGATTATCCAGAGTCAATGGGATCTTTAGTATGGGTGAACTAAGTCAGACGTTTAATGGTTAAAACGGTTATTCAACTGTACATAATGAAACATGGTGCTCTCTCAGTGTGCTAGGGTGCATATCTTTGCATATGGTCAGCCCTAATAATAGGAAACATAAGCTTTGTTGTTCCTTTTTGTTTCCGTGTAGACTGCTGTTGATGCAGTATTTTAAAAGTCAAATTATTTGAACGAAGTTATTACTTGATATGGAAATAGGGACAATGACCTTTTTAAAAAAAAAAATTTTTAATTAGTTTTTCAAAACATTTTACAAATTAAAAACCCCAAATCCCAATGAGGAACATTAGGCATACAATAACAATATGCTACAAAGGAAGAGAATTTAACAAAAAAAGCACCTAAATTAAAGACAGGTAAGCTTAGTATCCTCCCCAAGCCCCACAACACAAGAAAAAACAACAACAACTCCAGACCAACCACACCACAATATAGAGAGTATAAGTCAGGACAGTCAAACTCCCAGACTGTGAATACACTTAGCAACAGAGGATAATAATGCCTACTACCAGAAAAAAAAAGGGAGCTGAATGCAAGGGACCGAAAAGAAGAAAAAAAACACCCTAGTCAAGAGGAAGGTTATGAAGGTACTCGATAAAAGGTCCCCAGACCTTATGGAACTTTAGATCCGAATTCAGAACTGAATAATGAATTTTTTCGAGGTCCAAGCAGGCCATAATGTCGTTAAGCCATTGCACATGAGTGGGCGGGGCAACATCTCTCCATCTAAGGAGGATCAAGCGTCTCGCCAGGAGAGAGGCAAAGGATAATATTCGGCATTTGGTCGGACCCAGACGTAAATCTGTCTCACCCCAAAAACCGAACAGAGCAATTAAGGGGTTTGGTTCTAGGTGCTGATTCAGAATACATGATAACGTAGTGAAGACATCTTTCCAGAATTTCTCCAAGCTAGGACAGAACCAGTACATATGGATGAGAGAGGCCATGCCCCTCTTGCATTTATCACAGAGCGGACTAATGCCAGGGTAGAATCGAGATAGTTTAGATTTAGACATATGGGCTCTATGAACAATCTTAAACTGTAAAAGGCAATAGCGAGCATAAAGAGAGGTTGAGTTAACCGATTTGAGAACTGAGTCCCAGCTCTCATCGGATAAGGAGATATTTCAATCCTGCTCCCAGGCCATTTTAATTTTTATCCACAGGGGCCTGTCGTAAGGCTGCTAGTTTATCTCTGATAATTACAATGACCATTTTAAAAACAACTTAATTCTAATGATGTAAAAAACACGAAATGCTGGCAGAACTCAGCAGGCCAGACAGCATCTATGGGAGGAGGTAATAACGACGTTTCGGGCTGAAACCCTTCATCAGGAGTGAAGTAACATGGGATGGTCGAGGGGGGATAAGAAGTGGGGGGAGGGATAAAGTAGAGAACTGGGAAGTGATAGGCTGGAGGGAAATGGGCTGGGGGAAGGTGGAGAATTATGGAAAATAAAAGAGAAAGAAAGGTAGGGCTGGGGGGAGAGATTATAGTGAGGGGGGAAAAAGAGAGAGAAAGAGAACCAGACTAAAATAATAGATAGGGATGGGGGTAAGAGTGGGGGGCAGGGGTATCAACAGAGGTCTGTGAGTTGGATGTTCATGCCAGCAGGAAGGATGGAACAATTAACAATTAACAATTTCTCCTTAGGCTCCTCCCACTTCCTCCAAACAAAAGGTGTAGCCATGGGCACCCGCATGGGTCCTAGCTATGCCTGCCTTTTTGTCGGCCATGTGGAGCAATCTATGTTCCAAGCCTACACCGGTATCTGTCCTCCTCTTTTCTTGCGTTATATCGATGACTGCATCGGTGCTGCTTCCTGCACGCATGCTGAGCTCGTCGACTTCATTAACTTCGCCTCCAACTTTCACCCTGCCCTCAAATTCACCTGGTCTATTTCCGACACCTCCCTCCCCTTTCTAGATCTTTCTGTTTCTATCTCTGGAGACAGCCTATCCACCGACGTCTACTACAAACCTACTAACTCCCACAGCTACCTAGACTATTCCTCCTCCCACCTGTCTCCTGCAAAAATGCTATCCCCTTCTCTCAATTCCTCCGCCTCCGCCGCATCTGCTCTCAGTATGAGGCCTTTCATTCTAGGACAAAGGAGATGTCTTCCTTTTTTAACGAAAGGGGCTTCCCTTCGTCCACTATCAACTCTGCCCTCCATCGCGTCTCCCGTATTTCACGCACCTCTACCCTCACCCCTCCCCCCACCAGTCCACCAGGGATAGAGTTCCCCTGGTCCTCACCTATCACCCTACCAGCCTACAGATCCAACGTATAATCCTCCGTAACTTCCGCCACCTGCTACGTGATCCCACCACCAGCCACATCTTCCCCACCACCAGCCACATCTTCCCCTCCACCCCCACTCTCGGCTTTCCGCAGGGATCGCTCCCTACGCGACTCCCTTGTCCATTCATCCCCCCCATCCCTCCCCACCGACCTCCCTCCGGGCACTCAACCCTGCAAACGGAAGAAGTACTACACCTGCCCCCACACTTCTTCCCTCACCACCATCCCAGGCCCCAGACAGTCCTTTCAGGTGAGGCACCACTTCACCTGCGAGTCAACTGGGGTGATATACTGTATCCGGTGCTCCCGATCTGGCCATTTATACATTGAGGAGACCCGCCGCAGACTGGGAGACCGTTTCGCCGAACACTGGCGCTCAGTCCTCCAGCAGTGGCCGGATCTCCCTGTGGCCACACACTTCAATTCCACAGACCACTCCCACTCCGACATGTCTGTCCATGGCCTCCTCTACCGTCAAGATGAGGCCACACGCAGGTCGATGGAGCAATACCTTATCTCCCGCCTAGGTAGCCTCCTTCCTGCCGGCATGAACATCCAACTCACTGACCTCCGTTGATACCCCTGCCCCCCACCCTTACCCCCATCCCTATCTATTATTTTAGTCTGGTTCTCTTTCTCTCTCTTTTTCCCCCCTCACTATAATCTCTCCCCCCAGCCCTTCCTTTCTTTCTCTTTTATTTCCCATAATTCTCCACCTACCCCTAGCCCATTTCCCTCCAGCCTATCACTTCTCAGCTCTCTACTTTATCCCTCCCCCCACTTCTTATCCCCCCTCGACCATCCCATGTTACTTCACTCCTGATGAAGGGTTTCGGCCCGAAACGTCGTTATTACCTCCTCCCATAGATGCTGTCTGGCCTGCTGAGTTCTGCCAGCATTTCGTGTTTTTTATTTATTTCCAGCATCTGCAGATTCACTCGTGTTGCCTTGGAACTATCAGTAGCTGGAGATAGTGTTGAAGTAACTGTCATCGCTGATAACAAAATAAAATAAATAAAATCATTGAGCCCAGAACACAGGCACACTTAAGACTCAAACATTCTTTTTTATTTTACTTGTGCACAAGGAGGACAGCATGGGCCCTGTCACCCGCACTCTTCTGAACTCTGAACAGAAAACTGCTACTTTTGTACAGTATTGACTTATCTGTAATGGATATCGAACATTGTAAATTGTATATCTTTGAATTCCTTACTCGCAAGATCAATCGCCATTCACAATAGAGATGTTAAAGTCAATCAAAACTTCAAGTAGACAGTCAATGATATTTTGAAGTTAGTAAAGAAAAATATAGAGCCTTAGTTGTTGGAAACATCCTATGTCCACTCTATCCAGACCTTTCAATATTTGATAGGTTTTAATATGATCCCCCTCATTCTTCTAAACTCCAGTGAGTAAAGGCACTAAGACATCAAAAATGTCTCATATATTAACCCTTTTATTCTTGTGATCATTCTCATGAACTTCCTCAAGACTCTCTCTAAGGCCAATACATGCTTTCTTAGATATGGACCCTAAAACTCTCTAAGTTCCTCAATTCCTCAGCAGAAGCCTCAGTATTACATCCTTGCTTTTATACTGTAGGGCCTTGAACTGAATGCTAACATTGTACTTGCATTCCTTACTAGTAACTCAATCTGCACTAGTTTCCCAAATCATCTCTGATTCCTGAATTTACTCCCCATTTGGAAAATAGTCCATCCCTTTATTTTTTCTACTAAAGTGCATGACCATGCACTTCCCTGTCCTGTATT
The DNA here is from genome assembly GCF_048418815.1 of Hemitrygon akajei. Taxonomy (NCBI): domain Eukaryota; kingdom Metazoa; phylum Chordata; class Chondrichthyes; order Myliobatiformes; family Dasyatidae; genus Hemitrygon; species Hemitrygon akajei. The sequence continues at coordinate 164,948,356 of NC_133126.1, forward strand.
CAACCTGTCATGTCTTTGTCCATTCTCCCAATCTGTCCAAGCCCCTCTGCAAACTCTATGCCACCTCAACCCTACCTGCCCCTCCAACTAACTTTGTACTATCCACAAACTCAGTTACAAAGCCATCAATTCTGTCAACCAGATTATTAACATATGATGTGAAAAGTAGTGGATCCCAAACCCAAACCCTGAGGAAAACCTATAATCACTGGCAGCCAGCCAGCAAAAGCACCCTTTATTCCCACTCTGCCTCCTGCCAGTCAGGCAATCTTCTGTCTAGTATCTTTTCGTAATACTATGGACTCTTACCTTGTTTAACAGCCTCATGTGCAGCACCTTCACAAAGGCCTTCTGAAAATCCGATATGCCCTTAAAGGAAATCACGCTGGCTTTGGTCTATCTTATCATATGCCTCCAAGTTTTCTGAAACCTCATCCTTAATTATGGACTCCAACACCCTATTCACCACTGAAGTCAGGCTAAATAGTCTATAATTTCTTGTCTTTTGCCTTTCTCCATTAGTACCCTCCCCACCATCCAAGGCATCCTGAAAAGGTGGTGCCTCAGGAAAACAGCATTCATCATTAAGGACCTTTGCCATTCCGAATACGCCCTCTCCTCATTGCTACCACCAGGAAGGAAGGCCAGGAGCCTGAAGACCCACAATCAGCGTTTTGGGAACAGATTCTAACCCACCCATCAGATTTCTGAACAGTTCATGAAAATTACCTCACTATATCCCTCTTTTGCATCACTTATAAATTTGTTTGTTTATTATTGTAACATAATTTTTCTGTCTTGCACACTATACTACTGTCACAAAATAACTAATTTCATGGCATATGTCAATAATAATAAGCTTGATCGTGATTATATTATTTATGGAATATCTTGTGACTGATAATGTAAATGTGTAATACATGTTTGCTTAAAAATGCTTTTCTATGTGTTCCCCACTTGTGTAATAATTAGCCTTTTAAGAACAACAGTGAGATTTTAAGAGATTATATTTTTACCTGATCTGTGCTCAGTTCCCTCTGCAACCTGGAATAAATATGTTACTTCTGGTAATCCCCTGCTAATCTGAGAAACTATAGTGTTGTTGCATGCACCAGTCCCTCATGCCACAGAATTGCCTGTTGCAGCTGACCAGCGGGGGAGATGTCAGAGATGGTCTGTGAGAGAGCAGAGGCACATGGGCACGCTGGAGTCCATGCTGCACTGGGGACTGGCCCGCTCATTGGAGCTGCCCTCCAGTGTTTGCTCAGTGGAAGACAAGCTGGATTGCATTCCTCTGCAGCTGCACTAGTGCACTGAGAACTGCTGTGTGCTTTTTCTTACAGAAACATGGCTCCAGGACAACATTACATGCACCATCAAACTACAGGCCATGACACTCATGGACTATATTTTTGTGACTTGTTCTGCTATTGTAGTTATATGGGTGTGCTGTGTGTGACTGTTGGTCTTGTATTTTTCACCTTAGCCACAGAGGAACGCTGTTTCATTTGTCTGTATTCATGTGTATGGGTGAATGACAATTGAACTTGAATAATACATACTGACAGCACAAGTGGAAACATCAGCTAGTGACCCTGAATTTGTCAATCATATATCTAAGAGGAGAAACACTATCTTTACACTACATATTTAAATTAAATTTTGAAGTAAATTGATCTGGTGTTGATGTAATGGCATTGAGAAGGTTTTCTCAGAGATACTTCAACATGAAAACGATTTTGGCAAATCTAATTGTAAAGGGAATGCAGAGGGAAAGATAATATATAATTTTTATTGCAATGTGACCTGCAGTTGATTGACCAATCAGTGATAAATGGTACTGCAGCACATCTGCCTGACAAGATTATTAGTAAATGTATTCTGTTGTAAACACTGCTTTAATTCGATATTTGGAATGAAGGTATTGAGAGCTATGACCCATAAGAAACTGCTTTAAAGGATTTTTATGCAAGAAGAGTTTCAGTAAAAATATAAATCCTGAATCCCAAATTACCATTTCCTTGATGTATATAAAACACTAAAATATTAAATGAAAACACAAAATGCTGGCAGATCTCAGCAGGCCAGACAGCATCTATGGGAGGAGATAGTGACGACGTTTCGGGCCGAAACCCTTCATCAGGAGTGACTGCAGCATCTGCAGATTCACTTGTGTTGCCTTTGAAATATTAAATGACCTCATATTACAGATATAACAAAATCCTTCATATTGTGTGGATTTTTAGGGCATAGAAAAGCTCGGAAGTGGTGGTGAAGAGATTTGTATGACATCAGTGGCTCTCAGTAGTACTCTCCGGTTAGATTTTGAAGTGACTGAAGTGTCAGCGTAACTATGTGCCTTGTACTTCCATGATTTTGTTTTGCAAGAAGCTGTGGGACTTGTACATTGGTTCCATGCTGAGGTAGCACCTTCAGTGTTGGGTTCAACAGCAGGGTAGGGTTCTTGTTCATCTCCATAATGTTCAGCTACATTAACTGATTCTTTAGTCTGACAGCAGATGCCTGGATAACCACCTTCTCTTCCAGTCGTGACATCAGGCTGCAATCTTGGGGGAATTCCTTGTAGCTTTTGTTTCTTGTATAAGTCTATATGTGACTCAGGGTTTCTAGCTTGTGAAATTGTTGCCTCTGCGATTTCTAGCTGTGATTCTAGAGGCTGCTGCTCTTGCACAATTGCGACTGACACAGCTGTGCTGACTGAGTCACAGGCATGCTGGAAGATATTTCTGTACTGGTTATCCCCCCGTTCCTCCTCTTTTGACTCGGTCTCTGGCGGTGTTTGAGTTCTGGTGGAGGATGCTGACTCTGAGCTGTGTTGAATCTTCTTCAGCTTTTGCTTTTCACAGGAGTCGGTGAAAGGCTGCAAACCTCCGATTTGTGAACTGGCAGTTTTCTCTGTGTTTATATTCTGAATTTGCAGACATTGGTCCTCATTGTATGTCCTTTGATTATCTTCTTTCTTTCCTATTAATCTATTTTGAGGGAAGATTGGAATTTTAGATAAATCAGGCTCGGAATTTTGTGTGGCTTCTTTCATTGATTTATTTTCGCTCAAGTAGACAATAGGTTTGAAGCTCTCTATTTCTGAAATTGAACTTTCCACCTTTTTTGACAATGTTTGTGGAGAAAGTCCCTTTGTCATGGCATTGTGATCTTTATCGTCAATAGCAAACTGATTAGACTGATGGAGCAATTTGTACTCTTCATCCCCTTGAATATTTTCATGCCGTTTATCATTTGGCAGTATTGGAATTCCTGTAGAGAAAGCGTCTTTTAGCTTTAGCGAAGTATTTTTTTGTGAGGGTTTCTTAGATGTGTCAGAGAATAATTCTAGGCTCGATGCTGATGGTTTTGTTGTTTCCTCTGTACCACCTTTCACTGTTTGTGGTGGATTTCCCTCCATGTTACTTTTCATGGTCTGCAGTAGAGAGTGAGGAAAATCAATAACTTCATTGGTATCTCTTGAAGAGAACGACGAGCCTGTAATTAATTTGTGTGGAGGATGCTTCTGATCTAGACTTATAGCGCCATTTTTATTACTGGTTTGAATCTCATTGTGGATGGTCAACTTAGTCAATTTATCAGCTGGGATTTCTGTATCTGAGTATAATATTTCAGCAACAGTTTGCACCGATGGTTCAGGTAAAGTAACTTTGTTCTCATTTGAAGAATCTAGTTGCATGTCCACATTAGCTTCTCCGGCAGACTCTGAAAATGTGTCATTGGATTTGTCTGTAAGAAATACCTGCTTCCCAGTAGACTCCAGAGAGTTTGAACAAAGCTCTGTGGTACTGTTCTCCATAGTGGACTGTTTAAGAGTAGTATCTTCATTGTTAAGAATTGCAGGTTCACATTCTTGCTGAACACCCAAATCTATAGTTTTGTGCATTTTGGTAAAGTTATCTACCATGGAAAATTCAGGACCGGTACTGTGAGGTTGTGGAAATGAGGCATCATTTTCAGTAGTTGGTTTTCCCTGATTACCATCTACCTTTTGAACTTCTGGCGTTTCATGTTTCTGTTCAGCCATCAAGTCCAAACCATTATGCATTTCAGTGAAGTTGGTGTCTCTTTTGTCCACTATGGGAAGATTCTCTGCAACACCTTTCACATCTGCAGCAGTGTTACGTTCTCCTGAAACTGTTTTTGTCTTGGATACAGGAAGTTCTAGTTTCTCCAATTTATTCTGAAAATCAGTCTTTGTAAACCTTGACTGTAGGAGCTGAAATCTAGTTGGTCGAAGTTTTCCTTCAGTTTTCGAGGCTTTTTCTTCAACGCTGTTCTGCTTTGTAGCAAATATATTTGTTAACCCGACAGAATTGTCAGCGCTTGTTTTTTTCACCTTTTCCAGATGAGCTATGTAATTGATCAGGTTGTTAATTTCATCAGATGTGCGCTTGTTCACGAATGTTCTGGCAATTTGACACACATCTATACTCTCATCTCTCTGAGTGCAATCTGCACCGTGACACAAGGATCTGCAACAAAATAATGAGTGACTGACTAACTAGATTTGAATAAATGAAAAATAACAAGATATGGATGAGAATTAAATGGTTAGCAGAAAACAAATTACATTGCAGGAAAATGTAGAAATAGCAGCAGAGAAAGTAGAACAAACTATGGCTTTTTCTGCAAATAACCACAAATAAAAGAGATATTAGAGATGGGATTGTTAGGGATAGTCAAAGTCTATAACATAGTAAATAAACATTCTTGAAAATGTAACTAACATTATCAGCAAGACAATAAAGTTTTTTCCAGGCTTGTTTGATTTCATTTCATACCGTTAAGTATTGTTTATTACCTTTTGTAAGTGTTTTATGGGAATTTACACATAATGTTACTTTCTTTTTGATTGTTAATATCAATTTTTGAATAAAACATTTGTTATCCCTCAGGGTATGTAAATATGTGCCCAGGGTCCTAAATGGAAAACACTTAACTATAACATAAATCAGAAGTGAAAATGGTTATTATCCATCAAGGAAGACTCATAAAGTTACCTATTAAAACTGCTGTAAATTACTGCACCAGCTGCCATATATACTATACATGCAGTTAAAAAGGCCTTATTTTTGGTTTTATCCTGAGACTTTGAATGATTTCCATGTGAACTGGACTTACCTATCTGTGGTAGCAATGTAGTACAGCTGTCTCCCCAATAGTTCGAGGTGGCCTCTGAACTCCAAATTCTGGTAAAGACTTAGAGGAACACTGTCAAATCCAAAGAGAATTCCATAGAGGGACCCTGCAATGGCGCCTGTCACAGCACTCTCTCCTATTAAAAGGGGCATAATGAAAACCATAACATGAAATGAATAATACTGTTGTTTAAATAATAAAGTTTTTTATAATTACAGTATGTTTTCTAAGTGAGGTAATCAAGCCATTCTAGCATAGATTTTTTTTGTGGTTATATTTAGATTTGGCAATTGCTTGCAATTGATTGTCATTAAAATATTTAATCCATTTTGGAGTTTTCATATTTTCTAAAGAAAGAAAAATTTCAATATTGATTACTTAACTAGGGCCAAAGACCATCCCAAAGTCTGCAATGCACCAAGAAAGAGTTAATTTTAGATTTAGAAATAGATAATTTGTCAGTCCCTCCTTATTTATACCACTTGAAATCTTTTATTGTTGTAATCAGTTAGCCTGATTTGAAACAAAATGATAGCAGTTTAGAAAATATTTATTCAAAATTGTAATTCATTCTTACCCCTATGAAACATGGCTGAATAACACAGCTTCTCCCAGTCACTACCAGCAAACAAGAGTGCATCATAAGCAATCAATGTTGTTTCAAGGCCTTTATCCTTTCCAGTTGATTCCGAATGCCAGCGTCTGAACAGCTGTCATATTTATATAAAAAAAGTCCAGTTGTCATTTTCAATCAGCAGTCTATTTCAATGTTGACACTTATTCATAGTAACCTAATATGACGCAATAAAATTTACCACTGTAAATACTTATTTTTGTTTTCTATTTTAGAAGGCAATAAAGAACATCTACAGGTATCAAATCTATTAAAGGTGCAAAAGATTTATACAGTGGTTATGAATTTAAGACAGTAAGCCTAGAAATTGGATCCCATTACTTCATACATTGAAAAACTAATGCAAACACCCATGGTTGCGTCATTCCACACCGGAAATTTGCCAGTACAAAATCCATTTGGGTTGTTTTCCATGATCACCTGATACTGATACTGGGGACTTTCTGAATGTAAATAAAATGAAGCACCAGCTTTAGTCTCCTGGGTGAAAGTGAACTTTGATTGACTGCAGCATGTTCACTATCTGTTGTGATCAGTTTCTTCTTCACTTAAGAGTCAAACCAATGGGCCTTAAAAAGACCACTGGAACTACTACCAAAACAGAGTTATATAGCTTGAAGCAGGCTACTTCGTCCCAGTTTGTGGTGACCAAGATGTCTATCTGAGCTAGTTCCATTTGCCTACGTTTAACCCATATCCCTCAAAATTGTTTCTAACCATGTACCTGCCTAAGTGTCTTTTAAACATTGTAATTGTACCCAACTCTACAGCTTTCTCTGGTATCTCACCCCATATACCCACCCACATTTGTGTGGCAAAAGTTGCCCTTCAGGACCCTTCTAAACCTATCAATTTTCACCTTAATTCTGTGTCCTCTGGTAGCACACTCCACTTCCTTGGGAAGAAGACTGTAACCATTCACCTTATCTCTGCCCCTCATGATTTTATATACCTGTATAGGTTTATCAACGAGGCTACTTTGACACAAATGCATTCTCAGAATGAATGAAGTTTGCTGTGAAAGCCTGTATCACTCCTATAACTTTTGAAATTAGGCTACTGATTAAAAAGCTTAAAATTGACATTATTATCACTGAAACAAGTGCATGGACAATGCTCCATGCCCGTCATAACTAGCAGAAGATCAAATAAGGAAATAATACAAGAAAAAAAACATGCAAAATTCAAGCATTCCTCTAAATGCTTATGTTGTGGTAGTCACCTTTCCAAATTACACTGGAAATAAAGGCATTGTAAACTGAATAACAGGTATTAAGTAAACCATTATCTGGGAGATAAAGTTCATGAACTGTGTTGGGAGTTAATTTTATAGAAACATAGAACATAGAAATCTACAGTGCATTACAGGCCCTTCGGCCCACAATGTTGTGCGGATGATGTAACCTACCCTAGAAACTGCCTAGAATTTCCCTACTGCATTGTCCTCTATTTTTCTAAGCTCCATGTAGCTAGCTAAGAATCTCTTTAAAAACCCTATTCCACACACCCAGCACTCTCTGTGTGAAAAACTTACCTCTGACATCCCCCTTGTACCTATTTCCAAGCACCTTAAAACTATGCCCCCTCGTGTTAGCCATCTCAGCCCTGGAAAAAAAGGCTCTGGTCATTCACACAATCAATGCCCCTCATCATCTTATCACCTCTCATCCTCCGTTGCTCTAAGGAGAAAAGGCCAAGTTCACTCAACCTATTCTCATAAAGCATTCACAAACTTGGCCACAAAGCTATCAATTCTGTCATCCAAGTCATTAACATATAATGTAAGAGGAAGCGGCCCCAACACAGTCCATGTATTCATTCCAGGTTAACTAGTGCCGTGGTAGCATAGCACTTAATGCAATGCGGTTACAGCTCAGGCATTACAGTGTTCTGAGTTCAATTCCAGCACCGTCTGTAAGGAGTTTATACATTCTCCCCGTGAGCCGCATGGGTATCCTCCGGGTGTTCTGGTTTCCTCCCATAGTCCAAAGACATACCAGTTAGTAGGTTAATTGTAAATTACAAATTATCCTGTGATTAGGTTAGAGTTAAATAACGAGGTTGCTGGACGATGAGGCTTGTTGGGCGAGAAGGGCCTGTTCAACGTTGTATCTCTAAATAAACAAATGAGTACATTTTTAAAATGATATATCTCTTTTCACTCTTATGTGTAGTAAGAACACCCTTGATAGCCTAACTCTCCTGCCTGTTTGAGTAAACTTTACGTTTTTTTTTCAGTTAGTCTATTCACTGTAAATTTAGCTTAACAAACTCATTCATCTCACAGTGTATCAGATCTCACTGGGCACACAGGCCATACACTGCAACAGAATGGTATGCTCATTTGGCAGTGACTCAAGTTTCTACACCAGGATGTTTAATGAACAACAGCATATGATCTCCTGTGAAGCCCTAATTCCCTGGGTTAGTGTTTGGCTATGAAAATCAAGTAGAGCGCCCTTCCCTTGTTCACATGTTACTTCGTAGCTGTGAAACTCCCCAGTATTTATCCACTTGTGGTCTGTGCTTTCAGCACTCACGAGGCTTGAGCACCTGCAGTTACAACAGCTAAGGAAGGGAGAAAGGAAACTAATTTTAAGTTGTTTTTAAAGCTTTGAAGTGCCACAAAGTACCAGCAGAAAAATATTTATGTATTTTTGTAGTATATTTAATAGCATTGGTAACTTTAGCCTTGCAATTTACAAGTTTAAAAATAGTGTGCCCCATAAAATAATCAACCCTTGTCAGAGGGGTAAGACAGGCTGTGATGTGAATGTTGTTTGGAAGAGAGTGAAGGTTGTAGCTATTCATACACCTCATCTCTCTGTGTTTTATGTCCGTTTTTAGAAATGTACTCTCATTCGCCAGCCATCAGCCAAGTCACAATGTTCTGCTCATGTTCTGATTAACCTGCCTCATGTCTATATTGATGTCAGCATACGCAGCTTGAAAAGCTACTGCCATTGTGACAACTTGCACAAATCTAATTTCTTGCAGAGTACACTGGCCCAGAGTTCTTGCAGTAACCACGCTCTCCATGTTTCCCAGCATGGATGACTTCACCCACCTCAATTCCGGCCTGATTTGGCAAGAGATCCCCCCCATGGATTCACTTTCAAGAACTCCACAACTCATGTCCCCAGTATTATTTTTGTTCTACTCATTTATCTTTCTTTTGTATCTGTGCAGTTTGTCTTCTTTTGCACATTGGCTGTTTGTCGGTCTTTGATGTGTGTCGTTTCTCACTGATTCTGTTACATTTCCTTGTTCTGCTGTGATCGCCCGAAACGCAAGAAAATGGTGACATTTACTGTATGTACTTTGATAATACATTTACTTTGAACTTTGAAGGAAGTCCTGAGCTAAAAAGGGCCTTACATGTGTAAATTGTATCTCAGTGCATAAAAACCAGAGAAGCATTTTGATAGCTTATGTTCAGAAACTTTCAAAACCTGTAACAATCAAACTATTGAAACATAATATATTTTAAAAAATAATTAAACATTTAATGACCTAATATTTGACTCTTCCTTGTAGTTAATCCTCTTCATTGAAATCATTTAAAGTGAATTCCCAGCATAAGTGCTGAAGAAATGCAGGGTGTTTGAATTTGTTTATTATATTTGATAGGACCTCATTGACTGAGCAGTGACAGTGAGATACGGTTGTCAAGATGTTTAGCAAGTTCGTGTTTATACATGCAGAGGGAGAAATCCCAAACACCTGATAAACACCTTCACAGGCAGTGAAGAAAGCTAATGGCATGCTGGCTTTTATAACAAGAGGAATTGAGTATAGGAGTAAAGAGGTCCTTCTGCAGCTGTCCAGGGCCCTGGTGAGACCCCACCTGGAGTATTGTGTGCAGTTTCGGTCTCCAAATTTGAGGAAGGACATTCTTGCTATTGAGGGAGTGCAGCGTAAGTTCACAAGGTTAATTCCCGGAATGGCGGGACTGTCATATGTTGAAAGATTGGAGCGACTGGGCTTGTATACACAGGAATTTAGAAGGATGAGAGGGGATCTGATTGAAACATATAAGATTATTAAGGGATTGGACACGCTGGAGGCAGGAAGCATGTTCCTGCTGATGGGTGAGTCCAGAACTAGAGGCCACAGTTTAAGAATAAGGGGTAGGCCATTTAGAACAGAGATGCGGAAAAACATTTTCACCCAGAGAGTGGTGGATATGTGGAATGCTCTGCCCCAGAAGGCAGTGGAGGCCAAGTCTCTGGATGCATTCAAGAGAGAGTTAGATAGAGCTCTTATAGATAGCGGGGTCAAGGGATATGGGGAGAGGGCAGGAACGGGGTACTGATTGTGTATGATCAGCCATGATCACAGTGAATGGCAGTGCTGGCTAGAAGGGCCAAATGGCCTACTCCTGCACCTACAGTCTATTGTCTATTGTCTATTGATATGAAGGGTGCTGTGGAGGTGGAGAAATGTTAGCCCTTCAACACATAACTACTGACAGTTCTGAGGAAAATCTAGACCATCAATCGGATTTCCTGAATCTAATTAATCAATTTAGGATATATTGATAACATTATTGCAATGAACAAGTAATGTGAATTAACTCACGCTCAGAACAATGACCTGTATAATATGTTTGGGGGAATGCAATACTTTTTTTAAATATTATTTTTGGTTAAGATGGGAAAAAAGGATATTTTGGCTCATCTAGCAAAGTCAATTATGTTTCAAAATACAAATAGACAATATGTAAGAATTTTAGAGAGATATTTTGAAATGATTAAATAATTTGTATTTGCCTACTGCCTTATTTAATGATTACTGATGATAAAGATGACAGGTAGTCATCTTTATCGAAGCAGAACTTGGACAGATTGGGAGAATGGACAAAGATAGATAGATAGATAGATAGATACTTTATTCATCCCCATGGGGAAATTCAACATTTTTTTCCAATGTCCCATACACTTGTTGTAGCAAAAACTCATTACATACAGTGGCAGATGGAATACAGAGTAGGGAAGTGTTTCGCCAAACACTTGCAGAAGGAATAAAGGCATAGACTAATTTCTAAATGGGGAGCAAACTCAGAAATCAGAGGTGCAAAGAGAGTTGGGAGTCCTTGTGCAGAATTCTCTAAAGGTTAACTTGCAGGTTAGCATTCATTTCAAGAGGACTAGAATATCAAAGCAAGAATGTACTGCAAAGGCTTTGTAAGGCATTGCTCAGACCACATTTTAAGTGTTGTGAGCAGTTTTGCACCCCTTCTCTCAGAAAGGATATGCTGGCATTGGAGAGCATCCAAGAGGAGATTCACAAGAGTGAGAGGACTAACGAATGAGGAGAGTTTAATGATTCTGAGATTGTACTCGGTCGAGTTTAAAGAATGAAGGGTATCCCATTGAAACGTAGAATGGAAGTGGAGTGGATGTTTCCTATAGCAGAGGAGTCTAGGACAAAAAGGAAGAACCTCAAAATAGAAGGATCTCCCTTTAGAACAAAGATGAGGAGGAATTTCCTTATCCAGAGGGAGGAGAATCTGTGAAATTCATTGCCACAGATGGCTATGCAGGCCATGTCATTGGATATATTTAAAATGAAGATTGATATTGGGAGAAGGCAGGAAAATGGGGTTGAGAGGGATAATAAATCAGCCATGATGGAATAGTGGAGTAGCCTCAATGGGCCAAATAGCCTTATTGTGCTCCTATATCTTATGGTATTTGAAAACAAAGATAAGAGAGAATTTCCAAACTCCATCCAATGTTTGCTCCCACATCCCAAAGACGTGCAGATTGGGAGGTTATCTGGCTACTGTTAATTGCCCATAGTGTGGATGCTGTGTTGTGGAGCAAACTTGATTGGCCAAATGGCCTAATTTGGTTTTATGTCTTATGGTCTATTTCTGACTCCAATCATACAAGCAAACACAACTTCCTGACTTGTGGTTGCAACAATAGTGAAACAGTCACTCTTCATATTAATATACTGTGAAACTAACAACAAGTTATGAAGTCTACACCTGTGTAGATAAATGCAGAAATCCAAAGTTGCTGTCAATGGTAACATGCTGTCAAAGAATTATCTACAGTAGCTGTTCAGTTTCCATGATTAAATTGCTGTTGCTTGACGCCAGAGAATCATTGTATTGACAGGAGTATGCACAGTAAACTTAGTGGCCACTTTATTCAGTACACCAGCTATTATTGCAAATATCTAATCAGCATCAACTCAATGCATAAAAGCTTGCAGACATGGTCAAGAGGTTCATTTGTTGTTCAGGCCAAACATCAGAATGGGGAAGAAGTGTGATCTAAGTGATTTTGACCATGGACTGTTAGTTTGTGTCAGATGGGATAGTTTGACTATGTCAGAAACTGTTGATCTCCTGAGATTTTCATCCACAACGGGCTCTAGAGTTTACAGTGAATGGTGCAAAAATAAAAAAAAAAATCCATTGAGTGGCAGTTCTGTGGACAAAAATGCCTTGTTAATGAGAGAGGTCAGAGGTAAATGCCTTGGTTCACACTGACAGGAAAGTGAGAGTAACTTAAATAATCACACTTTACAACAATGGTGCAAAGAAGAGCATCTGTGAATGCACAAATCAAACGTTGAAGTGGGTGAACCACAGCAGCAGAAGACCGGTAACGTATACTCACTCAGTGGCCACTTTGTTAGGTTCTGAGGGGAGCTCATAAAGTGAATGCTGAGTGTTTCCTTAAACTCATTGGTGAGAGCTAAAATTTCACTGCTGACTCCCAGATATAGCACAGAGGGAAATGTTAGCCAAGAAATAAACAAACCTACTACACCTGAAAAATCCAAAACACCGTCATTTTTAATTGGACAAAGATAGTTAACTTAGGAAAGTTTTATATAACTCAAAGGCTTTAAGGTCACTTGGACATATCCCTTCCATTATGAATGAAGCTACAAGCAACTCAGTTACTCATGCAAAAACCCATCTAGGATCTATAATCTACCTCCAAATTAGATTGAACGCTTTTAATTTCTCTTCATTTCTTTCATTCATGATAGCAGAAAATTATGCTGGAGAAATGTCATTTCATCAGTGGGGCTATTCTTAACATTTGCAAGTTGTTTGGCAATGCAGCTGAGCCCAGCATTGTTAATGCCAGGTGACAGTGCCTGCTGTCGACCAGGGAGATGGAAACCTGTATCAAAATCCCAGTGACACAAAGGCCAATGATGATGCTCCAATTTTAACCATTCTGAAGAAGCCTGGAATTTGATCAGTAATATTGCCATTGATCCTCGGTGCAGTTTTGTTTTAAAGGATATCTTAGTTGACAGAAATATCTTAATCTTATAGAATTATTTTAACTTAAATAAGGATTGGTTATTGGCAGTATTAACTGAAACATTTGGAGACTGGACCGCACAAAACACATAAATGCTGGGACAACAGAAGAATAATAAACCTTACATCTTTCATTGTTTTTTTCCTGACACTTCTATGGTGAGCAAATTTTCGTGCAAACAAAAATGTTCACAAATCAAAAGATAGAAATAAGATCATTTTCAAATCAACGTTGATTCTTTGTTAGCTTTTTCATAATGGTTTTTGATAATAAAGCTCAGAGTTCTATGTAAAAATACTTGTTATTTTGAAGGGTCTCTTGTCCAGTATATTTGAGAGCTAAGGAGTGAATAAGCCGGGAATATTTTCATCCCATTTTATCACCATTATATTGCAATTAATGCTCAAATTTTAGATTCAAAATAAAGTACATTAATCCATGCTACAGTAGGAAGAATATCTGCTACGTCACAATTTTGAAACAGACCCATACCAGTTTCAGGTTTATTAACTCTGACATATGTTGTGAAGTTTGTTGTTCTGCAGCAGCAAAACATAACATTTACTATAAGTTACAAAAACAGGTGAATAGTGCATAAGGCAAATAATGATGTAGCGTTTATGGGTTCATAGACTGTTTAGAAATCTGATGGCACAGGGGAAGAAGCTTGATCGTGTTTAAGCAGATTTTTGAATTCTGTGGAATTTCTAGCCAAGAAACCCACACTTTATTTATATTTATTTTGGGGATCTTTGTATTACTGCCAGTACTAGCACTTATTCCCAATACATCATCGCCTTTTAGAGAGCAGTGAAGAGGATATGCTTCTATGTCAGGGTATTTTGGGACTTGAAGAGGGGCCATCAGGTGCTGGTATTTCCATGCACCTGCTGCCCTCGTCCTACTCTATTAGAGTTTGCAAATTTGGAGTAGCCGATATAAGTAACTAAAGTGCAGTTTAAGCACAGGTTCCTCACTTAATCTCCTCCATCCTAATTTCCCTGATGGCCATGGCTTGCAGATATTATATATGGCTCTCATGTTTGATACCCTAATAGCCACAGAGACATGCCTATTTTAGTTTGGTTCTTGGATGAATTGACTGTGCTTCTAAGCCTTCCTTTGATTCTCCAGAGCATGCAAGGATATCTTCTGTGGCCTCAATTTCCTCCTCCAATTGAATATAATCTCTTGTAATGCTTACAATATTAAAGATGCTCCATAGTACAATTTTTGCTGACCAGCAATTATTTTATGAAAGATCATTTATTTGAAGGTGTTGTGTATTAGTTTTACATTCCATTACTTATAGAAAATCACTCTCATAAATTTTGCGAAAGGGAGCTGCTGTTGTGTTTTGATGCACTGACACCTATATTTATTACAATAGCTCCTGTCAGAGCAAATACCATTGAAACTAACTATATATATTTCATAAAGACTTTTCAAATTCAGTGCAAAGAGCAAGATCCTTAAAGGGACTAGCATACTAATATCAAATCTATTCATTGTCTTGCTACCATGTAAGGTTTGATATTCTTGTGACAGTATGAAACATGTTCTAATTCTGGCATTGAGAAAAGCAATTGACATGTTATTGCACTTAGACTTAACTAGCTACTTGAAAATTATTGATATATCCAGTCATGCTTCGGGCAAGAGAAAATAGATATAGGTTCAAGACCTACAGGCCGGATGATAAGCCGCACTTAACAGAAAAGATTGCTTAAATGAATAATTCAGAGGACTAAGATTCCTTTGCAATTATCATCTTTCATTCCCTCAATGAGAATTTAAACATTTGATATATCATGAAGTCACTTATTCAGAGATAATTCACATGTGTGCAAATCTATATTGTAATGTACTCAATTAGATAATTAATTTGTTATTTCTCTTTTTCCGGTCTCTTTGTTTCTACCTTATTTAGGCAATGCCAATGGTTTAATTGAGGTTTACGATTGCACTAGTCATTTTTCAGAGTCAAAAAAAGTGGAGCTATCAATAAAAAGTGCAGAGTTTTTTGACAAAGCCATAATTTATTCACTTCTGTAGTCGATGAAATCTAAAAAGGAAGGTTCTGGGTACTAACATTGCCAATAATCTCTAACAAATAAACCTTTTTATCAGTTATGTGTAATATTTCCAACTTGATTCATTACAAGTAAACGGTTGTATCTGACAGCTTTTCTTTTAATATCTTTATCACATAGTTGCACCGACTAATAAGTTTATAAATAGTTTAGTGTGTTTATATCTTGGACACCTTTCATAATACTGTACACAATTAGAGCCTTAATCATTTCAAATGAATTTTCCTATTCTGTAATTCCTGGAATGCCTTCTCTTGATGAACCTACTTGCTTCACAAAAGTTACAAATGGATAATTGTTTCAACTTATTCCCAGCAAAAGTCAAACAATAATAAACTCACACAGAGGTAAAATAGGATTGAGAAAATTCATGGCACTATTTTATATCTCCATTGTTATTTTATAACAATTGAAGATATCGCTGGATGTCTTCCTGAGCTGGGGTACAGGGTTTCCCACCCTAGGGTCCATGCACCCCTTGCTTAATAGTATTGGTCTATGGTTGGGAAACCCTGGGGTAATAGTGCTGCAAACATTAACAATAGACAATAGGTGCAGAAGTAGACCATTCGGCCCTTCGAGCCTGCGCCACCATTCTGAGATCATGGCTGATCATCTACTATCAATACCCGCTTCCTGCCTTGTCCCCATATCCCTTGATTCCCCTATCCATAAGATACCTATCTAGCTCCTTCTTGAAAGCATCCAGAGAATTGGCCTCCACTGCCTTCCGAGGCAGTGCATTCCAGACCCCCACAACTCTCTGGGAGAAGAAGTTTTTCCTTAACTCTGTCCTAAATGACCTACCCCTTATTCTCAAACCATGCCCTCTGGTACTGGACTCTCCCAGCATCTGGAACATATTTCCTGCCTCTATCTTGTCCAATCCCTTAATAATCTTATATGTTGCAATCAGATCCCCTCTCAATCTCCTTAATTCCGGCGTGTACAAGCCCAGTCTCTCTAACCTCTCTGCGTAAGACAGTCCGGACATCCCAGGAATTAACCTCGTGAATTTATGCTGCACTTCCTCTATAGCCAGGATGTCCTTCCTTAACCCTGGAGACCAAAACTATACACAATATTCCAGGTGTGGTCTCACCAGGGCTCTGTACAAATGCAAAAGGATTTCCTTGCGCTTGTACTCAATTCCCTTTGTAATAAAGGCCAACATTCCATTAGCCTTCTTCACTGCCTGCTGCACTTGCTCATTCACCTTCAGTGACTGATGAACAAGGACTCCTAGATCTCTTTGTATTTCTCCCTTACCTAACTCTACACCATTCAGATAATAATCTGCCTTCCTGTTCTTATTCCCAAAGTGGATAACCTCACACTTATTCACATTAAACGTTATCTGCCAAGTATCTGCCCACTCACTCAGCCTATCCAAGTCACCCTGAATTCTCCTAACATCCTCATCACATGTCACACTGCCACCCAGCTTAGTATCATCAGCAAACTTGCTGATGTTATTCTCAATGCCTTCATCTAAATCATTGATGTAAATGGTAAACAGCTGTGGTCCCAATACCGAGCCCTGTGGCACCCCACTAGTCACCACCTGCCATTCCGAGAAACACCCATTCATCGCTACCCTTTGCTTTCTATCTGCCAACCAGTTTTCTATCCATGTCAATATCTTCCCCCCAATGCCATGAGCTCTAATTTTACCCACCAATTCTGAAAATCGAGGTACACTACATCCACTGGATCTCCCTTGTCTAACTTCCTGGTTACATCCTCGAAAAACTCCAATAGATTAGTCAAGCATGATTTGCCCTTGGTAAATCCATGCTGGCTCGGCCCAATCCTATCACTGCTATCTAGATATGCCACTATTTCATCTTTAATAATGGACTCTAGCATCTTCCCCACTACTGATGTTAGGCTGACAGGACGATAGTTCTCTGTTTTCTCCCTCCCTCCTTTCTTAAAAAGTGGGATAACATTAGCCATTCTCCAATCCTCAGGAACTGATCCTGAATCTAAGGAACATTGGAAAATGATTACCAATGCATCCGCAATTTCCAGGGCTACCTCCTTTAGTATCCTAGGATGCAGACCATCTGGACCTGGGGGTTTGTCAGCCTTCAGTCCCATCAGTCTACTCATCACCGTTTCCTTCCTAATGTCAATCTGTCAATCTGACAAAGTTCCACATGGAAGGTTAGTTAAGAAGGTTCAGTCGTTAGGTATTAATGCTGGAATAATAAAATGGATTCAACAGCGGCTAGATGCTAGATGCCAGAGAGTGGTGGTGGATAATTGTTTATCGGGATGGAGGCCGGTGACTAGCGGGGTGCCTCAGGGATCTGTTTTGGGCCCAATGTTGTTTGTAATATACATAAATGATCTGGGTGATGGGGTGGTAAATTGGATTAGTAAGTATGCCGATGATACTAAGGTAGGAGGTGTTGTGGATAATGAGGTGGGTTTTCAAAGCTTGCAGGGAGATTTATGCCGGTTAGAAGAATGGGCTGAACGTTGGCTGATGGAGTTTAATGCTGAGAAGTGTGAGGTTCTACATTTTGGCAGGAATAATCCAAATAGAACATACAGGGTAAATGGTAGGGCATTGAGGAATGCAGTGGAACAGAGAGATCTAGGAATAACAGTGCATAGTTCCCTGAAGGTGGAGTCTCATGTAGATAGGGTGGTAAAGAAGGCTTTTGGAACGCTGGCCTTTATAAATCAGAGCATTGAGTACAAAAGTTGGGAGGTAATGTTAAAATTGTACAAGGCATTGGTAAGGCTAAATTTGGAATATTGTGTACAGTTCTGGTCACCGAATTATAGGAAAGATATCAATAAATTAGAGAGAGTGCAGAGATGATTTACTAGGATGTTACCTGGGTTTCAGCACTTAAATTACAGAGAAAGGTTGAACAAGTTAGGTCTCTATTCATTGGAGCGTAGAAGGTTGAGGGGGGATTTGATCAAGGTATTTAAAATTTTGAGAGTGATAGATAGAGTTGACGTGAATAGGCTGTTTCCATTGAGAGTAGGGGAGATTCAAACGAGAGGACATGATTTGAGAGTTAGGGGGCAAAAGTTTAAGGGAAACACGAGGGGGTATTTCTTTACTCAGAGAGTGATAGCTGTGTGGAATGAGCTTCCTGTAGAAGTAGTAGAGGCCAGTTCAGTTGTGTCATTTAAGGTAAAATTGGATAGGTATATGCACAGGAAAGGAGTGGAGGGTTATGGGCTGAGTGCGGGTAGGTAGGACTAGGTGAGATTAAGAGTTCGGCACAGACTAGGAGGGCCAGAATGGCCTGTTTCCGTGCTGTGATTGTTATATGGTTATATGGTTTCATTTCCTCTGTTACCCTATGTCCTTGGCCCATCCATACATCTGGGAGATTGCTTGTGTCTTCCCTAGTGGAGATAGATCTAAAGTACTTATTAAATTCTTCTGCCATTTCTCTGTTTCCCATAACAATTTCACCCAATTCATTCTTCAAGGGCCCAACATTGTTCTTAACTATCTTCTTTCTGTTCACATACCTAAAAAAGCTTTTGCTATCCTCCTTTATATTCCTGGCTAGCTTGCGTTCGTACCTCATTTTTTCTCCCCGTATTGCCTTTTTAGTTAAGTTCTGTTGTTCCTTAAAAATTTCCCAATCATCTGTCCTCCCACTCACCTTAGCTCTGTCATATTTCCTTTTTTTTTAATGCTATGCAATCTCTGACTTCCTTTGTCAACCACTGTGGCCCCTTTCCCCCCTTTGAATCCTTCCTTCTCTGGAGGATGAACTGATTTTGCACCTTGTGCATTATTCCCAAGAATACCTGCCATTGCTGTTCCACTGTCTTTTCTGCTAGGATATCCGTCCAGTTAACTTTGGCCAGCTCCTCCCTCATGGCTCCATAGTCTCCTTTGTTCAACTGCAACACTGACACCTCCGATCTGCCCTTATCTTTCTCAAATTGCAGATAAAAACTTATCATATTATGGTCACTACCTCCTAATGGCTCCTTTACTTCAAGATCGCTTATCAAATCCTGTTCATTACACAACACTAAATCCAGAATAGTCTTGTCCCTGGTCGGCTCTCGTACAAGCTGTTCCAAGAATGCATCCCGTAGGCACTCTACAAACTCCCCATCCTGGGGTCCAGCACCAACCTGATTCTCCCAGTTCACCTGCATGTTGAAATCCCCCATAACTACTGCGACATTACTTTTGCCACATGCCAATGTTAACTCCCTATTCAACTTGCACCCAATTTCCATGCTACTGTTTGGTGGCCTGTAGACAACATTAGGGTCTTTTTGCCCTTACTGTTCCTCAGTTCTATCCACACAGACTCTACTTCTCCTGATCCTATGTCCCCCCTTGCAAAGGACTGAATCACATTCCTCACCAACAGGGCCACCCCACCCCCTCTGCCCACATTTCTGTCCCTACCATTTAGATTCACATTCAAACTAAAAAAAATCTAAGTATAGGGTTTGATATTACAATGAATAGGAGGACAATTTTTAGCTAAGGAAACATGAAACTCTGCAAAATCTGGTTTGCAGCTGTCAAATTCAATACTCAAATATATAGGAATTTGGGCAGGTGTATTATTAAATTTATTTTAATATTATGAATAGATGCTTTTTCTTACAAACGTATTTCACCCTCATTTTACCTTGTTTCGTTCTTCAATATTATAGGTTTTAGGAAAAATTGCCTTATCGCTTCCATTTTTCTCAATTCCTCTCTGCTGAAGGTACAATTGCCATTTGGTTTCAAAAGAGAACCAATTCTCACGGTAATCTATAAAGATGAATACATATAAACATGCAAACCACATTTAGAATGTGTACATAGCAACAACTTGGAAATTCAGACCTGGAAAAAGAGATATTGATGATACTCTACATTCTTCATACACCCTCCATTTAGCCCTCTCTGCCCCATCATTACCGACACAGCTTTGGAATTCCTCTCTGCTTTCTGGATTTTTCTTCCGAAGTATAATTGTCTTGCTATCTTTTACATTTCTTCAAATTTATTTCTAAGTTCTCTCTCCTAATTTTTCCTCAGTACCTATTATTGTTATAAATGTTTTGCTCTGCAATAGGATAGTTTATAAGCAGCATGGTATTATTTTTAACACAGTTCCATCGTTATACCACAGTTCCGTTACAACACATAGTATATAGGAAAACGACCTGCACTAACTTAGCTCTAAAATCCCGCCACCCTTCTATCATGAATGCAAGTCATGTCCAAAAACTTGGAATGTTCTATCTCATCCTTTCAGGAGCTGAGCCAACAATACCAAACCAACACAATATTACATAATATTTCCCTTTTTTTTTTAACCTCCTAGCTCTTCACACACACAGTGAAAGAGAGCTAATACTGGTGGCCAGTAAAATGATCAGTCACGTACTCAGTTAGCCATCGCTCAGCATTTACAGGAATAGCTATGAAAATATGATTTAATAAACCTTTTTAGTTATATCAACACTTACGATTTCTATTTAAGTTTCCATTGTGAACAGGGATGAATTAACAATATTATATCTTATAAACATAATTGCCAATCTTTACAGGCAGAAGTTTTCTTCTATGTCATGGATATTTATTCAGACAGCAGCCGCCTTAGCTCTCTGGCATTCTTACTGCGGGCTTAAGAAACTATGGGTCACAAGCGCTTTGTAAAAGTGGAGCGTGCAAGAGAGACTAAAACTGAAATTAAATAATGAATCCCTGAATGGCTACGTGATGGAGGGATGCCATTCAGCCTATCATGTCTGTACTGATTCTAAGCAAAATTAGCAAAGGTAGTCCAATCCCCCACAGCTCTGCAAATCTATTCCTTGCAGCTCCCCGTTTCCACTACAATTCAATGTGGCTTCACTCCCACTGGTAATGTACCCCCATATTCTATCCATTAATTGTGCAAAAAGGAATTGGCAAAGGAACCAAAAGTGATATGAGGACAATCACCAACATGCTTTCCCCTCTTTTTCCGACCCCTTTGTGAATGAGAATAGTTTCTCTTTATCTACTCTTCATCTATGCTCTTCATGATTTTAAATATGTCTGTCAGATCACAGTTTCTCCTGTTCCAAAGAGGATAACTCAACTTCTCCTGTCTGACCATGTAACTGCAATCGCTCATTCCTGCAATTATTTTGGTAAACCTCTCCACCATAACCTCAGCCTTTACATCTTTACTAAACCGTAGCACCAAGAGCAATACTCCAATTGTCAGAGCATTGCTTTTTCTTGAAGACTCATTGTGAATTCCTTGATCTTGTGCTCTTTACTCCTGTTACTAAAAAGTTTGAGATCGCACTTCATTAAGAAGAAGTAGGAAAGACTCAGAAGGCCGGTGTTAAAGGGCAAGAGCCTTGAGTTGACTGTTGGAATCAGATCGGAATGATCCCATATCCTGAATTTGAAAGCAAGATTTCATTTTTACAGATGCTGTTTGGTCAATAGCAGGTGAAAATGTTCTATGAAGTATTGGCTGTGTGGTTACTGCTTTGGCACTCGACTGAAGGTGAAGTTGGGGCATTGTGGTAGTATAGGGGTTAGCGCAACACTATTATAGCTCGGGGCATTCTGGAGTTCAGAGTTCAAGTCCACTGCTCTCTGTAAGGAGTTTGTATGTTATCCCTGTGAATGCTTGGGTTCCCTCTGGGTGTTCCAGTTCCCCCCCACAGTCCAAAGACCTACTGGTTAGCAGGTTAATTGGTCATTGTAAATTGTCCTCAGATTAGGCTAGTGTTAAATAGGTGGGTTGTTAGGGGATGCAGCTCATCTGTCCAGAAGGGCCAATTTCATGCTGTGTCTCTAAAAAAAATAATCTGATGCTTACTTAGTACATTTTGCTGCTATCAGGCGAAAACTGTGCTTGTGCTAAAACATGTAATGTATTTACTGCATGCAACAGGAGGGCGTCAATACCGTGAACTGGGGCAAAAAAAAGGTGCAACTCTTCCTGCTGCTGTGAAGCTCTTCCAGCAACTTCAGTTCAAACTTCATCTCTGGTGTGCTCTGTGTGGATTTGCTCATTCTTCCGGGGCACCTAGGTGCGACTCGAGTAGCGGCAGTACTCTCAATGGATACGATTAAATATTCCTGTTTCAGCCTGTTACAGCCGGGCTTTAAACTCACTATACCGACGATCTTGCTGGCAAGCATGCAGTCACCGGTGAATAAAATCGATGATCTCAGAGCCAGGGTGCCGAATCAGAGGGACATTAGGACCATGTGTGTCCTTTGTTTCACGGAATCCTGGTTAACCCCTTCTGTACCAGATGCAGCATCAGGATAGATCTATAGAGTCTCTCAAAAGGAGATGTGGAGGAGTATGCCTCATGATCAACTCCTCTTGGTGCACAAGTATATCAATGCTGTCCCAATTCTGCTCACCAGACCTGGAATATCTAGCAGTAAAATGTCGTCCTTTTTACCTACCATGGGAGTTCTCTGGGGTCATTCTGGTAGCAGTTTACATTCCATCTCAGGCCAATGTCAAGCAGGCTTTAGATGATCTGAGTAACGGGATCAACATGCACAAAACAGCACACTCTATTGTCTTCATCATCTTTTTGGGAGATTTTAAACAGGCCAGTCTGAAAAAAATCACTAAGCAATTACCATCAACCAATCACTTGCAACACCAGAGGAACCAACACATTGGACCATGATACACCACTATCAAGAATGCCTACAGTGCTATTCCACACCCTCACTTCGGGAAGTCTGATCACCTGGCTGTACTTCTACTCCCTGAGTACAGGCAGAGACTGAAGACTGCAGCACCAATAATGAGGACCAAGAAGGTATGGACAAGGGAAGCACAGGAGCACCTACAGGACTGCTTTGAATCGGTGGACTGGACTGTATTCAAGGATTCATCTTTGAATCTGGATGAGTATGCTGCAGTTGTTACTGACTTCATTAAAACCTGTATGGATGAGTGTGTGCCTACAAAGACTTACTGTACATTCCCAAACCAAAAGCCGTGGATGAACCAGGAGGTACGTCGTCTACTGAAGGCTAGATCTGTGGCATTCAAGTCCGGCAACCCAGGCCTGTACCAGAAAACCAGGTATGATTTGCAAAGGGTGATTTCAAGGGCGAAGGGACAATTTCGAACGAGATTGGAGGCGACATCAGATGTACGGCAACTCTGGCAGGGACTGCAAGACATTACTTCCTACAAAGCAAAACCCCAAAGTATGAATGGCAGCTATGCTTCACTATCAGATGAACTCAATGCCTTCTACGCATGCTTTGAAAGGGAGAACACAACTACAGCTGTGAAGATTCCTGCTGTGACTGATGATCCTGTGATCTCCATCTCAGAGGCTGATGTTAGACTGTCTTTAAAGAGAGTGAACCCTCACAAGGCAGAAGGTCCCGATGGAGTACCTGGTAAGGCTCTGAAAACTTGTGCCAACCAACTAGCAGGAGTATTCAAGGACATTTTCAACCTCTCACTGCTATGGGCAGAAGTCCCCACTTGTTTCAAAAAGGCAACAATTATACCAGTGCCAAAGAAGAATAATGTGAGCTGCCTTAATGACTATCACCCAGTAGCACTCACATCGACAGTGATGAAATGCTTTGAGAGGTTGGTTATGACTAGACTGAACTCTTGCCTCAGCAAGGACCTGGACCCACTGCAGATTGCCTATCGCCACAATCGTCAATGGCAGACACAATCTCCATGGCTCTTCACACAGCTTTAGACCACCTAGACAACACAAACACCTACGTCAGGATGCTGTTCATCGACTATAGCTCAGCATTTAATACTAACATTCCCACAATCCTGATTGAGAAGTTGCAGAACCTGGGCCTCTGTACCTCCCTCTGTAACTGATCCTTGACTTCCTAACCGGAAGACCACAGTCTGTGCGGATTGGTGATAACATATCCTCCTCGCTGACGATCAACACTGGCGCACCTCAGGGGTGTGTGCTTAGCCCACTGCTCTACTCTCTGTATACACATGACTGTGTGGCTAGGCATTGCTCAAATACCATCTACAAATTTGCTGATGATACAACCATTGGTAGAATCTCAGGTGGTGACGAGAGGGCATACAGGAGTGAGATATGCCAACTAGTGCAAATGGTGTCGCAGCTACAACCTGGCACTCAACATCAGTAAGACGAAAGAGGTGATTGTGGACTTCAGGAAGGGTAAGACGAAGGAACACATACCAATTCTCATAGAGGGGTCAGAAGTGGAGAGAGTGAGCAGCTTCAAGTTTGTGGGCGTCAAGATCTCTGAGGATTGATGCACCATCAATAACTCTCGGAGACATGAGTTAAGGTAGGCTTTTATTGGCTGGCAGAACGCACAAGCAGCAAGCAACCACCACACAACATCCTGGAGACTGAGAGGCCGGGCTCAGGCCTCCAATCGCCTTTATACAGGGGTCTGTGGGAGGAGCCACAGGAGCAGTCAGCGGGGGCGGGGGGGTGTCCAGACAGGTATATGTTGTTCACCATAAGGATCTAACCTGGTCCCAACACATTGATGTAGTCACAAAGAAGGCAAGACAGCAAATACACTCAAAAATTTCTATAGTCGTACCGTGGAGAGCATTCTGACAGGCTGAATCACTCTGGTATGGAGGGGCTATTGCATGGGACCGAAAGAAGCTGCAGAAGGTTGTAAATCAAATCAGCCTACAAAGTACCCAGGACATCTTTCGGAAGCAGTGTCTCAGAAAGGCAGCGTCCATTATTAAAGACCTCCAGCACCCAGGGCATGCCCTTTTCTCACTGTTACCATCAGGTAGGAGATACAGAAGCCTGAAGGCACAAACTCAGTGATTCAGGAACAGCTTCTTCCCTTCTGCCATCTGATTCCTAAATGGACTTTGAAGCTTTGGACACTACCTCACTTTTTTTAATATACGGTATTTCTGTTTTTGCACATTTTTTAATCATCTATTCAATATTTGTAATTGATTTACTTTTTTCTTTATTATGTTTTATTGTAATTATTATTATTGTTTTTTCTCTCTCTGCCAGATTATGTATTGTATTGAACTGCTGCTGCTAAGTTAACAAATTTCACGTCACATACTGGTGATAATAAACCTGATTCTGATTCTGATGCATGATTTTCCTCTGGATAGAACATAGAAATCAACAGCACATTACAGGCCCTTTGGCCCACAATGTTGACCCGACCATGAAACTGCTTAGAATTTCCCTACCGTATAGCCTTGTATTTTTTCTAAGCTCCATGTATCTAAGAGTCTCTTAAAAGACTCTATTGAATCCACTTCCACTACGGCCGACGGCCAGAGCATTCCATGAACCCACCACTCTCTGTGTGAAAAACTTACCCCTGACATCCCCTCTGTACCTACTTCCAAGCACCTTAAAACAATGCCCCCTCGTGTTAGCCACTTCAGCCCTGGGAAGAAGCCTCTGGCAATCCCTCATCATCTTATGCACCAGTTTCGTCCCAAAATGTGGAAAGGGTGGCTTGAGATTTAGGCAGAATTGATGGGTATATGAGAGAGATTTGCTAACAGGAAGATAGATGGGGGAGGAGGGGTAGCTACAATTGAGGGGAATGCTCTGACAGCTGACCTGGACCTGTTTTACTGAATATTACACAGAGCATGAACACATTTGCCATAAAAATACAGAGATCACCTACTGGAATGAACAGAGCATAACTAAATTGTGTGTATATATACAATACATTAATTTTAAATCTGTGTTAAAACCATATCTATTTCTTTATTTATGAAAACGTAAGTAGATGAGTCACATTATGAGATTTTAAAACAGAGAGCTGTTACTAATCTCAGTACTCTTGAACACAAAGTAAGTAGCAAGATGTTTTCACAGTGTATATTTTTTGTAACTTTTTGATTTATTTTAGTTAGGTTTATAAAATGTATTGTGGAAATATGTCGAGTTTGATTTAAGAAATGAAATTGGAGATTACCTGAAAAGTGTTTCATCTTCCTTTCACAGTATTGTTCTGCAGTTGGCATCAGTTCCATCATCCTCCATCCCCACTGAGCAATAGGCTTCCCCTGAATGGCAAATGATGTGAAAAGTGCTGTACAGAAACTACCTAGAAACCCTACAAATGAACATATTTAACGTTAATGCTTTGGATAATAAATAAGAACCAAACTGAATTCTTTGCATAATGAAATAACAATTTGCTTTTTCCCTGAACTTGTTTTTTAAAAAAAAAAGCTAATTATGCAGTTCAAAACACCATTCTGTTTCATTGTATGAAAAAATTCGTGCAATCAGATAGTCACCCTTCCTTTATTCCAAAGCCCAAATGCTAGTCAAGTAAATGTACAGAATAATTTAGCAACTGGTATTCAGGACTGAAACAAACAACGCCCTGTACATCTAAACGAAATACAAGTCCAATTCGAAAAGGTGAGGATGTTTTATTTCCCTCTTTTGAATCATTTTCACTTTTATGTCACTTACTTGAATCATCCACCAGTATGTACACAAGTGTCACGCAGGAAACAGAACCTAAAATCTTAGTGTCAGTTTAAGAGTTAATAATAAGATGGTCCAAGAACCAAGAAGGGATGAACAGGCTAGGTATTTTCCCTCAAAAGGTATGAGATGTGGCAAAGTAAGGGATTTATAAAATTATGAAAGCTTTAAACCAATAGACATAGGGCGAGTTTCCATTTGAACAAAAGCATAACTAGAGGCCATGACCAAGAGACTGTAGACAAGCATTCACAAGGATGTTCTAAAGGATCACCTTCACCCACAACATGAAAGTGTTTGAAGTGTAAAGTATTACATACTTAAGGGGTGACTGGATAAATACAAGAGAGAGCTGGAAAGGTCAAGCTAAGCAGGAGAATGAGAGAGTAATACGGTGCTGTTTAGACTGAGATAAGGAATAACGAAGGCGGGTGCTCAAGTAAGGCACAAATAATAAGATGAATAGTTGGGTCAAATGGCCTGCTTCTCTCTTGTATGTAATTTTAAGTAACATACACAACAAAACATAGACAAGCAGGAGTAAAAATGAGTTGGACATAATAATATATCAGTTGGAAGTAATGATTCTTCAATTAATTATCTCTAATTGTTTCACTTATGAAAGCAGAGTTCACAACTGAGCTATTTACATCAATAAAATACCTCTGTTTAAAGCATCTACATTCTATGGCATTACTCAGATGATAAAAAAGCTAACATAAGGATATTGACTACAATGTAATTTTTTTAGTTGGAAACATTAAAACTGTGGTCTGACTGCATTCATTCTACATACTGCGAATGCTACTTGGGGAAAATCTGAACAGAGTTCTATTATTACGGTTTCTGATATTATCATGGAACAATACCCTTAATGTCATCCAGGAAGGGGTCAGGTATTGCCAGCAAGGTATTAGTTCATGCATGTTACCTGCTGGATAACTGTGTGTCATTCGCCCACATTCAATGCTGGCTTGTAGGAGGTCATTCAGTTGCTCAGCCTTTGAATAGCACATACCGATGCACATTGTTCTCGCAGCTGCTCCAAATTTAGGTTCTGTGAATTGACGTGTGACAGAAATTAAGAATGGTGCCTCAAATTCCACATGACCTCAGTACATGCCAAAGTAACTACAAGGAACATTTTTTATTTTTCAAATGGTTCTTGTGTTCTTGCTTTGTATTGCTACTCCAATAGTCAATAGTTAATTCAAATTAACCTTTGAATATTCTCACCAATTTAGATATTAAATTTTATTCATAAATGAATAAGGCTCCTTTAATAATCTCATGATAAATTCAACCCTATGCTAATGCATTCCAAGTGTGTTCTATGACAACTACATTATGTTCAAATTTTAAGCCTATCAGTTTGTGGCTTTAGCTTTCAAGAATACCTAATAGTAACGTCACAAAATTACTGAATGCATCAGACTATTTCCACTAATTTATTCAAAAATCACCAAAACATTCATTGTTACTGATACAATTTGTAGTCCTACATTCTGGAATAATTCTGAACTTGTTTTGACATGCTCAAAGTTCAAAGTAAATTTACAATCAAAGTATATATATGTCACCACATACAATTCTGAGATTCATCATCTTGCTGGCATACTCAATAAGTCTAATAACTATAATGGAATGAATGAAAGATCACACCAACAGGGCGGGCAACCAGTGTGCAAAAACAAACTATGCAAATACAAAAAAAAGAAAGAAGAAAAAAATAATTAAGCAGTAAATATCAAGAACATGAGATCAAGAGTCCTTGACAGTCCATAGGTTGTGGGAACAGGTCAGTGAAGGGGCAAGTGAAGTTGAGTTAAGTTATCCCCTCTGGTTCAAGACCCTGATGGTTGAGGGGTATTATCTATTCCTGAACCAGGTAGCGTGAGTCCTGAGGCTCCTGTACCTTCTTCCTATGGCAGCAGTGAGAAGAGAGCGTGACTGAGAGTGGATACTACTTTTCAGTGAGTGCAGGTGTGCTCAATGATGGGGAGCACTGAGCACCCCACTGCTCTATAACTCTACAGCTCTATGTCCGTTTTTTAGCATTTAAGTTTGCCTGTAAAAAAAAGAGTATTTTGAGTCTCCCACAACCACAAAGTATTTTCTATGTATTTATTGACATTAGATACATTTAAAATGTTTTGGCCATGTCCTATGTTGTGGTGTAAAGATCATAGCAGAATTTTCAAATTTTCACAAATTATTGTGCTGAGTTCTAAAATCGAGATCTAAATACCCTACCACTTCCCTATCTCAGCCTGCCAACTTCCACTTGAAATAACTACATGGAAATTACGTGGTGGAAAGAAGTCACTTAGCTAACGTCATTATGGAGAAAAGGCCGAGTTCATTTAACCTATTCTCATAATGCATGCTCCCCAATTCAGGCAACATCCCTGTAAATCTCCTCTGCACCCTTTCTATGGTTTCCACATCCTCCCTGAAGTGAGGCGACCAGAACTGAGCACAGTACTCCAAGTGGGGTCCGACCAGGGTCCTATATAGCTGCAACATTACCTCTTGGCTTTTAAACTCAATTCTACGGTTGATGAAGGCCTTCTTAACCACAGAGTCAACCTGTACAGCAGCTTTGAGTGTCCTATGGACTTGGACCCCAAGATCCCTCTGAACCTCCACACTGCCAAGAATCTTACCATTAATACTATATTCTGCCATCATATTTGACCTACCAAATGAACAACCTCACACTTATCTGGGTTGAACTCCATCTGCCACTTCTCAGCCCTGTTTTGCATCCTATCAATGTCCCGCTGTAACCTCTGACAGCCCTCCACACTATTCACAACACCCCCAACTTTTGTGTCATCAGAAAATTTACTAATCTATCCCTTCACTTCCTCATCCAGGTACTCAGCCTTTTCTCCTTGGAGCGACAGAGGATGAGAGGTGACCTGATTGAGGTGTATAAGATGATGAGAGGCATTGATTGTGTGGATAGTCAGAGGCTTTATCCCAGCGCTGAAATGGCTAGCACAAGAGGGCACAGTTTAAAGGTGCTTGGAAGTAGGTACAGAGGAGATGTCAGGGTTAAGTTTTTTATGCAGAGAGTGGTGAGTGTGTGGAATGGGCTGCCGGCGACCGTGGTGGATGCGGATACGATACGGTCTTTTAAGAGACTCCTGGATAGG
Organism: Hemitrygon akajei; assembly: GCF_048418815.1. Lineage (NCBI taxonomy): Eukaryota > Metazoa > Chordata > Chondrichthyes > Myliobatiformes > Dasyatidae > Hemitrygon > Hemitrygon akajei. Next base: position 164,978,171 of record NC_133126.1, read on the forward strand.
TACATGCAGCTTAGAAAAATAGAGGGTTATGGGTAAGCCTAATAATTTCTAAGATAAGGACATGCTCGGCACAGCTTTGTGGGCCGAAGGGTGTATTGTGCTGTAGATTTTTTATGTTTCTATTATGTAGCCTGGATCATTCTTGAATGAAAAGGTAGCACACACAAATTGTTGGAGGAAATCAGCAGGTCAAGCAGCACCTATGAAAAGAAATAAAGAGTCAACACTTTGGCCTGAGACTCTTCTTCAGGACTGGAAAGGAAGAGGGAAGAAGCCAGAGTTGGGGAAAGGGAAGGAATACAGGCTGGAAACCAGGTGAGGGGGAAGGTAGGTGGGAGTGAAGTGATAGATGGGGAAGATAAAGAACTGAAGAAAAAGGAACCTGATAGGAGAGGAGATTGCACCATGAGAGAAAGGGAAGGAGGAAGGGCATAAGAGAACAGTGATAGGCAGATGAGGAGAAGACAAGAGGTAAGGGGGAGCCCGAATGGGGAATTGAAAAAGAGAAAAGGGGGAGGGAAAGAAATTTACAGAAGTTAAATTTACAAGAAATTTACAAGATGTTCTTGCCATCAGGTTGGAGGCTACCCAGACGGAATATGAGGTATTGTTCCTCCAACCTGAGAGTGGCCTCATCAAGGCAGTGGAGGAGGCCATGGACCAACATGTTGGAATGGGAGTGGGGATTGTAATTAAGATAGTTCAGTTTGTTAATTCTGCTTGTTGCAGACAGAAGAAGGGTGCTTGAATGAAAGATTTTCTTCTACTTTCTATACTAAACTTTCTTTGATTTATTCTTGATCCTACATTTTCCTTCTTTGTCCTATAGCTGTTGTAAACAGTTTGATCTTAATTCAATCTTTTGCATGCTTCCATAATTGGAAAGACATTATATCACCTTCAATTCACACTGTTAACAAGTAAAATAAAAATCAATGTACTTCTTCATGCTTTTGCAATAATAAGTGACATCCTGATCAATCTGTGTTATTCGTTTGTTATGTGTCATGCCATGCGATGTGGGCGATCGTGGTCTTTCCATGGCCATGATTGTTCTTGCCAAATTTTTCTACAGAAGTAGTTTGCCATTGCTTTCTTCTGGGCAATGGTTTTATAAGACGAGTGACACCAGCCACCCAAACAACCATCCACTATCTGCCCCATGGCTTATTGGGGATGGGGGCTAGGCAAGTGCTACATCTTGCCCAAGATTGACAAGACGATTTTAAAATTTGGTAATAAAATCTAATCTTGAACTATGCCCTAAACATTATGTAGATACATGAAACTTAAAATATGTATCTCTTACCATAAAGTAGCTTGATTAGCTTTCTCTCACTGCCTGATATGTGAACTATTGTCTTGAGATTCCTTTACTGTTTCCCTTCACTACTTCCATTCCAATGTTATTATATTTTTTAATCAAATTGCATCAACATTATGTTTACTGATAATGAAGTCAGAACTCGGTCCATTCCCTTGACTTATCAATAGCTTTCTTTAACTTCTATTTAACTATACTTCCTATTTTGGTATTATCTGTTAACTTCAATGACATACCCTTTTGGCTAACGTCCAATTCATTTATTTGTGTTATACTTACAGTGAACAAAGAATCTCGGGGTTGGATGTGGTGACATGTATGTACTCTGATTATGAACTTTACTTTGAACTTTGAAGTACCCCTGAACTGGACCTTGAGGTTTACCAACACTTACACTCCTCAAGTCCTACTCTCCTAAACAAAATTCATGCTATTTGGTAGTTATACTCCTTTAAAAAATCTCTAATAATTGAGAAATGATCACCTTCTACGTAATAAAAAATGAAAAAATGATCACATTAATTAAAAATTCATTTACACCATATCTATTAGGCACTGCTGTCTATTTTGAGATCTATGTTAACTCAATACATCATCATTTCATTCTTTGCTAAAGCCTTTGCATTTCACTATGTTAAGCTAACTAACCTAGATCACGTTGCAACTATTGCATCACTAGTCCAGATTTGCACTGTTGGATCTTTCATGACTACATGAAACAGTGTCAGCCAAGCCACTATTATAGAAAGGATAATCCCAGTTAATTCTTTTTCAATGGGAAACAGTTCTCTGACTTGCTTCAAAGTTTGCATTGACTTCAAGTTTCTATTTTTTGCAGAGAATTTATGAACTTTATTTTATCTCCAATGTCCATTACCTTATGACCCTTCTTCCAGTCCCTCTTGGTGGTATATGCAATGGCGCAGTACCTGATCTCTGTTGTTATCTGTGCAGAGTTTGCATGCTCCTTTTGTGACAGTGTAGGTTTCATCCAGATGTTCCATTTCCCTCCCATATGTCAAAGGCATTGTGGTAGGTTAATTCCTTACTGTAAATTACCCCTTGGAGGTTATTGGCACAATCATTCAGCATATAAAAGGCCATTTGGAACAACATGCCCATGCTAACCAAATTGCCTTCCTGAACTAGTTGCATTTGCCTGTGTTCAGCCCATATCTCTCTAAACCTTTCCTATCTATTTATTTATCTTAATATCCTTAAATATTATAATTGTACCCACCTCAACGGCTTCCTCTGTCAACTTGCTCCATATACCCACCTTGGATCTCTTTAAATCTTACACCTCATACCTTAAATTTATCACTGTTAATAACAAGAAAAAAATAAATGGGAGTTGATTATGTATTAAAGAGAATAAGTTGTAGAATTATAGAAAAGTAGGGGAGTGGGTTAAGGGACTTATAGGATTGCTTCCTTGGGTGCTGACATGGACCCAATGGTCTGCATGGCTCCCATCTATGTCACTATAAATATATTCTGTACTTCCACTCCATTATCTCTCTTTAGATTGAACATTTTCATGAAAATCATCTTCTGCTTCTACATTTATTAATGTGTCCGGTTCCTGATTAGTTACGATTCTAAATACATTGCTTGCTAATATTGTAAATGGGTCATTCTATTCAGGCAACATACCCCTCCTGTTTGACCTTCAAAAAGCATTCTAAGCCATTTCTGTCTCACCAATCACCATTCAGTCTCAATTTCTATATCCACAAGATGTTTAATCATATTGTCACAATCCAAAGTCCTGTTCACCTTCCCTATAAACCTCTGCACGGATTCCATCTGTTGTCTGCCACATTGTCAATATCAAAGCCACCTTTAATAGAAAACAAGAGATGTAATTCATGACATTTTCTGTGGCCAAGGTATATTCTCGACACTTGTTCATAATGTTTAGTGCTTTCCCCCTTATGATTTAATGTATCCTTGAGCAATATTGCAGAAGATTATTCCTACCAAATGAAAGTTCTTAGTTTGCCTTTCATTTTGACCAGAAAATGCATGACTAAATATTTTCATGAGCAGAGTGCAATAAAGCTTAGATTATCCGATGGATAACTGTGCTTCCCTGAAGACTAATAGATAATACACCCACTCTTCACTGTGGGCAATTCATACATGGACAACAATAAGTATCCTGACTATTCTTGGTAAGAAAAAATCTGAAGAAAACACCTTCAACATTATTTCAAATACATGAAAAGACAATTGGGATAGCTCTAAAACTACTATCACTTTAGAATTGGATTAATGACTTTTGCATGATTTAAATCAGCCAGTCTGAATATTACTGGTTTGTACTGCCGATGTTTAATGTGTAGGAACAGCAATTCACCCACAATGTATAGACTGATATACGTACTTAAATTCTCCAAGGACCACAAGCTTGTCGGGTTTGGAGGCTTGAGCGCCTAACAACCCGGAGAGCTACGTTTGCTGGCTGGAGTCAGGGCTTTATGCTCTTGGCAGGGTCCCCCCCCCCGCCCCCCCCCCTGTCAAACAGGACAAAGGCTAGAGGCCAGACTAAGAGTAGTTCACCGGTCCTTTAGGTTCGAGGGTTTAGCTCAGGGCTAACAACCAGGAGCTGGTGAAAAAAAAAATTGTTAGGTAAAGAGCAATGAAAAATCCTTGCATATCTGTGTGTGACGGTGTATGTCCAACGCCAAACAGAGATGGAGAACCTTCATTCCAGCGGCGTAACACGCAGTATCTATACAAGCTTACAATGCGATGGAAAGATTTTCACCTTTTCTCTTTAACGCTGTGCACCCTTTGGAAGAATAGATTTTTGTCCGGAGTTCGGCTCCTTCTGACGCTGCTTGTAAATGACGATTCTGATAGGTATGCAAAACCAGGAGATGTCTTTTTGCAGCTTGGTTGCAAAGTTCTTGAATGGAATCCCAGGCTGAAAGAACAACACATTCCTATTATCATTAGGGCAGTCTTGCGGTGCAGTGTAATATCTTCAATCAAATGCGCGGAACGTATGGGGATGAATAAAGTATCTATCTATCTATCTATTATCTATCTATCTATCCTGGAAATACACCCATAGAGTCAGAGCTTTGACCGAGAATCCACACTCCAAAAGTTTACTTCATTTCTGGCTCTAGTGCCGATGTAACTGCTATATACAATATATTGGCTTTAGATATACATATCAGCCTTTAAAGTTTGGTTTCGAAATGTTAGTATCTCTAAAAAAGTAACTGATAAATCCGATACTTGAACTGCTGCTCATCCTTTCTGATCTACTTTCCAAACACTTCAGTGCGTTATGTTGAAATAGAGTTCGGTTTTTTGAATCAGTTCGATAGTTATTTTTTATATATCCGAACGTGGACAAAAGAGGAAAAAAAATCATATCGTCTGATCTGTTTTGAACCGGCTCTTTAATAAACGTGTTGAACGCACTGGAGTGTTTGTGACATTCAGCGATGTGCTGTTGACAGTTAGAGTAGCAGGTTAAAAAGCAGGTGGCGGAAAGGTTCAGGAGCACTGAAACCGGACGCACTCTTTTTAACTTCTGTGTTTTCACATTTAACATCAGACGAAGATAGTTTGTGCCATGGAATCGTGTGAACGAACTGTTCACCGGCGGGCAGCGATACGTCTTGCCAATGTCAAGCCTCTGATGGATGACAATACTTAAATTAGCCTGTTCGGAAAGAAACACATAACCAGCTATAGGACTGGACAGAAAACTCACCAGAAGCTAACGCTTCGGCAGTCGCCATGTGCATCAGAGTATCAAGCGGAGCCCTCCACTGAAATGATTTTAAAACCATTGTGTCTATCTCTGCTAATAAATCAGACTCGGTAAGTTTTAATCCAGCTTTGTAGCACTCGTGGGTGACATTGTGATACCCTATGGCATTCCCGAGTGCTCCAAGGACCATGGCAGCCTCGTACTTCTCCATTTTACCAAACCTGGGCACCAAGTCAGTTTCCTCGACTGTGTCGAGTATCCACGCCGAGCACTAAGTAGTGTCTGGTCTCCCAAGCCACGCCCCTCACCTCCTTTCATGCGAGTTACGATTTTTTACCATCAGTGACTTGAAACTTCCAGATCAAGCAGACTGTGTTAAAAAGCAAACATGTTTCAACGTTACTCTTAGGGATTCGCCGTACACAAATAAATGTTGCAAGTTCAATCTGTAACGTTGGTGGATCAAACCACCCGTCTTCACATTAGAGGGAGAAACATTCGGTTCACTTTGAATATTAGTCTAAAAGTAGCGAAGTATTTTATGTACAGTATTTGACCTGTGGTTAAGGACACTACTTAATAAACATTCTGAAACTTTCAACCGGGTTCTCAAGACGCCAGCTCACATTTCAAATGTGAAACAGGGCTGTCGCCACAGACGAGTTTTCTTTTTCACAATCCTTACTTCTCAATTTTTGAAAATCAAAGGTAATCTGCAGCAAAAGGGTGCTATTGTAACAAAATATTAAAACAGTGTGGTAAATGCTATATTTGTAATTGACGCTTCAATTTATCTGTAAAACGGCGAGTTGATTCTGTCTGAATTATCCAAATGTTAAAAAGACAGCGCCTGGTTATTTTAATGGAACTTATGTTCAGTTTTCATGGTTGCATCGAAATCCTCAAAATAAAATGCCAGGGGAGGTATAAATAGGATTCCTTTATGAGCAACCATACAGAGACATTTACATTTCGGAAGATGTAAGATGCATTTTCCAAAAGCGGTTTTTTTCCCCTCCAAATAAGAACACGCATTAAAGATGGGAGTAAGATGATTTTATTAGTAAAATTGTGATACATTTCTTCACCATTATCTAGATTCAGAACACGATGATACCGACCTTTCAACGTGCTTACTGAAGCAGCAAACCAGAACGCGTCCACAGGAGAACCAACCGGGTCTGAACCTTTTCTGCCCAGCATCAAGGACAGCCCTGTTGCTACTTGTTTAATCGTCTTTCCAGAGTTGGTTTCATAATTGCTAAACAATTATAGTTTTGCTTAAGGCCATAAGACAAAGGAGCAGAATTAGGCCTTTCGGCCCATCGAGTTTGTTTCGCCATTCCGTCATGACTGATTCATTTTCCCTCTCAACCCCATTCTTCTGTCTTCTCCCCGTAATCTTCAACGCCCCGGCGAATCAAGAACCTAGCAACCTCCACTTTAAATATACCCAATGGTCTGGCCTCCAAAGTCTCTGTGGCATTGAATTCCATGGATTCACTACCCTCTGACTAAAAAAAGTTTTGTAACAAGAAACGATGGTGAATTGAGCAGTATCAATCTTGCTGCTCATTTGTTGAATAATGAGAGGCCCTCCGTTAGTCGGAGTCGATCGCTTGGACAGTCAGAGGCGTTTTCCGAGGAATGAAATGGCTAACACGAGAGGGCACAGTTTTAAGGTGCTTCGAAGTAGGTACAGAGGAGATGCCGGGGTAAGTGTTTTTTAAGCAGAGAGTGGTGAATGCGTGGAATGCGACGGACACAATAGGGTCTTTTAAGAGAGTCCTGGATAGGTATATGGAGCTTAGAAAAATAGAGGGCTACCACCCGAGGTATTTTCTAACTAAGTACGTGTTCGGCACAGCATTGTGGGCCGAAGGGCCTGTATTGTGCTGTAGGTTTTCTATGTTTCTCCACTGACCATGGATATAGCAATTACGCGATGCACAAGCCGGGTCAGTGCGATATGGAGAACAAGTTGTTGGCCATGCAGCACGCTTCTCCTTTACACGCAACTGATGAATCCAAAGGACCGGCAAAGACCGACACAGTTCGGCACCAGCTGCGACACAAGGCAGCGGCAGTTTGAGATCGGAGTTTTCCTTCTCCTAGATGAGAGGGCAACTACGGCTAACGCGCCCCATCTGACCGGACTGCGGAATAAAAGCTGGAGAAATCTTAACATGTTTGCTTTTGAGTACCAATATCCTGATAACGAGTGATCGATTATATTATGCTGCCCATAGATCGACAGTTTAGTGATTGTGTTTAGAGATCATTTATGATGTATAGCAGCAAAACTGGACTGTGATTTCAAAATCATAGCTTTAAGAATGCAAATTCTGGTAATTTCTTGCGAAGTCCAAGTTCAAAGTTAATTCGTAAATTTCATTTGATTTATATATAAAACATACGTTGACCATCCAATGTGGAATCTAGTGCAGACCGCAAGTTATGTGCTGTATAAAGAATTGCTATACATTTGATTTGAAATTAACCCCAAATTAGCAATATCTGCGATGGGTTGACGAACTACATCATTCGTTTTTGCAGAGGACAGAATGCACTCTTTTCAGTGAATTCGTAGCCATTGATATCTATTTTAATATTTCACCTACGTTTTGAAAGGACCGATTGTAATCGTTATTTCCAATATCTAATTCGATGCAAGGTGGAAACAAATAAATGTATGCTCTTTGTGATGTACCTTTTATGCATATTCTTGATATTTTATTAATTATGTGTTATGCCATTTGACATTCTACAAACTTCGTAGACTGCAGTTGGCATTTAAGAATGAATAGAGTCATGGATTTATAGAGCACGACAGCACAGAAACAGGCTTTTCGGTCTATCTAGTCCGTGCTGAACCGTTATTCTGCCTACTCCATTTATCCGCACCCGCACCATCGCCCTCCATGTCCCTTCCATCCATGTGCTTATCCAAATTTCTTTTAATTATTGAAACCGAAATCGCACCGGCAGATCGTTCCACACTCACACCACCTTCTGAGTGAAGAATTCCTCCCCTCAGGTTCCGCTTAAACATTTCACCCTTTGTCCTAACGTATAAACCCTAGTTCTATTTTATCCAATGGAAAAGCTAATTGCACTTACCCTATCTATACGCCTCGTAATTTTGTATACCTCTATCAAATCTCCGGCCATTCTCCAGTGCTTCAGGAAACAACGTCCGAACCTATTCAACTTTTCCTCATAACTCGGGTCCTCAAGTCCCCGCGAACATCCTTGTAAATTTTCTCTGTACTCCTTCAGTCTTGTTGATATCTTTCCTGTAGTTTTGTGACCAGAACTACACAGAATACTCCAAATTTAGCCTCACCAACATATTAAACAACTTCAACATTACATCCCAACTTCTATACTCAGTACTTCGATTTATGAAGGCCAATGTGCCAAAAGCTCTCTTTATAATCCTAGGTACATGTAACTACATTTAACTACCTTATCATCCAAATCATTAATATAGATTATAAACAATAACAGACCCAAGAAACTACCACTCTCTGGCTTCTCTCAAAAAGCTGGTGTCAAATTCAATTTAAAACTTCTAGACCGAACTTTAAGACTGAACCTTCCAGACCGAACTTTAAGACTGAACCTTCTAGATTGAACTTTAAGACTGAACTTTCTAGACCAAACTTTAAGACTGAACCTTCTAGACTGAACTTTAAGACTGAACCTTCTAGACTGAACTTTAAGACTGAACCTTCTAGGCTGAACTTTAAGACTGAACTTTCTAGACTGAACTTTAAGACTGAACTTTCTAGACTGAACTTTAAGACTGAACCTTCTAGATTGAACTTTAAGACTGAACCTTCTAGATTGAACTTTAAGACTGAACCTTCTAGATTGAACTTTAAGACTGAACTTTCTAGACTGAACTTTAAGACTGAACCTTCTAGGCTGAACTTTAAGACTGAACTTTCTAGACTGAACTTTAAGACTGAACTTTCTAGACTGAACTTTAAGACTGAACCTTCTAGATTGAACTTTAAGACTGAACTTTCTAGACTGAACTTTAAGACTGAACCTTCTAGGCTGAACTTTAAGACTGAACTTTCTAGACTGAACTTTAAGACTGAACTTTCTAGACTGAACTTTAAGACTGAACCTTCTAGATTGAACTTTAAGACTGAACCTTCTAGACTGAACTTTAAGACTGAACCTTCTAGACTGAACTTTCTAGACTGAACTTTAAGACTGAACCTTCTAGATTGAACTTTAAGACTGAACTTTCTAGACTGAACTTTAAGACTGAACCTTCTAGGCCAGCCTCACATGAAGGACTTTATCAAAAGCTTTGCTGAAGTCCACGTAGACAATATCCATTGAATTTTCTTCGTCGGCTTGCCTGGTAAACATATCTGTAAGATTGGAGAGACATGACCTACCACGCACAAAGCCAGGTTGACTATCCCTAACCTGTCTATCTAACTATTTATATAACCTTTCCCTTCTAATAATTTATCCACGACTATAATTTCCTGTCTTATTCTTCGAGTATTTCTTGAAGAACGGAACAACTTTAGCTATTCTCCGGTCCTCCAACACCTCATCCATGGCTTGGTTTGCTTGTATGACAAAGAAGGCCGAGCATTACCCCAATACATGGACATAAAAATTTAAGGGGATATCAAAAATAGAAGACTTTTTAATGGGATCTGAGGGAGAGATGTTTTTTTACACAGAGTTGTTAATCTCAGGAGCCTGCTGGTAGAGAAGCTGTGTCATCTGATACAATCACCACATTCAAGAGGCATTGAGTTTGCCATTTAAACAGGCAGGGTATGGTGCTCGACGAAGTGTCGCCCATTCCACGTCGGCTCTCGCCAATGTAGAGGAAGCCCCATCGGGAGCAGGGGATGCAGCAGACAATCCCAACAGATCCGCAGGTGAAGTGTTGCCTCAGCTGGAAGGACTGAATGGAGCTGAGGGAGGAGGTAAATGGGCAGGTGTAGCGCTTCTGCTGCGTGCAAGGGTAAGCGTTGGAAGGGAGATGAGTGGAGAGTGATACAAGTGTATCACGGAGGGAGCGATCGCTGCGAAAAGCGCAGAGTGGGCGGGGGAGAGTTAAAGATGTGTTTGGTGGTAGGGTCCCGTTGAAGTTGGCAGAAGTTGCGGAGAATGTGTTAGATGCGGAGACTCGTGGGTGGTGAGTGAGGACAAGTGGAACTATTAAAGCGGTGGGAAGATGGGGTAAACGCGAATGTCCGGGAAATGGATGAGTTGCGGGACAGGGTAGTGGAGACAAGGAATGCTGCATTAAAATATATTATAAATTTATTTAGGCGATTATAGTCTGCTTCGTTAGAGTTCTGTGATATTTGCCTGAAAGAACAACGATCTTTCAGCGTTTGTCGTAACTAAACAATACTGATATTAATTGATGAGCGACACGTCTAAATTTAACTCAAACATATGACAGCTAAACTCTGAGGTCATGGAAGGCGCTCTCGAGGTCAAGTGTTAGGTATGTTCACATTATTTAAGCAAAATATCGCTGCCATTATTGAACTCCGAATTCACTAACGCTTCCATAATTGCTACAAAATTCACCAGATCTACTTTGATGAAGTTAGCTGTTATTTTCGAGCGCATCTGCTGGCCACGGTGTATAATTGGAAGTAACCGAGCTTCAGCAACAAGTATATGTCTTAGCATTATCTATTCTACCGGAACCATGTTTTATAACAGGTAATCGTTGTTTTATATCATTCTGGCAACTCAAGGAAACTGTGATCTACTACAGTAATGAAATGAATAACATTTAATGCATTGCATAAATTAGACGCTCAAATAACTACTTTCATGAAAAAATAATTATACTTTATCCCCAGGCAGGGTGAGGACGTGTGTGGGGGAGGGTCGCTTTCAAAAGATCATCACTGTTATATAAATAATTATGATTACTTACATTCGTGCCGTTCTTAAGCAGACTTGGCATTCTTTGTAGCTTTACTTTAATTATTAAATTTTAAGGGGAAGCCAATGCGAGGTCTTGACCCTCTAGAAAATTTCACAGCAGAGTTATAAAAAAATGGGGCAAGGAAATCCTTAACCCATACACAGGATTTCACGAACACATATGGTTAACACATGCTGGGTAGTTGTATCCCACCTTCTCATTCAAAGGGATCAGTACATGGCATGAAGGAGACTAGAGGATTGGTAGAGATCTACAACGTGGGTCGTAGCATGAATGTATACAGGGACCCGGCTGAAGCTTACTAAATGAGATTACACTTTCTGCAACTGGCGATTTATACAAATATTTTAAATTTCCCGTGCTTGCGCTAATCACCGACGTAGAAAGTCCCTCCCACGGTCCTCTGACGCATGGAGGACACTGGAGAATTTTTCCTTCCTTTTGCGTGTTGCTGGTTTTCTGTGTGTTTGTGGTGGAAATATAGGGAAAAGAAAAATTCCTTTCACCTAATTCTCCTCCTTTCAAATTTCCCTGCGGGAAAAAAAAATGTCAAACAAGCAAACTTCACTCCCCCCTCTCTCAGGAAACAACCCGTTTTAAACAGTTTGCTTTGTAAGCGACCTGCCAGCGTCCTGCTGCTGCTGCTGGTGTAACGGTGCGGGCGCAGAGTGAAGTCGAGGAGGAGTTTGGTGTGGAGGTGAAGTTTAGCTCAGCCCCCGCCCCGTGGCCGCACCGCCCGGGCTGCAGGCAGCGAGCAAGCGAGCGAGCGATCGAGCGGCTCTTACAACTTTCAGTGTGTGCCGTGCGGGGGGGAGTGCGCTGCACTGCGCATGAGTGTCACCCACGGTGACTGTTAATTGTCCGTATTTTTTCCTTTTTTTTATATATTATTTTTTATAAGAGGCCCGAGCGCTTGAAGATGGTGAGTGCTTCTCGGAAGATCGTGGTCGTTCTCCGCCGGGGTTTGGGTGCTCGGGGGCAGGAAGGGCTGTACAATCTCGACGGCGGCCGCTCGCTCCGAGCCCGAGCCCGAGCCCGGTGATTCGGCCTCGGCCGGCGCCTTCCCGGTCCAACGGCCCCGGCCGCCGAGCTTTGGAGTACAGTGCTCGGCCTCGGTTCTGGCTCGGAGTGACAGGCCCCGCTCGCTGGAACCGCATCTCGCTTCGGCTGGGCAGGAAAGTGGCTGGCGCCATCCTCACTCGAGGGCCGCTGCTTCTGAGGCCTAGATGGACGGATGTATGCTGGTTGGGTTTCCATCATTTATTTTTAAGACTAAATGGTCGCCCGGCCCTTTTCGCCATGACTGAAGGTTGGGTTCACGGGCGACTTTTCGAATTCAGTGTTGTTTTTATTTATTGGATTTTCTTCCTGGGTAAAGTACCGGGTTTCTCGTGCCTTTTGAACGATCTGTTCCTTTTTTCGCCTTCCTCGTCTCAACTGCGTCACTGCAGAGGGTTTCTTGGGCTTTACTCTGATCAGAAATAGAAATAGTCAGCTAGGGTTTATTAATGTTTGTCATAGCTTATCGTTAATGTCAACGTTTGGAACAGTCGCTCGTAAATTTAGCTCTTTTAACTTCAGTAAAGGTATCGGAATCAGAATTGGCCATTTTTGGTTTACTGAAGTTCTGTTGTATACATTTTTATTTGTTTGTTCTTATAAGAGATGTTTGTTACTGCTATTACATTACTTTTTTGCGATTCGTCAAACAGGACTTTATTGTGACAAGCCGGACTTTATGGTGAATGAATGAGGTTTACAATGAAAACCCTTTTTTTTTGGTGTTGAAACAGATTGGGACAAGAGTAGTTGCGTTTCATTGAATTTTTGTTTTTATTTATATTTGTGCAATTTTGTATCTCCTTTAAGGAAAAACACCAATGGAAAAGAAACAAAAATATAATTATAGTTTTAAAATTCTATTTGGTATAATGTAATGTTTTAAAGTCACTTGGCACTCTTGGGCAACCCTCATCCTGAAAAGTAGCAGACTGAACAAGACTTGAACTTTTCTTGGGTGATAAGAGACAAAAAGCTTTATATCCTGTCCAGAAATTTTGGTTTGTTGTTTTTAAACTTATAACTTTTATAAATATTAACATCTGGTTTGAAAGTATAGCATTCTTTTCATTTGTTCATTTGTTGGCTTATTACATATTGGTCATTGATTTTCCTAATTGTTTTGGGTGCTCTCACTTCAGATTTCATATCATAATACTGAGTCTTTGTAGTTTAAACTGTTGCAAGACAACATGGAACACATGATAGTAAGTAGCCTTTGCTACTATTCAGCATTTGAACTGCTTGTTCTGTATCTGCATCAGTCTGCATTGTATCTGTCTAAAAGTGCATTGTATTAGGTTGCTAAGACTTTCTGAACAGCAAAGAAAGGGGCCATATCTATGCTGACCCCTTTATTTTGCCTACTTCTCTAACATGTCTAAACCTGCAATTTTTCATCACCCTGAAGACTGGGTGGGTGGGTACTACGTCCTCCAGCTTCCCTTCTTGCTTGCAATTTGATTTTGGTGGGTATCACTATTCGTCCATGAGCAGAAAATCATAGGACTCCTTAGTTAACAGTATTTTCAGAGTGCTTTTACTACAAGAGTGCAATGGCCTACTACTGTCAAAGTTAATGTTATCTATTAGTATTCCAAAAAAAAGTGAAGTTGTTTTGAAACTTCCCAAATGTGAGATGTGGCTACTTGTATGTTATTAACAAATAATTTGGACTTTCTTACTGATAGAAAATACATAAATAATTTTCAACATATTTCTTGATTGTATTGCTGCTTTCTATTACCGGTATTTATTGGAAACTGCAGTTCCCAAGAACATACCAGTTTGATATTAAGTTATTAGATTTCCCTTTTAATTTTGGTTTTTAGAATTTAGGAATTACCTAACACTTGGAAACAAAGTGGAAAGTTTCTGCTTTGTTTCTCAAATTCAGACCTTATGATTTTGGATCTTTAAAGTATATCTCAAAGCTTCTGGTTTGTTTACAGAGCAGCTGTGTCCAGTTTGGCAAATTAGAATGCAAAACTTCTTACATCTGTAGAAAGTGATCATTAATATTGATCTTTAACTCTGGTTTTTAACATTCTTTTCTTTCCCAGGATGGTCCTAGTTTTTATCCTGGTCTGAGTTAGTTGATCTCAACCAGGTTGCAGTTTGGGGTCCTACAGTTGATTTGAGCTGCTGGGTTAGAGAGGGCAGACATGCCGGGGTACCTGCTCATGAGTGCCACCTAATCTGGAAGTCTGTGTTTGTGGACACTGGGTAAGAATATCTGGATTGGAATCAGCTATAAAGCCCCCAGTGAATGCACAGTATGCTGACCATGCTATCAAGTGATTCCAATGACTAATCGCTATTTGGAAGAGGTACAGGTGAACACTATATGTGTGACACCATGCTGAAGCCATTAGTTAATCAGAGCATAAAATTTGGCAAGAGGGGAATAATTTAAGTGAAGGAGTTATGATTGGAAAGAAAATCTGATATATAAAGTTATAATTGGACTTTTAAAAAATAACCAAATAATTGGAACAAGTTTGTTAGTTCATTGAAGGGTGAAATCCTTTTGCTCTTGAAAATAAATATTCATTTTTTTGTCCTAATTACTATCTTGGTGCTGCTGTCAAATTTTGAAGAAGTCTGTAAATAAAAGAACAGGATATTCAGGTGGATAATGCATATATAGTTTACAGTTTTTAATAATAGCATTTTAGGTATGTTTTTCAACATGTGAGCAGAAAGAGAAATTCCATTAATTTTGAGTTTTCCTGCTGGAATTTATGGTGTCACCATAGTGTGCAGCAATGGTATCACTCTGTGTCGTGCTTGATTGTAATTTTAGTTGTTTTTATTGGACTCTAAATAGACTTTGTGTGGAGTTGAAAATATTTGTGTCTTATAAATTGATTTCTGTAAAGGTTTTGGGAATTTCATGGGACCAATTTGATTTCCATTCAGCATTTGAATATGAAACTCTGATCTATACAGAGAGGATATCTTAGTGTTTTTTGGAAATCAAGTCAGCTGCAGTTTACCTTTGAAGACTAGTGTACTAATATTCCAAGGTTGACTTACTGACTGGATCATACATTTTAAAATGGACTTTCTTTAGCTTTGTAGAGAAATTCTAATTCAAAGCTAATATTACTTGACCAATTGATTAAGGATTTGGGATTTAGTTGCAAGTTGTTGCTCATCTGAGTACAGAAGTTGTTATAGTTTCTTACCTCTTGAATATAAAATACTTGTTAAGATATGATGCTTAGTTAAACATTCTATATTCTGGAGAAATTGTGAATTCTGAACTCTTGCAAATGATCTAAGTCTATTTGCCAGATACACTGTGTCTTAGGTTTCAGTACAGAAATAGATATAATACTCTCATTGGGATGTGCAGGATCAAATCTGTTTTCAGCATTGGAAAACTATTTTTAGTTTCGAATGGAGAGGGACAAGAACGAATGAAGAGATGTCTGTTGCAAATGTTAGCATGGTGCATTAGTAATTGTGTAAACATTTGGGTAACATTTCTGTTTAACTATAATTTGACATAGGTCATACTTTTATTTTAATTTTTTTTACTGTATTTATTGAAGTAATACATGCTGAACCTTGACAACAATATCTAAGCTGCTGTAAATTTGTAGTACACACACAAAATGCCTGAGGAACTCGGTAAGTCAGGCAGCATCTATGGAAGGGAATAAACAAGCCAGAATAAGGAAGTGAGGGGTGGGGAAGATATACAAGCTGGGCACTGTCCTCTTCCTTCCCAGTCTTGATGAGGGATCTCTGCCGGTAATATTGACTGTTTGTTCCCCCTCCATAGATGCTGCCTGATTTGATGAGTTCCTCCTGCATTTTGTGCGCGCGTTGTTCAAGATTTGCCAGCCCTTGCAGAATCTCTTGTGTTTTAAATTTGTATGACACTTCTATCTATTGCGAAGGGATTGTTCTACCCACCGGATATTTGCCTCGACTTAGTACATGTGCTACTTAATATATGACATGGCTTTTCAGGCTTATTTCATCCAATGTGGTGGTATTCTGAGCAATACTATTTTTGTTGTCTTTTATGCTGCACTCTGACTTGTAACTTGTTGCATTATTTTAAGACCTGGTCTTTGCTAGATTATCTTGGTCTACCTATTTTGCTTTTGCAGGCTTTGCTTCTCTACTGAGACCTTTTACTCTTGAATTCTGATCTGTTCTGGCTTATCTTCCATGCTCTTGAATTATCTCAGCAATTGGTTTGTTTCTGTAATTGCTGTTTCTCTTTCATTTGTTGGACCAGAGGGAATAAGTTTCTTAAGCTGTTGCCTAATTCTGTCTTCTCAAGCTCCTTTGAGCCCTTCCCTATTTGCTGTAACACCACTTAAAGGCCATTATTTTACCATTCTTACAGAACAGCCTTTAGGCCCCACCAATTCTATGCCTACTATTCATACCTTAAATGTTATTCTCCCTAGATTCTCATCAAGCCACTCACTATTCTACTCCGCCATTCCATCATGGCTGATATTATTACTCCACTCAACCATTCTTCTAAACTCCAACAAGTACAGGCCTGGAGCCACCAAATGCTCCTGGTATGTTAACCCTTTTATTCCTTTGATCATTCTTCTGAACCTCTTCTGGAAGCACATTCTTTCTACTTGCGTACTCCAAGTGTATCCTTCAGCAAATGCCTCATAGAGCCTCAGGATTACTTGCTGCTATGTGTTAGAACTCTTGAAATGAATGGCAACAATGCAATTGCCTTCCTTACCACTGCTTCAACTTGCAAGTTAACCATTATGAATTTCTCTTCTATTTAGAAAGTACATAGAACATAGAAATTTACAACACATTACTGGCTGCCTAGAATTTCCCTAGTGCATAGCCCTCTATTTTTCTAAGCTCCATGTACCTATCTAAGAGGCTCTTAAAAGATCCTGTTGTATCTGCCGCACCATTGTCGCTGGCAGTGCATTCCATGCACCCACCACTCTGTATAGAAACATCCCCTCGTTCCTGTTTCCAAGCACCTTAATTACTATGTCCCTTCGTGTTAGCCATTTCAGCCCCGGGAAAAAGCTTCTGCTTATCCATGCAATCAATGCCCCTCATCATCTTACACATTTCTATCATCCTCCTCTCATCCTCTGTCACTCCAAGGAGCAAAGGCCAAGTTCACTCAACCTATTCTCTTAAGGTATGCCCTCTGATCCAGGCAACATGCTTGTAAATCTCCACTGCACTGTCTCTATGGTATCCACATCCTTCCTGTAGTGAGGTGACTAGAACTGAGCACAGTACTCCAAGTGGGGTCTGACCAGGGTCCTAGATAGCTGCAACATTACCTCTCTGCTCCTAAACTCAATCCCACAATTGACGAATGCCAACACACCATAGGCCTTCTTAACAACACTGTCAACCTGCGCTACAGCTTTGAGTGTCCTATTGACAAGGACCCCAAGATCTTTCAGATCCTCCGCACTGCCAAGAGTCTTAACATTTATATTCTGTCTTCAAATTGGACCTACTAAAATGAACCACTACACGCTTATCTGGGTTGAAGTCCATCTGCCACTTCTCAGCCCAATTGTGCAACCTAGCGATGTCCTGCTGTAACCTCTGACAACCCTCCAGATTATCCACAACACCCCCAACCTTTGTGTCATCAGCAAACTTACTAACCCACCCTTCTACTACTTATCCAGATCGTTTACAAAAATTACAAAGAGGGGTCCCAGAACAGATGCATATGGAACACCACTGGTCACCAACCGCCATGCAGAATACGAACCATCTACAGCCACCCTTTGCCTTCTGTGGGCAAGCCAATTCTGGATCCACAAAGCAAGGTCTCTTTGGATCCAATGCCTCCTTACTTTCTGAATGAGCCTTGCATGGGAACCTTATCAAGTGCGTTACTGAAATGCATATACACTACATTTACTGCTCTGCCTTCATCAATGTTTTGTTACTTCCTCAAATAATTCATTCAGTCTCGTAAAGCACGACCTGCCTTTGACAAAACCATGCTGACTATCCCTAATCATATTATGTCTCTTC
This sequence comes from Hemitrygon akajei, assembly GCF_048418815.1. Taxonomy (NCBI): domain Eukaryota; kingdom Metazoa; phylum Chordata; class Chondrichthyes; order Myliobatiformes; family Dasyatidae; genus Hemitrygon; species Hemitrygon akajei. The sequence goes on from NC_133126.1 coordinate 164,996,264, forward strand.
AAATGTTCATAAAACCAGCCTCTCAGGATCTTCTCCAACAAATTGCCCACCACTGAAGTCAGACTCACTGGTCTATAATTTCCAGTGTTATCGCTGCTTTCTTTCTTGAACAAGGGAATAATATTTGCAACCCTCCAATCCTCCAGTACTTCTGTTTATATTGATGATGCAAAGATCATTGCCAGAGGCTTAGCAATCTTCTCCCTTGCTTCCCATGGTAGCCTGGGGTATATCTCATCTGGTCCTGGTAACTTATCTAACTTAATGCTTTTCAAAAGCTTCAGCATATCCTCTTAATGTCTATATGCTCAAGCATTTCAGTCTATTGTAAGTCATCCCCACAATTGCCGAGGTCTGTTTCCCTGGTGAATACTGAAGTATTCATTAAGTACCTCTGCTACCTCCTCTGATTCCATGCACACATTTCCACTATCGCACCTGATTGGTCCTATTCTCACAGGGTTCATCTTGCTCTTCACATATTTGTAGAATGCCTTGGGGTTTTCCTTAATCCTGCTCACCAAGGCCTTTTCATGGCCCCTTCTGGCTCTGCTAATTCCATTCTTAAGCTCCTTCCTAGCAACCTTGTAATTTTCTAGAGCTCTAACAGTACCTAGTTTTTTGAACCTTTCATAAGCTTTTCTTAACTAGATTTTCTACATCCTTTGTACACCATGGTTCTTTAACCCTACCATCCTTTCCCTGTCTCAATGGAACATACCTATGCAGAACTCCATGCAAATATTCCCTGAACATTTGCCACGTTTCTGCCATGCATTTCCCTGAGGAAGAAAGCAAGAGGAAGGCAAAGACAAATGATGGAGATAGCAGCCAGAGAACTGGAAATGAATACCAATGAATTGATCCACTTGACCCGAAACAGGAGTGTGTGGGCCATGGCAGTCAAAGCTCAAACTGGGCATGGTACCTGATGATGATGATGATTTCCCTGAGAACATCTGCCCCCAATTTATACTGCCAAGTTCCTGCCTAATAGCATCATATTTCCCCCTACCCCAATTAAATGTTTTCCCAAATTGTCTGCTCCTATCCCTCTCTAGCACTATGGTGAAGGAGATAGAGTTATGGTCACTACCTTAAAAATGCTGTCCCACTGAGAGATCTGACACCTGACTAGGTTCATTTCCCATACCAGATCAATTATAGCCTCTCCTCTAGTTGGCTTATCTACATATTGTGTCAGGAAACCTTTCTGAATACACCTAACAAACTCCACCCCATCTAAACCTGCTAAGGAGATGCCAATCAATATTAGGAAAGTAAAAATCTCCCATCACAACAACCCTATTATTATTGCACCGTTCCAGAATCTGCCTCCCTATCTGCTTCTTAATATCCCTGTCACTATTGGGGGGGGGTTCTATTAAAAAAAAATCCAGTAGAGTTATTGCCCCTTTCCCGTTTCTGACTTCCACCCACACAGACACAGTAGACCGTACCTCCATTGCTTTCTCCTTTTCTGCAGCCATGACAATATTTCTGATTAGCAATGCCATGCCCCCACCCCCTTGCCTCCCTCTCTGTTCTTTTTGAAACATCTAAAGCCTGGCACATTCAGCATTCCTGCTCCTGAGACAAGACTCTGTAATGGCTACAATGTCACAGTTCCACACTCTGTTCATCCGCCTGGTTTATGATATTCCTTGCATTAAAATAGACATATCAGAAACCGTCAGGCTGATTCTCTAACATCTGCCTATCCTTCCTCACAAACTCCCTACAAGCTGTTTCTACTTGTGCTCCAGCCTCCCCATCCTCTGCCTCTTTACTTCAGTTCCCCCCCCCCCCCCCCCCACAAATCCAGTTTAAACCCTTCCCAATAGCAGTAGCAAACCTCCCTGCCAGGATATTAGTCTGCCTCGGATTCAAGTGCAACCCGTCCTTTTTGTACAGGTCACCCCTGCCCCAGAAGGGGTCCCAGTGATCCAGAAATCTGAAGCCCTGCCTCATGCTTCAATCCTTCAGCTACACGTTTATCCTCCACCTCACTCTGTTCCTATCCTCACTGTCGCGTGGCACAGGCAGTAATCCCCAGATTACAACCTTTGAGGTCCTGCTTCTCAGCTTCCTTCCTAACTCCCTGTATTCTGCTTTCAGGACTTCCACCCTTTTTCTACCCATGTCGTTGCTACCAATAGGTACACGACCCCTGGCTACTCACCCTCCCATTTCAGGATATTGTGGACGCACTCAGATACACCATGAGCCCTGGCACCTGGAAGGCAAACTACCATCCTTGTTGCTTTTTTGCGTCCACAGAATCTCCCATCTGTCCCCCTAACTATAGCGTCCCCTATTCCCGCTGCCCTCCTCTTCCGTTTCCTACCCTTCTGAGCCACAGGGCCAGACTTGGTGCCAGAGGCGCGGCCACTGTTGCTTCCCCCAGGTAGGGCCCCCCCCCAAAAAAAAGTACTCAAAATGGAGTACTTATTGTTAAAGGGGACAGCCACAGCCTGATGGTCACCCCATTATCTGTCTTCTGTGGCCCCGGGATGACGACCTGCCTATAGCTCTTGTCTATCACCTCCTCACTCTCCCTAACAAGCCGAAGGTCATCGAGCTGCAGCTCCAGTTCCCTAACTCGGTCTCTAAGGAGCTGCAGCTCAATATGCCTGGCGCAGATGTGGTTATCAGGGAGGGTGGAGGTCTGCTGGACATCCCACATCTGACACCCAGAACAGAAAACTGTCCTCGCAGTCATACCCACTATTCTAATACGCAAGCTCCTGTGAGATGCTCCATTTTTAAATTCTGCTTCCCAACCTGAGCTAAGCTCTCTCTCTCCAAATCGATTGGTCTGCTGCTAATGTTTATGTAAGTAGTATGATTTCATTTCTTTTTACCAAAGTGCATGACTATACACTTCTCTACACTGTATTCCATCTGCTACTACTTTGCCTATTCTCTTAATCTGTTTTAAATCCCTGCAGACACCCTGCTTCCTCAACAGTACCTGCCCCTCCACCTATCTTCATATCATCTGTAAACTTGACCACAAAGCCAACAATTCTGTCATTTAAATCAATGACATTTTACACAAAAGGATGTGGTCCCAACACTGAACCATGTGATGTAGGTACCCCTTTTACCCAACTCATTTGTATCTTATCTCCAGGCCTGCAATTCTGCTCTCGAGTATCCTCAGATTTATTTGTTGTACTGTTTGTGGCTGCTAATAGTCTTAATTTCTACTTTTGCTTCTCCTCACAACCCTGTCTTTGACTAAACTTTTGCTCATCACTTCTAATGTTTCCTCATATCGATTAAAGTCTAGTTAGTTAGTAATTTTGCAGAGGAATCTGAGAATATCTTATTAATTGAAACCACTGTTTGTGGCCGGACATTTTTTTTAGTAGTACGTTGGGACTGATTGCCCTGGAGTCCAGGCTGTTGAAGGCCTTTGAGCTTTTAATCAGAAAAGTTGCAAATAGTTCAAGTTAAAATAATTAAAGCTAAGATAAATTTGATAGTATTAGAAAATGGACATAATAACAATAAATTAAGTCACTTTCATGATCAACAATCAGAAATAATTGGAGTTGTACTATATACGCCCTTCATTTTAGATGTAAAGCAAAGGATATTTTTATTCCATAGTACTGAGTTCAGTACTGATGCAGGAGGTCAAATGTGCCAGCATCTCGCCTTGAGTTTTTCTACATTGCAGTGGCATGAAAGTCAGTGTTGAACTGTCCCATGAAGAAAATGTATCTGGATATTCCCATGTGACTCAAAATGCTGGAGGAACTCAGCACATGAGGCAGCATCCATGGAGGGGAATAAACAGTGGATGTTTTGGGTCTTGAAGAAGGGTCTCAGCCCAACACACTTACTTTTTATTTCCCTCCATAGAAGCTGCTTCACCTGTTGAGTGACTCCTGCTTGTGTGATACTCAAGCTTTCTGCACAATCTCAAGTTTATGGATATTCTGGTGAAAGATATGCTTAGTCTTGTTTCAGTGCTTATAAAAAGTGTTCAGCCCTCCCCTCCGGAAGTTTTCATGTTTTATTGTTTTACAACATTGAATCACAATGGATTTAATTTGGCATTTTTGACACTGATCAACAGAAAAAGAATCTTCTGTGTCAAAGTGAAAACAGATCTCTACATAGTGATCTAAATTAATTACAAATATAAAACACAAAATAATTGATTGCTTAAGTATTCACCCCCCCCCCCCCCCTTTAATATGACACACTAAATCATCACTGGTGCAGCCAATTGGTTTTAGAAGTCATATAAATAGTTAAATGGAGATCTGTTTTTGGAGACTTGTGTGCAGTCAAGGTGTTTCTGGGAGATTCAACTGCTGGTGAGTCAGTATCCTGGCAAAAACTACACCATGAAGATAAAAGGATACTCTAAGCAGCTCTGCGAAAAGGTTATTGAAAAGCACAAGTCAGAAGATGGATACAAGAAAATTTCCAAGTCACTGAATATCCCTTGGAGTACAGTTAAGTCAATCGTTAAGAAATGGAAAGAGTATGGCACAGCTGTAAATCTGCCTAGAGCAGTCATTTGCAAAAACTGACTGTGCAAGAAGAGAACTACTGAGGGAGGCCACCAAGAGACCTATGACAACTCTGGAGGAGTTACAAGCTTCAGTGGCAGAGATGGGAGAGGCTGCACATACAACAGCTGTTTGCCCGGGTGCTTCACCAGTTGTAGCTTTATGGGAGAGTGGTAAAGAGAAAACCACTGTTGGGCGGAAAAAAACTCTCATGAAATCTCAACCACATTTTGCCAGAAGGCACGCGAGAAACTGAAGTCAGCTGGAAGAAGATTCTATGATCTGATGAAACCAAAATTGAGCTTTCTGACTATCAGACTAAATGCTATGTTTGGCATAGGACAAACAGCGCACGTCAAAAACACACCATCCCTACTGTAAACCATTGTGGTGGCTGTGCCATGCTGTGGGGATGCTTCACTGCAGCAGGCCCTGGAAGGCTTGTGAAGGTAGACGGTAAAATGAATGCAGCAAAATACAGCGAAATCCTGGAGGAAAACCTAATGCAGTCTGCAAGAGAACTGTGACTTGGGAGAAGATTTGTTTTCCGGCAAGACAATGACCCCAATCATAAAGCCAAAGCTACACAAGAATGGCTGAAAAACAACAAAGGTAATGTCCTGGAGTGGCCAAGTCAGAGTCCAGACCTCAATCCAATTGAGAATTTGTGATTGGACTTAAATAGGGCTGTTTACTTACAATCCCCATGCAATCTTACAGAGCTTGAGCAGTTTTGTAAAGAAGAATGGGTGGAAAAATTTCAGTGTCCAGATGCGCAAAGGTGATGGAGACCTATCCACACAGACTCAAGGCTGTGATTGCTGCCAAAGATGGATCTATTGAATACTGCCTTGAAGGGGGTGAACTCTTATGCAATCAATTATTTTGTATGTTACATTTGTAATTAATTTATCTCACTTTGTAGAGATGTATTTTCACTTCGACATGAAAACAATAAAACACAAAATGTCTGGGAGTGGAGGATGGGGGGGTGAGTACTTTTTGTAGGCACAGCATTTTCTATACCTTCAAAATTCTATTTACAAAATTCAAAATTTGTAATTGTTATAGAACATACAGTACTGTTGGCCCACAGTGTTGTTACCTTTCTAACCTACTCCACAATCTTAATTCTTTCCCTCCTACATAGCCCGGATCCGACCCTCCATTTTTCTTTCATCCATGTGCCTATCTCAGAGACTCTTAAATGTGTCTAATGTATCAGACTCAAATGTTATATTAATGGATTTCTTTAGTATCGATTGTAACTTTGATGCTGGTCTGTATTTGGATTAACTGACTCCTGATATTTTGTAGGTGGCTGAACTGAGTGCTTAGCAGTTGTCTTTCGCTACTTATTGTTATCACAATTCATCCAATGACACATTGTATGACATCTAGTGTTAAAGGTTTCCTGTCAGCTCTTGCTGTTCCAGGTGACATCAGTGATGTGAGGTGACTAAAGCTTATTTCTTCATTCTGCATTAAGTAGGACTAAATGAATACAGTATTTATTTTCACTAGCAAAAATATAAGTTGCTGGAAGAACTCAATGGGTCAAATGTCATTTGTGCAGGCAAAGGATGGTTAAGATTTCCTACTGAGACCCTGTTGCAGAGCCTTGAATTGAGACTGCTTGACCCACTGAAGTTCAAAGTAAATGTATTATCAAAGTACATTTATGTCAGCATGAGATTCATTTTCATGTGGACAGTCATAATAAATAGAAAGAAACAATAGAAAAAATGAAAAACTACACAAGACAGACTCATAAACAACCAGTGTGTAAATACAAGAAAAATAATTAATCAAAAGATATCGAACATCAGCTGTATTTACATAAGTCTTTAAAAATATATGTCAGAATACAAGAGTCTTTAAAAATGAGTCCATAGGGTATAGAATCAGTTCATTGTTGAGGTGAGTGAAGTTATCTCCTCTGTTTCAGAACCTAATGGTTGAGGGGTAATACCTGTTCCTGAACCTGGCGGTGGTGTGGGACTTGAGGGTCCTGTGTGTCCCTCCTGTTGGCAGTAGTGAGAAGAGATCATGGACTTGGATGGTGGGAGCCCTTGATGATGGATACTGCTTTTCTGTGACAGTGTTCCTTGTAAATGTGCTCAATGGTGGGGAGGACTTTACCCATGATGGAATAGGCAATATCCACCACTTGTAGATTTTTCCATTCAAGGGCATTTCCATATCAGGCTATGATGCAACCAATCAGATACTCACCAACATGCATCTATAGAATTTTGTCAAAGTTTCAGATGACATGAGGATCCTGTGCAAACTTCTGAGTAGAGGCGCTGCCGTGCTTTGTAATGACAGTTACAAGCTGGACCCAGGATAGAATTGCAGACTGATAATGCTAAGGAATTTAAATTTGCTGACTCTCTCCCTCTCATTCCCTCAATGAGGACTGGCTCATGGAGCTTTGGTTTCCTCCTGTAGTCAATAATCATCTCTTTTGTTTTGCTTTGGTTTTTCCAGCATTTACTTTGGCCAGAATTTCACTATCTGCAGTTTCTTGCGATTCTCTGCTTTTCCATATTTGGCTTTCCCTAGATGATTAGTTTGTGGTTGAGGATCCTGTTGAGGATTTCCCACTATTATTAGGGTTCCTTCATGATCTGATAGATGATATAATTTGGATGATGCATTTGAATCTTCCAACTTCTAATAGAACAATATAAGGTGCTTTATACTGATGTGACTTAAACCAAAGAAAGTCAGTTAAGGAAAGTAGATGTAACCCTTGACCCTTTCCTGATTTTTATTCTGTGATTATTACCTTAGCACCTGTTTACAAGATTTCAATGAATAGAGTTCTATTAGTTTACAGATATAATGTCACTGAGTGCTAAATTAATGAAGAACAAGACTAATAATGAATTAATTTTCACTGTGGTATTTTGTTGAAGATATAGTGTTTATTTTGCAGAATTTGTAATTCAGACTACCAGCTGGAAGTAGTCCACCTGGACTACTACAGAGTTTAGGCTACCACCTGGAAACTTAAATTCAGTGAAGTCAATAGATCTGATATAAAAAGCTTGTATGAGTAATGATAATGAAATTCCTGATTTGCTCTCACACATCTGATTTGCTAATGGCCTTTACAGAAAGAAATCCCAACAGGACCATGGACTCGTTGACTTTTAGCAACCTTCTGAAATGTCCTTGCATACCACTCAGTTTATTCACAACCACAACAGAGAACTGTTGGGAGTTTTTTTTTAAGGAGAGTTACTAATCATCTTAAGGGCAGTATGGGGATGAACAATAAATGCTAGACCACCAATAATACCTGTGTCCTACAAATAAATACATTTTTAAGGAACGATATTGGTTGTCTATTTTAAAAATACAACTTTTGGATGGAGCTGTCCTTTTGGCTATGATGTGTTGCAGGACTTGATTATGCTTATATATGTAAATATAAGCATATTTGTGATATTTGGAAAAAGTACTCCTATAGACTAGGCACTGTAACATGTTCCTTTTTTGTTTTGTAGAACAAGCTGAAGTCCTCACAGAAGGATAAAGTGCGGCAGTTTATGGTCTTTACACAGTCCAGTGAAAAAACTGCAGTATGTTGTTTATCACAGAACGATTGGAAATTAGATGTTGCTACAGACAATTTTTTTCAAAATCCAGAACTTTATGTTCGAGAAAGTCTGAAAGGTTCATTGGATAGAAAGAGATTAGATCAGCTATACAATAGATACAGAGGTGAGTACGTTTTTCTTCGTATTTGTTAAGCATAAATTTAAATAGTGAGAGCTTAACTGATTTCAGAGCCTCACTGAATATCTGTGATTAATCCGTGCTTTTCTTTTGTGATCTTTACAAAACTATTCAAAATATATATTATGTCCTCCGTAGCCCTAATGGGGCTTATTGTTTTGCTAAAGGAAGGCCTCAGTGTATGGACTTGTGATTAGTGGTGTGACTTAAACAACATACACTTGTTGAAGAAAGTAAATAAACTACTTGAATTTGTACTTTTTTTCTGTTGCATGAATATAAATTGCATGACTGAGCCAGCTTAGCCACTGTTGACATGATTTCAATAACCTTCACAATCCATCGGATTGATTTCACTGGAGTAATAGATTATCCATCGCATCTATGATTCAATGTTTAAAAATTTAGAAAAACTTGCGAGTCAATTCATGATTCTTCTGGGAACTAATTGCTTTGGAACATAGTAGCCAGAGATTTGATTTAATAGATTGCACTGGTATAGAACATAGAGTGCTACTGTGCAGTATAGGCCTTTCAGCCCACAATGTCAGCTGACCCCTTTAACCTATTCTAAGATCAATTGGGGCCTTCTCATACATAATGCTCCATTTCTTTAAGCATTCATGTGCCTATTTAGCATTTCTTAAATGCCCTAATGTATTTGCATCGATTACCACCTCAGCAGGGTGTTCCACACACCCACCGCTGTCTGTGTAAGGAACTTGCCTCTGATACGTCCCCTATACTTTTCCTCAGCCACCTTAAAATTATATCCCCTTGTGTTAGCCATTTCTGTCCTGGAAAAATGTTTTTAGCTATTTATTTTATCTGTGCCTCTTGTGTGCCTGTCATCCTCCTGTCCTCCAAAGGTAAAAGCTCTAGTTCGCTCAACCTAGCCTCAAAGACTTTCTCTCTAAACCTGGAAGCATCCTGGTAAAACTCTGCACCCTCTCTAAAGCTTCTACATTCTTCCTATAACGATGTGATCAGAATTGAATACAATATTCCAGGTGTGATCTAACCAGGGTTTTATAGAGCTACAACATTACCTCATGGATCCTGAACTCAATCCCCTGACGACTGGAGTTCACACACCATAGGCCTTCATAACAACCCTATCGACTTGCACAGCAACTTTGAGGGATCTATGGATCTGGACCCCAAGATTCCTCTTTCTGCCAAGGATCATGCCATTCACACTATATTGTGCCTTCAAACTCATCCTTCCAAAGTGAATCACTTCACTGTTTGGCCTTCATAGATCAGGAAATCAAGTAGAGGAGTTGGGTTTGTTCCAGTAAGAAGGCATCATTCATTGGTGACTGTTTGGGTACTGCTCTAATGGGAATCATCATGTATTCCTGTTCAGGATTACTACAGCTGAAATCCACAGTTACAGTCATGGGTACTTCAGTAGGCAACATCATTTTAAGATGTTTTTTAAAAAACCATTGATACTAAAAATTGAAGAATTTTGGACAACAGAATCTGGCCGTGAGTACAGTTCCTCTTTAAGAAAATGGAAGCTTAGGACGCTGTGCACAGATAACAGTTGAAACACAGATGCCTTCAACTTTCACTCCTGACTATCCAGCTGGGAAACAGTCTCTGGAAAATAAAGTTGAAGACCTCCAGAGGAACATCAGGGACTACTGTATATGCTGCTTTGTGGAAACGTGGCTCACACTGGCAATTTTGAATGCAACACTGCAGTCTGTTGGCTTCATCATCCTCCACAAAGGCAGGTCTTCTCAGTCTTTTAAAGGCAGAGGAGGTGGAGTATACTTTATAATTAACTCATCGTGATGCACAAGCCTGGTAGTTGTCTCAGTTCTGCTCGCATGACCTGGAACAGAAAGCAGTCACATGTCGTCCATTTTACCTGTCAAGGGAGTTTTCGCTACCATTCTGGTGGCAGTGTACATTCCACCTCTGGCCAATATCAGGCAGGTACTGGAGAAACGGAGCAACGTAATCAGCAGGCATGAAATCTGCACGCTGATTCCTTCTATCATTGTGAGAGATTTCAACCAGGCTGCCTTGAAGAAGTTTCTGAACAACTGCCACCAACTTTTGCCTTGTGAAACCAGATTGGCCAATACTCTTGACCACCGTTATACAACCCTCAGGAACATTTACTGTGCCATTCTGTACCACACTTCGGAAAAGACTAATCACCTGGCTGTACTTCTACTCCCTGTGTCTAAGCAGAGACTAAAGACTGCAGCACCAATGGTGAAGACTAAGAAAGTATGGTCAAGGCCGAGGAGTACTTGCAGGACTGCTTTGAGTTGGTGAATTGGACAATATTCAGGGATACGTCTTTGAGTCGGTATGAATACTTCTTGGTGTCACCAACTTCATCAAAACGTGTGTGGATGAGTGAGTGCCCAAACCAAAAGATGAACCAAGAGATTTGTAGTCTGCTGAGGACGAGATCTGTGACATTCAAGATCAGTGATCCACAACTATACAAAGTCCAAGGCTATATTATGGGTGAGGAAACAATTCCTATTGAAGTTAGAGATGTAATTGGATACACATCAGCTCTGGTAGGGTTTGTAGGCCCTTGCTTCCTACAAGGTGAAACCTAACATCATGAATGGCTGTGATGCTTTACTCCCAGATAAGCTTTGCATCTTTTATGCATGCTTTAAAAGGGAGAATAAAACTATGCCTGTGCTATTCCCTGCAGCATCCAGTGAGTCTGTGAAGTTTGTCTCAGAGGCCGATGTTATAAGTTTCAAGGGGGTGAACCTGCACAAGGCGTCATGCCCTGATGGTGTAGCTGGTAGGGCTCTGAAAACCTGTGCCAACCAACTGGCAGGAGTGTTCAAGGAAATATTCAATCTCTCACTGTGGTAGTGGGAGGTTTCCACTTGTTTCAAAAGGGTGACAATCGTACCAATGCCCAAGAAGAGCAGGATGGGTTGCCTCAACAAATATCGCCCAGTGCCACTCACATCTACTGTGATGACGTGATTTGAGAGGTTTGTCATGGCTCGAATCAATTTCTGCCTTAGCAAGGACTTGGACCTGCTGCAATTTGCCTTTCGCCACAATAGACAACCTCACTGGCTTTCCACTCGGCTTTGGATTACCCAGACAATAGTAATACCTATGTTAGGCTGCTGTTGATTGATTTCAGCTCAGTGTTCAACTCAATTATACCTTCAGTACTAATCAACAAGCTCCAAAACCTGGGCCTCTGTACCTCCGTCTGCAACTGTATCCTTGACTTCCTCATTAGACCACAGTCAGTGCAGATCGGAAATAACATCTCCTCCTCACTAACAGTCAATACTGGTGCACCTCAAGGATGCGTGCTTAGCCCACTGCTCTACTCTCTACACCCTCAATTATGTGGCTAGGCACAGCTCAAATGCTATCTGTAAATTTGCTGATGACACAACTATTGTTGTAGAATTTCAGTTGGTGATGAATGAGATCGATCAGCTGGTTGAATGGTATCGCAGCAACAAGCTTGCACTGTGTCAGTGAGATCAAGGAATTGATTCTGGACTGGGAAGGGGAAGTCGAGGGAATACATACCAGTCCTCATTGAGGGTTCAGAAGTAGAAAGGGTGAGCAGTTTCAAGTTCCTGGGTGTCAACATCTCTAAGGATCTATCCTGGGCCCAATATATTGATGCAATTACAAAGAAGCATAACAGCAGCTATATTTCATTAGGATTTTGAGGAGAATTGCTATATCATCAAAGATATTCACAAATTTTTACAGATGTACCGTGGAGAACATTCTAACTACTGCATTACTGTCTAGTATGGAGTGGCTACAGCATAGGACTGGGGAAACCATTACATAGCTTTATAAACCCTGCTAGCTCCATCATTGATACTTGCCTCCCCAGCTTCGAGGACATCTTCAGAAGACAATGCCTCAGAAAGGCAGCAGTCATCATTAAGGACGCCCATCCCTAAGAAATGCCCTCTTTTTATTACTGCCATCAAGGAAGAGGCACAGGGGCCTAAAACAACACACTCAATGTTTCAAGAATGGTTTCTTCTTATCTGCCATCAGATTTCTGTCTGGACAATAAACCCATAAACACTACCTCAGTATTTTTTCCTCTCTTTTTGCACTATTTATTTAAGTTAATGTTTTAATATATATTGTAATTTATAGTTTTTAATTATGTATTGTAATGTACTGTTGCAACAAGACAACAAATTTCATGATAAATGCCACTGATATTAAACCTGATTCTGTTGTTCTATTGAAGTTGTATAAGATTTTGGTGAGGCTAAATTTTGGCGACTGTGTGCAGGAAGCTTGAAAGCATGCAGCGGTACATGGATGGGAGATGTATGGAGGTCTGTGGTCTGGGTGCAGGTAGATGGGACTAGGCAGAAAACCAGGCCAGCATGGACTAATGGTCTGACGGGTTTGTTTCTGTGCTGTCATGCTCTTTAATCATTAATTGAAACAATATCATCAGCTGGGGAAAACATAAGACATCTTATCATTCTGTGCATGACTTTGGGATTATGGGAGAGTTTTTCTCAAAGTGAATACATCTAGATGTTCTTAAAGCAATAACAATTTTTGGTTTGTTTTCACTTTTATCCTTTAAGTTGATATGTGGCTTAAGTGTGTGTGGTTTATTGGTGGGATGCACCTCAGTCAGACAGCTGTTGTGAGTTTGAGTTTGGATTGTACATGACAAGCCTTTCAGTTATGAACATGGTAATGGCAATGTGAATTCCTGTATTCTCAATTCTGTGTTTACATTTGTTCAAAGGTATCTCTTGTATATATGTAGCCAAAATCCTGATTTTTTCCTTTTTAAAAAAATTCAGAAGCAAAATAGCGCACACATTGGAATTCTGAAACAGAGAAACAAAACGTTGGAAATATTTGGCACCTTTGAGAACATCTGTGGAGAGAAAAATGGAATTATTTCTTCAGGCTGATGACCTTTCATCACAACAGTCTGAATAGGTGTCATTCTGAAATATTAACTCTGCTTCTCTCTCCATAGATATCTGGCCTGCTGATTTTTTCTAGCATTTACTGTTGTATTTTTTTGTTAATATTTTTCCTGTGCACAAATGTTAAATGGGGCACGAGGCATCAATAATGTGTTTGCTTTGTGAAACATATTGCTGAGGCCTCATTCCTGAAATGCACTCTCAACCATTGGCAGAGAAGATTGGGGGGGGGGGGGGGGAGAGAAGAACAGTAATTAAACACTTGTAAAGATCTCCTGTATTGAGATGTTTAAGCTATTGGGAGGCTGTAATTTTTTTTAAAGATTTTAAACATGAGGGAATAACTTAATGAACAATTGGAAAAAATAAAAATAGAACATCTTCCTCCTATAATCTCCTGGTCTGAAATCCAATTCAAACAAGTCTTCCACTAGGTCTGGCTGCCACAGATGCAAATTTTCCAGTGTAATGTAGTGAAATCCTTGCAAAAAGATATTTTTGCGATGCGCGTGGACTTTGGGATTCTTGGGCACCTCAGAAGTATTCTGGAGTGAGTGAATTACTTTTGAAGTTTATTTATCATTAAGAAATGGAGGTCTACGGTATGGAAATGGGTCATTTGGCCTATCACTCCCATTCTGACCGTTGGGCGCTCCTGCATGCTAATTCCCTCTCCCAACACTTGGCTCATTTCTTTTTATGCCAGTGTGTTTTATGTGCTCGTCTAGAGAATTCTTAAATGCTGTCAGCATCCTGTTTCCACCATTCTCGGGCAATGCATTCCAGGTACTTGCCTGTCAGGGTGGAAGAATGTCAATTGCTTTTTACAGAAAAGTTCCAAACTTTTAGCAACCTTTGTCAATGGAATATTTCTTAACTTCTGAGAAGCCTGCGTCTAATTTCTAATCTATATGCCCTATAAATACGGTCATTCTCTAATTTATATAACTAGTTATTTTCAATTTACTATAGGTTCAGATTGTATCAGTTTGTCCCTAACCTTTTAAATTGTCAGAAATACAAACTAGTCTAATTAATCACTTCTTGTAGTTTAACTTTTGCATCTCCACTGGTTGTTTTACAATTGTTTAAATAGGTTTATTGGTTATCAACTTATCAGCGCTTGGTCTTAACAAAATCCCCTTCAATATTGAATAGTTTTATTAATTTTATCCTTGGCCACCTCTACACCAGGCAAAAAAACTCCCACCAAATCTCTAATTTGGTAGTCTTTATATGTAAATTAAACTTAATTACTGAAATTCTACTAAAAATTTGACAACCTTTCTAATGAGTGTCACCTATAACACAATACTCTGAAACCCAACCAGTTATTAATAGCTTCCTTCCCTTTATCTTTTCAAACATTATTACTTTCAAATACAGTAGATTGCAGTTAACTGGACCATATCGGGATCAATACATTTTGGCCCAATTAAGCAGCTGCCCCAATTAGCCAAAGTTTCATGGAAATAAAGTTATATAAAAGATAAATTACCATTTAAATGAGTAACAAATTATGTATTTAAATGAAATACAGAACAAATTAGAACATTACTACTACAGTATTATAAAATTATTAATTTTTATTATTGATGGAGGAATTAATCCAGAGTTCGCTGCCATGATTTTTTGATTGACTGTAAGAACAAAATCAGTGCAGATACCTTGTGCAGTTCATACATTGTATTCTTCAAATCTTCATTTTCATTGTAACATTCAAGATAATTGTCAATGCCTTCAAATTCTCCGTAGTCCTAACTTGTTGAAGTAGTGAAATTGCTTAATTTTCATTCCCAACTGTTTCTGGCATCCTCAACACTGAATGCTTGAAACAGCAGTGAGTAAAATAGTTGTGAATTGTCTTATTGTTTATTACTCGCCGTCAGTGACAAAAATCACAAAACATACACAACTGGAGCTATTTAAGAACTGTTTGCTGTAGCACAGTGTAATGTTTAAAAGCTAAGCATGACTGATAGTTAGAAACTGTTCAGCAACAGTCTCCTGTTGCAATTAAGTGGCATAGTGTCCCAAGAAAATGAAGGGAATTCCTCCTATATGCTCTTAAAAACCAAAAAACTAATTCCCAAATTAGTGGCTACCCCAATTAGTGACGGCCCAATTAGCCAGAATTCACTGTATTTGTGTATATGTGAAATGTCTGATCTGTTTTTTGTCTTGCCTTTGAAATGTAACATTGTATTGCTTCCAAAAAAGCAATTCTGTTACGATATTTGGAAGCAATGTTGCCTCTTTTTTAAAATCTATTCCTCTTAATGTTTATGTAAATTCTACCCAGCAGTACTGTTCTGCAGCAGTCTGAATGGTGGGAATGAACTTGATGCTAGCAAATTTAGCAAAATCAATTTTGTGATTAGTTTCAAGGTGGAGAAACTGTAGTAATAAGCTATTGAAGAGTTTTGATAGAGGTGGCTGTGTAGAGAAATCTCAGGAAATTATGACATATGCTCTGTAGAAGTAACTTTTTACTATTTCCTGGCATATCTGGTCCTGCAATTAGTAGAATAGATGTCTTATGAACTTGGGTATTTGCCTCCTTGCTGTGATATGCTTTCAAAGGTATTGGTTTTCTTAGTTTTCTAGTTGACGATGGGGAAGATTTTTGGGGTTAGATGAGGTCTGGAGAGGATTAGAGAAGGACTATGAACGGATTTGAGCACTTAATTTTTATGCACGAATTCAAATTATTTATAAAGTATATCTGATCATTTTTGGTGTCGTGAAAGGTGTAGATATTTTTTAATTAAAAAAAAAAAAATCTTTCCCTCTGAATTTTGCGTAATTAAGTTGAGAGAACACAAAAGCACTTATTTGAATTTTGTCTGGACTATTCAGAACAAAAATTAACTTCAAATAGCTGTTGGTTGACACCAATGTGTAATTTTTCCTAAACATGCTATGCTGCTTATAAAGCTTAGGAAATAATAGAAAAACTTGCACTTAAATATCGCTTCTGCCATGGCAAGGACATATGGAAAAATATATTCTAGTTTCATTATTTTCAGACTATATCAACCATACAGATATTTTCTGCAATGTTGCATTTTCAGTTCTGTGTATCATTTCAAGATTCAAATACACTTATTGTCAAAGAATGTGTTAATTATGCAACATTGAGATTTGCTTGCTCATAGGTAGCTACGAAGCAAGAAACTCGAAAGGACCCAGTTAATGAAAAAGAAATAAAAATAAAAGACCAACACCGGATGTGCAAAGAGGAAAGAAAAACACACCATGCAAATAATTAAAGTGAATAACGACACTGAATTAAAATTTGAGCCCTCAGCTCTGAACCCTGTAGTAGGCCCAAAGCCTCACTTACTCGTTCTTCATATTTCATTAGACCTATTAATACAGATTTGAAAATCACAGCAGTAGATTTTGCTTCTCTTGAGCTATGCATTTTTGGTATGATGAGAGAGGCAGGATTATAATTGTTATAACCTCATTCATTGTTTTTTAAAATCATTTTCTAAACTTTCTTCCAATAAGTAATCCAGTGAAATCAATTGTAATCAAGTGGAGAAAGAAATACTGGAACTTATGTAAACACAAAAAGCTATATTTTTGCTGATGGGATGCAAACCTACATTAAGGGTTTCTCTATTATTTGCATTGTTCCTCCAAGTTCTGAAATGCTCAATTATTTCTACAAAAAATCATAGGCACTGTTGGAATTGTGATTAATTTGTACACATATTTAAGGATGAGGTCCAGAAAGACTAGTATAATGTATTCTACAAAGTATTTTCAACATAAATGAAGGACGAATGTTTGGTAAGTTTTGTTCTGATTTTCTGAAAAGCTTGAAGTAGTTTTCAATTTCTGATATTTCTTTTTCCTTTCCAAGTGTTTCTGATTGATGAAATGTTTGGATACTATTTTCCATTTTAAATATTTTTCCCTATTGCTTCTAACTCGCCAATAAGCAAGTTATGATATACTTTATACATGGGTCCTAAGCCTTTGGTGTATGAAACTTGAGGGAATGTTGGAGCAGAGTCAATCCTGGACTTGTGCTAAAAAGGAATAATATTAAATTTGAAGATTGGAGAAATTATGCAGAAGCTTCATATTCTTGTTCATGAAAAGTATATAATATTTTAAAAATTGGAAGCATGATACTATGAAGTGTAGGAAATTCATTCTTAAAAACTAAGTAATACGGAACCAAAGATACATTAATAGAATTGGAATGAGTTAACACTGATTCAGAGGAATATGCATATGTATCTGGTTTTGTTGATGGTAAATGAATAAAATTACTTGGTTTATTAAAGACCATTAAAAGTGATGGAATTGATAGTATTAGAAATAAAAAAACATGATATTTGAGATGTGTGAATTATAAAATCAAGTGTGCGTTCTTTAACCAGTCAGTGAAGAATCTTCTAGGATTTGCAGACCCTAAATCATAAGGGTAGAATTTATTTCTAGGTAGTTGGTGTACTCGAGTGAAGAAAAATGAGATTGAGAAGAATTGGGTCATTTGAGTTTCTTGCTTTGTGACTGCCTATAAGCAGACAAATTTCATGGTGTATAATTTATATATCATTTTATAATAACTGTGCTTGGTGAATCTTTGAAATAGAATTCTGAACACAGAAGCTTCAATAGAAGGACGGTTGAATGAACATCATATTTGTTTGTCCTAACCACCCTGTGCCAATATTCATGTTCCATTTAAACCTCCTCTCATCATGACACGTCTAGCTCTTATCAGCATTCTCTCTTCCTTTCTCTCTTTCTTATCTTGCCTGTCCTTAAGTACTTCTGTATTGGGAGGACGTCACGTGATGACGTAGGATCGAGACGTGGAATTTCAGCTCTCCCGTAAAAAAAACCCAGTAAAATAATGTTTAAGTGAAGAAAAGTTAGTAAATACTTTTTAAAAGTTACGTATAAACTACTCAGGATTGTCTTAAGATATGTCTCCTATATGTCCATGGAGCATGTGGGGATCTTCTGA
The DNA here is from genome assembly GCF_048418815.1 of Hemitrygon akajei. NCBI lineage: Eukaryota > Metazoa > Chordata > Chondrichthyes > Myliobatiformes > Dasyatidae > Hemitrygon > Hemitrygon akajei. The sequence goes on from NC_133126.1 coordinate 165,014,491, forward strand.
TATCCAGGCATTCTTTCTTCCTTTTTTTTTCTCTCTTTTTTTCTTTCTACAGGGATATGTTAGGGGGGAGGGGGGAAGGGTTGATAATTTTTTTTCCTTCTGTAACCATTTGAAAATTCAATAAAAAAATTTATATTAAAAAAAAGTGTACTTCTGTATTGCTTGTTGCCACCACACTCTTTGCTGGCAAATTCGATGTCCTCGGCCCCCTGAAAAAAGTAGTATCTTTTGAATGCCTTATTTAATTTTTTGGTGATTGTCTTATTGCTTGTTTAGGATCTCTGCTCTTCCCTCCAAAATGAAAATGTGGATTTATGTCATCGTGATCAGCGTATGTTTAAGGATTTTCAATAAGTTGCACCTTAATTTTTAAAAAGGCTTCCAAGCTTATGTAGCCTCACTTTTTTTCATTCCCTCCAGTGTCTATATCTCCTTACTGTAGTATGGTGACAAAAACTGCATGTGATACATAATGTTTATTATACTCAGATTTCCTTCACTCCTTTAACCCTGAAGTGATGTGATTTTACTCATCAAATGTATTTGTTTGTAACTGTGCTTAATATCACCGAGCAATGAGGTTCACACCAGATTGTGAAATGCCATTCTGTACCTCACACTTTGATGATGAAATTATTTTACTCATTAAGTGTACGTTATTTTATTTGTTGTAAAGCTCCACATTTTTGACTACATACCCCTTTTGGAAGTTCTTTTGATTCCAGAATCTAAATTGTTAATATGGCAAGCAACTATGATTACAGAATAACTTTATGGAGCCTTATTTTGTACTTCCTAAACTGTTATTATTTACTGCTACTGTCAGCAGTCTGTTTGGAAGCCTTTTGAGTTTTCTGTTGTCCTATATCTTAATATGTTCTGGCAGTTGTTAATCTATTATCTAGTAGCCTATGGAAGGCTGTTTATAAATCCAATTATGTCAATTGCAATCTTGCTATCTAATATTTCTCGAGATTAGATTCAAAGTGTTCAATTATATTGAACAAGGAAGGTGATACTTCTGAAATATATCCTGCATTTTCTTTAATTTTAGTTTCTAAATGTTTTGTTTGACAAATCATGAATTGATTATACTATGTACTATTAATTAAATATACTGGGCAATACATTCTTCTGAAGTACATGTGTTATAGTAGTTATTCAGCAGTCCTGTGGCCAGAACACTTCCCTACTGGATCTCTAAATATATGGTAAAATCCCTTTCTTATTGCTTTATTTTAAAATGTCAGTTTGCATTCCATCTGGACCATGACAATGGGGAAATTCACTGAGAAAAAATAGAAAAAACAAAATGTCTTTAATAATGAGTTAGTAACTGCGATCTTGGTGTGCTCATTCGTAATTAAACTTGTTTGTGTTAGGAAAGAAAGCAATTTTAAAAATCAAATTTGTATTTTGACCTCTATTGTAAAGAATATTGAGTATAAACTTAAGGAACTCTTGCAACATTTGTAGACAACTGCTTGTGTATTAGGAGCACTGTTTAGCTTTGGACTCTTGCCCTGGAACTGGTGCAATGGTAATTCACTGCACTGATTCCTATGTTTGAAGAATGACTCACATTGGTCTTTCCTTGATAGTTTAGTAGAATGAAGTATGATCTCATGGATATGTGTAAAATTCTGAGAATAAGTGACAAATTGTTGCTGAGAGCATTTCCTGTGTCTGGAGAGCTGCGAATTGAAAGGTTCACCATAGTGTTTGGGAGAAGAGTTAGTCATTCAGGAGATGAGAAGTTTTTAATTCAGTGAACCAGTGGAATTTATTGAGAATATTCATGGTTGAAATCAGTTCGATGTTTGAATATTATTGGAAATGGAGGATTTGGGGATTGAGCATCTATGTGAGCGAAGCAGTGGATCAGCCATAATCAGGTTAAGTAACTGTAATCTTGAGGCTGTGTGCTCTACAACAGCTTTGATTTTATATGGATTGGGTGGCAGGGAGAGGGGTTGTTTGTCGTAAGTTTGAGTAGTTCATGTAAAAAAAAACTTTTAAATTTGGCTATAGTATCTCTACATTTTCTGATATGTGATCTGTCTCCCTTGAACTCTATCATAAATTGATAGAAAATTTAGAGTACAGAAATATGTTAGAGCTAACTGGAAAAATGGCTCCCCAAGCTACACTTGCCTACAAATACTAGATCCATAAGTCATAGTTCTTCAAATATGTATCCAAGTATTTTTGAAATTGGGATAAAGATTTTTGCTGCTATCAGCATTTCAAGCAAAGAATTCCAGACCATTAGCACCAAGATGAAAAAAAAAATCCTCTGTTCCTTTCAACAACTTCTTTAAATCTATGCCTATTCTTGTTTGACCCTTTTATAAAAGGCTTCCTGTTAATTCTCTAGGAGCTTCTCTGGTTTATCCAATCTAGCCTCAATCATACCATCAGAGCAACATCTTTGAAAATCTCCTCTACTAAGTAATTGTTCTTGTAATGTGGTGACCAGACTATTCTACAGTACTCAACAGTAGCTCAACTGGTATTGAGGAAACAATCATTCGATCAGACAGTAGCTATAGAAAGATGATAGTTAACATTTCAAGTCTTAAGACCATTGAACACAGCCCTCTGTAGTAGGGTAAGACCAGGGTTGCTAAGGCAATCCTGATGTTTATGGAATGCTCTAATTCAGGGGTTTATGGAATGCGCTAAGCAAGTGCCCAAAATGGCGGTACAGGTTTCCCCTGCTACTGGAACGTAGAGCGTTCCTATGAAACTGTTTTAAGCCGAAATATCGTAAAGCGAAGAAGCAATAACCATTAATTTTTTGGGAAAAATTTTTGACCGTTCCTAGACCCAAAAAATAACCTACCAAATAACACATAAAACCTAAAATAACATGAACATATAGTAAAAGCAGGAATGATATGATAAATATACAGCCTATATAAAGTAGAAATATTGTATGTACGGTGTAGTTTCTCTTATCAGAACTGGGAAGAATGAGACAAAATCGATTTGGAGGAAAAAAAATCGGCACATACACGCATGTGGACACAACTACCCGCACAAGGCTTCACGGTCATGGTAGTCTTCCTTGGGGTAAACACACGTATAAAGCGGGCGTCTTTTTTTCGTAAAAGTGAGAATCCTCTTTGGTTAGCGAAAACAGGTACTAATGTAGGTTTTTCAGAACAGCGAGCTGTCGTAAAGTGAACATTCGAAAAACGAGCCACCTGTAGTCCAAAAAGTTCTGTTATGTGCAGAGATTATCATTGATTAATGAATTGATTAATTGATTAATGACTTTTATTGGTTGGGCGCCGCTGCAGTGTAATGGATAGTGCAACAGGATTGCAGCTTGGTATTGCAGACTTCAGAGTGATTCTGGTGCTTTTCTGTAAGGAGCCTCTTTATCCTTGTGGAATGTGTGAGTTTTCTCCAGGCTGTCCAGCTTCCTCCCACACTCCAAAGAAGTACCGGGTATGTTAATTAGTCATTGTAAATTGTTCCATAATTAGGTTCGGGTTAATTGCGGTTGTGGGGATGTTGGGGAGGCATGGCTGGAAGGGCCTACTTTGTGCTGTATTGCTAAATAAATTTTTTAAAAAGTTAACATTTCAGGTCAAAAAAGTCTTCCATTGGGTTCTTCAGAGCTAGACAAGTTAAGGAAACAAGTTAGGTTGAAATTGCACAGAAGATGGCAGCGGGATAGATGAGACAAAAGAAAAATCAGTTGGGCAAGGTCAGGGTTGCTAAGGTGATCCTGATGTTTTACAGCACTATTCAGTTAATACTCTAATGGAAGCAGTTAGAGGGACAAAGTTTAAAGGGATACCTTAAAGCTGTTGCTGAAACTAAAAACAAAATGAGTTCAGAGCTGGCAACGTCTATGGAGAGAGAAAAACACGGGTAATATAAATCAATAACCTTACTTCTGAACCAGTATTAATATAAACAAAAAAAGTGAGCTATCTCACATTCAAAGTAAATTTATTATCAAAATACTATGTCACCATATACAACTGAGATTCATTTTATTTGAGGCATACTCAGTAAACCCATAATAGAATAATAACTAATTAGAATCAATGAAAGACCACACCAACTTTGGTGTTCAACCAGCATGCAAAAGGCAACAAGCTGTGCAAATACAAAATAAATAAATATTGAGAACATGAAGAATCTTTGAAAGTGAATCAATATGTTGTGGAAGCATTTCTGTGCTGGGGTGAGTGAAGTTAATCCCCTTTAGTTCAAGAGCCTAATGGTTGAGGGGTAACAACTGTTCCTAAACCTGGTGGCGTAGGTCCTGAGGCTCCTGTACCTTTTTTCTGAAGGCAGCAGTGAGAAAAGAGCATGGCCTAGATGGTGCAGTTCCGTGATAATGAATGCTGTTGTTCTGCAATTACCACAAAGGTAATAATCTCTGGATTACTACCAGTGCCACGTGCTAGTCAGAGTAGAAATAGGATATTTCAGATGAATACGTGGCTTGAAAAATGGTGCAAGGGGGAGGGGTTCAAATTTCTGGGGCATTGGAACCAGTTCTGGAGGAGGTGGGACCGGTACAAACAGGACGGTCTGCATCTGGGCTGGACTGGAACCAATGTCCTAGGGGGAGCATTTGCTACTGCTGTTCAGGAGGATTTAAACTAATGTGGCAGGGGGATGAGAACAAGTGCAGAGAGAGGGGTGTAAAATGAGGGTAGAAGCAAAAAGTAGTAAGGTGAAAAGTAAAAGTGGCAGGCAGGCAAATCCAGGGCAAAAATCAAAAAGGGCCACTTTTCAACATAATTGTATAAGGGCTAAGAGTGTTGTAAAAACAAGCGTGAAGGCTTTGTGTGTCAATGCAAGGAGCATTCGTAACAAAATGGAGGAATTGAATGTGCAAATAGTTATTAATGAATATGAAAACACAAAATGCTGGCAGAACTCAGCAGGCCAGACAGCATCTATGGGAGGAGGTAGTGATGACGTTTCGGGCCAAAACCCTTCATCAGGAGTGGTAACATGGGATGGTCGAGGGGGGATAAGAAGTGGGGGGAGGGATAAAGTAGAGAGCTGGGAAGTGATAGGCTGGAGGGAAATTGGCTAGGGGTAGGTGGAGAATTATGGGAAATAAAAGAGAAAGAAAGGTAGGGCTGGGGGGAGATTACAGTGAGGGGGGGGGGAAGAGAGAGAAAGAGAACCAGACTAAAATAATAGATAGGGATGGGGGTAAGGGGGGGCAGGGGTATCAACGGAGGTCAGTGAGTTGGATGTTCATGCCAGCAGGAAGGAGGCTACCTAGGCGGGAGATAAGGTATTGCTCCATCGACCTGCGTGTGGCCTCATCTTGACGGTAGAGGAGGCCATGGACAGACATGTCGGAGTGGGAGTGGTCTGTGGAATTGAAGTGTGTGGCCACAGGGAGATCCCGCCACTGCTGGAGGACCGAGCGCCAGTGTTCGGCGAAACGGTCTCCCAGTCTGAGGCGGGTCTCCCCAATGTATAAATGGCCACATCGGGAGCACCGGATACAGTATATCACCCCAGTTGACTCGCAGGTGAAGTGGTGCCTCACCTGAAAGGACTGTCTGGGGCCTGGGATGGTGGTGAGGGAAGAAGTGTGGGGGCAGGTGTAGTACTTCTTCCGTTTGCAGGGATGAGTGCCCGGAGGGAGGTCGGTGGGGAGGGATGGGGGGGGATGAATGGACAAGGGAGTCGCGTAGGGAGCGATCCCTGTGGAAAGCCGAGAGTGGGAGAGGGGAAGATGTGGTTGGTGGTGGGATCACGTAGGAGGAGGCGGAAGTCATGGAGGATTATACGTTGGATCTGTAGGCTGGTAGGGTGATAGGTGAGGACCAGGGGGACTCTATCCCTGGTGGACTGGCGGGGGGATGGGGTGAGGGTAGAGGTGCGTGAAATACGGGAGACGCGATGGAGGGCAGAGTTGATAGTGGATGAAGGGAAGCCCCTTTCGTTAAAAAAGGAAGACATCTCCTTTGTCCTAGAATGAAAGGCCTCATCCTGAGAGCAGATGCGGCGGAGGCGGAGGAATTGAGAGAAAGGGATAGCATTTTTGCAGGAGACAGGTGGGAGGAGGAATAGTCTAGGTAGCTGTGGGAGTTAGTAGGTTTGTAGTAGACGTTGGTGGATAGGCTGTCTCCAGAGATAGAAACAGAAAGATCTAGAAAGGGGAGGGAGGTGTTGGAAATAGACCAGGTGAATTTGAGGGCGGGGTGAAAGTTGGAGGCAAAGTTAATGAAGTCGACGAGCTCAGCCTGTGTGCAGGAAGCAGCGCCGATGCAGTTGTCGATATAACGCAAGAAAAGAGGAGGACAGATACCGGTGTAGGCTTGGAACATAGATTGCTCCACATGGCCGACAAAAAGGCAGGCATAGCTAGGACCCATGCGGGTGCCCATGGCTACACCTTCAGTTTGGAGGAAGTGGGAGGAGCCTAAGGAGAAATTGTTAAGCGTGAGGACTAATTCCGCGAGGTGGAGAAGAGTGGTGGTAGAAGGTGACTGGCTGGGTCTGGAATCCAGGAAAAAACAGAGCTTGGAAACCTTCCTGGTGGGGGATAGAGGTATATAGGGACTGGACGTCCATCGTGAAAATAAGGTGGTGGGGGCCAAGGAACTTGAAATCTTTGAAGAGATGTAAAGCATGGGAAGTATCACGGCCATAGGTGGGAAGGGATTGAACAAGGGGAGATAAAACAGAGTCAAGATATGCAGAAATGAGTTCAGTGGGGCAGGAGCAAGCAGAGACAATGTGTCTGCCTGGACAGGCAGGTTTGTGAATCTTAGGTAGGAGGTAGAAACGAGAAGTGCGGAGTGTGGGAACTATAAGTTTGGTGGCCGTGGATGGGGGATCTCCCGAGCTGATGAGATTGGAAATGGTTTGGGAGACAATGGACTGGTGCTCCCTCGTGGAGTCATTGTCCAGGGGTAGATAAGAGGAGGTGTCAGCGAGTTGTCGTCATGCCTCCGCTATGTACAGGTCGGTGTGCCAGATGACAACAGCACGCCCCTTATCAGCGGGTTTGATGGTAAGGTTGAGATTGTTGCGGAGGGAATGGAGAGCAGAGCGTTCAGAGGGGGTAAGGTTGGAATTGGAGCAAGGGGTGGTGAAGTCGAGACGGTTAATGTCCCGACAGCAATTAGAGATGAACACATCCAGGTCGGGTAGAAGTCCTGGGCGGGGAGTCCATGAGGAGGAGGGTTGGAGACGGGAGAACGGGTCATCAGGGGTGGGAGAATCCCTACCGAAGAAATGGGCTCGAAGACTGAGCCGGCGGAAGAAGAGCTCCACGTCCTGGTGCACGCGGAACTCACTGAGGTGAGGGCGAAGGGGGACAAAGGTGAGGCCCTTACTAAGGACAGAGCGCTCAGCCTCAGAGAGAGGAAGGTCGGAGGGGATGGTGAAGACCTGGCAGGGTTGAGAGCTCTGGTCCGAGGGGGGTGGGAGGCTGGTGGAGTCAGTGGGGAAGGGGTGGGGGTGAGAGGAAGCTGAAGCCCCCGAGGGCCCGGGAACTGGTGATTGAACCTCAGGCTCGGAAGGATCAGATGGCAGCATGTTGGTGGGGGAAGGGGAGACGGCATCGCGTGGAGGTCCAGCTCGGAGGTCAAGGCTGGGATCCAGCTTGCTGGTGTGGGGAGGGGGGAAGATGGCAGCACCAGGAGGTCCGACTGGAAGTTCAAGGCTGGAGTCTCTGAGAGGGTGTCCATGGCCGTAGGAACCCACGTTGGTGGTACTGGAGTCCGGGTTCGGAGTCTGTCCAGTGCCGTGATTGGCAGCAGGGGTCGCAATCCGAGATTCATAAGTGTTGGCGTCGGAGCCGATGGGCTCTGGGGTCCGCAGATGGGTGATTTTGCGGTGTTTGATGGACAAAACAAAGTCAAAAAAACGACGATTGCATTAATGAATATGATATAGTTGGGATCACAGAGACATGGCTCCAGGGTGACCAAGGATGGGAGCTCAACATCCAGGGATATTCAATATTCAGAAGGGATAGACAGGAAAGAAAAGGAGGTGGGGTAGCGTTGCTGGTTAGAGAGGAGATTAACGCAATAGAAAGGAAGGACATTAGCCTGGAGGATGTGGAGTCAATATGGGTAGAGCTGCATAACACTAAGGGGCAGAAAACACTGGTGGGAGTTGTGTACAGGCCACCTAACAGTAGTAGTGAGGTTGGGGATGGCATTAAACAGGAAATTAGAAATGCGTGCAATAAAGGAACAGTAGTTATAATGGGTAACTTCAATCTACACTATAGATTGGGTGAACCAAATTGGTAAGGGTGCTGAGGAAGAGGATTTCTTGGAATGTATGCGGGATGGTTTTCTGAACCAACATGTTGAGGAACCAACTAGAGAGCAGGCCATTCTAGATTGGGTATTGAGCAATGAGGAAGGGTTAGTTAGCAATCTTGTCGTGCGAGGCCCCTTGGGTAAGAATGACCATAATATGGTGGAATTCTTCATTAAGATGGAGAGTGACATAGTTAATTCAGAAACAAAGGTTCTGAACTTAAAGAAGGGTAACTTTGAAGGTATGAGACATGAATTAGCTAAGATAGACTGGCAAATGATACTTAAAGGGTTGACGATGGATATGCAATGGCAAACATTTAAAGATCGCATGGATGAACTACAACAATTGTTCATCCCAGTTTGGCAAAAGAATAAACCAGGGAAGGTAGTGCACCCATAGCTGACAAGGGAAATTAGGGATAGTATCAAGTCCAAAGAAGAAACATATAAATTAGCAAAAAAAAGCGGCACACCTGAGGACTGGGAGAAATTCAGAGACCAGCAGAGGAAGACAAAGGGCTTAATTAGGAAAGGGAAAAAAGATTATGAGAGACAGCTGGCAGGGAACATAAAAACTGACTAAAAGCTTTTATAGATACGTGAAAAGAAAAGGATTGGTCAAGACAAATGTAGGTCCTTTACAGTCAGAAACAGGTGAATTGATCATAGGGAACAAAGACATGGCAGACCAATTGAGTGGATAGGGGAGAGCCAGTGGATGTGGTATATCTGGATTTTCAAAAGGCTTTTGACAAGGTGCCACACGGGAGATTAGTGTGCAAACTTAAAGCACACGGTATTGGGGTATGGTATTGATGTGGATAGAGAATTGATTGGCAGACAGGAAGCAAAGAGTGGGAGTAAACGGGACCTTTTCAGAATGGCAGGCAGTGACTAGTGGGGTACCGCAAGGCTCAGTGCTGGGACCCCAGTTGTTTACAATATATATTAATGATTTAGATGAGGGAATTAAATGCAGCATCTCCGAGTTTGTGGATGACACGAAGCTGGGCAGTGTTAGCTGTGAGGAGGATGCTAAGAGGATGCAGGGTGACTTGGATAGGTTAGATGAGTGGGCAAATTCATGGCAGATGCAATTTAATGTGGATAAATTTGAGGTTATCCACTTTGGTTGCAAGAACAGGAAAACGGATTATTATCTGAATGGTGGCCGATTAGGAAAAGGGGAGGTACAATGAGACCTGGGTCTCATTGTACACCAGTCATTGAAAGTGGGCATGCAGGTACAGCAGGCGGTGAAAAAGGCAAATGGCATATTGGCATTCATAGCAAAAGGATTTGAGTACAGGAGCAGGGAGGTTCTACTGTAGTTGTACAAGGCCTTGGTGAGACCGCACCTAGAGTATTGTGTGCAGTTTTGGTCCCCTAATCTGAGGAAAGACATTCTTGCCATAGAGGGAGTACAAAGAAGGTTCACCAGATTGATTCCTGGGATGGCAGGACTTTCATATGAAGAAAGACTGGATCGACTAGGCTTATACTCGCTAGAATTTAGAAGATTGAGGGGGGATCTTATTGAAACGTATAAAATTCTGAAGGGATTGGACAGGCTAGATGCAGGAAGATTGTTTCTGATGTTGGGGAAGTCCAGAACAAGGAGTCACAGTTTAAGGATAAAGGGGAAGCCTTTTAGGACCGAGATGAGGAAAAACTTCTTCACACAGAGAGTGGTGAATCTGTGGAAATCTCTGCCACAGGAAACAGTTGAGGCCGGTTCTTTGGCTATATTTAAGAGGAACTTAGATATGGCCCTTGTGGCTAAAGGGATCGGGGGTATGGAGAGAAAGCAGGTACAGGATTCTGAGTTGGATGATCAGCCATGATCATACTGAATGGCGGTGCAGGCTCGAAGGGCCGAATGACCTACTCCTGCATCTATTTTCTATGTTTCTATGTAGATGTGCTCAATGGTGGGAAGGACTTTATCTGTGATGAACTGGGCCATGGTACTTTTCGTTCAAGGGCATTGGTGTTTCCACACCGCTCTGTAATGTAGCCAGTCAATGTATTTTCCACTACGCGTCTATAGAAGTTTGTCAAAGTTTTAGAAGGCATGCCGAACCTATGCAAACTCCTTAGGAAGTAGAGGTGCTTCCGTGCTTTCTTCGTAATTGCACTTGTGTGTTGGGCCGAGGACAGGTCTTCTGAAATAATATTGAGGAACTTTAAGTTGCTGACCCTCTCCATCTCTGATGAGGACTGACTCATGGACCCCCAGTACCCACCTCCTGAAGCTGCATTAAGTCTAGATAGAAGAAGGGGTGCAGTCCTTTTACCTTCTTGGGACCCAGTAAGTCCTTCCAGCTGAAGCACCAATTTACATGAACTTCTTCCTATTTATCAAATTACATTCAGTGCTCAGATGCAGTCTCCTCCATATCAAAGAAATCAAATGCAGTTTGGGTGGTTGCTTTTGGAGCACACCCCTTCACCCCTTCTGAGCCTCCACAGTTGTTGCCTGACCTTTCGAGTTTAAAGCTTTTTTTCTGATTTTATTTAGCATCCACATTTTTAAAAATAGTGTCATGTGTAATTCTACAATAACTTTCTCATCATTCTCATTTCTTCCTCAAACCCCTGGTAATGCTTTCCAGTCACAAAAATGCCTGCCAACCTTGCCCTTTGTGTACTGCCACACAACCAGCTTTGGATCAACTTTGGCACTCTTGGATGCCTGAGCTTTGACTTTTGTGCTAAATAGATCCTTGCAAAAAGCATTGCAAAACTCTACAGACACTATCAATTACACTACCCTTATCTACTCTCCAAAACAAAAGTCAGACTAATCCAACATGACCTCTTAAATCATAGATGTCAAACTCAAGGCCCGCGGGCCAAATCCGGCTCACGGTGGAATTATCTTTGGCCCGTGAGATAATATCTAATTACTATTAAAGCTGGCCCCAGTAATCGAAGCGCCTATGGCGTATGATATGGCTAATGCTGAGTTTATTCAGGTACCAGGTTTTCAGGGTTTTTAGTGTTTATTCGGCAGTCTTCTTCATAAGAAACGGAATTTGTAAAGTGAAACACTTTGTAGTTATAGCAGAGACTGAGACACATGAGAGCAGGCTGAAAAAACAGAGGCAACGAAAGTGCGTTCGCACTCGTCCGACTGATCCGGCCCGCATGAAGCTGCATTTTGCTCAATCCGGCCCGTGACCTAAAATGAGTTTGACACCCCGTCTTAAATCAATGTTAAACATCTGAGTACATACAAGTTTACATAAAAGTTTACATCCAAGTATTTTTGAAGTATGATTATTTAGAGTAATTTTCTTACTAATTACAGTTGCTGCCTGTAGTTTTGTCTGCATTAACAGATTTGATTTTTTAATTACTTGCCTACCACGGGAGACTTCCATGACCATTTTGGTAGCGGTATGCATTCCACCTCAGGCCGATGTCAATCAGGCTTTAGATGATTTGAACAATGGGATCAGCATGCATGAAACAGCGCACCCTAATGCCTTCACCGTCGTTTTGGGAAATTTTAACCAGGCCAGTCTGAAAAAAAAATCACTGAGCAACTGCCATCAACAGATTACTTGCAATACCAGAGGAAACAACACACTGTACCATTGCTACACCACTATCAAGAATGCCTACCATGCTATTCCACGCCCTCATTTTGGGAAGTCTGATCGTCTGGCTGTACTCCTACTCCCTGAGTATACACAAGGATGGAAGACTGCAGCACCCTTAGTGAGGACCAAGGGAAGCACAGGAGCGCTTAGAGTAATGCTTTGAATTGGTGGACTGTACTGTATTCAGGGATTCATCTTTGAATTTGGATGAGTATGCTGCAGTTGTTACTGACTTCATTAAAACCTGTGTGGGTGAATGTGTGCCTACAAAGATTTGCTGTAATTCTCAAACCAAAAGCTGTGGATTAACCAAGAAGGTACGTCATCTGCTGAAGGCTAAATCTGTGGCATTCAAGGCTGGCGATTCAGGTCTGTAATCTATTAATTTGCTGATGATACAACCATTGTTGGTAGAATTTCAGATGGAGAAAAGAGGGGGTACAGGAGCGAGATATGCCAACTGGTGGAGTGATGTTGCTGCAACAACCTGGCACTCAGTGTCAGTAAGACGAAAGAGCTAATTGTAGACCAGGAAGGGTAATTCTAAGGAACACATACCAATCCTCATAGAGGGATCCTAAGTGGAGAGAGTGAGCAGTTTGAAGTTCCTGAAAGTCAAGATCTCTGAGGATCAAACCTGGCCCCAACATATCGATGCTGCTATAAAGAGGCAAGAGAGCAATTATACTTCACAAGGAGTTTGAAGAGATATGGTATGTCAACAAAAAACTTCTATAGGGTGTACCATGGAGAGCATTCTGACAGGCTGCATCACTGTCTGGTATGGGGGGGGGGGGGGGCGGGGGTGTGGGGCTTCTGCACAGGACGGAAAGAAGCTGCAGAGGGTTGTAAATCTAATCAGCTCCATCTTGAGTGCTAGCCTACAAAGTACACAGGATATCTTCAAGGAGCGGTGTCTCAGAAAGGCAGTGTCCATTATTAAGGACCTCCAACACCCAGGGCATGCCCTTTTCTCACTGTTACCATCAGGTAGGAGGTACAGAAGCCTGAAGGCACACACTCAGCGATTCAGGAACAGCTTCTTCCCCTCTGCCATCTGATTCCTAAATGGACTTTGAACCCTCGAATACTACCTCACTTTTTAAATATATTATTTGTTTTTTTGCATGATTTTTAATCTATTTAATATATGTATACTGTAATTGATTTATTTATTATTTTTCTTCTATATCATGTATTGCATTGAACTCTGCTGCTAAGTTAACAAATTTCATGACACATGCCAGTGATAATAAACCTGATTGTGATCCTGATATGATCTTACTATTTTATGTTCCTTTTGTCCTTTGCTCTTGGTATGACTAGGGCTTTTTTCCATGCTTCTTAAGATTTCCCTCACAGCAGTCACTATCTGTTATTTTCTCATAGTTTATATATTTTTTTGATATAGTAGAAGGAGTTGATTTGAACCTTAAGTTTAGCCAGATCTTGGGTCAATTCCATTGATTAACTGATTTGCTTGCAAGTTATTTTCTCTTGTACAGCATTTTTTTTGAGTTTTCTTTCTAGTGGTATATAGTTTTTTCAGACCTTGAATACCTTTTTAAATGCTTCAGAATCAGATTTAATATCGCTGGCATATGTTGTGAAATTAGTTGTTTTGCAGCAGCAGTAAATTTCAATACATAATTTAAAAAAAACTATAAATTACAATTGTGTATATAGCTATGCAAAAAGGAGCAAAAAATAGTAACATAGTATTCATGAGTTCACTGTCCATTCATAAATCTGATGGCAGAAGGGAAGAAGGTTTTTCTGAAATGTTGATTGTGTGTCTTCAGGCTTCTGTACATAAGAACATAAGAAATCGGAGCAGGAGTAGACCATCTGGCTCGTTGAGCCTGCTCTGCCTTTCAATAAGATCATGGCTCATCTGACCATGGAGTCATCTTCATCTACCTGCTTTTTCCCCATAATCTTTAATTCCCCCACTATGCACAATTTATCCAGCTTTGTCTTAAATTTATTTACTGAGGTAGCCACCACTGCTTCATGGGGCAGAGAATTCCACAGATTCACCACTCTTTAGGAAAAGCAGTTCTTCCTCATCACCATCCTAAATCTACTCCCCAAATCTTGAGGCTATGTCCCCTAGTTCCAGCTTCACCTATTAATGGAAACAACTTTCCTGCCTCTACTTTGTCCCCCCCTTTCATAATTTTATGTTTCCAGAAGATACCTTATTCTGAATTCCAGCGTGTTCAGTCCCAGGCAATTCAATCTCTCCTCATAGTCTAATCTCCCTCATCTCTGGAATCAGCCTAGTGAACCTTCCCTGCACCGCCTCCAAAGCCGGTATATCGTTCCTCAAGTAAGGAGACCAGTACCACCTCTTTGATGGTAGCAATGAGAAGAGGTCATGTCCTGGGTCATAGGGTCTTTAATGATGGATGCTTCCTTTTTGAGGCATTGCTTTTTGAAAGTGACCTTGATGCTGGGGAAGCTAGTGCCCGTGATGGAGCTGACTGAGTTTACAACTTTGTAGCCTTTTCTAATTCTGTACAGTGGCCTCTCCATACCAGGTGGTGCTGCTCTCAAGATTTATCTGTAGAAATTTGCAAGGATCTTTAATGATACAAGACTCAAATTCCTAATGAAGTATAGCCGCTGTTGTGCTTTGTATTTGCATCATTATTTTGGACTCAGGATTGACCTGTAGAGATGTTGACACACAGGAATTTGAACCTGCTCACCATTTCCACTGCTGATTCCTCGATGAGGATTAAGGAATCGGGTGTTTGTTGACTTCCCCCTTCTTGAAGTCCACAATCAATTCCTTGGTCTTACTGATTTTTAGTGCAAGGTTGTTGTTGTGACGCCAGTCAACCAGCTCCTGTATGCTTCCTCATCACTATCTGAAATTCTACCAATAATAGTTGTGTCATCAGCAAATTTATAGATGGCGTTTAAGCTGTGCCTAGCCACAGTCATGAGTGCAGAGAGAGCAGAGCATTGGGCTAACTACAAATCCTTGAGGTGTGTCAGTGTTAATTGTCAGCGGAGGGAGGAGGAATGTTATTTCTGATCCATAGTGACTGTGATATCCCAGTGAGGGTGTCAAGGATCAGGTTGCAGAGGGAGGTACAGAGGTCCGGGTGTTGGAGCTTATTGATTAGAACTGAGGGTATGGTTGTGTTGAACACTGAGTTGAACAGCAGCCTGACGTAGGTATTGCTGCTGTCCAGGTGATTCAAGACCAAGTGGAGAGCTAGTGAGGTTGCACCTGGTGCACAGTCAGGGCCTGATGCCTAGTGTGTGTGCACCCTCTTGAAAGATGTTCTGATGTGGCCTCTGAGATGAAGATCACAGGGTCCCCAGATACTTAGGGATTAGCACAGGTGTAATTTCATTTTCCCTTTCAAAGCATGGATAAAAGGTGGTGATCTCATTTGGGAGTGAAGCATTTCAGCCATTCATGATGTTAGGTTTTGCCATAAAGCAAGTATTGGCTTGCAAACCCTGCCAGAGCCGACATGCATCCAAATCCATCACACAGCAGATAAAATGGTTATTAATTGACTGCTGTATGTTACAGTTTGGGTGAGCAGAGCTGAGACAGAACTACAATGTCTGTTCACCACGATGAATTAATCATACTCCAGCTCCTCTATCTATAAAGGTCTGAACTGGCCTGTCTTTGCAGAGAACGGTAAAGCCATTGGGCTGCAGTGCTGCTTCCAAAATTGCTGGTGTGAGCCAGGTTTCTGTAAAGCAAAGTACTGAGCATTCCCTAATATTCATCTGGTACAACACTCTTGCTTTGACCTCCCATTTCTGTTTCACATTTTTGTTCTACATCATTGACAATATACAGTATATAATGTACATCTTGGCAAATGTCTTAAGATCTCATAATAATCACTACTGTCTAAATGTTTTTTTCCCCACATGATCCATTTCCCATTCTTAGTTTGCGAAAATCTGTTATTTTGGGCTTTAAAAAAACTAGAATACTAATTCCTTTATCTTTAGCCTACCATCTCTCGCCAATTAATTTCATGAAGGTTAATTTTCTGTACTTTATTTATATCCCCACCTGTCCCCCTTCTGATTTGTTTACATAATTCTTCTCCCAATTCCCTTTTCCTGTTATGTAATCCCAAGACTGTTCCTATGATAATAGAACCTTTACTTTTTTTTTCCAAGTGTATGCATGTGCATGGCTGCATCACTTTTTCCTATTGCCACTGCAATTTCAGAAAATGTAGGTGCTGCACATCTGGTTTTCCCTTTCAGTCTTTTCTAAGTATATTATACCCTGTAACATTGAAGTAGTTTTTTTTTCTGTTGAATTAACTGAGTACAAAAGACTTTTCCTGAAAATTTGAATATCATTGGGGGCATAGTAATATTTGCTTCCCACTGTCCCAGCAAGTGCCCTGTCCTGTCATTTCTTAACCTTGTGTATGTTTATTTTTGTTTATTGATAACATGAAGCAAAATTGGATGCATAGTTCCTCTCAAAATTCAGTTGTTGTTACTTGTCCACAACTCCTGCCCTTTGCTTGTTGTGACATAATGTGGCTTTCATAGGCTGCATCACTATTAGCCATTTTGAAAGTTTATTCATTTGTTTGTCCCTCTTCTGTTATCAATGTGCAACCCTCTCACTGGGGTTTGTATACAGACCTGGTTTGTTGGCTAACTCTGCTAACAGCCGACATGACTCGGCAGTGAGAAGGCCACTTTTCATAAACAATATATGTCTAACGTTGGTATGATTTGGGGTTCAACCAAGCAGGAATGTCATGGTGGTCCAATTAAAGAGACCCTGATTTGAGTGAATGCTGTGTAAATACTGCCCTTAACAGAATTATCAGTTCAAGATTCAAAAACTTTATTGTCATTGTAGCAGTACATCAGCTCTGCAGGGCAGAATGAGACAGCGTTTCCCAGGAGCAGTGCAATCATAACATAACAAATGCAACACTAAATAATAAACATAGCAATAAATAGTAAATAATAAATAGAAAAACACAACAGCCACATGTCAGTTAAAAACAAGTTATAAGTGTCCAGTGCAAGTTAAAAGTGTCCAAAGCAGAGTCAGGTAGAGCAGCTATTTAGCAGTCTGACTGCCTGTGGGAGGAAGCTGTTTAGTAGCCTTGTGGTTTTAGTTTTGATGCTCCTGTAATGTTTACCTGATGGCAGAAGAACAAACAGTTCATGGAGAGCGTGTGAGGGGTCTTTAATGATGTACCGTGTCTTCTGGAGGTATCGACTCTGAAAGAGGTCTTGGACAGAAGGTAGGGAGACCCCAATAACCTTCTCTGCTCCCCTAACCATCCTCTGCAAGGCTTTTTGGCGGCAGCACTGCAGCTGGAGTACCAGGTTGAGGAGAAATAACAGATTGTATGTCATATAAAATTAAAGCATATATTTACAAATTTCAGCTTTATTGAACTTTATTCAATAAAAAGCTTTATTCAGCTTTTTTCTTTTATTAAGAAAAAGAAAAGAAAACTATATAAGAGCCCATTACAGTTAAACCAGTGTAAATGTGCACATGCCCGTTGGAGCTTGTCTCTTCCAAAAGCTGGGTATAACCATTGCAGTGCTGAATTGTCATCACCAATCACCGGTAGAGCTTCCATTCTAGGGCTCCTTCGTCTCGTAAAGCATTCCTTGCAATTGTCTTCCTGTTGGATCAAATCCTATGGGTGTCTGTCTTGATCTCTTCATCACATCTCCCACTCACCAAGACCATGAACCAGACTACTGTCCTTCAGAAAACTTTCCAACAACTCTCTAGAACCTTCTCTCACTTCCCACAATCCTGATTGTCTGCTCACGTTCTTAAGTTGGTCAACGTGGGTCCATGTCGTAGCTGAAGCCAGAACACACTTTCCAGCATGGCACACTGCTTTTACAGAAAACTGCTAATATAAACGACCTCACAGCATAGCAGTAGAAATCTTAACCAGGGCATTACAAATGCTTAAATGCTTATGTGACGTTCATTCTCCAGGCAGTAGAAGACTTTGAAGCATTTGACTTATTAGTAGTTTCTGAAGTTGCCTAGTCATCAGTGTATGCAGTATGTGGCAGTGAAATCATGTTGAATTTCTTAGTATTGTGCGTTCACTCTTCTGCCCGCATTCGATTGATTCTAAACCCATAGTTTTACAACCAAGTCATCAA
Source organism: Hemitrygon akajei (assembly GCF_048418815.1). Lineage (NCBI taxonomy): Eukaryota > Metazoa > Chordata > Chondrichthyes > Myliobatiformes > Dasyatidae > Hemitrygon > Hemitrygon akajei. The sequence goes on from NC_133126.1 coordinate 165,032,540, forward strand.
GCCAAACTTCAGAGTTCAGGTAATGCTTCAGAAACGAGTACAAAGAAGATTGATGCTGAAATTAGATGTGTCAGTATCGACATGAAAGGTCTTAGGACAAAATTTTGAAGGCGTTGTTCGCTGCGTCTAGGAAAGCATTTATCTATCCATTAATGTCACTGAAACACATCTGACAGTTATAGCATTGATGTTTTTGTGTATGCAGACTGCTATTGTTCTTGCCTTCTAATAGTGAATATATTTTAAAAACGTTCATTTGGCTTTAATGTGCTTTGGGATCTTCAGAGATCATGAATGGTGCTGTATAAATGCAAGTTTATTTTTAACCATTTTATAGAAATATAGAAAACCTCAGCACAATACAGGCCCTTTGACCCACAAAGCTATGCCAAATATGTCCCTAACTTATAATTATCTAGGCTTTACCCATAGCCCTTTTTTTCTAAGCTCCATGTAGTCATCCAGCAGTCTCTTAAAAGACCCTATCATTTCTGCCTTCACCACCACTGTCGGCATCCCATTCCACACGCTCACCACACTCTGCGTTTTTAAAAAATAAAATAAAATTTACCTCTGACTGACATCTTCTCTGTACCTACTTCCAAGCACCTTAAAACTATGCCCTCTCGTGCTAGCCATTTCAGCCCTGAGGAAAAGCCTCTGACTATTCACATGATCAGTGCCTCTCATTATCTTGCACACCTCTATCAGGTCAGCTCTCATCCTCTGTCGCTCCAAAGAGAAAAGGCCAAGTTCACTCAACCTATTCTCATAAGGCATGCTCCCCAATCCAGGCAGCATCCTTGTTAAATCTCCTCTGCACCCTTTCTATGGTCTCCATGTCCTTCCTCTAGTGAGGCGACCAGAATTGAGCACTGTTCTCCCAAGTGGAATCTGACCAGGGTCCTATATAGCTGCAGCATTAACCTTTCGTCTCTTATGTGAGGTTTATGCTCTGATCTCACAAACCAATGGCATTCTGATGACTCCTGCTTTGAAAGCTTTTAGGGATAAAATTTAGTAGGGTTTTTCATAATGAGTTCAAAGGTGACTGACGTTAGAGCTTTTTATGTTTATAAGAAAAACTGACTGCAAAAATTGTATGTTTTGATATAATTCACATTTGCTACGATGTTTTATTACATCAGTTAACAAATTATATCTTATTAAAGTAAAATGACTGGTACTCCCACATGAGCATGGAAGCCCTTAACTGGCTGGATGAGCTCTGCTGCCGATTTCCTGGCTATGCTCTAACATCGCAGTTATGTCATACCTTCTGACCCTGTGCTGGAACCGCAAGCCCATCCATTTTTGTTAGAATACAGTGCTGCAGGGAGATGAATTGAATATACTATAATGTTTTGATCATTTTAATTAAGATCTCTGAGGATTTTCTTTTGTTTACCATGTTTTCTGAATGTTACGGTAATTCAGAAGCATTCGCTGTCCTCTGCATGTATGACACTTGGCTAAACCTGAAGCATGGCTTTTTATTTTTTGGAGCTGTTTTGTGGGCAGTCCTTGTTCTGGCCTTTATATGTAATGACATCTTACTGTACAATGTTCTGCCTCTGCAGACAGCCTTCAACAGGAATGCTTAGTATAAACAAGTTGATGATAGTGGATTTTGAAAAGGTGAATCTTTACCTACCACACGGCAAATCTGCTTAAAATATTATGTAGTGTAATGAACTTGAAATTCTACTGCTGAAGGGAGAGCTTTGCTGCCTTTTCTTACAGATTTTCATTTGATAAATCTCTGCTTACTATCTATTTTATCCATTGCAGATACAGACTCAGAAATGCATACTGTAGGTGACACCCATGATACAAGAGATTATTTTCCTAGAAAATGGTTCTATTCATGATTTTCCAAAATGGGAGCCTGCATTATTTGTGCATGTGTGAAGAAACAAAGAGTTGAAATAAAATCTGTTTAATTATTTACTTTTGTTTCACATAACATGTATGAGAAAATTATTTTCTTCACATCAGCAACTTATTTCTGTGGGCGTGAATGACTGATGTTACGAATGTGACGCAACTCTGAGGGGCTGAAGGGTACAAAGTCGCCCCCTCCTTTTTGAGAATCTGGTCTGGGACCCAGGAAATGAGAGAGAGACACGCAGAATACACAGCGTTTGGAATGTGTCCTGGCCTCAGCGAAACGGAACCATGGATAACGGCCATTGTCTCTTGGAGACGGAATTGTGTATTGAGTACTGTACTATTCATTGAAGCCCCTCAGGGAATGACCAGAGTGGGCTGGTTGAGGGATTGCATCATCCCAACCTGATTGACATCTGAGATCCCGTGAGTAAGGATAAAAGAGGGTCTGGGGAACAACCCCTTGAGATGCACCAGGAGAAACGCTAGAGATCCCGTGACAGCGTTTAATAGCGACAGCCGGTGAGGGCTCGTGTGCGTCCTCCCTTGCCAAGGTGGCAGGCTCATCACGGAAGAACGGTTTAGCTAAAGGAGAGGCCACAAGTGAAAGGCCATGTCAACGAGACTCCTGACGGATCGAAATCATAAAAGGAAAGTCGGCAAGTTTTTCTCCAAATATCTCTCTCTTTCTCTCTCTCTCTCTCTCTCCAACCATTGCAACCCAGCGGTCCCCAAAGGCTGCAGCCTGCATGAACTGAGTGAACTTTATATTTCCATCGGACAATACATTATCTCCTAGACAACGATAGAGCTTATTTCTTATTGATTATTATTATACCCGCACTTTTAGATTTAGTATTGACGATGTATATTAGCATTGATATTATTTTTGTGTAGTTTTACTAATAAATACTGTTAAAAATAGTATCATCAGACTTCAACGGATGTCTCCATCTTTGCTGGTAAGTGACCCAGTTACGGGGTTCGTAACACTGATAAGATTTTTGATTTGCCATGCACTCAATTTATCTTTCTTAAAAACAGTTCATAAAAAGCTGCTGGTGTGATCTTACTGGGAGCTTTGTTAATATTTGCTTTTGAATTTTCATCATAATGATTGAAAGTGCACTGGGGAAAAAGTCTGTTAACATTTGTAATGACAATTTAGATTGTTGGAATCATTGGACAAAGAACTTAACTTCCCAAAACAAAAAAAATGTGTGTGATTTCAGGAGGAGTACTGGATTGTAGGAGAATGGGAAATCTCATCCTTTCATAGAGATGCTTATCGACATTTTGACAATGTGAACTTGCAGTGATTGTGATACAGACCTTATTTTCAAAAGAAGTCCGTGGTTTTCATAGAGACTATTGACTGCCTGTCAAAGGGGTGTATTGCCTGATTTATGCTTACTGTGTTCTTACTATATTAATGCATATTTTAAAGAATTTTACTGCTTAGCATATCTCGAGTGAGCTATAATTGGGGTGTGCACTGCCTCTTGGATCGTGAATAGGTGGTTGTAGCTGTTAAAAACATAGCTACACAGTTGGGCTTGTGTGATTTTTTTTCCCCCAATCAGTACCAGATAATCACACACATTCTCTGGTGGCCTGTGCTGGATCAAGTTTTTACTTCCACCATAGTACAGCAGCCTTGTGAGTGCCCAGTACTGTCCTTGGAATGAATTTGACAGATACTGAAGCCCTGCTTCTGGGGTCATGCACTGCCAAAACTGTCAATGAGATTGAATGTCTTTGACAACTAAGGCTACATCCACACTAGAGCGGATAATTTTGAAAATGCTGGTTTCGCGTAAAAACGATAGATGTCCACACTATGTGTTTTTGAAAATATCTCTATCCACATTGAAACGGAGATTTCAGCGAATCTCCTCCTGCTGCGCATGCACAGGACACATCTACCGAAAACAAGTGACATGTTTGGTGTCGAATCTCAGTGTGAAAGTGAACGTTTGTGTAGTTACAGACTTGAAAAACTTAAAACGACGGACAGCTGTTGGTTCTTGCACAGGAGAACTTAAAACTAAAAAAAACAAATACAGCGGCAACCGACAGGGAGTTCACGGACAGATTGACCCGGCTGAGGACAAACATTGAAAAACTGACTAACTCTGTTGCATTAATAAAGCACCTTGTTAAATGTATAAAACATGTCTGCATCATTGTTATCTTGTATTTCCATACAATGTTACATTAGGCTGTTACACATCTATTGTCAGAGAAGTACCTGCATAAATAGGTAAACCACCTTCATACGAGCAAGGACAGAAAACGGCAAAGTGAGGACAGCATACTTATTTATTCAGTAAGTTATAGGTCAAAGTATTTGGTGAGTACATTTCTAACTCTTCTGGCTTCAGTCTTGTTGCTGTCTGTTCTGAAATTGTTAGGTTGCGTTCAAGAAAACAAAGAAATAGCACGCTACCGTCTGATAGCGTTTTCAGAAGTCTCCGGTTATGCTGTCCACACTGATCTGCCCGAGCAGCGTTTTCAAAAATATCCACCTTGGAAAGCGTTTTCAGGAGATGAAAAAGCTTCGGTTACGGATTTATCCAGCGTAGTGTGGATGTAGCCTAACTTAAATACAAAGGTACGCATTTTATCTGTAACCATTCCTCCATTGTCAATAGATTAGGTTACCTGGAACAGATTCAGTAGACACAGTGCTAATGTTGAGCAACTGTAAATTAGCAGGATACTTGAACTGCTCTGTTGGACTTCACAGGAGTCCACCGATGCAGTACCAGTATCCTGTGCAGTGGAACTTGGTGAGCTCCTGTGGAGATAACTGCATAAAAACTGCTAGATCTGAATTTTAAGTGGAAGATCTTCCTCATTACCCAGATATTTATTGTGGCTTACAGTGATTCAGCAAATTTACAGATTATCAATATAAAGTGTGATTTTAAGGAAGTATGGGAAACAACTCTGACACTTCTGCAATACTTGCAATTTTAATATCTTCAGATGAAAGGAAGTTGTTCAGGCATTCTTAGATGTACTTGTTCCTAAAGTTCACAGTTCTATAATTTTGATGGGCAGCTATGTCAAAGATGCAGAATCCTGGGACATTGATGACCATTGGATTATTTTTAAAGTGGTGACTTTTATAGGTGAAGTATGCATTAATGGCCAATGCAAATGATAAATTATTTTGGTATCTTATACAGTTATGGACTTCTGTGACTGAATTCCTAAAACAGCTAAGAACATACCAGAATTACTCCAGCTTTCATCTTTGCAAGTAATTTATTCCGATTTAAAAAAAATTCAAGGGATGTTGAGTTTGCAGGCGGAGCCGACAGTTAATTGCCCAAATCCCGATTTGCGCTTGAGGAAGTGGCAGTGAGCTCCTCCTTGAACTGCTGCAACCCTTCTGGCTTAGGTTTACAAACAATGCTGTTGGTGATTTTTGACACAATGACAGTGAAGGAATGACAATATATTTCCAAGTCAAAATAGTGTGTGGCTTAGAAGGCAACTTTGAGTGCTGGTGCTCCTGTGCTTTTGCTGCCATTGTCCTTCTAACTGGTGGAATTTGTAGCTGGAAGGTGCCATCTGAGTTGCTGTACTACATTCTGTAGATGGTACAAACTGCTGCTTCTGTATCTCATTGGTGGGGTTAGTAGTTGTAGATAAGATGCCTATCATGCAGTTTGTTATGTGCTATATCAAGGTTGGCGAACCTTTTTAAGAGTGTGTGTGGGCTCATATTGGCAGTAATCTTCTCAAATGTCTCGTGTGCCGTGATAACTTTGAGCAGAGATTATCATTGATGAATTAGTAATGATAATTATGGAATGTTATAAGGTAAAGAATTAGCTTATTTATAGTTTTACTATTAAAAGTATAACAGATTAAAAACTTGAAACATTTTAGAAAACCTGTCAAAATGATTAATATTAGTCTTTCAAAAGAGATGATTAAAAAAAAATCACATTTCTAAATGGTTGTTGTTCCTCACTAGAAATGTAAGCATGAAATTATAAACTTTGCTGCATATTCGTAAAAAAAATCAAAGAAAGGGCAATAAACATGTTTTACTCAGTGAGACCTTTGTTGCTGCACTAATGATGATGAATATCTGCTTGTAATTGGTTGTTTTGAGAGCTATGCATATAGCACTAGCCTACTCTTGATAATCGGACTTGACTAAGGCTACGACCACACTAGACCGGATAAATCCGTAACCGAAGCTTTTTCTCTTCGTTTTGACCCTCCGTCCACACTGAAATGGTGCTTTCCTTTCCTGAAAATGGAGCTTTTCTAAAACGCCTTCTAGAGTGTGTAAATTTGAAAACGCCGCTTGGGCAAGAGTAGTGTGGATGGGGTAACCGGAGATTTCTAGAAACGCTGTCATGACGTGCCGGAACGGATGGTGACATTTCATTGTTTTCTTGAACACAACCCCCATACAACCTAACAATTTCAGAACAGACAGCAATGAGACTGAAGCCAGAAGAGATAAAAAATGTCAAACACAAGGAAATCTGCAGATGCTGGAAATTCAAACAACACACACAAAATGCTGGTGGAACACAGCAGGCCAGGCAGCATCTATAAGGAGAAGCACTGTCGATGTTTTGGGCCGAGACCCTTCATCCTGACGAAGTGTGTTGTTAGAGTTAGAAATGTACTCACCAAATACTTTGACCCATAACTTACTGAATAAATAAGTATACTCACTTTGCCCTATTTTCTGTCCTTGCTTGTATGAATGTGGTTTACCTACTTATGCAAGTACTTCTCGGACAATAGAAGTGTGACAGCCTACTGTAACGTTGTATGGAAATACAAGATAACACTGATGCAGACATGTTTTATACATTGAACAAGTTGCTTTATTAATGCAACAGAGTTAGTCAGTTTTTCAGTGTTCATTGTCAGCTGGGTCATACTGTCTGTGAACTCCCTGTCGGTTGCCTCCGTAGGCTCCAGTATTTGTTTTTATTTAGTTTTAAGTCCTCCTGCGTGAGAGCCAACAGCTGTACGTTGTTTGGCAATTTCTTTTAAAAAAATTTTCTAGTCTGTAACTGCACCAACGCACATTTTCTCTGCGAGATTCGACACCAAACATGTTGCTTGTTTTCTGTAGATGTGTCCTGTGCATGCCCAGTAGGAGGAGATTCTCCCAAATACCTGTTTTAATGTGGGCGGAGGTATTTTCAAAAACGCTTGGTGTGGACACATATCGTTTTTACGCGAAACTGGCGTTTTCAAAATTATCCAGTCTAGTGTGGACGTAGCCTCAGTTCATCACTGAAAACAATGACTGCATGAATAATCATGAGGTGCTAAACTACATGGAGCATTTATCGTTATCACTGAATGTCCAGTATTCACTCACAAGTGGCAGAAGAATATAAGAGCGAAGCCAATCCCAACTGGTCCAGCTGTTTACATATCAAATACTGTACTGATTTGTGCACCTAGTCTGAAAAGATTTCAAAATGTATCATCCAATATCATGTGTTCTTGCCACTGTCTAGTTGGCATCAAGATGATCAATATGTATCCTTTTATGGGTAGGTTTAAAATGTTGAAGGGCATCAATGTATGCTGCATTCCAACAGAATTTTATCAGTTTGCCACACCTGGATAGTATCGATATTGAATGTTACTGAAGCTCCGTTTATTAAGGCAAGTGGTGAGCATTTCATTGCATTTCTAACTTGAGCCTTGTAGATGACTGTGGAGAGTTAGAGGTGAGTCACTTGCCACAAGGTTCCTAGCCACTGACCCACTTTTATGGATACATTGTACGTATAGCTTCTTCAGTTTCTGGTCAACAGTAACCTTCCCAGAATGTTGATTGTGGTGGGGTATTTGGTGATGGTAATGCCATTGAATGAGAAGGGGTGATGGTTGTATTTTCTTCTGTTGGATATCAACGTTGCCTGGTACTTGGGTAACAAAGAATATCAGCCCAGGCCTACATATTATCCAGAACAGGCTACATTTGCATGTGAACTCCTTCATTATCTGAAGTCATGGATAATACTGAACATTGTGTAGTCGTCAGCGAACATCCTTGTTCGTTGTGACTAATGATTGAAGGAAGGTTGTTGATGAAGTAGCTGAAGATGATCAGGCCTTGGACACTATGCTGGGGAGCTCTTGCAGAGATGTAGCTGAGATGCCTGACAGCCAGCCACTGCAACTACCTTCCTTTGGGTGATGCATGCTTACAGCCAGTGGAATTCTAATCCTGATATCTGATTTAGCTTATTTATAGCTATAAGTGGTGACCATATTGCTTCAAGATGTGGTCATTGATCCAAGTATGTAGCATACCAGTGCTTTACTTTGACTTACTATCTTGTGCTGTGACAAATGTTTACATGTGCACTAGAAAGTCTGACACATCTCAATCCATTTACTGAATTTGAAGGTTTTTTGAAAACTGCAAGTTTGTTTTGGGCTTTGGATGAAGGGGCAGTGGGAGGGAGATATGTGAATCATCTGTGCTGGGGTTGGGGTGGATGAGTATGCACAAAATGTATAGGTGGCCTCATTTCTAGCTTGAAGAACTAATTTTGTGATATTAGCTACAAGTACAGATTAATCTTGGCACCAAGGTAGTTGATATTTAATAACAATTTTTACAATTACATTTATATTGCTTCCATGCCACTAAACTTCTCACACGGGGGGGAAATAGAAAATAACGAAGACTTTGGAATCTGCAGATAGTGTGGTGTCCAAAACTTTAGAATTGTTGAATTGTTTTTCTTCCTCTCTCAGACTTAATCTTGCATTCCCCTTTTCCTGCAGGTAACCTGACATTAATTCACCATAATTCTTTCTCCATGCTCCCTGTTGTTTTTGTTTTGGGGAGATAGCCATTTGACCTTGATGTGATACTCTGTTATGAATTTTTCCTTTCAGCAACATGCCTATCAAAATGATTTTGTGAAGTATCTAAACAAGTTGGAATGGGTGGATGATTTAATTTTTATTTCACCTAGTATGAAATGTCTTGCTGTATAGTAAGACCTCAGTTCACTGAAAATAATCAGTTGTTTTTGTATGTAGTGTTGTAGAAATCAGAATCTACATAGTGCCTTTTTTTTGTATGTTGATCAATGTATTAAGCTGCTGATAAATTGTCAACTAAAAACATAGAACTTGCTCTAATATTGTATCTTATTTTACTTTGTATTTTAATGTGTACATGGAATTAATTTTAAAATGCATTCACTGGTGTGTATTAAATTGTTGCAACTGTTTTGAGTTGTTGTAAGATGAGTAGCTACTTTATTCCTGTTACAGTAGCATCTGCCAACCCTATACTTCAGATTCCTGTCCTTAGTCCATTTTTATTGGTTTTCTTTTTGTACCTTGTACACTGAAGCACTGAAATTCTCTCCATAAAGCTTTCTGCATCCTTGCTATGAATCCTGTAAGATTGTCCTTATCTACATCTTTGACCAGGCTCCTGATATCTTAGGGGGCTCGGTGAAGAAGTTTGCTTAATTATAGTCTTGTGAAGTACAGATTTCCCCCGCTATCCGAAGGTAGAACGTTCCTATGAAACGGTTCGTAAGCCGAAATTTCGTAAAGTGAAGAAGCAATTACCATTTACTTATATGGGAAAAATTTGTGAGCGATCACAGACCCAAAAAATAACCTACCAAATCATGCCAAATAACACAAAACCTAAAATAACAGTAATATATAGTAAAAGCAGGAATGATATAATAAATACACAGCCTATATAAAGTAGAAATACTTCTCTGCAATCATTGCAGCACTGTCTAGCGTGGCGCAAATCTTACGCAAGCGCTCTCGCAGAAGCACTCTCTCCAGTAACCTTTAAACTATGAAGCTGCCAAATCATACCAAATAACACAAAAATACACAGCCTGTATAAAGTTGAAATAATTTATGTACAGTGTAGTTTCACTTATCGGAATCGGGAAGACAGCGAGCACACTGATGATGGTGTTAGGCTGAGTCGTCAAAGGTTGGGGTGGTGGGAGTTAGAGGAGACTGGGGTGTCATGTCATCGTTGGCTGTTTCCATCAGGGCAGGCAGGTCACCTTCTATGTCTGCCTGCCTCGATGTCAAAGGCCGAGGTTCGTCGTCTGCTGTGGCTGATGTGGAAGGCTTGACAGACGACAGTATGCTTGACTGCTTAGCCTTGCGCATTTTTCTATCATACAGTTCTTTGTAAGCACTCAAACCATCCTGCAAATATGCTGTAAATCTACGTACCCTTTCAAAATTAGTCATGTTTTTATGCAATGATTGCAGCATTGTCAATTGCAGCGAAAATCTCATGCAGTTGCTTCACGTTCAGTTCCTGGATGACTTCACTTTCGGGCCATTGGCTACTGCTTTCAGTTGTGATTGTTATCCTTTCTTCCAATTGCATCAGCTCTTCATCTGTCAGTTCTTGGTCATGGGATGCCAAAACCTCTTCAACATCATCTTCGTCAACTTTCACAAACCCAGCCTCCTTAGCCAAACTCACTATGTTCTTACTTCGTTCACCACGATCGAAACACTTAATTATGTCTAGTTTTACCCTAAGTATAACATCCTTTCAAGCTCTTTTAGGCTTTTCTGATACCTGAGAACTCATCTTGCTAATGGATGCACAAAATAAATTGACATAAAGCACAGATGCTCACAGGGATGTGTTTAAGCAATGCTGGCTAGAATACAGTTCCGGGGGAGGAGCTTGGGTGCTCGGGGCGCGCACTGCCTTTTTGCGTGCTGCCTTTTATCGTAACAGTGAAAACACCTTCTGTTAGCAAAAACGGTACTAATGTAGGTCTTTCGTAACAGCGAGGTGTCATAAAGTGAATGTTTGGAAAATGGGGTATTGTAGTACCTTTCTGGACATAATGTTAGTGCATGTTGAGTTTTGGTTGAGGAAGTAAGATTATCTGCTGAAGCAAAAGCAGAATTCTCAGACTACTGGGCCAAATAATATAGCAATCTTTCTGAAAAATAACTTCTGCTTATATGTGTATTTTTATTTACTTTCAGATCCGCAGGATGAAAATAAAATAGGAATAGATGGTATTCAACAGTTCTGCGATGATTTAGGATTGGATCCAGCTAGTATCAGTGTGCTGGTCATTGCATGGAAATTTCGAGCAGCCACACAATGTGAATTCTCGAAACAAGAGTTCATAGATGGTATGACAGATTTAGGGTAAGTAATATATATATATTTGTGTAAGTGCTAATAATTTAGTTTATTTATTCAGAACTTAAACTTTAACAGTAAAGAGACAACAAAAGAACATTGTTGATGCTGGCCTAAGTGTTGAGACCTTGTTGTTCGTGCCTATTTCAAGAGGGTTCAGAGCTTACCCAATGATTAATTGAAATAAATACTACTAGCACACATTTGTGTTAGACAGGATTTTCTCTGGCTATACTTGTCACTGAGTAAACACTGCACAAGGAACTGATCCTGAAATTGCTTCCATCCTGAATGGCATGGGAGTACTTCAGCAGTCCTTGGTTGTGTGATCTCTGCTTTTGACACCAACATTGTGTGTACATTTTGAGCAACTGCACACTGAGTTCTTGAACAGAGTTCTATTATGGTCAAGTGGGCCTTTAGTTGGTGTACTCATTTGATGGAGAGCTACAATATCTTTAAAGTCAGGTATCATTACTGAAAGCTAATATTGTGATAATAAGACTTCTGCAGTTTAAAGTTCTTTTGCTCTTATTAATTAAATGCATTGGCATTGCAAAGATTACACTGGTGAGACTGATGCTTTTCTTACTAAATATACTTTTTTGCGGCGGTGATCACTGACATCTTTAGCCTATAATTAACAAACACAAAGTACACTGCAGATGCTGTGGTCAAATCAAGACGTACAAAAAAGCAGGACTCGTGAGTCCTGAGGAAGTGTCTCGGCCCAAAACGTTGACTACTCCTTTCAACAGATGCTGCCCGACCTGCTGAGTTCATCCAGCTTTTTTGTACATCTTGATTTAGCCTATAATTTCCTGATGGAGGTGTGCTTTTGAACCATCTGTATGACCTAGTGTTTTTATGGTCTCCTGAAATATTTGTCGAATTGGACTCTCAAGAATGCACGTATGGCTGCTTCAACTGTAGATGGAGCAGACTGAAGTGGTGGGGCCTGCACCCAGGAGTGGATAATGAACTGATATTTGGCTGATAGAATGCCAAGCTAGATTAAAAAGATTAAGGTGTTGAGGCCAAGGGTGGAGGACCGGTGTTCCTCTCACTTCTCTGAGAGGCTTTATTTGCTTCAGCACTAAACTGACTCTGCAGCCATCGGCACTCGCCTCAGTGCGAAACCTGGTTCCGTAGCTGTGGCCTGCAGCCACTGGACTCCTGGACTGGCTGCAGCGTTGAACTGACAACATGGATGTGGACTTACTTTCAGGGACTCTGCTGTTCATGTTCTGTGGACTTTGTTTGCTTTCCTTATGTTTGCACAGTTTGTTCTTTTCCCACTTGGACATATGCCTTCGTGGTGTGGGTTTTTCCACAAATTCTATTTCTTTGTTTTGTGGCTTCTTGTAAGAAGATGAATCTCATTAAAGTTTCTTTGATTTGCAGTGATGGCATTTCATTGTGACGTGCAAACTTTTTGGCTATTAGCGGAGTAGAGGGTTGTCCTCTTAGCGGAGAGTCAGAGTAAGATAATACTGTGATCATATTGAACTGGAGTAGGTTTGAGGTGCCAAGTGCTAATCGTATCTCAATTTATGTTCTTCTGTGTAGTCAGATGTGCGATTCATTTTTCAGAAACAAAACATTCATCTGTGTTCTTGAAGTATTGTTTTGCACTCATTTAGTTTAATTGAAACAACAAATGTGGATTTTGACCCAGCCAAGTTTATTGCTAACTAAAATTTGTTGATAATCTTGGGAATCTACACTGAAGATAGACACACGCCTCTGCTTATGAAAGCTTGCATGCACATTTGATAAATCCTGCACCTATCCAATTTATGTATAAAGAACCGAATGCAAATTTGAAAGTATCACACTTTGCTTTTCCTTCCTCTTTTAGACTTCTCACTTTCTGCCTTATTTTTATTTGTCTTTAGTGGTGGAAGGAATTGAAATTGCACAAGTTTGTACTTCATGTTTACTCTATTAGCATCGCTGTAGCATAAAACCAGTCAAGAGAAATCTGTAAAAAAAGACAAAATGCTGGCAGAACTCAGCAGGCCAGACAGCATCTATGGGAGGAGGTAATAACGACGTTTCGGGCTGAAACCCTTCATCAGGAGTGAAGTAACATGGGATGGTCGAGGGGGGATAAGAAGAGATAAGAAGAGATCAAGGGGGGGGAGAGATAAAGTAGAGAGCTGGGAAGTGATAGGCTGGAGGGAAATGGGCTAGGGGGAAGGTGGAGAATTATGGGAAATAAAAGAGAAAGAAAGGTAGGGCTGGGGGGAGAGATTATAGTGAGGGGGGAAAAGAGAGAGAAAGAGAACCAGACTAAAATAATAGATAGGGTTGGGGGTAAGGGTGGGGGGCAGGGGTATCAACGGAGGTCAGTGAGTTGGATGTTCATGCCGGCAGGAAGGAGGCTACCTGGGCGGGAGATAAGGTATTGCTCCATCGACCTGCGTGTGGCCTCATCTTGACGGTAGAGGAGGCCATGGACAGACATGTCGGACTGGGAGTGGTCTGTGGAATTGAAGTGTGTGGCCACAGGGAGATCCCGCCACTGCTGGAGGACCGAGCGCCAGTGTTCGGTGAAACGGTCTCTCAGTCTGCGGCGGGTCTCCCCAATGTATAAATGGCCAGATCGGGAGCACCGGATACAGTATATCACCCCAGTTGACTCGCAGGTGAAGTGGTGCCTCACCTGAAAGGACTGTCTGGGGCCTGGGATGGTGGTGAGGGAAGAAGTGTGGGGGCAGGTGTAGCACTTATTCCGTTTGCAGGGATGAGTGCCCGGAGGGAGGTCGGTGGGGAGGGATGGGGGGGATGAATGGACAAAGGAGTCGCGTAGGGAGCGATCCCTGTGGAAAGCCGAGAGTGGGGGGGGGAGGGGAAGATGTGGTTGGTGGTGGGATCACGTAGCAGGTGGCGGAAGTCACGGAGGATTATACATTGGATCTGTGGGCTGGTAGGGTGATAGGTGAGGACCAGGGGTACTCTATCCCTGGTGGGCTGGCAGGGGGATGGGGTGAGGGCAGAGGTGCGTGAAATACGGGAGACGCGATGGAGGGCAGAGTTGATAGTGGACGAAGGGAAGCCCCTTTCTTTAAAAACGGAAGACATCTCTTTTGTCCTAGAATGGAAGGCCTCATCCTGAGAGTAGATGCGGCGGAGGCAGAGGAATTGAGAGAAAGGGATAGCATTTTTGCAGGAGACGGTGGGAGGAGGAATAGTTTAGGTAGTTGTGGGAGTTGGTGGGTTTGTAGTAGACGTCGGTGGATAGCTCCTCCCATAGATGCTGTCTGGCCTGCTGAGTTCTGCCAGCAGTTTGTGTTTTTTATTTATTTCCAGCATCTGCAGATTCACTCTTGTTGCAAGAGAAATCTGTAATTCATTTGTTATTTTAAGTTAGCTTCTGATAGTCTGAGGGCTTATGAAAGTTCCTGGGACCTTGTGTTGCTCAGAAACTGAATTTCAGTTTTTATTTGCATTCTTCATCCTGATATGGTGTCCTTTTGGGTAATAATGTAAATTGTTCTTTTAAAGTTGATGAACAGGAAAAAGCTAAATGATTTGATCCTTCCCTGATAATACATTTTACAACAAAAGGAGGAAAAGTACCGTAGATTCCGGACTACAGAGCGCACCTGATTTTAAGCCGCTGGCTCTAATTTTAGAAATAAAATCATTTTTTTAAATGTAAAGGCCGCACCGGATTTTCGGCCGCAGGTGTCCCACGTTGTAATATGAGATATTTACACAGAAAGATATTACACGTGAGGATTTTTTTAACTTTTAATTAAATCCATATGGTAACAAAAACAAATACATATTGCAAATGCTTTTTTTCGAACCGTGCCCATACGCGGCTACTTTTAAATATACGTTGCGTATACTTCTTTACTGAACAACATTCCAATATCTCCTAACGACTGGTAAAAAATATATATACTGCAGCCTACCAGGAAAAGTTATTGATACCTTTAACTTAAAAGCAGAGTTCGCTCGGATCCAAAGCCGCTCGCGTAATGCGCTCCCCCCCTCCTTTCCGTTTCATCGCAAACGGCATTTAAAAGCAGAGTTCGCTCAGATCCAAAGCCGCTCGCGTAATGCGCTCCCCCCTCCGTCCCGTTTCATCGCAAACGGCATTTAAAAGCAGAGTTCGCTCAGATCCAAAGCCGCTCTCGTAATGCGCTCCCCCCTCCGTCCCGTTTCATCGCAAACGGCATTTAAAAGCAGAGTTCGCTCAGATCCAAAGCCGCTCGCGTAATGCGCTCCCCCCTCCGTCCCGTTTCATCGCAAACGGCATTTAAAAGCAGAGTTCGCTCAGATCCAAAGCCGCTCGCGTAATGCGCTCCCCCCTCCGTCCCGTTTCATCGCAAACGGCATTTTCCCACAAGACACCGCGAAACCGGGTGTGTCGTCATAGCATCCCGCGATGTAGTACAGAAAACAAATATAGTTTAAACTAAGTAGGGTAGGTAGCACAATGCTTCGAGTGTTTTCCATGTTGATGAGGGTGAGTACAAATGACTGATTTACAATAATTTAATTGTGAAAGTGCGCTTGATTTATCGTACAATTTCATTGGACCTCTGTGAACTACTCATCAATTTTATTGGTCTACTGTTACGAGGCAAAATGTTTACGAGGCGGCATGAAAAAAAACCATGCATTAGCCGCTTCGGATTATTGGCCGCAAAGTTCAAAGCTGTTCAAAATGTGGGAAAAAAGTAGCGGCTTAAAATCCGGAATCTACGGTAAGTATTAAATTGGGCTTATCAAAGTCAAGTGAAGGTGTTAGAATTTTATGATGAAGGGTAGAATGAGAGAAATTTAATATGAAAGTAGGAATAGACGAAGCATTGACTGTTACGATACACTGTTAAAAATAATGTTTCTCTTATTAAGGTGCGACAGCATAGAAAAACTGAAGGTTCTACTGCCTAAATTGGAACTAGAATTAAAAGATCAAGCAAAGTTTAAGGACTTTTACCAGTTCACGTTCAGCTTTGCAAAGAACCCAGGCCAAAAGGGCTTAGGTAAGTGCAATTTAAAAGATACGTTGACTTTTCAAAAAATTCAGTAATGCAGCCTTTTATTGGAAAGAAAAAATCCTAAGAGAATACAGAATTGCACTGTGATTGAGATGTGATGTTGGAATCACATGATTAATTTTATTGTGCTTAAGCAGAACCTGCTTGATTATATGGGGCAGGAAATGTCACAGGACATGTTTCTAGCAATTTATAGGTATATGTTGCAAACATGTGTATTGGTATTTTGGTAATTATGGTTACCTGACATGGCAGTATTGGAAGGTAAATTTAATGAAGTTACGATTTTCCTTACTTTTCTAACTTTGTCCAGGACACCATTTAAAATTGGTTAAGCAGTGATATTTTGAAAATCAAATTTTGTGGTATTTTTGTTAAATTCTGGAACTTCTACATGTATGGTTAGTTTTCACCAAAACATTGGCAACAGCTGCCACTTTTGTAAATTATATGAAATTTTATAAGATTTCTGTATTTTGAGTCCATATCAACATGAATAAAGCAGCATAAATTTATCACAGAACAAATCATATTGCAAAAACACCTCCCGCCCATCACTTTTGGGCTGTTATTCTTTGTATCATATTTATCAAGAATAGAATAATTTGAAAACTATATATTAATGCAAACAAGTGTGGGGTGCTGCACTTCAGAAGGATGTACCAGGGTAGGTCTTACACAGAGAATGGTACGGCACTGAGGAATATGGTAGAAAGAGAGATCTGGGAATACAGGTCCATAATTGATTGAAAGTGGTGTCACAGGTAGATGTGGTTGTAAAGAAAGCTTTTGGCAGATTTGCCTTCATAAATCAATGTATTGAGTACAGGAGATGTGATGTTGAAATTGTATAAGACATAGGTGAGCCCTAATTTGGAGTATTGTGTGCAGCTTTGGTCACCTACCTACCAGAAAGATATAAACCAGGTTGAAAGAGTACAGGGAAAATTTACAAGGATGTTGCTAGAACTGGAGGTCCTGATTTATAAGGAAAGATCAAATAGGATAGGACTTTATTCCTTGAAACGTAGAAGACGGGAGATTTGACAGAGGTGTACAAAACTGAGAGGTTTAAATAGGGTAAACGCAAGCAGGCTTTTTCCACAGGTGAGACTACAACCGGATGTTATGAGCTAGGACAAAAGGTGAAAAGTCTAAGGGGAACATGAGGGGAATTTTCTTCACTCAGAGGGTTGAGAGAGTTTGGAACGAGCTGCCAGCACAAGTGGTACACACCAGCTCGCCAACTCGATTTCAGTGTGTAAGAGAAATTTGGCTAGGCACATGGATGGGAGTGGCATGGAGGACTATGGTCCTGGTACAGGACAATGGGAGTAGGCGGTTTAAATGGTGTGGCATGGACTAGATGGGCCAAAGGGCCTGTGCTGTACTTTTCTATGACTCTAATATTGAATTTGGGTACTTTACCTGTAGCAGATATTGCCTCACTGAATATTACAGCAGTTTGGCATATAGGAAATTGTGCATCCAGAACCAATTAATTTGTGGAGCAGAGAACTAGCCTTTACACATTTTAGATTTCACTCTTGGACACCCATTTAGGAGAAGGTCTTTCAACTAAATTGATAACTAGGATACACACCCCTTGTTAACTCCCTTCTGGACTTCAACAGAAGACTTCCAGGGATCTATAAATATTTACTGAGCTTTTAATAGCAATTTTAGTGAAGTACTCCTTTATCCATGTTGACATAATGTTTAATACCCAGAAGTAGTAAGAATAGATTTGAAATTGAGGAATGGCATTTTCTTTTGGAATTAGACCACACGAATGTGATATTCCAGGCTCTTATCCAGCTGTTTCATTACTTCAGAGGTCATGTAAACTCAAGCTAGTGTAAACCCATCCTTCTAATCTATTTGCCCACAGTCTGAAAAATCTCCCCAAATATATCTGCACCCTATTTATTTCCATGTCTGCAGACAACACAGCAAATCTAAAGGAAGCTTGGCTGCCAGATAATGAGGAATAGGGAGGAGTGTGGAGGCAGACCCGCAGGACCTTCACAGGCAGCAGAATTCAAGAGGGGCAGAGCTAATTTTTCAAAGGTATAATCATAGCTTAACTAGCAAATATTTAAAAATAGAGTGATTACAATTTATGGCTCTACAAAATTGGCATGTGACATTAAATTAATTTGAGGTTTTTATTTTAATCCTCCTTGTGATCTTTGCACACAAAATTACTGCATTAATCAATTGACAGGGAAAGAGAAAATGTTGGAAATGTACCAAAAGCCCTTCAACTGTAAAGAGAAGAGGCACGTTCAAGATTTGTTTGAGATAACCTTGTCACAACTGATTCAGATGAACATGTGGATTGCAAAACTGTTTGGATTTGATTTATGCGTTGATTCTTCCACTTCCATCAACTGTGAGATTAACGCTGGAATTAGTCATGCGCTGAAACTGCATACAAATAGTTAAAGATTCCTTTAAAAGGTTGATTTTTCATAATTTCTTTATTTTAAAAAAGAATTAAAAAAATTGCTGCTGAGATACTAATGCACAAGTTGAAATGTCAGTCTGAATTTGAAAGAAATTTGATATACGACAACTTGGAATGATCTGTACAGAAGAAAAATGTTTGATTGCAGAAGCAATGTGCCTTGACACCAAACTTTATTATGCTCTGTAATAAGCATTTTGTCATTTCATTGGCCTACACTTTTAATTAAAAATCCTAGATATAACGTGGAAGTACAATTTTTTTAAAAAAAGTCTTGTTTTGATTGGTTAGAGGAAAGAGATGGCAGTGCCTAAGTCTTTTTCCCTGGCAGGATGGTAAATGTGGAATATACTTAAATCTCTGTTTTACCCAGTGATGAAAGAGTAATTTAAGTGTTCACCAAGAGTAGATGTTTACCAATTTGACTTAAACTTGGAATCTATTAAATCAGTGTTTCTACAATTAAAATTCCTCATCTTTTTTACAGAAAAATCATGTGACTGTAAAATAAGCTTATGTTAACATTGGCAATAATGCCAGTGTTCATGCAGTGTGAGTGTTGTACACCCTCCATTAATGTACTGTATTTGTATTCTGGTACGCTTTGAATGAAGGAATGTGATCATTCTCTTATGACTTCCAAATGGGTCAAACAACATGGAGATAAAGTATCCTTTAAGTACAAGGATAAGGCAGTTACTGTAAATCTTTATGGTAAATTCATAGCCTCTTGGGTGGCTAAAGAAAATCATTAGGATATCCCTCCTTCCTTCTATTTGTGGGATGCATTCTATAAATTTTGCATTGTTTGATTTCATTGCAAGTGAAAAAGAAATGTGTACCTTTTTGGAGAAGCCAGAACATTCTACCTTAGAGGCTAGCATTTTATGGAGGACTGAACATTCTGTAGACTGATGTTTACATTATTTATATTTTGAGCTTCAGATATAAAATACTAAGGTGTATTGTTTTATTACCAAAATACAATGACATAAGGTTCTAATATACACATTAGTTAATGGTGAATTCTGATATTCCAGAAAAAATGAACCTATTCTACAATTTTGCAATGCGTTAATAATAAATTAAGATTAAAGAATTGAGTTAGGCTGATACAGTTTCTAGCAGCTTAATGTTATAGTCCAAAACAATTTGCAAATTAGTGCATGGGTTGCAAAGAATAATTATGATCTGAAGTAGGTTGAAGACCTAGATGTGATGTAGAAAAAGTAGCGGGAACTGTAAATTAAATGTGGCCTTAATATGTGAATGCTCAATATACCAACATGCTTATTAGAACCTTAATCATGTCAAAAAGGATCTAGTGCTTTTTCAGTGTATAGGATGAATAAACTCTTCTTGGGCTTCCAGCTGGGTACAGGTATCAATTATAACTGTTTTATGACAAACTACCATCTTCATCAGGGATTATCCCTGGGCATGTGGTATTTATAGCCCTGTCATCTGGCCCTCCTCATTGGTTAGTCCTCATCCAATCAGGTTTCCAAATTCCAGTTCTTACTTGGAGCGAGACCTTCTTTTCGGTTGAAGTTCATTTCCTCTAGTCTTATTTTATTGGCTTCCTTCACCAGGCAGCCCCAAAAGCCATTGGCACGATGCAGTAGTATTGTGCCGGCAAAGTCAATCCTGTGGCCATTGCAAATGCAACGTTCTGCTACCACTGATTTCTCCAGGTAACCCAAATGGATACACACCTGTATTCCAAACTTTCCTGTAAGACCAGAGGGGAAAACAAAAGAAAAAAGGTCTTGCACTTAGTAAGAACTGGAATTCGATAGTAAACAAGGTGGGATAGCAGAACCCTGATTGGATGAAGACTAACCAATCAGGAGGGACAGACAACGGGGGTATAAATACCACTGACTAGACATGCCCAGGCACTATCCCTGACAAAGATTTTGTTCTCAAAACATCGTTTAAAATCGATACCTGTACCTGACTGGAAGCTTCAGAAGAGTTTATTCTTTAAACTTGCCATTGTACTTCAGTAACAAAACTTACAGTTAGTGTAAAAGATAGAAAGTACTTGTATTAAACTTCTTCTTCATCTCAAAAGATTTTCATAGAGAGGGGATGTAGTTATGAGTTGGAAAACAGATCTGTTATTTAATTGTTGATGTTAATAAAGCAACGTGGCAAAATTAAATACAATTAGAACTTTCAAGTACATAGCAATAAAGGCAAAGACTAGATCGCTATCAAAACTATTTTCCTCTTTCTGCTAATGACCATTTTCAGTGGTTAATATTCAGTTTTGTTCTGCCATTTCCATTTGATTTTATGATGTTTTGACATTTGGTGTACTGTGTTTTCACTCACCCATGCCTCTTTGGTTTGGGTTGTGTAGTATTAGGTTCATACTGAATTGCTTTGTATTTTTTATCCTGAAGGAAAATGTATATTTTAAAAAAGTAAGCATCTCCCTTTATAACATTGAGGTTAAAGGGGCCATCAAGTCATGTATGATTTCTTGCAAAATACTTGGCTTTAATCAAATGCTTAATTAAACAGTATTACCTGTGTGTGTGAGGCTGGTTGGGGTTTTAGCCACCGTTATTACATTTTAAGATACCTTACTATATCTGCAGGCATTTTTCTACTGATCAGGATGTTGAGACAAGACTGTCTCAGATTCCCTTAGTTATTTTTCCATCCCTTTTGATAAACTATAATTATAATAACTGCACCAAATTAAAGAAAATGTATACAAGAATGGAAAATAAAACAACTATAACACAATGTATAACTTTCAACTTTGGGTGTGGTTATTTAAAATTTCCAGTAGCTGCTGAAGATGTACTGAATATTTTATTTTCCAGATTTAGAAATGGCCATTGCTTACTGGAATTTAGTACTTGCTGGGCGATTCAAATTCTTAGATCTATGGAAT
This sequence comes from Hemitrygon akajei, assembly GCF_048418815.1. Lineage (NCBI taxonomy): Eukaryota > Metazoa > Chordata > Chondrichthyes > Myliobatiformes > Dasyatidae > Hemitrygon > Hemitrygon akajei. The sequence goes on from NC_133126.1 coordinate 165,054,016, forward strand.
AAATTTTTATTGGTAAGTACAAGTATCGATGTTTCCAGCCTGATTCTGATTTGTTTGTATTTGAAAGTTGATGTTTCTCTGGGAAAATCCTGAAGAAATTAAATGTAGTTTATGTAGTGTAGCTATCAGGCTGCAATCAAAATACCAGAGCTCAGTTGTCTCATTTGTGCCTTTCCTGCCTCTCTAAAAGTTATCTAATTTTAACAATTCCCTTGCTTACTGCATTTAAGTTCTTCCTTTTTAAAACATTTATTCACTTCCCTTGGTCAGTAATTATTGATTTTGCTTGCTTATTAGTTTTTTAATATCCAAAAGATGCTCTGTGTTAATAGAATTTGGCCTAACTTTGCCCTATAGTCATGAGTTTAAAATTCTTTATTTTGCTTATTGGCACACTAACTAGTAGGAAATTGTTGTTTTACTTGTTAAAAAATGTCCTTATCCTACATGATATCTCTTTGTGTTTATAATTTAATTTCTTAACCCTTGCCTACCCATCATTTAGTAATTTTATGTCGTGCTGAATAACATCTCATATTGTACATGGAAGCCAATTATGCTGACCATTTTAATCCCATATCCCCTGAGAACTCTATTTCCTACTCTTATGTCAAAACATGCTGGTTGTTAAGTAACTAATTAATGTAAATTACCCCTAGTGAATGTAGTGATAGGAAATATAGAAATATATTTAAGAAACCTGAAGGAGCTGCAGCTGATATGTTTCTGCCTTATGTGAAAGGACAAACAACTCAGTGTTGGCCACTAGTGTTAAATCCAAATGGGCATGATATACGATTGTTAAATGAAGCAGAAAACCAGCAGATTAGAAGCAGTTTAAATTTCAGCAAAGGAGGGTTTAAAAACAAAAAAAAAAGTGTACAAATTAGAATGAAAGTAAACTTGCGGGGAATGTAAAAGTGCACCATAAACGTTTCTATGAATGTATGGGAAGATAACAAGTGCAGCTTCCCTGCAGTCAGAAGTGGGAGAAAATTTCTATCCACTTCTGTGAAGACAGAACCAGATGAACCTACGAGAGTGATAGAGAACGGAAAGTCCAATGAGCCAAGGAACTAACAGAAATTAGTATTGGGAAGAAAATAGTGCTGAGAAAATTGGTTCCTGAAGGCAAATAAATCCCAGAGCTAAATAATTTGCATGCTAGAGCACTGAAAGAGGCAGCCGTATTAATAGTGTTTGCATTTGTTATTGTTTTTCAGACTGCTATAGATTATGCTATTGTTCTTGTAGATTGACGTTTAGTGAAACACAGTCTTGCCATTTAAAAGTGAGAATAATTGGGTAACCAGAGTGCCAAGCGTAACGTTAACAATATACAGAAAGCTAAAGGTACAACAGGATAGTTGTAAAATATCAGTGGGATTCGACAATGTTAAACATGGATTTCTGAAAAGGAAATCTTGTTTGGCAAACATACTTGGGGATGTAACTAAGAAAAGGAGAGAGAACCAACAGATCTGACAGTAACCAGGCCTGGGTTGACAGTTGGCAAGTATTATTTGCACTACATAAGTGCAAAACAATGACAATATCTAAAAAGAGAAAATCCATCTATAATCCCCTGACAATAATGTTACCATCACTGAATTTCCCACTATCAATAGCCTGAGAGTTACAAATGCACCTGGAAAGCACGACCTGAGAGACCGGTTGAAGCTGGATTATTGACAGCATTTAAGAAGTGCATTATATAAATTCATGAATTAGAAAATTATAGAACAGGTGCTGGGCAATGGGGTTCGTATGGAAGGGTGCCCACTGGTTGGCATGAATGTGATGGGTTGAATGGCCTGTTTGCTGTATAATTCTATGATTCTTTAAAGATAAAGATTAGCTTTATTTGTCACATGCACATTGACAACACACTGAAATGCATCATTTTTGTGTCAACAACCAACATAGTCTGATTGTGCAGGGGGCAGCCCACAAGCATTGCCAAACTTCTGGTCCAACGTGGCATATCTGCAACTCATAACCCTAATTATAGGTCTTTGGAATTTGGGAGAAAACCTGAGCACTCAGCAGAATCCCACGCTGTCACAAGGAGAATGTACAAACACCTTACAGAAGGTGGCAGGAATTGAACCTTGATTAGTGATCTCTGGTGCTGTAAAGTGATGTGCTAACTACTACGCTGCCCTGCTGGCTAAACTGGCTAAACAAGAACAATAGCATAATCTATAGCAGTCTGAAAAATGATAACAAATGCAAACACTATTAATACGGCTGCCTCTTTCAGTGACCCCTATTAGTTACATCATCTCAATATGCAAATACCTACTCAGTCAATCACGTGGCATAAAAGCACACAGACGTGGCCAAGAACTTCAGTTGTTCAGAATGGGGGAAGAATTGTGATTTAAGTGACTTTGGACTGTGGAATTGATTGTTGGTGCCTGATGGGCTGGTTTGAATATCTCAGAAACTGCTGATCTGCTGGGATTTTCATGCACAACAATCTTCAGAGTTTGCAGAGATTGGTGTAGAAAAACACAAACAAAAAAAATCCAGTGAGTGTCAGTTCTGTGGATGAAATTGCCTTGTTAGAGAGGTCAGAGAAGAATGGCCAGTTGACAAGGCAACAGCAAGTCAAATAATCACACAGTGATGTGCAGAAGAGCATCTGAGTGCATGACATGTCAGACTTTGAAGTGGTTGGGCTACAGCAGCAAAACAGCAAACATACCTCCCATACTGGGCACTGAGTGTAGATCGTGAATAGTGGGGTCTTGAGTACCAATACCTGCAGTACCACAATTATCAGTTTATCTACCTGAGAAGCATGTGTTTATTCTTACATCTTCTAATCCCATGAATTCTAACTTTGATTAATGTCATGGGACCTTATTTCAAAGATTTTTAAGAATCTCATTGTACCTCAGACACTGGTTCTTCATCTATTCTTCTAATCACATCCTCAGAATGCTTCAATTCATTAATCAGCCTTTATTTTCCTTTCATAAATTTAAGGTAAATGCCTAATATTACTTTCTAAGTGTCTTGGTATAATGCTGGTGATGAAGATCTCAGCATTTTCTCAACTATTGATGTCAGAGTAACAGGTTAATGGGTCCCTATTTTCTCGCACTTTCTGAAATAGTGTGGCCCTGCTCACTGCCATCAAATCTGCAGAGACCATTTCAAAATCTATAAAAATTTTGAACATGCTAATCATTAGTGCATTACTATTTCACTAGACAGTGTGCATCCTCATCTTCTTTAGATTTATCAGTTTATGAGCTCATTAACCTTTTCTTTACTAATTTCTTTTCCTCTTGCTCTGGATGCTTGGTTCTCTAATATTTAGAGCAGTTTGTCCTGCATGAAATGGATATTAAGTATTTATTTAATTCCTCTGGCAAAACAACCATAAATTGAAACCTACTCAATAAGAAATAGTATAATATTAAGTTGATCTGTGCTCTCCTCTAATGATGCTCGTTTATGCGTACACTTATTTGCCCAACACTTTTGTCTATTCAAAATGTATCCTGTAAACATTTTGACTTCATGATTTATTGATCATAAATTAAAATAAAACTAGTTTTGAATTAATTTCACTATCCTTATTTTTAAACTAAGTATCCTTACAAATTAGGACTCGGGATTAGTACTGAAACACTATTGTTCCTTCCAGTTTGTGAGATGGCTTCATTGCTCTCTTTTAATCTTTTTATTAGTATTAAAAATATTATGAACAAAATACAATTAAAATATTAATAAGGGATTACAAACATATAAACTCCCATTACACATGAAGGAATACATAAGCAATGAATACAGTATAAGTAAGCTTTCCCAAACATAAACCATATAGTGTATATATGAACAAGGTAAGTCTAGATATTCCATAATATATAATATAAAAAAGAGAAAAAAAATAAATCTATATATGAAAGTTAACTAATCTACTAATCTAATATCTAAGAAAAAAAAACAAAAAAGGAAGAAAAAACTAAAAAAAAAACTAAAAAAAAAGAAAAAAAAAGGGCTGTTCGTAGTATCTCACAAGCATACATAAACATCAATGTCGTCAACTCCGATCTTCTCAACATACATACGATTAAAGCTGAAAAAACCAATAAGCCTGGCACAGGGCCATTACATCATATGAAAATATTGAATAAATGGTCTCCATATCTTTTCAAATTTAATAGAAGTATCAAATACAGCACTTCTAATTTTTTCTAAATTTAGACATAACATAGTTTGAGAAAGCCAATGAAATACCGTGGGAGGATTAATTTCCTTCCAATTCAACAAAATAGATCTTCTAGCCATCAAAGTGAGAAAAGCAATCATTCGACAGGCGGAAGGAGATAAGTAAAGTGAGCCCATCATCGGTAAACCAAAAATTGCGGTAATAGGATGGGGTTGTAAATCAATGTTCAGTACCGCCGAAATAATATCAAAAATATCTTTCCAATATTTTTCCAAAATCAGACATGACCAAAACATATGAGTTAAAGACGCGATTTCTGATTGACATCTGTCACAAATAGGGTTTATATGAGAATAAAAATGAGCTAATTTATCCTTGGACATATGGGCCCTATGTACAACCTTAAATTGTATTAATGAATGTTTGGCACATATAGATGATGTATTAACTAATTGAAGAATTCTATCCCAATTCTCAATAGGAATAATAAGATTAAGCTCTCTTTCCCAATCATTTTTGGTCTTATCAAAGGGCACTGAATGTATCTTCATAATTATATTATAAAGTTTTGATATAAGCCCTTTTTGAAAAGGGTTTAATTCAAACAAACTCTCCAAAATATCTGAAGACACAAAATTTGGGAATGAAGGAAGTACCGTACTTAAAAAATGCCTAACCTGTAAGTATCTAAAAAAATGAAATCTAGGCAAATTATATTTATTTGCTAATTGCTCAAAAGACATAAAACAGTTGTCCAAAAATAAGTCGGAAAATCTTAATAATCCCTTAGTTTTCCAAGCCAAAAAAGCTTGATCTATAATTGAGGGGTGGAAAAAACAATTAGATACAATAGGACTATTTAACACGAATTGAGTCAACCCGAAAAATTTCCGAAATTGAAACCATATACGTAAGGTATATTTAACTATCGGGTTGTCGATTCGATTCGGCAATTTAGAAAGAGCAAAAGGGAGAGATGTCCCTAAAATAGAACCCAGAGCATAAGCAGATACCGATTTAGTTTCCAAACTCACCCAATGAGGGCCAAAAGGACCATCCCATTCTTTCAACCAACATATCAAATATCTAATATTAACTGCCCAATAGTAAAATCTGAAATTGGGTAATGCCAACCCACCATCCTTCCTTGTCTTCTGTAAGTATATTTTACCTAACCTGGGATTTTTATTCTGCCATATATATGAGGAAATTTTTGAATCAACATTAGTAAAAAAGGATTTCGGAATAAAAATTGGTACCGCTTGAAAAATATATAAAAATTTAGGTAAAATAACCATCTTAATAGCATTAATCCTACCTATCAGAGACAAAGATAATGGTGACCACTTAGTAAACAAGCCTTTAATCTGATCAATTAAGGGTAGAAAATTAAATCTAAATAATTCTTTATGGTTTTTTGTAATTTTAATCCCTAAGTAAGTAAAAGAGTCTTTAACTAATTTGAACGGTAAAATACCATAGTTTGGGACCTGTCTATTCAAAGGAAACAATTCACTCTTATTAAGATTTAACTTATACCCAGAAAACTCACTAAATTGAGCCAACAATGATAAGACTGCTGGAATAGATTTCTCAGGGTTAGAGATGAATAATAATAAATCGTCTGCGTATAAAGATACCTTATGAATATCTGTTCCACGATTAATACCCAAAATATCCTGTGATGCTCTGATGGCAATTGCCAAAGGTTCTAAAGCGATGTTAAATAGTAATGGACTAAGAGGACAACCTTGTCTAGTGCCCCGAAACAAACGGAAAAATGGAGATCTTTGATTATTAGTAAACACCGAGGCTACTGGAGTTTGATATATCAGTTTAATCCAAGAAATAAAGGTCGGACTGAAATTAAACTTCTCCAGCACATAAAATAAGTAAGGCCATTCAACTCTATCAAATGCTTTCTCCGCATCTAATGAAATAACACATTCTGAAGTATTGTGTGAAGGAGTATAAACAATATTCAATAATCTCCTAACATTGAAAAAAGAATAGCGATTTTTAATAAAACCGGTTTGGTCTTCCGAAATAATTTGGGGTAATACCTTCTCCAGCCTGGAAGCCAGTAACTTGGAAAAAATCTTAGAATCCACATTCAATAACGATATTGGTCTATAAGATGCACAATCAGTAGGGTCTTTATCTTTCTTCAGTATTAAGGAAATGGAAGCTCTATAAAAAGATTGAGGCAAGTTCCCCAATCTAATTGCTTCTTCAAAAACCTTGCATAGCCAAGGAGATAGAGTAGCAGAAAAACATTTAAAAAATTCTACTGTGTACCCATCTGGACCTGGTGCTTTCCCAGAATTCATTGAGGAAATTACCCCTTTAATTTCCGCATCCGTAAACAGAGTATCTATTACTGAAAGATCATCAGATGATAGTTTTGGAAAATTCAATTTCCCGAGAAAATCACACATGGTATTATGATCCTGAGGGAATTCAGATTGATACAGGGAGGTATAAAAGTCTTGAAAAGACTTATTTATCTCATCATGGTTAACTGTCAAATCCCCGTTCTGCTGACGAACCATAGTGATTTGACGTTTAACTGAAACATTCTTCAGCTGACTAGCTAACAGTTCTCCCGATTTATCACTATGTATATAAAAATCAGATCTGGTTTTCATTAATTGATTTTCAATCGGAGATGTGAGTAATAAACTATGTTCCATTTGAAGTTCAACCCTTTGTTTGTAAAGCTCCTTGCTAGGAGTAGTCGAATATTTCTTGTCAATCTCTTTAATTTTATCAACCAATAAAAGAGTTTCCTTCTTAATGCGTTTTCTCAGACCAGCAGAATAAGAGATAATCTGTCCACGTATATACGCTTTAAAAGTGTCCCAAAGTATTCCGCAAGAGATATCCTCCGTGGAATTAGTTGAAAAGAAGAAATCGATCTGTTCCTTCATAAATTTAATAAAGTCCGGCTCTTGCAATAAGGTAGAGTCAAATCGCCATTGTCTAGCACTTAAAGCTGTATCCGTAAAATTAATAGAAAGTTTTAATGGAGCATGGTCAGAATTAGCTATAATATCATAATTACAACCAATTACCGATGGAATAAAACAAGAGTCAATAAAAAAATAATCAATTCTCGAATAGGAGTGATAAACGTGAGAAAAAAGAAAACTCTTTGTCATTAGGATGACGAAATTTCCAAATATCAAAAACTCCATTATCAGTCAAAAAGGAGTTAATACAAGTGGCCGACTTATTGGGTAGAGTCTGAATAGGTGTAGATTTGTCCATCAAAGGAATTAGACAACAATTAAAGTCACCACCCATTATTAACTTATATTCATTTAAATTAGGTAAAGAAGTAAATAAGGACTTAAAGAAATCAGGACAATCCACATTTGGGGCATAAACATTAACCATAGCAACCTTTTTATTACCGAGTAAACCCATAATTAACAAAAATCTACCATTCGGATCCGAAAGGATATCATGTTGAACAAATGCAATAGAGGAGTCAATAAAAATTGAAACTCCCTTAACTTTGGCATTCGAATTCGAATGATACTGTTGACCCCGCCAAGACCTAAAAAAGCGATATTTGTCCTCCTTCCTCACATGAGTTTCTTGTACAAAAATGATATGAGCATTAAGTCTTTGGAATACTTTGAAAATCTTCTTTTGTTTAATCGGATGGTTTAATCCATTAGTATTCCAAGACACAAAGTTAATGGTTTGAGCCATGTTTCTAAAGTCATCCCTTTGGTATATAAAGGGTTAACCATGTTATAAACTCATGCACCCGGAAGAGGAACAAAAATAAAGAGCGGACCCGGAAGTGACGACATCGTAGACATATTTGTAGTTCAAGAACAGCCCAAGTAAAAAAAACTAAAACAAATTGATAAGAGAAAAATTAAAAAGGAAAACAGACCAACCCCCACCCCCACATGAAAAAGAAAAAAAGCCAAAATATGGCTAGAAAAAGGAAAAAATGAGACTAACTCTACCCCCATATCAGTGGCAGACTACTCCGTGTTTAAAGGATATATAAAAAAAAAACACCCGAACTTTAAGAATTATGATCGCAGTACTAAAAACTACGCTTCTTAATATGCTGAGTTGTAAAGAAAAAGGGAGTATAAATCACTAAAAGTTTATAAATCGGGTTATAACCCAAACAAATCAAGAAGTATTTAAACTATGATAAGCGATGCATTATAGGAAGAAGACGAAAAAAGAAACAATAACGCCATCTTAAACAAAACCAATACTTTGCAAAAAACCACTATCTTGATATTAAACAAAAAATTCACTTCGAAAGGTTAAAAATATACCTTCAAGGGAACAAAAATTATAGACAAAAATATAGTATAGTAGTTAAAGTGTATAAGACAAAGCGATTAATATAACGAAAACACACTTTAACTTAAATATGAAGTATAGGATAAACCTACACCAATAACCAGAGACTAACCCTGGTTTAAGGAATCGAAAACCATCTTTCATGATCAGAATCACTCATTTATTGGAGAGTAGTAACTGTATCAGTAGGGAAGTTCTCCTCCAAATACTTTTTCGCTTCGAAAGTAGACAAATACTTTACGCGGCGCATTCGGGGGGGAAATCCTGAGCTTCGCCGGGTATAAGAGCGCAGGTTTTAGATTTTTCTCATAACATTCAGACATCAGAGGTTTAAAAAGCAGCCTTTTCTTCATAATTTCTGGACTAAAATCTTCCACCAAACGAAAGCAATAATCATGAAATTTAATCATCCCAGCCCTTCGAGCTTCACGAATGAGTTGTTCTTTGTCGTGTACGTAATGAAATCGGACGATTACCACCGGGGGCTTATCTGAAGCCGTCGGTGAACAACTCCAAATTCTATGTGCTCGATCAAGTAGCGGAGGGTTTACTGGAAAAACTGACGGAAACGCATCTTTTAGAAATTGAGCAAAGTATTTCGAAGGATCGCCTTTTTCTATGCCGTCTGGGAGACCAAGTATGCGTAGGTTCTGTCTTCTGGACCGATTCTCCAAATCGACACTCTTGGCTTTAAGTGTCTCCACCAGTTTAATGGTCGAAATTAAATCCTGCTGCAATTTTTCAATTGTCAAATCTCGTTTCCGCGCTTCATGTTGCAGAGACGCGATAAGCGCTTGCTGCTGGTTAATTACTGAATCCGTCTTAACCATATAATCTTGAAAAGCCTTTATATCTTGTTGAAAAGCCTGATGTTGTTCCTCAAATTTTCTATCCAAAACCTCCATAAGCAGTTCATAAGTTAACTCAGTGCGTTGCGGTTGAGCTAGCTTCTTTCCATTACCGTTCGGGTTTCGCCCCGGTTCTCGTCCTTTGGATCTAAGAGCCATTTCTGTTTGCATATCTTCCAAAATTCACAATAAAATCTTAACGATAAGCCCGAGAAAGTAGCAAAAATCTTTTGGTGTAGGTAACAATAAGTTGAATAAGGGTGATCAAAGGTTAGAAAAAGTAAAGGTTATGGAGCGGATCTGAAACAGTACTCACTCCATGAGTGTCTCCCGCTGATCTCTCTGCTTCATTGCTAACTGATAATTTGTATTTAGCATCATTCAGAGGTTTGGGTGGCGGCAACTTTATTCTTGTTGTAAAATGAATATATCCATTCTGTCAAAAAATAGTGTATGTGAAATCTTGCACATAACTGCAAAATTAAAAGTAACCTAGTATAAATTGATACTGTATATTCTGATTAATATACTGTCCTAATATACTGTTGTGGCGGTCTCACTAAAGTTATAGATCTAGGTCATACAGCACAGAAATGTACCCTTTCACCAACTGTAACGTCAATTGACCACCAAGCACCCTTCTACATTTCTGGTGGATTTATGATAAGAGCTACTGTGTTTTTATTATTTATTTCAGATAGATTAGGATTAGATTAGCCTGCTAAAGCTTTTGATAAATTGCAGAAAATTATTTTTGTAAATGTAATCTGATTGTGTTTTAAGACTTAATGCAGTAAAAAAATGTTTCATTTGCCTGCAGGAACATCATAAAAGATCAATACCTAAAGACACCTGGAACCTTCTGTTAGACTTCAGCTGTATGATTGCTGATGACATGTCCAATTATGATGAAGAAGGTATGCATGTATGGGAGAAAAACTCAGTGGTATTTCTTTAAGCTGCTTTGAGCTGTGTGCTTATGACTCACTTGGTATTAAATCCATTAAATTTTTTAATTTGTGATTTGTGGAGTGTATTACTTGAGAGGTAAATGCCCACATTAAGATGAGGTCTTTGATTTTAAATACCAAGGGTAACTAGCTTAAACATAATTTTTTTTAAAAGGCAAATTGTACGATATAAGCTTAGCTTCACTTGTGTTAGTAAAAGTTGCTGAGCTTTCAGAAGCCCACTACATTAGTTACTTTACACTGTTTGGAGCGTAGAAGGTTGAGGGGGGACTTGATAGAGTTATTTAAAATTATGAGGGGGATAGATAGAGTTGATGTGGATTGGCTTTTTCCATTGAGAGTAGGGGAGATTCAAACAAGAGGACATGAGTTGAGAGTTAGGGGGCAAAAGTTTAGGGGTAACATGAGGAGGAACTTCTTTACTCAGAGAGTGGTAGCTGTGTGGCACGAGCTTCCAGTAGAAGTGGTAGAGGCAGGTTTGATATTGTCATTGAAAAAAAAATTGGATAGGTATATGGACAGGAAAGGAATGGAGGGTTATGGGCTGAGTGCAGGTCAGTGGGACTAGGTGAGAGTAAGCATTCAGCACGGACTAGAAGGGCCGAGATGGCCTGTTTCCGTGCTGTAATTGTTATATGGTTTACGTTATAATGAATTCTCGGTTTATTCATTTAACTCTGGTTTGAGTTTAATTCAATGGCATAGTTGTTCAATTTAAGAGAAGTGAATTTTATTCATCTAAATATATTCTTAACAAATCAGAGTCAAACAAGCTAAATGTGCCAGAATTTATCTGGAACGCCTGCTGGGAAAATCAGCTTTTGTATTATGCAAGGATTGACTGTAATGCATAAAATTGCATCCTGCATCTAACTTGTGCAGTAGCTGATCTGTGAGTGCTCTCTATCATGGGCTGGTAAAAGCTCCATTTCCTTGATGTACAAGTCACTATACTCAGAATATGTGTTTGGTAGACGTTTCCATTAAGTAGTCATATTAGATATGAAGTAAAATTTGTTTATTTGTAAGGATGGAAAATACATATGCAATTTTTTTGATGTGTTTCAGGAGCATGGCCAGTCCTTATTGATGACTTTGTGGAATTTGCACGACCACAAATCACTGGGACAAAAAGTACAACTGTGTAGCATTGGGAGCCTTGTTGCAGAATGTACATGATGTGTACAGAATGAAAAATACAGCAAATAATGCACAGTCATTTCACAATTAGTTACTAAAAATGCAGATCAATGGATTGAAGTGAAGATCAAACCTTTCATTCTATCTGGAGGATTGTTAACACCAAAAAGGACTTTTCTTCAATCATATCGTATTCATTTAATGGTGGTTTGGGCTTCTGTCTTAGTCAGGACCTCTATGTAATTTCATCAACAATGAGTGTGAGTTCCGTCTGTATACTCTTTGGGATCCTGTACCATTCATCTTTTATTCGTTTGGAGGACTTTTCTGAAAGGATAATTTTATAGTGCTTTTTGACATCGAGCACATTGCTGCCTTCAGTTAGGAACTGAACAGCATGCTTGGACACAGGAAATCCGTATTTGAAATGGAATCAATTCAACCTTAGTACTATTTAAATTATGTAAGCAGGCAGTTAAATCATCACAGAATCTTGCTTTAGCTAATCTTTGGCCATTTTGTGTTCTATGGCAGACTTCTTGTCATAAAGTCTTATTTTTCTATGAAGACTAGATCATACTATGCCAATGTACCAAATTTGGTCCTGTTCCATAATGAACATGGAATTAGAATGGTGCAGTTGTACAATTGAGATCTGTGGTAAATACTGTTTGTTTTTTTTGACAAAAATAAAGTTACTCTTCCATTCCCCTTCCAATGCGCTGCTTCCCTTTCCAGCTGATGTATTTTCTTAGGTTGTGTTTAAACCAAGAAGCATCTTGTCACTGTTCTGATACTGAATTTTGCAATCTTGAATTTTGCCTTCTGATGTTTGCCCTGAAAGGTATTTCCGGTTTCCTTTCCAGCTGCAAAATACTCAAACTATTGCTGAATTAGGTTTTGACTAAATGACTAAGTTGTTGACTGAGAAACTAAAATTGCACTGCTCTTTTCAACTTGAGCAGGCCTTTGCCACATTTAACCTAAAGGAAAATAAGTGGTTGACCTTACCTTTTTTATATTCAATAAAAATAATGGAAACGTGACTAGAAATACCTCCGTCTTTTCGTTGGTGTTTGGAGCCATTTATTTTTCAAAGTCAAGTTAAAAATGGTCTATATTTAAAATTAAAGACAATTATTGTACACCTGCTTTGATTTTGCATCCCAGCTCAGTTCATTATGTTAACTTGACATTTATTCAGAGAGGAAGAAAGAATTGGAAATCTGTTAGTGTGAGATGGACTTTGGTGCTTGTGTGCTTAGCTTGGTTTTATTACACCCTGCATGGAGTGAGCTGTAAATTAGAGGATCATGAAATGTTTTAAAGAAAACTAATCTCTAAGGTCAATGTTAAGGTGAGCCTTTTATATCGTTACATTTGCTTAAAACATGTGGAATAGTCCATTTATGTAGCTATCAAAATCTGCTTATTGTAAATGGCTCCCATGTTTGTAGAATGCATTATTCAGGTGAAAACTGAGAACTTTAGGATATTATAATCAGGATATATATCCAAAATATGAATTTCATAATTGGGCCTTCAAAAGTAATGTCCTATACTAATTTTATTTGGGATTTAAAATCATTTAATAAACTTTAACTATTCTTATGTTAAATGGCCATCTGATGCACTTGACTTAGATCCAGTTTCAACATACCTCTATGAATCCTGAACTTGTATTACATTGGTTTCTTTCATTTGTGATACTAGTGATTGCGAATTTGCTACCTGCCCAATTAAGTTTTGACTTCACCCATTTAATTAATCCAAGTTAAAATTGTCAATCACTCTTGATGACTAAATGCACTTAAGTAGTGGGGGGGGGGGGGGAATGTGTTGATTTTGATGCAAATTGTGGAATGCCTAAATGCAGCTCTTATTTGAGCAGTATGTTGTAAACCTAATGATTCAATTAGCACATTTCTGAGGCTGTTTTTTGAAACTGAACTTTTTTTACATTACTTTACCTCAGTACTGATAGACCAGAGAATCACTTTTTAAAATAAACTTCATTTACTTTTCATTCACTAAATCATAATGCAAAGACATGTAAGTGATTATTGAAAGCTGGTCATTTTAGAAAATCCATTTAATTTTAATTTGGAAATTGTACTTCCAAAAATTTTCTTTTGAAATTGCATGGTACATTTTAAAGTGCAGTTCTACTGATTTTATTGCAGTGACACTAAGCAGATGGAGCCAATCCTTATCAAGATATGTATATGAAATATAGAAAATGCAGTTTTGTTGTGCAGGTTTCTCTAATTTGGTGTTTATATTGTGCAAACATAATGTATTTGAGTACTGTATAAACTACGGAGTGAGTTGGAACTCCAGTCATTTGCACATGAGATCAGAAGATTCATAAAATGGCTAAGTAGTTAAAATGAAGTTGTAAAAACAATGTAAACTAAGTAAATTTTGCAGCTGTTAAGCATTGATTTTTGGTTATCGCTCAAATTTAGGTACTTCTAATGCCAATATAGTCTTTTAAATCAAGACATTAAAAACAAATCACTATTTAAAGTGGTAGATTTGATTTCTTACTCACCGTTGCAGTCCACTTGCCCGCTTTCAGCATGCACTTCGGTTTTGGAGAAACTCAGCATACTTGCATAATTGATTTACATGAAGTACACATGTATTCAAATAACAGTCCAAACTTCTGTGTATGCAACAAAACTGGAAATGAACACAGCTAAGGTAATTAATGGCCACATTTTATTATTTGTGTTTTAATTGTGAGACTTCATAAAGTCACAATTGTAGTGATGGATTTCTTCTTCACAATGGCAATTAGTAGTCATTAATATTGAGAGTTTTCTTCAGTACGTGCAAAATCTTCCCTCTATAGCATCTTTTATGCACATACTTACCTGAGACCTCTCATGGGGAGTTAAGTTGCATCCCTCTGGAATGCCTATTGCTGAAGAAATGTCAATTTTAATTTTAATATTGGTTCAAACAAAGCAACATGCATGGAGGGGAGCAAGTAGCTTGGTGAATTGTTGGTGAGTAACTAATGGTGCAATTTTAAGCAGGATTTAGTTTTGCTTTCAGGTTGAAGTGGTTGCCCTAAAACTTCATTCAGTGCTATTTGTATGCATGGCCGAACATTTCTTTGTTGCGTCTTTTAAATGATCCTCCGGCTTCCGACTCAAAATGGAGATATTTTGTGGTTTGAAGCTTCTCACACGCCTTGTGGGAAAACTGCGTGCAAGACTTTTGGGAATATTTTTCAAATAAACGAGGAAGGTACTTGTACATATATAATTACATTCTTGCATGCCAGGTCTTGTTTGGAGAAATGCACTTAGGCCATTTTTGGTGTGTTCTAAAAATGAGTCTGATCCTTGAAACTGTAGAATGGAATTTTCCAAAAATTAAATAACTGTACATTTTAAATTGGTTGATAGCCTTAGGAAGATAGATTTATGATAAGTAAACTTTTATTTCTATTTTGTTTCCCCATGCTACATCAATACCCAGCAGAGAGTAGGCAGTGGATCTTCCAGATCTTCTCAGGTTCTTAAATTTCCTATTAATACATTAACTTAGCTTAAAAGTTTTAGTCATCCCCATTTACAAACTCTTTAGTAACCATGCTTAGTATGACATCTGTAGGAATTTGTGAGTATGTTTTATGCCTCTCCATTCTAATATTCACCCCCCCCCCCCCAGTTGCCCATCAGGATGGCAGTTTGGTTGTTCATTAGTACTGTTCTCTTCATTTGTAAACAGTCCTGGTGTAACTAACAATTGCACTGAGCCATTTGTAGTGATTCGAGCTTGCTCCAAAGTTTGGAATGTAATGTCCTTCTTTAAATGGAAATCACATTTTAAGTTACTAAAATGATACATAATGATCAATGATGACTTAAAACTACCATAGAACTGGTTCTGCTTAGTAGAAGGGATTAATGTTTCTTCTGATTCAGATGTGACTTTAATGTATTGTTTCAAGATGATGAGATCTGAATTTTGGACTTTTTAAAAAAAAAAAATCTCCCTATTAGTTTTCTCATTAGATGATTAAAGTACCTTTTTGTAGATGCAATCAATAGAAGTAACTATTTAAAGAAACACTTGTACCTGTTGACCCATTACAGAATCATCTGCAGTGTTTATGTAGTGTGCCAAAACCATTGTCCTTTGTTGCTTGGCATTGAATAAACCAACATGGTTTGGTGTATTTTTGACCTGTTTGGCCACATCCTTGAATATGTTGAGGCCTGATAATGGCCTATCTGTTCCTTTTGTAGTATTTAAGGAATGTAGAGAATGGAACACTTGTTCAAGTTGAACAATTGTTAACTGTGAAGTCACCATCCTTGGTTATGAGACAGGGAAACAGTATTGTAATTCAGGCCTAATATATAGTGCTTTGTACGTATTGCAATTCTGTACACTTGTAGGTAGCATATTTTAGAGTATTGAGAGCGTGTTTAGGAAGAGCTTGTTTAAATGATTGTCATGTAAATTATGTAAAATTATCTCTGGGCAAATGTATTGTAAATTAAACATGATGAAAATCTACAGGGTCTACTGAAAAATGCCAATAAAAGGGTTTTAAAACAATTGACTTGAAGTATCCAGTTGCCTGTTTACTATGAATTTAAAAAGTATTCTGAAAATTCATTTTATAATAAATGTTACTTTTAAGCTAAAAGCCCAAAATAGATCAATGTGGCCATTTGCCTTACCTGATTGTTCTCTTATTTCTAATCACTTCCCTGCTTCATGTTTTGCATATTTATTTTCTGTAAGTCTTGATTAGTTTGTAAGAATAGTATTTATTTAGGATCAATAAGATTTACTTTTCTTTCCATAATTTTCAAAACTAGCTCCAATAAATTTGTTTCTTGAATGCTTCAATGAATTGCTCTAGTAACTTTTTCCAGGTTGCTCAGTCATGTTTTAGGAAGATAAAGTAGTTCTGTTGCTTTGCTTTGAATTTTAAATGTGCTGCTTGATTGTGAGTCATACGGCTGAAAATACTTTTTAAATTCCTCCTCCTCATCACAAACACTTAAATTGGATCACGTCAGTCATTTTTCGAAGGAAAATTTTCCATTTCACTGGAGATCAAATTCCTGATGTTAGACATCAGTTTGCTTTTATTCTCCAAGGCAATGATGCACTTTCTGTAAATGGTTACCAAGATGTTTCCTCACCGAGAATGTGCTCAACAGCCCAACAAAATTTCACTTGCTGGGCTAATGTTGTACAATACTGCCATTTTTGTGTCCAGGTAAATACTATTAATTATTTCATTTATCCATTGTGGTTCATGACCTCCTGTGTTTTAACTGGAACTTAGTTACATGTTCTTTCATGTACCTAAATTGAATTTCCAATTATTTAACATGCTGTAATGCATAATTTGGTTACATTTTGCTTGATCTGTTTCTGGGTTGTAAGAAACAATTACATGCAAGAAACATTGATACAGAAGATAGAAGCCATTAAGGTCATGTAGTCTATGATGTGCCAGCCTGATTTTTGTATTTGAGGAAATGCCATCTTTTGAAATAAAGCATTTAAATTGAAATGCATAGTGAATGTTCAGATAGAAATAAATGACTTGACTGTAAAGTCATTTTGGTTTTTAACAATTATCCTGCGAGCATAATCAGAAATTGCTTAGAACAGTACAGCACATGAACAGGCCCTTTGGCATTCAGTTACTAGTTCAATTAGTTTAGTACATCAGGAGCCAAACTTAATTAATCCCTTCCATCCATTCTCTGCAAGTTCACATGCCTATCTAAGAGCCTCTATTTGTTTCTAGCAAACATACCCACAAGGATATTGGTCTCCTCGAGTTCAAGTGTAACCCATCCTTGTATAGGTCAAACCTTCCCCAGAAGAGATCTCAATGATCCAGAAATCTGAAGCCATGTTCCCAGCATCAATTCGTCAGCTACACACTGCTAAATCTCTCATCCTCCTCTTACTCTCATTGGCTCACGGCACAGGGAGCAATCCAGAAATTACTACCCTTGAGGTCCTGCCATCATCTTTCTACTTGGCTCCCTATATTTTCTTTTCCTACATATGTCATTGGTACTAATACCTTTAGAATGCTGTGGAGTTAATCTGAGACATCCCTGACTCTGGGAGGCAACATACCAGTGTGGTGACGCATTCACAGAATCTCTGGTCTGTCCCTCTAAGTATGGAATCCCCCATTATTACTGCACTCTTCTCCCCATTCCCTTCATAGTCACAAAGCCACATTCAGGCCAAAAAGCTGGTTGCTGCAGTTTTCTCATGGTAGGTTGTCTTCCCCTCCCCACCCCCCCTTAAAATCAACAGTATTGAAAACAGTCATTTGTAGTAAGGGGAACAGTGATGGGAACTCTGTAATGCCTGCCTCTTCCCTTTCCCTATCCTGTCAAGTCACCCAGCTACCTGCCTCCTGCAAATTAGGCATGACTACCTTATTTTCCTGTATGAGCTGGAGGTCATTCAGCTGCACCTCAGTCTCCATAACATGATTCTTAAGGAGCTGCATCTGGATGTTATTTGTGCAGATGTAGTTACCAGGGAGACGAGGTTTGACAGAGTTCCCACATCTCACACAAAGAACACGCCATTGACCTCAGACCCATTCTAACAGCATTAGATAGGCAGCAATAGACAAAGAAAGAAACTTACCTTGAGCTGAAGCCTGGAGCTTAACCATTCGAACACTGGTCCACTCCAGTGGCTACTCCCAAAATGACCACTCACTTAAACCTAACTTTTATTGGCCTTTGCAAAGTACATAATAAGAGGCCCAGAAAGTTCTTTTTAAATCTCGTGACATCAATACTGACAGCATCCTTTCCCTGCCGTGATCCATTTACTCTTAACTTCTACCCTGTTGGACCATTTCTTCATCCACAAATAATCCATGTTACCACTTTCACTGATAGTCATACCCTGAAAGAATTCCCAAGATTCATCCCATGTGATAGTCACACACAAAATTCAGCAGGTCAGGCAGCATCTATGGAAAGGAATAAACAGTTCATGTTTTGGGCCAAGAGCCATTGACCCTCCATAGATGCTGTCCGACCCGCTGAGTTCCTCAAGCACTTCTATTTTACTCTGGATTTCCAGCATTTGCAAAATCTCTTTGCTTAAGGGTGGGAGGGGGTAGTGGGGATAAGCCTCCCACTACCCATTAAATGCTCCCAAAGGCAAGCATCTTAAATAGCCACTGACAACCCATCCAGCTCCTGGCCTTCATGTGTGGCTTAGCTACTAAGCCCAGTGGAACTGTATCTACCAACAGGAGAATGGGCAAAGGTGGTTTACCTGCACCTTAAAACCAGTCACTTAGGACAGCTGTGGCTCGTCAGCCATGGCTGGCAGCTCATCTAGAAGGAAAACTCTGACCTCAAACCTCCACTGCTTTGTGACTACATGTGCCCACGGGTAAGGCACTGAACCCACTACTACCACCCACTACGCATTATTTATGCCTGCCAATAGTAGTAGTAATACTAATGTATATTTGTCTTGTTGTATATGCACTTCTGTCAACATGTACATCTACAGAATACTTTTTAAAATGTTAATATTGTGCTGTATGTGATATGTAATGTGTTTTGCACCTTGCCCCAGAGGAATGTTGTTTCATTTTGCTGTATACCTGTGTACAGATGAATAAACTTGAACTTTAGTGTAGTGTTTGGGGTGCTTGTGCTTCTGCTTCTCTGCATCAGCTTCAAGATGGAAAAATATTATTTTTGATTACTCAAGCAAGGAAGCAGCAAAATGCAGTCTTTTAATTAAATGTGAATTCAGTTAAGTAATTTCATGAATTACTATCTCAGTTTAAGTAGATTTTGTCAGCTGCAGTGCATGACATTGAGGAATATTTTTCACCACTAGATGGCATTCAGTGGACCAGCAGTACTTGCCAATGTGAATTGAATTGACTTTACTCCTCATGTATGTGAAGGATGTAAGCAATAAAAATCTTTGTCTCTGTCCAAAGGTGCAATTGTAGTAATTTATAATAAATAGAGCAGTTATTGTAACAGAGTACACTGAAATCAGTGTCAGTTAAAAACTGATGGCCTGGTGGAAGAAGCAGTCCTGGAGTCTGTTGGTCCTGACTTTTATGCTGTGGTACTATTAAGGTAAGGGTAAACAAGTCTCCCTGAAGAAGGCAATGGAATTTAAAATACTCTACAAAAGCACCAATATATATATTTTTTTGTAATTTATTTTTAAAAGCACCAATATTTTGGTTCAAAAACAGGATTAAGTAATTGGATCAGCAGAGGAAGGCAGTTTATCTTATTCCACAATTAGAATAACTATACAACTTCAGGTATTGAGGCCAAAAATAAGGAAAAACACAATTATTTTCTTCTCTTTATTGATAAATATGAACATACCGGTTGTAGACAAAGTTCCACCAATGTAGAATAGCTTGAGACAACTCAAAGTAACAACTTTAATTTTAAAAATATAATGCAACTCCACAAAATGTTGACTAGTGCCCAAGATCCACATTTTTTATTGCTACTCAGTGAATTGTACCAGAAGTATCTGCACCACTGCATTTATAAGCCAAAATTATCAATTGTCACAAACAAGGTGCTTTGAAGTTCCTACAACCTCCATGAAATGTAGTTATTTGTCAATATAGCAAAAAATTCTTTTGAATCAAGCTCTGTTTATGTTTCCATAATACAAGAGCTTACAACAGACTTTGAAAAAAGGTCAGGATCCAGGTGTACAAAAGCCTTTAAAGCTTTGATTTGTTGCATTTAAATATACTCTTTCTCTTAAATCTCACTTAGAAGGTATCTTGTTCAGATTTACTCAATCCACATCTCAAATCATCGTAGGTTTAAAAAATGTATAAATGTCAATTTTTGGTATGAAATTAATTCAGCATTGAAATCCATGCAAGGCCAGCAATAGATCCAAACTTAACTTGTTCTGTGGAATGAAAACTTCCCCTTGTCCCGCACTGGGTGAGCATCCATGATTTTGAACTCTTCGAGAATGGATAAATGGATACTGTATTG
This sequence comes from Hemitrygon akajei, assembly GCF_048418815.1. NCBI lineage: Eukaryota > Metazoa > Chordata > Chondrichthyes > Myliobatiformes > Dasyatidae > Hemitrygon > Hemitrygon akajei. The sequence continues at coordinate 165,074,540 of NC_133126.1, forward strand.
TGCAAGAGGGTTTTTGGTTGAACATTGATATTGGTTAACTGGTTTGTTTGACTTTGTAGAACTTGGGACAGTTTACTCATAAAATGGGTAGTCCAAAGTGAGTAAGTAGTTTCAGGAAGCAAGGACACAGCTAAAATCATTCATTAGTAGATAACGAGGCTTTCCCCAGCATTTCACCCCCCACCCCGCCACTAGTGAATGTTGTCAGACAAAACTCCCCAGTTAAATATGAGCAATACACACTAAATACTAGAGGAACTCAGCAGGCCAGGCAGCATCTATGGAAAAGAACAGAGTCAACATTTCAGGCCAAGAACCTTCAGCAGGACTGGAGTCAGAGTTGGGAGGGGAGGGAGAAGAAGAGGGGTGGAGTAAACAGTCAGTGTTTTCCAGTGCTGCCAAAGGGTCTTTCATAGTGCAGTGCCTGGCCTGGCCTGCTGAGTCCCTCCAGTATTTTGTGTTGCTTAGTTTTCCAGCATCTACAGATTTTCTCTTGTTTGCAGTTAAATGTGATACAGCCTGCACCTAATTAATAGTATTTGCTTCCTTTTATTCTGGAATTATATTTAAACCAGTTCACATAGAAGTATAAATTGTAAAAATGTCTTTCACCTGGTGAATATATGCAGTAGCACATATGGAAAATATGAACCGAGATGTGATTAATCAGTATATACGATACTATGTAAATTATATGTAACAGGTAACTATCCATTAATCAAGGGATATATGCAACCCTGTTTCTGTTAAATTACACTTTTTTTAACTGATTTTCACAGAAATGGCAAACATTAAAAATAAATAACTGGGAAATATAATTCTAGGTTGAGTACCCTTTGTCCAAAATCGTAAAGTTTTTTTGAACGCTGACATGATGTCACAAGTGGAATATTCAACAAGGCGCTAGGAAGGTTCGCAGGTAATGCACAGGTCTCTGCTCACCACAGACAGTTCTGAGAGGTGACCTCACAAATATAACGAACAGAAGGTAACAAAAATAGAAAAAACACCAAAGTGAAAAATGAAGATCTCAATTGTGTACTGAAAGAATGGACTCGTCAGTGTCAGACTGAACCTATGCCACTTAACAGTATGCCCATCATGAAATGAACAAAGATCTATCACACCAAACTGAAAATTGAAGGTAATTGTGAATATTCAACAGGCTGGTTATAGAAATTTGAGAAAAGGCACAACATTACATTTTCAAAGATCTTGAAATATTTTAAAGTCTGTTGATCATGAAGCAGCAGAGAAATTCATTGATATGTTTGTGAAGATCATCGCAGATGAAAATCTAACATCAGAACAAGTCTACAATGCTGATTGCTTTTAAACCTTACATAAAATCTAAGAGAAAAAAAGTAAAATACAAATATAGTCTGCTGTAACCTTTTAATCAAAACATGGCATCGTAGCTGGAGACTGAAAGTCTGGGTTGTCTGTTGTTGATTCAGGTATTCTCCCAGTGCTGCCGATCTGCTTTTGTTACCCTGCACACAGTTTCATTAAGGGATACTCAACCTGTATAAAGTTTGAACCTCTGCAGAGAAACTCAAGTAATAAACCAAATGAGAATGTAATTTCATTTTAACAATATACATTACTTGCAGAATAAGATGCCTTTTTCGAATACCAATTACTTGCTGTGACAATAGTTCAGTATAGCTGGTGTTCATTACATAGTTTTAGCAATACTGTACACTGTTCTTCAAGAACAGATATACATTGTTAACAAATTAGCTTAGCAATTGCCAGTTTGAGACATGCAATTGCATTCATTATAGTTTGGCAATATTTGCTTGTTTATACAAGTAATGTAATTTTATATAAAAATCACTGAAATCTGTGTGATGCAAAAATTAAACTGATGTTTGCAGATGACTAAGGGTTGATTTATCTAGAGATTTATATTCTTCTATATAAGAGCACAGAATAAGTTTCAAAGGCTAAAACATTGACCAATAAATTAACTCAGAAGATACACCTCTTACCCTTAGTAACTTGAACCAACATTTAGAAATCCAAATAGTAAATTAGTTTCCTAATCTGTCCCTGTACTTTAACATACCCAAATCTCCCATAGAATGCAATCGCCAAGTACTTGAAGCTTAGGCAAACTCCAGAGCTAACTGACAGATCACTTCTACAGTCACCATTCTGATTTTCCATTCATTCATTTTAATTTCTTCCTGAATTGCAACTCCCCGGCCTTCACTTTCATGTCCAGTTTTGAAAACCCCATTTTTTTTAAACGTTTAAATTAAAAAAGTTGATCAACATCTCTTAAAAATATATTGCAAAATGTCACCTCTTTTGTTTACTGTACCACTTTGTTGCCTCCTACTACATCTCCATTGTTAACTGCAAAACATGGGTTAACCATTCAGTTAATTACTGACTGCAATATCCAACAGGGAGAGCAATTAGAATGGAGAAAGTACTACCAGAGTGAGGATTACAAGAATGTCAGATGCGTGAAATTCCATTTCTTTAAAGTTACTTGTTTGTCTAAATAGCTACCTTGCATGTCAAAAAATTTAATTTAACATTAGTGCAGATTGAGTCCAAAAGTGGATGTACCATATGAAAGTTGTTATCCCATTCTCTGTCTGAGAAAGCAAAAATAGAAAAATATAGCTTCAGAAATAGATCATTTGTAAAAAGAGGAAAATATGGTACGTTACAACTATTTACAAATAAATTACAGTCCTTATTGTCATGAGGGTCCTTGCTTCTTCTAAAATGCCGTACCTTATTTGAATGAGAATAGGGCATTCATGCAAATAAACATAGATGTATGGTGGCCAAGGGCAGATATTCACATAAATATTTTATTCTCCCCTTTGACTCAGAGGTAAAAATTGGAACTGAAAATCAAAAGCTCTAGAAATACACAGCATTCACCATGCTTTCACTCAACCATTAAATCCTTGATGCATGTGAAGGGCCATCCATTGATGAGAGTGTCAAAATGGTTGTGTCATTCGTGCAGTGGGGATCCAAGTCACTCCAAGATCTAAAACAAAAACAAAAGTTTTGACAACGTGACATCTAGAGAGCACTTGTAGGAAGAAATAACGTAGATTCATACTTGGCTTACAATCTTATAGTCATTTAATACTATATCCTAAATTCTTACATGTAAGTATCCAAACAAAAAGCTATGTAAATCAGCTATGTAAATGTTAAACACATTAAATAAGCATAGCATCTATGGAGGGAAACAAACAGCAATTCAGGCTGATCCCCTTCATCATTAAATCTGGTGAAGACAGTTTATTCCCCTCCATAGGTGCTGCCTGACTTGCTGAGTTTCTTCAGTTCTGGATTTCCACCATCTGTAAAATATTGTGTTAAATAAGCATTACAATTTTGTTTCAGTTGAAATGTAAGGGATGTTCAATCCTGCATAACAGTATTTTAGTTCCAAAAATGGCTTGAGCAGTAGGATATCTTGTTTTAGAAATCAGAACTCTGGACTAAAACACATGGACCCAAATCTTTGTGATGTGGTTCTCCTGCCTGTACTTATCCAGTCTGGACGTGGAAGGCCTGTGTTGCTGGCCCAAAGCACCCAGTGTTCCAGAGGTGAAGCCGAAAGGCAACTGGATTCCCAGCACTGTAACTCACCTCCTCTTTTGTCATGAATCCACAGCCCAGCCCATGATGCACTGTAGAACGAATGAAGCTCCAGATTTAAAAATTACTATTAGAAAAGTTGCCTGAACTTAAAAATCTGTAAGTCACTGGAACCCAAAGGAATGTATCCTAGGAACGTGAGGGAAGTTTGAGAAGAAACTGCCATGGTAATCACAACCTTTCAGTATGCTTTGTCTATAGAGTGGTACCAGAGGGCTGGAGAATGTTACCTTGTTCAGTAAAGAAAAAGTACAAACCCAGCAACAGGCCAGTCAGTTTAATGAGAAATTCTGAAGATGCTGGAAATCCAAAGCAACACACACAAAATAGTGGAGGAACTCAGCAGGTCAAGAAGCATCTATGGAAATGAACAGTCGATGTTTCGGGCTGAGACACTTCTTCAGTTTAATCTTGGTGTGAGGAAAATGTTTAGAAACATTGATCCAAGACAGGATTAAATAGACAGCTGGAGGAAGTTGGATTGAATAAAGTAAGATGGTGTAGGTTTGTTAAGGGTAAACTGTTCAACCAAAAAGGCTGAGGAGTGAGCTGGCAGAAGTATTTATACCTGAATAGAGTGGATAGTGAGAGGCCATTCTTGTTGGTGGCAAAACCAAGGACTATTCAGGTATAAAATAAGAAGTGAATTAAGAATTAGACTGGCACGAGTAAAAACTAGTTAATAGCGTGCTTTCGGAATATAGAGTTCACTTCCTGCAGTTGTGGAAATGGAAGCAGGTTGCCTTGTGGCCTTCAAGCGTGAACTGGAAAATCTACAGTGAGGAAAAATATGCAAAGCTATGGAGAAGGAGCTCGCAGGTGGAACTAGTGAGTTGTTCTGGTAGAGACCTGGCATAGACATGTATGGGCTGAGTGTTCTCCTACTGTTCTGTAACCATTCTATAATTTTATAGAGAGGATCAGGATCTTCAGCCAGAGTTTGCTTCTCCACTAGAGACCAGCAGTGACCAACAGTTTCACCCCTCCAAACCTCTCAGTGCTGCCACAACTGGATTCAACACCTTCACTTCCATTTGAAACCAGCATTTACCAGTAAAGTTTAATCATAGTGACAGCAGAAATACTTTTCCAATAACAGAGGGTGAAACTCTCAAACTCCTACTTGGACATTTTCAAACTTTAGACAAATAAATGATATTTAACAATACAAATCCATATGATCTTTAGGTTTTCAAAGGACAAATCTGCATTTCATCAAAATGGCTAACCTTTAATTTATTTGGAGTAATCTCAACGAAGGCCCAAAGATCCCGAAACCATCAAGATTGAAAGGAGAAGAGAAAATAAAACAAGTTAAACAATGCTAAAGGTGGAAATTAAAACCTGTAGATAGCAGGAAAATCGAGATAGTCTTCCATAGATTTGAGGTATGAGACAGCTTAAACAGGACATTACAAAGACTTGATTGAAACACATCAAGAGAGTATGTAACAAATCAGAATCAGAGTAAAAGTAATTTAGAGAAAACACCCACAATTGTTACAAAGTATCAAAAGAATGCTGAGTAGGGAAAGAATAAGCTGGCCTAAATTGGCTACATTTCCTGGTGTCAATGTTTCTAATGAAGATAAAGGGTTAGTGTTTCTAAGGTAAGAGATAATGTGTGATCTGATTGAAAGGAAGAGCAGACACAAGGGACCTACTCTATTTCCACTTCTTGTATGTTCTGTGATAAATTTTATACCTGTTCCACCTGAAGATGCAACTATGCATAAATTCTTCAGTACAATTCCAGTAGTCCAGTAACTCAATAAATCCTCAGAATATTAAAATAAATTTACTTTTACAGTCTTTGTATCAGAATTGGCCTGTGTTGATGCAAAGTCATACTATAACATTAACTCAATTTCTCCAACCCGTACGGTGACCTGAACTCCCAATTCTTTCTTTTCCAGATGGCTTCGTGACCTGCTGATATTTATGTTTTCACTCCAGAACATTCACCATTTGTTCTACGCAATCTCAATTAGAAACAGTACATTACTGCCTCCCAAAGGGATAAAACGTTTTGGGTCAGTGACAACACTAATATTAAGTGCAAACTTATCTCTTGCAACTTGGGCACATAACCTAGGCCAGATGAGCCACTGTTGCATTAACTGAAAAGCCTTCCTGTATGCATGGCATGAAAAGAATTCCAACTTTTTTCCTGGACAAATATAAAAGACCTCTTTATACATTTGAAAGATGAATTCCCCTACATATCAAAGAGAACTGCAACCTTGCTGCATTAAACTAACATCTTTTCTTAATTATATTTCAAAAATGAAGCAAGAGATTTTATAAAACATATTTTTCTTTTCAAATCAAGTCTCTCTGTGTCCAAGTCCATTATCTCCAATTTAAAATTGGGCTTTGAAAGTTCAATCAACTGGCAAAAAATAAAAATAACTCATTTTTTGAAAAACAAAAGAAAACATTTTTTTAAAAAACTGGTTCTGGAACTGAGAATCCAATCAAAATACTGACAAAGAATAAAAAAGAAAACCTTTTTTCCCTCGACTTGTGTATACTCTCCAAATATTTAAAATGGGCTAAATATTACAAAACTTACCACAAATAAAAGGTTAAAAACATTTAACTGTTTTACAAAGTCAATTCCTGTCATAAAATCTAACAAATTTTACACTTATAAAAATGCTTTTGAAACAAGCTATTTTTAAAACCACATACAAGGAGTACAATGACAATTTTAGTGAACTACAAAGGCTTAGAAATCAATGAGGATAAGAATTTGAACAGGAGGTGGAAATTGACTTAGTGATCAACTAGTTGACAGTTTCAGGGATTCTCAATCACTGTTATAATGAAAATGGCAAATTTAGTACCAGCAGATATTTCAAAACCAAAATTGATTTCAAGTTTAGAGATCAGACTTGCTTGAGCATCATCCACTCTATCTTCCAAAGTTTACTTTGCAATTATTTTAGAAGAAAACATCTAACTTGGAGTGGTAAGTCTCTCATTGCTTGGCTCAATAACCACACTGACAGTGATTTAGAAGCCTCTATAAATTTAAGTCGTATGATCTATAAGTGAGAGTGAACAAACACACTAGCAAATTCTTAAGCGTTTACCACACAATGGTGGGGCTTAGGGAGTGCTTTTAAATTAGGATTCTTATTCTGAGGGAATACCCACAACATTTTTGTCAGGTAAAAACTATTCATTAGCAGAAGAATGCAAGCTCAACTTAGAATCCATGACCCTGCAAAGAATACAGAGTTTGAAAAGCTCCCAGGAATTTGACACCAAAACAATACAATTTCTAATCACATTGTAAAGAACATTCCTACTTATACCCAAGAAAACAATACAAAGTACTGTATTAAAATACTAAATTTTTTCCTCTTACTGCTGAGACCAAGCAGCCAGTCCAAAACTTGATTACAAATTTACTGAATGCTTTAAAAAAAACTTTAAGAACAGGTACAGCCTGTTATGGACCATGCCTGCTGCTGTTCTGTAAGTTAACAGCAGCAGCAAGCTCATGTTCCCGTTTGTAAGAAAAATGCTTGCAGCAGAGTCTATTAAGAGAAATTCCACACCTGTTGACTCGCAAGGAATTGCATCTTCCCATTATTTGGTCTAATACTCTTCTAAAAGGTGAACATCCTGTTTCTCTGCTTGAGTAACAGCAAAGTGATTCCATGCAGGTGACACCAGATTTGGTCTCCAAGAACTGCAGACAAATGAAACAAAATATATTTATTTGCAAGGAGTATTGTCCAGTTACATACTATAAGATTTATAAATGTAACCTAAAATGTATGCCATTAACACTGTGATCTATTTGCTCTATTATTAAGATATTTATCATTTAGATCTATACTGAAATTCAACTTAATAAAATTGATAGCAATGGAAAATTTTCAAAATGTTAAAAATCTCTTGCAACTACCATTCAAGCTATGATATAGACTACATCCTGGCAAACCGAATTCTAAGTTGGGCCCTGTTGTGAAGTAAATTATTTTCATGGCTGTAAGAGGAAAAATCAGGGTGATGAAAGATCAACTTAATTGTTTTGGATTTCTTCTTACAAACAAGTATTTCACATGTAAATCAGTCTACAGAGCACATTTAGAAGATGAAATGCCATATACAAATGTTATCTGAATAAAATGTGAACTTGTTATGAAAAATGTTCCTCAGTACTTGAAACGTGATCATCTTTCATTGCCGAATTCACCAAGGAATATTCTGCACAAGATACAATGGAGCAAGTATTGTACACTGGATATAGGACAAAATGTAACCAATTCATGAGAGAGAGAGAGAGATCTCAGCCTGGATTGACATTAGTTGGCTGATTTTGTCGACTGTGCTTCAGCCCATCTCACAGTCAACCATGGAAGTTCAAGTAAACTGGAAGTCAAATGCTGCTGAACTCAACCTCGTACTCTTGTCACTGGACCAACCAGCAAGTCACTGACAAAGCACAGGCTTAATGATGAGAACCCTCCACAGTTATGCCAAAATGGGTCTGTGCAATAACAGCAACTTGGCTCATTTGAATTGGGTCACTGACCCTGTGGAGAAAAGGTTAAGTGGTTAAAAACATAGAAATCTACAGTACATTACAGAACCTTCAGCCCACAATGTTGTGCTGACCATGCAACCTACTCTAGAAACTGCCTAGAATTTCCCTAGCGCATAGCCTTCTATTTTTCTAAGCTCCATGTACTCTTGGGCTAAGAGGCTCTTGAAAGACCCTATTGTATCTGCTTCCACCACCAACGCAAGCAGTGCATTCCATGCACTCACCACTGTGTGAAAAACTTAACCCTGACATTCCTTTGGTACCCATTTCCAGCTTCAAATTATGCCCCCTTTGTGATGGCCATTTCAACCCTGGGAAAAAGCCTCTGGCTATCCACAAAATCAATGCCCGTCATCATCTTATATACCTAAATTTATGGATTTTATTGAAGTGTTGTTTTAAGACACCAGTTTTTTTTTAATGATATAGTTAAATCAATTTTAAAATTAATCATCATGGTGTTATTTCAAAAGTGGGGCCTCAGTATTTGACACAGAAGGCCTTTTTGAAATAGACCCTGCTCTGTCTTGGGAGAGCATCCTTTAGGAGAGAGGAGCGGTCAGCCCAAGACCTCAGTATTTGGAACAGGTTAGCCTGGGTTAGTATAATGGATGACAAGTATGGGCAGTGGGATGGATCAAGTAACTAGCACATGCTATAACATTTGTCAACTATATCAGTGGATCAATGCTTTTGACTGACGCATGCTTCTAATGTCATCTTTCTGACCCAACAACCAATGATTACAGTGGATCTGTATCCTTCACAAAGAAGCCACTGTTCGTTGAGGAGAAGTCAGTTTATAGGGAGTAATCACATATTGCAACAAGCAAGGGCATATGTTAGAAGAATCTGAAAATAATTATTCAGATTAACTCAAACTTAACATACAATGAGGCAAAAGTTCTGGTGGACTGGCCAGTCATTTGCCCCAAGTGGGCAATTCCCAAGGAAAGATTGCAGTTCAGGAATTCTGTGGCAGCAGAGCTACTGCAATGCCTATCTGGAAAGAAGCAGCACAGGATATCCTGCAGATGCTGGAAATCTTGAGCAACACACTCAAAATACTGAAAATACCGGGGTCAGGCAGCGTCTATGGAAAGGAATAAACAGTTGACATTTTGGATTGGAAAGGAATGGGGCAGAAGACAAGATGAGAAGGTGGGTATAAGGGAAGAAGTACAAGCTGGAAGATAAAAGGTGAAACCAGATGGGCAGGGGTGGCGGGGGAAGGTGAGTGGGTGGATGAATTAAGCAGGGAAGGGGTAAGTGGAAGAGGTAAAGAGCTAGAGGAGGAGCATCTGATTCAAGAGGACCATGGAAGAAAGAGAAGAAAGAACAGAAGTGAGAACTAGATTTTCTAGCTCTCAGAATGGGAAATCCACTTGCTGAGCCTGGACTAGGTAAACTTCATCTACACGCAAGGAGACACCTAAAATCAATGGACAAATTATTTGCCAGCAGAAAAGATATAAGAGATTTGTATTTGTTAGTTTAAGTACTTTAATTTTTTAAAATGGATGCATCTGTTTAATACTTTATAAATAGTATTTTTAAAATTTTTTGACTGGCGCAGAGTGATTGTGATCATTAAATGACAAATGCACACATTTAGTCACAAGAGACTGTAGACACTGGAACGAGAAAACGAAGCACTGGTGGAACTCAGAAGGTCAGGCAGCATTTGTGGATGGTCGACATTTCAGGTCGAGATCCTACATTAGGGCAGAAATAAATGCAAACATTAATTGGTAAACAGGAAGTTTGTCAACCAATCAGACAAAGCTCTGGTGAGTAGGAAGAGTTTGGGAGCCAAGCTGTTCTTGTTAATGCAACAGGTTCTGCTCCACTTTGTGCCCATACAAAACACTGATCAGGCCATACTCGAAGTATGTGTAGTTACGGTCACCACAGTACAGTATTAAGTGTAAGAGGGTTCAGAAAAGATTCACAAAGCTATTGCTTGGACTGGCAAACATATAAAATTATGAAAGGCATGGACAGAGTAGATAGTGTCCATTTCCATGGTTGGTGTGTCTAAAACTAGAGAACATAAGGTTATGGTGAGAGGGAGAAGGTTTAAAAGGAATCTAAGGGGTAAATTTTCGTTGGTATCTAAATGAGCTTCCAGAGGTCGTGGTGGAGGCAGGAATAATATTCAAAAGGCAAACACTGAGATGGAATTAATGAAGGCAAGTGTCATGGGCATAGATAACTGGCAAATGGTTGGCAAAGACGAGGTGGGTCAAAAAGCCCGTTTTATACTGTACAACACTATGATTAATGTACTGGTAGCTGTAGATTACTAAGTCCAGGGTCATGCTAAAGAAATATCAAATTGTGTACAGTTGTTACAAAATTTTCTTAATCATGTATTCCAGTCTATTAATCTATTAAATAGATTAAAAAAGTACAAAACAGAAGTAATATATATTAAAAAGTAAGGTAGTGTTCATGGGTTCAATGTCCATTTAGTAATCAGATGGCAGAGGGGAAGAAGCTGTTCCTGAATTGCTGAGTTTGTCCCTTCAGGCTTCTGTACTTCCTTCCTGATAGTAACAATGAAAAGGCATGCCCTGGGTGATGGGGGTCCTTAATAATGACCATTGCCTTTCTGAGGCACTGCTCCTTGAAGATGTCTGAAGATGTTTTGGATACTACGTTAATACTTGAGTATTTGACAGCACTGGGTCTATACTCACTGGAGTTTAGAAGAATGTGGGGGTTGGGGGGGGGGGAAATTTCACATTGAAACCTACTGAATATAGAAAGGTCTAGATAGAGTGCACTTGAAGCGGATGTTTCCCACAGTCAGGTTCCTAGGACCAAAGTGTACAGCCTCAGAATACAAGGACATCCCTTTAGAACAGTTATGAGGAGGGAGTTTTTTTTCACCAAAGGGTAGCAAATCTGTGGAATTCAAGTCATTGGGTATATTTAAAGCAGAGGTTGGAAGGTTCCTGATTAGTCAGGGCATTAGCGATTATGGAGAGAAGGCAGAAGAATAGAGTTGACAGGGATAATAAGTCAGCCATGAAGGAGTGATGAAGCTAACTTGAAGAGCAGAATTACGAAATTCGGCTCGGTCTTATGGACTTCTTCAAAGGTCACTTTTCCAGTCTCCAAAGTATCATTAAAGAAACCTTTGCATACATCTCAGCTAAGTCAACAGTGGATATAAATGGCCAAGGGCTAAACACTGAACAGCCTGCCAACTCAAAACCATCTCCTTCCAGTTACCAGTCCTCTATCCATGCGCATCGAGTATTCCCAAAAGCACACAATTATTTGATTTAACAAATCCTGTCTTAAAATATAAAGTCCAGCTATCTTATTTAGACCACAGCACAGAGGCAAGGGGCTCTGTGGTTCACTCCTAATCCATGTATTCCAATGTAGATCTCTACCTTTGAAAGTTTATCCATGAAATAAATATTTCTCTGGAACGATGGGCTCCAAATCACTCTACCTAGCCGATTCTGCAATAACATTAAATCTCCATTTAGTAGCAATTTACCCTTAGATTCCTTTTCTCAAAGAGCGAAAACGTTCCTCTTAATGAAACTATTTCATATGCTATTCAATAATATAAAGAAAAAGAATATAATTTGTTGATAAATGTTTAATAACAGAATTATCTGCCCAACCAGTCTGTTCATACTACTATCAATAGACTGTTTAATCTTGAGAACCCAACAAAATCCAAGCAGCGTCACTGATCCTCAAAGCTTCCTGGCATTGACTTTCTTTACACTGTTAACCCAAGGCAAATAATGAGAAAAAGACTTCAAAATGCTGAAGGAACTCAACAGGCCAGGCAGCATCTATGGAAAGAGAGTACGGTTGATGTTTTGGGCCAAAACCCTTGAAGATCACAATAAAGTGCACATCTTGATTCATATAAAAACATTCATGAAAAGCAGCTTATATCATTTCAGCATGAACTCTTGTAGTTAATAAAACTACAAAAGCTCATGCTGAAATGATGTAATCACAAACAAGAGAAAATCTGCAGATGCTGGAAATCTGAGCAACACTCACAAAATGATGGAGGAACCCAGCAGGCCAGGCAGCATCTAGGAAAAGAGTACAGTGACATTTCAGACTGAAGACCTTAAATCAATTTGGATCTTTGGGGTGGCCCAGAATTTTTATATTGGACATTGGATGCCTCGGTGCCATTCAATGACATCAAGGGAAGAAATCACAGAGGCCCTTGTACAGATATTTGCTTTGTTGCTGCTACTGGCAAAGTTCCAGGAGACTGGAGGGTGGCTAATGTTGTTTTATTGCTGAAAGGTAACAAGGGCAGGCCAGGGAACTACAGGCCAATGAGTCTGAATTCAGTTGTAGGGAAGTTACAGGAGAGAATTCTGAGGAACCATCACTTGGATAGCTAAAACCTGATCTGGTGTAGTCAGCATGGTTGTGTGTGGGACAGATATCTAAGCAGTTAGCTGGAGATTGGACAGTGCACTGTATATTACAAAACATGGACTTAACAGCCTTTGATAAGGTCCTGCATTAACAGCCTGATCTAGTAGGTTCAGTTACGTGGGGAGCCAGTGAGGTGGATTCACAATTGGCTTGATGATTGCCTCACAATTCACAATTGGCAGAACGTGCTGGTTGAAGGTTGGGTATCTGACTGAAGGCCTGTGACTAGTAGTTTGCCCCACGGGTTTGTGTTGGGACCTCTTATTAATTACTTACATAAATAATTTGGATAATGTCTGTACATGGAACAATTAGCCAGTGAGATGGATTCACAATTGGTTTGATGAGAGGAAGGAGAGGATGATAGCTGAAGGTCAATTATCTAACAATTTGCAAATTCTTGAAGAGTGCATGAGAAAGAGGAGTTTAAAAAATCATGAGGGGTATAGTAAGGTGGACAGTCACATCTTTTCTTTTGGGTTGTACAGATAGAAGAGGCGAGAGACAGAGATCAGAGAGGCAACTTATTTATACGGAGGGCAGTGAATACCAGGAAACAGTTGAGGTGGGTACAATTGCAACAGTAAGAGACATTTTGATAGATACATGGAGGGTTATGGGCCAAAAGCTGGCAATTGGGACTTGCTGGGAGGATGGTTTGGTTGGCACAGACCAGTTGTGTTAAAGGGCTTGTGTCTGTGCTGCATTACTTCACGATCCTATAACAAATATTTACAAGCTGTCATTACTAGAGCTTGACTAATCTTGCATGGACAATAGGAATTAAAAACTAAAGCTCAAACTAGCCCAATTCTGCAAATTAGAAAACAATATAATGCTCCAGTTATTTAGCCTGTTACTGCCAAACACAATCCATTCATGTGACAAGTATTTTCTGCCCACTTGGTAGATGTGATGGATTCAATATCAGAACTCTGAGCTAAAAAAATAAACTGCCTGAATCACAGTCTTCTTTTAGATGAAATGTAGGTTCAAGTTGGCCAGATCATTTTCCTCCAAAGAATGACTGACAAGAATTCTTTTTTCCCCAAAAATACACTGTGTGATTAAAGTTATCCACAGCTGACTTTACCCTAGTCTTCTCTTTCTATCAGTAACAGGACTAAAGATACCCAGGACATGACAGGGCATAATGTCCATGCTTGCACATAAATATTGTTGTCTAAAATTATATTGCATACAAATCCTTATAGACATTACTGAATTTAAAATGTATTATCTCCCTCGATAAAATGGAAAACTTTTACACTGCTTCTGTGTTAGTAACTTCTATGTATAAAAACTATTTCTTCAAAAAGACTGGCAATAGAGCAACTTGGCAAGCATCCTCTGTATAACACAAGGCATTGCTAAGTGGTTAAATAACTGCACTAGCAACCAAATTTCTGAATCGGTTATCCAAACACTAGTTTGAACCCTCCCTTTGCAGTTGGAGAATTTAAAATTCAATTCAGTAAAAATCAAATCTAGAGGTTAGCCAAAAAAAAATCTGATCTCAGCATCTGCACTCCGAAACTTTGTTACAAAACTATGGCTCATTAATATCCTTCAAGGAAGGAAATCTGCAATCGGTCACCCTGCTTTATTACAAAGTGACTCCAGATCTAACCATGCAATTTTAACCAACTCAATTCAGGGGAAGTTAGGAATGAACAAAAATGTTAACACCCCCCTGAGAATGAATTCAAGAAAAGTCACAAATTTTTGTTTGAACTAGCATGTGGAGGATGGTTAATGTCTCCTGTGTCAAGAGTTCTGAAAGTGTTGCCAAATTAAAACAGCAATTGTTTCTCTTTCCAGAAAGCATCCAATAGCTTCATTTGCTTTCAAGCATTTATGGCTTTATTAATTTTCATTTACCTGTTGAGGGTGGTTGCTGAGCAAGATTCGAGGGAAGAGTTGGTTCTCATGGAGTTAGGCAAATTTTTGCCAGTCACTGAACACTTGGGGTATCATAGAATTGAAGGTGAAAGTGGTCTGATGCTCAAAATTTGAGAGGATGTACGATTGGTATGAAAAAGTATACTTGAACTAAAACTGACAGGATAAGGCATAAGAAAAATCAAAGGAGGTCAGAGGAGGAAGTGTGATGGAGAGGCTAAGTGCTGGATTCCAGAGTTTTGGTTCAAGATCTCCAAAGGAATCAGGGAATGGCCAATGTTCAGAGTGGACAATTCTCAGTAAAAGACGATGGAGAACATTAAGATAGGAAATGGCAAAATCAGGAAAGAAATCTAATAGAAGGATGAGTTCTTCAAATTAATTGTAAAGTTGCCACAGAAGTCAATATAGATCTACATGTAAATTGGAAGGTCCAAGTTAGTTCCAAGTTTATTGTGGAAGGAAAAAGTTAGCAGGAAGTCATTGAGAGGCAAGTAACATTAGGAAGCAGTTGATGGCAGAGATTGATGAAATTTTGGAGAGCAAGTGGTGGAAGGAGAGTAAATGGGAGTTAGAAACTTAGTTGTGGACCAAGGCAGCAGGCTTTCTGGTTCAGTCTAAGATGGTAACCTGGAAGAAGGGGCTGGCATTTAATGGCAAGGGACAGAATTCTGCCTTTAACATCTTTTCCATCACATTATATTTTTATGCCTAGGGAACGTTAACTATTTAGGTACAGGGTGCAAAACATGTATTTTTTTTAAAAAAGGTTGCATTTTGTGGAAGTAACAAAATCAATCCCTGCCATTGCACTGTACAGTGATGGGAGTTTTACAATTTCAATACCTAGTTTTAACACAGAAATCAATGTTGCTGTCATTAATTCAGCCTGTTTTAGTTAGGGAAAATTAGATAAAATTTTAAAATAATTCTGCTTTTAAAATATAAAAACAAATCTCTTGCACTTTGGGGAGTGGTACACTGATCGTGCTGCTTTTTCATAGCTCCAGTAAAATGGGTTTGATTCTAATCATCACTGATGTCTACATGATTTCTGATTGCATGGGCTATCCACAATGTTCCAGTTGTTACCCACGTACAGAGATGCTCATTGGTAGGTTAGTTGCCTACTGTAAATCATCCTTAATATGTGGGTAGTAAGCCAATAAAGGGAATGAAAAAGGACGAGATTGGGGTGAGGGGTATGGGTGGTAATGAACTGCTTGGGAGCTAGCACAAAATCTCTATCATGAGAAAGCAAATGGGATTATACAAACCTCATTTCCAGAAAAGTTGGGATATTTTCCAAAATGTAATAAAAGCAAAAATCTGTGATATGTTAATTCACGTGAACCTTTATTTAACTGACAAAAGTACAAAGAAAAGATTTTAAGTAGTTTTACTGACCAACTTAATTGTATTTTGTAAATATACACAAATTTAGAATTTGATGGCTGCAACACACTTAACAAAAGTTGGGACAGAGTTAAAATAAGATTGAAAAGTGCACAGAATATTCAAGTAACACTGGTTTGGAAGACTCCACATTAAGCAGGCCAATTGGTAGCAGGTCAGGTATCATGACTGGGCATAAAAGTAGCGTCCATCAAAGGCTCAGTCTTTGCAAGCAAGGATGGGCTCACCCCTTTGTGCCAAAATTCGTGAGAGAATTGTTAGTCAGTTCAAAAGGAACATTTCCCAACGCAAGATTGCAGAGAAGTTAGGTCTTTCAACATCTACAGTACATAATATTGTGAAAAGATTCAGAGAATTCAGAGACATCTCAGTGTGTAAAGGGCAAGGTCTGAAACTACTGTTGAATGCGCGTGATCTTTGAGCCCTCAGGCGGCACTGCCTAAGAAACCGTCATGCTACTGTAACAATTATAACTTCAGAAAACCATTGTCACTTAACACAGTTCGTCGCTGCATCCAGAAATGGAACTTGAAACTGTATCACGCAAGGAGGAAGCCATACATCAACTCTATGCAGAAACGTCTGCGAGTTCTCTGGGCCCTAGCTCATCTCAGATGGACCGAAAGACTGTGGAACCGTGTGCCGTGGTCAGATGAGTCCACATTTCAGCTAGTTTTCAGAAAAAACGGGTGTCGAGTTCTCCGTGCCAAAGATGAAAACGACCATCCTGATTGTTATCAGTGAAAGGTGCAAAAGCCAGCATCTGTGATGGTATGGGGATGCTTCAGTGCCCACGGCATGGGTGCGTTGCATGTATGTGAAGGTACCATTGACTCTGAGGCGTATATTAGGATTTCAGAGAGACATATGTTGCCATCAAGGCAACGTCTCTTCCCGGGACATCCATGCTTATTTCAGCAGGACAATGCCAGACCACATTCTGCACAGGCTACAACAGCGCGGCTTTGTAGACACAGAGTGCGTGTGCTTGACTGGCCTGCTGCCAGTCCAGATCCATCTCCTATTGAAAATGTATGGCGCATCATGAGGAGGAGAATCAGACAACGGAGACCACGGACTGTTGAGCAGCTGAAGTCTTATATCAAGCAAGAATGGACTAAATTTCCAATTGCAAATCTACTACAATTAGTATCCTCAGTTCCAAAACGATTAAAAAGTGTTATTAAAAGGAAAGGTGATGTAATACAATGGTAAACATGCCTCTGTCCCAACTTTTGTTGAGTGTGTTGCAGCCATCAAATTCTAAATTGGTGTATATTTACAAAATACAATTAAGTTAGTCAGTAAAACTATTGAAAATCTTTTCTTTGTACTTTTGTCAGTTAAATAAAGGTTCACATGAATTAACATATCACAGATTTTTGTTTTTATTGCATTTTGGAAAATATCCCAACTTTTCTGGAAATGGGGTTTGTAGAACATATTATCTTTTAAAAATGTGTAATAAAGCAAAATTACTACTTTGCAAATTGACTTTAAGAACTTTATTTTATATTGCAATCCGTTTACATTAAAACTATTTCATTTTTAAAGAGTTTGATTCAAGATTTATCACATGTACATTGAAACATACAGTGAAATGTGTCATTTGTGTCAACAACTAACACACTCAAGTATGCTGGGGGCAGTCCATGTTATGTCTCATGTTAATCAGACATGTTCCTCAACTTAGCACAGCATTTAATTAGTTATAATTGCATTTTGCTTCCAGATTGTCAATTAGTTCTTATCAAGGTAACTGAGTGCTTGGCACACTGACATATTGCAAGGTATCTGGGAACTGAGCACTGTTTCGAATTGCTGTAACTGCAAATTCTGGACCTCAAGCTATCATAAGATCTTTTAAAGTTTTTTTCATTCTGTTATTGTAGCTGCAGCTAGTGCAAAAGGCAATCATATATTTACTTGGAAGTAACATTTTGTAATTTACTTTCCTCAATGAAAGTAACTCACTGAGAGAGACTGTGATGGAACCCATGGTATTAAATCATAAATTAGAATGATGCAGCTCTGAACTATCAAACTTCTTTTCAAATGCACTGTTGAAGGTATCCTGAGTGGTTGCATGATGATTGGATACAGCAATTTGAACACACACAGGGACAAAAGCAGCTGCAGAGAGCAGTGGACTCTGCACAATACATCACAGGCACATCCCTCTTCACTGTTGGTAGTATCTACAGGAGGCACTGCCTTAAGAAGGCAACATCTATCGAAGATCCCCACCATCTGGGCTCTCCTATCTTCTTACAGCTACCATCAGGCAAGAGGTACAGAACCCTAAAGTCCTGGTTATAGGACAGCAATTTCCCTTCAACAATTTAGTTTTTGAACCAACCAGTAAAAATCTGATCACTTGAGTTTTTAGCAACACTTTGACCACTTTGCACAATAATGGATCATTTTTAGTCCTATGTTCTTTGCAAGGTAAAGCTGTAGTTTAAACCAAGAACTGAGTAATGTCATTATGGGTTTATCAACTAAAGTAATAGAACTAAAACCATTAATTAGAAAAATTATACCTTA
Organism: Hemitrygon akajei; assembly: GCF_048418815.1. Taxonomy (NCBI): domain Eukaryota; kingdom Metazoa; phylum Chordata; class Chondrichthyes; order Myliobatiformes; family Dasyatidae; genus Hemitrygon; species Hemitrygon akajei. The sequence continues at coordinate 165,093,048 of NC_133126.1, forward strand.
TAAAACAAGTTTAAATAAGAATGGAAGGACAAATGACAGTTATAACTGCTGTTCTTTGCTAAGTGCAAGGAACCAAGTTCCCCGAAATAAATGCCAACATTGCATTTGCCTTCAACTGACTCAACCGGCAAGATAACTTTTGTGGACTGCCAAGTCCCTTTGCACCTCTGATTTCTGAATTTTCTCTTAATTTAGAAAATTAGTCTCCACCTGTATTTCTTCAATCATAGTGTATGACCTTGCACTTCCCTGCACTATATTCTATTTGCCACATTTTTGCCGATTCTCCTAATTTGTCTAAGTCCTTCTGAAGACTCAGTTGCTTTCTCAACACTACCTGCCCCTCCACCTATCTCTGTATTGTCTGCAAACTTGGCCACTAAACCATCAATTTCCTCATCCAAATCACTGACGTATAATGTGCAAAGAAGCAGTTCCAACACAGACCTCCTGTCTAGTCACCGGCAGAGAAGACCTTTTTATTGCTGTTCTTTGCCTCCTGCTAAGTCAGCCAATTTTTTATCTACCCATCTTTCCTGCAATACTTAACTTGTTTAGCAGCCTCATGAGTAGCGCCCTGTCAAAGATCTTCTGAAAATTCAAGACCACCTATTGCCATGGTTAACAGAATGGCCAGAGGTGAAATTAATTAGTGACAAGCAGGCTGAAAAGCTTCATGAGACCCCCAGGCTTTAATCTATACAATGTATCCTTCTTACATTAAGTAAAGAATATTAACAAGATATGTTTCTGTGAGAATGGAGAAGTGGAAATGGAGGCAGAGGAAAAGTGCAAATTCACCAGACTAGAATATTGTACATGCAGTATTCCACCTTCCCTTTCTCTCTATAATTATCCACCATTCACTGACTGATGTGAGACTTACAGTGGAACTTTAGCATGACCACTTGACTTGGAATTATTTAAACACCATTATATATTTATAACAATGCTTTTAACGTTTAACACGCCTCTAATCCTACGACAGTTCAATCAGATTAGAACCTTTGCTTTAGGCACACCTGTGTCTGCTCCAGGTATGCTCTTCTACATTCTTCAACAAATCAAGATTGGTCCACTTGCTTGTTGATAAATCTTGGACTGTAGGATGTGCCATTTCATATTTAATTTTTCTAGTCATGGCATTTTCAAGGATACACAGCTCTGATCTGTGGAGTTGCTCTGATTCTCTCCATTTAACATTTTAATGAGTATTGAAAACAGGACTACCACCACCAAATCAATTCAGCAATCCAGTGCATTTATGATGAATGGATCAGCAAGATTCAGGACAGGCAGGTCTTTACAACCCTCAGTGGTATTCCAGAGGAGCACACAGTAGATTCCCATGGATAGGACTGACCAGATACTTCAAAACTGCATAGGATCCCAGAGTCAAATGGTGTTATGCCTCTGGACATACAGCACACTGTGTCACCACCTCTGGTAGGCTTGTGGTGCTAATAATGGAACAGGACATAGGCAGGGACTGATTTTAACATCAGCCTGATAGTTATGCTTGGACCTTTTAGCTATGCTACTGTTTGATATCTCTTGTACAGCACTGTAGATAATGACCATGGAGACCAGTGAGGATGACTTCGTGGAGGGAAGGGGGTCATTATAGCCCAAATCATCTGCTCACTTTCCCACTTCAGCATTTACCCCCTTCACAGCAAGCTTTCATTTAGTCACATCTCAGATCCTTGCATCCAATTCATTAGAACTAGAATTAGATGCAATGCAAGAATAACATGAAACGAATGCTTTTGTTTTCAATTCCCTGAAGCTATATTATCAAAGGCAGGCACAAATGGTGCAAGAAACCCATGTTAGGCCGAGGGAACACACTTCTGAAAACATAACTTCCCAACCACCTGAAAAAGGTGGGCAAAATGCCTTCACTTCACAGCGCAAACCTGCAAAATAAAGCTTTTCTCAAATTGTAGTACCCAGCCTCTGGGATCCAATATTTAAAGCCAAATATTACAAATCAAAATTCTGCACCTAACAAATACCAAGATTGCATACAATCACGTTGAGATATCAATTATAAAAGAGTGATCAAGGAGAAAGTTAAGCATGCAAGCTACGAAATTGATGTCCTTGAGTGCCAAGAAGTAAAAATGTGTAGTGTTTGGTCCAGGGTTTAAATTCAAGCTAGTTCTGAACAACAATCTGACCCTATTCTGATTTATGCTAAGGTAATCCAAAAAAAAAAGAGGCGAGAATTGTGCTTCAATGTTATTAGGGGCATTTTAGTATTTCAGCAGATCTTCCTCACCTTGACAATTGTTTGACTTATGTTTTATACTAAAAGTTTCAAAAACAACACGAAAGGATGAGAAGAAGCCCAAATGATAAAAGCTAGAGCCATAGAGAGAATGGTGGATGTTTTTGCCGATACATGTATCATTAAGAATCCATTTAAACACTGACAGGAAGAATAAAATAAACAAGACCTAAACTTGACACCCACCTTCAAGTCTAGAATCCATGAGAAAATGGAGTGAAAAACAGAACAATCATCTTTGATGTAAAACAAACAAAAATCTGGGCCAAAATATATGAATGCATGTATTAAAATTTTTTAGAGGGGATGTTGTCAAATGTAAGTCACAATGGTAAGATGTATTTTGAGAACACTTTATGCAAAAGTGAATCAAGAGTGTTACATACACATTAATATCTTACTTAACACTACATAATAAAAAGTAGATACATCAAGGAAAATTTAATTAATTTATAGATTTAATAAATATTTAACTGCTAACCATCTTTTTAAACAACAAACTTCATGTTGAAATAAAATGAACACACCTAACTCTGGTTGTAGGTGAACTGAATAAAATAGTCTTTACAGAGTCCTTCAAATACAGTTTGAAAACCATATGAAGCATAACACTAACCACATGAATAACACTTTTTGGAATGCATGTCAGTGCACATATACTCTAAATTAAAGAAATTCCGAAAGACAAAATACTTGATGATATAACATAAATAGCTCAAACAGTAGCAATGTGCAATTAAATAATTCCATTCTACAAGCTTTTATGATGAGTAGCCACATACAGCTATGAGCAGAATTATGTAATAGGTCCATGCAATGCAACAAAACAAAGGTGCCACAGCTAATATTGGACATATTAAGAATGCATAGGTGGACTTGGTTAAGGTGGTTTCCAATAATTTTCCATTAATATCAGAATGTGAATGAAAATATTATGACTTACAAATTGATGCAGGAAAAAAACCACAAATAGCTTAAAACCTTGCTATCATGTGTATAGTTCACCCAAATCTAAACTTTATAACTGCAAACAGTCACTTCCATTAAATACGTAACCAAACCCCTTGAAAACAGCACACTTTAAAAACTGGATCATGTGGTGATGGAAATTATTAAAACCCAACAGATTAGAACCAATTAAAATTATGTTATTGTTATTTTGAAGAGCCTTCAAATTCACACAAAAACCATTACCTAGTCATTTGTCTGCCAATTACAACTTCATTATTGACTCATGTGTGGCTTTCAGACACACTAAACTCCCAGCTTTTACACCAATTTGTACACATTATCCTGTCTTCCTAGTCTTTGACCGAAATTGGATAGGTTATAAAGAATATTTATACAGGGTGACATTACAAAGCACTTTGCCAAGGTGAGACACATCCTTGATTACTGAGCAAAGAACAGGAATTGCAGAAACTCCGGTTGTAATTCTCCAAAAAGTGGCAGTGGAGATCAAAAGGATTTCAAACACTTATATGCTTGTCCAAAAAAAAAGGGTTGAAGGAAAACCTATAGGTCAGATAGCTTATCGTGATGGTGGAGAAACTTTAAAACTAATAATGTAAAGCTAAACAGTCATTTAAGTAGAGACAGGAGAGACTGCAGATGCAAGAAATAATCATTTAAGAACATTAAATGAAAGTTTACACATATTTCTAATGGTGTTTAATGGAGCTATTTGCCAAAGTAACGGGCTAAAGGATGACAATATTGGTTGGTATTTCAACAAGTGTTTATTAATTACATACAATTGATTTGTTTTGTAAAAAATGCAAAGTGGTGAATATTCCCTTTTCAGGTTGGATGCAAGAGCAGTTCTGGTGGTTACTCCTGGGTCTACTGCTCTTTTACATTCATGTTAATGATCTGAAACTGGGTGTACAGAGTACAAGTTCAGATAAAATTGAACTTGAAAATATATCAAAAAGATGAAATGGAAAAACTATGGGAACAGACAGAGAAACACAATGGACAGATAACTTTTAATTCAGGTGTGAAAAGGCTAATTTTTAAGACTATAAACTAAATCATGCAATTTAAAAAGGAATGGTGGTCTAGAAAGGGATTTTGTTTTATTGCTGGGAGAGGTGGCAAACCCTTAGAAACACCCAGTACACTGCAGTGTTTAAAATAGAGCATTTATGATTTGGATTGTTTCCTCTGATGTATGATTTTTTAAAAGACATTGAATGTGAAACCAACAGGAGAGAATATAAAGGACATCTACTGGACTAGTAAACAAGTCTCAGTGTAAAAGATGAAAGCTCTGTAGAGGGATCAGAGGAACCAGGATAATTCTTCAGCAGCCAAACAAATTGAAGGCAAATTTGAAAAGCTTTCAAGTTGCAGAAAAATATGTACTCTGCTTCTGGACCTAGTTATAATATCTAGCAGCAATGTGTGGGAACTATTTCAAAGTACAGCAAGTTGCTCAGAGGGCAATCGATACAGTTTAAGGCTTTTTTGTTAAGACATAGGAACCAATTGCTATGGCACTATCTAATTATTGCATCTTTGCCCTGCAAGATTGTTCTGATTGACGGATTTAACAATTGAGGGCGTGGAACTCAAAGTAGAAAAATGTGGAAGTGGAAATGGGGAAGTAAAAAAAGAGAAGCATCCTTTTCAGTTAAAATACAAAGCATGGTCAAATAATAATTTACAAATCTGAATGTTAATCTCTGTAAATATAGAATTCTATTTAGAAATTTTACAAAAATTCAATGTCTAAAAATTCCATATTTTTGAGTGAAGAGTAAAACTACTTCAAATAAGATGCTACACATGTCCATAACCTATCAATCACAATGTATTGTACACAACTAAATACAAGTGTAAAATATTGTAAATTTTTAATTAAAATGAGGCATTTTAATAGATATAAAATGAAACAATGATAAGTTTTATTTAAAAAAATAACTTGAACTTTTCAAACCAGTTAAATTCTTAAAATGTACCAATCCATGCAAGCTTTCTATTTCACTTTGCTTTTTCTCTTAACAGGGTGGCTGGAAGTTCCTCGAGCATGTTAGGCCATTTTCCTGCATGCATGTAACAAAATCTGCTCCTCCACTCTACCCCACAATGTTAATGAGCTTTCTTCTTTGCCTAAGCACTGGTTAGTCCAATCACATTTCCCATGCACATTACTGAGCAGCTGTCACTTCTACTCTACCTAATCTTGCTCAGTTGATTCCTGGCCCTTGCCAATGGCTGTAGAGCGATTCTGTCATCCCCTAAAGCAATTTTGTTGTATATCTACAAAGGAACAGAAAAGGGATGGAACACACAATGCATAAGTATAGTTTTAGTACATTTTGCCAAGACCACAAAAAATCTCAGAAAAAACATGTCTTTGTAATGCTGACTTCTCATTAAATTATCTTCCAAAATTAACATTTTGGCTGTTTACAATGTGACAATAGACAAGATTCAAGTTGACTCAAACATGTCTAGATTAAATTACTGAATTATACTAAGCTATTCTTAGCTGGTCATTGCAGTACATAGAGTATTTTAATGTTGACTTGTATTTTTTGTCATATCACTGGCTGGATGCAGAGCTGAATGTACCAGAGGTTAATACTTCCACGCAGTAAAAACTATAATGAATCTCTCTTGGAAGAAGAGAACGAGCTGAAGAATTGCTTCATTTTAGAGCACTACTCTGGTTCATGATATCGTCCGCACTAATTATACATTGTGATCTGGGATGGCTATATTATCTGATAGCTCAAGAATGCTGCAATAATAATTGTTTTCCTAGTTTCCAAGAATATTTCTTTGCATTTTAAACATATCATGGGCATTAATTTTGCAAAACAGAATTCCAGGACAAACTTTGAGAACAAATTTTCAACATTCTCATAAAATGATGTGCGCAGTATTTTGTTACTCAAAATAGCCAATTAAAGGATTCAGGTCAGATTTCACACAATTGTTTAAAAAAAATACATATAACAGCTTCAGTTAACTTAGCTGTCTGAATACTTTCTTCAGCTTTGGGCAGATGAAAATGAAGAGTTAAGTTCTCTGATTTACCACTTTGTGTTAAACCAAATCAAATTAGAGAAAAAAGAAAAACAGAAAATGCTGAAAACACTCAGAATTAAATTTAATATCACTGGCATAGATCATGAAATTTGTTGTTTCGTGGCAGCAGCACATTGTAATACATAATAACTATAAATTTCCCATAATATATTTATTTACAATAAGATTGTATTTTAAGAAGTAGCACAAAAAGAAGAGAAGTACTGAGGTAATCCTCATGGATTCATTGTCCATTCAGAAATCAGAAGGCTCCTGTATCTCCTCCTTGATGGTAGCAATGAGAAGGCATGTTCTGGGTGATGGGGATCCTTAATGATGGATGCTGATGAGAAACTTACTATTTCAGGTTCAAAGCCTTTTGTCTGAACTGGATGATCGTCCCTGACCTCAAAAACATTGACCGCTTCTCTTTCCACTGATGCTACCTGAACTATTGAGTGCTTCCAGCATTTTCTGTTTTTATTTCAGATTTCTAGCATCTGTAATGTTTTTTTGATTTTCCAGTTAGAGATTACTTTTATGACCTAGTTGTAGTCACTTAATAATGCAACCTATATTTAAATTGAACATATACCTCTTAGACGACTGCTGGTAGTGGTACAGTCTTAGCAATTCTACAAATTAAGAGTTGCTTCACAGTCATTTAAATGACCATGAAAGAAAGGGTACTCTAACCATTTCCAGTCTTAGTTGATGTTCTTTAACTTGGCCATCTAATAACTCTTCTACATATGTAGTTAAGTCACATTAATTGAATAGGTAACAAACTCAATTTAGTTTTTGAAATGAGACAAAATTAAGCTGGCCACAATAAAACAAAGACCTTGTGAAGAAAAACAGATTATTGTTAAAATTCATCTCCCAATCAACTGCATAAATTCAGTGAAGGAATCACTTGATTAAATCATCTTTATTTTATGTAGTTAGTACTTTCATTGTCATTGCTTACACAATCATAACATTGTAGAATAGATAAACTAGTAACTCCCTTGACATTGTTTGAGCCATTTATTAGCAATTATTCACAACTCATTGTTTGATCATGTGCCCACTATACATTTCAATTCTTTAGAAAAGCTATTTATCTAGCTCCATTAATTCTCTGAATAGATCTGAAACTTCTCTACTGTTGCAAGTTCATGCAGTTCATTATTATGGAATCTACATCCACCACCGTTTCTAGATGACTAAGCAGTTCCACATTAATGGTACTTGTGCGAAATGACCCAAAATCTATACTTTCTAGATAGCAATCTTCTGCTACAGGAAACAGTTTTACTCTTCACAAGTTGAGCCCCTTTCATTAAATCTCCTACAAACCTCCTGCGTCTGAATGAGAACAACGGAGTTTCGTAAGCATAACCAATAATTTCTTGTACCATTCTAATAAATTTCTTCTAAACAATCCTTGAACCAACATCTTTCCAAACGTACATTTAGTATTAAACATTGGTAAAGAATTGTAGTTCAAGGCTCTAGAGGGATCAAAGGGACTTGAGGATCAAATATATGCAGAGTTATGAGATGGGCTGAGTTACAGGTACAGAGTGCATGTCACCATGTGGAGTCCAATCATGCTGGGATTCCTCAATATCATGCAGTCTTAGTACAATATTGAGGCCCTCATTTATTTCTGGGGTCACTCCCAGTACAAGAACAAAAATAAGGCACTTATTTTGCTTATTACTGGTTTACTGTTGATTTGTAGATATTATTAGGATTATATTAAGTGTGTTGAATCTCAAAGACATTTACTCATTGAGTCAAAATGTTGGCAGTTCTGCAGAAAGCTAAAGCTTTACCCTCAACTTTGATTAGTGTTAAATTCTGCCAGGGAATTCTAGGGAGGTACTTCAGCAGTAAACACCCAAGGCCATGTAGCAGCTTACTGTGCACTTCCCAGATGTTTGTTATAATGGCCTGGGTATATACAGGCAGGTAGAGGACCTTATCCAGCCGAATTGCATTAGCCAAGCTGAGGTCAATACAGTCACAGGCATTGTTGTACCCATGTAATTCATATGCAATTCTTCAAAACAAAATGTATCACTTTGCATATCTCTAAATTTTATCAGTCTACATTGTCTCAAGGCCTTTCACTTTACTCACCAGCTGCTGTGTTTGTGTTGCTCCTTCTGTTAATGCTGAAATTATGCCTAGTTCTTGGGCATTCACCTACATTCAAATCGATGGCTCTGGCACTGCTTCCAGGAGATGGGGCCAGAATTTAATGCCAGCAATAAGCTGCAATTACTCAATAAGTTAATGGATCTGGTATGAATTCAAAATTTTACTCTCTGCCAGAATCAAGTTTCTGCCACAGTCATAAATAGGCAGCAACAGGGCCTTGTTCAACATTGTCTCAAGGCAGGGCCCCCATTCTCAAAGTAACTAAAGCAAATCTGACTTTCTCACCAAGCCACAGGCAGTCCCAGCTGTCAGGCCTAATGACTGACTGCTTCTGATTGTTCCTTAACATCTGGAAATATTCAAAGCTATTTAAAACCAACTAAAAATACTAACATGTCTTAATCATTTACAAACAATTAAAAATAATCATCACATTTAAGTGAATTCTAAAACATTGTAAATTAATTCTTAATCTACATACTCACAGCTGTTCCCCTTCATTGGAATGAATGTACTCACTGTTTTAGCTCTAGGTCTAAACTGGCGCAAGTTCAGCAGACAGATTCCCCAGGCTAAATGCTAGAAAATTGCAGCGAGTGCTGTTTGACTCTACAGTACAAGGAAGAGGTGGGAAAACCTCAGCTGAGATTTCAAGTTCCACATTTTAGTGTTCAAATGAGAATTCCAAATCTGATGGCAGCTGTATATCAGCAATTTAGTGTGAACTATTGACATCACCCAGCAAGTTCCTCACCTATTCTAAAATAAATCAGCCCTGTGGACTGGCACCTGCTCCTTCATGAATTCCATATCCACAGTGCTTTTACCTCTGTAATCCCATACATTTTAACTTTGCTAACAAGTCTATTGTGAAGTTTGTTAGCAAATGCCTGAGAGAGCAAAATATTAATGCAGAACATTATCTGCGCAACCCTCTCTGTAACTCAATTAACTTAATCAAACATGATTTGTCTTCAGCAAATCTATGCTGATTTTCTTTTGTTAGTCCAGACTTTTCGAATTTGCCCTGATTGTATCAAAGATTACCTACCACAAAGCCAAGTGAGCTTGATCCCCCTTCATTTTCATGCAGGAAGCAACATTCCCAGTCATCAAGCATTATCTCCATGTCCTCAGAGATTGTGGCAGAGCTTTCCCAATTTCAACTTTTTCTTCATTAATGGTCTAGGATGTGTCACGTGCAGAGTAGAGAATTGTTCTATTTTGAGCACCAGCAATCTTCTGACTGCCCTTATTCTATGAGTCTATGTGACACTGCAGGCTTAGTTGCCTTGGGTACCACAAAGATAACCACTGATCTAGTAATTAACATAATGACAGCTTTGCATATTTGAACAACCCAGGAATTGTAAATATTCACTAATCACATATTGAAGAAGAATTTAATATCTGCCCTTTTCACCATTATATAGCTGTATTGACTTGAGTACCATTTCGTTATTTTCATATTTAATTTTATCAACATTTTTCCTTGACTGAGAAAGCAACAATTTGACCCACTGGGTCCACGCCAGTTCTCAGAGCATTTCCATCCATTCCATTCCTCTATTTAGAATAAATTTAAAACAATAGACATCAAATTTCCTTGCAATTCATTATCTCAGACATGCCCCTCATTCTCCTACCACCCACCTACAATAGAGGGCAACGTACAACTGCCAATTAACCTAGACCAACACAGCTTTGGAATGTTAGGGGGAAACTGGATCACCTGGGTGAAACCCTTGTGATCCTAGCCAGAGTGCGCAAAACCACACAGAAAGTACTGAAACCTAGTTTACTAGAGCTGGAGATAAACAATGATGTAATGGTTAGTGCAGCTATGGTGCAGAAATTGCAAGTAATAAACTGGCCATTTCTCAGGAAGCTTCGGATGAACAGCAACAAAGGTTCCACATCTTCATGGTTATGACGTACTTTAGAAAGACTTTAGAATGTGAAAATATTTGTAACTCACTCTCTCTCCTTAGAATTTAGATTAGCTTAAAATCCTAGACATGAAGGTGAATAGATGGAATGCTCAAGCTAGTAAGAAAAACACAATGCTTCAGGTTAGTTCAATGCGAACTTCTGAAATATGGTCAACTAATCATTAACCCAAAATGTTAATTGAAATTGAACAAAATGTTGAACCTACAGTGCTTTGTAAATGTATTCAGCCCCTAACGCTTTGTTCACATAAATGGGTATTACAATCAGGGATTTTTGATAGATTTACCTGAGAATTTTTATTTGTGAATCATATGCTCCTTTTTTCAGTGGAGCCCAAAAAACCAGGGAAAATTGTAAAGCATGAAAAAAAAACATTCAAAATCTTAAATGTTAACATTTCAAAAGTATTCATCCCCTGTAGCTCAGTACTTACTGAAACACCTTTCACAGCTGCATATCACAGCCGGTAGACCTTTTGGATAAGTCTCCATTAGCTTTGCAGAACATAATGGAGCAATATTTGCCTATTTTGCATATCTTAGTCGAGATGGCACTAAATGGCAACTCTTTTGCTTGCATCTTTGGAAGCAGCTCTATTTCCATCTTTAATATCTCTATTTTTCACTCTCAGGGTTCATTTAAAGACCCTGACCTGGAGTTACATGCTGACTTCGGTTCTTTGCTGGAATGGGACCTGCTTTCGGAGTGTCACGATTGGCCATTATCCGACATGCCAAGCGAACGGCCTAAGAGTTTGGCTTGTCTTTGGAAGCCGAGGTTCTCGGGGATTTGGTGACGGGCAGATTGAAGGTCGGTGTCCCAGATCAGTGTGTCGGGGGAAGCGGGAATATCTTTGGCTGTGTGCCCTGAGACCTTTGGGCAAAGAACTGGGAAAAAAGTGACGCAATGGACTTTTAACAACTTAAACCAGCGAGTTGTCTGCTATGTCTCCCCTCTCGCTGTGAAACGGAGACCTCTCTCCCTTATTAGAGAGAGAGAGAGCGCGAGAGAGAACCTGTAGTATGTCGAATACTGGGTGAACGTGTAGTCTTTGGGTACTGCAAGTTTGTGTCTTTGCTATTGCTTTGCTCACGCTTGAGTGCTGAGTGCTCGGTGGTGGGTGCCAATGCTTTTATTTGCTGGTGGGGGGAGGGGGAATTGTTGCTTGCTGCCACTTACACACGGGAGGCAGAGGACCTGAAGTGGGGACTTTGGCATTCTAACATTTAACTGTCATTCATTCTTTCGGGCACTCCTCTGTTTTTGTCGATGGCTGCAAAGAAAAAACATTTCAGGATGTATATTGCATACCTTTCTGACATGAAAATTCCTCAAGCTGTAGTTGGGGAGAGGTGGAGGACAGAAATCTTGAGGTCTTGCCAGAGATGTTTGATTGGGTTAAGGTCAGGACTCTGACTGGGCCACTCAAGGACATCAATTTTCCTCATCTGAAGCTGCTCCATGGCTGCTCTGGCAGTATGCTTTGGGTCATTGTCCTGCTGAAAGATTAACTTTCTCCCCAGTTTAGGCTTTCTGGCAGGTTTTTATCTAGGATCTCTTGTATTTAAGCAGCATTCATCTTTCCATCAATCTGCACCAGATTTCTAGCCTCCACCGCTGAAAAGCATCCCTATAGCATGATGCCACCTCCACCACACTTTATAGCAGGGATGGTGTTACCTGGCTAATGTGCAGTATTAGACTTATGCCACATATACTACTTACTGCTGAAATCAAAAAGTTCCACTTTAGTCTCATCTGACTACAAGATGTTCCACATCTTTACAGTATCTTCTAAGTGATGCTTTGTTAAGATTTTATGGGCAAGGGTATGCTTTTAAAAAAAAAAGTCAGGTCTTCTTCCTTACTACTCTTCCATAAATAACCTCAGAGGTGCAAGACCTTAGAGACTGTAGAGCCACGAACTTCAACTCCAGTCACAGCCACTAATTTCTGCAACTCTATCAGAGTAACTGTTGGTGTCACAAAAGCCTCTCTTACAAGTGCCATTCTTCTCCCGTGACTAAGTTTAGAGGGGTGGCCTGACCTAGGCACTGTGGCTGTGGTTTCATATTTTTCCCACTTTTTCATGATGCATTGCACTGAGCTCCAAAGTATGTTCAGGGACTTTGAGATGGTCTTGTACCTTTCCCCAGATTTGTGCTTCTCTATTAACATATCCATGACTTGCCTTGCATCCTTTTTTGTCTTCATTTTGGTTTGGTCTGTTGAAAATTTACCATACTGTCAGACCTTAGAGAGTGGGGTATTTATTCTTATAAATTCAGGTGATCCTCCAACTTCCTACATCAACAAATTGGTTAACTCTGACCATCTCTCCACAGATAGTTCCTGACTCAAACATTTTATAGCATTTCCTGTCTTACTTCAGATTTTCAGCATCTACAGTATTTAGTTTCTGGAATAGATGTTGCTAGATCTGGAATATTTCCAACAAACTTGCTTATATTATAGGTTTTCAGAATCCACATATTTGAACTTCTGAATAATGATTTGAAATCATATTCAACCAAACTCTGGCATATGTACTATAGTAAATACATCTCAGTCATTAAATCCTGGTAGACTAAGAATCTGACTTTCTCCTTTAAAAAAAAACAGCTTATAAGACCAATCAACCCCCTGTGGGGGAAGGCACCACCAGAAAAACCATCAATTTTGCAAGTCTGTGGTTATGAATTGATAAAAGAATGAATTAACAGGTGGTTAGATACATACAGAGTAAGACTGTATCCATACTGAAACTTAAAAAGCTAGTTCATGCAATACAGACAGGTGAATGATTCTGGACCAGACGTAAAGCAACTAATGAACAAAAATAAGAAAGCAGATTTAGATTCATTTACTTATCACATGTACATTGAAACAGTGAAATGCATCATTTATGTTAACAACAAGGACAAGAATGAGCTGGGGACAGCTCGCAAGTTTCACAATTCTGGTGCCAACACAGCATGGCCACAATGTTCAGCAGAACAACACAGGCAACAACAGCAGCAACAAAATAAAACAATAACAAAACAAGTCCCTTTCTTCCCTCCCAATTATTCACAACCTGGGTCAAGTTGCCTCCAGGCTCCTAGTGGATTCGCAATCATCGGGCCTCCAACTTCTGAACACATCTATTTTGGTCTTCAGGGTGAACCCCAAGGCTTGCTGATCACATGACCCCAGACCTCAAACTCCAGAGTCACACCAACCTCCGACCCCAAAATATGCCAACCTGGGGGGCTAATGGCCTCCTGCTCACATGAACCTATGACCCTGGGATCGACAAGCTGAGAGAGACTCGTTGACCTGTGGAGGGTGTCACCGGCCCTCATCCATACAGCCCGTCGACCTCAGTCACTGATCATGTGGATTACAGGTCTTCATCCACAGCCTACATTACATCCCAACATCTGCCCACTGGGATCACTGGAGTGCCCTGACGATCAGCTCCTGCCTGAGCTCATCCCTTCCCTAAACCGTAACTGCCTGGCACAGTCCCCAAAACCATCTCTACAGACCTAGAAAACAAGCCTGAGCTGCGGCCTTGACCGACATTGCAGCTTGGTACCATCGTGATTATCTTCTGCTAGCAGTGAATGGAAGAATAAATACCACCACAAGCAAAACAAGAATCATAACGTAACAAACACTTGGGGATGAAGATGATAATCTTATGAGGAAGATGTACATGGGTTAAAAACTTTATTTCAGTTTACAAATGTGAATGCAAATATAGTAGATACTGTAAAATAGGAAATGAAAGGTATCTGTTTTTAAAAACATTGGTGGAACTCAATGGTAGACAAGTATCAGACTTCCAACTCAAAGGATTTGGTGGAGGTTCTGACCAAACGTTGATTGATTAGTTTACAAATTCTTTTGTGGAGAGAAGAAAGGCAAGCAGACCAGCTATATCACTTACATTATAGACAATCTGCAACACTATAGTAGTATAACACTCAACAGAAATTTGCTGCACTGGATGAAAACTGGTTAACAAATGTAAATAGATATAGACGACCATTTTGGGTAATGGGAAATTCACCCTTTCTGAATTCATAAATCACAATCAGTAAGTTGAGATACAGAATAAGTACTCAAATGGAGTTTATATGGAAAATAAATAGATGAACAAAAACATTGTTTTTCAAGCTATGATCCCTAATGGATGAGCAGATAATGTGGGGGAAAAAAAAATCACAATATAGACTACTTTTTAGGAATACACCACCGGTAAAACGGGGGTCACCTGTATTTTTTTGGGATGACTGACAACTTATCAAACAGGCGCGATTAAAAAACATGGGGAAAAAAATCAACTAATGAGACTAAGAATGCAGGCTGGAGCTTCAGGCCAACAATCAGGTAACAGGAGTGTTCACTGGAAGTAAAAACTGAAATTAAATAAATGGCCCCTACTCCATTTATGGCTAAACTTTAGAAATCTTGATCTGAAATCAAATTCAATCAATATTCCTCACTGATAACTAGAAAACATATTTTAGGATATATTTTACTTTTGAAGTGACGAAATCAGAATTAGAAAGTACAGATAATTTTCAAAAAACGTTTTGATAATGGCGAAACCATTACATTTGTAAAGGAGGAAGCATCAAATTAAGCTTACTGGATTGTATCTGAAGTGATGTCAGAATCAGGTTTCATAATACTGGCATGTGTAACAAAATCTGTTTTCCGGCAGCAATATATTGCAATACATAATAATAAAAAATATAAATTGAAAAAGAAATAAAGTGTATATATACTGTATATAAAATTAAATAAGTCATGTAAAATTAAGTAGTGCATTTTAGGAACAGCTTCTTCCTCTCCACCACCAGATTTATGAATGAAAATGAAAGAAGCCAAAAAGAAAAGAGTGAGATAGTATACATGGGTTCATTGTCCATTCAGAAATCTGGTGGCCGTGGGGAAGAGTTGTTCCTAAAACATTGAGTATGTGTCTTCAGGCTCCTGTACTTCCTCCTTGATGGTAGCATTGAGAAGGGGCTCAAGGTTCAGAGGTAAATAGCCTTGGGGTTCAGAGTTAAGTCCATTTTCTTTTGAGATATACAACTTCTCCTCAAGTTGTCAGCTGACAACTTAAAGCAAACTTTTCTGAAGCCACCAGTCAATTTTCCCAGTTTCTGTTTGTCTTTGTGATACTGCTCACTTCACAATTTCAAATGGAATTGGAGAAATTGACCTTGATGTC
The DNA here is from genome assembly GCF_048418815.1 of Hemitrygon akajei. Taxonomy (NCBI): domain Eukaryota; kingdom Metazoa; phylum Chordata; class Chondrichthyes; order Myliobatiformes; family Dasyatidae; genus Hemitrygon; species Hemitrygon akajei. The sequence goes on from NC_133126.1 coordinate 165,108,710, forward strand.
TTTGGAAGTCTGAGAAAAATTGACAAGAAGTAACATTTGGAAACTGAATTCAGTTACGGGGGGGGGGGGGGAGGATCTTAAGAATCAGGGAAATTGATGATTGCATAGGCAATGCTTCATGCAACAATTTTGGAATGTAAAGACAGTAAGTTAGCAAGTGAGTGCTGGAGGTGGATAAAAGGAGAAGCAGGAACTGTATAATAGTTTACCACTGAAATTGATACCAAAAGTTTACAAAGCTGTAAGGATTAAATTCAACCAGAATAGATCTACACAATGAAAATGCAGTTTGCTGAGGGACAAGACTATTGCTGATACCTTACACCAAACCATCGTGCAAGCTTGATCTAAGTGATTAATGGTACTTGGGTGGCATCTGAGAGGAGTACACCTACATTCCCTGTGAATGCATTGGGCCTGCTCCCACATCCCCCCACCACTAAATGTCCTGTTTCTTCCCATATATTGGTTAGGATGGTTTTCCCATGAGGCGGCGCGGCACGGCAGCAGCAGCCTTTCAGACTTGGTGTTACTTTCATTTAATTTTCTATTTTAAGTTTGATACACAATTTTCGATTAGGGCACATGGATAACAGAGATGCTATCTACCATCGTCAGATACTACTACAATACAGAGATCGTCCAAAAACAAACCTTCACAAAGATCTGCTGGCTGAATTACGCGACGTCGGCTTGCTGAGGGGAACGGGCCTACAATCCTCAGACTTGCCTGATGCTGGGAGCCGGAGATGGAGACGTCGAAAGCGATGTGCGAGGAAGCAGAAGCGAGGTAAATGGGCAGAGGCCCATGCCAGGCTAAAAGCAAACCCTAGCCGGCCGGCTCGCCCATCCATTCTGCTCTCCAATGTCCGTTCCCTGGACAATAAAATGGACTACATCTGACTCCAACGTAATACTCGGCGGGAGTACAGAGTTTGCTCCACGTTTGTCTTCACAAAGACATGGCTCACTGATGGGATTTTGGACGCTGCCATCCAGCTAGATGGGCTAGCTTTGTTTCGTTCGGACAGAGATGCAGCTGTCTCTGGTAAGGCTCGTGGTGGTGGCTTGTGTGTTGACATCAACACGGAATGGTGTAAGAACTCTGCGCTGGTTTCCAGACACTGCTCATTGTTAGTGGAGTTTGTGACAATTCGATGCAGACTATTTTATTTGCCACGGGAATTCACCTCTGTCCTTATATTCGGTGTTTACATTCCCCCCAGCGCTAATGCTAAGGAGGGGCTCTGTGAACTGTACGGGGCTATTAGCGAACTGCAGAACGCATATCCTGATGGTCTGTTTATTGTCGCTGGTGATTTTAACCACGCGAACCTTAAGTCGGTGCTCCCCAAATTCCATCAGTATGTGGACTTTGCAACGAGGGGGGAGAACGCGTTGGACCTGGTTTACACAAATATCCCTGACGCGTACCGGGCAGAGCCCCGCCCCCACCTCGGATACTCAGACCACATCTCTGTTATGCTAATCCCAGCATACAGACCGCTCGTCAGGCGCTCCAGACCAGTTCAGAAACAGGTGAAAACCTGGCCAGCAGGAGCCATCTCTGCTCTTCAAGACTGCTTTGAGCACACTGACTGGCACATGTTCAGGGAGGCTGCAACCGATGGCGACTCTACCAACTTAGAGGAGTACACAGCATCAGTGACCAGCTACATCAGCAAGTGCATTGATGATGTTACTCTGTCCAAGACCATCACTATACGTGCCAACCAGAAGCCATGGATGACCGCAGAGGTGCGTGCGCTGCTGAGGTCCCGCGACTCCGCCTTCAGAGCAGGCGACAAGGCAGCTCTAACAACAGCAAGGGCCAAACTGTCCCGAGCCATCAGAGGGGCAAAGCGTGCACATGCCTAGCTAATCCACAGTTACTTCCAGGACATCGGTGACACGCGGCACATGTGGAAGGGCATCCAGGACATCATCAATTACAAGACATCACCTGACTGTGCAGGTGATGCCTCCCTCCCAGATGTGCTGAATAACTTCTACGCCCAGTTTGAGGCGGAAAATGACGTGGCGGCGAGGAAGTCCACCCCTCCTACAAATGACCAGGTGCTGTGTCTCACTGTGGCCGATGTGAGAAGAACCCTGTGCAGGGTCAACCCATGGAAGGCTGCTGGACCAGACAACATCCCTGGTAGAGTGCTCAGAGGATGTGCAGACCAGCTAGCAGATGTTCTCACTGACATCTTCAACATCTCCCTGAGCAGCGCACCATTCCAACGTGCTTCAAGGCCGCCACCATCGTCCCCGTGCCGAAGAAGTCTTCAGTGTCCTGTCTCAATGACTACCGTCCCGTTGCACTTACATCCATCATCATGAAGTGTTTCGAGAGGCTCGTCATGAGGCATATCAAGACCCTGCTGCCCCCCTCACGGGACCCCCTGCAGTTTGCGTACCGTCCCCACCGCTCAACAGACGACACCATTGCCATCGCCCTGCACCTGGCCCTAACCCACCTGGACAAAAAAGACACATACGTTCAGATGCTGTTCATAGACTTCAGTTCAGCATTCAACACAATCATCCCTCAGAAACTGACTGGAAAGCTGAGCCTACTGGGCCTGAACACCTCCCTCTGCAACTGGATCCTAGACTTCCTGACTGGGAGACCTCAGTTAGTCCGGATCGGGAGCAGCATCTCCAACACCATCACACTGAGCACGGGGGCTCCCCAGGGTTGTGTGCTCAGTCCACTGCTGTTCACTCTGCTGACCCACGACTGTGTTGCAACACACAGCTCGAACCATATCATCAAGTTCGCCGATGACACGACCGTGGTGGGTCTCATCAGTAAGAACGATGAGTCAGCTTACAGAGAGGAGGTGCAGTAGCTAACGGACTGGTGCAGAGCCAACAACCTGTCTCTTAATGTGAACAAAACAAAAGAGATGGTTGTTGACTTCAGGAGGGCATGGAGCGACCACTCCCCGCTGGACATCGACGGCTCCTCGGTAGAGATCATAAACATCACCAAATTTCTTAGTGTTCACCTGATGGAGAATCTCACCTGGTCCCTCAACACCAGCTCCATAGCAAAGAAAGCCCAGCAGCGTCTTTACTTTTTGCCAAGGCTAAGGAAAGTCCATCTCCCACCCCCCACCCTCATCACATTCTATAGGGTTTGTATTGAGAGCATCCTGAGCAACTGCATCACTGCCTGGTTCGGACATTGCACCATCTCGGATCGCAAGACCCTGCAGCGGATAGTGAGGTCAGCTGAGAAGATCATCGGGGTCTCTCTTCCTGCCATCACTGACATTTACACTACACGCTGCATCCGCAAAGGAAAAAGCATTATGAAGGACCCCATGCACCCCTCATACAATCTCTTCTCCCTACTGCCATCTGGGAAAAGGCTCCGAAGCATTCGGGCTCTCACGACCAGACTATCTAACAGTTTCTTCCCCCAAGCTATCAGACTCCTCAATACCCGAAGCCTGGACTGACACCTTGCCCTACTGTCCTGTTTATTATTTATTGTATTGCCTGCACTGTTTTTTGTGCACTTTATGCAGTCCAGTGTAGGTCTGTAGTCTAGTGTAGCTTTCTCTGTGTTTTTTTATTACGTAGTTCAGTCTAGTTTTTTGTACTGTGTCATGTAACACCATGGTCCTGAAAAACATTGTCTCATTTTTACTATGCACTGTACCAGCAGTTCTGGTCGAAATGACAATAAAAGTTGACTTGACTTGACTTGAGAATGTTAACTGGCCACTGTAAATTACACCCAAGAGTAGCTGTATGCCAGAATAATCAGGGGCTGATGAGAGAGAAAAAACAGGTTATGAAAATGATTGGCAAATGGGGTTGTTGGAATTGCTCTGAAAACTGGCAAAGATTTAATAGGCTGAAAGGCCTCATATCAGGAAAAATATGAAAAATATCATGGATTTATAAATAAGTGAAAATTGTGATATAATGGAAGGCAGAATTGTAAAGCAACACACAATCATTCAAGATGAAATTCTATAGACAAATTATATACAATTTTTAAATTATGTAGCAAATTTTAAAAATATCACCTATCTCTTTAAATGGGATAAACTGAGCCAACCTAAGACATATCAGTCATCATCTAAGGAAATGAACAATCAATGTTTCTGGTCAAGATCCTCCAGGACTGGAAAGGAAGAGGGAAGACACCAGAATAAAAAGGTGGGTAAGAGCAAGGAGGACTAACTGTTAGGTGAAGCCAGCTTCCCACCCACCTGGCTTCCCCTATCACCTTCTAGCTAGTCCTCCTTCCTCTCCCCCACTTTTGAATTTGGATGTCTTCTCCCTTCCTTTCCAGTCCAGAAAAAGGGTCTCAACATGAAATTTTGACTATTTATTCATTTCCATGGATACTGCTTGACCTGATGAGCTTCTCCAGGATTTTGTGCGTGTTGCTTTGGATTTCCAGCATCTGCAGAATTTGCATTAAACTTAAAATATATTTCTTTTCTGGCACTTCAACTTCTTCCCTCCTACCCACGTCCAAATCAAAGAGAGGAAAAATTGTATTTTCTTTTAAATATAAAGTATTTTGACATTGAATACTTTCAATGTTAAAGATATTTCTATTTCAAATCAATTTTGAACCCAAATAGAAGAATGATTCTGTCAAGATTTACTGGAACACCCACATTAAAATACGGCAATGTCAACATTGTGATTGTGAATGGTTGTATCTGCTAAAAATTGATTGTTTTGATAACTAGTTCTAACATCACTGGAAACTTAGCAAGATTTCTGGACTTGTCCTGAAATGGTTTCAGAGCAATGATACAAACACTGCTTCTAAAGGTTCATTATAATTAAAGAAACAATTCACTTCTCACATGTTGTTTCTGTAAAACCTTTAAGGCATCAGAAGTAATGATAGGGCTGCATCTTAAACATGCTACTCATGAATTTTTTTGCATTGTGTGCATGCAAACAATTATATCTGGCTAAAAGAGAATATTGATATATAGTCAATTTACTTCTACTTCAAGTCAACATTTATTAACCTGAGTTGAGAACAGAAACTAATCTGTGGTTACAACAGACTGAGTAACTATCAAGTTAATTGTATAGTACTTTTCATCTAATGATCTAAACATTACATTCATTTTACAGAATATAATTTTTTATATACCAAAGCAGAATGAAAACCAAACCAGCTTACAACCACCTGTAGTTATTGTATGGGGAGAGAGCAGCTAAAAATTCTTCTACTGCTAGAGGACTATCCAGATGGTTTGCATCCAACTTTACAGAGCGGAACAATCGCAATCTGGTTGAAAAAGTAACGCAAAGTAGATAAGATGGAAAATGCTCAGTTATTTAATTGTATAAATTAAAAGTAGTTCCGGATAAAAATTTAAAAAATTCCAATTGAACTTTCATGTCTTTCTTCATTTTAAAATACCTTATTTCAGTAGTTCTCTATATAGTTTGCCATTCCTGTCGCAAAGGGCAAAGGTTTTCCCAGTAACGTTAAACAATTTAGCGAAAACTGAATTATTTCTCCTTATTCAGGTAAAATAATTTGTTTCAACTCAGCTCTGCTACCAATATTTCTACCAAAATCAATAATTTGATGCAAAATTTTGTTTGCAAGAATCAAGTTCTTCAGCTTCTATCGTTGACACTATTTTAGGAAACCTTACATAAATATCTTCTCTAATAATCCAGACAAATTTCTAAATATTGTTAAAGTAACAATATCTTAAGAATATTTAGTATTAATTACCATTTTAAAAGCTGAAGAATTGTGCTTGGTTATGCACCAGATCAAGTGGGACTCATGAGTTGGGAATATGTAAAGTTAAGCAGCTGCCTACCTGGAGAGTCCCTGTTCCTGAATGTCTATGACTAGTACGATAATATAGGGATCGGTACTGGGACCACTGCTGTTTATGATATACTTGGATGTGAACATAGGAGGTACAATTTAGTAAGCTTGAGGATGAAATAGTTATTGGTTTTGGGGATGACAAGAGGTTGTTTGAAGATAGTGCTCGAGTTGGAAAGTTAGGTATAGCTTTATCAGATGGAATTAGTCCCTAAAAGTGAGAGGTGGTGCACTCTGAAAGGTCAAAAAACTTGACTTATTTTTTAAGTACAAAATCATATACTTAAGATGCAACCAAGGAATTTTGATGAACAGAAAAATCTAGGAGTCCGAACTCAGTTCCTTAAAGTGACTACAGGTGGTTAGGTTGATGAAGAAAGCATATAGGTTTATAGGTTGTGGCATGGTAAATAAATAGGGGTGTTATGTTGTAGCTTTAAAAACAGTTTAAGCTGCATTTCGGAGTGTTCTGATCGCAACAGTATAGAAAGAATATATATGGTTGTGTTGGATTGGAAATTTGTGATCATCTGGTGGAATGGTGGAAACAACTTTAAAGTATTGCCTGAAGTGGCCACACAATTCTTTTTTTAAAAACACGGTTTCCAAAAGGCAAGCACTATACAATAGAGCAAATCACTCCATGGTTTAATGTTCTTTTCAGCTTAGCTCAGTATTCAAGTCACTTACAAGGGGTGCACGTTATTATTGACCTTATTTGTTGCCCATAAATAAATGAAAATGGAAAAAAAATCAAAAAACCTGGAGATGCTGGGAAACAAATTAATATAGAAAATGCTAGGGGGAGAAAACTTAGCACGAGTGACAATATCTGTAGAAAGCAAGATAGTCAATATTTCATATTTGAGACCTGAACTTTAGAAGGAATGTGGAACATATAGCCATTTAGCTTTCAACTTGTTTCACTATTCAATAAAATTATGGCCAAATTCCACCATTATCTATCCTGCTTTCCTTCCACGTCCTTAATTTTCCTGAGCAGAAACTTTCAAACTTAAAATGAATTGTCATTTAAAGATTGCAGTTCCACCACTATTTGCATTTACCAGTGTTTCCCTAACTTCAATACAAAAAAACTCTAGCTCTAATAAGGATCTTCTGAAGGTTAATTATAATTGCAATGATTTTTTTTATATTAAAAAGCAAAGACTAAGTGCAATTATCTCATTTTTGCACATTCATTTTATGAAGTTTTTTTAGAAATGATAATTTAGGATTAAAGCATTACTTCAAGTGAATTACTATAACATTTTTCTGTAAAATCTAACAGTGCAGAAATATGAATTTGAATAAAAGAAAACACCTTCCCTGGATATCTCACCTTTTCCATGAGCAGAAAATAACCCAACTAAACTAAACTATTTCACCCATCTGAACATTAACTTTCACTTTTGGATGCTGATTATTAATGGAAACTATTCTTTGATCAGCATCTGCCTCTCATAGAAACAGATGTTAACATCAGCCTTCCTTGGCATACCACATCATTTCAGTTCAGCAAAAAAATCACCCTATACAGGTTTCTTGGGTTGGCTATTACTCCAACACAAACAACAAAAATCCATTTTATAAGCATTGAATATGAACAACAATTTCAATCTGAATTCATAACTGCTTAGTCACAATGTAGCTAGATCCAAGTTGAAGTCGATTACTTGCACGCACTACAATCTGAATCCACATTAAATGTCTGCAAGATCTTCAGCATACTGTATTTCATTTATTTTTAAGTTCTGGTAAGTTGTGTGACATGCACATTTTAAAGACTCAGTTCATTATTTAAATATGCAGATACTTAAATGTTTTTCATTAATAGCTACACAAGAGAAAAACATTGCTGGCTGTCACTAACATTGCATGATAATTTCATAAACAAAAATCTAACAAGCACTTTTGAACTTTATTCTAGAAATACCAATGACATCATTCAACATGACAATAAGGACGGAAACAAAGTCATGTCATCTCTGTAATATTCAAGATGTATATCAATATAAATCAAGATGACATAGTTCATAGGTTATTAAGTAGTCTGAATTTAATAAGGTGATTAAAATATTACAGAATCACACCTATAGTCTTTCTGCTGCTCTTATTATACCCTATAGACAAACTCATATCTAATATTTATTTTTAAGGGTCCTGCTACAACTTACCTTATAAAACACCTGTTTCAAAATAATCTTCTGACATTATTATCCTGTGCAGTCACAAGGACCCAAAATGTATATTATTTAAATTATAAACTAGACACATTGAGAAATGATCCACATGCATGCAATGAGAAGCTAAATACTGGTCAAAATAACAACTGATATAAAATCCTTCCTCATCATTTAGCAGACAAAATACATTGCAGACTACTTTCAACCTATTAATGCTTTGTGTGTTCAGCTAATACCATGCCACATTTTCATACTGTAGTTAAGAATACACTGACTATCAATACCTGTTAATATCTAATATGAACTGCAACTGACATTTTTATAAAGTTATATAATTTCATTGAGGACATACTTCAATTACTTTCCAGTGATTTCTGGAAAAATTTAACTCAATTTTAACTGCAATACACCTAAAAATGGCATCCTTGCTGAGGTAAGTGGGACCTACCTGTGATCTTTGTGCCAAAGTAGGTCGTGCATGTCTCCAAAATACTTTCCTTAGGACATCAGGAAACAAACAGGTAACTACTATGACGATAATGCCAAGCCAGACTGAAGCACTGGACAACAACTGACTGAAGACTGCATACATGTTTTGTAATTGCAAAAATGGCCTAGGAGGAGGAGAGAAATAAAATACATTTTGATGCACAGGTCTGGAACTAACACTTGAACTAACCTCACTAATCCAATGTTACAGAATTAAATATCTAAGAATGAAGCAGAATTACAATGAGAGCAACTGTGAGGTTATTGATGCCAAATGCCCTCTTTAAAAGTGAAAACAAAAAAATGGCTCTTTTACTTTATTTTAGCCATGACATGAAAGATTATAAATATTAATATAGAATTTCTAAAATGACAATAGCGAAAGCAGAGATGGGTAGGAAAATTAAAATGGAGGGCAAGGAAAGAGCTGACGTTAAACAAATATTTTCCATCTTCACAGAAAGCATAAATATTTGGCAGCATAAGAATTCAAAATGTCTGATGAAAGCATGTAACAATGTTTATAATACAGTGGATTCCAGTTAATTGGGTCATTGGTTAATCTGGGCAGCTGCTTATTTGGGACAAATCTTAAAGAACAAAATCAAGAAAATAGCTGGGATTCCCTTAATTTGGGAAACTATGCCACTTAATTGGGGCAGGAGATGGTCAGTCACATGCACTTGTGTGGCTGTTAAGACTCTACACTGTGCTTAGAGCCAAAAGTTGCAAGTGCTTGTGTTATGTTACCCACTTGGCCAATGGATGCCAATTCAAAAAGCAGTGATTTTGAAATATTGTTTTTTCTATTTTGACCTAAAAAAATTTTTGCCATGAAAAGATTTAACCCTGACTGAAAAAAAATCACCCTACTGGACCAAATTAAAAGCTATCCGCCTAAAAGCACTCATCGTTAGCTGGCAGAGATAACTGGAGTGCCGAAATCTAAAATTGTATGCTTGACGTCAGCAAGATAAACTGCGAGAAGAATAGGTATTGCTCGAGGAACAGCAGGAAACATCACAAAAACAAAAGCATGTAGGTAAAGATCCAGATGCTGAAGACACCCTCAATCAATGGTTTTACACTGTAACTGGAGTGAGTGAGTGAGTGTGTGTGCGTGCGCGCGCGCGCGCGTATACACACATACCAATAATTTTTAAAAAAACAAGTCAGAGGAGCTAGCTAAGAAGCTGAGTCACGAAAAATTTAAAGCAACCAATGGATGATTGTCTCCATGGAAATGCAGGCACTACTTCAAATTCAAGAAGGCACACATGAAAAAGGAGGTGCTGATGCCGTAAGTACAGAAACATGGAAATCAACAAAATTCCTGACTTGCTTCAGAACTTTTGTGCAGATATCTATAATGCTGATGAAAGACGACTATTTTAAAAATTATGGCGCACTAGATGGTTCCCTTTGCTACAAACTTTCAACAGTATCAGGTTCAAAGAAAACAATACATCACACAACTGCTGTGTTGTTCAAATATGTCAGGAATTGATAAAAATAAGTAGTTGGCTATTGGGAAAAGTGTTTAATCTCGATGCTTTAAGGGGCTAAGAATGGATAGCTTACCAATCAAGTACTATGCTAGCATATACATGAACTCCTCTGTCAGGCACCTTTACGAACTGATATACAGCTTTATAATACGCAGTAATACTGGTAATGTTTTAATTTGTTCTGTATTTCCTTTAAATATACAATTTGTTACTCAGTTAAATGGCAGTTTGTCTTTTTTATGCCTTTTTAACTACTTCCATGAAACTTCAGATAACTGAGACAGCCGCTTATTTGAGCCAAAGTGCACTGGTCCTGATGTGTCCCAAATAACCAGAATCCACTGTACTCCCAAAACAGAAAAACAGAAGGGATTTTTATAACTGCAAACAATTCTGCTGGTTAATTTGTTTTTTTTTTAGTTCTGGGGACAGAAGTTATTGCATTCTATGTGTACTAGTGACAATTTTTCCAACATTTAATGTATTCTGGAGTAGTACCTGTGGATTGGCTGGTAGCAAATACAGAAGCATTATTGAATGAGGGAAAAAATAAAAAGACAACTGAAATCAGCTGATAGGAGAATGCAAGAGTTTTAAATTCTATGCTGTATCTCTAAATAAATTAACGTGATAACAGGACACATGAAAATCTCAACATAATAAGTTTATAAAAAGGAGAGCATTAAAGAAAGCTAAGTTTTTTGTGGATATAATTAATGGAAGAGGTAAGGAAGAATTTGTGAATAAAGTGTTTCTGGATCAATAGGTGATTAACAGAGGTTGTTATAGGAGGACTCTCAGGGTTGGGAATAATAGATTTAACATTGAGAGAACTGATAAAACCACAAAAACTGGATGAGAAATAAAAAGCAAGAGAAAATCTGCAGATGCTGGAAATCCAAGCAACACATACAAAATGCTGGAGGAACTCAACAGGCCACATAGCGTCTATAGAAACGAGTAAACAGTTGACGCACTGAGTCAAGATCCTTCATCAGGAATGGAGAAGAAAAGCTACAAAGTCAGTAAGAAGCTGGGGGAGGGGAGGAAAAAATACAAAGTAGTAGGTGATAGGGAGAGGAAGAAGGGTGAAGTAATGAGCTGAGAAATTGATTGGTGAAAAACAGAGCTGGAGAAGGGAGAATCTGACAGGAGAGGACAGAAGGTCATGCAAGGTGACGGGGAGGAGCAGTAGAGGGAGGTGATTGATGGGCAGGTAAGGAGATAAGGTGAGGAAGGGAAATGAGAATGAAGAATGGTGGGGGGGGGGGGGGGTGCAATACCAGAAGTTCAAGAAAACAATGTTCATGCCATCAGATTGGAGGCTTCCCAGACAGAATATAAGGTGTTGCTCCTCCAACCCAAGTGCGGCCTCATTGCAGCAGTAGAAGAGGCCATGTACTGACATGTTGGATGGGAATGGGAAGTAGAATTAAAACTGGTGAGCCACTGGGAAATCCCACTTTTTCTGGTGGACGGAGTGTAGGCGCTCAGCGAAGCAGTCTCCTAATCCAAGTCAGGTCTCACTGACATACAGGGAAATAATAAGGTTTGTTTTCACAATGTCAAACAGATTGCCAGAACACCTGGACCCTCAGCTGTTAAGATTTAACAGTTAGGATTTTGAGGAAGGAGCCAATTATGACAGATGAAAGCTTGCTGATGAAACAAAGTATGAAAGTAAGTTGTGTGGATGAGAAAGTATGAAAACTGAACAAAAGTGGGCATGAAAAGAGTTTGGTGGCATGAGTCTATGCTTTCTAGAATTTATGAAATATTATTGACAGGGGGTTATATCCTCTGGCTAAAGAATCTTGAATTAGTAGAAGTATTTATCTTCTTAGTAGCAAGTTCATGAGAAAATCCTTTACTGAGAAAGTTGCGAATATGAATGTTAGGAAATCCCTAACCCCATGAACCACAAATGCTCAATTTGTGTATTTTCAAATGTTACTTTGAACCTCGACAGAATTGTTTTGATGTCAGTTTAACAGTTGTAGGTGATTACATCCTGGTTTGTTGTCTGATTATTTGGATTGATTGACTGGCCTGCTTACTGTGAAGCAATCTCAGATTCATAATATTTCTTTTAGTTAGGAATTTGATATATAAATTATCTACTTCCAAATGGCTGTTCATTGTTGAAATATTATTAGCAGCAAATGAGAGAAATGAGATACTGTAGGCCCGTTATTGGAAATAAAAAATGAATTTAACTAAAAGGCAGCATCATTAATAACTTGAAGGCTTATAGTGGCATAAAATCTAACCATTCCTCAATCACACACTCCGCAACTTAAAACTGGCTTTGTTTTCTCTTTCTCAATTCTAAGGAAGTTTTTAACCTGAATTGTTAACTCTGCTTCTTTCTGCAAATGGTACTTGAACTAAGTGTTTCCAGGATTTTATAAAGTCATAGAGCACTACAGCACAGAAGGCCCATCTAGTCCATGCAAACAATTTTCTATTATTTTAGATTTACACATTAGCAAGATTCATATCAAAGATATGGCATTTTCTGACAATTGAAATTTGCTTTCACATTATTTGAGCTTCCATATTTGAAAATTTTACAATAGAACATACTTAACAAAAAAAAAAGATTTTATAAACTTATAACAATCACACTTACCAAAGTGCTGCTCCATAAACCAAAGAGAACACAAAGTAAAAAATTATTGAACCCCACACAACAAAATGGTTTATCCAGGTCCAGTAATGAGTCTCTACTCCAAGCTTATTTTCATTTGCAGCAGGAGAAAAGGAGAGAAAGAAGAAAGGGTTACTGGGGTAAACAACATCATAACCACCAGCTAAGCTGGGATAAAATACTAAGTGAAATGAATCTTACAATAAGTTTCAATACAGGCAATAAAGAATCAGTTAAGTAGTTGGTAAATGATCCAATTTTCACATTAGAAACTTCTGATAAGGACTTGCCTTTAACAACATTCTGAATGGATAAGGTACTCGAAGCGCATGACAAAATATAAATCTTTGAAGGTATAATTATGAAAGTTCTACTTTGTGCAACATCAATTATTTCAGAAACTGCAAGAAATTCATGGCTTTTTAACCACCACTTTCAAACTACATAATCAAAAGTATCTGAATTCTCTTTCAAATGGAAATAATTTCTCCATAAAACAGAGTTTATTAAATAAAGTCAATGGCCAGAAATTCAAGACAGTTATTAGTAAATCCAAAAAGGAAAGTAAGTACCCACTCAGAATGATATGAATGTGGAACCTGATATTGCAGGAAGTGGTTGTGAAAGATTGCTTAGATGCTTTTCAAGGAAACTCAGTAAATGGAGAAAGAGGGAGAAGACGTGCTTACAAAGTTGCATGCTTTGTAAGTAATTATGTGGACTGCTCCTAATCAATGAGTGGGAGCATGACAAAAAGCTACATTTTCCCTTAGGTTCACTGCCAAAGATGAAAAAGTCAGAGCTTCACAGCAGTTTGTCAGAGTTGGACTACGCCCAAATCAGTGAACAGGATTCCTTAGAAAGGGGTAATAAAAATAGGGCAGGGGCAAGCAGAACAGCCATTGTGTGAGTGGGCCAGTGTTGGAGCCTTTGGCTCTGGCTCATCTGGCTTGGGTGAGGCAAGTTTCTTCTTCTTTACTCCTCATCCATTAGGGCTCAGTGAGAATGGCTCCAGAGGCAGTGTATTGTTCTATGCGCAAGAGATGTGGGAATTCTGGGAGACCTCCAGCCCCCTGGGCAACCATGTCTGCACCAGGTGCACCGAGCTGCAGCTCCTCAGAGAACATGTTAAGGAACTGGAATGCAGCTCGGTGACTTTTGGCTTATTCAGGAGACTGAGAAACTGATAGATAGGTAGTCACCCTTAGGTTCCAGCAGACAGGTAACTGGGTGACTGTCAGAAGGAGGAAGGCAAATGGGCAGCTAGCACACAATACTGCTGTGCCAGTCCCCTCAATGTTTCCTACTTTGGATACTGTTTGGGGAAGGGGTGGTGGTGACCTATTAGGGGGAGCTGTAGCAATCAGGTCTTTGGGACTGAGACTGGTGCTGTGGCTCAGAAGAGAACAGAAGCGAAGAGGACTGCAGTGATGATATGCGATTCCACAGTCAGAGGAATAAAGACGAGATTCTGAGGGTGTGATAGAGACACCAGGATGGTATGTTGCCTCCCAGGTGACAGGGCCAGGGATGACCGGATCAGGTCCACGGCATTCTAAAGGGGGAGGGTGAACAACCGGAAGTCTTGTTACACATATTGGCACCAATGACATAGGTAGACAAGGTGAAAAGACCCTTTAGAGAAATTTTAGGGAGTATTTTAGGGGTATTTAGGGGAAATTTTAGGGATATGACCTGTACAAAAGGGACAGGTTACACCTGAACCCAAGGGGGACCAATATCCTTGCAGGCAGGTTTGCTAGAGCTCTTCGGGAGGGTTTAAACTAATTTGGCAAGGAGATGGGAACTGCAGTGATATGGCTGAGGATGAGGTAGCTTGGTTTACAAACAGAGGCAGTGTGTAGTCAGATTGCTAGCAAGGATAGGTTGATGATTGGGCAAAATTGCAGTCATCGGGATGAGTTGCAATGTAAAAAGGGGACAAAATCAAAAAGGGTGATGGAATACAGGACTGAATGAGTTTTATTTAAATATACGTTGTCACAGGTGAGAAACTGCTAGAAAATTCAGCAGTCTAATGAACAAGAAGGCAATTAAAAGAGAGAGAGGACACTGACTTGGTTCTGATAACACTTTTGTGACCTTGAGAGAGAGAGTACGGCGCCAGCTGAGACACGAGCTGGGAAGTCACTATGGTAACAGCTCAGAGCGGTTGAGCTAACGGACGGCTGGAATTTCGAATGGATTGTAAAAAGTTGAGGCTTTTAGTCTGATAACGGCAGAGGAGACACGACACGGGAGGATTGCAGAAGCTACCCGAGAAACCACTGGAGGAGTTTAGACCACCACGAGGGTGGAGGCCACGGACCAATTAACTTCGACCCGTGATTATCAGTGCGGGTAAGAGCTTGCTTGTGGGGGTCTGTTGGTGGTGAACCCGTGCCTTGGGTTAGTAGACCGTTCCCTAGAAGGGGCTCTGTCCATCTGTGTCTGTGTGGGGTTCACACGAAGTGACTCTAAAGAACTCGGAAGCAAGAATAACTAAAGCTGCCAATATAAAGCATCAACTCAATTAACTCTCTCTCTCCATCAATTCAACTTGATGCAACACAAAGTGAACTGAACTGCTTAAACTTACCTGACACCATAAGACTGATATCTACCTCTGGGACTATTATCTTTGTATCCACACACACACATTTATGGAGAAATATATATATATATAGATCTATCTATATATATATATATATATATATATATATATATATATATATATATATATATAAAAGTTTATAACCTGTATCGTATTATCCGGTTTTAATGATATTAATTTGTAGTAGTAATAAATAGTCTTAATTTATAGTAAACCAGACTCCAGGTGTGTTCCATTTCTGCTGGTCCTTTTGAACTTGTCACGGGATTTGTGACAACATGGTAGATGGAGTAAGGGAGATGAATTTCTAGCACAGTTAAAGATTGGCATGAATGTTGTTGTGGGCATCACTGTATTGTAACTAAAGATTATAACTGAGAGCTTAACTTCCAAAGTATTGAAAGGAGAGGTAGGTAGGCCAAGGGGGGTTGGGTAGCTCTATTGGTAAAAATTGAAATCAAGTCATTAGAAAGAGGTGACATAGGATTGGAAGTTGTAGAATTGACGTGGGTAGAGCTAAGGAACTGCAAGGGTAAAAAGACCCTGATGGGAGTAAAATACACAACCTCCAAACAGAGGTAGAGATGTGGCATACAAATTACAAGAGAAAGAAGAAGCATGTCGAAAGAGGAATGTTACTATTTTCATGGGGTCTTCAATGCAGGTAGATATGGAAAATCAGATTGGTGCTGGATCCCAAGAGGGGGAATTTGTAGAAGTTTGCCTATGAGATGGCTTTTTAGAGTAGCTTGTAGTTGAGCCCACAAGAGGATCAACTCTTCTAGTTTGGGTGTTATGCAAAGATTTGGAATTGATTAGATAGCTTAAGGTAAAGGAACTCTTTGCAGCCAGTGATGACAGAATTCACTCTTCATTTTGAGAAGGAGAAGCCGAAGTCAGATGTATCAGTGTTACAGTGTAGTAAAGGGAATTATAGAGGCATGAGAAGAGCTGGCCAAAATTGACTGGAAGAGAGCATTAGCAGGGATGATGGCAGAGCAGCAATGGCTGGAATTTCTGGGAGCAATTCAGAAGGTGCAGGATAGATACAATTCAAAGTAGCAGCATTCTAAAGGTAGGATGATGCAACCGTGACAGACAAGTCAAAGCCAACATAAAAGCCAAAGAGAGAGTCTATAATACAGCAAAAAAGGGAATTGGGAAGCTTTTAAAAACCAACAGAAGGTAACTAAAAAAGTCATAACGAAACAAAAGATGGAAAACTAAGGTAAGCTAGCCAATAATATTAGAGGATATAAAAAGTTTCTTCAGATATATAAAGCGTAAGAGAGGTGAGAGTAGATATTGGATAAACTATATATTATGCATCAGTCTTCGCTGTGAAAGACAACAGGAGGTTGGAGGTTCAAGAGTGTCAGGGGGAGGGCAGAAATGTGTGAAGTTGCTATTACTCGGGAAAAGGTGCTTGGGAAACTAAAAGCTCTGAAAGTAGATAAATCAGTTGGATTAGATGGTGTACACCTCAGGATTCTGAAAGAAGTGGTTGAAGTGATTGTGGAGATATTAGTAATGATCTTTCAAGAATCAGTAGATTCTGGAATGGTTCCAGAGGACTGGAAAATTGCAAATGTCACTCCAAGAAGGGAGAGAGGCAAGAAGAAAGATAATTATAGGCCAGTTAGCCTGACTTCAGTGGTTGGGAAGATGTTGGAGTCCATTGTTAAGGATGTGGTTTTGGGGTACTTGAAGGCACATGATAAAATAAGCCAAAGTCAGCATGGTTTTCAAAAGGGGAAATCTTACCTGACAAATTTGTTGGAACTCTTTGAAGAAATAGCAAGCAGGATAGACAAAGGAGAATCAATGGATGGTGTGTACTTGGATTTTCAGAAGGTATTTGACAAGGAAAGATACTACAATGGATAGAGCACTGGCTGGTTGGCAGGAAGCAAAGAGTGGGAACAAAGGGAGTCTTTTCTGACTGGCTGCCGATGATTAGTGCTGCTCCACAAGGGTCTCTGTTAGGACATCTTTTTACATTATATGTCAATGATTTGGATGACGGAATTGATGATTCTGTGGCCAAGTTTGCAGACAATATGAAGATTGGTGGAGGGGCAGGTAGTTTTGTGGAAGCAGAGGGGCGATCGACCTGCACAGATTAGGGGAATAGGCAAAGAAGTGGCACATGGAATATAGTGTCAGGAAGTATATGGTTATGCACTTTGGTAGAAAAAACTTGGGAGTATTGTGAGCAGTTTTGGGCCTCTTACCCAAGTTAGGATGTGATGACATTGGAGAAGGTTAACGGAAATGATAATAGGATTGAAAGACTCATTATATAAGGAGCAATTGATGGCTCTGGGCCTGTATTCACTTGAATTCAGAAGAATGAGGGGTGACATCATTGAAACCTATCAAATGTTGAAAGGCCTTAATAGAGTGGATGTGGAGAGGATGTTTCCTATGGTGGGCAAGTCTAGGACCAGAAGACACAGCCTCAGAATAGAGGGGCATCCTTTTAGAATAGAGATGAGAAGGCATTTCTTTAGCCGGAGAGTGGTGCATCTGTGGAAGCAGGTGGCTGTGGAGGCCATCTCATTGGGTACATTTAAGGCAGAGGTTGAGATGTTCTTGATTAGTCAGGGCATTAAAAGATACAGGGAGAAGGCAGGAGATTTCAGCCATGATGAAATGGTGCAGCAGACTTGATGGGCCAAATGGCCTAATTCTGCTCCTATATCTTATAGTCAAACAAACGAGACAGGTGGAAGCAAACTGTCTGCAGTACAGGCACCAATGTCAAGACTACTGGGGATTTGTTTATCTGTCATATACCCAATTGAATTAATTGAATACTTAATAAATTAATTAAACACTTTAATCTATATTTTATGAACTTCAAAGTATTTTTAAATACACAATAAAAATTAGTAATGTTAGTGTGAAGAAGACTACATGCACTCAATCATGACATTGAATAAACTTAGCAGAGGAGACAAAGCACATGAGTAGAAAATTTCAATAAGTGAGTTCATTGTTTTGGCTTCATTTCAGCACTTTGTACTTACCTTTAATGTAACGGTTATAAACATAACTGTGAAGACGAGAAAGCCAAATGCCCAATTTCCAAGCATCTAAAAAGCAAGAGTTAAAATATAAAAACTTATATCCTGCAAATGGCTCAAAGAATGCAAATTAATGATTAAGGAAGTGATCAACTGATAAAGCATTTCTCCTCTGTAAACTTTAGCAAACATAATATTGAAGAGATTAGAAAGCAATGTGGACTAGATTTATTTAGATATATGTTGCCTCGCATGAAGCTAAATTTCAAGTTTAATGTTGCATGCAATTTTTAATGAATAATGCACATGTACATTCTCAAATGAAAGCCCAACTCCACAATGAAACTGAAAAATCACCTTAATATTAATGTTAATTCCGAAGGCAGAATGAACAGTAAAAAAAAATGGGAGTCAGCAGCATTAGTTTATACAATCATGGTTGAATCGCACTCTGAACAAAAGCAGAACTCTACATGTCCAGAGGCATTTGCACAGTTCAATTAAAAGAGCAAATAGGCCAGTTAGATCATTTAAAATTCAATCTTAAACAGTTTGCATGCATCCTGAACTTTAAATATACAGCTAAACTGTTGCAGTTAAATGGGAACTATAACTTATGCAAAGAAGCATTACAAGATGATCGCTTGAACATTGCATGTGACTATTTTTATATGTTCAGAGATATGAAAACATTGACATTTGTTTAAACTAAGTGACCAATTGACCAAATGCATAGGTAAACAGACGGGATTGAGTAGTGCCTTATGCCAGCTACCTTTGTTATTTGACTATCACCTCCCTGTTCAGTATTTCCAGTATCCACCCATATGGTTAGACAATAGACAATAGACAGTAGGTGCAGGAGTAGGCCATTCGGCCCTTCTAGCCAGCAACGCCATTCACTGTGATCATGGCTGATCATACACAATCAGTACCCCGTTCCTGCCCTCTCCCCATATCCCTTGACCCCGCTATCTATAAGAGCTCTATCTAACTCTCTCTTGAATGCATCCAGAGACTTGGCCTCCACTGCCTTCTGGGGCAGAGCATTCCACATATCCACCACTCTCTGGGTGAAAAAGTTTTTCCGCATCTCTGTTCTAAATGGCCTACCCCTTGCTCTTAAACCGTGGCCTCTAGTTCTGGACTCACCCATCAGCGGGAACATGCTTCCTGCCTCCAGCATGTCCAATCCCTTAATAATCTTATATGTTTCAATCAGATCCCCTCTCATCCTTCTAAATTCCAGTGTATACAAGCCCAGTCGCTCCAATCTTAGGTATGCTACTACAAATAGGTCTGGGAATGCTCAATTATTTCCACAGTCACAATGTAACTGAGAAAGGCAGCAAAGTGTATAAGAACAAAAGTTTAAAAAAAAAGATAAGCAAGAATAACATTCTAAGTCTTACCTGACCATTTCCCATCATGGACATATCTTCTTCTCCCCTCAGAAGATAAGCACCAAAGAAAAATATAAAGGCATGACAAAATCCTAGTAGAGTCCAATACAGAAATCTTTTCAGAGACAAAACCTCATTTTTGCTAATCTCCCTGTGAAAATAAAGAAATATCACTCATGCTAAATATGTCACACAAAATATTAAGGCTAACTTTAAATTAACTGTATAACCTATTCATAGAATTCACTCACATTATGGCCTTAATTAAATACACAATTTAAATACAGCCAGAGTTTGCTGTAAGAAAAAGACAACAATCAGAATGGATTAGAAATTCAATACATCACTAGGAAGAGGTACACAAAATGTGCATTAGTGCAAGATGCTGCATGGTTCTGCAAGTAGAGGTCAAAAAAATAAAAAAGCAAAATTAAGATCTTCATAAGTCATTATATACAGATGCACTATTGCAACAAATTAAGCTCTTTCCATGAAGTTAGAGCTGCTTTTTACTGCTTTAAGGACCCAATTAGTTGGCCCTGTTTATGTTTCAAACAGTCTTCCTATATAAAAACCAAAAAATGCCTAGATCAAAACAAGTTATACAGCGAAGGATAAGGAAGAAATAATGGGGCTAATTAAGGTTCGTGTATGGAGAGCAGGATGTAT
This sequence comes from Hemitrygon akajei, assembly GCF_048418815.1. Lineage (NCBI taxonomy): Eukaryota > Metazoa > Chordata > Chondrichthyes > Myliobatiformes > Dasyatidae > Hemitrygon > Hemitrygon akajei. The sequence continues at coordinate 165,129,103 of NC_133126.1, forward strand.
GGAAAGATCTAAATAATAACTTTACATGCTGTGGATAAGATAGATAGATAGGCACTAATTGATTCCAAAGGAAATCACAGCAGCATTACAAGTGCACAAATAACAAAATTTAGAAGAGAAGTGAGAAAGAATAAAAAAGGTTCCCTCAAACAGTCTAACAAGACGAGGCCATCACTTCCCTGGCTATTATTATAGACACTAGTTACCAAGGGTAAGAATGACCTCATATACAGGCAGTCCCCGGGTTTCGAATGAGTTCCGTTCCTGAGTCCGTCTTTAAGTCGGATTTGTACGCAAGTTGGAACAGGTACATTTAGTTTGTCAAACGCTTGTCTTAGTATATAGTACATATTTTACCTTTCTATGCATATCAAACACTTAAGAAACATATGTATTTCAATAATTAAAACCACTGCGTTGCTTAGTAATAATTGTAGCTTTCATCGGGGCAGAGCCTTTCACATGCTCCATTATTCTCACTTTATCCTTTACCTATATCCTTTAAAGTTGTTCCAATCATTGACCGACTGTAGCCTAAAGCTTTTCCAATGACCGATGGCGTTTCACCTCTTTCCAAGCGCTTTAATCACGATCGTTAACTGCAGATTTTATGTTCTATCGCTGAGTCTGATTGGCCTATCAGAGTTCTCTTTAGGAACTAGTTGACTTGATCAGCATTTCTGATCTGGCTATTGTTCACGATCACACTTAATAAAAAAAAATACAGCAGCAGCCGCGGGTAGTGGGTATTGTGCTGCTCCGGGTCCTAAAGTCTACCTGCACTGAGACAGGTTAAATGGGACAAGTGGGGCGGTGCTGACTGGAAAAGGGAGAGGGGATCAGGGTGAATCTTGCCAAGAAATATTTAAGCCAAATACAAAGTTACACACTCAACACAGTGTTAACGGCAATGACTTAAAATGGCGGACAACGTTCTCCTCCCTCAGTTTGTAAGTACGAGTTGTCCTTAAGTCGGACGTTCGTAACTCGGGGACTGCCTGTAGTGCTCTTTGGGGCAGCACAGTTGGCTTAGTCTAATACTAAAAGTGCTCCTCTGTTCAGCCAACGTGGCATGCAGAGGGTGAGAAACATTGTCCAGAAATGCCAGGATTTTCCATAGAGTCCTTTGCTCTACCACAGTCTCCAGTGTGTCCAGTTTTATTGAGTGTGTTGGCGTCACTGGTGTTGACTCCATTGTTCCAGAACACCACCACATAAAAGATTGTACTGGCGACAACAGACTGGTAGAACATGTGAAGGAGAGGCCTGCATACTCCAAACGACTTTAGTCTACTCAAGAAGTAGAGGCAACTCTGGCCCTTCTTATACACAGCCTGTGTTGGTGCTCCACTCAAGTCTGTCAGTCAGGTGCATCCCCAGGTACTTGTAGGTTCTCCACACCCACATCCTCAGTAGTAACAGGGAGCAGTGCATGTTTGCTCTTCCTAAAGTCCATCACCATCTCCTTTGACTTTCTAATGTTGAGCTGCAGATGATTCAACTTGCACCATTGATGGAGGACTCTGATGGAGATAATTTTCCTATTTTAGTCTAATTGATCAGTTAACTGATATTATTCTGCAGCAAGCACTCCTCCTCACTGTCAACCATATGAGCAGGTTTTGTACCATTCACAAACTATTTTAAAATTTTTCTCTGTACTAAAATTTAAATTTTTAATATATTCTCTGAACAGCAAAGGTTTGAATTTTGAGCCCTCTGGAATTTTGCTGATTACAGCCACAAAAACATCCACTACTATTACCTCTGGTTTCTAGTAGCTGACACAATTTTAGGGTAAGTCTTTGCTCAGAAAAACATGACTAATCAGATTTCACAAAGGATGTTCATGCCCGATTCTCAATTGAAGTTTTTTTTTGAGATGGTAAAAGGAAAAAAGAGATCAGTGCATTCATATAGTCACTTGTGTAGTGTGGGGCGGCATGGTAGTGTAGCAGCTAGTGTAACACTTTCCAGCAGTGATCACGGCTCAATTCCTGCTACTGTCTGTAAGGAGTTTGTACGCTCTCCCTGATACCACATGTGTTTCCTCAGGGTGCTTCAGCTTCCTCCCACATTCCAAAGGCATAAAGTTAGTAAAGGTTACTAAGCTGTGGGCATGCTATGTTGGCACTGGTAGCATGGCAATACTTGCAGGTTGCCCCCCAGCACATTCTTGGACTGTGCTGGTCATTAACGCAAACTGTGTTTCACAGTATATGTTTCATTCTTCCAATGTCTATGTGACAAATAAAGATAATCTTTTAAAAAATCTTTACATCAATCTTGGCAAAGCTTTTGACAAGATCCCACAAAGCATGCTAGTTAAAAAGGTAAATGCTCATGGGATCCTCGAGTAGTAAGTGGATCCAGAATTGGCTTAGTTGCATGAGGTCAAGGATAAATATTGACACTTTTTTTAAAAAAGAATAGCTTAAGGCTCCACTAGGGAAATTCATTTCATGATTTGTATTGAAGCCTTATTTCAAAGTACACTAACTTGTATGTAAGTGAATTATCATGCTAATCATAAGAATTGTATGAATTACATTGAATTACATACAATAACATTAACAAACTAAAAATGAGCAGATGAAATGGAACTCACAGCTCACTGACAGGATCTTGGCCCAGTGAATTTTTGATTATTTTAATATATTCATCTTTTAGTCTTCATGAGCATTGTTAAAAACTGAACTTTTTCTTCCCTCACCAAGAACTGCTCAAATTCTACTTTATTTTTACTGCCTTCTACAAGTTGTGGAACTTGTTTTATCACCAATCTAGTTTCCTGTTTAATTGGGCCTTTTGTTCTCTCCCAGTACTTGAAACAACTAGAACCTGGATTTTGCAGTTCTAATGATGAGAAATCTGTCCCAGTCAACCTTAATTTATGCAATGAAATTGAATGTAACTTCTGGGTCAATGCAAAAGAGAAATTCCAAAATTTTAAATGACCCTTGGTTTCTAAGCTATACCCACCAGTAAAATTGCAAGATTGAAGAGAATTTCAAGTATTTCCAAATTAGTGTCACTGTGTTGCCCTTAAGGCATTTATTTAGCTTTATTACATTTTCACTTTAGTAATTTGTTTGTAATTATTTTTTAGTTAAAGTTAAGGTTGATAACTACATTGCAGTTGTTGAAAGTATCTGTGATGTATCACGGCATGTGATAACGTCACACCTGGTTTCGCCGCATCTTGTGGGTAAATAGCCGTTTGGAGAAACGGGAAGGAGGGGACTTGTGTGTGCAGGATCAGTGCGAGAAAAGTTCCATTTCTACGCACTAAGAAACATCATAGAAGCAACGCCGTAAGTTCATATGACAGTTGATATGTTGAAGTAAAAATGTTAACGCTGTTTCTGTTAAAAGAAATGATGGTTGATAAAGTTTATTTTCTTGTGTTATTGAAAGCGTTGCCGGATAGTTTGTGTTGAAGTGTATTTAAAGTCGTTGATGGCGTAGGTAGATTCTGACTGTATGTTGTACTTTAATGAGACTTTAATGTAATATAGTTTGTTGGAGTTTTACAAGTATTTATGATGTAAATGTGATGCCAAGAAGGAAGCAAATACTGTATATATTTTGTATTGTTTTATCAACAGTTTTCACCATATATTAATGTGGAAGAGTGAACAGTAAATGGTTAATCTTACTGCGATCCTGTCTTCATTGACTTCGGTTTAACTTGGTGTTTAGTTCAGAGTTTCTACACCCTACATGAGAACACTATAGTCACTATAGAACATCCCTCCTTAAGATATTACATTTGGTTGCATGAACAGCAAGTTCTTTAACAGCATATTAAGTCACAATTGCTCCTTAATCTTGCTGATGACAGTAAAATATTGTACATCTGCTGTATGAGTTTGAATGAAATTACAATTATTTATTCAATCTATTTAAAATTCAAAGCTTTTAAATTTGAAGTATTTTGAAATATTTTTTAAACTCCTGATGTGACCTAGTCTACATTTGTCTTACATTTTGGGAAAATATCTGAAAATTACAAATTGTTCACTGTTGTATGAAAGTTTTTCCATAGCTTAGCTGCTCGACATTTAGGCATTACTTAGATATTGAAGAAAATAACGACATCATGGAACACGTAATCCATGATTCAAAAGTAACAAGATCTTTATGGACAAGTTTCTTCTAGGCCAGTTGCTAGGATTATTTCTTTCAAACAGTGCAAAATCTTTACAATTGGTATATTTTTTCACTCCAAAAATTCAAACAAAATTCAAACTCACTTCTTGCACGGAAAGGAAACAAATGAAAAGCAATAATCAAATTCAACCTACTTGTACAATGATGGTTTGCTCTGTAGTACCCGAGGATGCACATCTTGTTCAAACAAACTGTACATGAGAATGGGTAAGGAAGTGAAGCAAATGTTGTACAACGTCAGATAAGCACCGTCATACAATGTCTGCAAGAAAAATATATTAATGTGGTACTTTAAGTTTAAGTGTCTTTTCATCCATTAGATAGGTATATACATATTTGCAAGCCATTCACCCACCTATCTGATTATATGAAGGATAGCCTGCATTTTAGAGCATTTTCATTACCCTGTTCAAATGAAAGTAACTGCAGGATCTGAAAAATTGCTATCAGTGTTTTGCTGCTAAGCAACAGTCAACTATACAACATTCAATTCTCTGGAGTTCAGTTGGGAAAAACTCAGGCTAATGACTCAACACTTATAACCATATAACAATTACAGCATGGAAACAGGCCATCACGGCCCTTCTAGTCCGTGCCGAACGCTTACTTTCACCTAGTCCCACCAACCTGCATTCAGCCCATAACCCTCCATTCCTTTCCTGTCCATATACCTATCCAATCTTACTTTAAATGACAATATCGAACCTGCCTCTACCACTTCTACTGTGTTTCACACAGCTACCACTCTGAGTAAAGAAATTCCCCCTCGTGTTACCCCTAAACTTTTGCCCCCTAGCTCTCAACTCATGTCCTTTTGTTTGAATCTCTCCTACTCTCAATGGAAAAAGCCTATCCCCCTCATAATTTTAAATACCTCTGTCAAGTCCCCCCTCAACCTTCTACGCTTCAAAGAATAAAGACCTAACTTGTTCAACCTTTCCCTGTAACTTAGGTGCTGAAACCCAGGTAACATTCTAGTAAATCTCCTCCGTACTCTCTCTATTTTGTTGACATCTTTCCTATAATTCGGTGACTAGAACTGTACACAATACTCCAAATTTGGCCTTAATGCCTTGTACAACTTTAACATTACATCCCAATTCCTATACTCAATGTTCTGATTTATAAAGGCCAGCATACCAAAAGCTTTCTTCATCACCCTATCCACATGAGATTCCACCTTCAGGGAACTATGCACCATTATTCCTAGATCACTCTGTTCTACTGCATTCTTCAATGCCCTACCATTCACCATGTATGTCCTATTTTGATTATTCCTACCAAAATGTAGCTCCTCACACTTATCAGCATTAAACTCCATCTACCATCTTTCAGCCCACTCTTCTAACTGGCCTAAACCTCTCTACAAGCTTTGAAAATCTACTTCATTATCTACAATGCCACATATCTTAGTATCATCTGCATACTTACTAATCCAATTTACCACCCCATCATCCAGATCATTAATGTATATGACAAACAACATTGGACCCAGTACAGATCCCTGAGGCACACCACTAGTCACCGGCCTCCAACCTGGCAAACAGTTATCCACCACTACTCTCTGGCATCTCCCATCCAGCTACTGTTGAATCCATTTTACTACTTCAATATTAACACGTAAAGATTGAACCTTCCTAACCAACCTTCGTGCGGAACTTAAATAAACCAATTTCATAGCTTCAGCCTCTAACATTTAATATTTATATCAAAATCCTCAATCTTGCTTTCATTCCCTCCACTGTCTTAACTTCCACATCCAAACTCCTTTAGCACAATAAACTAAAAAAAAATCTGTATTTCACCACTTCTGACTTTATGCTGTCCCCATTTCTTCCATTCAGTTAGTGCTAATGTTGCTTCCAACCGTTCAGTTCCTAAACCTGTCTTCACATATTCTGCTAAAGATGTTTCTTAAATTTTCCTCTCTAAGCAATTGACTTAATATTCCTATGGTTTACTATCACATTTGAAATTTTCTAAAAAAATATATATTTAACACCATATTAAATGTGGTATTTCCACTTACATTTTTGCCCTCCAACATCAATCCTTTGTTAATACCATATGAATGCAAGATGCTGTTATGACATGTACATGCAAAAATCCTAAACAATAATTATTTTAGGAAATAAGGACAATTAGTGGGAGTTTGTAGGCTAATACCAAGATAGACAAAGATTCACAGGATTAAAGCTTTTCTCCAAAAAAAAAGTCTTTGACTCAGAAACTGTAATGAGGAAAAATATATTTTTGCTATAGTAAGAATGAACAGGTTTTGAATTTGGCTTGAACTGATACATAGAAGAATCAAAATAATGTTTTATATGCCTATTGCTAGATGATATCCTTACTAACTAATTTACATTGAATGCAATCTTTAGGTCATCTAAATTTCCAAATATTTCTGCTATGAAATGGTTGTTGCTTTTTTTTTTGTATGTGGCATTTAATTCAACTTTCTTAACTTGTTAGAAACAAAAATTCTATACCCTATGCTACTCCTACAAATTTCACAGAAATTTTATTTGTACATTTAATTAGTCTCAACCCTGCGATTGCCCACTTTAAAGTGATCTGTTCAGAAAATTTTCTTAATGTTTACTTTTGTTCTCCTGCTTTTTAAATTATTTCCCCATGTTTTAATAATTCTCTAATAATCTTTCAGTATTTATTTTCTTTATTTGAATATTAATTAGAATTTTACTTAAATCTTACATCCATCCCACAATGTGAGGGAGTAAAAACCTTTGCATTATGACTCCATTGCAATGTACAGACATGTGAATTTATAAGTCTAATGGCTTGTAGAAAGAAGCATCCTGTAGCCTATTGGTCATGGCTTTAATGCTGCACTACGGTTTGCCAGACAGAAGCAACTGAAACAGTTTATGGTTGGGGTGACTGGTGTCCCCGATGATCTTGCAGGCCTTTTTTTTTTATATACACACCTGCTGCTGTAAATGTCCTCAATGGAGGGAAGTTCATATCCACAAATGTGCTGGGCAGTCTGTATCACTCTCTGCAGTGTCCAGCAATCAAGGTTGGTGCAGTTCCTGTACCAGACGGTGATATAGCCAGTCAGGGTGCTATCAATGGTGCCCTTGTAGAAGGTCTTGAAGATTTGGGGGCTCATGCTAAACTTCTTTAGTTGTCTGAGGTGGAAGAGATGCTGTTGTGCTTCTTTTTGCCACACAGCCAGTGTGTGCAGTCCAGGTGAGATCTTCAGTGATGTGTATACCGAGGAGCTTGAAATACTCACCCTATCAAGTGCAGTCCCACTGATGTTGATTGGGGTGAGCCTGTCTCCATTTCTCCTGTAATCCACGATCAGCTCTTCTGTTTTTTGGACACTGAGGGAGAGGCTGTTATCTTGGCACCACTGAATCAGCACATTAACCTCTACTCCGTAGGCTGTCTTGTCACGGCTAGAAGTAAGGCCGATCAAAGTCATGTCACCTGTGAATTTGATCAGCAGATTGGAGTTGTATATGGCAGCACATTTGTGGGTGTAAAGGGAGTAGAGAAAGGGACTCAGAACACAATCCTGGGGGGCACCTATGTTGAGGGTCAGAGGGGCAGAGGTGAGGGAGCCCATCCTTATCACCTGGCGGCAATCTGATATGAAGTCTAGGAACCAGCTGCACAAGGCAGGGTGCAGGCCGAGATCTCTGAGCTTCTTGTCACATCTGGAGGGAATTATAGTGATGAATGCTGAATTGTAGTCCAGGAACAGCACTCTAATGTATACATCCCTCTTCTCCAGGTGAGTGAGGTCAGTGTGTAGTGCTGTGGCTATGGCGTCATCGGTAGACTGGTTCTGTCGGCAGGCGATTGCAGGGGGCCCAGGGTGGGTGGTAGCATGCTGGAGATGTAGTCTTTAACCAGCCTCTCAAAGTATTTGCTTGTAACTGAGGTGAGTGTGTCAGGGCGTCAATTGTTGGTTTTCTTAGGTACAGGGACAATGATGGACAATTTGAAACAGAAGGGCACTGGGAGAGGGAGAGATTAAAAATGTCTATAAACACACCATCCAGCTGTTCTGCACACACGTTGAGGACCTGCCCTGGAGCGCTGTCCAACCATGCTGCCTTGCCTATGTACTTCAGCCTCAGCAACGACCAAGAAGCAGATGTTATCAGTGGCTCTCCTTGGGGGTTCAGTCTTATCAAACTCGAATTGAGTGTAAAAAACATTTAGCTCGCCCCAGAGTAGGGCGGCAATGTTGGCTGTATTGCTGCATTTCCTCTTGAAGTCCACAATGGTGTGCAGTTCTTGCCATACGCTGTGTGTGCCATTTGTGACTGGATTTTGTCCATGTTGCCATTTTGCCACCTTAATGGCTCTACGTAAATCATAGCGGCATCTCTTGATCCCGTTGGTCTCCAGAGGCAGAGGCTTTATCCCTTGCATTGAGAGCAGCACACACTGAACTATTTATCCAAGGCTTCTGGTTTGGATAGACCTGGACCGATTTTTGGGGAACAATGTCTTCAATGCACTTCTGAATGAAGCTTGTGACCACTTCCTTTATTCAGAAATGTTCTCAGCTTGAAATACCTCCCAGGTGAAGCTATCAAAGCAGGCTTGTAACATTGAGTCTAACTGTTTGGACCAGCAGTGGATGTTTTTCAGTATTCACCACTCCCACCCTAAATATTCTAGCCTACCACAATGTGATGCTACTCTTCAGCTAACCAATCTTCCTTGTGCAGACAACACATACAAAATGCTGGTGGAACACAGCAGGCCAGACAGCATCTATAGGGAGAAGCACTGTCGACGTTTCGGGCCGAGACCCTTCGTCAGGACCAGCATTTTGTGTGTGTTGCTTGAACTTCCAGCATCTGCACATTTCCTCATGTTTGTTCCTTGTGCAGTTCTTATTTCTCAAATATATACACATTATTGAGAATCATGAACTATTTCCACAAATGACTGTCACTAATTATCTCATACAAGAGAAAATCTGCAGATGCTGGAAATCCAAGCAACACACACAAAGTGCTGGAGGAACTCAGCAGTAAGGGGGAAAGAGATGTCTCCATTTCACAGTGAGAGGGGAAACATAACAAACAGTTTTAGATCCATATTCTATGTGATGATTACCAGAGTATTTTTTATACCATGTCATCGTTAAGTAACCCTGGCTCCTTCAAAATGTCAACTCTAAGGAACAAACTGTTTTCTGGTTGGTTCTATGTCATATTGCAAGAACCTAATCCCAAATACACTCCAAATTCATCCTCAGGACTACTGATTTTGTCTATTAAAGTCACCCACGGGTATTACACAGTACTGTTTGTGAAGGCTACAGTTAAATCTTTGATATACACTACAGTGCAACTATGATTAGGAAATTCATATATGATTTCCATCAGTAACTTCTTACTTCCAGACTTATTCTACAACTTGATCTTCCAAGAATTTTCACTACCATACTGATTTCTTTCTTTACCAGAGCTACCTTACTGCTTTACTCCTTCAATACCAAGCTCTGTAGAATATTCGTTCAACTCGTGACTTGATTTCTGAAATAGCCATCAGGTTATCATACCCTATTTTAAAAAAAATCTGTGCCTTGAATTTACCCATGTTGTTAAGAATGTTATGTACCTTACATTCATATTTATTCTTTCTCTCTCTCTATCTCTCCCCTTTACTCATGTTGGTTGCTATTACATTTCAATTGAGCATCTATTCAGCAACGTAAAAAATCTGCCCAGGTTAAAAATTTCACAAAAAGCACGCCAAATTCAATCCAGGTAATTACTACCCAATCAGTCCACTGTTAAGCATCAAGAAATGCAATACTTTGTCAACAGTGGTATCAGGCAATACATACTCATCAATAAACTACTCACCAATGCACAGGCTGCATTTCTCAATTCCAGACCTCATCACAGCCAAATAGCTGAAATGCTATGGTGAGGTGAGAGTGACTGCTATTTGATATCAAAAAAGCATTTGATGGAATATGGCATCACACCACTCAAATAAAAACTGAAGTGAATGGGTATCAAAGGGAAAACACTCCAGATTTGGATTTTAATAACTGCTTCTTCCTTCAAATTTTATAAATCCTTTAGTGACAGAGATAGTTAATCTGCAGAAAAAGACAATATACAGCATCCAGAAATTCAATAACTAATAAAAACAGTAATGCTTACCTGTTGTGAAAACATACAGAAGAACTGGTATAAAAACTGAGGCGTGATAAAACAGACATTCTGAAAAAGGTGAAAGTATAATAGCGTCATGAGGCTTTAAAACAATGCACTATTGTCAATAATAAAATGATTTCAAAGAGCCCATAAATAAAAAAACAATGACAATATGAGAACCATGAAAAAATTGATTTGCTGCAGAATAATTCTATTTCATTGCTGACATTGTTTAGCTCTTCAAGATTTCAGGATTTGATTCCTGGTCTATGCCAAGGTTCCTCCATGAGGACTGCAACCTTGTCATGGTTTGGAGGCTTACGTGCCTCAATGACCTGGAGAGCTATTTCGGCTGTTGGTAGGGTCACTCATGCCAAACAGGTCAAAGGGTAGAGGACTAAGAGTTGTCCACTAGTCCTTTGGGTTTGGGTTCAGCTTAGGGCTAACAGCCCTGATTGGTAAAAACAAAAGTGTTACAGAAACAGCAATGAAAAATACTTCCACATCTGAGTGTGATGGTATTCCTGAGTCCCCATCTGGAACTTGCATGACTTCCAGTAGTAAAAATTGAGCTACTGACACTATGAAGCAAGTCCTGAACACTCTGCCAGAGATGGGGGGCTTTCAATGCTGCCCTAAGTACCAGCAGCGTAATGGGCAGTAGGCTATGCCAAAGTTACTTTCATTACTCTGACCAGCAGCTGGAGCACTACCACATAAAAAGTTCCCACAATTTGTTTATTTAGACATCATTTATTTGGCTGCTAATGGAAAAGAGACGAAATAGACAAGGACAAGATTAAAGTTAGTCAGAATACCTTTGCTTTCTAAGAGAATAAAAGACATCACTGTCTAGGTACAGAGAATACAGTACCAGATAGGTATTATACCTGTATGGTACATGAATGATGGAATTAGTGAGAATGGGGTGGCAAGGAAAATGGGTTAAAAGCTAGTCTAAATTAAGACTATTGTTGCAGACCAATACAAAAATGTGACAAACTGGTAAACAGAATAGTCAAGTAACATACCTTATAAAAAAAGTATTGTACAAGATGTGATATTCTAATATAATAGAAATGACCATGGACAAAAAGTAATTTAGTGAGGAAGCAGAATCTTGCTACTGCATAATCACTGTTTCTCACTGCTTGTCGGCCTTCTTTACCCATGATTCCTGTGGAAAGATGTTAAGGCAGTGTTTAAAAGGCATTAAGTTTTCAGAAATCTTTGAACTTTTACAATAACTATTTAATAAAATCTACATTGTAAACAAAAAAAAAACTCAGGTCTATAAACTGGCATTCTAAAGTAAGAAAACGCTCCGTGGGGGGCAAAATGCAAGAGGCTGAGAGTGCTGTTGTTAAAGTGGAAGTCCATGATAGCTAAAAGCTCTACCATTAGTGGAGTAAGAAAGCAGATAGATAGAAATCTGAAACACAATCCAGAATGACAATAGCAGATTATTCAAATAATTATATTATTGATCAAATTATTCATAGTCCTAAATTCAGGTTGATGACAGCACTCAATTAATAATGTTAATTTGCTTTCAGACAAGGAAAATAAGTTGAACTGCTTAAAATATGCATTCACTACTTTTGCAACAAACAAATTTTTAAAAATCGCACTGTCTATAGACATTTAGATGGTATTGCATTATTCTAACTCATCTCACAAACTATACACTTTCTGCTTTATCTACTTTGAACTAGAAAGATAAATAAGATTAAATTGACAATACTGTTCACATACCTATACCAATATTTGCTTCCAGTATCATGCTGACATCATTTGCACCATCACCAATTGCCAAGGTAATTGGCTTGGTTGGCAACGTTTTCAAAAGTCTGACTACCTAAAATATGAAAAGTAATTTGCACAATTTCATGCCTCCATACCCAAGAGATGGTGTACAAAGAAATTCATAAATGAAAAATTTCAAAGTAGACTAAAATCAAATATTAGATCATACTCATTTTAAATTAAATCTCTCAAAGTGCATTCTTTAACTTAGGCTGATACTCCAAAGTAATACTGATGTGTTTCCATTTTTGGGAGTTGTCTTTCAGATGTTAAAATAGTAGCACACATGTTTTGCTGAGAAGTCTACATTTATAATCTAAACCACTTTCAACTGCCAGTTTTGAGTAACATATTTACAGTTACATTTTGGGGAGTTATCATTGCTCTATTGAGAGCCTTCCAGCCTCTTCCTCAACTCACTCTATTCTATTTTAAAGCCAGCTAGCAGCTCCACTCATACATTTCTTAGGCTATTTTCTATCTTGTCATGCATCTCATTATCTCCTGTGCTTTTCTAAAAAAAGGCTTGGGCCTCTTCTGGTAGGGTGTAAAATGTGTCTTTTGGATGGACTAATCAAATGAACAGAGAAAGTTGTTGTCAAAAGATTACAGCAAGACATAGATCAGATGTAAGGTTAAGAAGAGTATTGCCAGATAGAATTTAATCTACGCAAATGAGGTGATAAGTTTTGGCAAGTCAGATAGGACATATATAAAAAAAAATGTAAGGCTCTAAGGAATATTGATAAACAAAGGGACTTTGGGGTTCAAGTCTATTGTTCCCCAAAAGCAGCAACATAGGTACAAAGTGTGGTAAAGGAGCATATGGCATGCTTGCCTCCATTAGTTAAGGCAAAGTTACAGAACACTGATTAGTCTGCACTTGCATAATGTGTGGGCTTTGGTTGTCAAACTGTAGGAAGGATGTGGATACACTGCAGGGTACAAGGGAGATTCACCAGGATGTGGCCTGAACAGGCAGATTTCAGTTATAGGGAGAGACTGGAGGTCTCGATCTTCCATGGAATGTAGAAGGCTGAAGGGTGACCTGATAGAGGCTTATAAAATTATAAGTGAGATAGATACAGTAGATAGTCAGAAGCAAACTCATAATGCTGGAGGAACTCAGCAGGCTAGGCAGAATTTATAGAAAAGAGTAAACAGTCGACGTATCGAGCCAAGACCCTTCGTGAGTCTTGATGAAGGATGTCTGCCTGAAATGTTGACTGTTTACTCTTTTCCATGGATGCTGCCCGGCCTGCTGAGTTCCTCCAGCATTTTGTGTGTAATGCTTAGATTTCCAGAATCTGCAGATTTTCTCTTGCTTGAAGATAGCCAGGACATTTTTCCCCCCACGGTAGGGATACAAAAAGGTGAAAGGACAGATTTGCATGGAGAGTGAATGGTATCTGGAATGCACTGGAGGAGATGGTAGAGTCAGACACAATTGCTATGCTTAAGAAACATTTAGAGAACCACTTAAATAGATAGGGCAGGAACATAATGTAGGCAAATGGAATTAGTGCAGATGGGGCCGGCATTGTTGTTGTGGGTTGAATGGCTTATTTCTGCACTGTACAGTTTTGTGACTCTACAATCAAGAATCACAAATCCCCATTGAATCAAGGGATGAAATACAGAAACTTATGACGACTACTGTGGCCCTGCTAATTATAGGGATCAATTTCAACCTTGGCAGTAATAGCCCTTCTCCCTTGACAGATTTGTCATATCTAACCAAAATAGAGTTCAGGTATAATGTATCCAGTGGATTAGACTCTTCTTTCACTGTGTACAGCTGTTCTTGGAACCCCTTGCACCCATAGTGTTTCATATTTTAGCCATCCCAAAGCACTTAACAGCAGATGAAGTACTTCAAGTACAGACACATCTGTAACGTATCAAACATGGCATACAATTTACACACACCTACTTCCAACAGATAGCCATACGCAACAACCAAGTAATTTCTTTCCATAATGATGACAGATATACAAATACATTAATGCCCCACAATAACACCCCTCTGAGAAATTCCTTTCATTCCATCCATTGCCCTCCATCACCTTCTCAGCTATCAAGATTAACTTGCTTTGCTTCGTTCTTAGGTCTGATGAAGAGACTCAAATCTTATAAATTGTTTCTCTTTTCAACTTTAGATTGTTTGGCTCAGGAGGATTCTGGCCAGATCTTTTTACATGATCTGGAGCAGGGAAAATTGGAGATTCAATGAAGTGAATAAATTAAACCCCACATCCAAGAGTTTTAGCTGTAAGTGCACCAGCATACGACACCCTCAACTAGTCTCTGCAACTAGATCTTGGACTACTTGATGGTAAGACTCCAAGTCAGTCCAAGTTGGCAACAATATCTCAAGCTCCATCACGCTGAGCATTGCTGCTCCCCAGTGCTGCGTGCTCAGCCCACTGCTGACTCGCAACTACACTGCCAAGTTCGCTGGTGATACAATCGAAGTTGGCCTCATCAACAACAATGATGAGTCAGCATACAGAGAGGAGTTAGAGAGGCTTGTCAAATGGTGCAAGAACAACCACCCAAGTCTCAATGTAGACAAGACAAAACAAATGATTGGGGGGGGGGGGGGGCTACAGGAAGGTACATCGATCATTCTGTTGCACATCAATGGCTCTGCCGTGGTGAGAGTGAAGAGCACTAAGTTCCTTGGTGTGCACACAATGGATGATCTGACTTGGACCCACAGCATTTGCTCACTAGTCAAGGTGGCACAGCAGCATCTACATTTTGAGGAGACTGAGGCCCCCATTCTAACAATTTTCTACAGGAGCACCATCAAGATTGTTCTGTCTGGCTGCACCATTGTGTCATATAGAAACTGCAAGACTCTACAGAGGATAGTAAAAACAGAGAGGGTCACCCTCTGTCCTACTTGTGACTTACCAGGAATTGCATCTCAAGTTGTGGAACCCTATCACTCATCCCAATCTCTTTAACCCACTTTTGTCAGGAAAGATGTACAGAAGCTTTAGGACTAGGACTGCCAGACTGGGTAACAGCTTCTTCCTTCAGGATGCGAGACCGGCCGCCACTGAGGTCTTGCCACCAGGACAGTGAGCTATTTACCTGTACTGCATCCTACGTGCATTCTGAATTATATTTTATCTTATTTATGGTAATATTTTGGTGTGTGTAATATATGTTTTGTGGGTGCACTGTGGTCTGGAAGAATGTTATTTTGTTTGGTTGTATATACAGTTTGTATAATCAGATGACAATAAACTTGAACTTGGTTGAACAAATCCATTTCTTCAAGGTACCATATGACACTGCCCTGACTTTCTTAAGCTACTGCCCCAACTTATAAATATGGCCTAGGAGGCCTAATTACAGTTCTCAACTAGGAGTTACCAGTGGGGATCTGCTATCAGGTGAAGACCGATTTTGCTTCTCCCTAGCAGCGAGACCAACAGGAATTGTTATGCTGGCATTCCAGTTAAGATTAGGGACCAAACTGGATGGACATTCCGATTCTGAATTCATCGAACATTTTTTTCTCTACTAAACTATCAAGAAAATAAAATGTTAAGTTTTATATTTCATTCCAGTAAACAACATTTTCAAAATCAAAATTTATTGGAGGATAAGAAGAAACATATAGTTCAGTCTGTTCAAAAAGAAATCTACTGCATTTCAATAAAGTATCAATAAATATCTTACAAATGCTGAAACTGCATTTTTTAAGTAGTCCACTTACTTTTGCTTTTTGTAGTGGTGCCATTCGACAACATAACACAGCACTGCAGCTTTTGCTGATTTCCATGAACAATTCTTCATGCCCTCTGAGTGCAAGTGAAAGGCTGCTTCCATCCACAACTAAGCCATGCTGAGTCACGTGATCATTTTTCACTCTGTAATAAATCATTTGTTGAGGTTTCCAAGTTTGCTCCAAAAAGTCTCTTGTACAGCTAAACTACATATATAATCAGATACAGCAATAGTGGACCTGATCCAAAATATTAAAATGCAAGATACTTAGCCACATTTGTAATTTAATTTACTTGATAAAAATGATGACATTATGTTTCATTGACAAAATGCAAACCCTGTCATAGAATAAATGTTTGTTTTATAAAAAATTAGATACACACAAAAGCATTATCATTCGTCCATAAGATACAGGAGCACAATTAGGTCATTTGTCCTATCAATAAGACCATGCTGTTATCAGTCATATTCTACTAACTTTTATGGAAATCTTTATCCAGAGGACAGCTAATATTCCAGTAGTACCAGGGAGAACTCTTTAGACTGCATAACCAGTAGTTGATATAGATACTGTAAGAATTTTGATAGTCAAATGACTCAGTAAAACCAAAAGTATGGATACATTATGCATTGGTAGCATTGTATTTTCATCATTACCTTCCCATGCCTGCAATTTTCAATGAAACTAAGGTTGATCTCTTCTTATCTACAGTCAGTTATTATGCTCATACTGAAGAAAGAGAGCTTTGTCTCCCCACCACATTTCTTACCACCTGTCAGCTTATACTTGCCTGATGTCCTGGCAATCAGAAGTGCACAGCCATCATCTTCATGCTACGACATGGATTGAAGATGCACCTTTTTATCGAAGCTTTATGCTCAGGTAGTGCTAAACAATAAGCATACTGTGTACTATTTGATGATGAGTTCAACCTTAGTTCCTGAACATTTTTAAACATTCACTCCCACCTCAATTTCTGCCGTTAATTTGGGAATCTGCTAGAAAAGACCTTAGCCATATATTTAGCACACAGATTAAACTGTTACAGTTTTCCTTGATGCCCCATATCCTCACTTTCAAAATGTTGATAAAATAATCTACAACCTATCCTACTAAAAATGCTGATGCTTATATTTAAATCTCAGCTTGTCCTCTCAGACCCTAATTTTCCAGCCAAACTCTGCTCTCATGCTTAACATTTTATTTTGGCTTAATGATTTTTGCCTGATGATTCGTGAACTACCACAACAGGTTTTTCTTAAAAGGTGCTAAATAAGTCCAACTTCTTACAGAATTTATAAAAAAAAGTTAGGAAAAGACATACAAAGACAAATACAATTCTTACTAAGACTTTAAAATATCAATATTCAGGAAATAATAAATAACTTTTCTAGAACTAATTCAGTGTACAATTAGAAAATGCACAACTACTTAATTTATATATCTCAGAAAAGAGAACCTGATTACCTGCTAGTAAGCCTGCGAAGTTGCTCAGCACATTCACTGTCAGATTTCTGATTAGTAAGCTCCAAAATACTCATCGCCTTGTGAAAGTGCCCACTGGATAAACACACACTAATTGCAGTTTCTTGCTTATCGCCTGTAAGAACCCACACTTTGATGCCTGCTAATTTAAGAGCCTCAATTGTTTCAGGTACTTTGTCTTGCAACCTGGAACGAGATTCAAAGATAGGAAAATATTTAACATCAAGTAGTGGCTAATTTTTGCCACAGAAATGGTTGTTCAGTGCATCAGCAAAATACATGGGGAGGCAGGCTGGGCTCAGAAACAAGTTCAGCTGGATATGTGTTGGTCAAATGCACTGCATGTAATTTCCTAGATTTGCATATGAAAAATAATTACTTGTCTGAGGTTCCAAAACTCCATACTTTCATGGAAACATACCTATAATGAGTCCTCATCCTCTGGAGACAAAAGGAAAATGGGGTCAGGTGACAACAGGTAGAAGGAACATCATAAGTTATGTTTGAATTACTGTTACTTGGTGAATAATAAAACACCCATCTATTGATGACTATTTTTTTTTAAATGTACGCAATCCATTTTGTTGTTTTAGCAGTGAGTCTAATCAGGTTATTATTGTTTTCAAAACACCTGAAATTTAAAGTTTAAATTCCAGCAGGACTCACAGTAATGTAGTGTGGCACACTGAGTAATGTAACACAATTACATTTTGTCTTAACGAAGGAAAAGTGTACAAAGGTGATCTTAATAAACTAAGGGCACTCTGATCCCAAAACACTAATCATTTGTATTTTTATAAATCTGTAGAAACTTTCTGTTGGATAATAAGAAAGTAAACTTCAGATGTGATCAATGCCTCTCATCATCACTTCAGGAATGATGCGAGGTTTCAGACAAGGTGAAGGCAAGATTTACCAGAATGGTTCCACAGATATGGAATCTCAGGTACAAAATGACTGGACATTTGATTTGGAGTACACAAGTATTGGCAAGATAAATAGAGAAAAGCTATAACCATTAGTTGATCCAAAAGCCAGGGGATTACAGATTTAGCACTATCAAATTACACGTCACATGCCGCTGACAATAAACCTGATTCTGAAGAAAAATACAGGTGACGAGGTTACTGATGGTTGGTTGGTACTGTCTGAAATAGTGGAAACAATCAGTAGAAAAAAAAGTCAGGGCTTTCAAAAGTGAACTGAATAAACAGCTGGAAAATCATTTGTAGGGCCCAGACAGCAGGCACAGGAAAATGTGTCTGATTACATTTCTCCACTAGGAACCAGCATTAATTTGATGTTTCATGTGGCTTGTTTCTGTTGAAAGGCATATAGCTCAAGCTTAGACATGTGCAGTAAAACATTTAATGGCAGAAACAAGTTATAAGTATGATGGAGGTAACATAGGAACTAATTTGGACAACATATGCATTGTGATATGCAATTATTTAGTAGCTTCTGTGAACAAAATAAAGTACTGAGAACTCTATATCTTTGCAAATCAATGAATAACTCTATAATCAACTCCATAATCATTCATTTTAAGAACCTGAACTTAAAATCTTAAGTGTTTAACCAATTACTTTTTGAAAACCACAGATGAGAGCTATTCTTTTTAGAATACTCAGCTCACACAATTGCAGGCTTAGTATTTTAAAATGAACTACTCTCAGGTTTGGTTTGCAGAAGGGAATTGGGTAAACAATAAAGATTTTAAGTTAAGGTTTTTAACTGAAAAATGTTGATTATAGAGTTATTCACTGATGGAAATCTGAAGCCCATCATTAAGTGACCAGTAGAATATTTCAATGAATTGCTTCTGGTTTTATTGGTTGGGGCCACAAATGTGTTACAGATGCCCAGAAATGCAACTTTTTCATAGACAGAAGCACACTGCTAAGAAATGCTTCTTCCACCATGGGCACCACAGTAGTATAGCAGTTAGTGCGATGCTGTTATAGCTCAGGGCATCCCAGAGGTCCGAGTTCAATTCCGGCACCGTCTATAAGGAGTCTGCACGTGGAACGCATGAGTTTCTCCCGGGTGCTCCCATTTCCTCCCTCAATCCAAAGACATGCTGGGTGGGTTAACTGGTCATTGTAACTTGTCCTGTGATTAAGTTAGGGTTAACTGGGTTTGTCAGGGTTGCTGGGGCAGTATGACTTGAAGGGCCAGAAGGAAGGGCCAACTCAGCACTGTATCACTAAATAATCAAAACTAAGAAATATTGCATTAAAAGGAGTCATAACAGCAACTCAAAGATGCTAGTCACAAAACAGCTGACTTTGATTCAAATTGCTCAAATAATGTATTACAATGAGTTCAATAACTATCACATAAAACCAATGTAAATTCACATAAAACATTATAGATCATCCTTCAATGATAAACTTTCAACATTTAGACATAATCAGAGATTGCTGTTATCACAGGAAGTCACCAGAAATATAGCTGCTTGAACTTTTATGTTCTGAAGCTTGGGACTTGTCTCTTTACTCAAGGACCATAACGTCACTTTGTTAAGCTTTACTCTTGTATATAGTCAAGGCAGCAATACAACCTGCAGGATCACAGATAGTACCAATATTATATAACAAAAGCTACTAAAAAGAAAATTGGGACCGGTTGGGATGATGCTTTATATGTAGCCTAAAACTGAAAGAAAAAAAGTGTTTGCTTATGTGCAACTATTTTCCTTAGATTAATAGAAACACAGAAAATCTACAGCATATTACAGGTCCTTTGGCCTACAACCTACTCTAGAAGCTGCTTAAAATTTCCTTACCGCATAGCCCTCTATTTTTCTAAGCTCCATGTACCTATCTAAGAGTCTCTTAAAAGATCTTATCATATCTACTTCTACGACCTTTGCTGGCAGTGCATTCCATGCACCCACCACTCTCTGTGTGAAAAACTTACCTCTGACACCCCCTTTGTACCTTCTTCCAAGCACCATAAAACTATACCCACTCACGTTAGCCACTTCAGCCCTGGGAAAAAGCCTCTGGCTATCCACATGATCAATGCCTCTCATCATCTTATATACCTCCATCAGGTCACCTCTCATCCTCTGTCACTTCAGGAGAAAAGGCCATGTTCACTCAATCTATTCTCACAAGGCATGCTCTCCAATCCAGGCAACATCCTTGTAAATCTCCTCTGCACTCTCACTATTTTTGGGTGTAACCACCTGCTCAAAAGTCATATCAATTACAGGCAGTCCCTGGGTTACGTACAAGTTTCATTCCTGAGTCCGTCTTTAAGTCGGATTTGTACGTAAGTTGGAACAAGTACATCCGGTATTATTTAGCGTCAGTTAGTCAAGTGTTTGTCTTAGTATATAGTATATATTTTACGTTTCTATGCATACAAAACACTTAAGTAACGTATGTATTCCAATAAATAAACCACTGTGTTGCTTAGTAATAAATCTAGCTTTCATCGGGGCAGGGCCTTTCACATGCTCCATTATTCTCACTTTATCCGTCATCCTTCAAAATCGTTCCGATTGTTGACTGACTGTATCCTAACGCTTTTCCAATGACCGATGGTGTTTTTCCAAACATTTTATTATTTCCACTTTATTTTCAATCACGATCGCTTCCCGTCAATGGAACAGAAACACTGTGGGCGGCTGGTCCCGAGTTGTGCCGACTCTCGAAGTCCGCTGGGTCCTAAGGACCACTGCACTGAATTCCTCGGGTCCTAAACTCCACCGCACTGAGACAGGTTAAATGGGACAAGTGTGGGCTGTGCTGGGTTTGGGTGTTTGATCCTCCACAATATTCTGCGTGGGAATTTAAACTGGAGGTGGCAGTGTTTTATTTACGAGGTTGAGTCTCGAGCTCGACATCAACCTGGCACGGATGGTACGGGAGTCACTGGATCAACATCAACCTGGCACGGGAGCGGTCATGGTCTGTCACTAAATCAAACCCGGGAACCTCCGTTCTCCAGCCTGGCGCTGATCTCACTGCGCCACCAGCCGACCGGAACTGGGGGTGGGGTCGGGGTCAGGGTGAATCTTACGAAGAAAAATTTAAGCCAAATACAAAGTTAAACACTCAACACACTGTCAACAGCAACGACTTAAAATGGTGGACGGCGTTCTCCTTGCTCGGTTCGTAAGTACGAGTTATCTGTAAATCCGCCGTTCGTAACTTGGGGACTACCTGTACTCTGCATCCCGGATGACCCCAAGTTCACCCAACTCCTTAATGCAGGATTTGGCTGCACTTCCCACAGGTGTCGTCATCAGGGAGTCTATCAGGTTCCATGAATTCCCACATCCTACAGGAGGAGCATTCCACTGCCATATTTGCCATCCTGCCTGCTCTACACAAGATCAAATCTTCTAACCTGTTTCTTTGTCCTCAGCCTCTTCTCGTCAAAGCCTGACGCTCCTACTCTCACCGCTGGCCTACTCCCAACAATGGCCACCCTGCTTGCCCCTTCTGTACTTTTATTTAGTTTGCAGTGCTCTGCTCTCGACATTAATTGGACCACTGGAATGTCCGAGCACCTATTTTGTAATATTCTTACAAAACAGCTCTTCCAAACTATATTAACCTATAGTGACAGTTTTTTTTTTGAGCCAACTAACAACTACCTTTCATGTTGTTCCAGGCAAATCTTAAGAAATAACCTTAAACTTAGTCAGGTGTCAGTGAAACTTTCTTGAGCTCACCTTTATCAGCTCAAATTTGTTCCAATATCTATTAATGTTTATTATAATTATAGTTTCAAAAAGCTTCTCAAAACTAAGCTTAAGCTGACAGATCTACATTTGCTTGGAATATCTTCACATCTCTTCTATAAGGATGTAATGTTTGTCCTTTTCAGTTTTCAGGCACTTTGCAAAAGAGTTTATCATAATCTGCCAGTCCTCCCTACATTTGAGATTTTTACCTTCAAAGCCCAAGATACAATGGATCCAGACTTGATTTACTTTAAGCATAGCAAGTCTTTCTAGTGCCTTCATCCAGTATCACAAACTCTTGAAGAGAACTAGATTGCCAATATTTTAAGGATCATCCCTGATTCTACTCTGATATTTTGTCACAACAGTATGCCGAAGACCATCTCACAGAGCCCAGGGTAACAGCAAATCCTAACTGTACAGTGTATATGGTAACTGAATTTTTAAACAAACATATGTTGGGAATTGGTTAGCACAAAATATGCCATTCATTTTACTATTCAATTGTCAGATGTCAATTTATCTCTTTATGCTAAATCTGCCGTTTACATTCTTCATCTTCAGATTTCCATAAACTGCAAGGCCGATAAAATGATTTTGAAAGACTCTAAACCCGAATTCAAGACCTTAATCATTCAAGTATATTGGTATATCTTTGAATTCAATTCACATAGCATAAGTACTAACACTGCAGAATAATGACGAACAAGTCAGAAATGTCTATAGTAATGTACATAATTTTGAACTACAGAACTCTCTCATCACATCAAATTACTCAAAACACTAAATAATAGCATAATTAGCTTTATAATGAAGAAAATGTTCATAGACTAACAATAATGTCAGATCATAAACATACTTGTCCTCTATTCCAGAAATTCCCAGCAGGTGGAGGTCTTTCTCAATAATATTGAAAGTATCTGCTATAACTTGCTCACGATGGTGCAGAGATGTCCTGGCTGCGTGTAGCTGAGATTCTATTTCTTTATACTCTTCCTTGGATAGAAATTTGCAGGCTATACAGAGCGTTCGTAATCCTTTCTAGAAACAAAATACAAACAGCATTTATTTTTATGTAGCACTATACACATTTTCAAGATGTTCCAAAGCCTTACAAACCTGTATATTTGGGGGGGAGAAAAAGATCTTTGGTGTAAAGCAGGGGAACAGCAGATGATTGGGTACAAAAGTACCACTGCAACATGCTTGACCAGAAGCAGTTGGGCAGCCTAGCTGAGACTGAGGGTTCTTTTTCTAGAAGAAGCTAGATGTCACGAATGCTCATTTGAACTGGTAGCATCGGCCTGGTCAATGAATCACTTCAATGTTAATTTGACTGATATCCTTAAGCCTCTGAGATGGGAGTTGAATCCATGCCTTCTGACTTCCACGTGCATGCAAACTATCAAAGAGGAAAGAAAGCCAAAACAAACTGTTAACGTCTAGTGTCGAGTTGTTAATAGCAGTGAGAATTAGGAATCAAAGGAGAGATGAATACTTAAGATCAGAGAGTCTGAGAGAGTGTATGTGTAAAGAGCAGCTGCAGAAATATATGCGAATTCCAGCAGTTTTTTTTTAGGCAAACAAGTAGTAAAAGGGAAGTCATAGAGGTGTGGTACTTATTGATGGGACTTGCACATGGAAGCGAAAGGCACTAAATGAGTATTTAGCATCTGTATTGAGGGGAGAGGGTACTTCCAAAATAATAGTGGAGAATATAACTGAGACTTTAGATATAGTACATTAAAAAATTCATAGCATGAAGGTACTAGAAAATGAATTAGGTATATCACCAGATCTAGATGGGATTTATCCAAATATCCTGAGAAAAATATGAGAGCAAACGACTATGCACTGTCCATAATCTTTCATTGTTTTTTGTATACAGAAGTGTTGCTGGAGGACCAGAAAATGACAACCATAACTCCCTTGTTCAGAAAAGGACTACAGGCCTGTCAGTTGTGGAAAAACATCAAAAAACATTAAGCTATGACAGGTTAAAAATCACCAGGTGGAAAATGGAATAAGACAAAATAGCATGTACCAATTAAAGGCAAATTGTTTTTAATCAAATTAATAGAATTGACAGAGCAATACAGCTATATAGTGTACATAAATTTAGAAGGAATTTTAAAGGTGCTGCATAACAAAATTATCAAAAATAATCACTTGCCATAATCAACTAAGTAACATCTAATAGTGTGTTGTGGCGATTTTTTAAAAAAAGACTGGAGGGAAGTGAACAGTGGCATTCCACAGGGATCAGTGTCACAGCCATTGTTTTATTTTTACTTAAGCAACCACACAAATTTGGAAGAATTTGAAGTGGTAATTTCTACATGCCCAGTATTGTGAACTATGGACAGTGATACATTGCATCAGCATGTAAAGTTACAATGGAGGATTTCGAGAATTCACATTTTGGTAGGAGTACCAAAATAAGAGCAGTAGTAGGCCATATAGCTCCTCAAACCTACCTCCTATTCAATAGGATCATGTCTGATATGCCTCTGGACTACCTCCTCTTTGTGCTAGTTTATCACCATTCTGATTACCCTAATATTTCACAAATTAAACTACCTCCTCTTCAAATACCTCCAATTGGGTAGAATATTCAAGAAATTCATCACCTGCTGAGAAAAAAATATCTTCACACCTCATTTTTAACTGAAAGTCCTGTTACTTTATAATCACATTCACTAGGAGGGGAAGCAATATAAAGAATACCAATCTATGAGAAGTGGCCCTGACTGGAGTATTGTGATCCATTCTGCTTGCCTCATTATAGGAACTATGTGTAGGCAGTAGAAAGGTTCAAAACGATGGTTCCTGGCATGAAAGGCTACAGTTACAAGTATAGGTAGGATAGAGGAGTTGGCGTTGGTTTCCTTTGAGAAGGCCAAGCAGAGATCTGATATAAATATATAAAGTGGGTGGTGGGAGAGGCTGTTCCTGTTAATGGAGATGAAGAGTTGAGGAAACAGGTTATAAGAAAAAGGGGAAAATAATTGAGAAAAAGCTCTGTTTTAAAAAATGCAATGTATTCTCAGAATCTGGAATGTACTGCCTGCAGATATGAGCAAGACAAATTCTGTCTGGTCTTGCATGGCAAGACAAAATTTGCAAGGCAGAACAGATAGGGAATGGAACAAATTAGCTATTCTGCCAAAGAGCTCAAATGGACGACCTGAATGGCCTCATATTGTACCGTACCCATTTAATGATCAAAATTTAAATTAATCATTAAGCTCTGAAGTTACAAGAGTTTAAAAATTCCTAGTTTGCAATGTTGTTAGAATCCTTTACCCTGGAACCCAAGTTTAAAAATAAGGGCCATACAAATTGAATACATTCTTGTCTGAAGATTAACAATCTAATATAAAATTAATTTGGGTCATCTCCGTGTAGTTTTGAAGGTCATGCACTTGTTGAACAAACTATCGCTAAATTAAGCAATTAGCACATGCCAACTGGTACTAATTTTAAAACTCACTTAGAAGATATAGACATCTGTATAGTTAATAGTGAAGTAACATAGCTATTAGAAGTCGGGGGTATGTTGGAGCAAGGCAGAGGATTCTGCTCATTTCTCACAGATATACCTGATTTGGGAGGAACTTGTTAGCAATGAATACCCAAAATGCGTAAACCAAAATAATTCACAAATGCTACACCACATTGTGGCAATTATTGTGCTATGTAAAGGATCATTCCCTGTAGAAAATAGAACAAAAATCATTTCAGTGTAAGAGACAAGGCAACAATGAATAGGTACAATATTTTAGCTTTAAATTACAAACCTGCTAAGAACATGCCCAAGCTGTTCTAGCCCAAGAAATATTTATTTAGCAAAACAGCATGGAGTAGGCCTATCCAGCCCTTTGAGCCACCCCAGCAACCCCACAACCCTTATTAACCCTAACCTAATGATGGGACAATTTATAATGACCAATTAACCTACCTGGTACGCCTTTGGACTGTGGGAGGAAACCAGAGGACCCAGGGAAAACCCACGCATTCCACGGGGAGGACCTAAAGACTCCTTACAGGCGGCGCCGAAACTGATCTCCAAACTCTGTAATAGCATCGTGCTAACTGCTATACTACTGAGGCACCTCACACAAATCAGATGTTACTACTGCTAAGTGAGCAGAACAAACTATAGCAACCATTAAACAAAATTACCAACCAATGTCAACCACCTTCATGCACACAGCAAAAAACTGTAGTAACCATGCTGCTCATCTGCTTACCTACTCCATAGCTTTTACACTAACGGAGAGAGAAAATACAGAACTCAGAATATTAAGAGTGGCTATTTTAGCTAGCATAAGATTGAATCAAAATTGGAAAAGGGCAAAATTGGAGATAAGTCTCTGGTGGCATTAGGTGTCACAACATTTATGACGTGTATAGAGTCCAGAATATGTTAGCCATTGGGGTTTTACTGACAATATTCCACTAATGAAGTGTAATGAGGTCTAGTAATGCATATTGGTTGCAATTACTGACAGGTACTTCTTTTGTCAGGAGAGAAGTGTCTATGAGAGTGAAGGGTAAGCAATAGGTGACATTTTTTAATTAATTCAGCTTATAGAAATGTTTAGATGTTTGAATACGCCTAGGTGTTTTCTTTAAAGTAATTGTTTCATTTATTTTGAATAGTTTTTAATAGTTCAAGTTTCAGGGCTGTACAAAAGCATTTTTTAATTGATAGCTGTTTAAACTTCTTGGCATTATCCAAGCCAGTTGTGACTGTGACGTGTTCTGGCTATATGATGGGATTATGTTGTGCACAGTCTTGTATCAGAAAGTGCTTTGAAATGTAGAAATGGAATGGTTTTAGGTGGTGAATCAAAAGATAACAAGTGCTGTCAGTTTACTAGTAGAATTAATTTTGGCCATGTGCTTCTACGGTAAAATATACTGATGAAACAACTCGATGCTTTACTCACTTTAAACAAGTAAAACAAAAATGATAAGTTTGTAAAGGTGCCAGAAAATGAATATTTGTGATGATATTTATTTTATTTGATTTATCCTAAAGCACAAGAACATCTAGACAACAGGGAGAAAAACTGATTCTTCTCTGACATTGGATGTGGGATTTTAGTATACAGATAACCCATGCCCATTCATTGCATTGCACACAAACATGCCAAATTAGCATTACAGGAGCACTTAAACAAATTCTTGCATGCCCAAACACTCCCTTCACTGCCCAATGCTACATGCATTAATGAGTGCCTAACACTGCAAATGGTTAGCACTATTTTAAGGAAACCTACTTTTCTTTAGGGTACAATGAAACTATGAAGGGTAGCAGTTTTCTCAAAAGTTATTTCAACACAAGACTGACATAGGAGCAGAATTAAATCATTCAGTTTATTGAGTCTGCTCTACCATTTTCTCTCTCGACCACATTCCCCTGCCTTCTCCCCATAACTTTTGAGAACCTTACTAATCAAGAACCTATTAACCACTGTAATAGATTCTGTATATCTAAGAGTTGGCCTCCACAGCAAAATGGGTCAATTAATTCCACAGATTCACCATCCTCTGGCTAAAGAAATTTCTCCTTGCCTTTGTTCTAAACAATACCCTTCCATTCTTAGCCTGTGCCCTCTCATTCTAGATGCTCCCGCTATTGAAAACATCCTCTGTACATTGATCCCCCCCTTGCTTCATTCTTCTGAACTACAGAGAGTACAGGTCCAGAGCCATCAAATGCTCATACATAAACCCTTTTGTTCATGGGATCATTCTTGTAAACTGCCTCTAGACCTTCTCCAATGTCACCACATTATTTCTTCAAAATGGGGCCCAAAACTGCTAACAATAATGCAAATGGGGTCTGATCAATGCCACATTAAGCCTCAGTATTATGTCCTTGCTTTTACATCCCCTCAAAATGAATGCTAAATTTCATTTGCCTTCCTTACTACCAACACCACCTGAATCCTACACTATGACTCCCAAGTGCTCTTTCACCTCTGATATCCAAATTCACTCCGCGTTTACAAAATAGTCTATTCCTTTATTTCTTTTACCAAAGTGCATGATCGTGCACTTTCCGAGACAGTAAGTCGATTTAGCACTCTTTGCCTATTCTCCTAATCTGCTTCCTCAACACTATCTACCCTCCAACCTATCTTATATTGTCCACAAACTTGGCCTTAAAGCCGTCAAATTCATCATCCAGATCATGTTAAAAGTAGCAGACCTAACACTAACCTCTGTGGAACACCACTAATCACTGGCAGCCAACCAGAAAAGGCCCCTTTATTCCCACTTTTGCCTCTTGTCTGTCAATCTTCTGTCCACACTAGTATCTTTCCTATAATACCATGGCCACTTATCTTGTTTAGCAGCCTCGTATGCAGCACCTTATTAAATGCCTTTTGAATCCAAGTGAACATCCACTGACCCTCCTTTGTCTATCTTGCTTGAAATTTTGATTTTGCCTGTTTTTTCTATCTCCCATTGTAATCTGTATCCCACAGCCTGGCTACTGCTCAGAAGCCTGCATAGAACTCCCACTAGGCACAGTTTTTACCCTTGCAGTTTCTTAACTCTATCTCCAAGAATTCTGTCTGCTGATACTATTTCACTTCTTTCTAAGGACTTGATTTCATCTTTTACCAACAAAGCCATACTCTACCTTTGCTCACCTGCCTGTCCTTTCAACACAATGCTAATCCTTGCAATTTAAGCTTCCAGCTATGATCTTCTTTCAACTACATCTCAGTGATACTGACAATGTCATCTTCCAATTTCTAACTGTGCTATGTACAATAGAATATAACACCCTCAGTCCTGTATTCACAGTTTTTAAATTTTGTCTCCATGTTGTCTGAAGTTAAATACTTACTCCTTTCTAATTTTCTGTCTTGTTCTTTATTTCATGACCTCTACTGCACTGGCCTTCCCTTTTTCTTTATCCATACTTTTCAAACTGTTGAACCCGTCCCTAGTATTTACTTTAAATCTCTCCCCGCATCCTTAATTATGTGATTGGCAGGACACAGGTCCCAGCATAGTTGAGGTGGAGCCTGTCCCATTGGAACAGTTCCCTCTTTCCCCAATACTTGTGCCACACATTTAACACTGTACCAATTTGGATGTGGCTGAAGTACCAATCCACAGACCATTATCCTTTTGCATTTTACTTTCGTCCCTAGCTACTCAAATTCCCTCAACAGAACCTCTTTCCTTGTCTTCCTACATCATTGGTACCTACATGGACCATGGCAATTGGATGTTTCCCCTCCCATTCCAAATTTCTCTGCTTGACAGTTGAGACACCACAAACCAGGTCACCAGGAAGATGATATATCCTTCGTGACTCTCAATCCTTGCGACAGAGAACTGTGCTATTCTCCTGACAACTATCCCCAATTACAACTATTTTTTTCTTCTCTTCCCCCCCCCCGGACTGGCTCACTTAATCACATTCCCCTTTTGCTTGTCATACTTCCTACAGTCCCGACTCTCATCCCTCAGGAAGCAACAACCTCAAACCTGTTGGGCAAGCTCAAGGGCTGAGGCTCCTTCAGCACTACGTCTTGGATCTCCCTACCTGCCTCACTCGCAGTCACATCCTCTTGTTCCTGGACACAGACCAAATCTGAACTAGTTAATCTAGTAGGTGTGACTACCTCATGAAACAGTGTCCAGGTAACTCTACCCTTCCCTGACGCATTGCAGTGTTTGAAGCTTAGATATGATCTCTGATACATTGAGCAATCGCTATATACGAGAGGATGAGCAACAAGATTGTCCACTTCTCGTTGAAGAGTTGTAGTGCTGCTTAATGTCAAATATTGGTGCAGAAATTTAACAATTTGTCAAACTGTTACCTTCAAATGCCAAGTTACAGGACGACTAACTTTACCCACTGGTCAAACTGTTACATCTACATCATCTACCTAGCAATTTCAATTAGTCAGTACTCAACCGTATACAGTAATGCATATGCTTTATAGCATCCTTGCACGTGCAGGACCAGTACAAGCCTCAAACTCTCAACTTAAGACTTCACAACCATGAAAGTTGCGTTATTCAAATAACACAACAGTCACTTAGCATTTCACCGTAACTGAAGTGCAGAAGAGAAGGAATCAGGAAGGGACTGGAAAACAAGCAGATTCGCATGCTTTAACCTCCTTGGGGAAGACTGCAGTAAGCATAGCTAATCCATACTCACCCATCCAACTACTTTCTCATGTTGTAAACTCTCACTCTGAAGTTGCAAATGTTTAAGTACACAATATTTTTCTCCTCTCCCCTCAGCATATCTCAAACATTGCTCCATTGTTCTTCAGATAACCAAGAATGGGAACTTTCAATGGAGGAAGAGAACACAGTGAAGATGAAGAGATACAGTTACGTTGTCTTGCACATGCAGCTATAAACTCAGACACTGACTCAGATAGTGGTTGCACTTGGATTTGGTTATACACAGGACTAAAATATACAGGGACAAGAATTGTGGTTGAGTTAAAGAGTTGGGAGCAAACAGTGGATGCCATTTTGTCACAGTGCATGATATTGTTTATATTCCATCAGCAGCCTGGTAGGAGCCAAATACATCAAAGTTTAAGAGGCAAGGGAGTATTGATATCCACAGGGGTTGCAGTTGTGCAGTTAGCATTTGGAAGATAATCTGTCTACTCCGTATATTACCAATGGCCTTAAGTTCCATACTAATCCTTTAACTAAGATCGCTTCCAGAATGCAAGTGGCAGCTCTCATTTGAGTATTAGGAAGTTGTTTAATGCAAATAAATAGGAATTGCAGAGCCCAATTTCACAATCCATAATTCTACAAAAAGAAGCAAAACTTACCATAGCAAGTTCATCCACGTGTGCATTCATCAGAGATACTGCCCCTGATTTTGAAAACGGAATGATGGAGGATTCTGCCCCTTTGGTGAACATTACCAGTTTTCCTGAAACAAATTAGATGTTGTCACCTTTCAAAAGAAGAAATATTTCTATGTACATTTATTGAGTGTCTACACCTATTTACTAACATGACATTGTGTGTGTATGCAAATCTTCTAAAAGGTCATTAAAATAAAATGAGCAACTGGGGAAATCATGCTATTAAAATGTATGATCAGACCAACTGCTTAACTGGAAATTATGTTAGTTAACCACAGGATTCAATGCCAACAAGGGTAGTCATCTACGAGCAAAGACCAGTAACGAAAGCTCTTTGATCTGAAACGTTAGCCGTTTCTCTCCCCATAGATGCAGCTTGATCTGCTGTGTATTTCCATAATAATTAAATATTTAAGCTATTCTGTGTATTCACATATTTTGTGCATTTGGTGTTCTTAAATTCATCAGTTAGAATGTAACACCAATGTACCTTCTGGTGTTTCAACAATCACACTCATTCGCCTGCGATCTGCATCAAACTCTAAAACATCAAGTAGTTTGTATCTGCAAAAAGGGAGAAAGCAAAAAGTAAGTAATAGGGAATTAAGGAGTTTTTAAACTTAGCTATATATGTATCTGAGACTTGTCTTTTTAGTTATTTCTGCTTTTATCTCATGTTCATCCAGTGGCATATGTATTTCAATGAGCTAATAAATAACCTTTCACCAAGGCTACAGCCACATTAGGGGTTTCAGTACTGATAAGGATATTGTGGCTGATAGAAAACATTCATAGAATCCATGTAAGTGGAGGCTTGGTGCCAATACTGCAGTGTTAAGATATATTTTAAATATATTAGCATAGTAACCTTGGGTTTCTGAAACTTAATTATTATAGTGAGGAATTCAATGCCATTCAAGACAGTTTCGGGAATAACCCAATTGGCCTTGGGAGACAACATTATTATAGTAACATAAGCTAGAAGCCAGTTTGATTACAATCCAGACACTTAGAAACATAGAAAACCTACAACACTTCTGTGGGTAAAGTGTGTCTGTATGCAGATACTGGACAGATATAGTATTGGGAATTGTAATGCCTGCAAACAGCCATCTGACAATGACTATCCATACAAAACATGACCATATGAGTATGTGATACTAGTGAAACCATATATTCGAGGAAATAAGGCAGGAAAAAAGATAACCAAAATATTCATTTCAAGATTTGAGAAACTAGAATTTAAAATTTCACACTACCATTTGAAACAACACATTAAGGCCATCTACACATCTGGAGTTTTATGTTACCTTTCAGTCGTTCCAAATGTGCTAAGTATTACACTATTGTCATCAGATCCTGCAAATGCAACTCCAATTCTACATAAAAGAAAAGTAAATATGTTATAATTCTCTCAATAGACCATACATTTAAAAGAAAATAGTACAGGGGTCTGAGAAGCAACATTAGCGGTGCATGTAAATAATAATGGAAAAACACACCAATCTAGTTCAGCAAGCTATTTTTCTTAAACTGAAAATGCATCAAAGCCCCCAGATGAAGGGAGTTATGATAAACAATTCTACAAAATGGTATTTTAAATAAATGATTTTTTCAGACCATTGAACAAATGTAATACTGCTGTAGTAATATTAAATTTCTAAAAAACTATTTAAAGAACTTATTTCTCAACTGGTTTGATGTATTACTGACTGCAGCATTGAATACAAATGACAATTGAGTTAGATTTGGTACCCATCTCTACTGCATTATTCTCTCAAAGATTAACGTGATGCACAATATGCCCCTAGAAGTAATGGTAATTAGGTGTCACCATTTGACATATAGAATTAAAATTTGGTGATCACCGTTGAGACTTGGCATGTAGTAGAACCAGTATTTTGTTCCAAAATTTAAGATCTCAATTAGATATCCTCCACTTCTCACATTATACATCAAAATTGCTGACATCTAGGAGACTGTAAAAACTACCAGCACCTTTGCAATAACATTTCCGAATGAGGTAGTGGTATTGAGCAAGAAAAAAAAGTGGAAGTTAAAAAAGGAAAAAGACTTCTACAAGTGTTGGAATAAAAAGGAATCCAGTTAGGTGGCAACATTTCTCCCCAGAAGAAGGATGACAATACTATCCGCCTGTTTTAAACTTGCTAAACTGCCACTGAGAACAAAAGGAAACTAAGTGCCCCAAACTAATGCAGTTTAGGAAACACAAAATGATGCCTATAAAAGGCAACAACAAAAACATCAGCTTTACATGAGGACAACAATATAAATCAAAGATGAATATCTTTTATTTAGTGAGCTAGGTTATAGTTGGATTTTTTCAACTTATTTGAAGTCTTTCATTCGATTTAAACTGACAATATCAAGCATTTGATTTTTCTTCGAGCTATTTGTAACTTGATACAAGCTGTTTGTATCTCCAGTGTTATGTGAAGGCCTCTGTTAGTCTCAATAGACCATGGATTTGCACCTTGGAAAGTTTCCAGGGCGCAAGCCTGGGCAGGGTTTTTTTTTAAATGGAAGACCGGCAGTTGCCCAAGCTGCAAGTCTCCCCTCTCCATACCATTGATGTTGTCCAAGGGAAGGGCATTAGGTGTTATACAAACAAGCGAATTAGGAGCAGTAGGCCACTTGGCCCCTCAAGTTTCTCCACCCCTTAACAGATTATGGCTGTCATATTGCTTCCGATTGCAAGTCCAACTCCATGATCTTACTTATCCAGTAATTTCTTACTCTTGTTATCATCTACCTTTGCCTTAAAAATGCAAGTTTCTCTTCTCCAAAAGTTGAACAAACTAGAGTTCACAACATTCATGATCTGAGGTAAAATTTTACTTTCTGTGCCTCTGAGTTGGACAATCAACATCAGAGGTGCATAAAAAGAGCTACCCTTCAATAAGGAACATGATCGAGATTTAAAAATAAACAGAAAACATAGAAAACCTACAGCACAATACAGGCCTTTCGGCTCACAAAGTAGTACCAAACATGTCCCTACCTTAGAAATTATTAGAGTTACCTATAGCCTTCTGTTTTTCTAACCTCCATGTACCTATCCAAAAGTCTCTTAAAAGACCCTATCATATCCGCCTCCACCACCGTTGCCGGCAGCCCATTCCAAGCACTCACTACTCTCTGCGTAAAAAAACTTACCTCTGACATCTCCTCTGTACCCAGTGGCGTATCTAAAGTATGGCAGGTATGGCATGTGCCCTGGGTGCCACTTGAAGGGGGGCGCAACTGAGCAGTTTCTATTAAAGTTAGACATGCCATCCTCGGATAGTGAAAAAAGGATTTTCTTCAGATGTATGATCTGTCTTTGATTATTATGGGTGAGAAGGCCGTATTTCAGAGCATTGTGTAAGACCATGAAACATTTCTTTACGAAGAAGAAAGAAAGTGGAGCTGAAGGACGAAAGAGACGAAAGTTGGAGGAGGAGGAAGCCAAGAAGTCGAGCAAGTTCTTCGTGCCCTTCTTTGATAAGCCCCGAACAAGTAGTACGACACGTTCCATAGAGTCGCCTGCATCTGCTACAAGTTTGTTAGAATCTGAAGGTGGATCAAGTACAAATGCATCACAAGCCAAGGAGGAAGTCAAGTCAGATAAATTTGAGTATGACGAAATTAAGAGTGAGGCTGCCTCAGGGAATGTGCACATGACAGGAGGGGAAGTTGATGGTGGTGGTGATGATGTTGAGTTTATTGATGGAATTTTACTTGATGAGATTGAACCTGACGACACTGAACCTACCTAGTGAACTGGATGGTGTCAAAGAGCCTTGAACTGTCATACCAGAAGTGATTGAACAGCATGACATTCGGACTTCCTAAGTTCGACAAGGATACTGTGAAAGCAATTCTGCCTGAATTTGAGAGAGATAATAAAGCTGGGTTTGAAGTATTTCCAGAACAGCGAGGGGCCTTTCCAAACAACAAATAACCGCTCAATGAACAAAACTTGGTTCAAGAAGAAACTGAGAAACGGTCATGATGAGGAAGTGACTCACTCATAGCTGGTCTATTCCCCTTCCCAAAAGTCTACATTTTGTATCTGACGTCTTCTCTATTCCCGGTCAGACCATCAATCTTCATTGGAGCAGAAAAGTGGATTCAACCAGTGGAAAGCACCTGAAAGGATTAGTGTTCATGAAAATGCCAAGAATCATCGGGAATGCTTCACACAGTGGAAGGAGATTTAGCTGGAAACAGTGGAGTTATTGATGCCGTATTTCAGTCACAGATTGAGAAGGAAAAGCAGAAGTGGCGGGATATCTTAATGAGAACCCTTCACTGCATAAAATTCCTTGCAACTCAGAACCTGGCTTTGTGAGGACACCGAGTCACTTCAGCTAGACGATGACTCCAATGTGGGAAATTTCCTTGGCTTACTGAAACTACTGGCCATGTTTGACCCTCTCATAAAAGAACACCTCACAAATTTGGAAAGTCATCCTGGATGCACATCTTATCTTTCACCAGGTGTCCAGACAAATTCATCCACATGATGGCATCCACTGCTCGTTAGAGTTTACTGAGAAGCATTCGTAAAGTCAAGTACTATGGTACATGTACGACTCGACTCCTGATCAGGCACACCGTGAGCAGATGTCAGAAGTAGTGAGGTATGTGGAAGTTGATCTTGAGAGGAAAGTAGTCCATGTTAGAGAGTCTTCCTTGGTTTTATCCAGATAAGCCAGAAGGATGCTGAGAGCTTGGTTGGACATCTTGAAACAGCTAGAGAAGGACGAAATGGAGCTACAAGATTGTCGGTCACAGTGCTATGACAATGCTGCTGTGATGGCTGGACACAGAAGTGGTGTTCATCAAAGAATAAGTGAGAAAAACAAACTGGCAGTGTTTGTGAATTGCGACAATCAACTTGGTGGGTGTACATGCAGCCAAGCAGGATACAATGATGGTTACATTTTTTGGAACCATCAAAGCTCTCTACATGTTTTTCTCTTGTTCAACACAGTGCTGGGAAAAAACTAAAAAACGCCATGCCTGTGGTTGTTAAGTCGAAGTCCGAAACCAGGTAGTGCAAGGGCAGAAGCAGTGAAGCCCGTCAACAAGCACCTTGAGGAGATACTTCAAGTTCTCCAGGACATGACAGACAATGAAAACGAGACCAGTGAAACAAGAAGTGATGCAAGGCAGCTGTACAACCGCATGTTGAGTTACTATTTTCTGATTTTGCAAGGATTTTGGAACAAAGTACTCATTCACATTCACCGTATTCAAAAGAGGCCTGCAGGATCCTAGCATGAAGTTCCACGATGCTGCCCTGGATTTGAAAGCCCTCTGAGATCATTTTTATGATGAAAGAGAAGTGTTGGTCAGTGAGTCACTCGGAGGAGGAGTTGGTCTCTGTCAAGAATGGAATATTGAAGTTGAAAGACATTAGAGATGAAAGAAACGAATGGCTGATGAGAACTAGAAAGACGCTGGGTTAACAGCTAAGGAGGAAATGGAAAGAGTCATGAAGGGAACACTCAACCATCTTCACAGAGAAATGGACGAAAGGTTTGCTTGTTTGCACAACACTGACACCAAGTTTGGGTTCCTTCTCGATGTCGAGGGACTGTGTTTCGGCACCAACAGTAACGACCTAAAGAAGTAGTACAAAAATTTGGGCGAATTGTACAGCTCTGATGTTGATGGACAGCAGCTATATGAAGAAATTTTGGATTGCAGAATGTTGCTATCAAGGTGGGTCAACATGAAAGTATCAACAGCTTCTTGAATTTATTGTTCAGTACGGAGATGAAAGCATCTTCCCCAATCTTCGCATTGCTATTCAGATAATGCTCACCATTGCAGTTTCCATCGCCAGCTTTGAGAGATCATTCAGCAAGTTAAAACTAATACTTTTGTATTTGAGAGCCTCCATGGATCAAGGCAGACTCTGTGATCTTGCTCTGCTGAGTGTAGAAACAAATGAAACTGAAAAAAACTGACTTTGATCACATCATAGACCAATTTGCATCAGTGAAAGCAAAGAAGGTGCAGTTATAATTTTCATGTAGTGCCATAATTTGTTAATGAAATGATTAACGAGCTTTACCTGTATTTTTGAGGTGATATTATGTTAAAGTTATCTAAAAGATGGGTGTCAAATGTTTGGACGGGGCGCAATTTTAGTGCTTGCCATAGGCGCTATATTCCATAGATATGCCCCTGTCTGTACCTACTCCCAAGCACCTTAAACCTGTGCCCTCTTGTGGCAGCCATATCAGCCCTGGGGAAAAAGCCTCTGACTATCCACATGATCAATGCCTCTCATTATCTTATACACCTCTATCAGGTCACCTCTCATCCTCCGTTGCTCCAAGGAGAAAAGGCCGAGTTCAGTTTTTAAAGGCAGAGCTTCGCAGCAGTTTCTCCGAGTTGAGGAACGACCGATCAGCAAGAGGATTCATTAGAAAGAGCCAATGAAAATAACTTAAGTACAAACAGAACAGCCATTCTTTTAAGTGTGCCAGTGTTTAGAGAGGCTTTAACTCATCTGCCTTGGGTGAAGTTAAATATCTTGTAAATTATTCTTTCTGTTCTTATTTGTTCATTCTTCATTTGTTAGGGCTTAGTAGTTTAGTGAGAATGGTTCCGGGGCAGTGTATTGTACTCTGTCGGTTGTGGGAAGACAGAGAGACCTCTCGTCTCCCAGACAAATACATATACACAAGGTACACTGAGCTACAATTCCTGAGAGATCATATTAAGCAACTGGAGCTGCAGCACAATGACCTTCAACTCATTCAAGAGAATCTGGAGGTGAAAGACAGGAGCTACAGGGAGGTAGTCACCCCTAGATTGCAGGAGACAGGTAACTGGGTGACTGCCAGGAGGAAGGAGGAAAATGCACTGCCAGTGTAGAGTACACCTGTGGCCTTCACCTCATTAACAAGTATACAACTTTAGATACTATTGAGGGGGAATAGCCTACCAGGGGGAGCCACAGTGACCTGGTCCCTGGCACTGAGTCTGGTGCTGTGGTTCAGAAGAACAGAGAGGTGAAGAGGACTGCAGTGTTGATGGGTCATTTCATAGTCAGAGGAACAGAGATGAGATCAGGTTTATCAGTATTACACTTGAGTAAAGGGAATTACAGAGACATGAGAGAGGAGCTTGACAGAATTGATTGGAAAAGAACACTGGCAAGGATGACAGTAGAGCAGCAATGGCTGGAATTTCTGGAAACAATTCAGAAAGCACAGGATATACAAATCCCAAAGAGGAAGTAGTATTCTAAAGGCAAGATGACACAACCGAGGCTAACAAGGGAAGTTAAAGAAGCCAAAGGTTGGGCATAAAATAGAGTAACAATTAGTGGGAAGTTAGAGGATTGGGAATCTTTTAAAAACCAACAAAAGGCAACTAGGAAGTTATTAAGGTAAAGATGGAATATGAAAGTAAGCCAGCCAATAATATTAAAGAGGATACCAAAAATTTCTTCGGATACATTCAGCGTGAAAGAGAGGCAACAGTGGATATCAAACCACTGGACTTGGCCCAGATGATGTACAAAGCAGGGTTCTGAAAGAGGTGGCTAAAGAGATTATGGAGGCTTGAGTAATGATCTTTTAAGAATCACTAGATTCTGGAATGGTTCCGGAAAACTGGCAAATTGCAAATGTCACTCCACTCTTCAAGAAGGGAGAAGCAGAGAAAGTAAATTATACGCCATTTAGTCTGACCTCAGTAGCTGGAAAGACGCTGGAGCTGATTGTTAAGGATGTGGTTTTGGGGTACTTGGAGGTACAAGATAAAATAAACTGTAGTCAGCATGGTTTACTCACGGGAAAATCTTGCTGACAGTCTGTTGGAATTCATTGAGAAATAACAAACAGGATAGACAAAGGAGAATTGGTTATTGTTGTAAACTTGGATTTTCAGAAGACATTTGAAAAAGTGCCACACATGAGGCTGCTTAACAAGTTATAAGCCCATGGTATTATAGGAAAGTGTCTATCATGGATAAAGCAGTGGCTGATTGGCAGGAGGCAAAGAGTGGGAATAAAGGGAGCCTTTTCTGACTGGCTGCCAGTGACTAGTAGTGCTCCACAGGGGTCTGCGTTGGGACCAATTCCTTTTACGATATATGTCAATAGTTTTGATGATGGAAGTGATGGTTTTGTTGCAAAGTTTGCAGATGATATGAAAATAGGTGAGAGGGCAGGGAGTTTTGAGGAAGTAGAGAGGCTACAAACGACTTAGATTAGGAGAATGAGCAAAGAAGTGACAGATGGAATACAGTATCAGGAAGTCTATGGTCATGCACTTTGGTAGAAGAAATGAAAGGGTAGGCTATTTTATAAATGGAGAGAAAATGTAAGTAGCTGAGGTGCAAAGGGACTTGGGAGCGCTTGTGCAGGATTCCCTAAATGCTATAATGCCTAAATGTGGTAAGGAAGGCAAATGCAACGTTAAGACATTACAAAGCACTGGTGAGGCCTCATTTCAAAGGTTCATTTTACTGTCAAAGTATGCATGTATAATAAAACTTTAATTGTTGTCTACTCCAGACAGCCATTACATACAGAAAGACCATGGATGGATGAAATAAAAGACAACAACTCCCCTTCAATGGGCATGATAAAAAACCTCACAGACCCCAAAATTCCCTCCTCACCTGCAGTCAAAACACACCCACAAAATCAATGATTCTCTACACATAGCAATCCCTGACCCCTTCACTTGCAGAAGAGAACAATGACAATAGCACCAAATCCTCAGCCGCCACTCTGACACACTAAAAATTAACAGATCACTCATCCACCAATCAACCACAAAAAAGAAAACACCAAAAAAACTGAAGGAAACCAATATACAGTCTAATGATCACAGAAATCTCAGAATATGGTAAATATCTTTGTGTACAAGGAGAGCAACCACTGAAACTCAGTTTTTCCGTAGAGGGTGACTGTCAACGCTGCCAACCCGGAGCCGAATGCACAGAACTGGGTCCAAACACTGACCCAGGGCTGAACGTCCTGTTCCAGCTGTCAAATGTCTTGTGCAGAGCTATCGCTGGCCTCTTAGTGATTCACCTCAATGCTTCAATCTTCCTCACTAGTTCGAGATGGAGTCATTCATGACTCCACGCCTCATCTCTGTTTTTTTTCTATGAGCCAGCTTTGTTCTTGGACCATTTCAGCCCCCTGTCTCTGATCTCCACGAGGCAGCTCTCCGGATACAGCATAGCAATGGATCTTTCAATTGAGATTCAAACTATATGTCATGGGCTCAAACAGTTTCCATAACACAAACAAGACAAAAAGAAAAGCAGGAAGCATAGAAAAAGTGAAATAATTGGAAAGCTTTATCTGAAGGCTGGTGGCACGAGGACTTATTTAAGGAAACTTAGCAGCACAAGCTATAATACATCTTTATCTCGTTAGTGAAAAAATTACATGAAAATAGCATGTAGTCTGGATCTAGATGAAAAATGTATACAATCTAACACAGTTGACAACACATCAGTTTCATTTTCTCCCCGTTCAATTTAAGCCCTTGTGCAAAGCAATAAAGAATAAACAAAGAGAAGCAAACTGAAGGACTGGGGTGGGGCATTTCATTTCTTTTGTGCTTTTCCCAGGAAACATTTTGCAACCTTTGTACTGAAATGTCAAATAAGGTTTTGTACTTAGTTCTAGAGTGGAATTTAAAAAAAACTCAAACTCAGGCTATTTGGAAATCAGTATTGGATGAGCTTATATTCAAATAGCCTTACAATCACTTGAGTCAGCAACACGTTTTAAATACAAGATTACAACATTTTAAGATTAATGACTGTACACTATGACCACATACTGGCAATGAGCTCAAATACATTTGTACATTTTTTTCAGAATGCATATTTTGTATACTTGATATTTACTACTACTTCCTCCATAAGTGGTTATTAGTTACAACTAGCACAAGTGGAATCACTTAAATGTGTCAGATTTCAGAGAGTCCAAAAACTTCAGTATGGGATAACCCATTAGATTTCACCCTGGATATTATTAGCATTATAGATATGAAATTTACTGGATGAAGCAATACATTTACAGAACACCAAGCTTCCAGTTATCAGTTTGTCAAGCAGAAGCATCTTCATTTACTGTCACAACAAGTCAAAGGTCCAAATAACTAAAAGTGACGACTACTTCTACACCAATTTTACACAACAATAACACAATCAGCAAAGCAGAGGTCTGATGTGACTCAAAGTATTGAAATCAGATTCAATAAAATAAATTCAGAATCAAAGGAAAAATATCAGATTGATAGGTTCAGTAGATATAAAAAAAAATAGCTTACCTTCTGGCAGCTTCCACCAAAGCTTTCTCATCTGGTGAGGCAGCATAGTATTGTATTTTGGATAAATCAGTAACAACATGCTTTGGAGTAGATCTGTGCGGCTCTTCCAAGTCACTAATATGCACTGTGTGACACAGGGATATTGCCTTCAAGAATAGCACCTCTTCATTAGTCTAGGAAATGAAACATTAAAATCATAAAACAATTGACACGAATTCAAACAAACACTTTAGGGTATAAAGTCTTTAAACATTGACACTTACTGGATTACTTCATCTTGCCTACCAAAGCCCATTAGCCAATTTACATCAGTAACAGGAATAACTAATGCGAATCATCCTGGGTTTGATCTCGGTTCAAGTTAATCTCATTCACTTCTGCTACAATTATCTGAAGGACATATTAGGAGAGCTTAGTACCGAGGAGCCATCTATTCCTAATCATCAACCAGCAAATCAAAATTGCAGCAAATCTGCATTTGTCAGCTCTGAACAATGACATTAGATTCTAGCTTGTCTAAATAGACTGCCAGAAATTAATGTCTGGATGTATACAGGAAGAATGGGCACTTGGGTGAAGAATGTTCTGTATTATTATAAACATAATCAAATATATAATGGGGTAAATACCAGGGAGTGAAAGCAAAAATACAGGTACCATTGAAATCTATAGAACAGGTGGCATTTTGTTTTTGAGTGAAATTTATCTAAATTTTAACGATAGCATAAATATTATCATTGCATGTTAAGCCTCCCAATTTCCAAAAAGTGGGTCAAGACATTGTTTCATTTTATGTTTAGCATCATTCA
Source organism: Hemitrygon akajei (assembly GCF_048418815.1). Classification (NCBI taxonomy): domain Eukaryota; kingdom Metazoa; phylum Chordata; class Chondrichthyes; order Myliobatiformes; family Dasyatidae; genus Hemitrygon; species Hemitrygon akajei. The sequence goes on from NC_133126.1 coordinate 165,171,198, forward strand.
GTGGAGAGATAGGGTTTATAAGAATACTTAGTATTAGCATTAGCCTCTAACATCCTTATTCTATGTTAATTGAGTTTGCCTAGGATAATCTGAGTGTGTGAAACCATTGTCTGTGGAAAACACATACTATTCTGTATATGATTATAGGCTATAAACTTAACGTAACTGCAAAGCACAATGGGATACTTGACTGAAGAAATGAGTTCAATTATTCAGTACAGGTTGTTTAAAATACACCAGGCAACATTCATTGTGCTAAAAACTTGAAAAATCAAGACAACAGATTTAATTTGCATACACACACGTGTGTATGTATACATACATATATACACATACACACATGCCACATCAGTTTCGGTTAAGCATTAATTAACCATCCAAGCTATTCACCTTGAATTTTGTATTGTTTGAACTTGTACTTTCAGCCTACCTATTCCACAAGACCTTGAACAGAGTGTGTAGAAGTAGATAGATGAGGCAACTAAGATTACGCAATAAATTTTGGTTTTGCCAATGAAATCTACATTCCTAAACATTAAAAAAAATAAATTTTGACATGGATCCTTTGGGTCAAAGAACATGTTCCCATGTTGTTTAACTCATTGACATAAACTTCAGTCAAACATTAATGCCTTGTGGTTAATTGGAAAAGATTAGGGTCTAGGTGAATGATCCTTGCCAATAATAGCCAACAACATAAACATAATGACAAATGGCTCTGTCTAGAATAACTGAGCTTGGGTGGACTGCTTTGTGGAATGCCCACATTAACTCTGCAAACATAATCAGATTTCGGGGTCCTACAAAGAGGTGCTCCCTGGTACAAAAATTCTGCACCTCCATTCCACTCTGACAACATTTCAAAGAAGCTCAAGTTAATGGAACAGCATCTATTCTTTCCATCAGATACATAATGTTCCTAATTCAACACCACTGATTACTGTTATTTCCTCTGACACCTCTTTTGACCTATTAATGGTCTCTACTTACCCTATTCCACTTGCTTTTGTCAACTGTTCTTGCCTTCAGTTCATATATCACCTCATTTTCCCTCACCCATCACATTTTCTGCCATTTTTCTGGTTATGCGAAAAAGTATCAAGTTTCTCCCCTACCCCCTCCCAGTATGGATGAAAGGCTAAGCTGGAACATCAACTCCTCTTCATTATTGCTGTTGAATCTGCTTATCTTTTCCAGCATTGACTTTAATTTCATAGTAGCATTTGTTGTGATGAGAAGAGTTGTAATTGGCTAAGGGCTTGCCTAATAGAAAATGTTTTTATACTGATACTACATCCAAAATCTACATAAGCATTTGTCAACTTGAGAAGCATCAAAATACAACTGTAAATGAAAAATAGTGTTTTAATAACTTTTAGCCAACAAAATTGGAACTTACAAAAGTTTGTCTGTTAATTTCTCCAGTCACTCCTTCAGGGACCAAACTCCCATTAATATATTTGTACTTAATGCCATTAATGGAGCATTCTCTGAATTTCATTTCATTTTCAGTCAGTGTTCCAGTTTTGTCTGTTAATACATACTCCACCTAAAGGATTAAAATCATTGTTATGCATATTCCTGGTTAATCAGTACTCTTTAATGCAAATAATGCAAGATGGGAAAGACGATTTCCAAAAACTTCCCCATCTTAACCCAACCACAAGTAGCTTCAACTGTCTTGGATTGCGAGGAGTGGTGCAAGAGCACAGTAAATAATTGCAGGAGTTTAGTAAGTAACTTAAATGGTATTCCCAAACTATAGAAATATTTGTTTTCTTTGATTATATTCAACAGAAAATCTGTGGCAATGTAAACACCCAAACATAAATCACAAACATTTGTTTAAAATGTTAACTTTGCTAAGAATGAAAACCCTCACCTGTCCAAGTTCTTCATTAAGGTCAGAGGTATTAACCTGTGCCCGCTGACCGGAAAGTTCATGGTATAAATCAAGATCCCACACAATGAAAAAGGATCCCAAGAATTTTTGCATCTCAACGGTAACATAAAGTGAGATTGGAATGATGTAGTTGTATAGCACCATGAAAGCCAAGAAATCAGATATCCCTGTCAAAATCTACAAATAAAATAATTTTATCAGTTAACTATTAAAAAGAAACATTGAGAATCATGCTCAAATCTATTTTCAAAATGCACAATTACTCACTTCATATTTGCTCATTTGAAGTTTTATTGAAATTGAGAAGTTAATTAAGCATGGTGCAAAAGTAGTTGCTTTGTGTCTCAAAGACAATCCGACAACTCCCAGTCAACAGGAGACAAAAAAAATGTCTACTGCACAGAGTTTCACCATAAATGGAATTTATGAAGAGATACATGACTGGAAGATCCAAGAGCTAATTAATAGCCAACACAAGGGATTCCCAGATTTGAAGCACCACTAGGCCTTAAGCAAAGAAACAACTCCACAAACAAGTGAAGGCAGACGTTCAGCAGAAAATCAGGAACCTACAGAACAGATGGCGAACAGAGAAGGCACAGGAGGCTCAACAAATTACCATTGACCAAAACATTCGGTTTCATTAGTGCTTTAAAAACTATGGTCCAACACTCAAGGCTCTGCACCCTGATAGTCAAGAACAACAGCTAACTAATCAAAATCAAAGGCAATATGGAAGGAACATTTCAAAGAACTCCTCAAATGCAGTTCTGACTAATTATGAGCAGACTTGACTAACTCCTTCAGCAACCTTTCTAGGCTCCCACTCCTGGTAAGCAAAAATTTGAGAAGGCCATTTTCAAAAAGTAGCAAGGACTTGGAAGCAGATAATATCCCTGCTGAAATCCCAACACTCAGTGGTGAATTCACCCTCATCTTGTAAGAAGAGGCTATTATTCCTGGACACCTTTAAGAAAGGAAACAAGAGTGAACAGAGGGGGGTCCATGCAGTTTGCCATAAGGCATGTCATCTCCAGGATCCTGCTCAATCAACCTCCTCCAGTGGCTGAAGTACTATCTTTAGAATCACTGTGTATTCTGTCCATCTAAAGGTACACTGAAAATTATCTTTACCATGTCACATCACCAGTAGAAATGTAGAGAGTAGCACAAGCCACTGTAAATTGTCTTAAAAAAAAACCTCTGTCGACATCTATTGGGAGGGACCATGGGACAAGCACACACTTCAGATTCTCTGGTTACAGTAATATGTCTACATCTTTATTGCTTAATGGCAACTTGCAAGTTGTGATATTAACCAATGAATCTAAAGCAGAACTATTCTCACTGGAGATAAACATCAAACATGACTACATTATTCTGTATCTTTTGTGCCAAAATGTTGTATCTTATCCCTAAAAAAACTGCCACGTTTTTCCACTCACTGCAGCTATGCTCTGGAAAGCAAGGCTACTCAATAGTTGAACTGCAGAAGACAGATGCAGCAGGCTGAGTTTCAAGCCATCACTGACATTTACACTGAGAATGGGCAAACAGTCAAAATCAGTAAAAAAAAATAACAGCAGCCAATACTCTTCTTCCTCTTGCTCCCAATTGATGGCTTTGAGTTTAAAATGGCTGTATATAGTACCAATGCTACTGTTTGCATTTTTCTTGGAGATGTCAGCTGGTCATTTTTACTTCGGCTTTAGATAGAGATTCAAAGTAGTTATTGTGTACTATCTTGTTATCTGATGATAATGATTCATAGAGACATCAGGAAAACATGAACACTTTCTACACCTTGGGAGCAATCACTCAGCAAGACAGATGTTGATGATGACATTCAACATTGCCTTCAATGCACCACTGTCTTTGATCATCTGGAGAACAGGAGATCCAAATATCCAGATCTCAGACCTGGCACAAAACTCACTTCTCCCAACTATAGTGATCCCTGCCCTCCTACGTTCTCCTGAAACTTGAACAGTCACATCTGGAATAACACCACCATCACTGCCTTTGCAAAGTCCTTCAGTCACTGGAAGAACAAGCAAACCAATATCAGCACTTCCCCAGAACAATATTCACTGTATCAAGGCTCTTGTCACTCTTAGCTACATCAGGCAGGCCACATTGATTGCATGCCTGACACAAGAATTCCAAAGCAGAGATCACTCTGTGCACCATTATGGGAAAGATTACTAGGCAGAGAGAAAAAAAATCCAAAGCCCCTTGAAGAAATGCAGCATTAATGCTCATTTGGGAATGTTTAATCCAAAATCACTCCAAAAGCAAAAAGCTGGTATTGGGAAATTTGAGGCCACAATAAGGAACAGATAGAGTCGCTGAGCAGGCAGCAGACAAAACAAATCATTCCACCTCTCCCAACTACGGAAGAGCCTGTGGTCCTACCACCCTGAAATCCACAAACTCAAATCAATATCATCCTTGAACCAGAGGAACAGCTTAAGTTTATGCAATGGAGCTGGCATTTAAAGCACATCTTGTACACACTCAAATTCATATCAATGGAGGTTGCAGCTTGAGTGTTAAACAGCTACAAAGAATACAGTATTCAAAACAGACATTTATACAAATCACATGAAAGATTTAAAAAATAGAATTTTACTATTTTAAATCCATTTGTAATAAGAAAATATTTTCCACTTAAAATAACCATCTGAAAATTACTATATTCAAAACAAATTTGACTGCATTTAATATTGAACATATTAAAAGTCAAGGCTATACAACTTGTCCATGCTAACCAAGGTCCCTACCTGAGTTGATTCTATTTACCAGCATTTAGCCCATAATTGTCTAAATATGTGAACTGGAGCTGCAGCTTGATGACCTTCTGCTCATATGTGAAAATGAGGAGGTGATAGATAGGATCTACAGGGAGGTAGACACTCCGAAGCTGCAGAAGGTGGGTATCTGGGTGACTGTCAGAAGAGGGAAAGGGAATAGACAGCAAGTGCAGAGTACCCGTGGCCATTCCCCTCAATAATAAGTATGAGGCAATCTGATCTCTGGCACTGTCTATTTCTGTGGCTTTGGGGGGGGGGGGGGGTGGGCGGAGAGAAGAGGTGTACAGTAGTGATGGAGGGTTCCCTAATTAGAGGGGCAGACAGCAGATTCTGTGGATGTGAAAGAGATAGCTGGACAGTATGCTGCTTCTCAGGTGCCCGGATCAGAGAAGTCATGGTAGATATTGTACCAATGATATAGGTAGGAAAAGCAAGGAGGTCTTAAAGAGAGGAAGAGAGAGAGTTAGGTAGAAAGCTGAAAAATAGGACGTCCAGGGAAATTATCTCTGGATTTCTGCCTGTGTCACGTGCCCTTGAGAGCATGAATAGGATTATTTGGCAGATGAATGCATGGCTGAGGAATTAGTGCAGGAGGCAGGGTTTCAGAATTCTGGATCTTTGGGATCTCTTCTGGGGAAGGTATGACCTGTACAAAAGGGACAGGTTACTCCTGAACTTGAAGGGGATCAATACCCGTGAGCAAGTTTGCTAAAGCTGTTCAGAAGGGTTTAAACTAATTTGGTAGGGAGGATATGAACATGAGTGATAGGGCTGAGGATAGGGCAGTTGGTATACAACTAGATGTAGTATGTAGTGTGATTATGAGGAAAGACAGGCAGATGATAGAGCAAAATGCCCTATTTTTTTATTGCCCTATCTGTTAATTTTTAACTTGTAGGAAAAAAGGTCATTTCTTTGGCAGTTTGAATGGGGCACAACTGCGCAAGCACGTGAAGGTGGGCCTGTGAGAACAGCGGAAGAGTTTAAAAAGCGAGCAGATTAACGGCGTGGCGTCATAGGAGCAGGCAACGGATTAGTGGGAGACAGAGTAGGAAGGCTTTGGCTCGAGAGGCTGAGAACGAGCTTGCTCCCAGTGAGGCAGGGCCGGCTAAGCTCCTTTAATTAATCTAATTAACCTAGAAGTAGGTAATGGAGGGAGCAGTTAGGGCAGTTGAGTGCTCCGCTTGCAGTATGTGGGAAGTCAGGGCAAGCACAATTGACCCTGATGACTACACCTGCAAAAGGTGCATCCAGCTGCAGCTCCTGACAAACCGAGTTAGGCAACTGGAGCTGGAGCTGAAGGAGCTTCAGATCATTCATGAGGCAGAGGAAGAAATAGACAGGAGTTTCAGGGAGATAGTCACCCCTAAAAGTCAGGAGACAGGTAGCTGGGTGACTGTCAGGAGAGGGAAGGGGAATAGACAGAATGAGCTGAACACCCCTGTGGCCGATCCCATCAATAATAAGTATACCGTTTTGGATACTGTTAGTGGGGGACGACCTACCGGGGACAAGTTGCAGTGGTTGCGTCTCTGGCACCGAGACTGGACCCTCAACTCAGAAGGGAAGGAGGGAAAAGAGGAGAGCAGTATTAATAGGGGATTCGATAGTTAGGGGGACAGATAGGAGGTTCTGTGGAAGAGATCGAGAATCCCAGATGGTCTGTTGCCTCCCTGGTGCCAGGGTCCACAATATCTCGGATCGACTTCTCGGTATTCTCAAGAGGGATGGTGAGCAGTCAGATGTCGTGGTCCAAGTAGGGACCAATGATGTGAGTAGGAAGAGTGAGGAAGTCCTGAAAGGCGAGTTTAGGGAGCTAGGTGCCAAGTTAAAGGACAGAACCTCCAGGATAGCAATCTCAGGATTGCTACCAGTGCCACGTATAGGTGGGTTTAGAAATAGTAAGATAGTGCAGATCAACACGTGGCTGAAGACATGGTGCAGGAGGGAGGGTTTCAGATTTATAGATAATTGGGCAGTTTTCCAGGGAAGGTGGGACCTGTTCTGACGGGATGGGTTGCACCTGAACTGGAGGGGGACTAACATCCTTGAGGAAAGGTTTGCTAGTGCTGCTCCAGGAGGTTTAAACTGGATTTGCAGGGGGAGGGGAACCACAGAGTGTTAGAACAGATAATGAGGTGGAGGAGGATAAAGGTCATGCAAGAACTGCAAGTATAGTGCTTGGAGTAAAGCCAGATCTAACATACATACAGGCTTTGAGGAAAGAGAGGCAGAATAAAGGGTGTAAAGGTAGTAAAGTAGAAGGGCTAAAGTGTGTGTACTTCAATGCAAAAAGCATCAGGAACAAAGGTGATGAACTGAGAGCTTGGATACATACATGGAATTATGACGTAGTGGCCATTACAGAGACTTGGCTGGTACCAGGGCAGGAATGGATTCTCAATATTCCTGGATTACAGTGCTTTAAAAGGGACAGAGAGGGAGGAAAAAGGGGAGGAGGGATGGCATTACTGGTCAGGGATAATATAGCAGGATCCTCTTTTGAGTCAGTTTGAGTCAGGAATAGGAAGGGAGCAGTTACTCTACTGGGAGTGTCCTACAGGCATCCTGGCAGCAGCCAAGATACCAAGGAGCAGATTTTGGAAAGATGTGAAAGTAACAGGGTTGTTATCATGGGTGACTTTAACTTCCTTAATATTGATTGGCACCTGATCAGTTCCAATGGTTTAGACGGGGCAGAGTTTGTTAAGTGTGTCCAGGACAGATTCCTGTCACAGTATTTTGACAGGCTGACTAGGGGAATGCCATACTAATATCTAGTATTAGGTAACGAAATGGGTCAGGTCACAGATCTCTCAGTGAGTGAGCATCTGAGGGACAGTGATCACTGCTCCCTGGCCTTTAGCATTATCATGGAAAAGGATAGAATCAGAGAGGACAGAAAAAAATTTTAATTGGGGAAAGGCAAATTATGAGGCTATAAGGCTAGAACTTGTGGGTGTGAATTGAGTTGTTTTTTTGCAGGGAAATGTACTATGGACATATGGTCGATGTTTAAGGATCTCTTGTAGGATGTTAGGGATAAATTTGTCCTGGTGAGGAAGATAAAGAATGGTAGGGTGAAGGAACCATGGGTGACAAGTGAGGTGGAAAATCCAGTCAGGTGGAAGAAGGCAGCATTCATGAGGTTTAGGAAGCAAGGATCAGATGGGTCTATTGAGGAATATAGGGTAGCAAGAAAGGAGCTTAAGGGGCTGAGAAGAGCAAGAAAGGGGCATGAGATGGTCTTGGTGAGTAGGGTAAAGGAAAAGCCCAAGGCATTCTTCAACTATGTGAAGAACAAAAGGATGACAGGAGTGAAGGTAGGACCGATTAGAGATAAAGGTGGGAAGATATGCCTGGAGGCTGTGGAAGTGAGCGAGGTCCTCAATGAATACTTCTCTTCGGTATTCACCAATGAGAGGGAACTTGATGACAGTGAGGACAATATGAATGAGGTTGATGTTCTGGAGCATGTTGATATTAAGGGAGAGGAGGTGTTGGAAGTTGTTAAAACATATTAGGTTGGTTAAGTCCCCGGGGCCTGATGGAATATTCCCCAGGCTGCTCCACGAGGCAAGGGAAAAGATTGCTGAGCCTCTGGCTAGGATCTTTATGTCCTCGTTGTCCACGGGAATGATACAGGAGGATTGGAGGGAGGCGAATGTTGTCCCTTTGTTCAAAAAAGGTAGTAGGGATAGTCCAGGTAATTATAGACCAGTGAGCCTCAAGTCTGTGGTGGGAAAGCTGTTGGAAAAGATTCTTAAGAGATAGGATCTATGGGCATTTAGAGAATCATGGTCTGATCAGGGACAGTCAGCATGGCTTTGTGAAGGGCAGATCGTGTCTAACAAGCCTGATAAGAGTTCTTTGAGGAGCTGAGCAGGCATATAGATGCGGGTAGTGCAGTGGATGTGATCTACATGGATTTTAGTAAGGTACTTGACAAGATTCCACATGGTAGGCTTATTCAGAAAGTCAGAAGGCATGGGATCTAGGGAAGTTTGGCCAGGTGGATTCAGAATTGGCTTGCCTGCAGAAAGCAGATGGTCATGGTGGAGGGAGTACATTTGGATTGGAGGGTTGTGACTAGTGGTGTCCCACAAGGATCGGTTCTGGGACCTCTACTTTTCATGATTTTTATTAATGACCTGGATGTGGGGGTAGAAAGCTGGGTTGGCAAGTTTGCAGATGACACAAAGGTTGGTGGTGTTGTGGATAGTGTAGAGGATTGTTGAAGATTGCAGACAGACATTGATAGGATGCAGGAGTGGGCTCAGAAGTAGCAGATGGAGTTCAATCTGGAGAAGTGTGAGGTGGTACACTTCGGAAGGACAAACTCCAAGGAAGAGTACAAAGTAAATGGCAGAATATTTGGTAGTGTAGGGGAGCAGAGGGATCTGGGGGTACATGTCCACAGATCCCTGAAAGTTGCCTCACAGGTAGATAGGGTAGTCAAGAAAGCTTACGGAGTGTTAGCCTTCATAAGTCGAGGGATAGAGTATAAGAGTCGCGAGGTAATGATGCAGCTCTATAAAACTCTGGTTAGGCCACACTTGGAGTACAGTGTCCAGTTCTGGTAGCCTCACTATAGGAAGGATGTGGAAGCATTGGAAAGGATACAGAGGAGATTTACCAGGATGCTGTCTAGTTTAGAGGGTATGCATTATGATCAGAGATTAAGGGAGCTAGGGCTTTACTCTTTGGAGTGGATGATGATGAGAGGAGACATGATAGAGGTATACAAGATATTAAGAGAAATAGGTAGAGTGGACAGCCAGCGCCTCTTCCACTCAATACAAGAGGACATGGCTCTAAGGTAAGGGGTGGGAAGTTCAAGGGGGATATTAGAGGAAGGTTTTTTACTCAGAGTGGTTGGTGCGTGGAATGCACTGATTGAGTCTGTGGTGGAGGCAGATACACAAGTGAAATTTAAAAGACTAGTGGACAGGTATATGGAGGAATTTAAGGTGGGGGGTTATATGGGAGGCAGGGTTTAAGGGTCGGCACAACATTGTGGGCCGAAAGGCCTGTACTGTACTATTCTATGTTCTATGTTTAAAACTGCAGTGATTGATATGAGTTAAAGTGCCACAGGGTCAAAATCAAAAAAAGGTTATGAATACAGGACTGAAGGTGTTATATTTGAAAGTATGCAGTATATGGAATAAGGTATATCATCTTGCAGTGCAGTTAGAGATTGGCAGGTATGATGCTGTGGGCATTGCTGAGTTGTGGCTTAAAGAAGATCATAGATTGGATATTCCTTGTGTCGATAGGTTAGGGAGATAGGCAGCAGGGGTGGGGTGGCTGTGTTGCTAAAAATGAAATCAAATATTTAGAAAAAAAGTGACATAGGATTGGAAGATGTAGAATCCTTGTGGGTAGAGTTAAGAAACAAGGGCAAAAAGACCCTGATAGGAGTTGCAGGCCTCCAAACAGTAGCCAGGATGTGGGCTACCAATTACAATGGGAGATAGCAAAAGCATGTAAAAAGGGCAATGTTGCCATAGTCATGGGGGATTTCAATATGCAGGTAAATTGAGAAAAAAAATCAGGTTGGTGCTGGATCCCAGGAGAGGGAATTTGTAGAACACCTCCAAGACGGCTTTTTAGTGCAGCTTACGGTTGAGCCCACTATGGGAATGGCAATGCTGGATTGGTTGTTATGCAATGACCCAGATTTGATTAGGGAATTTAAGGTAAAGGGACCTTTAGGAGGCAGTGATCTTAATATGGTAGAATTCACCCTGGAGAGGTAGTAATGGGGACAAAGAAATGGCGGATTTTGCATCAGTCTTCACTGTGGAAGATACTAGCAGAATGCTGGAAATGTGAGGTCAGGCCAGAAGTGAGTGCCATTGCTATGACTAAGGAGAAGGTGCCTGGGAAGTTGAGAAGTCTGAAGGTAGAGAAGTCACCTGGACCAGATAGGCTACACCCCAGGTTCTGAAAGAGGTAGCTGAAGAGATTGTGGACGCATCAATAATGACTATTCATGAATCACTAGATTCGGGAATGATTTTGGGTACCAGAAAATTGCAAGAGCCATTCCACTCTTAAAGATAGAGGGAGGCAGGAGAAAGGAAATTATAGACCATTTAGCCTATCTTCAATGGTTGGAAAGATGTTGGAGTCTATTATTAAGGATGAGGTCTGGGGCACTTGGAAGCATGAGACAAAATAAGCCAAATTCAGCATAGTTTCCTTGCGGGGAAGTTTTGCCTGACAAATCTGTTGCAATTCTTTGAGGAAATAACAGGCAGGATAGACAATGCAGAGTCAGTGGATGTTGCTTATTTGGATTTTCAGAAAGCCTTTGACAAGGTGCCATACGAGGCTGCTTAACAAGAGCCAGTGGTATTACAGGAGAGATACTAGCATGGATAGAAGATTGGCTGATTGGCAGGAGGCAAAGAGTGGAAATAAAGTGGGCATTTTTTGGTTGGCTGCCAGTGATTAGTGGTGTTCTGCAGGTGTTGGCATTGGGACTGCTTCTTTACACATTATATGTCAATGATTTAATGAATGACTTAATGGCTTTGTGGTTAAGTTAGTGGAGGACACAAAGGTAGATGGAGGGGCAGGTAGTATCGGGGAAGCAGGGTGTCTGCAGAAGGGCTTAGACAAATTAGGAGAATGGGCAAAGAAACAGTAGATGGAATACAGTGTTGGGAGGTGTACAGTCAAGCACTTTGGTAGAAACAATAAAAATGTAGACTATTTTCTAAATGGAGAGAAAATTCAAAACTCCACGGTAAAAAGGGACTTGGGATTCTTTGTGCAGTATTCCCTAAAGGTTAACCTACAGGTTGAGTTGGTGGTAAGGAAGGCAAATGAAATGTTATCATTGATTTTGAGGGGATTAGAATACAAAAGCAAGGGTGTAATGCTGAGGATTTATAAGGCATTAGTCAGACCACATTTGGAGTATCATGAGCAGTTTTGGGCCCCTTGTCTAAGAAAAGAAGTGCTGGCAGTGGAGTGGGGTCCAGACGAGGTTCACGAGAATGATTCCCGGAATGAAAGAGTTAACATATGAAGAGCCTTTGATGGCTCTGGACACACTGAAGTTTATTAGAATGGGGGGGGGGGGAGAGAATCTCATTGAAACCCATCAAATATTGAAATATCCACATCAAATACAGAGTGGATGTGGCGCATATGTTTCTTATAGTGGGGGAGTCTAGGACCACACAGCACATCGTCAGAATAGAGCAGGAGTTCCCAACCTTTTATATGACGTGTCCACCTACCAATAACAGAATGGTCCGCGGATCACAGGTTAGGAAACCCTGGAGTAGAATGACCATAGATGACAAACAACAGGGGGTCCCATCATGGGCCGTTGCAACACAGCACTGTTTACAGGCTTCCAATCTGAAAAGCAAACTTCCACCTAACACCTTTTGACTCCTACTATGAGACAAAAGCTCAAATATTTTGGCCACATCATGAGAAGACAGGATTCCTTGGAGAAGACAGGATTCCTTGGAGAAGACTCTCATGTTAGGTAAAACAGAAGGTAAAAGAAAGAGGGGACGATAGAGGTTATAATGGATAGATAATATTACTCAGACAATGCATATGACCTTGGGGGATCTTAGGGAGGCAGTTTCCAACAAGAAAGCGGTGTGCAGGAGTCCATGAGGTCACGAAGAGTAGGACTCAACTAAACAACTGAATAACAACTCCAAGTACAAAATAAGGTGAAGTTAAAAACCTATTCATACTCACTTTGCTGCTGTTTTTTTCCTGTGAAGTTCTTTCATTATATGGCGATTCATACAACCAACTATATTTCAAGATAGTACTGAAAATTGCTTCAAACACAAGAATTCCCAGGAAGACTATAAGAAAGGTGTTCATGGACCTACAGTTGGAAAGAAATGTACAAGTATCTTAAAGTTTTTCTTACCTGGCAACATTTATATCAACTCAATTTCATAGATAGATTTTCAAATTTTATATTGGCAAGAACTGTTTAAGAATTTGATATAGATTGCAGTCAGCTTAAGAAATAGATCCTACTTTATTCTATTGATCATGGTTGATTTTCTACATTGGGTATAGAGTGGAAAACTGGAAACAATGATGATGACTTTCAGGCATATTCTTTTGTCCCACTGAGTCAACATTTTCAACTACAATCTCCTGCGCACATAAACAATAGACAGTAGGTGCAGGGGTAGGCCATTCGGCCCTTCTAGCCAGCACTGCCATTCACTGTGATCATGGCCGATCATACACAATCAGTACCCCGTTCCTGCCCTCTCCCCATATCCCTTGACCCCGCTATCTATAAGAGCTCTATCTAACTCTCTCTTGAAAGCATCCAGAGACTTGGCCTCCACTGCCTTCTGGGACAGAGCATTCCACATATCCACCACTCTCTGGGTGAGAAAGTTTTTCCGCATCTCTGTTCTAAATGGCCTACCCCTTATTCTTAAGCTGTGGCCTCTAGTTCTGGACTCACCCATCAGCGGGAACATGCTTCCTGCCTCCAGCATGTCCAATCCCTTAATAATCTTATATGTTTCAATCAGATCCCCTCTCATCCTTCTAAATTCCAGTGTATACAAACCCAGTCGCTCCAATCTTTCAACATATGATAGTCCCGCCATTCCGGGAATTAACCTTGTGAACCTACGCTACACTCCCTCAATAGCAAGAATGTCCTTCCTCAAATTTGGAGAGCAAAACTGCACACAATACTCCAGGTGGGGTCTCACCAGGGCCCTGTACAGCTGCAGAAGGACCTCTTTACTCCTATACTCAATTCCTCTTGTTATAAAACCCAGCATGCCATTAGCTTTCTTCACTGCCTGCTGTACCTGCATGCTTGCTTTCAATGACTGATGTACAAGAACACCTAGATCTCATTGTACTTCCCCTTTTCCTAACTTGACTCCATTTAGATAGTAATCTGCCTTCCTGTTCTTGCCACCAAAGTGGATAACCTCACATTTATCCACATTAAACTGCATCTGCCATACATTCGCCCACTCACCCAACCTGTCCAAGTCACCCTGCATTCTCATAACATCCTCCTGACATTTTACACTGCCACCCAGCTTTGTGTCATCGGCAAATTTGCTAATGTTACTTTTAATCCCTTCATCTAAATCATTAATGTATATTGTAAACAGCTGCGGTCCCAGCACCAAACCTTGCGGTACCCCACTGGTCACAGCCTGCCATTCCGAAAGGGACCCGTTAATCACTACTCTTTGTTTCCTGTCAGCCAGCCAATTTTCAATCCATGTCAGTACTCTGCCCGCAATACCATGTGCCCTAATTTTGCCCACTAATCTCCTATGTGGGACTTTATCAAAGCTTTCTGAAAGTCCAAGTACACTACATCCACTGGCTCTCCCTTGTCCATTTTCATAGTTACATCCTCAAAAAACTCCATAAGATTAGTCAAGCATGATTTTCCCTTCGTAAATCCATGCTGACTTGGACTGATCCTTCTACTGCTATCCAAATGTGTCATAATTTCCTCTTTTATAATTGACTCCAGCATCTTTCCCACCACTGACGTCAGGTGAAAACACCTGGTCAAAATTTTCAATTCATTCACAAAATAGGTAAAGGATGCACAACGTCCTCCAAAAAAAAGTTAGGAAGCTTGAAATGTGAAGATTCTCAATGCAGCCTACTAATAAGCACATAACTAGGTAGGTGAAACAAATTTATGGCTGGTGAAGTGGTTCTGGAGGAGACATTAAATTTAAGAATTGGAGACTCCTGAACAAAGTACACTCAATAAGACTGGAATAAGTATCTTCACTCCGAGGTTTACTTGTACTTTTGGGGAGGGGAGAAATGCAATTTTGGCTTAACCCCCTTCCCCCATTGATAGAGCCTGGTTTGCTATTAGCAACCATAATAGTTGTAAAATGTATTTCTAACTGCACATTAATTACATGAATTCATTTGGTCTTTCTCTGGGGATAACTTTTATCAATTTCTCCCCAAGATTCTCTGCTATTGATATCCTAACTCATTTTCTCTCTTTCCCAGTTCTGCCAAAGAGTCTCAGACCACTAACAGCTTCTCCTCCATAGATGCAGCCCGTCTTGCTGGCCTACTCCTATTTCTTAAGTTCATTGATTGCACACATTCATAAACTGTGCAACTAGGTCCTTGGATGCTCAATATTTCCATTTCCTCATTTTACTGCACTCTCTGCTGCTTCCCTGCACCCATCAAAGCTTTCTGCCCAAAAAAAGTTCTTCCCAAGTAAATTTTTTTTCTCATTAGTAGGGTTACTAATGAAAATCTGAGAAGCTTAAATCTACAATTTTACATAATATGATTAAAAAAGTGTTTTTGTTCCTGATTTGTTGCCCCAAGCATTGCACATTAATGGACATGAACCCAGAGCAGAAATACTGTAACTGAAAGCTAGAATATGCAATTTAAGTTTGTGTTGTATTTTCTGAGAATACAGAAAATTAAATGTCTTCAACTGAAAGCTTTCAACATAAAAACCAAAGTTCACACTTTAGAAATAACATTGTTTACATGAAATATAATCGCCACTGTATTTTTATACATTTTGTTTTCAAGTTATATCCATTTTCAGAAAAGAAGTGTCTGGAGGTTTAAACTGTTACAGCACAGCAGGATAAATGGCAAATATTTGGTATTAGGCATGGGGGCTGGTGTCCATGGAAAACAGAGGACAATGGTGCACAGATAGTCACATCCTCGAATATCTCTAAAGCTCTTAAGAAATTAGTGACTTTCAATTTCAGACTCAAGTTTAGCATCTAGTTTAAAAGAGAGCTTGACTGCCACTTAAATTTGCAGAAATCTACCGGCTGATTATTCTTTACAGAGCAATTTTTGCACAGGACAGCAGAAATAGTTAAAGAAACTACTCAACTAGAATAAAACTTTATGAAGAATCTTTAAAATTACAACCCTCAAATGAATTGGTACCAGTAGAAGTCAGAACACACTTATTTTCACTCAGGCAAGAAAATAATGAATAACTATTGCACAATGAAGATTTCCAGTGTTAAACTTTGATACTTCACTAAATAATAACAAAGCATTGAAATGCTTTATGTTAAAAGTACTGTATGAGAAGAAGTTGGTGGAGATTAGAATGCGACAAGTTCCTAGATAGGTTGAACTGGAATACTAAACAACAAACTAAATACAAGCAGCAAGAAAACTGAAATAAAAACATGTGCATAGACCTTTCAAGGTCATCGACTTTCTTTCTCTGCAGATGCTGTAAGAGTTACTAGACATTTCCAGCATTTTATAATGACAAACTAAACTTACTGAGTGGCATCTTCACTCAATTCCATAATCCTGGTTTGGTCATTTAAAAGAAAAATGCTCACCCTTGTTCTTAAAGATCATGAAAATGAACTTACTTTTCCACAGAGGAACGTTTTTGTGATTTACTCTTGTAATTCAATGCTATTTTAGCATCCATTCCTGTGTAAACAGCCACACCTGAAAATCAGAAGCAGAGTTAACTGATGCAAAAATAGGAGAATTTATGAACGTATAGGTGCTGTCAGTAATTCTCTGAAGGTGTATTTCCATGTTAATTATAGCAATGATACACCATATTTACCTAACTCAAAGTTTCCAAAGTAAGATGAAACAGGTGAGAGCCACAACATTAACATATAAAATTAATATCCTGGTCAATTAGCCAATATAATATCTTTCTACCACAGAAAATCCCAGTAAATATTGTGATTTGTAAATACCTGTCTATTTTGCTTGCTATTTGATATTTGCAATTTACACTAATTTAAAATGAAAATTCAGTTTGGGCACTCTCGTTGAATGTGTTCTGTTTGCATGGGCTTCTAAATTAAGAAAATTCATTTTTTTAATTAAGAGGTCAACAACAGCCAATTTTCTTCACTTGGATTTCACAAATGGTCCTTACAATAAATAAAGCAAAATATGGAGGAGGATTTAGAATTCATATTTCAGGAGGAAGGCATGATGTTCACAATTGTAGGCACATTTATCCTACCAAACACTAAAAATATTTTCTGTGAATTCCAAATTCTCCTCTGGCCATAACATTCTTGTTTTTATTTTTGAAGACATGTGTTTCGCATAATTCAAAACTTATTGCAAGCATTTCTTACTTTTCTTTGCATTCTAACTTTATGTTTCCTTGATGTTCAAAGGAATGTAGGTATTCATGTACAGAAGTCATTGAAGAGAACATGAAGCTACCATGAAATTTGGAAGACAAGTGATACGTTTATTTTCAATTCATTAGAACTTATATAAAGGGGTAGAATGTTCTGCTGCTGTTGTACAAGGTTTTAACGAGTCCATGCCTGAAATATTGTGTACAATTTTGGCAATTTTGGTAGAGAATGTTCAAAGATTCACCCAGCTAGATCTGAGGATGGAGGATTGTAAGAGGGGAAAATCATGTAGACTTGGCCTCTGTTCTCTAGAGTTCAGAAGAATGAAAGTGATCCTCAATGCAGAATATAAAAAATTCTTGGGAGAGCTCAACAAGGTGGATACGATGGGTATTTCCCTGACTCCTAGACCTAGGAGACATGGTTTCAAGGGATATGCATTTAGGAACTAAATCAAAATAATCTTATTTACTCGGTTGGAGAATCTTTGGAATTCTGTGCCCTGAAGTATTATGGAAACTTTATCACTGCAATCAAAACAGAGACCGAGACATTAAAGGAATATATTCTCTCCATTTCTTGGTGTAATTATAACTTTCTAGTCATGGTCTTTTATCCAAGTTTATTACTAATAAGAAATCCAGATTTTTTCTGAACTTGCAGCATATATTTTTGCAGTACATCACTAATTGCTGTGGTTAACTGTCTAAAACTTGCCTTACTTTGGAATGATTGCACAGAAGATAACCAATGTACTTTATATACAAATTCAATGCATTTTATATCAGCATACTTGATTCTGTAATACCATGACAACCTTGTCCTGAAATTTGCACTGCTTCTTTAGATCTTCTAATTCATCATCTAAAATGCTTCTTTGTGAATGACTTCATGAACTTCAAATGGTATTATTTGTTAAATCAAAGTGACTTTTGCCAGAAATGATCAAAGGATAAAACTTCTACCAATTTATTTATGTATAGTTATTGTTTGAAGTGGTTTCCTTAGGGTTATAGCCAGGGGTGGTAAAGGGGACAAGCTCCCACTACCTATTAAATATTCCCAATGTGCCTCAAATAGACTCTGACAACCGAGTCCAGCTCCTGGTCTTCACACGTGTGACTTAGCTACAAAGCTCAGCAGAACCATTTCTACTGACAGAAGAAGGGGCAAAGGCGGGTTACTGGCACCTTAAAACAAGATGTTTTGGGCAGATGGGGCTTGTCAGCCGTGGCTGGCAGCTCATCTAGGAGAAGGAAAACGCTGATCTCAAACCTCTACTGCCTCACAGCTACACCCACTCATGGGGAAAGTTTTGGGAGTAAACCCCGAGGGAAAAATCCGGAGCTGGAGTCCTTTAGGCAGTCCTACATTGAGTTCAATGCTGACAGGCAACTCCAATGCTGCTGCTACCAAATTGTATCGGTCTCTGCCGTTCCTTTGGACTCACACGATGCATAGACGGGGAGCTTGCTACACGGGAAACAGCTTGCTCTCCATATCGTACTACCCAGGCTCTAGACAACTAGAACGCAACATCCATGGACAACTCTGTCCAATGAAGGCATCAATATATGTTTGAAATGTATAGTCATACAGTAACAGAACAAAATCTTCTTGGGATACATAGAAAAAAAAAGGACAAGTATTGATAAATCTGTGAGTATACAGACAAGCGGCAGAATGCAGCACATTTTATGAAAGAGAAATATAGCTTTTGGAACCTCATCTATGAATTACAGCCATAATTATATCCAAAACAGATATAAACAGTTCATAGCCAACCAATGAGATTAAAATAAGTTTAACCTCTTGAAAACATGTAAAGGCTATGCTTGTTGGCCAGTCTGCTGATAATTGGAACTATTGCACAACTATTAATAAATATTTTCATGATAGTTTCCAAACAAATTTGTACTGCAATTTCCTAAGTTGTTAATACAGATTCTGGTCAAAATTTAACTTGATTAAAACACAAATAGAAAAAAATTAAATATTGGTACCAAAGACTCGGCTGGTATTTTTCAAACTTGCTCCTTTAAGTAGAAGGTTTTCTGGTCCCAGAGGCCTGAGGAAACAGAGGTTATGCTTTAGCAATGCTCCAGTCCAACTGTAAAAGTTTGCCTCAAGATTACACACTGAAAAACAGAACAGTACAGCACAAGAACAGGTCTTGTGGCACACAATGCCAAACTAATAATTAAAAAGCTAAGCAACACACACACAAAACGCACCTATGGAAAAGAGTACAGTCGTGTTACAGGCCAAGACTCTTCAGCAAGACTGGAAAAAGAGATGAGTAGAGTTAAAAGGTGGGGGGGGGGGGGGGGTGGTGAGGGAGGGAGAAACACCTGGAATTATTGTTTAGGGCCCGGAATGGTAGTCAGGGAGGAGGCATAGGGGCAGGTATAGCACTTGCTCTACTTGCAAGGATAAGTGCCAGGAGGGAGATCAGTGGGAAGGGATGAGAGGACAAGGGAGCCATGTAAGGAGCAATCCCTGCAGAAGGCAGTAAGTAGAGTGGGAGAGAAAGATCTGGTTGGTGGTGGGATCCAGTTGGAGATGGAGAATGTTGTGGACAAGTGTTAGACATGGAGGCCAGTGGGGTGGTAGTTGAGGACAACAGGAACCTTATCCCTGGTAGAGTGGTGGGATGATGAAGTGAGACAGACGTATATGAAATGGAAGAGATGCAATTGAGGGCATCATTGATGGTAGAGGAAGAGAAGCCCCTTTCTTTTAAGGAAGGCATCTCCTTTGTTCTGGAATGAAAGATCTCATGCTGAGAGCAGATGTAGTGGAGATGGAGGAATTGAAAGAAGGAAATGGCATTTTTACAAATAACAGGGTATAGTCCCAGTAACCGTGAGAGTCCGTGGGTTTATAACAGACATCAGTAGATAAGCTGTCTCCAGAGACAGAGCGATCAAAAAAGGGGAGGGAGGTGTCTGAAATGGATCAGGTAAATTTGAAGGCAGGGTGGAAGTTGGAGGCAAAGTGTATGAAGTTGATGAGTTCCGTGTGGGTGCAGGAAGCAGTGGTTGATATAGTGTAGGAAAAGTGGGGGACGGGCGCCACTATAGGTTTGGAACATAGACTGTTCCACGTAGCTGACAAAAAGGCAGCCCTTAGCTGGGACCAATGCAAGTGCCCAGGGTTATACCTTTTGTTTGAAGGAAGTGGGAGGAGCCAAAGAAGAAATTATTAAGAGTGAGGACAAGTTTTGCTAGACAGAGGAGAGTGGTGGTGGAGGGGAACTGGTTGGGTCTGGTGTCCAGATAGAAACTGAGAGCTTTGAGGCCTTCTTGGTGGGGGATGGAGGTATATAGGGACTGGACATCCATAGCAAAAATGAAATGATTTGTTTGTAATTAAAAAGCTAAACTAAAACCCCTTCTGCCTACACAATATCCATATCCCTCCTTTTTAAAATAAAAACATTAATACAGTATTCTATTTAGGTTCTGAAAACAGCTAAATATGACAACTCATTTCTTTCTTCATAGATGCATAAAGGCAAAACAGTGTAAATCTCTAGTTGTACCTGCTCTGTCTGAAATCACTTAAAAGAAATCTTAATTGGTGACTGAAATTTGCTGGATGGCATTATTTCAGTTGCTTAGTAAATAAAGTGTGAATTAAAAACATCCATTAAGTACTTTTCTTTATAGAAATGTGTTTAAATTCGTGACTATTTTCTCCTTCAATGTTTTGTTTTCACAGAATATTTCCAAACTAGCTAGTTGGCCTTTGACAATGTAATTTTAAAAAAAAACACATTTTACCCTCTCCAGTAGCGAGAGAACAGCAGTTCCCAACCTAGGGACCCCTCAGTTAATGATAGGGGTACATGGCATAAAAAAGGTTGGGAAACCCTGCTGTAGAGAATTTAGAGTCATATTTGGCAAGGAACAGCTTCATTAGTTTCATTGAAAAGTGGATGATACACATTTTCATACCTTACTATGTCACCTTGTGCTCCTTTTATTGAAATCTGACCAACAAATCTGTAAACAGGCAAAAGTTCGTAAATAATACGAGGAAATAATTTCACAAATGAAACTAAAACTTGCTACAGATGTTAATGATATACACAAATTCCAGAAAGTAATTTACAGAGTGCTTTGATCTCACCTATATAAATCTGGCTCAGGTTGGTGACAGGTTATAACAGCCCTTAGATTGTCCAGTTGAAAAACCGTCTGCAACTTTGCTATTTCTGGAACTGCACGATGGGTCTAAAGAAAGAGAGCAAAAATTTAAAAGAGGTCAACAATATCTAGTTCCCCACAAAATACATAAATTCAACTAAAAAGGGAAGTTTAATCTCAATTTCCTTACTGGTTATAATGAGGATGTCCATCCATTGTCCCCATCTACACTTCTTTCACAATTTAGTAAGATAATTTTAATAAGATTACTCTGCCAACTTTAATACATCCATACTGAGGTCACATAGCTATGATCCAATTTTAGCTTCCAATTCAACCCTTAAAGCTGTTTTCAGTTAAGCAAATGCTATTAGTTTACATTCCTTGAAGATTTGTTTGAAGTATACTTTTACTTAAAATAAGATTTGTCATCTTTCCAAATTTCTCCACAGGTTACAATACATTTTAGTGTATAAAATTTAGTGTAACAGCTGTGGAGGTTGGTTTACATCTTTAACACATAAATAGGCCCTTCAGCTCACTACATTACTGCGTCTGCAACTGAACATCATGCCTATTTATATTGATCTCATGCTGCATTAATTCTACATCCTTCAATGCTCCCTTTGTTCAAGTACTATCCAGCTGCCTCTTAAACATTGTACTGTTCTGCTGCTACAATCACCTCTGCAAACTGATTCCAGATACCAGCTACTTTGTGAAAAATACACTCAGATCCCCTTTAAAGACAGTCCTTTCTCCAGGGTTGAGAAGTCCACAACTAGAGGGCACAGATCAAAGAGGAGAGATTAGAGGTAACTTCTATACACAGAGAGTAGCGAGGACCTTTAATTTGCAGAGGCAGTGATTGAGGCAGGTACAATTACAACATACAAGCATTTGGATAGGTAAATGGAGGAGGGACTTGGAGGTTTATGGGCCAAGAGCAGGCAACTGGGACTAGCAAAGAGAATGTTGTAGTTGGCAAGAGCCAGTTGGGTCAAAGGGAGCTGTTTCTGCAATTTATTACTCCGTAATTGTAAACCTTTCTTCTTATATTAAACCTCTTGTTCTCTGGTTTTAGGCACCACTACAAATGGAAACATTAGCAATTTACCCTATCCACGACTCTCACTAATTATATACACTTTTATTATGTCACTTCTCAGCCTCCTTGACACCAAGGAAAATAGACCTAGCCTAACCAATATCTCTTGATAAATGAAGTCCTTCAGGCAACATTTTTGAAAACCCTGAGAATCTTTTCTGCACCCTCTCCACCATAATCACACTTTGTAGGTAGTGTGAACTGATTTCGGATACCAGCTACTTTATGAAAAATAGTCTCAGATCCACTGAATCACTAAGTGGATAAAGGAAGGGAAGATGGATTATGAAAATAAACTAGCACAAAATATAAAAATGGATAGTACAAGTTTTTATAATTATATAAAGCAGAAAAGGCTGGCTAAAGTGAACGTAGGTCCCTTGGTGGACCAGAAGGGGGAACTGATATTGGGTAATCAGGAAATGGCAGAAGCTTTGAATAACTACTTTGTGTCGGTCTTCACGACAAGTCTAACATGCCAAAGAGAGATTTTAGGGATGTATTGGGAGGTGAGGACCATAGCTGTCACTAAAGAGGTAGTGCTGAGCAATCTTGTGGGCCTGAAGATAGTCAAGTCCCCTGTAACTGATGGAATGCATCACAGGGTACTGAAAGAAAAGGCAGAAGTTATAGTAGAGGCTTTGATGATAATTTACCAAAATTCTCTGGACTCTGGGCAGGCCCCGGCAGATTGGAAGACACTAAATGTATGCCACTGTTCAAAAAAGGATGTGTAGGCAAAAGGCAGGTAACTATAGGCCAGTCAGTTCTGTCAGTTTAACATCTATAGTTGCTTGAAGCTATCATTAAAAAGAAATAGTGAGGAATCTGGAAAGAAATGGATCCATCAGGCCGACATAGCATAGCTTCAGCAAAGGCAAGTCCTGTTTGACAAACTCATTGAAGTTCTTTGACGATATAACGAGTGTAGTGGATAAAGGGGAGGGGAACAGATGGATGTTATTTACTTTGATTTCCAAAAGACATTCGATAAGGTGCCGCATTAAAGACTTATCCATAAGATAAGGATGCATAGAGTTGGGGGTGACATATCAGCACGGATAGACAATTGGTTAACAAATAGAAAGCAGAGTGTTAGGATACATGGTTGTTACTCTGGTTGGCAATCAGCGGTAAGTGGTGGGCTGCAGGGATCGGCATTGGGCCCACAACTGTTCATGATATACATTAACAATCTGGAAGAGGGGACTAAGTGTAGTGTATCCAAGTTTGCTGATGATACTACATTTTTTGAGTGGAAAATCAAATTGTGCAGAAGATACCTAGAGTCTACAGAGAGATATAAATAGCTTAAGTGAGTGTGCAAGAGTCTGACAGATGATGTACAATGTTGGTAAATGCAAGATCATCCACTTTGGAAGGAAAAATAAAAGAACAGGTTATTATTTAAATGGTAAAAAATTGCAGCACACTGCTGTGAAGAAGCACTTGGGGATGGTTGTGCATGAATCACAAAAGGTTGGTTTACAGGTGCAGCAGGCTATCAAGAAGGTAAATGAGATGTTGGCCTTCATTGCTAGAGGGATTGAATTTGAGAGCAGGAAGGTTATGCTACAACTGTACAGGGCACTGGCAAAGCTGCACCTGGAGAACTGCATGCATTCTGGTTTCCTTACTTGAGGAAGGATATACTGGCTTTGGAGGCAGTGCAGAGGAGGTTCACCAGGTTGATTCTAGAGACGAGGGGGTTAGACCATGAGGAGAGATTGAGCCACCTAGGACTGTACTTGCAAGAATTCAGAAGAATGAGAGGACATCTTATAGAAACATATATAATTACGAAAGGGATAGACAAGATAGAGGCAGGCAAGTTGTTTCTACCGGTAGGTGAGAATAGAACTAGGGCACATAGCCTCATGATTCAGGGAGTAGGGTTAGGACTGAGACGAGGAGGAATGGCTTTTTCCAGAGTGGTGAATCTGTGGAATTCTCTACCCAATGAAGCAGTAGAAGCTACCTCACTAAATTTATTGAAGACAAGGTTGGATATATTCTGCATAGTAGGGGAATTAAGGGTTATGGGGAAAAGGCAGGTAGGTGGAGGTGAGTCCATGGTCAGATTAGCTATGATCTTATTGAATGGCTGAGCAAGCTCGATGGGCCATATGGCCTACTCCTGCTCCTATTTCTTATGTTCTATTTGGCTGCCTAATGTCATAACATTGTGTATGCAAGATCTCAGCCAATGAAGGCAAATATTCATATGCCTCCTTCACTACAGCCTACCCACAATACCACTTTCAAGGAACTTGTGTATTTGTACCCTAATGTCTTCCCAGGTCATAAAGAATCCTCAGTGAGTGAGGAAGATTCTTCTCGTTGTTAAGGTAGAATTTAGCTGCATAAATAGTACATTGAGGTCAGAATCAAAATCAGATTTATTATCATCAGCATGTGACGTGATATTTGTTAACTTAGCAGCAGCAGTTCAATGCAATACATAACCTAGCAAAGAGAAAAAATAATAAATAAACAAGTAAAACAATTACGTATATTGAATAGATTTTTAAAACGTGCAAAAGCAGAAATACCGTATATTAAAATAAAGTGAGGTAGTGTCCAAAGCTTTAATGCCCATTTAGGAATTAGATGGCAGAGGGGAAGAAGCTGTTCCTGAATTGCTGAGTGTGTGCCTTCAGGCTTCTGTATCTCCTACCTGATGGTAACAGTGAGAAAAGGGCATGCCCTGGGTGCTGGAGGTCCTTAATAATGGACCCTTCCTTTCTGAGACACAACTCCCTAAAGATGTCCTGAGTACTTTGTAGGCTAGTAGCCAAGATGGAGCTGACTAGATTTACAATCTTCTGCAACTTCTTTTGGTCCTGTGCAGTAGCCCCTCCATACCAGACAGTGATGCAGCCTGTCACAATGCTCTCCACGGTACAACTATAGAAGTTTTTGGGTGTATTTGCTGACATGCCAAATCTCTTCAAACTCCTAATAAAAGTACAGCCACTATCTTGCCTTCTTTCTAACTACATCGATATGTTGGGACCAGGTTAGAACCTCAGAGATCTCGAAACCCAGGAACTTGAAGCTGCTCATTCTCTCCACTTCTGATCCCTCTATGAGGATTAGTAGGTGTTCCTTCATCTTACCCTTCCTGAAGTCCACAATCAACTCTTTCGACTTACTGACATTGAGTGCCAGGTTGTTGCTGCAGCACCACTCCACTAGTTGGCATATCTCACTCCTGTATATCCTCTCATTACCACCTGATGTTATACCAACAATGGTTATATTGTCAGCAAATTTATAGATGGTATTTGCACTATGCCTAGCCACACAGACACGAGAGTAGAGCAGTGGGCTAAGAATACACCCGAGTTGCGCCAGTGTTGATCTTCGGCGAGGAGAATATGTTATCACCAATCCGCACAGACTGTGGTCTTCCAGTTAGAAAGTCGAGGATCCAATTGCAGAGGGAGGCCCAGGTTCTGTAACTTCTCAATCAGGATTGTGGGAATGATGGTATTAAATGCTGAGCTATAGTTGATGAACAGCATCCTGACGTAGGTGTCCGGGTGGTCTAAAGCCACGTGGAGAGCCAATGAGATTGTGTCTGCCGTTGACTTATTGTGGCGATAGGCAAATCTGCAGTGGGTCCAGGTCCTTGCTAAGGCAGCAGTTCAGTCTAGTCATAACCAACCTCTCAAAGCATTTCATCACTGTCAATGTGAGTGCTACTGGGCAATAGTCATTAACGCAGCACACTTTATTCATCTTAGGCACTGGTATAATTGTTGCCTTTTTGAAGCAAGTGGGAACTTCTGCCCTTAGCAGTGAGAGATTGAAAATGTCCTTGAATATTCCTGCTAGTTGGTTGGCACAAGCAGAGCCTTACCAGGTACTCCATCGGGACCTTCTGCCTTGCGAGGTCCCTGCCTTAAAGAGTCTAACATCCGCCTCTGAGATGGAGATCACAGGGTCATCAGGGGCAGCAGGGATCTTCACAGTTGTAGTTGTGTTCTCCCTTCTAAAGCATGCAAAAAAGGCGTTGAGTTCATCTGGTAGTGAAGCATCACTGCCATTCATACTATTGGATTTCGCTTTGTAGGAAGTAATGTCTTGCAGACCCTGCCAGAGTTGCCATTCAGTTCAGAGCGTCAGTTCAGTTTAACATTGTGTCAAATCAGTGCTGCAGGGACCAATGTAAACTAACACATACTCAGCAGTCTTCTGGCATGTGTGATACAGTACCTAGTTCAAAGTAAATTATTGAAGTATGTATATGTTACTTTATACTACCTTTAAGATTCGTTTTCTTGTAGACATTTATAGGGTAAAAAAGAAATACCAAAGAATTTACTAAAAAACTATGTAGGTAAATGGGTGTGTTCAACAAGTTGGAAAATGTAAGAGGACAGAAAGTGTAGGGAATGTTGCTGAAGTCTCCAGAATAAAGAGTAAAACTAAATGCCTATAAAGGGATAAGAATTTAACTTCAAGCAAAACAGAGACAAAACTGTAAAGGAGAGCAGAGAGTTCTGAACTGGTGGGCATTATATTTCAGTACACACAGTATACACAATAAGGGGAAAGATTTTGTAGTAGTTAAAAATTGGGAGGTATAATGTTATGGGCACCATAGAGTCAGGTGGCTTGACCCAAGACTATACACACAGAATTCATGCAAGAAATCATCATTCAATTGCTAAAGTGGTAGTTTTATCCAACTATGTGGTAAAAATAGAACTGCCATGCTGACCTAACTTCCAATTGGCCAAATATACACATTACTTCATGTAACATCGTACAGATGTGAATACACAAAAACACTTTACATATCCATCTCACTGTTGTATAACTTATGCATACTTTGATAATAAGTGTACTTTGAATCCTTTGACTCACCAATTAGATTAAGATTACAATCAAGTAGAGCTAATTCTCCATGCTAACATTTTGGAGCAATAAGAGTAAGTCAGTTCAAAACAGATAAACTAATAAAAAGACTGCTCACAATAAAGCAGAAAACATTGGAAAAACATAGCAGGTCAAGAAACATCCTTGGAGATAGAAGGAGTTAACATTTCAGGTTGATTACTTCTGATCAGAAAACAATCACTACTGATGCTAGTCTGCATAACAGTTTCAGGACAAACCAAAGGAAGCAAAACACTCATTTTCAACAAACCAACAACTCAGTAATCTTCTATATTTAACAACAGTTGTAAGAAGCAGGTTAACATTTGCTGGGATATTTCACCATCCAGTACCATGGAAATCAAGCTGAGTAAATCTTAAGTGAATATATACTATCCTTATGCATTGGATAGTGAAGATGACCTCAGTAGGGCCAAAACAATCGTTGTTCATTGGACTTATGGTCAGCACAAATGAACAGGATCAAACAACCCATCACTTCATTAAGTCACAATCTTGCAAAGTGATGCTTTGAAAATAATTATGTATAATTCTGGTTGCTCCATTACCGAAATGATGTGGAGGCTTATGAAAAAGGTGTTGGAGGTTTAGCAGTTTGCTGCCTGTATTAGAAGGATAGGTTAGACAATCTTAGGTTGTTTCCTCAGGAGCAGCAGAGGCCAAGGGGGAGGCCTTATAGAGGCGTATAAAATTACCAGAGATATTGATTGGATAGACAGCCAGCATCTTTTTCCCTGAGCAGAAATATCAAGTACAAGAGGTAAGAGGGGGAAAGTTTAAGGAATCTGCAGAGGGTAAGTTTGGTTGGTCTGTACCTGAAACTGGCTGCTGAGGGTGTAGTGGAAGCAGAAGCTTTTAGATATATGAATAGACAGAGAATGGAGATATACACTAAAAGGGAACTTGGACTCTACCACATGAATAGCAAACATCGGTCACTCACAGGATTAAAAGTTTTTAACAACACCAGCATCAGTTGTACTTTGTATTTCGCATCCTTTGAGCCCAATACTCTAGCTCTGCACCAAATCCTACCACCTCTTCTGAACACAAGTTTATCTGAGTTCATATCCAATCTTGCAACAGCTGCAGTCCTAAGTCCAATTTTTCCCTCACTCTTGTCTACAACTTCCACCATTGCCATTTACTTCATCTCCACTGCTCCAGCTCCATCTGGTCACTTCCCAATTCCACCTATCCAAACTCTTATGATTCTCACCTCAGTACCCTGGTCCCACTCCAAATCATTATCAGGCTAAAAGTGTGCAACGCTAAACGTCACATGCACCTTCTATTTGCAACTGGAGATATGCAGAGGGAAGGAAGTGGAAGACGTTAGTCAAAATAGCTATTAGCACTCTGATAGCCGTAGGTATCTAATGCATGATCTTGGTACACAGAATAAACATTTAAGCAATGATCATACATTAAATATTGCCAAGTTGACCATTTTTAGTTCATAAACTTAAGTTTTTCACAAAAATATTCAATTTAAGATTACTGTTCTTATGGACTCCATAATGGAATACAGGTCAGAAATCTGAAATTCAAAGTTACCATAGATGTTTCGATGCAAATATTTGAATTTCCACCCATGGATCTGAAAAAAGGTTACTTCGGTTCTGTACCCACATGAAAACAATATAAATTAATTTACAAGGCAGACTTAGAAAGAAATGTGCACACTCAAGAAAATTATTTTTACTCTAAAGGCTTTTATATAGAAATGTCATCTTAAATCATTGCCTCTTGCAGTTCATTGCCCAAGCTCTATTACTGTACCAGCTAAGCAAAATATATTTCTCATGCAAGAAAAAAATCTTTACCTTCAGATTAGTTTCTCCATCCAAACTTGCTGTAGTGACGTAACATGTCCCATTTGCTCGGTCAGACGACAGCAGCACTAAATCTGTTGGAAAGGTTTGATCTTTTTCTATTTTGACGATATCACCAACCTACAGGTAAAAATAAAAGGCTGTCTAGTTGTTTGAAGGAAACCAATTTAAAGCTCAATATTACCTTTGGAGCATGCAGGCCTCTCCTTCACATGTTCTACCAGTCTGTTGTCACTAGTACAACCTAGATAAATATACATGGGATCTATGGTAACTTGCAAATTTGGATTTGTAACTGGCTTGACCATAGAAGGCAAAGGATGGAAGGCTGTTATTCTGACTGGAGGTCCATTATCAGTGATGTACCACAAGGATCATTGCTGAGACCTCAGTTTATGATATATAGCGATGACCTGGATGAAAATGTTGATGATGTATTATCAAATTTGCAGATGAGACCAAAATTGGTGGAGTTGTACAAAGTGCAAAGGACTAACAAATAATAGTGGAACATAAATCAGTTACATATGTGGGCAGACAAATGACAGGTGGAGTTTAATCCCAGTAAATGCAAGGTGTCAAATCAGAATCAGGTTTACTATCACCGGCATGTGATATGAAATTTGTTAACTTAGCAGCAACATCTGAGGGTCAAATAAAAGGAGAGAGTATATAGTTAATGGTAAACTCCTTAATAGTATTGAGGTATAGAGGAATCTTAGGGTTCATGTCCATTGCTCATTGAAAGTAGCTGTGCAAGTGAATGTGATAAAGGGAACACTTGCCTTCATTGGTAGGGTATAAATGTAAGAAAGTCAAGGACTTTGGGACTCACTAGCAACAATGAGTCCCAAACTGTAGGCTATATAAAATTTAATTTCAGACCACTTACAGTAGTATGCAAACTTCAGGTCACCCCTTTATAAGAAAGTTTCAGAGATTGTGGAAAAGATAAAAAATATTAGGATGCTATCTGGATTAAAGGGAATGAGTTACAAGGGCAGTTGGACAAATTTGAGTATTTCACCTCAGAGCACATTATGACAGGCATAGATAGAGTAGACAGTCAGAATCTGTTCCCACATTAGAAGTGTCATAAACCAGAAGGCATGCCTTTAACACTTGTGGGGAAGGATGTTTAAAGGTTGTATGAGGGTGGGGGGGGAGAGGTTTTGTTTAAAAACACAGCAGGTGGTAGTTGCCTTGAGTGGGTTACCAATGATAGTAATAGGATCAGACAATCGTCTAGAATTAAAGACTTTTAGACAGACACATGAATATGAAAAGAAAGGAGGCATATGGATGATAAGCAGCAGGAGGGTCTTTAGTATAAGTCAGCATCAAGGTCGGCACCACATGAGCTGAATGGTCTAACCATTCTAACCAGTGCTGTACTGCTCTATCAGATAAATGGGAGCAGATATATGGAGTGAGCTACCAGAGAAAGCTGTAGAGTCGGATATAATTACAATGTTTAAAAGACATTTAGGCAGGTACACGGATAGAAACAATTTAGAGGGATATGGGTCAAATGCAGGCAAATGGAACTAGCTTGGGTAGACATCTGTCTCCACAGACAATTTGGGCTAAAGGGCCTGTTCCCACGCTCTTTTATTCTCTTACTGATATGAAAAAAAACCTTCCAATTTCACACTTGAATGGCTCGGCTTTAAATGTAAAATACTGCACCCTAAAGTAAATAGCTTGATTAAAAAAATTTCATATACATTAGTAACTTAGTATTAGTAACTCAGTATTAGTAACTCATACTAAACTTCAGATGCCTTGTGTTAATATTAGCAACTAATGCGATAGGGCTGAAATAATTCAATCCTTTATATTAGAATGAAGTGAGGGAAGATAAATCTAATGCCTTTGCTACTGAATACAACCCACAACCCAAAATGGAGATGCACTGGAAAATAAAAATATCGAGTACAGAGGTTGGTGTTGTAGGGACAAATTTATATGATCAATTTCCCTGGAACTCTCCAACAGTCAGCTTTGCATCTATTAATAAAACCTATACTTTGCCAATAATGACTATTCCCACTTCCAGGGTATAAGCAACCCTGATTCCCTCCTCTTGGCAGAATAAGTATGACAATCAATTCTGAAGGATACTTTGAACTTTCACATGGGTAACACAGTTGACACAGCTTTGTAAAGATCTATTTGGCCAATTTGAGATAGTAACATGATGGGCGAGGTCAAGGAGTTACTACATATGGTGTAATTCACATGGATTTTAGCAGGACTTTTGACAAGGTCCCATATAGAGAATTGGTTAAAAAAGTTAAAAAACCCTGGGGACATAATGGAGAATGGCAAATCAAATTCAGAATTGGTGCAAAGGGTGTACTCTCCTTCAATAGCAAAGGCATAGACCACAAAAATGAGGTTGTGTGAGGGTAATACACATAACACCTTGTTATACACAACACTTTGTTTGTGGTCTTCTGCTGCTGTAGACCCATCCACTCCAAGATCTGGAATGTTGTGTGCTCTGAGATATTCTTCTGCGCGCCACTTGAGTTACTGTTGACTTCCTGTCAACTTGAATCAGTCTAGCCATTCACCCCTGATCTCTCTCATCAACATTTTTACCCAGAGAACTGTCACTCACTGGATTTCCTTTATGTTTTTCACACCATTCTCTGTAAACACTAGTGACTGTTGTGTATGAAAATTCCAAGAGATCAGCAGTTTCTGAGACACTCAAATCATCCTGTCTGGCACCAACAATCATAACAGTGAAAGTCACTTAGATCATATTTCTTCTCCATTCCGATGTTTGGTCTGAACAATAACTGTACCTCTTGACCATGCCCGCATATTTATATGCATTGGGTTGCAGACACAAGACTGGCTGATTAGATATATCCATCTGGGAGCAGGGATATGGGTGTTCCTAATAAAATGGCTACTGAGTGTAAATTAAAAAAATATAAATTAAATATAAAGTTAAAAAAATATGATACACAAAATACAGTTAATTACAAATTGAATGCTGCGTACAGTTCTAGTTATGTTACAGGAAATATGTGTTTCTAATGGAGATCAGGGAATCAAAAAGTAAGAAAAACTGCAGATGCTGGACCTCCAAAAGCAGAAACTGCTAGAAATAACCACAAGATCAGGCAGCAACTGTGCACAGAGAAACAACTCATATTGATGAGCTTTAATCATGATGAAAATTTGGAAATATTGTAGATAAGGCTGGAGGGAACAAAGTAATATGAAAGAGATTGAATGACAAAAGGTGATGTTAACTGATATAACTTGTTAACTGCAGGTGATCAGTCTGGAGGAAATGCAAATAAGAGGCAAATGAGTACAGTCAATTAATTATACAATATTGCTATACTAGAGATGAAGAGGAAATAACAAACAATCTAAAATCATCATTGAAAGATGTCGTACACATCTCAATGTCACTTCACCACCAAAACTATGGTAGACTTACCCTTATGTTTTGTGATCTTGTCTGGACAAGACTACCACTCCGAATTACATACACAGGGGTGTTATTTACTTCATTGTCTGCTTTATGCCGTAACCAATCTTCATAACCCTAATGTACAAAAAGCATAATTAACAAAATATAATCTTTCCAAGTTAAAATATACCCATTTTTAAGCATTTAACAAAGGTCTACTCAGTTTTAAACTAACATGCCATCAATATTCTGTTTTAAAAATTCTCTCCCCTTATACCTGCATATTTTGAAATGAAGTACATTGTAATAGTACATGGTTGATCTGCAGTTCACTTTTATTTTCTTTAAAAATGGAGTTAACTATATACATTTAGCTTGTAAATATAGGGACGGTTATTAATTTACACACAGAGGTATTCATGGTTCAATTTAGCAGCTCACTTTTAAGTATTTAAAAAATGAAGTTACTTTTCAAGATACAATGTACACATCTAAAAGATTAAGTAGCAATACTCTCAAATTACAGTATTAAGGCCACACCTTAGATGAAACTAACATGATTTTTCTCGTACTACTTTCATGGTTTGGATTGTTAAACAAAGCTTTTTATAAATGAAGTATTTAATCAAAATAGGTGAAACTGAAAATGCACTCGAAAATTGAATTCTTGGAATTTGACCATCCCTACACGCCGAGCCACACGAATAAGTTGCTCTTTAACATGCACATAATGAAATCGGACAATTACAACCAGAGGTTTAGCTGAAGCACTTGGTGATCGACGCATAATTCTGTGAGCGCAATCAAGTAACGGAGGACTGTCTGGGAATACAGAAGGGAATGCATCCTTTATAAGTTGAGCAAAATACTTCGAGGGGTCCCCTTGTTCAATACCTTCCAGGAGACCAAGTATGCGTAAGTTCTGTCTTCTGGACCGATTTTCAAAGTCGACACTCTTGGCTTTAAGTGTTTCCACCTGTTTAATCGTCGAAGATAATTTCTGCTCCAGTTTTTCGATTATCAAGTCTCGCTTCCGAGCGTCCTCTTGCAAAGTTGCGATTAGAGCTTGCTGCTGGTTAACTACTGAATCAGTCTTATCCATATAATCCTGAAAAGCCTTTATATCTTGTTTGAAAATTTGTCGTTGTTCTTCAAATTTTTCATTTAAAACCTCCAATAACATTTCATAAGTCAATTCAGTGCACTTGGGATCGGTCTTTTTCTTCTTCCCGTTCCCGTTAGAATCTTTCCCAGGGTCTCGTCCTTTAGATCTCAGAGCCATTTCTGTATTCATTTCTTCAAAATTCACAATAAACTCTTAAAAATAAGTCCAAAAAAATAGGAAGAATCTTTTGGTGTAGGTAAAAGTAAGTTAAATAAGGGTGATCATAGGTTAAAAAAAGTAAAGGTTATGGAGCGAATCTGAAACAGTGCTCACTCCATGAGCATCTCCTGCTGACCCTATATGTTACTTGTATCGTCCATGATTTAGGAAGACTCATTTATATTGTAACTATTGCTTATGTATTCTTTCATGTTCAGTTGAAATGCGTATGTTTGTAATCCAATTATCTATGTATCAATCTTATTATGTTGATATTAATAATAATAATAATAATAATAATAAAAAGATTGAAAAAGAATGAAAATGCACTCATCTTTGTTAAAGCAATGCACCATTTATGTTCTTGTCCAAACATGGAATCAGGATTTTGACAACTTGTGTACCAATCTGAATTTGTGCTATGTTCCATATAGAACAGTAGAAATCTCAAGTGAAGTTGATGCAGATTTAGACTCACAGGTTAAGAGTAGTACTGCATGGAAACCGGCCCTTCAGCCTAACTTGTCCATGGAGACCAAGATGTCTATCTAGGTTTGTTCTATTTGCCTGCATTTGACATAAATCACTGAATCCTTTCTATCCACGTACCTGCCTAAATGTATTTTAAACATTCTAATTGCACACAACTCTACAGTCTCCTATGGCAGCCCACTTGGCATAGTCACCACCATTTGTTTGGAAAATGTTGCTCATCAGGTCCTTTCTGAATCTTTCCCTTTTCACCTGAAATTTATGTCCTCTGGTTTTAGGCTCCTCCATCCTTAAAAATAAACTGCAACCATCCACCTCATCTAAGCCTCTCATGATTTCATATACCTCTGCAAGTACATCAATGTGGCTACTTTAGAACAAATGCATTCTTAGAATCAGTGACGATTGCTATGAAAGCCCGCATCACTCCTACAATTTTTAAAAATCAGGCTACGGTTAAAAAAAATTTACATTATTACTTAATAATACATTGCACATGCACAATGCTCCATACTCATAACTAGTAAAAGGTCTAATTAAGGAATAAAAAGTGATTAAAAATACACAAAATTCAAGGATTCTTTTAAATGCTTACATTGTGGTAGTTATCTATCTACTTACAATGGAAATAGAGGCACTGAAAACTGAACAATAGGTATTAAATGTTATAATCTAAGGATCAAGCAACAGATAAAACTTTAAAGCAAACAGTGATGGGATCTTATCTGGCAACCAGGGTTTCAAAAGTCCAAAGTTCAACGCAAAATTTATTATCAGAATACGTACATTCACCACATATCACCCCGAGTTTCTTTTTCTGTGGGCATACTTAACAAATCTATAGAACAGTAACTGTAAACTGTAAGCATCAGGAACTGTTAACTGTAAACAAACTGTGGAAATAAAGATATAAATAAATAGCAAGCATGAAATAATATAAATGAATCATTAATGAACGTAGCTATCCCTTTCGTTCAAGAGGTTGAGGGGTAGCAACTGTTCTTGAACCTGGTGGTGAGAGTCCTGCCTGGGTGCAGGTTCTGCCTGGATGGTGGGGATCTTTGCTGATGGATGCTCGATGCTACTTTTCTAAGGCAATATTCAAAAAGGCACATCATACATTTACTTTTTTCAGCTTAACTTACCTTAAGATTGTTTAAAAATAAATGCTTGTAAAGGTAAATTGAAATGTTTAACTACAGCTAGCTTGATTTAAAGCTTCTAACAAAAAAAGCAGATTTCAAAGAGCATCTAAAATACATTTGATATAAAAGTTCTTGTATTTTGACATCATTTTAAAAAGGCTAACCACTGCCAGCTACTGTTTTTGACTTCAAAGTTTGGATGATACATACAATTGCATTCTGTTTAATAAGGTACTGCATTGGGAGAGATTAAAGGAATACATATGGTTCACTGTAGATCACACCTTGGTATCAACCCAATTTATATATGGCAATTAAAGTCAACTACTGCAAGACAAACAACTGAATTTAACAGAGAAAATGGCACACAGAATCACTAGGCTGTCATTGATCATTTTCGATTTCAAATCCGATTCTAAATTCTGAAAATACATTCCAAATCAAGCTCGTCAAATTAAAAGCAATTGTCAAAGAACCAATATTTATTCTGAAAACAGAAAATCTACAAGGCTGAAAATCATTTGATTCTGGTCATTGTTCAGGGTGGTCCTGAAGGTAAAACCACTTAATCCACCCTTGCACACTTTACCAAAGTAGTAATCTGTAAAATTTTCTCCCTAAATTGAATTAAGAACAAGTACCAAATGAAGAACCAGAAAGAAAAATCAACTAGTTACACAAATATCTTCAAGAACAAATGAACTACTCTTAGTGGTTAATCCAACAGCTACATTACTAAGTTAGAAATGGCTTATAACATGGTATAAACAATCTTTAAAATAAAACTTTACAAATGTAATACATTGCTTTACAAAAGCTAATACATTGAATATTAATTTTACTCCTTACCTGTTTAATTGCAGTTACTGTAATTACAAAGAACAATGGCAGACCACTGGTGAAGGGACTTGTTGGAGTATCTATCATTAACTTGAAAATGAATGAATACAATTCCATAAATTATGTAAGCATCAATATATACATGTTCTGTAATATTACTGGAGCATTTAGTACAATACGATAGATTAAACAGTTGTCGATATCAAGTCGACCATGCCCTGTATAATATACTTTCACTATAATGAAAATTATCAGGAAAATTAATTATTGAAGTAATAATTTCCACTGGTATTAATTTCATTTGCCTTTCCCACAAAACAAAATGTTTTGTTTTCCAAAACCTTTATTAATAGCAACATTTAACATTACTGATGGATCTTTTATATTACAATGAACAGAACAATCAAATCAATTACATTTGAACTACTTCAAAGTGCACAGATTTTTAGAGCAAAATAATTTTCCCCTCTTTTCCCTCTGAGGAGGGCTGGTCTGTTGTGGGCACATCTAGCTGCTGAAAATTCTTATCATATTTTGGTAAGAAAATCTTGCCAATGTGCACACGACTTACAGGAAATATGCTGTAAATTAGACAAAAAATTCTAACATATCATGAATGTTCTGGTAAACTATTACAAAGCAAAAGGAGTTAATGCACCAGTTTCATGAAAATTAAAATCTGCAATGTGTGGCAACTGTTCATTTTCTTTTTGACCAGAGCCTTAGGGGCAAAAAAATCAACACTGGATATATTTTTTGCTACAAATGTAAAGTTCAATCTATGCTTCTTTCAAAACTTAGTATAATCAGAATATCTCCTACCACAACTCAAGAACATTAGCCCTAAGATCAATATATTGGAAACATTGTTCTTCAATAATATAATTTTACATTTCCCCCCAATAATTATTAACCTAACATTTCATTAAATAGAAGATTAAGGTAAAAAAATTATAAATCACAATAAGTGAAGGCAAATTTGAGAGATTAATTCATCAATTATCACAATTAGTTTCACCATTAGAAATCACATAACATGGTGTGAGACAGCTTAAAATAGTGAAATAAGAACCAAAGAACATTAGGAAATAACCACAGAAATTGCATTCTTTCTTGGGCAAGATGACTAATACTCCCATTATGATCTTACCAATGCCCTAAAGAATTGTACTTCCTTATTCGTGCACTTTAAGAGTTTCAATAAGGTCCCACATCAGCAATTAACATGCAAAATTAAGCACATTGATATTAACATGGATGGAGAACTAGTCAGCAGAATGAGCACTAAAAGTAGGAATAAAATGGTCTCTTTGAGTGACAAGCAGTAACCAGTAGAGATTGGCATTAGGATTTATGAGCATATTAAAAGCAACACATGGCTATTTCCTTAAGAGGACATAAAGGTAGGCAAGAGCATGAAAGATAAGAAAGCAGGAAAACTCCAGGTTGATTTTGACACATTGAGGGAACAGGCAAAAACGGGCAGGCACAGTAGAATATGGATGCCCTCTTTGTTGACAAAAAAAATAGGAGAGCAAGTAATTACATGAACAGTGATACATTGTGAATGGAGAAGTCTTAGGTGCCTTTTTGTACCAGTCACTGAAAGGAAAAAGCATAAGGTTTTTAAGAAAGCAAATGGAATGTTGGACTTTATAGAAAAATATTGTTAAATGATGTTGGCATTCAGAGATCTGGGTATTCTCAAAAATGAAAGTCAGCATGGACTGACAGCAAGCAATTAAAAAGGCAACTAGAACACTAAGTGGAGATAAAATTAAGCACCTGAACTTAAGCAAGACCAATTTATAAATTAATAATTGTTAGTTAATTCCAAAGCAGGAAGAAATTTCAACCCACGATATTCATCACATTTGGTTTCAGATAAACTTACTTGTACAAGAAAAATTACAAGAAAGTAGAAATTGGCTATTCTTCTGAATTGTTCAAATAAATTTTTAGGGATAAAATTCCAAATTGTGTACTGCAAGAAAAAAAAAGAAAAAATAAGTATACATGTAACACAAAAGGATTCAATACAAATATAAAATAAATTCTACAAAATTAAAGGATACCCAATTATCTGAAAATAGTGCTCTTAAGTTTGGTGTCAAATTACATTATGCTGGATGGCAGGGTGGAGATTCGTCTCTACCAAAGGAGGTAGAAGGAGCTCCTTCTCTCTGCTAGCCTGCGGGTCACCCTTGAGCAAGGTATAGCCCTGGCTTAGCAACCAAACCCCCCCACCCCCCACCACCCTCCCGCGGGTCATGTGAAGTCATGGGTCAAATGAGCAGCTGGTGCATATCATAATCCTGGTTATGAGACCACTGATACCAAGCAGACAATCTCTAAAGGGTATTGATATTGGCTGGAGTCACCTAACATGCGAAGACACTGCCCAGAAGGCAGCAATGGCAAACCACTTCTGTAGAAAAAAAATTACCAAGAACAATTATGGTCATGGAAAGACCATGATCACCCATGTCATTCGACATGGCACATACCAAATGAGTATTTATGCAAATCAAACTAACTGCAAAGCACTGCATGAGTCAATGTGTTTGTGACCTATACTGACTTTGTAACAAGTCACCTTTAAGGGGAAAAAAAACCACTGGATTCTTATCTATAACCCAATTACAAAACAAACTTCAATATTAATTAAGATATGGTAGTAAAATGCTTTCAAGCTTGCCCAGATTCTAAGAAATTGCAGACAATTTTGCACTGCAATTGAATATCATGTACTTAATCATCTAACTAAAAAGAACCATTGTTAAAAGTAAGTAAATTCATGGCATTTCATTCCATTGACAACATACAAATCAATCTTTTAATTTACTTGTCAGTAACTTGTGTTCCATGAAATTTCTGCACACACAAATCTGCAAACAGATAGAATAAACTCTTGATAATCTAATACTCTCTAGGCTTATGGTGCTAGACTGGAAAATTTTTTGCACTGTCAAATATTACTCCCATTAATACACCTGGACACTTTTAATTAGTTTTAAAAAAAAAAGTTACACAGCAGTATCAAAGCAGTTCAGTGGTCTCAATAAATTTAAAGAGAATCTGGGAGACAGGCCCTGCCAAGTTTACAGGTAGAACAGGAAACAAAACCCAGTGACTTAGACT
Source organism: Hemitrygon akajei (assembly GCF_048418815.1). NCBI lineage: Eukaryota > Metazoa > Chordata > Chondrichthyes > Myliobatiformes > Dasyatidae > Hemitrygon > Hemitrygon akajei. The sequence goes on from NC_133126.1 coordinate 165,210,440, forward strand.
CTGAACCATTGTTTGGAAATCACAATCAGTGGATTATCAGTTTTATTGCACACATCAACGTATGGCCTAGTATTCACCCATTCCATTTAAAAATGAATATTATTTAACAATGGTAAAAAGATCTGAACTGCCTACATAGAACAATGGAAAGAAAAAAATTCCTCAGTTCTAATTCTGCATACTAATCTACCCTGAATTTTCATTGTTGTTCCACGGTTCCCTGGTGATGCTAAGGCACCAAACATACTAAAAGCCCTTTTACCCCTCTTAAGCAAAAGTGAAAACCTTTGTCAATCCAAGCTTTTGATCATTCATTTATTTCAAATATCTTTGGTGACAATAAGTCAGAATTTACTTACTAATGTTCATGAAATGGAAAGTCTCACTAATATACACAAATGTAAATCATTGTCATTGCATTGAGTGTCATTTTTTAACATTACTAGACTACTTTCAGATTTCAGCAAGTATGTAATTCCTTGAATTGTTCATGCAAATGAAAGCACAGGAGAACTGAGTCCAAACGTTATTCAATAAATGTCTTAAGGAAATACATTTGTGTATTACCAGGCTAGGGGGAAAAAAGTCTTATTAGGAAAAGGTTCTTAGGTGGTCCAATAAAAGGCCTTTAAAATTGTGGGTTTGATAGGCAAGGGAAAATTCTTTTTTGACATGATGAGAGATGCTTTCTAGAAGCCCTAAACTAGGGGATATAAATATAAACAAGTAACAATAAACTCAAGAAAGAATTAAGAAGCAACCACTTTTTTCCAGAGAGTGGTTAGAATGTGAAACCTGCGATACTCGAGGAAAATACCTTCATGCTTGTAAAGGCACATGGCTATATTTAAAACATATTCATGCATGACAAAGAACTGAATACATAAACAAAGTTTGACCAAGGAATAGTAAACACGAGAGATTCTGCAGATGCTGGAAATCTAGAGCAACACATACAAAATGCTGGATGAACTTAGTAAGTCAGATATTATCTATGGAGGGGAATGAACAGGTGTCGTTTCAAGACAAGTTCCTTCATCAAGTCTGGAAAGGAAGGAGGTAGAAGTCAGAATAAGAAAGTGGGAGGAGGCGAAGGAGTACAAGCAAGCAGGTGATACGTGAGGCCAGGTGAGAGGGAATATGGGTTGGGGAAGAGGAGATGAAGTAATGTCAGAATGGCAATGGGAAGTCAAATTGAATTGGGTAGCCATTGGGAGATCCTGTGGCAGACAGAGGTGCTTGATGAAGTGGTCCACCAACCTCTGCTGGGTCTCACAAACACAGGAGCTACACTGCATCTCCCAGTGGCCTCCTCTACTGCCATGATGAGGCCAAGAGGATAAAGGAGCAACACCTCATTTCCCACATTCTCCTTACCTGGTCTCATCTATCACTGCCAGCTTGTGATACTTTCCTCTCCCCCCACCTTCATCTTCTGGCTTCTGCCCACTTTTCTAGTCCTGAAGGATCTAGACCCAAAATGCTGACTGTTTGTTCCCCTCCACAGATGTTGGATGACTTGCTAAATTCCTCCAACAGGAGTAATAAGACTGGCATAGCTCAATGTATAAGCCTGTTTCAGTGCCATAATTTCTATCCAATTATTACAGATATGCTTCAACATTTAAAAGCTGAATTAACAAGATTAAAACTGGCAGGCAATTGTGAAGTAAATTTTCTAAATACTGTTTTGAAAAAGATTAAGGTAAACCACTGGTTTACATTCATCATTACCTTGGATGATATTATCCTGTTGTCTGGAAACTTCTGGTGAACAAAATGAATGTGCTGAGGGAAGTGATTGGAAACATATATTGTCCTTGTGGGACTCTGATGTGGTGGGTCAAATCCCTGCAAGATAGAAGAAATTTGTCAGTGATTTTTTAAAAATATCAATTAGAGATTTCAACTTTAAAATTTAAATACCCACAAAAAGTATCCAAACTTATTTTCCCAAAACTAATTATGAAAGTCATCACTGTGGAATCTCAAAGGAAAAGTGTCACACCATACCAGGCAATGTTAGTGTCTTGGAAATAGAGACTGAAGGCTTAAAGGCAAGAGGAAACAGCTGACAAAATTCAATGAGCAAACATGAGGAAACTGACAAAATTCAATGTGTATTTTAAAAATTAAAAATAATTCAACTAGTTTATTGAAGCTTACGCACACAGTAATACATCTTCAATCTCTGATGCTTGGAAGCTCCAGTAGATGTGGTTCTGTCCATTGCCTAGAAGTTGACACACTGCTCAAAAGTTAACCTAACCAGCATATAATTTTAGCATGACAATTCTGACTTGTACAATATATGCAATTAAGTTAAACTTAGCAGCTTTCATTACTACCCAGCTTGGGTTGCAAGTATTTAAAACACATCATGGTGCACTGATGTGTTAGTTCTGTCTAAGTCCTTTCTTGCCACCTGGAACATGGCAGACAAGTGTAGTCAATCCTACCTGCCGGGGCAGTTCTCCACCTTCATTCTGGTAGTGGTGTATACTCCACTGAGGCAGATGTCGGGATGGCACCGGAAGAGCTGAGCACTGTGATCAAGTCATGAGACAGTGCAGCCTATGCCTTCCCAATCATTGCAGGGGACTTCAACCAGGCTGGTTTGATAATTCTCTGATGAACTGCCACCAACATGTCACTCACAGAATCAGAGGAGCCAACACACTCATTCACTGTTAAACCACCATAGAGAATGCTTGCCATCCCATGTCTTCATTTTCACAAATCTGATCACTTGTCTGTATCTCCAGTCCCAGCATCTAGGCAAAGACCGAGAACTGTAGCACTAATGATGAGGACCACAAGGTGTGGTCAGGGGAGGCAGAAGAGCAGTTACAGGGTTGCTTTGAATCAGAGGGCTGGATCATATAAACATACTTAACTTCTGATCTAAGTGAAGAAGCCACAGCTGTCACCAGCTTCACCAAGACTTACGTGAATGAGCGCGTGCCTTTGAGAACATACCAAACTTTCCCAAACCAGAATTCCTAGGTGAATCAGGATATTTACAGTCTACTGATAACTAAATCTGTAATGTATAGTACTGGTGATCCAGAACCCTACGAGCCCAGGTATGACCTGCATAAGGCCATTGTGAGAGCGAAAAGGCAATGTTATGCAAATTTGGAGACACGATCGTCGAGAACGGCAGGATCTGCATACCATTATTTTCTATATGGTGAAGCAGCATAAGTGGCAATGATGAGCTCAACACCTTTCATGGACGCTTTGAATGAGAGAAAAACCTTTCACTAATGTGAATACCCTCAGCATCCAATACCACTAATTTATCAGAGACTGATGTCAAAACATCCTTCAAGAGGGTGAACCTGTTGTCTAGCAGGCCCCAACAGAATATCTGGCCAGCTACTGAAAACCTGTGCCAATTATTTGACTACAGTGTTCAAAGAAATCCTTAACCTCTTACTGTTGTAGTCTGAGATTCGAACCTGCTTTAAGATGACAGCAATCATTTCAGAGCCAAGGAAGAACAGGGTGATATGTCTCAATAACTACTGACTGGTAGCATTCACACCCACTGTAATAAAATGCTTCCAGAGGTTGGTTATGGCTAGAATTAACTCCTGCCTGAGCTGGAACCTGGTCTTATTCCAATGTGTCTACTGCCACAACAAGTCTAGAGCAGATGCAATCCCACTCTGCTCTGGACCACCTAGACAATAACAAAACATATGCCAGGCTTCTGTTTATCAATTACAGCTCTATTCAATATCATCCTCCCCTCAGTATTACTTACCAAATTTCTAAACCCAGGCCTCTATATCTCCCTTTGCAACTGGATCTTGCCGCCATTATCATTACAGATCAGTAAAAACATCTCCTCAAGAGCAGACATGAGAGCACCTCAAGGATGTGTGCTTAGCCACTGCTCTACCCTTGTTACATTCATGACTGGGTGACAGCTCAAACACCATCTATAAATTTGCTGATGATAACACTGTAGTTAGCAAAATTTCAGATGGTGATGAGGCATACAGGAGCAAGACAGACTGGTGATTGAGTCGTGTCACAACAACAACCTTACACTCAATGGCAGAGAGACCAAGGAACTGATTATGGACTTCAGGAAAACAGAAGTCAGAGAACACACACCAATCCTCATTGAGGGTCAGCTGCGGAAAGGTTCAGCAGCTTTGGGTCCTGGGTGTCCACAGCTCACAGGTTATATTCTGGGCCCAACACATTGATGCAATCATCAAGACACCAGCAGCTCTAGTTTATTAGGAGTTGGAGGAGATTTAGTATGTCACCAAACATTTGAAATTGCACAGGATTGCAAGAAGCTGCAAAAGGTTGTAGATTCAGCTAGTTCTACCATGGGCACGGTCCTCGCCACCAGAGACCATCTTGGAGAGGTGATGCCTTGAGATGCAACATCCATTACTAAGGATCTTCACCATCTGGAGGAAGTTTAGGACCTCAAAGACCCAAACTCAACAATTCAGATACAGCTCCTTCATCTCTGCCATTAGGTTTCTGAATGGTCATGAACCAATGCACACCATCTTATTCCTTTTTTTTGGCATTATGTACTTTATAATGCAGTACTTCAATGTCTTTGCAGCAAAATTCACATCATATATGTCAAGTCACTTTTATTGTCATTTCGACCATAACTGCTATGTAAAGTACATACCGGTAGTAAGAATGAGACGACGTTTTTCAGGACCATGATATTACATGACATAGTACAAAAACTAGACTGAACTACGTAAAAAACAACAGAGAAAAAAAACAACTACAATAGACAACAGACCTACCCAGGACTGCATAAAGTGAACAAAACAGTACAGGCATTACAATAAATAATAAACAGGACAATAGGGCAGTAAGGTGTCAGTCCAGACTCTGGGTATTGAGGAGTCTGACAGCTTGGGGCAAGAAACTGTTACATAGTCTGGTCGTGGAAGCCCGAATGCTTCGGTGCCTTTTCCCAGATGGCAGCAGGGAGAAGAGATTGTATGAGGGGTGCGTGGGGTCCTTCATAATGCTGTTTCCTTTGCGGATGCAGCGTGTAGTATAAATGTCCGTGATGGCGGGAAGAGAGACCCCGATTATCTTCTCAGCTGACCTCACTATCCGCTGCAGGGTCTTGCGATCCGAGATGGTGCAATTTCCGAACCAGGCAGTGATGCAGTTGCTCAGGATGCTCTCAATGCAACCCCTGTAGAATGTGATCAGGATGGGGGGTGGGGGGTGGACTTTCCTCAGCCTTCTCAGAAAGTAGAGACGCTGCTGGGCTTTCTTTGCTATGGAGCTGGTGTTGAGGGACCAGGTGAGATTCTCCGCCAGGTGAACACCAAGAAATTTTACGATCTTTATTGCTCTTTACGATCTCTACCAAGAAGCCGTCGATGTTCAGTGGGGAGTGGTACCCTCCTGAAGTCAACAACCATCTCTTTTGTTTTGTTCACATTCAGAGACAGGTTGTTGGCTCTGCACCAGTCCGTTAGCCGCTGCACCTCCTCTCTGAAAGCTGACTCGTTCTTGCTGATGAGACCCACCACGGTCGTGTCATCTGTAAACATGATGATGTGATTCGAGCTGTGTATCGCTGCACAGTCGTGGGTCAGCAGAGTGAACAGCAGTGGACTGAGCACACAGCCCTGGGGGGGGGGGGGGGGGCCCGTGCTCAGTATGATGGTGTTGGAGATGCTGCCTCTGATCCAGACTGACTGAGGTCCAGATCGGTAGCTAAGACAATGAAAATGAACCTGATTCGATTCTATTAAGGAACGTTGATGCATTGAGAGACCTTGGAGTACAAAAAACAATTTGCTAAAAGTGGCTATACAGGTGGTTAGGGTGGTGAAGTAAGCACATCACATACAAGCTTTCACAGGTGGGAGCACAGTGACATGTTCGGTTGCATATGGAGGATTGCATTCATTTCTGGTTGTCAAACTATAAGGAGAATTTAATTGAGCTGGAGAGAGTGTAGAAGGGATTCCCAAGAACGTTGCCTAGATTAGAAAGCTTTGTGGGGAGAGACTAGAAAGGCTAAGTTTATTTCCTCTGAAGCAAAGGAGGCAGAGAGGTAACCTTAAAGATTTATGTCAAATTATTAGTAGCATAGATAGTTAATTTTTATCCCCTATTGTAGGGGTAGCAAAAGCCATTTCTTAAAAGTGGGAGGAAGAAGCTTTAAGTGGATTTGAGGTTAAAAGATTTTTTATATACATAGAAAGTGGCTGCTATCTGGAACTCCGTCAGAGCAAGTGTGGAGTTAGACTCAATCATGATGTTTTAAAGGCATTTAGGTAAGCACTTAAATAGCCAGGATTTAGAAACACGTACATAACTAATGCAGTCAAATAGCATTGACGTGGATGGGCAAAAAGATCACCATGGCTTATTTGGCTTATTTCTGTACTGTACAACTGTATACTTCTAACCGCTCACAACTAGTTTTCTCCTAAGAAATTGTATAAATAAACCTTATCAACAGATCACCTTGCACCCTTCGACTTCACTTTTACCACTGTGACACAAAGGCAATTCAGTCACTTTGACATACAACCATGGAAAAAAAACAGTAGTTCATTTGGCCCTTCTAGCATCTCTACCACTCAAACATTTTCCAACTCACTACGATATTCCTTCTTTTTTTTAAAAAAACATATCCAGTAACTTGGTCACAACTGCCTTCTGCTGAACTGAATTCCATAAATTCATCGCCTCCTGAGTTAAGAAATTTCTCCTGATTTCAGTTCTACAAATCTCACTCTGCATCCCAACACTAACTCCAATCTAATCAATTGTCAGAATTTACATTTCAATGAAATTCCCCTGAATACTGTAAAGATTGTTGTAAATCCAATTTCTCCTCCTACAACAGTCATGTTACCTCAGGAAACATTTGCTGTACTCTCTTTAAGGCAAGAATATCCTTTCTTGGCTAAAGAGACTAGAAATACACACAGTACTCCAGATGTGATTTCAAAAAGATCTAGTTTATGTCATTGCTGCAATTAAAACATTCTGCACAGAAGATGACCACATATTTTGTCTGCTGCACCCACACATTTGCTTTCAATAACTTGTTGAAAGAGGATCTGGGTTCCCTTACACACAGTTCCCCAATCTATTAAAGGTAGAATAATACTGGGAAAAATCATGGATTCTTCATATTATACATCCAACATACATTTGCCCAATTTGCCTAAAACATCTGAAAGCTGTGTTTCCCTCACAGCTCACAAACTCAAACTTTGTTTATTCGCAAACTTAGAAACATTTTATTTGGTTATCTCATTTAAATTATCAAAAGAAGATTGTGAATAGTTAGGGATTCTATGGTACCCCCACTGATCACCATCTGTCACCTTGAGAAAGTCCCACTTTATCCCTACGCTATTTCCTATCTCTCAACAGATTTTCAACTGAGGCAAATTTATAACCTTTGATTCTATAAGCTTTAATTTTGCACACAGTGTCACCATATGGCATTTCAGCAAAACTCTTCTGAAAATCCAAATACAACACTCATTGTTTCTTCCTTGCCTATTCTACCTGCTACATCCTCAAAGTTTGCCAATTTCCCTTTCACAAATGCATGTTGATTTTGCTTAATCCCATTGTTATTTTCTGTGTAGTCCTATCATATCCTTTATACTGAACTCCAGCATTTCCATCACAAGGTTAAATGGTATGTTTATTGCTTTTGTTTTCCCTCACAGTTCCAGTGATCCAGGATTAATCCTGACATTGGGTGCCGTCTACGTGGAGATCACACATTTTTAATGTGGCCATTTGAGCTCTTGCAATGATCTTCATTTTACTGTTACATTCCAGGTTGGTAGCTTAATAAGCCCCTAGTGTAAAGGTGAATGGCAGAACTTTAGCAATTTCACAGACTGTGAGGGGGAAAAAATGGGATAAGCACAAGATTCAGGTATATGACTGCTTGATGGTTAGTGTGGAATTGGTGGGCCAAAAGGACTGTTTCCATGCAGTATGACGTTTCAATTAAATAATGGGGTTATCCGAGAATCTGCAATATTTGTTCCCTAATCTATAGAGTTTTATGGATGGCAACTAATTCATCCACTATACTATAGTAGTTCTTTTAAAATAATGAAATGGAGATGTTCAAGCTCCAGTAATTTATCAGCTTTTGGAGTTTTTTGTGCAAGTTTTATTTTAAATAACACTAAGATAAACCTATATTGATTTCTTTGTTTACTGTGCCCACACAACAAAATCTGCATTGTCTGTTAATTCTGCCTCATAGAGCTAAAATGAGAATGCCAAATTTAAATGCAGGGAAAGCAGTCCATCACAATTTCCCTCAGTTGTATTCAGCAGACTTCCTCCAACTCACAGTATGTATAAGCAGCCCACTGGTTGTGTGAAATAAGGATAGTTTTTAAATAAAATCAATACAGCAACATTTTTTAAATGGGAAAATACCCCAAAACAATTGATAGGAGAGAACTCAAATAACATTCAATGCAAGGAGCAATCAAGACAGGTAACATATCACATCAGAGATGTGCTATAAAAGGCCTGTAGAAAGAGCAGGGGGAGAAGCACGGACTAGGCCCTATAGTCTTGCACATCATAGCTCTATGTGCATATGCATTTATACTTTGATCATTAATGAAGTTTTCTGCTTCTGATGCCCTGTTAAGCATCCAGATCCCACAACTGGGAGAATTTTTTGTTGCCATTTTGCCCTCAATGTTTCAAATCTATGCTCCTTAGTTTTTGATTTTTCTACAAATGGAAATTAGTCCCACCTACTTCTTACCTAAAACCCCAGTTCATAAACCTCAAAAAACTGTATCCCTTCAGCCTCATCTGATCCAAAGAAAACTCCTCTTAACTACCCAATCTTCCTTTAAAACTGAATATTTCCAGCCCTTGCAAACTCTCAAAATCAATTTTCCTTTCTCTTCAGTGCAATTATTTTCTCATAATATGCTAACGAGAATTGTCTGCAGTACTCATACTGTGGTTTAAATAGTGCACTTGCAGTACTAGCCTAACTTCTTGACCTTTTATTTACAAGCCTTTTTAGTCATACAATCAAACTAATCTAATACCTTGAGGGTAAATATATTCCAAAACCCTCTTCCATCAAACCTTTACTCTCCCACTATGTATTCTTTTGTGCTGTTGCACTCCCAAAATGCACCAGCTCAATTTGCAGGATTGAATTCCATTTACCACTTGCAATCTGAGCAGATTGGAGAATATACCACACAGCAACAAACAACTGGCCCATCTACCCTGATCTAGTATTATGCCATTCCTCATTCAAATCTGTCAACATAAACCTCTATCTCCTTCTTCTGTGAATACTTGTTCAATGCCATTAAATATAATCTAATTCAATCACTACTTTCACACCACACTTTGGATAAAGAATTATTTACTGAATTTCCCATTTTATTGCTTGAGTATATAGTGAGAACCTCTAGTTAAACTCATTCCCAGCAGTGAAAACAATCTCTCTACATCTACTCTATTAAACCCTCATCATTTTAAAGACCTCTATTAAATTAATCCTTGGCCTTCTTCAGTGAATTGGACAAAAAGAGAAATGGTTAATTTGTCTTTTCCAAATAATAAATAACCACCCATAAATCCACTGCCAACCAAAGTTCAACATAGGTTTAGCATAACTTTCCTGCTTCTCAAGTCTTGCTCTTTTGTTTGGGAGAAGGAAAGTCTAAAACCTGCTCAAATTAACATTGACCTATTCCTTTAGACACGATAATAAAGCTTGGTTAGGTTGCCAATAGAATGTGAACTCCGATTCTAGTTTTGTATCTATCACCCCCACACTGCAGCATCAATGCAGAGGAACAAAAGAATTAAATTTGAGAAGTTTGGATTTTGTTTTGAACTTAATAAACCTTGGTTTTGCTATTTTAGTAGTTCATAAAATGGATGCCACTTTGCAGTCACATTTACACTGAAACAAACCATGTTTCACTTTCTGCTAGCAACCGTTGCCTTCAAAGCTCTCCTTCAATAAAGATAACATTTGCATGTTGCTGTGTATGGTTTAAGAGCCTCTCAAATGTCTAAAAAAAATAAAGTTCATCAGAATAACTTCACTGAACAATAAAACAATAATACATTTGTTTGCATTTTCAAACAAAAATTGATAATGTGTGTGATGGCATTGAGTTTGCTGACCACAAAATTCTAAACTCAAATGAAGATCTTAAGCCCTATCCAATATAGACAGTTATTGGTATACTCACAGTGTACTGTTCACTGCAGAAATCAAAGGCAGAGGAATGGATTCTAGTTCACCCGCCTTTTCTGACATTCTTCTCATTGTTTTTTAAATCATTCCTAACAAGTCTGACTGCTCCCTTATTTTTTGCCACTTGGTTGACTTAACATACGTGATATTATTTCAGATATCTTTTTGTACAGGTGGCTTCTGGGGACAGAGTTTCCAGAAACCCAAAATTAATGTTGTGAAGCTGATTCTTTCAGTACACAATCAATCAGCTATTTGATGTGCTAAGAGATAGTATCATTCTAGTCTGCAAAGTTCATCGAACTAAATAACTTAGCCGGCGTTGCCTGGTTTGATACAGGGCAAGTAACAGAATACCAAAGTCTTACACTGCATCTTTTGAGCAATCATTGTCATGCTGTAGAATCCAGCATCTTGTGTTCTATAGACAGCGCTGTTTATTTGCAAAACTGTCCTTTTACTCAAAAACAACTGTTTAATCGCTAGAAGTTCACAGCTACCATGGTTAGAAAGCTGAGCTTGACATAAAAGCTCCCTGGTCCCAGTCAGTGAATGCCCATCACGTGGACAGTGCATTCAAAATGAGATTTCCCAGATCACCATGAATCAGTGATTCGGTCTTAGTTTAAGAGAATATCATCTCACCAACAACAGACTACATTTCAGAAAAGGGTAGCAGTTCGTTAGGTGAATACAAGTATTATGTGGGAAAAGTACAGTACATGAATTTCAACATTTTAGGGCATATTTACCTTTAAACCTTTTAGATTTTACCTAATTTTGCACATGCCAAGCATCATATCTCCAGAATTGTTATATTCTTGCATAACTATGCGATGAAGGACTTAAAATGGAGCTCCTATCATTAACCACATCGTATTTTACTTCTAAGAATACTTTAAGGTCTCTTAAACAAGCAAATATTAAGTAGTAAAAGAACATGGGGCTTATCAGTTTTTGTTTGCAGTACTGTAATTATTTTTACTTGTTACAGATAGAGCCTGTACCATACAGTATCAGGCCAACGAGCCCATGCTACCCAATAACACCAATGTGATCAATTAAGCTACTAACCAGCATGTCTTTGGAATGTGGGAGGAAACCTGAGCACCCAGTAGAAACACATGCATTAATGGGGAGAATAGTACCAATTCCTTACAAAAAACAATTGAATCTGGATCGCTGGGGTGCTGTAATAGCATTACGCTAACTGCTACATTACTGTGCCCTTTACAACGATTTAAAACCGACATGGATATTAACATCAAAACAATCTTAAACAAGATAATTTTGACATTAAATAAAATCTTCATTGTACCAGTAAAGCACTAGGAGTAGAGAAAGAATACATACAATGTATGCATATTTAACGCTGCATTAGTAAAAAGAAACAAATGTATTCTTAAATATACTCATTTTCAGACAAAGCTTAAGTAAAACGTTGGTGGTCTTAATTTCATTGGTGGTATTTACACCTTTCAAGGGAGTTAGTTGACAAATATTCTGGCTACACCTTTATTCTGACCAAAAGGGAACCAAACTAATCCATGAATAGTGGCCAAATTCACATTAAAACCACAAATCTTTACTGCTACATTAAATGCAACCAAGGCCAAACACATTACTCTATTTAAACATGATCAAATGGACACGTGTCCAAATCCATATAATTTCACTATTTGAAGTGAACAGCTCTGAAATGTCAGGGAAAGAACAAACTAAAATCTGTAACAGATATATCCAGTTGAAGTGGGACTTGTTCTTCTCCCCAATGAATTCTTCAGCTAAAAACATTAAGCTGAATAATAGAAAACATTTATCAAATGCAAGGGTTCCTAATTTTTTTTAGAATATAGCTGTCATACAATTTTAACCTCAATTAGAATTCCAGCTACTTTTCAGCATGCAAAAATGACTTATTTTTTTGATTGAGCAATAATGAAGAAATATAATTATGATCACAGAATTATTTACGATCACGAGACAAGTGAAAAACAATTTGATGGGGTAACAATTTTGATCTCTATACATAGGAACACTAAAAACAGTAGGATTCATTTGATGAATTCTTATAAAACTTTTTTTATTGTAATGAGAGATAGGAGCCCTAGGTAAGTGAATCAAGGGTTGAATATATTATTATGACAACTGGATTGTCTAATTATCAGATGGGGAGAGGTCAGTATGATAGAAATGTTCAAAATCACACAATAGTTGGGAAGAATAAATAACAAAAGACTCAATACTCATTCCAATGAGTATGTCAACTATAATTTATATTCAAGACACCACATAACACAAACGATAATTCATTACTACCTGGCTATGATGTCAAGCTGTGCTAACATTTAAAAGTGAATTGAAATGGTAAATAATAACCTGTTAGGTTTACTAGGTTGCCAACAAAATGCAAATTGACAGGCTCTTAATAGATGAAAGGGTAAATAAATTAGCTTTGAGAACATATATAGATGCTATAGAGATCACTGAACTTGGCCAATTTGTCCAACATCTTTCTGTGATTTCTAAATGCATCACAGGAAGTATAAACAATTTTATTGAGCTAAATTAATTTCAATGTAGTGATTTAAGTACATACTATCATACTCCACCCAAGCATATGTTTATATAACATTAAAACAAGGATAGCCAATTACAATGCCACAGCACCACATGCTTACAACTATCTGATTTTAAACTATCACTCAACACATACCCACCCACCATTTATATCCTATTTACTATCATTAGGAGAGAGTTGTGTTATGATATCAGCTGTCATAGTGTATTATCAAACTTTAATGTGTCAAAATGTAAATTCATGATTAACAGCTAGGAACTCTGACAACCACTATTTTCCACCTAAGTGGCACATCCTGTTTTCAAACCCTGCTTTACTTAATCTGTTGAAACCATACAATTGATATGAATTCTCTCCTATATTATGTCCTGCAGAAAATTAACTTTTGAATCAGAATCATGTTTATTATTACTGACATATTGTGAAATTTGATGCTCTGCAATACAGTACATACAAAATACTATATTGCAATAAGAGAATAAGGGAATAAATAGTGCAAAAATAGAGCAATACAGTGAGTTAGTGTTCATCAGTTCATGAACCATTCAGAATGCAAGGTTATTTTCCAAAATGTTGAGCTACAAGTTTAAGTTTACACAAGGCTGTTCAGTCAAAATGCCTGTAAGCACTTCTACACAACAGGCTTGTGGAATTAGAAAGTGCAGAAAAGATTTAAGATGCTGCTAGGAGTTGTGATGTTATCTAGAGGTTGGACAAGCTATAACTTTATTCCTTAGAGTGTGGGAGACTGAGAGGTTGAGAGGTGATCTTATAGAGGTTTATAAATTCAGGAGGGGAATAAGTTGGGTGAATACACTTAGTTCCCCCCCCCCCCCAGAGTTGGTGCATCAAGAAATAAAAGGGATATAAACATAGAAAACCTACAGCACAATACAGGCCCTTTGGCCCACAAAGTTGTGCCAAACATATCCCTACCTTAGAAATTACTAGGCTTACCTATAGCCCTCTATTTTATTAAGCTCCATGTACCTGTCTAAAAGTCTCTTAAAAGACTCTATCGTATCTGCCTCCACCACCTTTGCCAGCAGCCCATTCCACGCATTCACCAGAGTAAAAAACTTACCCCTGACATCTCCTCTGTACCTACTCCCCAGCACCTTAAACCTGTGTCCTCTTGTGGCAACCATTTCAGCCCTGGGTAAAAGCCTCTGATTATCAACACGATCAATGGTTTAACGTGAGAGGGAAAACATTAAGAGGAACTTGAGAGGGCAACTTTTTTTTTAATATACACGCAAAAAGGATGAATTCTATGTGACTCAGCTGCTCAGGAAGTGGTTGAGCATGTACAATAACAACTTTTAAGAGACAGTTGGGCAGGTACATGGAGTGGAAAGATACGGAAGTTTATAGGGCAAATGACAGTAAATCGATCTAGGTTGGAAGCAGCATGGACAAGTCAGGCCTAATAATGGCCTATTTGCACACTATCCCACAAAGTCAACAATGGCAAACTTCAGAAAAATATTGATCAAAAATTTAATAGGTATTAAAAGAAGCCAATTTAGAGGGTTTGGTTTCGAGCAGGGGTTCCCAACCTGGCGTCCAGACATCTCAGTTAATGGTAGGGGTTCATGAAGACATAAAAGAATAGGTTGAAAACCCTGGTTTAGAGCTATTGAAGAACAATGTACCAGGAGTGAAGGATGGCAGGCTTAGTCCTATCTTTCTCTATGGTGCTGTTTGTGTCATTTTGTTGCTTTATCTGTTACTTGTACTTCCACAAAATAGACTGCTCTCCAACAATAATGAAATTTACACTTCAAAGAGAGGAGTAGCATCACGAATGCAAAAATGCTTATACGCAAACTGTATTTGGAAGCCAATAGCACATTTGTCATGTCGAATCACAATCCTGGGCAGTATGATTTGGCATTTTAATATGTTATGTCACCTGTTGTCAACTAAACTCAAGTTACTGTAATTATATTGTATTGCAACTGTGAAATGAAAGCATTTCATTACCACAGTCTCATACAGTGGTACATGACAGCGGAACAATATCGAATAAACTCTGGCAGAACCTCAGTGACGGAAACAGCAGCAGGTGTTGGTAACCGAGCTGACATTAACGATCAATGATAACCATGTTTAATTATCTCAGGTTACCTGTAATAAACTTAGAGTCTGAGTGAAATTATCTATCTTGTTGCAAAGGTCCACCACCAGGAACTACACGATCCGTGTGAGAAGCCATTGCGGTTCCACCCGCTGAATGGCAAGTGGTAGTTTGTACAACTCTCTAGTCTACAGCCCGGCCCTCTTAAGCCCCGGCGAAAGTAGGAGCAACGCTCCAGTCGGAAGCGGCACCCGAGGGTTTCAGCCGCGCCACAGGCGTCTGCAGCCGGTCTCGGCTCATCCCACCGACAGCCCTCACAAGCCGAACCTACCAGCTGCTGCCGTATCCAGCGAATCATGGCTCCACATAAAGCCGGCGGGAGACGCCGTCCCGCCGACCAACTCGACCGGTTTTACTTTCCTCGACGACAAGGCTGATAACGCACTTCAACCCGTGAATGCAGCCCGCAGCCCGACGCCGACCTCTTCCCACATCATCAACGCGCCCGGCCCGGCCCGCCTCGCCCCGCCCCGCCGCGCCGCGCACCGGAAACACAACGCCAGCACACTTCCGTCAGGGCAGGGACCAATGGGCTGAAGCGTCGCTGCAGCCCCCTCGGCATCGTTATGCCCCGCTAGTGCAGGACGCAGAACTACGGTACTCTGTTACAAAACACTGCAAGAGGAATGACCAGGTATTGTTCATGGATCTGATTGCGGACCGGAATCCGCTCTTCATGAGGGTTTCTGGGTCTCCAACCTCTTGTACCTCCTCCCTCATGGTAGCAATGCAAAGAGGGTATATCCCGAATGGTGAGCGTCCTTAATGATGGGCGCCGACTTCTTGAGGCATCACTTTTCGAAGATGTCCTCAGTGGTCGGAAGGCTAGTGTGGATTTGAGCTTGGGCTGGTTATGGAACTCGTTTACGAGAATGATTTTCCGTGTTCTTGTAAAAAAAAATGCCTCACCCATACATCATAAGGCGACTTTGGAGGAGATGATAACCCTAGTCAAAAACGTGAGGTATAAAGTGATGACAAGGAGCCGAGCGAGGCAGGATAGTAAAGGGGGCAGTGGTGGACTAGTGAAAACCAGGAATGTGCAAGAAATAGACCTGGAATCGTGAATTTTGAAGGAAAGTAAATGTGAGTCGCTGAACAGGGGAGAATTTATTATAGAGAATAAGGAAATGGTAAAGGAATTACCATTGGATATACATGTGACAAAATAAAGGCAATATTTGAACAACTCCTTTTGTGTCTGTCAGTATTTATTTTCTTCCATAAAAACCGAAGTACCAGAGAACCAAGGAACTGAAATAAATAAATATTGTCAAAGCACTGGATAAGCTATTGAGACTAAAACCTGATATGTCAAAAAGACTTGATAATCCACATCTTGGAATTCTGAAGGTTGGCTATAAAGATAGTGAATGTGCCTGGGATTCAGTGGTACTAAATGCTGCCCTATCAAAGGAGAGAGCAAACTACTGACATTTTCACTTAATGTCAGTGGTGGGGAAGATGCTACAGTACTATAAAGTATGTAGTAACAGAATAGCTGAAAAGAAGAATAGAGTTGTCCAGGAGGAATCATGAGTCATACAGAATGGAAACAGACTTTTCGGTCCAAATCATCCATGCCGACTGTGTTGCCCAAAGAGCCAGGTCCATTTGCTTGTCTTTGGCCCACAGCCCTGTAAACCTTTCCTATCCATGTATTTAGCTATTTATAAAGGGAAAACTAGTTTGATTTGCTGGAGGTTTTCTGATATATGCAATTTATATTTATTATGCAATTTATATGTGTTATATGCAATATATATGTATTTGGATGTTTGGAAGGGTTTCGATAAAGGCCCTCCATGGATGGTTAGTGAGCAAGATTGAAGCATATATGGTTGAATGTCATATACTGATCTGGATTGAGAATTAGTTATTGGACAGAAAGCAAAGACTGGGAATTATTTTATTATTGACGCAGTGAAAAGTTTTGCATGCATGCCATCCAAACAGATCAGTTCATTCATGAGATCCATTGTAGCACCTCTGGCAGGCATCATGCTCCATCCAGGGGCAGCTTCTCCACTTTTGGTCCGCACCTGCCACCCAGCTCTCACCTGTGGCTCCAAGTACCTATTTTACTTGCGACAATGGCTACACCCCCATACATCGCTTCGACAGGGGGGCCAAACCAAGTGAGGGTAGCCAGGAGAGATAGGGATATGCCTACCCCAGCATGCGAAGCCAGTTCCAGCCGTCTGGACGGATGAGATCAACTACAAGACTCAATGGCCAAGAAGGCAGCACTGCAATGCTTTATAGACAACAAAGGGCATTTCAAGGCACAGAAGATGTCATGGCTATCCACTGCAGCCAAGGAAGTCTTGTGACAATTTTTCGTACCATTGGACCAAGATTTTTAAGGCCGAGAGAGTGGAACTGTCCCAATGCAACAGCTTTTTCACTGTAAAACTCCTCCTGCAGAGGCTTTTCTCCACACAGCTCTTTTGATGAGCTGCACAAACAAACGGCTTTGTTGGGAACGGTGGACAGCCAACACACATTGCAGTAGTACTAAATGGCGGAGACACAAAAAAGCAGAATATAGTGTTACAGTCAGAGAAAAAAGTACAGTACAGGCAAACAATTAAGGTGCAGGGGCCATGATGAAGGGGACTGAGCGATCAAGACTTTATCATTCAGTGGTCCATTCAAGCAAAGCAACAGCATAGAAGTCGTCCTTGGGCCTGATGGCACACGTTTTCAAGCTTTTGTATCTTCTTTCAGATGGAAGAGGGGGTGAAGAGAGAATGACAAGGTGAGAGGCATTTTTGATAATATTGGGTGCCTTCCCAAGGTAGTGTAATGTGTAGACGCAGTCACTGAGAGGAGGCAGGTTTCCACGATAGGCTACGTTGTCAACTCTGCAATTTCTTAAACACGAGAAAATCTGCAGATGCTGGAGGGACTCAGCAGGCCAGGCAGCATCTATGGGAAAGAGTAAACAGTCGATGAGACCCTTTTTTCGGTTAGTAGGCTTTGACTCGTTGTGGCTATCCCTCGAGGTCGAGGATGATGGTCTTCGTTCCGTTGATCTATTTAAGATGTAGCCCACAGAGCAAAGACGCCTATGCATGTATTTGTTTAACGTGTACTTGATGTTGCACTCCAAGAAGCACACGTTACTTCATAAATCAATCAACTGATTCCAATGGCATGGAAAGCATGACAATTGGAGCTGATGGATTTGTTGCAGCTTTCATCCGCCTTCACAGCCGTTGAGTTTGAAGTAACTTTGTCCGCCTGTTCCACCGCTGAGATCTTGGTTGGATTGTTCTTTGTCAGGGACCTCACTCTCGACCTTACAGCCACAGCATCACTCTCGGGATCTCAGGACCACACAAGCTTCTCCACCACTACAAGGTGACAATCCACGGAGAAGTAGGCTTTGACTAGTGGCACACCATAGGGATTTATGTCCAGTTCTCAGCTATTCACAATTTGCTTCAAATATTTAGCTGAGGACACCAAATGGAACCTCCAGGTTTGCTGATGATATAATATTAGATAGATTTTTAGGAAGGAAGAGGAGGAGGAGGAGGATATAAAGAGGCTTCAAACTGTTGAGTGTGTAAGAACAGCATATGCTATATAATATGGAAAGTTTGGAAAAGCAGAGTATTTTTGAAATAGGGAGAGGATATATAATGTTGCTATCTGAGGGATCTATGTGACCTTGTGCATTATTCACTAAAAGCCAAATGCAGCTTTTCCAGGCAAATAGGGAAATAAATGATATGCTGGTCATTATTACAAGAGTGGTTGAGTGGAGAACTAAAAGTGTCTTTGTGAAATATTGAGTGCAGTTTAGTCTCTTTTATTAGAAAAACATATACT
The DNA here is from genome assembly GCF_048418815.1 of Hemitrygon akajei. NCBI lineage: Eukaryota > Metazoa > Chordata > Chondrichthyes > Myliobatiformes > Dasyatidae > Hemitrygon > Hemitrygon akajei. Next base: position 165,229,259 of record NC_133126.1, read on the forward strand.
GGGTATCCTTGAGTTACAAAAGACTTGACTTCTGAAGATCTGACCTTGCTCTTAGGTATAGTATTTGAATCTCTTCACAATGCAGGGATTGCCTATAGAAAAATCAAATGTCTTCTCCAAACTCTGCTTCAGGTAGGATCAGATGTAAGGAACCCCAAGCAACCTTTTAAAAGCACACACTTTCTTTCATAAAGCTGCCGATAGTTTTTTCTGTAATTAGCAGATCAGCTTTCCTCTGTCACTTCTGACAAACATTAATGACAGTTCACTTGCTGGTAACCTCCTACTCTGGCCTTCCCTGGTCTACACTTTGCAAACCATTCCCCAAGAACTGTCATGGCTTAAGATTTCACTTTATGATTTGGGTGGGGGGGGGGGGGAGTTGTTCACTTTCAACTTAACTAATATTCCGTTTATAGGCAGTTCTTCTGTACTTGTCAAAGAGGAACTGCACTGAAGGTGCACTAGATTAGTTACAGGTTTGCTATAATAGGAGAGATTTGTTAGATTAGGACTGCATTAACTTGAGCAGGGGTGGTGATAAACTAAAAAGAAATCTCTCTTGTGGCATGATAATTTTGAGCAGAGATTACGATTGATTAATGAATTAGTAAACAGTAATGATGGACTTTGTTGCTTATTTGTGTTTATTGTTTTATTATTGATAGATTTTAACACACAGTTTGAAATAAATGAAGCATTTTAGAAAACATGTTCAAAGGTTAATCTTTTAAAAGGACAATTGAAAAATAGCATGATCTTTAATTGTATTGTAGTGTAACCATTTACTAGCCAAACCAGATCTGCAAGGATTTCAAAATGTTTCATCCAAGATCACATGTTTTTACGACTGTCTACCCAGCACCAAGCTGGCTTGAGACATTGCCTATGTAAACACCTCACTGCTCTTGGGTTGTAAAAAATTTTCACTGCTTCATTTGGCAGTAAAGATAATCATTTTATTATGGGTGAGGTATAAAGCTGTGTGCCAACAATATTTTTGCTCATGCTATTTTGGACACGTGTGCCATAGGTTGCAACCTCTGCTCTAGATGAACGTAAATAAAAATGCTCTTTCCAAAGATGCTACCTGACCTGCTGGGTACTTTTAGCATTTTCTGGTTTTATATTAGAATAAATTCATTATCTTCTGTCATTCCTTTGAACTCTAATATATAGAGTTTAAAGGAATGACAGAAGATACTGAATTTATTTTTAATCTTACAGAACTCAATAGGATGAATTTAGGTACAACTCCATAATCACTGTTCACAGTTTCAGAATGAGGAATAGACTATTTAGTATTGAGATGAAAACTTCTACATACAGATGATGATGAATCACAGGAATTCTCTACCCTAGAGGCTCACTGAGTTCATTCAATGATAGATTTCTGTGTATTAAGCAGATCAAAAAATATGGATATGGTGCAGAAAATTGGCTCTAAGGCATTTGGTCAACCATGATGTTGATGAATGAAAGAGCAAGTTCAAAGAATCATGTGGCTTCTTCTAGTTTTTATGTGACTGTAGCAGTAGGGTGCAGTATGTCATGGAAGGTCTGACATTAAAGTAGAGTATGTAACCTTACGTCAGATTTATTTTAGTTTCTAGAATCTGCAAGTTTTTGCTTTTCACTTGGTGGAAGATCATCACCTGAATGATAACCCACCTTGTCTCTCTGCAGATGCTGTCTGATGTCCTAAGTATGTCAAGCATTTTAAAGTATTGAAATTAAGATGAAGTATTTTTAAAAATATGATGGAATTTTGTAAAATAATTTTGCTAATAAAATTTCACATTTTATCAAAAACTTACTTGTATGTCATTATGCTTATTTCATAGTTTGTATAATATTTAAAATATTAGCTAAATCTTGTGCTTCTCTGGTCTCTAATTTGATATCTTTGAGCATTGAAGAATATAGAATGGTGTTGGTTGAGGCTTAATAACGATCGGTCAAATTAAGGAAGAGGACCCAGTGGAGCTTTAATTGTGACACTTTGATTCCAAAAAAAGGAACTGATACTATGGACAGCTCAGAAGAGAATCTTGAAGCAACAATCTTGAAGGTGTGTTAATCACTGTATAAACAAATAGACCTCGATGGATTGGAGATGTAGACAAATTGAGGAGTATCTTATGGTGTGTTTTGGTCTGGGACAGTTCTATCACAATATATGTGGGAAAAACTAGAGTATATATAAATAATGAAAACAAGCCTCCTGAGATCATTGTTGGTGCTCCCTCTAGATCAAAAAGTTTGCAAAAATTGCTTGTGAGATTGCATTGGTTCCTGAATGTTTTTGAAACAAAATATTGACAATTGGCAGAAGCTGTTCAACTGGCTGACTTCCTCCAGCAGATTGCTTGTTGCACCAGTAAACAATCATTAAAGGCCAGGCAAGGATATGCATGCAGACTATATCAAAGATGCAAGGGGTTTCAAGGGTATTGAACTTGATGCAATCAGGATGGCAAGAAACATGCTCTAATACTGATGTGGGAGATGGTGGAAGATACCAGACAAGAAAATGATTTAGCCCAGTTGGAAAGGGACATGGTATCAGCCTGTCTTAAGACAACTTACAACTGAGATTGAACTGGGCAATCAGGAGTTAATCTTCAAATGTAAAAGGGTAATTTTTTTCCAGACTAAAAAGGTATGATGTAATCAAATATGTTCATTTCCAGAGTCTGAGAGTGAATGATTGCTCAGCACAGCGAGAAAAAGTTTCTAATGAACCTTGAAGGTTCATTATCCTAAACATTGACTGTCCATTTCCCTCCATAGATGCTGCCTGACCTGCTGAGTTCTTCCAACTCAGTGGCGTGTCTAAGGTATGGCAGGTATGGCATGTGCCCTGGGTGCCACTTGAAGGGGGGCACCACTGAGCAGTTTCTATTAAAGTCAGACAAGCCATCCTCGGATAGTGGAAAAAGAATTTTCTTCAGATGTATGATCTGTCTTTGATTATCATGGTTGAGAAGCACTAGGATGGCCTTATTTCAGAGCATTGTAAGAAGACCATGAAACGTTTCCTCACGAAGAAGAAGGAAAGTGGAGCTGAAGGACAGAAGAGACGAAACTTGGAGGAGGAGGAAGCCAAGAAGTCGAGCAAGTTCTTCATGCCCTTCTTTGAAAAGCTCGGAACAAGCAGTTCGACACATTCCATGGAGTCACCTGCACCTGCTACAAGTTCATTAGAATCCACAGGTGGATCAAGTACAAATGCATCACAAGCCAAGGAGGAAGTCAAGTCAGATAAATCTGAGTATGACGAAATTAAGAGTGAGACTGCCACAGAGAATGTGGGCATGACAGGAGGGGAAGACGATGGTGGTGGTGGTGATGTTGAGTTTATTGATGAGATTTTACCTGACAAGATTGAACCTGACGGCATTGAACTTAGTGAACTGGATGGTGTCAAAGAGCCTCGAACTGTCATACCAGAAGTGATTGAACAGCATGACATTGGACTTCTGAAGTTCAACAAGGATACTGGAAAAGCAATTCTGCCTGACGCTTTGAGAACAGAAATAATAAAGCTGCGTTGGAAGTATTTCCAGAACACAACCTTGTGGGCCGAAGAGCCTGTATTGTGCTGTAGGTTTTCAATGTTTCTAACAGCGAGGGGCCTTTCCTACCAACAAATAACCACTCAATGAACAAAACTTGATTCAAAAGGAAATTGGGAAATGGTCATGGTGAGGAAGTGACTCACTCATGGCTGGTCTATTCCCCTTCTAAAAAGTCTGCATTTTGTATCTGTTGTCTTCTCTATTCCCGGTCAGACCATCAATCCTCATTGGGGCAGGAAAGTGGATTCAACCAGTGGAAACTACCTGAAAGGATTAGTGTTCATGAAATTGCCAAGAATCATCGGGAATGCTTCACAGTGGAAAGAAATTTAGCTGGAAACAGAGGGGTTATTGACACGGTATTTCAGTCGCAGATTGAGAAGGAAAAGCAGAAGTGGCGGGATATCTTGACGAGAATCCTTCACTCCATAAAATTCCTTGCGACTCAGAACCTGACTTTGCGAGGACACAGGGAGTCGGTTCAGCTAGGCGATGACTACAATGTGGGAAATTTCCTTGGCTCACTGGAACTACTGGCTATCTTTGACCCTGTCATAAAAAACACCTCACTCATTTGTAAAGTCATCCTGGATCTACATTTTATCTTTCACCGGGTGTCCAGAACGAATTCATCCACATGGTGGCATCCACTGTTCACCAGAGTTTACTGAGAAGCATTAGTAAAGCCACTACTATGGTCTCATGTTTGATTCAACTCATAATCAGGCATACCGTGAGCAGATGTCAGAAGTAGTGAGGTATGTGGAAGTTGATTTTGAGAGGAAAACAGTCTGTATTAGAGAGTCCTTGATTGGTTTTATCCAGATAAGCCAGAAGGATGCTGAGAGCTTGGTTGAAGACGTCTTGAAACAGCTAGAGAAGGACAAAATGGAGCTACAAGATTGTCGGTCACAGTGCTATGACAACGCTGCTGTGATGGCTGGACATAGAAGTGGTGTTCATCAAAGAATAAATGAGTAAAACAACCTGGCAGTGTTTGTGAATTGCGACAATCACTCACTCAACTTGGTGGGTGTACATGCAGCCAAGCAGGATACAATGATGGTTACATTTTTTGGAACCATTGAAGCTCTCTACATGTTTTTCTCTCATTCAACACAGCACTGGGGAAAAAACTGAAAAATGCCGTGCCTATGGTTGTTAAGTCGGAGTCCGAAACCAGGTGAAGTGCAAGGACAGAAGCAGTGAAGCCCATCAACAAGTACCTTGAGGAGATAATTCAAGTTCTCCAGGACATGATAGACAATGAATGCAAGTGCAGCGAAACAAGAAGTGACACAAGGCAGCTGTACAACCGCATGTTGAGTTACAATTTTCTGATTTTGCTCGGAATTTGGAAGAAAGTACTCATTCGCATTGACCGTATTCAAAAGAGGCTGCAGGATCCTAGCATGAAGTTCCACGATGCTGCCCTGGATTTGAAAGCCCTCTGAGATCACTTTTATGATGAAAGAGAAGTGTTGGTCAGTGAGTCACTCAAAGAAGGAGTCGGTCTCTGTCAAGAATGGAATATTGAAGTTGAAAGACATTAGAGATGAAAGAAACGAATGGCTGATGAGAACTTGAAAGATGCTGGGTTAACAGCTAAAGAGGAAATGGAAAGAGTCATGAAGGGAACACTCAACTGTCTTCACAGAGAAATGTACGAAAGGTTTGCTCATTTGCACGACACTGACACCAAGTTGGGTTTCTTCTCAATGTTGAGGGACTGTGTTACGGCTTCGACAGCAACGACCTAAAGAAGCGTGAAAATTTGGGCGAATTGTACAGCTCTGATGTTGATGGACAGCAGCCATATGAAGAAATTTTGGATTGCAGAATGTTGCTATCAAGGCGGGTCAACTTTTCAAGAGCTTCTTTAATTTACTGTTCAGTTTGGAGATGAGAGCATCTTCCCCAATCTTCGCATTGCTATTCAGATAATGCTAACCATCGCCAGCTGTGAGAGATCATTCAGCAAGTTAAAACTAATACTTTCCTATTTGAGAGCCTCCATGGGTCAAGGCAGACTCTGTGATCTTGCTCTGCTGAGTGTAGAAAGAGAAGAAACTGAAAAAACTGACTGATCATATCATAGACCAATTTGCATCAGTGAAAGCAAGGAAGGTGCAGTTATAATTTTCATGTAGTGCCATAATTTGTTAATTAAAAGATTAATGAGCTTCACTTGTATTTTTGAGCTGATATTATGTTAAAGTTATCTAAAAGATGGGTATCAGATGTTTGGACAGGACACAATTTCAGTGCTTGTCATGGGCGCTATTTTCTGTAGATACGCCCCTGTTACAACTCTATGTGTGTTGCTCCAGATAACAACATCTATACTATTCTTGTGGGTAACAGTGGACTATATTTTAAGTTTTTGGGAGAATTTGACAAGCTCCTAAGTAAGTAGATATTTTCTCTCATTCTGGAGAGATAACTATTCTCTCCCAGATCTAAGAAGTGAACGTTGGACTTTTGCTGCTTGGGAATAATTCTCCTTTAGAATAGAGAGTGACCAGGAAACAAGATTTGCAGCCCACTAATCCTGTCCTAAACCTTTCTGGATACAGAATGGGTTGCTATGCTGGCAATTAGAATTTACCTAATGGACCAAATTGCCTGTGTCATAATAACAAAATTGAATTACGTATGGCTTATGTAATGTTGGGTGTCTGTCAATTTAACAATCGCACCTTGTGATCTGATGCTCTTGTATGTAGTTAGCTGCTGAATATTGAACTGGCTGGAACCAGTTGAGACTGCTGGGATTAGTCTTAACAGAAACATAAATGCTCAAAGTTCATTTTTTTCCTGAATAAAGCATTTTATTACTGAAACTTCCCAAATGTCCTCTGGAATCTGAAAGAGATTGCTGATACACTAGTAATGAGAGGCATTGATTGTGTAGATAGCCAGAGGCTTTTTTCCCAGGGCTGAAATGGCTAGCACGAGGGGGCATAAAGGTGCTTGGAAGTAGGTACAAGGAGGATGTCAGAGATAAGATTTTCACACAGAGTGGTGAGTGCATGGAATGCACTGCCAGCGAAGGTGGTAGAGGTGGATACAATAGGGTCTTTTAAGAGACTCTTAGATAGGTACGTGGAGCTTAGACAAATAGAGGGCTATGCAGTAGGGAAATTCTAGGCAGCTTCTAGAGTAGGTTACATGGTTGGCACAACATTGTGGGCTGAAGGGCCTGTAATGTGCTGTAGAATTTCTAACGTATGCTTTGACTTAATTGTATCTATCATTCATGTATTTGATACAACTTAAATGAAATCTGGGTATATAATTAAATAACTGTTTTGGAGAGTGGGGGATATGCAATTAATAACTTATAATTGCCTCATTATAGGAAAGATGCGGAAGCTTTAGAGAAGCTGTATAGGAGATCTACCAGGATGCTGGCCAGATTAGAGAACGTATTATAAGGAAAGGCTGCATGATCTAGGGCTTTTCTCTTTAGAGAGAAGCAGAATGAGAGCTCACTTGTTAGAGGTGTATATGAAGCATAGATAAAGGAGACAGCCAGCGACTTTTTCCCAGGATGGGCCAATACCAGAAGACATCCTTTCAAGGTGAATGGAGGAAAGAGATATTAGGGGTGGGTTTCTTAGACAGACAGTGCTCAATGCAGGGAATGCACTGCTGGGGGTTATGGTAAAGGTTAATATTTAGAGACATTCAAGAAAGTCTTGGATAGGCACATAACTGAAAAGAAAAATTGAGGATTGTGGGCTAGGTAGGAGCGAAGAGTTAAATTGATCATGGAGTAGGTTAAAAGGTTGTCATAACATTGTGGTTTACAGTACAGTACCATTTTATGCTGTAAAAGTCATACTGATTTGTGAAAAATAAATAAGCAAATAACCTACATAAATGTAGTTTCAACTTCAACTGCACTGTTTTCAGGTTATTTTCTGTTGTTTTTTTCCATGAAAAATCTTTGTCATTACTTTGAGTGCAGCGTCGGGACGAGATGCAGTTAAAGAAATTCTAAAACTCACTGCGTATTGATTCAGTACATTGTTATCCCACAGCCCATCTAACTCAAATAGGGTATCCACATCTTTCATTTGGGAAATTTCCCAGTTGAGCCTCTGCCAAGGTAACTTGGTGTAGTCACACCAATCCCCATGAAAATGAATGTAAGATATCAGCTGTCACATGAGAAAGTTAAGTAATTATACTTCCATTATTTATCTAAGTTAGTTTCAGTTAATTTAGTTGTGTTTTAATGCAGGACATGCTCTTTTGTTATCTAAAGCTTAGAGGATTACATTTTTAACAACATTTTTGTTTTTAGCATGCCCTTTAAACTGGGTGTGAAAGTGGTTCTGTGATTTCAGCTGGCTGTCTGCCAAGATGAGACCTGAGCTGTGCTGGAGCCATACTGAAAAATAAACAATATAGCTCAGGGGTGGAAAGCTAGTGATATTGGATCAACTTAAAATTTGAACATTGTAGCCCAGCAATCATCAGAATGCTTAATAAAGAGAACATTGAACATAGAACAATACAGCACAATAAGGACTCTTCAACCATGATGTGCCAACCTTTAACCTACTTCATAATCAACCTAACCCTTCCGTACTACATAACCCTCCATTTCTTTTTCATCCATGTCCATAATGTATCAGACTCAAATGTTATATTAATGGATTTCTTTAGTGTCGACTGTGACTTTGGTGCTGGTCTGTATTTGGATTAACTGACTCCTGATATTTTGTAGGTGGATGAACTGAGTGCTTAGCAGTTGTCTTTCATTACTCAATTTATTGTTATCACAATTTATCCAATGGCACGTTGTATGTCATCTAGTGTTAAAGGTTTCCTGTCAACTTTTGCTGTTCCAGGTGACTTCAGTGAAATGAGGTGACAAGAGGTTTTTGCATTACAGGTGTCCCCCATTTTTCGAACATTCACTTTACGACAACTCGCTGTTACAAAAGACCTACATTAATACCTGTTTTCGCTAACCAAAGAGGATTTTCACTTTTACAAAAAAAAGACGCCCACTTTATACGTGTGTTTACCCTGAGAAAGACTACAATGACCGTGAAGCCTTGTGCGGGCAGTTGTTTGCGCTTGCGTGTACGTGTGTACGCATGTGTGTACATATGCATGTACGTGCCGATTTTTTTTCTCCAAATCGATTTTGGCTCGCTGTCTTTCTGATTTTGATAAATGAAACTACACCGTACCTACAATATTTCTACTTTATATAGGGTGTATATTTATCATATCATTCCTGCTTTTACTATATGTTAGTGTTGTTTTAGGTTTTATGTGCTATTTGGTATGATTTGGTAGGCTATTTTTTGGGTCTGGGAATGCTCAAAAAATTTTCCCATATAAATATTAATGGTAATTGCTTCTTCACTTTACGACATTTCGGTTTACAAATGGTTTCATAGGAACGGTCTGCTTTCAGATTGCGGGGGAAACCTGTAATTCTTATTCTTAAAAGAATTATTATTTTCCCTGACAAAAACTAAACTGCTGGAAGAACTTGGTGGATCAACTGGCATCTGTGCATGTAAAGGGATGGTCAACATTTCCTGATTCTAGCTATCTACTCTGTCCATGCCTCTTATAATCTTATATATCTCTATCAAGTCGACTCTTATTCTCCTTCGCTCCTAATGGAAAAAATCATAGCTTTCTCAACTTTTCCTCATAAGACATGTTCTCTAATCCAGGCAGCATCCTGGTAAATCTTCCCTGCACCCTCTCTAAAGCTTCCACTCAGTTACTGCCCATTACACCACCGGCATGTAGAGCAGCAATGAAAATCCATCTCTGGCAGTGTTCATGGCTTCCTTCATCATGTCAGTAGCTTCCTCTCAGTTTTCACCACTGTCAGTCATGCAAGTCCTGGGTGGAGGCTCAGGAATACCATTGCACTCAGATGTATAAGGATTCCTCATTGCTGTTTCTGTACAATTCTGTTTTACCATTTGGGGTTGTTAGCCCTGAGCTGAACCTCCCCCCCCCGAATCTGGAGGATGAGTGGATTACTCTTAGTCTGGCCTCTAACCTGTGATCTGTTTGGCATAGGTGACCCTGCCAAGAGCTAAAGCATAAAGCCCTGACTCCAGCCAACATAACTCTCTGGGTCATTGAGGCACGCAAGCCTCCAAACCATGCCAAGTTTGTGGTCCTCTTGGTGGTCTAAAGCTTCCACATCCTTCCTAAAATAAGACAACATGAGTATTATAGAGCTGCAACTTTACCTTGTGGCTCTTGAACTCAGTTCCCCCGACTAATGAAGACCAACACCTCATATGCTTTCTTGCTTGTCAAATTTGAGGGATCTGTGGACATGGACCCCAAGATCCCTCTGTTCCTCCACACTGTTAACAATCCTGCCAGTAAGCTTGTACTTCATCGTTCGATCTTCCAAAGTGTATCATTTCACACTTTCCTGGATTGAACACCATCTGCCACTTCTTCACCCAGCTCAGCATCCTGACTATGCCCTATGCCCAATGACAACCTACATTGCCCACAACACCACTGACCTTCATGTCATCTGCAAACTTACTAACCCACCCTTCCATTTCCTCTTTCAAGTTACTCATAAAAATCACAAAGGGCAGGAATCCCAGAACAGGTCGCTGCGGAAAACCACTAGCCATCGGCCTCCACCTTGACAGTTATTTAATGACTTCAGGCTCCTTAAGTCATTATGCTTCAAGAATGAATCAATCTGTCTCCTTCCCTTTCTTCCCTTTGTTAAAATGGCTCTGTTTACATAACTTATTTTTGGGACTGATTAATCCTCAGTCATTTAGTTTATGTTTGTTTTATGTACCTTGCGGTACAAAAGCTGATGTATATATACACAAGTCTTCAATCTCCAGGATTCAGTGCTCATTCTTTTTCTAATCTTCTGCACATGCATTCTGTAGTTTCCCAGAGCTGGCAGATTACCATGGTGTTCCCCTTGCAAACTCATCAGGCAATCAGGCGTAGCTGTAGCCACTCAAGGGGCTGTTTCTAATCTAACTAGACATGGTGTTGTTGTAAATGAATGATTCATGTGAGAAGGCTTCTTTTTTCTGGAAAGGTATCAAATCATTTTCTACATTTCAGTTTGTAGTCAGTCATACTTGTGCAGCAAATATGTCCATTTTCACTTTTGGACAAAACAAGCCAGAGGCTTTGCCTAATGAAAGGAAGATTACAGGATTATAACTGCATTAAGAGCTTCTGTAGGTAGAAAAGAAGGAAGAAACCAGCACAGTGGATGCATTTGAGGATGAGACTGGAGAAGTATTTATGAGAACTAAGGCAATAACAAAGAATTTGATGAAATGTTTTATGTTTGTCATTATGAAAAATCCAGAGGTAGAAAGAGGGGAATAATTAAACAATAATAATTGCTGGAGAAAAGAACCAGACAGACTAATGGAAATAAAGTCTGAGAAGTCCTCTGGACCTGATGGCCTGCATCCAATATTGTTAAGTGAAGTGATTGCTGTGATAGTGCATGCAGTGGTTGTGATCTTCTAAAGTTCCCTAAGTTCTGAAAAGACTCCAGCCAAATAGATGTTTTACATGTAAAACCCTATTCAAGAAAAGAAAGAGGCAAAAGGTATGGAATTGTAGATAAATTAACCTGAAATCTTGGCCAAATGCTGGTAGTTCCATTATTAAGTAGGTAGTAACCAAGACATTTAGATAATCATTATACAATGAAGCAACATCAATGTGGTTTTATAAAATAGAAATTGTATTATTCTTTGAGGATGTAGCTAGTAAGATAGCTGAAGCAAATAGATAAGCCAATGGTTGCAGTGTATTTGAATTTGCAGAAGGCATTTAATGAGGTGCAGCCATGTGATATTACTGCATAAAGTTAGAGCTTAAGATATATGGGACAATATATTAGTATAAATATGGAACTGGCTAACTAACAGGAAATAGTCAAGATAAATGGATCTCTCTCAAGTTATGAAACTAAATAGTGCATAGGAATCGTGCTGAAGCCTCAAAGATTTACAAACTATACTGCTAATTTAGAAGAAGGAATTGAATGTACTTGAGCTAGATTTGCTGGCCTCGTGAATAAGGTTGTGAGAAGGATGCAAAGAGTTTCTGTATTTGAGAGAGCTGAGTGAGATGATTCTTTGTTATATAGTGGCGATCGTTATTTACTGCATACAGGCAAGAAAGTGGAGCTGTGGCCATCGTGGTCTCATTAAATGGGCAAGCAGTTCAAGATCTCACTTGACAATTTTCATTCTAGTTTCTTAAAGTTTTGTGTTCCTTTTTACCCTTTTGAGACCATACGAAGAAAGAACAGGAGCAGGCTATTCAATCCTCAGAACCAGCTGATCTGACATTCCTCAAATTCATTTTCGTGACCATTCTCATAATGCTTGATTCTCTTCCTGATTAAATCCTATTGTTTCATCCATAAGGAGACACAAGTACTCAGTCTCCACAGCTTTGTGGCAAGGTGCTCCCAAGACACTTAATCCTCTGGAGAGCAGAAATTATTCCTCATCTCAAGTGGGTGCCCCCATATTCTGAGGTCATGCTCATTGATGTTTTATTTCCTTATGGTTAAAAAGATGTAGGTAATATGGGGACTGGATAAGTGGCAATGGAATAAAATTTGAATTTTGTGCTGGTTTATATAAGCATGCTTTGTAGGTTTAATTGTCTCCTTCATCTTTCATTCCACCTCATCTGTTGGGCTATCCCAAGTATGTAATTTTCCCCCTCTTACCATGAAGCCATTTTACCCCAAGGAGTTCTCATTTGTTCTGCCATCTTGTCCAGCATCCATTATAAACACCTTTGCCATATTAATAATTCTCCTCCTCATGTTATTTTCCTGCTTGCTTAAATCCCTTTCATTATTTCCTTTGCAATACAAGCATAATTGATTTTTTTTATTGATCAATCCATGTACCTTCTTTCTTTCTTGTTCTGCTTACCACAGTTGTGAAATAGGAAGGCTGGATCTGACACTAAAAAAAAAAGTGGTTGAAGTGCAATTGGCCAGGGCAGAATCAGGCAATTTAGGGGCCGAGACTTTCAGAATCCAATAGTCGAAGTAGAAACAAAAGCGAAGTGGAGAAAGTAGTAATGTTAAATAATGTTAACGAGGAGTAAAACAGTTAATATTTTTGGTCATCAGAACTGGAAAATAGAATGACAAAGTTGTGTTACGTTTGCAGAAAGGGAAGGTAGAGAGAACAGAGAAATTACAAACCAAAGTTGTCAAGGAAGCCATTATATTAAAAATTGGCAGTTGAAAATTAAACTGAAGCAACTTGAAATATTACAAATTGAAACAAAAAGGCTGTCATATCTGTAAAGATACAGATGAGATTATCAAAAGTTATTAGGTGTTAAGTTTCATAACTGCAGAAACTAATCGAAAGAAAAACATGGGAGTCTGGAATACCTGTGTAATTAAATGTTCTTTAGTGAGACACTCACATGTGATGTGGTGGCATAATGGCGTATTCCATTCCCATACTTCTTATGTATGACCCATAATGAATATATAAACAATATAGTTGCAGTATTACTGAAATATTAAATAAACTATACTCCTCCACTCAGTTATAAACTCCAACTCAATATGTAATGTATTGCTCTCTAGTCATATACACACACATACACAGTACACTATATAATAAACTACTATCCACAACATAGTAAATTTTAAAATATTCCATTCAGACCTAAAGATTTAATCACTGTGGAGGATTTCTTACTCCTTGGGGATAACATCTTCCATTACAAAGGGAGTTACTCTGCTTGGCAGATGAAACTTGTGGCTGTGAAACAATGTCAGATTCTGGGGCCTCCTCCCTGGTGGTTGTAGGAGTTGACTCTGAGACTGCAGGAAGTGGTTCTGACAGCTCTGGCCAGCTTTCCTCTCTAACAATTGACTGCTGTCCTCAACTGATCGATGTGTCATCCCAGACGATATCAGGTACGATCTCCACTGTATAGGAGAGTGGTCTAGTTCTGTCCTTAATCTTTTCAACTACCTACTCTTGATCATCTCTATATTCCTTCACCAGGACTGCTTGTCCAGGAGAGAAATATTGAAACTCCTTGTTTGAATAGTCCTCAATTTGTCCTGCATACTCCTGAGATTGGATTTGAGGAAATCCAGGTGTGAGCACAAGGGGCAACTTAGGAACAGTGTAGCTAGTGATTTTTGATTTTGTGGAGTGTGCTGTATTGCAATATGCAAGGATGAAATTGGCAAGCTTCTGATTCATTGTTAGTGTTGTGTGTTCTACTGATATTGCTTGCAGTGCATTCTTTAGACTCTGGATAAGCCTTACCATTAAGCCATTTGTAGCTTAGTGATATGGTGCAGATGTAATATGTCTTATTCCATTCATTTTCAGGAATGACTGAAAGTGTTCTGAAACAACTGTGGTCCATTGTCACTGACTGAGTGTTCTGGAACACCAGTCCTTGAGAGGCTTCTCAACACATCAGCAGTGCGTGAGGCTGTAGTGGAGGATATTGCAAAGACTTCTGGCCACTTTGAAGCTGTATCTACTACTACCAAGAAATTTGTGCCCATGGATAGTCCAACAAGATCCACATGAATCCTGTGCCAGGACAATGCAAGCCATTCCCAGTGTCCTGAACAGTGCATGGCAAGGTGCTCGATCTGCTGATCTATCACAGGCCACCAGGCAAAATCTCGAGCTAACACTTTTATTTTGACCGCACCTACATGACTAGCGTGTCAGCTTGGATGGTACAACAACTCTCAATCCCTGCATAAGACAACTTCTGCCAAGGGCAAATTCATCCTGACGCTGGTAAAAATGGGGGAACTGGAATTTCTGCTGTGTATTCCATCCATTTTGGGTTCTCATGTAGACCTGAGACAGTGTGGGGTCTTTACTGGTTTCCCTTTGGATCATCTCTACCATAATAAGGATTGATACTTTTAATCTGCATTAAGGAGAATAGATTAAGACGAGAGTCCTCTTTTGTAAATTTTTTAGATATTTCCTTTTCCGAAGGTAAAAGGGACAATCCATTGGTATTTCCTTGATTAGCTGGCCTCTTTAATTTAATCATGTAATTGTGTCCTCCAAGAAACGGAGCCCATCTCTGCATTTGTGCTGCTGCTGCTGTTGTAGAGTGCTTGTATGTGGATTGAACATGGACACCAGTGGTTGATGATCAGTAATGAGGGTAAACTCTGTGCCATGCAAGTACTGGTTAAAACATTTTACACCCCAAACCAGATTCAAGGCCTCTGTCAATCTATCATGGTTTTTCTCTGCAGCAGTGAAGGAATGTGATGCAAAGCCTATGGTGTGCTCACTTCCATCACGTAACATGTGACATTATTGTACCTATACCATAAGTCAAAACGTCACAGGCAAGCTTCACTGAATGATATGGATCATAATGTGTACATACAGTGTCTGGCGTCACCATTTCCTTTACCTTTTAGAAAGCCACCTCACTGCATGGTCCATTGCCATTTCTTCCCGATCTTTAATAATGAGTTCGAGGGGTGGATCACAGTAGTTTGCTTTGGCAGAAGCCTGTTATAGTGATTGATAAATCCTAAAAAGGACTGCAAAAGTGAAACATCCTTTGGCCTTGGGACATCCACCACTGCTTGAATTTTCTCAGCACACTTTTGTAATCTTTGTACGTCAATGGTGTGACTACAGTAAGTGATGCTTAGTTTAAAGAATTCACACGTGTTGTTCTCTGAGCCCATAATCAGGATTATGGGCCGATAATATTGTGGAGATGTTCCTTGTCATCCACACTGTTAACAATAATGTCCAACAGGTAACATCTGGCCGATAGTTTTCTGCCAGAGTGCAGGTGCAGATGGTACTTCAAAAATAAGCCTATTATACTGAGAAAGCCCTTTATGAGTATTTGTGGTGAGGAACACATTGGACACTTCTTTCATCTCCATCCAAAGATAAGCCTCAGCTAAGTTCACTTTGCCTCTAGAAAGGTTTTCACAGATATCCTCTATCCTGGGCAGAGGTTATTTCATGTGCCTTAATTCTGCTAATTAACCTTTCGTATGGGATTCCACTGATAATTTACTGAAAATCTAAGTAGATCCATGTTATTCTGTTATGAGGGATGATGACAGCAACAGTGGAAGTAGATGAAAATGCAAAATAAAAACGAATGAATATACTATGAAAATAAAATATTATATGAACTTGCAATAATAATTTAAAAGAATGCCCTATCTATAGTGCTGCCAGTGTGAGAAAGGTTTGAGGAGCAGGAATGCCCTCTAGCAGTAAGAAGCTTGAACTGGAAGTATGCAGGAATAACAAATAACTATTTAAAAGCAATGCAGTTACAGTACACAAGGCTGATAGTTGAGCACGTAAAAGAAAAAAAGTATGAGAAACAAAAATGCCTACAGATTTAGTTAGTTGATTGCTTGGGGATGAAAATCTACATCTCTGGCTTTGGAAGGTTCTTGCCTCTGACCGCCATGTTACTGTACTTGGTCAATATTGTGGGTGCACTATTATCAGTAATTCATGAAGAAAATCTATCAAACCTTTTCATTCTATGAAAACTAAAGGATGGGTTAATAAAATGTGGGTGTATTGAAGAGACTTGCAAGAACAGATTTGAATCTGAAGCTAGAAATTGATTTTTATTGTTCTTTAAAATTACAACTATTTTGGTTTCATGGTGGTACAGCTTAGTTGAATGTATGAAAATGACAACATAGGTTCTGTATTTTGGATATTCTGAAAGAAAGAGCAGGGCCAATTACTATTTTTGGACACCAGAGTTAAAGGTATTTACCATCCAGATTTTTACGCAGAGAGTGGTGTGTGTGTGGAATGGGCTGCCGGTGGTGGTAGTGGAGGTGGAAATGATAGGGTTTGTTTTAAGAGACTCCTGGATAGGTACATGGAGCTTAGAAAAATAGAGGGCTATGGGTAAGCCTAGGTAGTTCTAAGGTAGCGACATGCTCGGTACAGCTTTGTGGGCCGAAGGGCCTGTATTGTGTTTCTATCATACGAGTGAAAAGTTCACTTTCATTCTTGATTTGTAGGACCTATGTTGAAGATTCAATAGAGTCTTCATTACAATCATTGTAAAATTTATTTGCACTAAAAGAAGTATACAATGATGACTGGCCATAGGAAGAATTGATAATTTTGGTGGAATAAAGATTGGCACACACAATGAGGTCTAATGTAATTTTGATTCAGAGCTTGGACTGGGCTCGTAGTCAGGGGGAGAACAACTGGTGATAGAAAATGATGAAAGGTTTTGAGTAGGTTAGAGTTCATGAGTTGAATGAATTAGAGGGTGAGAACTTTGGAAGTTGACATTACCTACCGAATATTAAAAGACCTAGATAGAATGGATGTGGAGAGGATGTTTCAAGTAGTGGGAGAGTCTAGGATCAAGAGAGCACAGCCTCGGAATAGAAGGATGTCCCTTTAGAACAGAGATGAGTAGGAATTTCTTTAGCTGGGGGTGGTAAATCTGGAATTCATTGCTATAGGCACTGGAAGCCAATTCATTGGGTATATTTAAGGCAGAGGTTGATGGGTTCTTGATTAGTAAGCATGTTAAAGGTTATGGGGAGAAGGCAGGAGACTGGGGTTGAGAGGAAAAATAAATCAGCCATGATCAAATGGTGGAGCAGAATCGATGTGCTAAATGGACTAATTCTGCTCCTATGCCTTATAGTCTTATTATCATTTTAATGTCTATATGAGGGGATGCTGCTGCATAGGATCATAGTAAGCTGCAGGGAGTTGTAAAATTAGTCAGCTCCATCATGGGTACTAGACTCTGTAGTATCCAAGACATCTTCAAGGAGTAGTGTCTTAGAAAAGCAGCTTCCATCATCAAGGATCCCCACTCCCCAGGATATGAGGGAGGTACAGAAACCTGAAGGCACACCCTCAGTGATTCAGGAACAGCTTTTCCCCTCTGCCATCTGAGTTTCAAATTGGCATTGAACACATGCACACTACCTTACTATTTTTAAAATTTCTGTCTTGCACTACTTATCTGAATTTAATTATTTATATTCATATATACTTACTGTAATTCATTTTTTCTATATTTATCATGTATTGCATGGTACTCCTGCTGCAAAGTTAACAAATTTCATGACGCATGCTGACAATATTAAACCTGATTCTGATTAACATAATCTTTTTCAGAAACAATATGAGGCTGATTATTAAAGCTTTTGAACCATAACATAAGTTTAGAATCAAATTTTGAACTGAAACCCAAGTAATAAAGATATAGGTGGTCACCAACATGTGCATTTATTTTAAGATCTTTTACAAAAATTTTATTTTCAAATTGAGGAAGAAATTGCCAGCTGTGTGGGTTTCCTGTGTCCCATCCAAAATATGGTATATACCAAAATGAATATGTTAAGTGTAATTTCAGAACTAGTGCTTCTAGTTTTGTGAGCTCTGCATTCACAATTTCATGGCTTTTGTATGGATTTCTGCAATATGATTTCAATCATATAGCTATTATCATGCAAGTCCAGAATAATAGGACATAATCTTAATATAGTATGTGAAATCCTGTATTTTCTTCATGGATGATGTTAGAAAACTCAAAGTGAAGGATAGAGTATTTCCTGGAACTTACTGCTGATTTACCGCCACTGTCCTCTGCATCACCCCAACATGGAGAAAAAGTGTGAAGTTATACTTTCGTTAGGTAGTGATGCTGAGAGTAATAACTAAGGCAAAGTTTAGGTATAGATCAACCATGATCCAACCAGAACATGTAAGAGGTATGAGAGGCTGTTCCTCTGCATACAGTATGTTCCTCCTCATCTATAAAATTGGTAACTCCTCTTGTGTATTTCAGTGGGTCAACAATTCAGAATAAGAACCCTAGCTCGTTTTCCTTTTGTTCAGCCATAAAATGGTAATATTAATTGCAATGCACTTGATAAGAACAGCTACCTCATCACAAGCTTGGAACTAAATATGTTTAAGCATGTTTATAAATTGTAGACCGTAATGAAAACAAACTCAACATCAGTTTCAATTACCGGAATTTTTTTTTACACAAAAAGTGAGAGGTCAATTCCCCATCCATCTTCCAAGTTATTTCAATGCCATTTGGACAGGTTATATAATGTGTTGTGGGTGGTGTGATAGCACAGTGGTAAGCATAACGCTTTACAGTGTCAGGTGTAAGATTGGGATTCAGTTCCTGCCGCTGTCCATAAGGAGTTTGTACTTCTCCCCATGGCCATGTGGGTGTCCTGCAGGTGCTCGGGTTTCCGCACACATTCCAAAGACATATGGGTTAGTACTTTGTAGGCATGATACATTGTCACCAGAGGCATGGCGACATTTCTGGGCTGTCCCCAGCACACTTTGGACTGTGTCGGTCATTAACGCAAACACACATTTCACTGTATGCTTCAATGTATAACCAACAAATAAAACTGAACTTAAAAACTTTAAATCTAATATTTCAATAATTATGGCAATGAATATCACTCTTCTTGAAATTCCAGGTCAATTTTGATCAAAAGACGTGTATGATTACAATTCTGTTTTGTAATCATTTTATTATTTGCCAGGTTCTGATGCATATATTACTGTCTGAAGCATTGTGTTTGGCTTGAAATCTGTCTTGTTTAATTATGAGAATGGGCATTGGTGACACCAATATTGTATGGAAATGTTTACCAACTGCCTGTATTGCTAATGAACATTGTAATATTCTCTGGTGCTCCTTTGCCTTTCACTGATAAGGGACAGACACAGATGCTTGAATGTTTAATGTTTCATTAATAATTATAAGCACATCAATGAAAACAGAATTGCTGCTTTGTCGCTCATATCTGCACGTTGCCAAAACAGCTTTACATTTGGAAGGGCTGTGATATTCCCAATTGTTTACATGAATATTTGTTTTCTTAAATTGCTTCTATGTTCTTTGATGAGATTTATTTTCCTAATTCCCACTCTCCTCTACACCAGCCCATCATGAAAGGTGGTAAAAGTAGACTATTGCTAGACAGGGATGTTGAGAGTAATGAAACTAAGCCAAAGTTAAGGTATAATCAACCATTATCTAACTGAATTGTGTAAGAGGTATGAGAGGCTGTTTCTCGGCATATGTTCCTTCTCATTTCTGAAAAAGGTAGCTCCTCAGATGTGTTTCAGTGAGTCAGGAATAGGAAGCCTAGCTAACTTTCCTTCTGCTAGCCGATAAATGGTAATATTAATTGTAATGCCATTAGTCCACTTGATGAGTACAGCTACCTCACCACACACTAGGAACTCGATGTGTTTTGGCATTATTATAAATTATAGGGCTTACCACCATTTTAACTTTATTTTTCTTTTCTTGTTCTCTTACGTTTTCAAAGTGCCTTGTGAATTATAAGAGTGTTACATCTTCACTAGTTTTGTTTGGAATTAAATGGTAACAATTTGCTAACGATTTCCCAATATCCTTGCAGGAAGGTTTGCTGTGATAGGGATTTTGAACTAGAGTTGCAGGGAGATTGGAACTAGGGTAGGTAGTGGAGTGGTAGTGGGTAAAATAGATGTTAAGCCTGCATACAAAGATAGGAACTGGAAGGTTGAGCATGGTGAGACCAGTGTTCTGGGTTGTGTCTATTTCAATGCAAGGAGTATTGTAGGTAAGGCAGATGAGCTTAGGACATGGATCAGCATATGGAATTATGAAATTCTAGCTATTAGTGAGACTTAGTTGCAGGAGAGGCCAGACTGATGGCTCAGTGTTCCAGGGTTCCATTGATTTTGATGTGATAGAAGAATAAGAAAGTGATGACCATTTTAATGGGATTATATTTTAGACCACCCAATAGTCAGCAAGATATAGAGGAGCAAATTTGTAGAGAGAGAGCAGACAGATGCAAGAAAAATAAGGTTGTGATGGTATTGACTGGGACTCTCATACTGTAAAAGGCTGGATGGGATAGAGTTTGTCAAATGCATTCAGGAAATTTTCCTTTATCAATTTATAGAGGTCCAACAATACTAGATCTCCTATTAGGAAAGAGACAGAGCACGTGACAGAAGTGTATGACTGAATGAATGAATGATTGATCTTTATTGTCATTATACATAGATACAATGAAACTCTGGCTTCCTCTCAGGCAATCAAACAAAGCGATAGATAAAAACAAGACAGTAATAGAAAAACGGTATTAAATAGATAAGTAGCAGAAAATAAGTTGCAGCAGCACCAGAATATCACAGTAATGCACAAAGTGCCGTTAGTGCAAGTATTTGAGTCCTTGTGTGTGCTCACAGTTTCAGTCATTGTTCTGTGGGAGTGGTGTGATGGAGGCCACAGCTCTGGGGTAGAAGCTGTTCCTCAGTCTATTTGTTCTGGCTTTTAGTGTCCTGAACCTTTTGCTGGACGGCAGTGGGTCAAACAGGGAGTGGCCGGGGTGTGTGGTGTCTCTGGTTATGCTGATTGCTTTCCTCCTGAGTCTGCTGGAGTAGATGGTGTCCAGTCCTGGGAGCTCCATCCTGACAATTCACTGAGCTGCCTTCACCACGCGATGCAGGTCTTGTCGCTCAGTGGCTGTGCAGCTGGCATACCACACTGTGGTGCTGTTAGTCAGGATGGTTTCAATTGTGCTTCTGTAGAAGTTAAGCAACGGCTTTTGTGGGAGTATGGCCTGTTTTAGCTTTCTGAGGACGAAGAGTCTTTGTTGTGCCTTTTTTACAAGCTGCGAGGTGTTGGTGGTCCATGTCAGCTGTTTTGTGTGTAGGGGAACTCTTTGGATCTAATGATCATAATACCATTCGTTTAAAGATAATTATTGAGAATATGACTGGTCCTCATGTTGAGATTCTAAATCAGAGGAATGACAGTTTGATAGCATCAGAAAGTATCTGGCAGGTGTGGATTGAATAGTTCTATTTTCGGAGGCTTTCAAAAATGAAATTTTGAGAGTATAGAGTTTGTATGTTCCTGTTAGAATAAAAGGCAAAGCTAACAGGTTTTTGGATAGTATTTGGTATGTCATATCTAACCAATCTTAAAGAATTTTTCGAGGAGTTACCAGGAAATCTGATGAAGGAAAGGCAGTCAAAGTTGTCGACATGGACTTTAGGTCCTACGTGGGAGGTTGGTTCAGAAGGTTCAATGGCTTGGCATTCAAATGAAGTAGTAAATTAGATTCAACATTGGCCTAGCAGGAGAAGCCAGGAAGTGATAGCAAATAGTCAACTCTTGGGCTGAAGTCTGTGACTAGGGATGTGCCATAAGGATCTGTTTTGGATGATGATGTGGTAAAACTGGATCAGCAAATTTATGGATGACACCAAGATTGAGGGTGTAGTGGACAGAAAGTGTCACCTGACAACTTGATTAGTCATATCCAGCTTGGAAGCAAACCAATTAACCAATTGATCCCTTTGAGAACACAAAGTATGCTGCAGATGCTGTGGTCAAAGCAACACATACAACAAGCTGGAGGAACTCAGCAGATTGGGCAGCATCTGTGGAAATGAGCAGTCAACGTTTTGGGCCGAGACCCTTCGTCAGGACTGACCCTTCGACAGGTCCTGATGAAGGGTCTCGGCCTGAAACGTTGACTGCTCGTTTCCACGGATGCTGCCCGACCTGCTGAGTTCCTCCAGCGTGTAGTACATGTTGCTGATCCCCTTGAGAGTTCCTTGTTGTTTTTTTCACACAACAGATGTTTGACAGTGTTTTTTTAATGGGTTCTATTGGGTTTTATTGTTTTGTGGCTGTCTGTAAGGAGACAAATAGCAAGGTTGTATATAGTACACATACTTTGATAATAAATGTACTTTGAACTTTGAGATACAGGATAATACCAGATACACGAGATTCAGCAGATGCTAGAAATCTTCAGCAACACACTGTCAGTACCTCCAGTTGAACTCTGACTTTTTGAATGCTTCCCCCAAGCTGTCAGTCTGTGGTTTTGTATTGCCATGTGCTCCTGCTCCACTCTGCCCCTGTATTACTGAGTACTTTGTCTCTCATCTGTTTCTCATTATTACCTGTATTGCTGCCACCTGTGTTTCATTGTGCTCCACCTATCATATGCCTCTCTGTTTATTGCTCAGTGTATTTCAGTCCTGTGTTTTCACCTGTTTGTTGCCAGATTGTGCTAGTGAATTTTCCTGAGCCTTTCCAGTATTCTTATCTTTACTCTGTCTGTCTGTCTGAATATCAATTCTGCCTGTTTTACTAATTCTGGTTTTTAGATTTCTCTGGATGTTTTGATCGCTGCCTGAACTTTGCGCCGACTTTATTCGCACCTTGGGATTCGTTACTCAATTATTATCACTGTGTGCACCATACTGGGTCTGCGATTGGATCCCTGATCCAGCGTCCTGACACACATAAAATGCTGGAGAAACTCTGCATGTCAAGTAGCATTTATGGAGGGAATATTGTTCAAAGTGGATTTATTATACAATTACATATATGTTGCCATATACAACCTTGAGATTTATTTTCTAATGGGCAATCACAGTAACTACAATAAACACAATAGAAATAGTGGATGGCCAAACAACCAATATGCAAAAAACAAACTGTATAAATGCAAAACAAAAAATAATAACAAATAAATAAGCAATAAATATTGTGAACATAAGATGAAGATCCTTGAAGGTGAGTCCATAGGTTGTGGGGACGGTTCAGTGATGGGGTGAGTGAAGTTATCCCCTCTGGTTCAAGAGCCTGATGGTTGAGGGGTGATAACTGTTCCTGAACCTTGTGGTGTGAGTCCTGAGGCTCCTGTACTACTTCCTGATGGCAACAGTGTGAAGAGAGCATGGCCTGGATAGTGGTGGCCCTTGATGATAGAGGTCGCTTTCCTATGACAGTGTCTGTGCAGATGTACTCAATGATGAGGAGGGTTTAGCCCATGATGGACTAGACCATATCCATTACATTTTGTAGGCTTTTCCATTCAAGGACATTATTGTTTTCATACTGGGCCATGATGCAACCAGTGAATATACTCTCTACCACACATCTATAGAAGTTTGTCAACATTTTAGATGACGGACAGAATCTTCACAAACTTTTAAGAAAGTTATGGTGCTGTTGAGCTTCCTTCGTAAGGGCAGTTATGTGCTGAATGCAGGACAGATCCACTGAAGTGGTAATACTGAGAATAATATTGGGGTCTGCAAGTGAGAAGAAGAACTTCAAAGTTGTATATTTTGATAAGAAATGAAACTTTGAACCTTTAAATTTAAAGTTGCTGACCTTCTCCATCTCTGATCCCCTGATGAGTACTAACTCATGGACATCCAATTTTCTCCTCAAGTCAATAATCATCTCATTGGACTTGCTGACAAAATGAGTGAGAGGTAGTTGTTGTGACACCACTTAGTTGGATTTTCAATCTCTCTCCTAGATCTGATTCATCGCCACCTTTGATTTGGCCAACTCCAGTGGTGTCATCAGCAAGCTTAAATATGGTATTGGAGTTGTGCTTAGCTTCACAGTCGTAAGTATCAAGTGAGTAGAGCAGGAGGCTAAGCACACAGCTTTGTGGTCCACCTTGTGGTTCACCACAGTGGATGGAAGAGACAGGTAAATATGTTATTGATCCCAAAGAAAATTACAGTGTCACAGTAACATTACATGTGCACAGATATACACATATTAGAAGAGAAGTAAGGAAGAATAAAAGAAAGTTACCTCAAACAGTCTAACAGGAAGGGGTTATCACTTCCCTGGCTGTAGGTTGAATCATTATAGAGCCTAATTGCTGAGTGTGAATGACCTCATAGTGCTCTTTAGAGCAGCGCAGTTGTCTTAGTCTATTACTAAAAGTGCTCCTCTATTTAGCCAAGGTGGCTTGCAGAGAGTGAGAAATATTTGCCCAGAATTGTCAGGATTTTCCGTAGGGTCCTTTGTTCTACCACAGTCTCCAGTGTGTCCAGTTTGACTCCGATAACAGAGCCATCCTTTCTAATTAGTTTATCAATTACCCATGTTGATGCCATTGCTCCAGCACACTACCGCATAGAAGATGGTACTGGTAACAAAGGACTGGTAGACCATGCGAAGGAGAGGCCTGCATACTCTCAGGAAGTAAAGGTGACTCTGGCCCTTCTTGTACACAGCCTCTGGGTTGGTGCCCCATTCAAGTCTGTCATCCAGGTGCAGCCCCAGGTCCTCCACATCCATGTCCTCAGTAGTAACAGGGAGCGGTGCAAGTTTGGTCTCCCTAAAGTCCATCACCATTTTCTTTGTCTTACTGATGCTGAGCTGCAGATGTTTCAGCTTCCACCGTTTGACAAAGTCCTCCACCGGGGCCCTGTACTCATCCTCCCATTATACACCCAAAAATTGCTGAGTCATCAGAGAATTTCTGCAGATGACATGACTTTGTGTTGTATCTAAAGTGTGAAGTATACGGAGTAAACGGGGGGGGGGGGGGGGGGGGAGCCAGTACAGTCCCTGTGGGGCTCCAGTGCTGCTTATAGCCATGTGTGACACACAGCTCTGAAGCTGCACAAACCGGTCTGCCAGTCAGGTAGTCCGTTATCCAGAATTCGGCTCATACAGGAGAATGAGGAAGTGATAAGTAGGAGCTACAGGGAGATAGTCACCTCTAAGTTGCAGGAGGCAGATACCTGGATGACTTTCAGGAGACGAGGGGAAGGGAATAGGAAGCCAATGCAGAGTAATGCTGTGGCTGTTCCCCTCAATAATAAATATATTGCTTTGGATACTGTTGGGAAGAGAATGACCTAGCAGAGAGAAGCTGCAGCAACAGGGGTCTCTAGCACTGAGTCTGGCTATATGGCTCAGAAGGGAAGAGATGAGCTGTAGTGATAGGGGATTCATTGATTAGGGGAAAAGAAAGAAGGTTTTCTGTGGAAGAGAATGAGCTTTCTAGATGATTAGTGCGTCCCAGGTTCCAGGGTCAGACAAACCTTGGATCTAGTCCATGGCTTTCTTAAGTGTGAGGGTGAGCAGCCAGAGGTCATGGTCCATGTTAGTATCAGTGATATGGGCAGGATGGGTGATGAGGTAGTGTAAAGTGAGTTCAAGGAGTTAGGTGCTCAGATAGAGGACAGGAATTCCAGGGTGATGATCTCAGGATTGCTGGCTGTACAGAAAAAGGGAAGATCATACAGTTTAACACATGTCTAAGGAGTTGGGGCAGGAAGGAGGGTTTCAGATATTTGGATCATTGGGCTCTCTTCCGGGGAAGATACAAACTGTACAGAAGGGATGGTTTGCACCTGAAATGGAGAGGGACTAATATTCTAGTGGGAAGGGTTGATTGTGCTGCACAGGTGGTAGAGGTGGGCGGGGGGGGGGGGTTAAATTAGAGTTGCGGGAGGATGGGAACCAGAGCTCCAGAACAGATAATAGAGTGGTTATGGAGAAAGATGTTGATAATCCTACATACAAGGTCAGGAATCAAAAGGTTGAGCATAGTGGAGCTAACGTTCTGAGCTGTGTATACATCAATGCAATGAGTTTTATAGGAAAGGTGGATGAGCTTAGGGCATGGATCAGCATGTGGAATTAGGACATTGTAGCTATTAGTGAGACGGTTGCAGGAGGGGCAGGATTGGCAGCTCAATGCCCCAGGGTTCTGTTGTTTTAAACATGATGGAGCTGGAGGCATTAAAGGGGAAGGGGGTGACAGTACTCAGTCAGAACAGACTGGAGAGTGCGTCTAGTGAGGCTTTATGGGGAGAACTGAGGACTAAGAAAGGTATGACACACCGACGGGACAGTTTGTGGCTTTAATGGCAGAATGAGGTGGTGATAGGAGCTACAGAGAGGTAGTCACCCCTGACTTGCAGGAGGCAGGTAGCCTGTGTGACTTTCAGGAGAGGGAAAGGGAATAGGAAGGCAGTGCAGAATACCCCTGTGGCCATTCCGCTCAATAAAAGGTATAGAGGAGAAAATTGTAGAGAGATCACAGTCTGTTGCAAGAAGCATAAGGTTGTGATAGTAGAAGATTTTCATTTTTCTGGGACTCTCACACTGTAAAAAGGCTGGATAGAATAGAGTTTATCAAATGTGCTCAGGAAAGATTCCTTAATCAGTACAAAGAAGAGCCAACTAGAGCGTGTGTGATACTAGATCTTCTGTTAGGGAATAAGACAGGGCAGGTGACAGAAAGTTGTGGAGGGGAACACTTTGCATCTAGTGATCACAATGTCATTAGTTTCAATGTAATTATGGAAAAGGATAGGTTGAGTCACCTGGTTGGAGAAAGGCCAATTTTGATGGTTTCAGAAAGGATCTGGCAAGTGTTGATTGGGTAGTTTGATTTCTGGCAAAGGTGTACTTGGTAAATGGGAAGTCTTCAAAAATGAAATTTTGAGAATACAGAGTTTGTATGTTCCTGTCAGTAAGACAAGAGGGATCTGGGAATATAGATCCATAATCCTTGAAAGTGGTGTCACAGTAGATAGAGTCCAAAAGAGTGCCTTTGGCACGTTGACCTTCATAGATAAATGTGTTGAGTACAGGAGTTGAGATGTTATATTGAAGTTGTATAAGACATTGATGGGCCTAATTTGGAGTATTGTGTGCAGTTTTGATCACTTATCTAAAGGACAGATGTAAATAAGGTTGAAAGAGAGCAGAGAAAATTTACTAGGATTTTGCCGGAAGTTGAGGATCTGAGTTATAAGGAAAGGTTGAATAGGTTAAGACTTTATTCCCTAGAATGTAGAAGACTGAGGGGAGATTTGATAGAGATATACAGAATTATGAGGGATATAGATATGATAAATGTAAGCTGGAT
This sequence comes from Hemitrygon akajei, assembly GCF_048418815.1. Classification (NCBI taxonomy): domain Eukaryota; kingdom Metazoa; phylum Chordata; class Chondrichthyes; order Myliobatiformes; family Dasyatidae; genus Hemitrygon; species Hemitrygon akajei. Next base: position 165,256,619 of record NC_133126.1, read on the forward strand.
TTTTCCACTGAGGTTGTGTGAGACTGCAACTAGAGGTCATGGGTTAAGGGTGAAAGGTAAAATATTTAAGGGGAATATCTTCACTCAGAGGGTGGTGAGAGTGTGGAACAAGCTGCCAGCGCAAGTGGTGGATGCGAGCTCGACTTCAACATTTAAGAGATTTGGATAGGTACGTGGATGAGAGGGGTCTGGGAGCAGGTTAAAAATGGGACTAGGCAGATTAATGGTTCAGCACAGACTAGATGGGTTGAAGGGCCTGTTTCTGTGTGGTAGTGTCCTATGACTATGATTTCTATCCTTCCTGTACTGAGGCAACCAGAACCAAGGATAATATTCCAAGCAACACACACTAAACGCCGGTGGAACACAGCAGGCCAGGCAGCATCTATAGGGAGAAGCACTGTCGACGTTTCGGGCCGAGACCCTTCATCAGAATAATATTCCAAGTGTGGTTTAACCAGTTTTATAGAGCTGCTGCAACATTATTTCACAGATCTTGAACTCGATCCCCTGACTAATGAAGGCCAACATACCAAATGCCTTCTTAACCATCCTATCGACTTGTGCCGCAACTTTGACAGATCTATGGATGTGCTACGGATCCCTCTGTTCCTCCACACTGCCAAGAATCATGCCATTAACAGTTAATGGAAATAAACTGTTGATGTTTCAGGCCCAGACCCTTTATCAGGACTGGAAAGGAAAGGAGCAGAAGCAGAATAAGGTTGGGGGCGGTGAAAAGAACAAGCTGGCATGTGTAAGGCGAGATCAGGTGAGGAGGAAGGTAAATGGGAGGAAGAGGGGTGATAATGTGGGAGGTGATAGAAGAGGTAAAGGATTGAAGAAGAAGAAATCTGATAGGAGAAGACAGTGGAATAAAGAGAGGGAGATGATGGGAAAGTCATGAAGGTGGCAGAGTAGAAGAATGGATGAGGGAGCCACCAAATGGGGGGAAGAAAGAAAAATAAAAAAAACAAGAAGGATGTGGGGGAAACAGGGGAGCGGTTACTAGAAGTTAGAGAAATCAACGTTCATGCAATTAGATTGGATACAATCCAGATGGCAGCAAAGGAGGCCTTGGACAGTTATGTTCGTGTTGGTTTCTCAAACCAGGATAGCCACTCCCCTCTGTTCCCCCCCCACCCCCTTGGTGTTTTTCTTTCCCATTTTGGTGGCCTTCTCACCCCTTCTCTTCACTTCCACCACCCTCATGGTCTACTGGTCACTTCTTTTAGTTCACTGCCTCTTTCCATTTATTCCATTGTCCTCCTCCTTCTTTAGCCCTTTATCTCTTCTGTTTATCATCTCCCAGCTTCTCACAGCATCCCCCTTCCTGATCCACATACCTTCCCCTTCACCTGATCTCAGCTATCACCTACTAGCTTGTATTTTCTCCCCTTCCCCCTACCACCTTATTCTGGCTTCTGCCACCTTTCTTTCCAATCTTAATGAAGGGTCTTGATCCGAAGCATATACTGACAGAGCTGCTGAATTCCTCCAGCATTTTAATTCCAGAGGTGGGGCTAGAAATTCATTCACACAAGTAATGTGTGTGATTTAAAAAATGGATTAAGTAGAATATTTTTTTCTCTCATTTATTGATATCTTAGCACTAATTAGAGCACAAATCACTAACTTAAAGGCAACAAAATGCTAATTTCCTACATAGATGCTGCCTGATCTGTTGCATTTTGTGTGCATTGCTCTAAATTTCCAGTATCTACAGAATTTCCAGAGTTTATGATGTGCGCTAATTTAACTCCCTCATTTTTGTTGGATTTTAATTCTTCTTGGCACTTTTTCCAATATAAAATGTTCTCAAATTATGTCAACAGTGCAAAATGCAAAATACATCCAAAGTAAGATTTTCAGCCTCACTTGTTTGAAAGATAGCCAGTTTTTATTAACCTGATTTCCTCTGAAACCTTGCTATTTGAAGGGCCAAAACTCAAACTTTATTTTTTGTCCCCATTGATCTCTGACCTTATATAACCTCATATGGACACCTTGACAGGGTGATGCTAAGTTTCATGTGCAAGGCAGAACACACGATGAATATGAATTTTGATTTCTGCATTGCTGTTTATGTAGGAAAAAATATGTTAAGAAGATTGAAAATACAGCTGAAAAATGAAGCATTCAATTGTCATGTTGCTACAAAGGCACTGAGAATTCTGTGCAAAATACACTACTCTGGATAAATACAATTTTCAAATGTACTGTATAGCGTAGGGTTCTTATAGTTGTATTAATGAATTTTGAGTTCATCACTAGATCCATGAGATCATTGTTTGGTCAGCATGTTTTCAAACGGGACATACCAAATTAAATTGCATAACAAGTGGCCCAAATCAAATCATAACGTATTTAAGGGTATGGATGGTTATGGTCTGGGTGTAGGTTGATGGGACTTGGCAGTTTAAATAGTTTGGCATGCTCCAGATGAGTAGTACTTCTCTATGACTTTATAAGTTTTGATTGATATATTTGAAGACACCTTTCCAGTGAGCATATTTTGTTATCACTTATGCTGTTTAGTTGCTAGATCAATGCTTATTAATGACCATCTTAGATCAGGCCATATATAGGGAAGTGGTACAATAACACTCCAATAATCCGGCACTCTTGGACTTTGCTGCTGTCACATTAACAGACTTTATTGATTTATTGAATATTAATCTGATACTCAAACACACTTTGATTTCACTTTCTTACATGTTATGGTGCAGTGTAATACATTTTCCTGTGAGCCCAGTGTGTTTAAAGGGATCTCAGCTGTAGCCACAAACCTTCCCAAGTTATTGACTCGTGACTTTCCAGTTCATGATCCCCTCTCCACAACACAGCCAGCCCCAAAAGCACTCAGAACTACAGCCTCTGGCTGCACAGTTTGCTTGCACTCAGGACCCTGGCTCATCTCCCTGACTAACAAGTAAGACCAATGTTGAATATCAGAATTAGCAAACAAACAGATACCAGTTGCCTGTTTAACTGTTTCTTTATTCTTGCATTTGTATATGATGCATTTTACCAATGTAAATAAGTATCATTTAAGTTATCATGGAACAGATAATGGTGACGGGAAACAGAGTACAAGTGACCCCCATGTTGTGGGGATGATCCTTACTGTGACATTCCATAAACTAATACATATCATGACTTTCTATAACACAATCACACATCTGTGCGTTGAGAGAAATAAAAGTTGTATTTATGTGAAAAGAAGTAAATAAATTGATAATTGGTGTATTATCACATGTACCAAGATACAGTGAGAAACATTTTTTATTCATTTATGGGATGTGGGTGTCACCAGCTAAGCCAGCATGTATTGCCCATCCCTAGTTGCCCTTGAGAAGATGGTGATGAGCTGCCTTCTTGAACCGCTGCAGTCCCTGAGGTATAGGTACACCCACAGTGCTGTTAGGGAGGGAATTCCATGATTTTGACCCAGTGACAATGAAGGAATGGTGATATATTTCCAAGTCAGGATGGTGAATGACTTGGAGGGGTTTCCAATTGATGGTGTTCCCAGGTATCTGCTGTTCTCGTCCTTCTAGATAGTAGTGGTTGTGGATTTAGAAGGTGCTGCCTTAGGAACTTTGGTATGTTGTTGCAGTGCATCTTGTAGACAGTACACAGTACTGCAACTGTTCACTGGTGGTGGAAGGATTGAATGCTTGTGGAAGGGGTACCAATCAAGTGGGCTGCCTTGTACTGGTTGCTGTCAAGCTTCTTGAGTGTTGATGGAGCTGTACTCACCCAGGCGAGTGGCAAATATTGCACTACACTCCTGACCTGAGCCTTGTAACTGGTAGTCAGGCTTTGGGGAGTCAGGAGGTGAGTTAAACGCCTCAGGATTCCTAGCCTTTGACCTGCTCTGGTAGCCACGGTGTTTATATGGCTAGACCAGTTCAGTTTCCTGTCAATGGTAACCCCATCCCCACACCCCAGGATGTTGATAGTAGGGGATTCAGTGATGGTGATGCCACTGAATGTCAAGGGATGATGGTTAGAGCCTCTCTTGTTGGAGATGATTATTGCCTGGCACTTGTGTGGCTCGAATGTTACTTGTCACTTGTCAACCCAAGCCTGGATATTGTCCATTCAGATCTTTGCAAAACATATCTACATCAAGGTAGTATAAAGGGAAAAGCAAAAACACAATATAGTGTTACAGTTACAAAGAAACAGGTAAACAAATGAGGTGCAAGAGCTAGAATTAGGTAGATTGAGAGATCAGGAGTTCATCTTTAACATACAAGTAGTCCATTCAAGAGTCTTATAACAGCCGAAGCGAAGTTGTCCTTGAGCCTGCTCATGCATGTTATCAAGCTTTCGTGTCTTCAGAAGCAACACACACAGTATGCTGAAGGTATTTTGCAGGCCAGGCAATATCTATGGAAAAGAATAAACAGTTGACATTTTCCAGTCCTGATGAAGGGTCTCAGCTCGAAACATTGACTGTTTACTCTTTTCCATAGATGCTGCCTGACCTGCTGAGTTCCTTAAGCATTTTGTGTGTGTTGCTTTGGATTTCCAGCATCTGCAGATTTTCTCATGTTTTGTACCTTCTGCCTGATGGAAATGGGGAGAAGAGAGAATGACCAGAGCGGGATGTTTCTGCTTATGTTGGCTGCCTTCCCATGAGGGTGGGAAGTATAGGCAGAGTTAATAGAGGGGAGGTTGGTTTTCATGATAGACCGAGCTGTGCCCACAGCACTGCAATTTCCTACAGTCTTGAGCAGATTAGTTACCATACCATGCTGTGTTGCATCTTGATAGAATGCTTTCTATGGTGCATCTATAAAAATAAATACCACAAAAATGCATTTTTATTTCATATCTCAATTTTTTTAGCTAGTGATTTGTGAATTCTATAAGGGTGAATTTATGTTAGCCAAATGGCCCTAACAGGAGTGGGTGGGTTGCTCATAATGTAATTAACATCAAGTTGTTGAAAATCCTGGGGTTCTGTGGTAAACAAAAGTAATTTCAAAAACTTCGTATCATAAAGAGGAATCTAAAATGTATGACTGGATTCAGAAAAGGGTATAGTTCATAAAATTTATATCCCTATTTTCTGGAAACTGAAAATCCATAATATGGAGATGATTTCTACTGTATCCTGTATTTGTGGTCAAGGGAATCAACTTGACTTTCCATATTCTGTACAGAGACTTAAGTTCAATATTCAAGAATGGATTCAAGAGCAAAATAATAATGTGATAGTGATAGTGTGAAAATGTGATAGTGGACACCTGACTTATACAGTCAGTGGCCACTTTATTAGGTACACTTGTTAATGGAAACATTCAATCAGTGCAGTCACTCATGTGACAGCAACTCAATGCATAAAAGCATGCAGAGGCCAAGAGGTTCTGTTATTATTTAGATTAAGTATCAGAATGAGGAAGAAATCTGATCAAAGTGACTTTGACTGTGGCATGTTTGTTGGTGTCAGGCAAGGTGGTTTGAGTATCTCAGAAAATGCTGATCTCCTGGGATTTTCACGGAAGGCAGTCTTTACAGTTTTCAGAGAATGGTGTGAAAAAAACAGAGACATCCAGTGAGTGGCAGTTCTGTTGGTGAACCTGCCTTGTTATTGAGAGGGGTCAGAGGAGAATGGCCAGACTGATACAAGTTAACAGCAAGGTGCCATTAACTCCAATAACCACATGTTACAACAATGATGGTTGAGGAGCATTTCTGAACGCACAACAAGTCAGACTTTGAAGTGAATGAGCTACAGCAGGAGAAGGCCACAAACATGCTCAGTGGCCACTTTATTAGGCTGCTCCTGTACGCAGTAAAGTGGCCACTGAGTGTATAAATGAAATTTGTACGAATCTATTTCATGTAAATAGATCCACAAATGTTTTGTCTATCTCATTACTTAGTATGATGTTGTTGCTTTTCAACTTTATGCCTGATATCAGCTTCATTTTGTCAACCTTTGTAAGCAAAACATCCAATACTTAAGAATAGTAGTAGATCTTTACTTATCCAGTAGTTCAATTTTCAGGAGCTATGTTTCAGTTGAGTTATAAGCCACAAAGAGCTTTGCCAGCAGTTCTGGTAGGAACTGGTGATGCTTAGCTGTTGAAACTGAATTTATGGACACAAAGTTGAAGTGTACTGACAAGCTTAGAAAACCACGTCAGTCAGTTTTCTTGGAGGTCGGATTTCCAAGGAAATCTGTAAACAGAGCCCATTCTTACAAGGAATCCTTAGTATTTTGCTACTCATGAAATGGTATCTGCTGTGGACCTGTTGCTCTGGTAGGCAAAATGGAGTGGATTCCAGTTGTTTCTCAGGCATGTATTAATATGTTTCATTACCAACCTCTCAAAACACTTCATCACTATCAACGTAAATGGTACTGGGTGAAAATCATTGAGGCAGGTCACCGCTTTCTTCTTAGGCATAGGTATAGTTGAAGCCTGCTTGAAGCAAGTGGGTACTCCAGCTGCTGAAATGAGAGGTTAAAGATATCTGACCGCTCCAGCCAGTTGACCAGCATAGCTCTTTAGTACTGTGGTACCCTTTCTGGGTAATATGCTTTTCATGGGTTCACCCTACTAAAGGCTGCTCACACATCAGCTCAGAGACTTAAATCACAGCTTTATTGTGGGTTGTGGGAGTTCGTGATGGTTCCTCCATGTTTTGATGGTCAAAGTGAGCATAGAAGGCATTGAGCTCATCTGGAAGCGAAGGATTGTTCTCATCTATGTTGCTCGATTTAACTTTATAAGAGGTGATAGTATTGAAGCTCTGCCACAACTGTCGAGCATCCTTCACTGATTCAAGTTTAGTTCGGAATTGCCACTTCGCCCGTGAGACAGGCTTCCAAAGATTGTACCTGGACTTCTTGTAATTTTCTTGGTCACCAGATTTGAATGCCTCTGATCTGGCCGTCAGCAGATTGCAGATCTCATTGTTCATCCAGGGCTTCTGTTTAGGGAGAATTCGGAATGATTTTGTGGGTGCATGCTTGTCTATAACTGTTCTAATAAAGTTTGTGCCAACCGTTCAAATCCACAGATGAGTGGTTGAACACAGCCCAGTCCACCAACTCAAAGCAATCTTGTAGCTGCTCCTTTGCATCCCGCAACCACCTCTTTGTTCTAATCCCTGGAGCTTTGCTCTTTCGCCCCTGTTTGTATGCAGGTAGGAGAAAGACAGGCCAGTGATCCAATCTACCAAAATGCTGTCTGGTATGGAAAGGTAAGCATTCCTTATCTTGGTATAAAAGTGGTCTGGTGTGTTGGACCTCTGGTGTTATAGATTATATGCTGATGGTAATTGGGCAAGGTTCTCTTCAAATAAGCCTTGTTAAAGTCCCTGACTATAATTTGAAATGTGTTGGGATAAACTGCTTCTTGTTTGGAGACAGTATCATGAGGTATCTCAAGTGCTTGATTATAGTTGGGTGCTGGTGGTATGTAACCTGCGGTCAGGCTTATGGAGGAGAACTCCAGAGGCAAATAGACAGACACATTTGACTGTGAGGTGTTCAAGGTTGGAGGAACATGAGTTCGACAAAACTGCCACATAGGAGCACCACCAAAAGTTTATCATGACACGCACACCTCCACCTTTTGCCTTTTCCAAATCAGTAGTTTAGTCCACCCTGTAAATTGAGAAGCCTACGGATCTGTTGGCTGTACCTGATGTGCTGGGAGTAAGCCACATCTTGTTCAACCACAGAACACAACAATCTCTCATTTCCCTCTGATACACCATCTTCGCTCTCAGGTCCTCAGTTTTGTTCTCCAGTGACTGCATATTTACTAAAAAGATGCTGGGTAGAGGGGGCCTCATTCCTCTGCATTTCAGCTTGGCTTGGAGTCACCCCTTTTGCCTTCTTTCTGGTCATGGCAGTGAACCTTCATTTAAAGGTGCTCTACCTGCTTGGTCTGCTGAATCCTACTGAAGATCGTGAAATCTGCAGATCATTAAGTTGATTTAAAAGTACATTGCTTAAAGGGTAATTACATGTTCAAGTCAAGTCAGGTCAAGTCAAGTCAACTTTTATTGTCATTTCTACCATAACTGCTGGTACAGTGCATAGTAAAAATGAGACAACGTTTTTCAGGACCATGGTTTACATGACACAGTACAAAAAACTAGATTGAACTACGTAATTTAAAAAAAACACAGAGAAAGCTATACTAGACTATGGACCTACACTGGACTGCATAAAGTGCACAAAAAACAGTGCAGGCATTACAATAAATAATAAACAGGACAATAGGGCAAGGTGTCAGTCCAGGCTTCGGGTATTGAGGTGTCTGATAGCTTGGGGTAAGAAACTGTTACATAGTCTGGTCGTGAGAGCCCGAATGCTTCGGAGCCTTTTCCCAGATGGCAGGAGGGAGAAGAGATTGTATGAGGGGTGCATGGGGTCCTTCATAATGCTGTTCCCTTTGCGGATGCAGCGTGTAGTGTAAATGTCCGTGATGGCAGGAAGAGAGACCCCGATGATCTTCTCAGCTGACCTCACTGTCTACTGCAGGGTCTTGCGATCCGAGTTGGTGCAATTTCCGAACCAGGCAGTGATGCAGCTGCTCAGGATGCTCTCAATACAAACCCTGTAGAATGTGATGAGGATGGGGAGTGGGAGATGGACTTCCCTCAGCCTTTGCAAAAAGTAGAGATGCTGCTGGGCTTTCTTTGCTATGGAGCTGGTGTTAAGGGACCAGGTGAGATTCTCCGTCAGGTGAACACCAAGAAATTTGGTGCTCTTTACGATCTCTACCGAGGAACTATCGATGTTCAGCGGGGAGTGGTCGCTCCGTGCCCTCCTGAAGTCAACAACCATCTCTTTTGTTTTATTCACATTAAGAGACAGGTTGTTGGCTCTGCACCAGTCCGTTAGCCGCTGCACCTCCTGACTCATCGTTCTTGATGATGAGACCCACCACGGTCGTGTCATTGGCAAACTTTATGATATGGTTCGAGCTGTGTGTTGCAGCACAATCGTGGGTCAGCAGAGTGAACAGCAGTGGACTGAGCACACAGCCCTGGGGGGGCCCCTGTGCTCAGTGTGATGGTGTTGGAGATGCTGATCCCGATCCAGACTGACTGAGGTCTCCCAGTCAGGAAGTCTAGGATCCAGTTGCAGAGGGAGGTGTTCAGGCCCAGTAGGCTCAGCTTTCCAATCAGTTTCTGAGGGATGATTGTCTTGAATGTTGAACTGAAGTCTATGAACAGCATCCAATCGTATGTGTCTTTGTGAACGTATGTGAACGTATACAACGTATGTTGCAGATTGCAATGAGAGTAGTTCGAAAGGGGTATATTTAGAAGTATTGTATGTATCCTGCAGAATGTCACCCTGGTTCACCGGTGCCAGCTTGTCTCCCAGTTCTCCCAGTTAGAAGCCTCCTTTCTCGAAACTAGTGAACAAAGAATGCAGCCAATTTTGAGTCTATTCGTTCTATGAGCATTAGACATTGTTGTCAATCTAAACTACAATCTCAGGGAATTTGATGTTTTGATGTGTGAAAGAGGATTTAATGAAACTGCTTGAAAATTATATGATACTATGACTGAAAAATAAATATTGACAAATTATTCAGAAAGAAAACATACTGCAAATGCTCTTTTTTGAAACATACTCCTTATTTGAGCTTTAAGGCTGGGAATGTTCTTAGATTTGTTACATTAACAGCTAACATTCTTTCTCCACACAGATGCTATCTTACCTGCTGAGTATTTCCAGTCTTTTCTGCAGCTACTTTAATTATGTAGATTGGCTGAAATTTTGCATTTTCAAGAATAGATGAAGCTCGTGGAAATAACCTAGAACCCCATGTGGTTCAGCAGCTTCGATATGAATAGCTAGGTCATTTAGAAAATTAACATATTAATTTTGCTATGATCCTCCAGGAATCAAAATCCAATGCACATTAATTTTGGCCTGCCTGATCAGAATGTTACAAACACTGCAGATCAGCAATTTTATTCACAGAAGTGTACAATTCCCAAGCATTACATGCATTCAGGTAATGCTATTGTAAACAGCGCATTGATTCACAGTGCCAACCAAGCAAAAATATTGGCAAATATCTTTGATTTTATTTTTGTGATGAATCATAATGCTGCAGCAAGATTTGTATCATAGTTTGACATCCCTATAGCTCGTAAAGCAACATATAATTGCAGGAAGATGGGTTGGGAAAAACAGGCAAGAAGATAAGGGAGGAAAGAGTAAGAGGAGAATGGGGAGGAATGTAATGCATATTTTGTTTTTAATTCTGATTACACGAGGCACCAGGAATATAATGAATCAAAAAGAAACATGAAGAGCAGTGACTGTGTGTTTGTCTCCCCTTTCACTGTGAAATGGATGACACCTCTCAGTGCTTTGTTGGTGAGAGAGAGAGAGAGAGATGGAGATGTTGGAATGTCGAGTAAACAATAGGTTTTTGTTGACTGCAGATCATGGTCTCTCTTTGGGGGCTTTGCTGTTGCTTGGTGAGTGGTGTGCACTGACGCTTTCTGCTGAAGGGGCAGGGGGAGGGTTGATGCTTTGCTGCTGCTTGTGCAGGGGAGGTGGAAGAAGGGCTTTGGGGTTTAACGTTTTCCTGTTGTTCTTTCTTTCGTGGTTCTTCTGTTTTTTGTGGATCTCTGCAAAGCTTAAGAGCTTCAGGTTGTATACTGTCTACATTCTGTGAAATAAATAGAAACATTTGAACCATTTGAAATGGGAGAAGTTTGTTTATTATCCTCTCTGCAACACCTTCTATGCTGTGTGTATCTATATATATATCACACAGCTACATCCACCACATTAATTGATCTAATTTTCAAAGTAACATTATTATATTGTCTACAGATTTAAAATTTCTGCAGGTTTTCTGAGAATCTTTAATCACAATTCCAATTGAGAGCATACAGGAGAATATGGCTATAAGTATATTCCAGAAATGGAGTCAATGGAGACTTTGGAAAAAGTCGGCACTGAGTCAAGAAGTAATGCCCTCCTCAATTTGCATTTCTGTTTCTACGAAATCCTTTCAAACCACATATTTCTAATATTCTAATTCTAAAAGTCAGATTTGGAGGATGTTGTTGACACACAAATATTTCCATAGTGTTTTAAATACATTCTTTCATAGTTTAAGTCATTATTTTATTTCTGTATTTATTGTTTTTTTCTGAAATGAGGTTAATCTAAGAAGTACAATTGTGTTTGTGCTATGTGCTTCATAGTATACTTCATTTCTATAGATATTTGAGTTTTGCACTCAAGAACAAATGTGAGGTTCTGTGCATTTAATAATTTTCATTAAATTTTCCCTGATTCCACCATCATTAAACTTTACAGAATGCACAGCCTAAGAAGTGCTGTTCATCCAGTAGCAAAACAAATCCTTTATGGGATCAATGTGCTCTCTAACAGCCTTGCCTAATTTATGAGCCATTCTGTAGTTCTTCATGATTACTAAGAATTTCATGCTGAAATAATCCTTTAACATTTGTACTACTTCACTAAACGGTACACCTTTTGCTTTCTTTGTTTGGTATTCAAGGATTTGCCAACACACTGTATATTTCAGGAGCAAACATGAGGAAATCTGCAGATGCTGGAAATTCAAACAACACACACAAAATGCTGGTGGAACACAGCAGGCCAGGCAGCATCTATAGGAAGAAGCACTGTCGACGTTTCGGGCCGAGACCCTTCGTCAGGACTAACTGAAAAGAAAGATACTAAGAGATTTGAAAGTAGTGGGGGGAGGGGGAAATGTGAAATGATAGGAGAAGACCAGAGGGGGTGGGATGAAGCTAAGAGCTGGAAAGGTGATTGGCGAAAGTGATACAAAGCTGGAGAAGGGAAAGGATCATGGGACAGGAGGCCTCAGGAGAAAGAAAGGGGGAGGGGAGAGCACCAGAGGGAGATGGAGAACAGGCAGAGTGATGGGCAGAGTGAGAGAGAGAGAAAAAACAAACAACTAAATATGTCAGGGATGGGGTAAGAAGGGGAGGAGGGGCATTAACAGAAGTTAGAAATCAATGTTCATGCCATCAGGTTGGAGGCTACCCAGCCAGTATATAAGGTGTTGTTCCTCCAACCTGAGTTTGGATTCATTTTGACAATAGAGGAGGCCATGGATAGACATATCAGAATGGGAATGGGACATGGAATTAAAATGTGTGGCCACTGGGAGATCCTGCTTTCTCTGGCAGACCGAGGGTAGGTGTTCAGCGAAACGGTCTCCCAGTCTGCATCGGGTCTCACCAATATATAAAAGGCCACACTGGGAGCACCGGACGCAGTATACCACACCAGCCGACTCACAGGTGAAGTGTCACCTCACCTGGAAGGACTGTCTGGGGCCCTGAATGGTGGTGAGGGAGGAAGTGTAAGGGCAGGTGTAGCACTTGTTCCGCTTACAAGGATAAGTGCCAGGAGGTAGATCGGTGGGAAGGGATGGGGGGGACGAGTGGACAAGGGAGTTGCATAGGGAGCGATCCCTGCGGAAAGCAGAAAGGGGGGGGGAGGGAAAGATGTGCTTGGTAGTGGGATCCCACTGGAGGTGTCTATCCATGTCCTCCTCTACTGTCAAGATGAATCCAAACTCAGGTTGGAGGAACAACACCTTATATACCGGCTGGGTGGCCTCCAACCTGATGGCATGAACATTGACTTCTCTAACTTCCGTTAATGCCCCTCCTCCCCTTCTTACCCCATCCCTGACAATATTTAGCTGTTTGTTTTTTTTCTCTCTCTCTGCCCATCATTCTGCTTGTTCTCCATCTTCCTCTGGTGCCCCCCTCCCCCTTTCTTTCTCCTGAGGCCTCCCGTCCCATGATCCTTCCCTTCTCCAGCTCTGTATCACTTTCGCCAATCACCTTTCCAGCTCTCAGCTTCATCCCACCCCCTCCGGTCTTCTCCTATCATTTCGCATTTCCCCCTCCCCCCACCACTTTCAAATCTCTTAGTATCTTTCTTTTCAGTTAGTCCTGATGAAGGGTCTCGGCCCGAAACGTCGACAGTGCTTCTCCCTATAGATGCTGCTTGGCCTGCTGTGTTCCACCAGCATTTTGTGTGTGTTGTATATTTCAGGATCTACCTTGTTAAATAAAAAAGCTTTCCTATGCTCTTTTTTTAACATTTTCTTGTAGTACGGGTACATTGTCATGATTCCACTGTGTCGGTTGGCTTAAAACTAAATGTTATATGTTTTATGTATGAGTGGAAAGGTTCATGCCCCGATATATACTCCAAGACTTTCAAAGTTATCAGGTTGAGACTGAGCCGCTATATTGTCTTCCTCATCCGATGCCATTCCTGTCAAAAATGGTGCACATGAAGGTTCCAACTGTTTCAATGCCCATTTAATGGATGCATTTATGACTGACTAAAACAATGCCTTTCTTAATATATACTCATTATTTGAATACTGTACGAGGGGTGATTGATAAGTTCATGGACTAAGGTATAATGAGCCAATTTTAGAAAATCTAGCACATTTATTTTTCAACATAGTCCCCTCCTACATTTACACACTTAGTCCAGCGGTCATGGAGCATACAGATCCCTTCTTTGTAGAAGTCGGTGTCTTGGACCTCCGGAAGTGGCCCACAGCTTGGGGTGATTGATAAGTTCATGGCCTAAGGTGGAAGGAGATGAGTTATTAACTTCAAATTTTCTGCATAATCACTCAAAGAGCTGAACTGCATGTGCATGTATTGAGAGCTGTATGACTCATCTCCTTCTACATTAGGCCACGAACTTATCAATCACCCCTGCTGTGGACCACTTCTGGAGGTCCAAGATCCGTATGCTCCACGACCGCTGGACTAAGAATGTAAATGTAGGAGGGGACTATGTTGAAAAATAAATGTGCTAGGTTTTCTAAAATTGACTCTTTCTACCTTGGGCCACAAACTTATCAATTACTCCTTGCATTTTCCTTTCTGTGGACCAGAAGTTTCTCCACTGTCAGCACTATAAATTTTTAATATCTATTTTTCCATATGATGTAGAATGTCAACATTTCTTGCCTTAAACTGGAGAATTAAATTAAAGTCAATCTCATTAATGAGTCTGAAGTTATATAATCCAAAACTGGGTAAGGATTTCAAGTTTTCTTTCCTGGAACATATTGTGAACCATTTTAATGGGTTTTTACAATGAGCTAATAGTTTCATGGTTTACTGTTAATGAGACTATTCTTCTTGTAATCTTCCAGATTGTTTGATTTACCTGATTTAATACTTGCCAACTCCTACTGTGAACGTTAAAGCTCATGTTTCTGGATTAATCGTCCAGAATTCTAACTGCAGATCTGTCTGTTGTTTTCTTCATGTAAACATTCTTAATATTCTTATTGCCAATTTGTAATGCATGTGTGGGTTCTTATTCTAACTGAACACAGTGCAGGGAATTTAATATGTAATTAAGAAAGACAGAGAACTGTTAAATGAGGTGCATCTTATTCATTCCACTGTCTTAACCACTCAGTGATGAATATCTCATGCACATTTATCATGTATCATACACCAGATGGGAATATAGGTTAGCTTAGTGACTCTGGTTAGGCTGGATTCGGGGGGGGTCCCACCACAAGGCCTTCAGTTGTTGCACTATGTCTTTCCGCTCACTCTTGCACAACAGATTCTCATAACAGGGAACGTGGAATAAGAGAACAAAGACATGGATCCTAGGAAGTCTGGCTACTTTGCTTCCTTGGTCCAAAGTTAGAACAAGACATGGATAAGGATACACGCATAGGAAAGTGAGAATTGTGGCTTGGACCAGGATTACATAGCTAGTAATATCTTACACGTTTTCCTTTAATACGGCCAACAATGACGACTTTTTCTTGTCAGCTATTCATGCAACTTGGCTTGAAGACCTGTTGCTCACACTTCTACTATTACCCTATAATTTGATCAACTGAGACCGCACTGCCTCTTGGATAGAGGTCTTACTGAGCCTCATATACCCAGCCTTTTCCATAAACCGTTAGTAGTTACTCATCCTCGTTTATTTTGATGGAATCAATGTTTTTTCAGTTGGTGCCAGTACATAAGGCAGAAACTCTCAGGGGTCACACATATAGACCAAGATTATCAAGAACCCTTGGCTAACACCATGCCACTCAATTTTCTAACAAGTGTCACAGTTACATCTCATGGAGAATCCCGATATTCAGCCTGCAAAACAAAATATGAATCAGCCACTTAGGATCCCCAGCAGGTGAAGACGCCACAGAAGAAGCAAAAAGCATCTGATCATCAAGCTGTCATGCATTCATTAATTCCCAGCTGAGGGCATGAATCCTGTTCTATGGAGCCAAGCTTTTAAAGGACGTTTTCAGAAAATGAGAGATTGAAAGAATTTATGTAAATTCTTCCAAACCTTTTTTTCTCTGAAAACATTTTTCTTTTAAAAATCAACATATAGCAATTATCATGGAGCATTCCACATCAGTCCCGCACAGCACTCAGCTAAAGAGCAGCACTGGGCTCAGATTATCCATCATGTGTATAAGTAACTTAAAGATAGGGGGAAAGAATACTGGCAAATAAAGAATTAGAATAAAACATAATAGTCAGATTTTTTTGTTGCCACTTTGCTCCTTAGAATGTTGCTTCCCTGCACAAAATATTATGCCTTACAATGGGCCTCTCATACAGTTGGCAGCTTATCAGAAAATTACAGACTTGCAGCCTTCAATTTTCTAGCTTTTGACATAAATGGACAAAACACTACTGCAGTGCACCAGCCATTTTCCAATAAGGTGCTCTGTATGTCCAAAGCCCTGCTAGTTGGGTGGAATCTCTGAAACTGTAACCTTTTACTTGGGGACAATTCCAAAAAACTTGATTGCTCCCTGGCACCACAGCCAAACGTCCATCCTGAATGGGGGCCTCATGTATGCAAGCATCAGGCGCCTCTAATCTTTGAAAACCATTAAAGTTGATGTTAACTCGAGAACACTTAGGGGTTTTTAGGAAACTACTCTTGCTCCATGTGAGCTGATCAAAAAGATCACATTTTTGATTAAAGTTGATGGTCCCATTGTATAATAATTTTTTTTGAAAAAGAATTTAGTGCTTTCCCGGCATAGATGACGAATAAACCTGTTAACGTCAGATGACCTGACTCCCAGGGAAGACAGTTGGTAGTGATGGCTTCTTCCTCGTTATTAGGTTACACATGACATTCCTTCAGAATGGCAGCAAGGTGATGAAAGTCAATTGGGCCCTCAGAACGGCCAATGGAGAAACCAGGAAACATAACAACAAGAAGGAACCTTTCGCTACCGCCTGTCTTCCCTACATTTCCACGGTTTCTGAAAGGGTCGCCAGGATCCTGAAGAAAGGCTGGATTAATACCATCCACAAACCCGTTAGGAAGCTCAAATCACAGCTTATGTGGGTCAAAGATGGCCTGGGACTCAGGTCGCCTGGCGTTTACAGGATTCCCTGTAAATGTGGAGCAGCGTGTATTGGCCAGATGGTATGCACTGTGGAAACATGCATCATGGAGCACAGGAGGTCTATCTGTTTGGGTTACCCAGAGAAATCAGTGGTAGCAGAACACTACATTCACAATGGCCATAGGACTGACTTCGACAGCACAAAAGTACTGTGCTACGACAATGGCTTTTGGGACTGCCTGGTAAAAGAACCCATTGAAATAAAACTAGAGGGAAAGAATTTTTACAAAGTCTAAGGTCTCACTCTAAGTAAGAGCGGGAATTTGATTGCAAACAAGGTGGGAGAGAGGAAACCTGATTGGATGTGGATGAACCAATCAGGAGGGACGGACTATGGGGTATAAATACCACTGGACTAGACATGCCCAGGCATCATCCCTGATGAAGGTGGCAAAGTTTGTCATGGAAATGATGGTTACAATCGACTCCTGTACCCAGCTGGACGCCTAAGAAGAGTTCAGTAAATTGTTTATCCAGCTAGAATTTAATAGCTGTTACTCTAAAAATGAACAATGCCCCAAAGTGTCATTTCATGGTAAATATGGAATGCGTAGGCCAAGTCTGCAAGAATTGACTGTTGGAATTCGCTTTCATTTCAAATGGGACTTTGTTATATATTCGACAGTTAATCCTACATTCATGAAATAAGATGGTTTTGCTATTAGTTTCAGCCCAGTTTGATTGTAAGTGCCGCTGTGAACATTTTCCCACTGTCATTTTGACATCCAAATAGAGGAACACAAATGGGTCAGTGAGTACTGTTTGCCACCTGCTGGGTCCTCCGTGTAACAACAACTTGCAAATGAAAATGAGAATCAGAATCAGGTTTAAGATCCCTGGCATACTGCACCTTGTGAAATGTGTTCCTCTGCGGCAGCAGTGCATTGCAATACATGACGACAGAAAACCTACAAATTACAATAAGAAAATGAATATGGCGAAACATTGAATTAAATAAGTAATGCAAAAAGAGAGCAAAAAAGATAGTGAGGTAGTGTATATGGTTTCATTGTCCTTCAGAATTCTGATGGCGGAGGGGAAGAAGCTGTTCCTGAAGTGTTGAGTGTGTGTCTTTAGGCTCCTGTACCTCCTCCTTGGTGCTAGTAAAGAGAAGAGGACAGATCCCTTTGTTTTTGAGGTAAAAAATGTTTATTTTCCCATGTACATTCCTCTAAGTGTGTATGTTATGCATCTCAGATTTTAGGTACTAAATTGTGGATTCAACAAGGGTTTCCATGACCCAAAGGACCCAGTATTGGCAGATTTACAGAACTGATATCACTCATTACCCTTTGGCCATTGATGGATGCAGCTTTATTGAGGCTTCACCAGAATTCAGGCTTTTCCAGTATTTGATACTTTTTCACATATTTAAAAGGAAAAAATAAATGTGGCAACAATGAAATACACATCTTGCTTTTAATTTTACTCAGCATCACAGGAATATATCTTCATATTAGCATTTGACACTTAGTATGCTCTAGCAGTTAAGTACACAGGATGCTTTTCAGAGTCTAAAAACAATAATTTAACATAAACAATAATCAGAAACAAGTAATGATGTTTAGCAATTTAAATATGATAGACCTGCTGACATACTAAAGTACCTGTACTAGAATGTATGGAAATGATGTAATCTCATTAGTCTCCAAGCAGTACAAGAATATTTCCTATGTTAAATTAAAGCCTATGTTAAGTTAATTGATTTAATTTGAATACTGTAAAACACTAATGAAGAGATGTGATGGATTGAGTATTTTTGCCTCTGGATTCAGGAACAGATGCTGGAAATCCAAAGCAACATACCAAATGCTGGAGGAAAGCAGCAGGTCAAGCAGCATCTAAGGAAATGAATAAACAGTTGACATTTCAGACTGAGGCCCTTCTTCAGGACTGGAAAGGAAGGGGAAAGATGACAGAATAAAAAGATGGGGGGGGGGGGGAGGGAAAGGAGATAGCTAGAAGGTGATATGTGAGACCAGGTGGGTAGGAAAAGGAAAGGGCCTGTGAAGAAGGAATTTGATAAAAGGTTTATTGTCAAAGTATGCACGTACAATACAACTCTGATATTTGTCTTCTCCAGATAGACCCTGGGTGTTGATGAAAGAAAAGACATCAACTCCCCCACAAAAAAGAAAAACAAAACTTGCAGACCCCAAGATCTGTCTCCCTACAGCAAAAATCAACTACATTAACAATCACTGACATAAGAATCCTGACTCCCTCACTGGCAGAAAAGAACAGAACAAACCCCAAACTCCCCCTCTTGCACACAAAAGTTAACAGATCACCCAGCCGTCAATTGTCCACCAGAAAGAAAACGGCGAAAAACTGAAGGGAACCAATAATAAATACAGGCCAATTATCACATAGATCTCAGAAATTGGGGAACTTCTTTTTGTCTGCACATGAGGAGAGCAACTGCATAAACTCAGTCAGTCTTTCTGTAAAGAGTGACCACTGATCGGGTTCTAACTGCTGACCATCTGTGTTGGGAGCCATCGCTGACCCCATTTATGTTCGCCTCGATAGGAGAGGAGAGTGGACTGTAGGAGAAAGGAAAGGAGGAGGGGAGCCAGGGGGAGGTGGTAGGCAGGTGAGAAGAGGTAAGGGGACAGAGTGGAGAATAGAAGAAGAAAGGAGCAGGAGGAAGAAATATTTTATCAGAAGGTGAAATCAATAGTCATGCCATCAGGTTGAAGGCTACCTAGATGGAAAATAAAAAGTGTTGCTCCTCCACCCTGAGAGTGGCCTTATGGTGGCACAAGAGGAGGCAGCGGACCGACATGTCAGAACAGGAATGGGAATGGGAATTAAAATGTTTGGCCACTGGGAAGTTCCAGTTCAAAAAGATTTAAAATATCTCCATTTTGAAACAAAAGTCTTTTCACAGTGATGTAATTGATTATATCAAAAAATATCCAACAGAAAATCTCACTAGGAATTAACCTTATATGGAAGATGGGAAAATATATTGGTTGCTGTGCTACAAATAGGGAGAGGTGCGCAGGGATATAATGCTTAACTTTAAAGCATTCAATGACAATGGAAGAGTATGTCTGCCAGAGAGAAAAACTGGATATGGGATTTCTGGAAAGGAAACTAAAGGTTTCTCCACAAATAATCAATAATATGTATTTTGACTTTTTTCTTTCCAGCATAGTATATGATTTTACAGGAAACCTGCACAAAACCTGGCAGTGAAATTTTAATACCAGAACAGAAGAGGATTATGGTTGATGTAAAAGAGTAGACCCTGTTGAAAATCAGGCTCCCGACCCAATGAGTTTTGCAAGTAAGAATTTAAACTGGTGGTTATTGAAAAACAACAGATATTTAGTTTTTAAACTCTAGTTGGTATTTACCAAAATTTAAAAAATGAACATCATTGATTTTGTGTTCAATCTCAGTGAGATAAGGAAAAGCAGTTCACTTACAGCGAGTTTTTATTTTGTAGAGGATTTTACTTTCAAACCACCGCTTGTAGGCGAGACTGAACTGGCCAGTATGAGAGTTGCAGTGCAGTTTAAATCTTGATGCAGTAAGGGGAGCTCTGAGCTTTTAAATGAGTTCT
This sequence comes from Hemitrygon akajei, assembly GCF_048418815.1. Taxonomy (NCBI): domain Eukaryota; kingdom Metazoa; phylum Chordata; class Chondrichthyes; order Myliobatiformes; family Dasyatidae; genus Hemitrygon; species Hemitrygon akajei. The sequence continues at coordinate 165,276,656 of NC_133126.1, forward strand.
GATTGCCAGGGCTGTATTTAGCCCAGCCTCTGCGGCAGCTAAATACACAGTAAAGATTTCGGGCCATATTTGCTATAGTGGATATGAAAGCTATATCTAAGATTTACACTTAATTGTAATGATATTTTGCACCACTGGTTGCAGAAAGTGCAAACTAATAACAGCATATTGAACCAATCTCACCAACTGGGTATTGAGTGAAAAGGGAGAAAAGCTACAGCATTTTCCTTTCAAAGCACACTGAAAGATTAAAAGATTAACGTTGCAAAACTGAGAAATAAATGTAAATAAAATTTACAAATTTGATTTTATAATCATGTCAGTTACATTCAAAGAATAAAGAGAGTAATGAAAAATCAGATTAAGAGAATGAAACAAGGTCAGGAATCAAACTAAATAAGATGCTAATCTAAACTATACATTTTTAGGTTCTTAAAGAATTAAAATTTGTATGTGAGACTCCATTGCCTGTTCAGTACTGTTAAGTATGCCATGCCATAGAGGAAGTGTGTTCTGCATACTTCCACTGTTAATTTCTGTCAAATTACAAGCAAAAATCTGTAATTAATTTTCAGTAATGAAAAGATTGACTGGTAGTAATTAACAGTTATGATGTTGTTGAAAAATTACTTAAATTTAAGGTGATGTTTGCTCATGTCTATTATACAAAATTAGCATCTCACTACTGAAATGTGATAGTGAACTAGACTGGTGCTAGTTTATTAGTCTTGCAGTTATTTAAAAAATTATCCCATTCAGTCCAAATCTGCTTCCTGCTTTCTTCCTAGATCTTTTGATATTTCTAGAATAAATGTGATTAAATCAGGTTCAGAGCTACATGTTTCTGTAATCCATATCCTTTTGTAAGAATTTAGTTTATAACGTTGTTCCATATGTTTGTAAAGAAAGCGTGGTGATGTTGGCTGTATTGTTACTGGTGGTACTAGTACACTGCACAAGAAATGGTTCCTGGGTTTTGACGATGACAGAAATGGCACCGCTGGGAGGCGGTGAGTTATGGAATGATTGTGAGGATCTTGGCACCACGTACTCTAGACACTAAAGTTCTAGATTTGGCAAAGGTTATAGATGTGGTTGACATTATGTTTGCTAAGTTTTTTGTAGTGCATTGAACTTTATAATATAAATACAGTAATATAATAGTTTGTTGTTTTACATTTGAAACATCAACTTTTGAATCAATCATTTCAAAAACTGCATTATATCATTGAGCCTTGTGATTTGTGGATAATTCATGGTTGGCATAAGGCAGCGGGAAAACAAATTTTTGCGTGTCTGGTGATTAGAAAACAAGTTTCATGAAAGACTTTGATTTTATGCAAACATGCATATGAAAAGGACAACCGCAGTACCATCTTTCATCTTGCAGTGTATGCACCTGCAGAAGCTAATGGGAAAGAGCCATCCATGCTGGGTGTGTTTTGCTGGTGTGTCTGGACAAGCCTACAGTCCAATTGATTAATGCATGAATGATTTTAACCAATGAGGACACAAACCCAAGTCAAGTTGAAAGAAAGACTGGTTAAGCCTGAATATTTAACAGAATATCTTTTTGAATAAGTTGCAAATAACTAGAAAACACATGAATTCTTATTCATCATAGATTGCTTTCTTACTAGTGTAAAATATTACACTTGGCTGGACTTTAAACCCAAAGCAATGGTTTAAAATTCAATTAGTTTATCTTGACTCTAAAACAGGAGCTCTGACTTATTCAAAGCCAAAATTATCAATTCACATCACACAGTAAATGAATTATTGTTAGAGAAATCACATTGCTTAGCATCCATTCTAGTTGAATAATCACCTGAGCTGAAAAAGTTACCTTCATATGATCATAGTTTTGGAAAAGTGCCCTTGAAAATCAGTTCTTATCTTGCCTCCTAATCAATGTCTCATTTATGGTGAAGGGGTCTTTTATCAAATGGAGTTCTCAAGATATGTACTGCACTTCCACTTGCTCTAACCCCACGAATCTTTGCTATCATTCTATTTTCATATTTCTTAAACTACTTTAACTGCTTTTGTACAACACTGACATCATCATTGAAATATCTTACTGGGATGAATCTGTGACTCTGTGATGTGACAACTAAATGATATAACACATTATGCCAAATTAATAACCTTGTGGTCACTGTACAATTTGGCTGTAGCTGTTTCCCTTTGAACTTATTTGTACTTTTACCTATACATAAGTAACACATTTTACCTGCGACTTTTCCCATTGATCTCCTTGGTCTAGAATTTACTGACAAAACATCGCTGAAAACTTAATCAACTTTTAATTTTAAAATCAAGTCCTCAGTCTAAATTTAAAAAAATATTCTGGTTGAGCGTCTGACATATTTGGGCAACCTATTTTCAACTGATGTCTTAAAACTCTTTGTACCATTAAAATTAAATGTCCATCAAATGTTATTAATAATATATAAAAGTACTAATTAGTATTTCACCAACAAGTTAACACTGAACACTGATAGAATGAGTGATGCTATAATTACCTTGAAAGGAATCTTTTGACTCAGACAAATGCATTTCCTGTTCTCTTATCAGATTGTTTACTTTTAATGAGGATGGAAGTAAATGGTATGCAAATATTTCACAAAGTTAGAGTAGAAGATCCTCATGCAAGCTACCCTTTCAATGTAGATGTGTTAAATGTGTTTAAATATTTTATCTACTTTGTAATATATCAGTGCTTGTTGTAATATGTTGTATCAGGAGTATTATAAGTATCTGAGAGCAGCTTTTAGAGAATGCGAGAATTAGCTGAAGTACAAGGAGGCATATTTTAATTTTCTTTTTTATTTTAAATTTAGTGTGGTCTGTAAATGATCTGATTTACATTGTGGCAGGACTAAAGAACTGCAGAATGAAATGAACAAGAAGCTTTGCACAATCTTGAGTTCCTACTCCCATTGGTACAAGTGGAAGAATTGCACGAGGGTTATTTTAATGTCATGAACTCCCTGGTGGGCATCTGGTGAAGCTGGCATAAAGTGAAAGAAGCTACTAACATGTACAGGAAGGTCTGGCCTAAAAAGCTTTCAAATAAGGAAACAACCCTCCAAGTCTTGTCCCTAAAAATATTTAAAGAACGTGATTGTTTACAGCTTGCCAAAGTGTTTTTTAAAAATTTACTGCTAAAATGTATACACATTGAATCAATAATTTTGAGAAAGTTATGATCTATTAGAAAAAAATATGAAATTTTGTTCAATTTAAACTAGAAACAAACACACATTGAAATATTTTGGCCCTCATATTTATTTTGTGTAATGAGTAGCAGTAATATCATTACTGAATAAGTTCTTGTATGGCTATTCACCTGATAAACAACCAGTATTATAATTATATAGTGGAATCTGGTCACAGTGAATATGAAATGAAATGAAAAAAATACATTATTATCTCAATTCATAGAATTTTCTTTTCATTTTATAAAATCATCCTTGTTTATAGTGAAGATTCTTTTAATAAAATTATCCTTAGTTTATGATGCATATTCTACTAAAATTATTAATTAAAGGTAAGCTAGTGCCAGTGTTTTCTCATCAAGCATTAGAATAATTTCCTTGACTGACAGAAACCAGTGAATCTGTGATCAAGTGCTATTTATTGACGGTGTCAGTTCATTACATATTTTAAATGGCAGTAATATAATAATCTCCTGTTTTATTTCAGTCAATTATTTGATAAACTAATTGGAACATGGGGATTTTTCCCACTGTCAACAAAGCATTCCAACTCATGATAAATGCACTGACTGACATAAAATAAAGATAGAGACATTGAGCATAGAGGTTCTTCCAGATCATTGCATAATCCTCCTGGCATATGTATTTGATATACTTGACGCATCACCAAGTTAAGCTGATGGTATTTCTTTGTTGAGGGTCTACTCGGCCAAGATGCCGTTATTGTTTGGGTGCAAATCCATCTCAGATTCTTTTTATTAAATCAAAGTTCTGGCTTGCACACAATTTTATGGTTTCCCTTTTCAATATGTAGCCTGCATACATATGCTATTCCTTCAAAGTACGTTCCAAGATATAGCTGCTAGTCTATAATAAAATGAAGTATTTGTCAGTACAGCCAAAATCTTATTTTATGTTCTTTTACAGAGAAAAATGTGAGTAGCAATATAAACCAATACATCAAAAGTCTTTAGGGATTAAACCAGAATTCACTTTTATTTGAATACTAAGAATTCGTACTTCTCTGTCTTTATATCTGTACCAATACTTCAGCAAAATTACTGTAAATATGCTTATAAATCTTACTGGTATGCTAAAGCAACTGAGCTGCATTTATTTCTGAATGTCATCTTGAATTTTTTTAGAGGCACAGAAGTAAGAGAATTAAACACAAATTTAAGTGTTGTTCCAGGGACATTTTTAAGTTTGGGCTGGTTAAATACAATCCAAACATTAGTCCTATAAACACAAATAAAATACCAGTAACTTGTAGGTCAAGAAACCTCATACTGCATTTTATTTCTAACCTTTGTGCACTACCAGTGATCCATGAACCAAATAGATGCGTCAGCTAATGGGCTCTGCTGACTACTTTGACACACAAGACAGGTTTTGCACAAGAGTAGAAGAATGTTCAAGCTGCTTCTTGTCTGAAATTCTCATATGTACTGGATATTTTGAAGTTAATACCATGGTGTTTGTGGAAGTTTAGCTTTTGGAATCTAGTCGCTGTCGGTAGGTAAATCCTACCAGGTGGTCGCTAGGTCCCAAAAAAAAAATCAGCATTTGGAGCTTTAAACCAGGTTCCTGTTGGTCTTGGATGGTTGCATCTGAGGAGCTCTCCGTGACATTTAGCTGAACAGAGACTGTCTAGTGTTACAGCAAGTGATAATCGACCTGTATTCAGTAGCTATCATTTCCACTGACCCAAAGGAAGGAACAGTGTGCACACCCGTGTACTATAACAGAGAAGAGGGTATCAGTTGGCAATTAGGGCGAGTTTCCAGTACATTTAGTCGACAGAGGAGGGAATGACCAGTGCAACATGGCTTATTGCCAAACAAATGTGACTTGATGCATGAAAAACGCCACACAAAACCCATCTGGACAGTAATCAAGTCACAACTGGTGTAATAAAGAGGCGAAAGCATGGCAGTGCACTTAAGAAAACAACATTCTTCATGGTGTGCGGAAGATATTGGCTTAAACTCTGCAGAAGACGCTGACTGTCACATCATATCTAGTGTTGTAAATAGAGTGTTTGTAGTTTGGCGTATGAAGGTCTAACAACAGAAAGAATGGCAAAGGTATAAGAAGGGAACAGGATGCCACAGGAGAGGCATGGGCAGCTTCTGATGTAAAGAAGGAAAAGAGGAACGCACATCATTCATGATGTCTGCCTTCAAATAATGATGCAGCATCACAAGTGGAGACAACGAATGACAAAGTAAATTGACTTGCTGCTGGTCTTTCAGTTATTCTAAACTTGCTCTACAGCTTTGGAATTCAAAGCACTTTGCCTTCATCAGCAGGCTTTTAGTTTTAATAACTTCTGTTTTAAAAGGCGTGTCATTAAAATTTGCTTCCAGAGCTTTTGAAATGCAGACTCGGCCTGGGGACTCCTAATAGAAACACAATTGACTTAATGTTCCAAGGAAGTGTCGTGGAATAAGAAACAAAAACCTCTAAGATAACTTTTACACTCACTTGTATAAAATGTTCTTGTTTTGGATAATACGTAACTTCTGTGTGTTACTCTCATGGTTGCTGACCGTGCTAAGTGTCGCTGTGTTATACTCCTGGTAATCTGTAGAGAGGAGATAGGCAGCTTCATGTTTATTTAAAACAGGAAGTTTTAACCAAAGTATTGGGTACACATTTTGAAAGGTTTAAATAGATCTGTTGGTAGATGCTGTTGGTTTTAAATAGATCAAGTTGTTTACCTTGTGCATTTTAAACTACAGAAGGAAAATACAATATCCTCACCTGACTGCACTCCGGCAATGTAAAAACATCTTAAAATTCCTGTTAGCCCAACTCTCTAAGTATTTGCCATGGGCACACAAGAACAGACCAAGAGACATATTCTAAACTTTACTCCTGTGCTTGAAATATTTGTTGGCTATTCTGTGATTACTTCTGATGCTTTAGTCAAGACGAGCAGGAAATCAAGAAATTTCATTCATGAGGTATAATTTAGTTATGCAACTTAGTGTATCTTAACAATGGATAGAAATAGGATCCAGATATACATAATGTAAATCTAGTAAAAAAATGTGAAAAAGATGATTGGAAAATTAAGACTGCAAAATACATTAAAAATAGCACTATGTGCAGCTCTGAAAAGGCCATTCATCTCATAATGTTGCAGTAACCTTGATGCCAATTTATACCAAATATTCTCCTCCTGTGCATCAGCCATATTCCTCCATTCTCTTCGTATTCATGTGTCTCTCTAAAAGCCTCTTAAACACCACCAAACTGCCCACTTCCACTTTTATCTCCAATAACACATTCCTGGCATCCATCACTCTCTACTTAAAAAAAATTTCCCCTCATGTCAATTTTAACCTTTCCCCCTCTAACCTGAAAGTACGTCCTCTGGAGTTTGACATTTCTACCCTGCAGAATAGATTCTGACTCCCCCTCCTATCTATGCCTGTCATAATTTAAAAAAACTGTATTGGGTCTCCGCTTAGCCCCAATGCTCCAGGGAGAACAATACATGTCTGTCCAACTTGTCTTTATAGCCATACCCTCTAATCCATCTTGATAAACCTTCTAGACACTCTCTGCAGTCTCCATATCCTTCCTATAATGGGGTGATCAGAACAGCACGCGATACTCCAAGTGCAATCCGACTGAAGTTGTCCATAGCTGCAGCATGATTTCCTTACTGTTATGCTTAGCACCCCTAAGCATGCCATACACTTTCTTTGCTACCTTATCCACCTGAATTCCACTCTCAGTGAACTACGGACTTGGACCCCAAAACCCTTCTGTACCTCAGTGCGATTAAGGGGCCCACCATTAACTGTATACTTTCTCTTCCTATTTAATCTCTCAAATTGCCACACCTCACACTTGCCTGGATTAAACTCCATTTGATACTTCTTTGCCCACACCTGTAACAGACCTATGTCCCACTGTATTCTTTGATATTCCTTTTCACCCAGACCTACAGCGATCTTGACATCAGCTAGAAACCTGCAAATTCACCCATCTATACTTTCATGCAAGTCATTAATCATAAGCAACAGAGGTCCCAGCACCAACACTTGCAAGACAGAAATGGTCACAGACCTCCAGCCGCAATAATAGCCTTCTACCTTTAGAGCTGTCTTCTGTGAGTAAGCCATTTCCAAATCCAAACTTGTGATTCACCCAGGATCCCATGCATCTTTATTTTCTGAATTGATCTACCATGAGTGGGTAAATGGAAATTGAATCCTGACAAAACATTTGTGTTATACAATTTGACAGTTGTTTTATTTTAAATGTGTTTAGCAAAATCTGGAAATTATTTTGATCCTTTAGAAGTGGCTATACTTTGGTCCGTTTTTGGATCATGCCTTATGTGAAAAATATGTTTGTGATCTGGTAGTTGAATAAATTCAGCCAAAGCTTTTAAATGCCTTTCATTAAGAGTTGCATGCTAAATGACTGCATTGATGGAAATATCATTGAAGAATGTCAGAGAATTCCATCCAGAACAGCTGACTGATAAAGCTGTAATCTGTAGTTGGGGAAAAGTAGCAAAGTCCAAGGCTATGAAACTAAGTCCATACTGAATTCATGAGGACGGTTCAGCCAATTATGAACATTGAATGTCCATGACTACCACAATTTTTAGTGTTTAGAACATCAAGTGCTTCAGTTACCAAAAGAAAGGCTGTATTTCTAAAGCCTCCAGATTAATGCATAAGACAAGCAAATAAAGCAATATCAATAGCTATTTGAAATTGAAAACAGATCTGTCTAGTTTGGCAGCTCATTTAAACACTGAAGAACACTGATTCTATGTGAGCAGTAACAGCAACAAACAGATAAAATATTTACTACACCACAAACTATTGACCATGTTTTTAAACTAACAAGAAACTACCCTGTGACATTTCACAGTTATTAAGGCAAATAGAGGGCCAAGTGCATCACAACAGATAACATGATTGATGCACATTTTAAAAGCAGGGAAACCTTAATGGGGAAGATTTGGCTGAGATAATTCAAACTTAATTGGAAGAACATTTTCAGCGATGGTACTGTATATCAAGCCATAGTAAATCAAGGTAACTGGACTTGCTGTGTTGTCTGGAAGACGTTTCACCACTCATTCGAGAGGCTTCTTCAGTTCAAATCCATGGTGGGTAGTTTTCCGGCTTATTAATCATTTAAAGGTATAGCAATCACATGAGGGTTATTAAGAACAAGAGAAAATCTACAGATGCTGGAAATCTGAGCAACACACACTGTAACGTTCTCGCTCGGGTGTGAAGTAACGCCGAGGTAAACGTCGAGATAAACCAGAATCAATGCAAACGAGACCGCAGTAAGATTAACCATTTACTGTTCACTCTTCACATTAACGCATGGTGAAAACTGTTGAAAAACAATACAAGATTGGTACAGTGTTTGTTCCCTTCTAAATATCACATTTACATTGTGAATACTTGCAAAGGTAAAACTACGATAACTACATTACATCAAAGTGCAGCATACAGTCAGAATCTAGCTGCTCCATTGGCTGCTTTAGATACACTTCAATACAAACTATCCCGACTCTTTAACTGACGAAAAGGTAAACCTTACCGACCGTCGTTACTTTTAACAGAATCGGCGTTAACATTTTAACTCAAAATACCGATTATCTAATGACTTACAGCGTTGCTTTCACTGTGTCTTTGGTGCATAGAGAGACCCTAGTCAGCGTTATGGTGGCACATGAGAGTGACCCCCACCCTTGCGTGAATCTCAAACCGGTAATTCCCCACAAGACGCGGCGAACCCGGATGTGACGTCATCGCAGCCGCGATGTATTACAGACAAATCAATTGATTTAAACAATCCTAACTTTAACTAAAAAATGCTAACAAATTACTACGCGAAAATATTATAAACTAAATAACTGCCATAAAGGCAGCACACTCCCCGCTTGGCCTTCGTAAGGTCACAATGAACATAATACGAACTTCAGTCTCTAAATCAGTCGTTAGGTAGAAGTAGAATGACTTCTGTAACAGGCCTTTGGTAAATTTTCCCATCGCCTTGGTCGGTAGTTTTCAACTCGACGTCCCTGACATGTCCATCCCTACTAGGGAATGTGGCAGTGATTCTGGCCATTGGCCAGCAGTTGCCGGCGATCTGCTTGTCCTTGAGCAGGACTAAATCTCCAACTTGAAGGTCCCTTCTCCATTGCTTTGTGTACAGGTCCTTATCGGAGAAGTCCCCTGGTGGAGGGGCAGCTCCTGCCTTCTGCGTAAGGAGCATTGATGGCGACAGTGTGAAGGGGTTTTCCGGGTCAGAAGACACGGGTAGGAGTGGTCGTGCATTCATAATGGCTGTGACCTCTGTCATTGGTGTGCCCAGTACCTCGTGGGTTGATCGGATGCTTTGCTGCATCTCAGGTCTCCTTTCCGTGGTTTTTTGCAAGGGCATGTACCGCTTGACTGCCTGCTCTTTGTTGTTTGGCAAGCACTGGCGTGGTTCTCTGAAAGGTAGTGGGGCGACCCCACTATTTGCTTTGTCTCTGAAGACCTTGGTGTCCTCCGTTTTTAAGATGATGGCGTCTTGAGTCGATGGAGCAAGTTTATTATCGTGCTCCTTATGAGCAAAGACAGACTGACCCAGCGTCTCGTCAGTTACTTTGCGCTTGTTAAAGCCTTGTGGTGCTTCCTGGACGCACATGGAACTTGTGCGGGGTTGAAGAATCATATGGCGGCTACTCTCTAGCACATTGGTCTTGAGTGTGTTAACCGTTGATTTGTGTTCGTTGCCAGGGCACACCTCTCCTATCACCACCCAGCCCAGATCCAGGCGTTGGGCAAAGGGGGCGTCGTGTGGTCCATTGACCTGCTGCCTAACCTTGTGTACCCGGAGAACATCCCTCCCTAATAGCAGGAGTATTTCTGCTTCTGGATCCAGCTCTGGGATGTATTTGGCGATGTGGTGGAGATGTGGTTGGTGTAGCACCGCACTTGGCGTCGGGATCTCAGTGCGGTTATTCAAGATTTTCTCGCACTCTACGAGTGGGGGGAGACAGATGAGGACCTTACCATCCAGGGACTCGATCTGGAAGCCTTCGGCCCTCCTTCCGTAAGTTTTCATGTTGCCTGAGCAAGTTCTAAGGTAGTATGGGAACTGCTCACTCTCAATGTTGAACAAGTTAAAGAACTTTGGACTGACTAGCGAGCGGTTGCTCTGATCGTCCAGAATTACGTAGGCTTTGATGGCCTTGTCTTTGGCTCCCTTAGGGTACACCTTAGTGAGACAGATCTTTGAACAAGAACGGCTTGCCTGAGCTTGACCGCAAACTTCCGTACAGCTCGAGCTGACAACAGTTGTCCTGGAGTGAGCTTCTCCCTCCCCGCCGTCCTGTTGTGGGGGTGAAGGAGCGTTGTCGGTTTGCGGTGACGGGCCAGGATGCATGGCCCAGTCGTGATTAGTGCTATCACATTCCAGGCACTTCACGGCGATCGTACACTCTCTTGCACAGTGAGAGGTCGAGGAACAGCATCTAAAGCATATTCCTTTCTCCTCGAGGAGGGCCTTCTTCTCTTCGAGGGGTTTTTCCCTAAACGTTCTGCATCTTTTGAGGGGGTGGGGTTTGTTATGCAATGGACAATTCTTGCTAGAGTCGTTGTTAGTTGTAAGGACTTCAGTCTTAAGCGCTGAGACTGGTTTAGTGATGTTGGAATTATTCGAAGTGGATTTATCTGGCTTGGTGTAAATTGTACTGCTTCCTGGACCTATGAGGCTAGGATCGTTTCGCTTCTTCGCCTCCTTGCACACGAACCTGGTGAAATACTCGAAGGGAGGGAATTGACCTTCGTGTTCTTCCTTGTAATCTGAGGCAACGGACAACCACCTGTCCTGCAGCCCAAATGGAAGTTTGTCCACGAGTTGTCTAATCCCGGTTGGAGTGTCTAGGTATACTAGACCAGCTGAGTGGCCATCTTCTTTGGCGCCTTGAATCTCCATGAGTAAATCTCCAAATTCTCTTAGCTTGGTGTGGTCCTTGGCTGACACCTTAGGAAAATTTCCCAAACGTTGGCATAGCGCCGCCTCAATAATTTCGGGGGCTCCGTAGCCCTCCTGAAGTCTCTCCCATGCTTTCTTCAATGCTAGCTCGGGTTTGTTGATGTACACTGAACGCATGCGTCTCACCTGTTCGCATGATTCTTTTCCCAGCCATTTTGCCATAAGATCCAACTCCTGGGTTGCTCTGAGCTGGACTCCGTCGATAGCGTTGGTGAAAGTGGAGTACCATGCACGGTAATTTTCAGGTTTATCGTCGAACTGGTATAGTCCTGAAGTGACGAGATCCCGTCGTGCGAAATACCGTGCTGCGGATTCGTCTGCAAGTGGCGTGCGGGCTGAGGGAACGTGTCCACAGGTACATGACTGAGGGCGTACATCTGTTATGGGATTTGCTGGTCTGGACTCAGTCTTTGCCTCTCTTCTCCCCAAATCCGGTAAGTTCGGTGTCGAGAAGTACTTGTCGTGAGCCTTTGCATTCCTGGGTTCATCGCGGAGTTGCGAGGGTAAATTATCTTCCTCGGATGGACGTGATGCCGTCGGGCCTCTCCAAGACTCCTCGTGAAGTGGGACGTTATCGAATAAGTAAAGAGAGGAAGAAAGAGTCTTCCATTCCATTTGAGATTGGACATAGTCCCTTGTACGTTCCAATCCGATCTTTTCTGAGGTAGATTTTCCGTCCTTCGGATCATGCATTTCTTCGGCGTCTTCTATTAACTCTGCTTCCACCTCGGCAGCTGCTGCTTCTCGTTCTAGCTTCAGCGCTTCTAACCGTGCCTCTACCCTTTTCCTTTCCAATTCGTTTTCGGCTTCTCTGGCAGCCGCTTCTGCTTCTCTGGCAGCCTTTTCCTTCTGGTTTTCGGCTTCTCTGGCAGCCGCTTCGGCTTCTCTGGCGGCCTTTTCCTTCTGGTTTTCGGCTTCTCTGGCAGCCGCTTCCTTCTGGTTTTCGGCTTCTCTGGCAGCCGCTTTCATCTTTACTAATAATTCTTCTTTGGCAAAGCGCGCTCGCACCTTGGCGGCTTCTGCTTTCGCTCTTGCTTGGGTGGCCTTACTTGATGCCCTACTGCCCCTGTCGCAGGATGACGATGACTTTAACAACGACTTGATGCTGGATCGGGTTGACATGGCTGCACTTTAAACACCTGATAATGCCGCTTTTTCACTGTAACGTTCTCGCTCGGGTGTGAAGTAACGCCGAGGTAAACGTCGAGATAAACCAGAATCAATGCAAACGAGACCGCAGTAAGATTAACCATTTACTGTTCACTCTTCACATTAACGCATGGTGAAAACTGTTGAAAAACAATACAAGATTGGTACAGTGTTTGTTCCCTTCTAAATATCACATTTACATTGTGAATACTTGCAAAGGTAAAACTACGATAACTACATTACATCAAAGTGCAGCATACAGTCAGAATCTAGCTGCTCCATTGGCTGCTTTAGATACACTTCAATACAAACTATCCCGACTCTTTAACTGACGAAAAGGTAAACCTTACCGACCGTCGTTACTTTTAACAGAATCGGCGTTAACATTTTAACTCAAAATACCGATTATCTAATGACTTACAGCGTTGCTTTCACTGTGTCTTTGGTGCATAGAGAGACCCTAGTCAGCGTTATGGTGGCACATGAGAGTGACCCCCACCCTTGCGTGAATCTCAAACCGGTAATTCCCCACAAGACGCGGCGAACCCGGATGTGACGTCATCGCAGCCGCGATGTATTACAGACAAATCAATTGATTTAAACAATCCTAACTTTAACTAAAAAATGCTAACAAATTACTACGCGAAAATATTATAAACTAAATAACTGCCATAAAGGCAGCACACACACAAAATGCTAATAGCCATTACAGAGACGTCTCACGAGCAGGAATGGCTGCTGAGTGTGCCAGGCTTTAGATGTTTCACAAAGAACAGAGAGGAAGGCAAGGAGGTGGGGGCATGGCATTGCTAATTAGAGATAGTGTCACTGCTACAGAAAAGGAGAAAGTCATAGAGGGATGGTCTACTGAGTCAGTGTGGGTGGAAGTCAGAAACAGGAAAGGGACAATAATTCTACTGGGTGTTCTTTATAGACCCCTCCAATAGTAACAGGGATATTAAGGAGCATATAAGGAGGCAGATTCTGGAATGGTGCAATAATAATAGGGCTGTTGTGATGGGAGATTTTAACTTCCCTAATATTGATTGGCATCTCCTTAGTGCAAGGGGATTAGATGAGATGGAGTTCACTAGGTGTGTTCAGGAAGGTTTCCTGATGTAACATGTGGATAAACCAACTAGAGGAGAGGCTGTACTTGATCTGGTATTGGGAAATGAACCTGGTCAGGTGTCAGATCTCTCGGTGGGAGAGCATTTTGGAGGTACTGACCACAACTCTATCTCCTTCACCATAGTGTTGGAGAGGGATAGGAGCAGACAATTTGGGTAGGAAGGTATATGATGCTGTTAGGCAGGAACTTGGGAGCATACATTGGGAGCAGATGCTCTCAGGGAAATGCATGGCAGAAATGTAGCAAATGTTCAGGGAACATTTGCATGGAGTTCTGCATAGGTATGTTCCATTGAGACAGGGAAAGGATGGTAGAGTTAAAGAACCATTGTGTACAAAGGATATAGAAAATCTAATTAAGAAGAAAAGAAAAACTTACGAAAGGTTCAAGAAACTAGGTACTGTTAGAACTCTAGAAAACTACAGGTTTGCTAGGAAAGAGCTTAAGAATGGAATTAGGAGAGTCAGAGGGGTCATGAGAAGGCCTTGGTGAGCAGGATTAAGGAAAACCCCAAGGCATTCTACAAGTATGTGAAGAGCAAGAGGATGAGCCGTGTGAGAATAGGACCAATCAGGTGTGACAGTGGAAATGTGTGCATGGAATCGGAGGAGGTAGTGGAGGTACTTAATGAATACTTTGCTTCAGAATTCACCAGGGAAAAGGACCTTGGCAATTGTGGAGATGACTTACAGCGGACGGAAATGCTTGAGCATATAGATATTAAGAAAGAAGATGTACTGGAGCCTTTGAAAAGCACTAAATTAGATAAGTCACCAGGACCGAATGAGATATACTCCAGGCTACTGTGGGAAATGAGGGAGGAGATTATGGAGCCTCTTGCGATCATCTTTACATCATCAATAGGAATGGGAAACGTCGTCACTACCTCCTCCCATAGATGCTGTCTGGCCTGCTGAGTTCTGCCAGCATTTTGTGTTTTTATTTATTTCCAGCATCTGCAGATTCACTCGTGTTGTAAATATTTTTTCTCTTGTTCAAGAAAGGGACTAGAGATAACCCAGGAAATTATAGTTGGACTTCAGTGGTGGGCAAGTTGTTGGAGAAGACCCTGAGAGGCTGGATTTATGAGCATTTGGAGAGACATAATCTGATTAGGGATAGTCAGCTTGGCTTTGTCAAGGGCAGGTCATGCCTTAAAAGCCTGATTGAATTCTTTGAGGATGTAACAAAACACATTGATGAAGGTAGAACAGTGGATGTAGTGCATATGGATTTCAGTTAAGGCATTTGATAAGGTTCCCCATGCAAGGCTCCTTCAGAAAGTAAGGAGGCATGGGATCCTAGGAGACCTTGCTTTGTGGATCCAGAATTGGCTTGCCCACAGAAGGCAAAGGGTGGTTGTAGATGGTTCATATTCTGCATGAAGGTTGGTGACCAGTGGTGAGCCTCAGGGATCTGTTCTGGGACCCTTCCTCTTTGTGATTTTTTAAGTGATCTGGATGAAGAAGTAGAAGGGTGGGTAGTAAGTTTGCTAATGGCACAAAGGTTGGGAGTGTTGCGGATAAACTGGAGGGTTGTCAGAGGCTACAGCAGAACATCAATAGGATGCAGAACTGGGCTGAGAAGTGGCAGATGGACTTCAACCCAGATAAGTGTGAAGTGGTTCATTTTGGTAGGTCAAATTTGAAGACAGAATATAATATTAAGGGTAAGACTCTTGGCAGTGTAGAGGATCAGAGAGATTTGGGGTCCGTGTCCATAGGACACTCAAAGCTGCTGCTCAGGTTGACAGTGTTGTTAAGAAGGCATATGGTGTATTGGCATTCATCAGTCGTGGGATTGAGTTCAAGGGCCTTGAGATAATGTTATGGCTATACCTTGTTCAGACCCCACTTGGAGTACTGTGCTCAGTTCTGGTTGCCTCACTACAGGAAGGACGTGGATACTATAGAGAGAGTGCAGAGGAGATTTACAAGGATGTTGCCGTGAACTTGGCCTTTTCTCCTCGAACCAACGGGAGATGAGAGGTGACCTGACAGAGGTGTATAAGATGATGAGGGGCATTGATCATGTGGATAGCCAGAGGCTTTTTCCCAGGGCTGAAGTGTCTAACATGTGACGGCATAGTTTTAAAGTTCTTGGAAATAGGATGTCAGGGGTAAATTTTTCACACAGAAGGTGGAGGGTGCATGGAATGCACTGCCGGCAATGATGATAGAAGCAGACACAATAGGGTCTTTTAAGATCCACTTGGATAACTACTTGGAGCTTAGAGAAATAGAGGGCTATGAACTAGGGAAATTCTAGGCAGTTTCTAGAGTAGGTTACCTGGTTGGCACAACATTGTAGGTTGAAGGGCCTGTAATGTGCTGTAGATTTCTATGTTCAATGAACTCAGCAGGCCAGGCAGCATCTAGGAAAAGAGTACTGTCAATGTTTTGGGCTGAAACTGTCTTTTCCAGGGAGGCCTACCCTGAAGAAGTTTAAATCTTCTGGTCCTGCCAAAGGGTTTTGGCCTGAAATATAAACTGTGCTCTTTTCCTAGATGCTGCCTGGTCTGTTGTATTCCTACAGGGTCATTAAGAGTTATAAAGGTAAGGAGAGCATCATTAGTCTTATCTTTGTATGAATGGAGGTGTGAGCTTTTGTGAAGCCGTCGGGGTAGAGATGTTAAAACTGCATTGTAAGTAGCTGTCACACCTCACCCTCTCTGTTCAGGGATAGGTTTCCCAAACCTGTACTTTTTCAAACCTACAAACACACTCAGACAGAAACTCGTCCACCCCAAAGAACCTACACCCAAACATAAACAGAGAAATGTTGTAAATGCTATTCAATGCAATGAGAACTGCACAGATCTGTATATCGGCGAGACAAAACAACCACTTCACCAACGGATGGTCCAACATAGGAGGGCTAACACCTCAGGTCAAGACTAAGCTGTATATCTACACCTAAAGGACAAGGGACACTCCTTTGATAATAACAATGTGCACATTTTGGACAGGGAGGATAGGTGGTTTGAAAGAGGTGTTAAAGAAGCCATCTTTGTCAAACTGAAAAATCTGTCCCTGAATCGAAGGGGTGGGGTACATCACCACTGATCAGCTACTTACTATGCAGTCCTGCCATCTCTATCGTGGTGTCTCCACAACAGTTCACACCTCCATTCATGTAAAGATAAGATGAATAACCCTCTCATTACTTCTACGACTCTTTTTATATAGTAAGTAACACAAAAACATTATACTTGTTCAATTATTTATTGAGAAAAATGATCCAATATTACATGTATTTATGGAGAAAAGATATGAACCTTTGTTTTCATTAACTGGTGTGACCCCCCTTGCACAGCAATAACTTCAACTAAATGTTTCCTGTAACTGTTGATCAGTCCTGGACATTGGCTTGGAGGAATTTTAGATCATTCCTCCTTACAAAACTGCTTCAACTCTGGGATGTTGGTGGGCTTCCTTGCATGAACTGCTTGACTTAGGTCCTTCCACAACATTTCCATTGGATTAAGGTCAGAACTTTGACTCAGCCATTCCATGAGTTTTCTTCTTTTTAAGCCATTCTATTCTTGATTTACACTTGTCTTTCAGATCATTGTCTTGTTGCATTATCCAACTTCTATTAAACTTCAGGTGACAGACCCTGACATTTTCCTGTAAAATGTCGTGATACAATTTTGAATTCATTGTTCCCTTAATGATTGCAAACCGTCCAGGCCCAGAGGCACCAAAACAGCTCCAAACCATGATGCTCCTTCCACCATGTTTCACAGTTGGGATGAGGTTTTGGTGTTGGTCTGTAGTGCCCTTTTTCCTCCAAACATAGCAACGTGCATTTCTGCAAAAAGTGCAACTTTTGTCTCATCTGTCCACAGAACATTGTCCTAAAAGCGTTATAGAACATGCATGTGGCCTTTTGCAAATTTGAGACATGCAGCAATGTTTTGTTTGGACAGCAGTGGACCTCTGTGGTGCCCTTTCATGAACACCATTCTTGTTCAGTGTTTTTCTTATAGTGGACACATGAACAGAGACTTTAGCAAATTCTAGAGATTTCTGCAGGTCTTTTACTGTTCCCCTTGGGCGCTTTTTCACCTCCTTCAGCATTGCACGTGTTCTCTTGGTGTGATCTTTGCAGGATGCCCACTCCTAGGGAGAGCAGCAACAGTACTGAATTTCCTCTATTTGTAGACAGTTTATCTTACTGTCTCTTACTCAGATCTTTAGAAATGCTTCTGTAGCCTTTTTCAGCTTCATGCTTCTCTACAATTCATCTTCTAAGGTCCTCTGAATGTTGATTTGATTGAGGCATGGTACACATAATCAGATTTTTCTTGAGAAGAGCGGACTCTGTCAGAAACCTGACTTTGTGTGTCTTTTTTATAGAGCAGGACACCTCTACAACCCACACCTCCAAACTCATCTCATTGATTGCAACACCTGACTCCAAAATAGCTTTTGTAGAATATTACCCCAGACGGCCACATACTTTTTCCAACAAATATATGTAATATTGAATCATTTTTCTCAATAAATAAATGAACAAATGTAATGTTTTTGTGTTATTTCTTTAATTGGTTACTCGTTATCTAGTTTTGAGGCTTACATGAAGATCTGATCACATTTTAAATCATATTTATGCGGCAATAGAGAAAATTCTACAGGGTTTGCAAATTTTCTAGCACCACTGTATGCTGTAAGTACAATGATAAGGCATGTGGTAGTGAACAGATACCTATCACTTTCAATTCTTCCACACTCACAGAGAGTAACTGCATGTATGCACAAATTGAAAGGGAGGCACCTCGAAACAAGAAATTCCATCAGTTTGTTTTCGGGAGCCCCTTTAACCCAAGGGGCAGATCATAAGCTGCTACTAGTAAATAAAACAAGTTTTTATTTCTATTATTGCCAGTATCAGCATAAAGTTTTTTTTTTGAAAATTTTTTACTGGTGTCAGTAATTCCTAAATCAGTGATAATCACTATGACAACATCAATAATACAAAGATGGAATAAGCTTCTATTGCAATACAATTGGCCAGAGAGAGACAGAAAACCCAGGTAGAATGTACTTGGGAATGCTCTGTCCCGATTATCACATGAGAACTTTTCTGTTACGAATGTAAGGAAATCTACATGTTAAACACAATGAAGAGTAACTTCCACAGATTTTGTCTGAATTTGTAGACAAAATCTTGAAGGCTCTGTTTAGGAAGGTTCTATGTGTAGACATTGGAAGGATGGGCAGAGTTTGACTAGTATACAGATGAAGAACTAAACCTGTTCCATAGTTGTCACAACAAGCTGTCGTGTGAACAGAGCTGCACCAAGTGGGTTCATACAGTGATAATATTTACTACATTGAGAGAACAGGTTTTGGCTGTACACAAAGAATTTGTCAGCATGGAAGCAATTGCAAGAAGGAGGACCTATGAAACCATCAGCATGTAAATACAATATCTGTAACTTGTAGAAATAAGTCACCAAACATAAGTTAAAAAACAAAATGTCAATCTTCTGCTACTGATCCATTGTGACAAAAAGCAAATTGAACTGAAGCAATTGGATTGAAATATCAATATTCATCATCAGTATTTCTGATGGCATCATAGCCCATTCCTTCACCCCATCCTCCCACCACCCCACCAGGGATAGGGTTCCTCTTGTCCTCACCTGCCATCCCAGTAGCTTCTGCATCTAGTGCATAATTCTCCGTAACTTCCATCATCTGCAGCGGGATCCCACTGCCAATCCCTCCCCCTTACTTTCCAAAGGGATTGCTCCGCACGCAGCTCCCTTGTCCATTCATCCCTCCCCACTGATCTCCGTCCTGGTACTTATACTTCAAGCAGAACAAGTGCCATACCTGCCCCTATATCTCCTCCCTCATTACAACTCAGGACCCTAACAGTCCTTCCAGGTGAACTGACACTTCACCTGTGAATCTGTTAAGGTCATCTACTGTGTTTGGTCTCCTGGTGCAGCCTTTTGTATATTGGTGAGACCCAATGAAGATTGGGAGACCGCTTCACCAAGCACCAATGCTCCATCTGTCAGAAAAAGCGAGATCTCCCAGTGGCCACCTGCTTCAATTCTACTTCCCATTTCCATTCTGATATGTCAATCCATGGCCTCCTCTACTGCTGTGATGAGACCACACTCAGGTTGGAGTAGCAACACCTTATATTTTGTCTGGGTAGCCTCCAACCTGATGGAATGAATATCGATTTCTCCAGCAATTGCTGCCCCCCCACCGCTATTCACCACTCCTATACCTGTTACCCTCTCTCACCTCATCTCCTTTCCTCTTCCCTTTCCTCCATGGTCATCTACCCTCTCCTATCAGATTCCCCCTTCTCCAGCCTTTTATCTCTTTCACCTACCAGCTTCCCAGCTATTTACTTCATACTCCCCCTCTCCCTGTTTCATCTACCATCTTGTACTTTTTCCTTCTCATCTTTCTTTCCAGTCCTTAAGGAGGGCCTCAGCCCAAAACGTCCACTGTTTACTCTTTTCCATGGATGCTGCCTGACCTGCTGAGTTTCTCCAGCATTTTATGTGTGTTGCTTGAATTTCCAGCCTTGGCAGACTTTCTCTTCTTCATAACCTGTGTGTTCACAATAGATCTGATCTCAAGACAGAGTGGTATCTAGCAAGGTTGGATAAATGCTTCAATACGTTTCTCAATCTATCTCACTGCAGCGCTGAAGCTCACCTTAAACACCTTCCCAGTGAAGTGGTGCTACTTTCTAGGACAATGGAATACTGTTCGTTCTGATTGCCTTTGATCTCCAAGCTCAGTTACTAAGCTGCAGTACACAGACAACACTTGCGTATGCACATTTTTTGACGCTAACCTTCAAATCATCATAACTTTCATCTTAGTGCACAAGAAGATGTATCTTATGTTTCACATATGCGGAGGTCCTCTATCTGATCTTGCTGTAAAACACTAAAAGGGTGGCTTGGTAGCATAGCGGTTAGCACACTGGTTTATAGTGCCAGCGACTACTGACTGGGGTTCAATTCCTGCTGTCATCTGTAAGGAGTTTGTACTTCCTCCTCTGAGCGCTCTGTTTTCCTCTCACATTCCAAAAGATGTATGGATTAGGGTTAGTGAGTTGAGGGCATACTATGTTGGTGCTGGAAGTATGGTGACACTTGTGGACTGCCCCCAGCACAATCCTTGAACTGTATTGGCTGTTCATGGTAAACAATGCATTTTTTCAATTTTTCAGTGTACATGTGACAAATAAATCTAATCTCTAATCTCTTCACAAGTTCTAAGATCCTAAGAGATCTTGACAGGGAGGGTGCAGAGCAGATCTTCCCCCTTGTAACAGAATGTAGAACCAAAGGTGGCTGTTTAAAATTTGGAGATCACTCATTTAAGGCAGAGATAAGGTAATCTTTCTCCATGCGTGCAATCGCCGTTTCTTTGACTTTATCATGTCCTGTAAGGATCGCAAGATCTTCCATCTGCAGACTCCAGACTATGGACTTTGTATCGCGGCCGCAGGCCCGGCCATCGATCTTGGCTGCCCCAGCAACCCAGGGCATATTCAAAACCCAGATTCCAGCACCATCAACGCGAGTTCCAACGACCATGGATTGGCCCCGGCCGTCGATCTCGGCTGCCCCAGCAACCCAGGGCATATTGAAAACCCGGACTCCAGCACCATCAACGCGAGTTCCAACGACCATGGATTGGCCTCGGCTGTCAATCTCGGCTGCCCCAGCAACCCAGGGCATATTGAAAACCCGGACTCTAGCACCATCAACATGTGTTCCAATGGCCATGGACAGCTTCAAGGCGATTGCGCAACCACTGACTGCGACTCCAGTCTTGAACTCCAGGCCGGGTCTTCACATGCTGCGACTGTGACTCCCGTTACCCTTCCCCCATCACCACTCTGCAAGCCCCTCTCCCTCAGATCCCATCGTCAGCTCCTGGGTCCTCAGAGGCTCCATCTTCCTCTCACCCCAACCCTTCCCTCTCCACTGACACTACTAGCCTCCCTCCCCCCTCTGATCCCATTTCTCATCCGTGCCGGGTCTTTACCATTCCCTCCGACCTTCAACTCTCTGAGGCAGAGCGCTCTGTCCTCAGTAAGGGCCTCAGCTTTGTCCCCCTTCGCCCACACCTCAGCGAGTTCCGCGTACGCCATGACGCTGAACTCTTCTTCCGCCGGCTCCGTCTCCAAGCTTACTTCTTTGGCAAGGACTCTCCTACCCCCATCGATGACCCCTTCTCCCGTCTTCAACCCTCCTCCTCTTCATGGACACCCTGCTCTGCTCTTCTGCCTGCTCTGGATCTCTTTATTGCTAATTGCCGACGGGACATCAACCGTCTTGACTTCACCACACCCTGTTCCAATTCCAACCTCACTCCTTCCGAACGCTCTGCTCTCCGCTCCCTCCGCACCAATCCCAACGTCACGATAAAACCTGCTGATAAGGGGGGAGCTGTTGTTGTCTGGCGTACTGACCTCTACCTGGCCGAGGCACAGCGACAACTCTCTGATACCTCCTTTTATTTACCCCTTGATCATGACCCCACTAAGGAGCACCAGGCCACTGTCTCCTATACCATCACCAACCTTATCAGCTCTGGGGATCTCCCATCCACTGCCACCAACCTCATAGTTCCCACATCCCGCACTTCCCGTTTCTACCTCCTACCCAAGATCCACAAACCTGCCTGTCCAGGTAGACCTATTGTCTCAGCTTGCTCCTGCCCCACCAAACTCATTTCTGCATACCTTGACACTGTTTTATCCCCCCTTGTTCAATCTCTTCCCACCTATGTTCCTGACGCTTCTCATGCTTTGAATTTTTTCAATGATTTTAAGTTCCCTGGCCCCCACCGCCTTATTTTCACCATGGACGTCCAGTCCCTATATACCTCCATCCCCCACCAGGAAGGGCTCAAAGCTCTTCACTTCTTTTTGGATCCCAAACCTAACCAATTCCCCTCTACCGCCACTCTCCTCCATCTAGCGGAATTAGTTCTTACTCTCAATAATTTCTCCTTTGGCTCCTCCCACTTCCTCCAAACCAAAGGTGTAGCCATGGGCACCTGCATGGGTCCCAGTTAGGCCTGCCTTTTTGTTGGCTTTGTGGAACAGTCCATGTTCCAAGTCTATACGAGTATCCGTCCCCCTCTTTTCCTTCACTATATCGACGACTGCATTGGCGCTGTCTCCTGCACGCATGCTGAGCTCGCTGACTTCATTAACTTTGCCTCCAACTTTCACCCTGCCCTCAAATTTACCTGGTCCATTTCTGACACTTCCCTCCCCTTTTTTGATCTTTCTGTCTCCATCTCTGGAGACGGCTTATCTGCTGATATCTACTATAAGCCTACAGACTGTCACAGTTACTTGGATTATTCCTCTTCCCACCCTGTCTCTTGCAAAAATGCTATCCCCTTCTCACAATTCCTCTGTCTCCGCTGCATCTGCTCTCAGGATGAGGCTTTTCATTTCAGGATGAAGGAGATGTCTTCCTTTTTTAAACAAAGGGGCTTCCCTTCTTCCACTATCAATTTTGCTCTCGAACACATCTCTCCCATTTCCTGCACATCTGCCCTCACCCCATCCGCCCGCCACCCCACTCGGGATAGGGTTCCCCTTGTCCTCACCTACCACCCCACCAGCTTCCGGGTCCAACGTATAATTCTCCGTAACTTCCGCCACCTCCAATGGGATCCCACTACCAAGCACATCTTTCCCTCCCCCCCTTTCTGCTTTCCGCAGGGATCGCTCCCTATGCGATTCCCTTGTCCACTTGTCCCCCCCATCCCTTCCCACCGATCTCCCTCCTGGCACTTACCCTTGTAAATGGAACAAGTGCTACACCTGCCCTTACACTTCCTCCCTCACCACCATTCAGGGCCCAGACAGTCCTTCCAGGTGAGGCGACACTTCACCTGTCAGTTGGCTGGTGTGGTATACTGCATCCGGTGCTCCCGGTGTAGCCTTTTATATATTGGTGAGACCCGATGCAGACTGGGAGACCGTTTCGCTGAACACCTATGTTCTGCCCGCCAGAGAAAGCAGGATCTCCCAGTGGCCACACATTTTAATTCCACGTCCCATTCCCATTCTGATACGTTTATCCATGGCCTCCTCTACTGTCAAGATGAAGCCACACTCAGGTTGGAGGAACAACACCTTATATACCGGCTGGGCAGCCTCCAACCTGATGGCATGAACATTGACTTCTCTAACTTCTGTTAATGCCCCTCCTCCCCTTCTTACCCCATCCCTGACAATATTTAGTTGTTTGTTTTTTTTCCTCTCTCTGCCCATCACTCTGCCTGTTCTCCATCTCCCTCTGGTGCTCCCCCCTCCCCCTTTCTTTCTCCCGAGGCCTCCCGTCCCATGATCCTTTCCCTTCTCCAGCTCTGTATCACTTTTGCCAATCACCTTTCCAGCTCTTAGCTTCACCCCTCCCCCTCCTACTTTCAAATCTCTTACTATCTTTTCTTTCAGTTAGTCCTGATGAAGGGTCTCGGCCCGAAACGTCGACAGTGCTTCTCCTTATAGATGCTGCCTGGCCTGCTGTGTTCCACCAGCATTTTGTGTGTGTTGTTTGAATTTCCAGCATCTGCAGATTTCCTCATGTTTAATCTTTTTCCTTTTCTTTTGAAGGGTAGGGAGTCTTTGAAACTGTCTTGATCAAAGGCAGGAAAGCAGAACCTTTGATTTTTTTTAATACAGAGGGGATAAGCAAGGTATGAAGGATTACCATGGGTAGGCAGGAGTGTGGAGTTAATGTTACAATTAGATCAACCATGATCTTACTAAATGCTGAAGCAGGCTCTTGGGGCCAGATGACCTCCTTCTGCACTTGTGTATATGCACACAGTGCTTTAACAACAAAGTCCCTTGAAGAAAGAGGAGAATATAATCCATAAGCAGGGATATTCATAACTCAGCATAAAACATTGTTCGGTTAATTTATTGCTGTAGTATAGAAGAATAGCATTCATTTTTGTTGGGTGTACACCATCAGAAGTCCTCACTAAGAAAAAACCACAAGTCTTGATCAAGCAAACTAGACTTCTAGAATTAAACAAAGTAGATGAGTCAACACCAAAACTTTGACATTATTCAGAACGAATATAGTTTCAATCAAAACAGATGCATTTGTGTTCTCAATCCACCAAGCAAATGGAAGTCATGCAAGTGAAAGGTTTGTAGAGGTTTGTTGAATCATGAATTATATATTTTAATTTGACATCAGAATCCAGATTACTGTAAGATATGAATCACGATTGCATGATGAACCAGTAGATCATGATATTGCGGATCCAGTGCAAATGTCAGGAAATTAAGTACCTAAACAAGTCTGACATTGAAAGAGAACTTTTTTGAGTTCAAGTTAAATTCCAATTCAAAAAGATAGGTGCTTTCTTTATCATGATTGTTGTGTATTTAGTATTTCAGTAATATTGTTAATATATTATTTGACTAAGCATTCTTTGTTGTTTACATAATTCATTACTGGTTGTATGTATGAAGTACGTGAATGGCATACATCATTACTCCACTAAGTCATAATTGAGTGCCTCACTAAAGTCAAACTAAGTGTGCACATGCATCTTGGCTTGTGTATTTTTCTTTCAATTAGTTTTTGGAGTTACAAGACATAACAATGGCAATTAATGAGTTTTAAACTGAACCTGAGATATCTACCTTCTTGTTGAAGTGCAGCACATTTATTTTTCTTTAGAAGGGGAAAAAGAGATGTTCAGGTAAAAATAAGAAATCACACCACATGTTTTTTTCTTCATGGGGGGGGGGGTGTGAAAAATGTTCGAGTTAAAAAAAGGCAGAAAATAGATGAAATTCATGAGTTCATAAACAGTGTGTACTGTGATATTAATAAAACAGTGATAATAATAATAAATTATTTACAGTGTACAGTGATAATAATACATAAAGCAGAAATGACTAGCTACATTGGAAAGACAGGCTGAGCAGCAGATAACTGGATCATGTATATTGAATGAATTGAACAGTATTTTGAAGCAACTAGAATAGCTGGTGAGAAACGAGTACCAGTTTTGCTGAAAATACAGTTTGCTTAGATGTTCAACTGCTCCAACCAAACCAGCCGAATGAGCTTTGCTGATATCATGAACGTAATGCAGGAACATTTAGAACTGCAACCATTGTTGATTGCAGAATGCTTTAGATTTCATAAGTAGAATCAAAAGTAGGGGAGTCCATTTCAGCTTACGTGGCTGAACTGAAGAAATTGTCTGAACATTGTCAGTTTAGTGATAGGCTTAGAAATGCACTGAAAGATTGTTTAATTTGTGTAATCTTACAAGAAAGCATTCAAAAACAACTCACATTTAAAAGAGCAATTGAAATTGCTGTACCAATGGAAACAGCAGATAGAGGTAAAATTGAGTTGCAGTCAGGAATAAAAATGAGCGTGAACAAAATTGCAATGGCTATGCAGAAGCCTGCCTGGCCAAACAAATGGGCTCCCATTCACCAGATCAATGCAGATTTAGTGGTGAAGGTTGCAGAAAATGCAACATACTAGAACACATACAAAGAGCATATTAGGCAGACAAAAATAAATGGACTGCACAGGGGAGATGAAAAGACAAGTTGCAGTTTCAAAAAGAGTACTAAAGCAATATAGCTTACACCAGAAGTGAATGACAAATTAATTAGTGGATTTGGACACTGGCTCAGCTGTTTCAGTCATTCCAGAAAATGAGTTTGAACGGCATTTCAAAAATACTGAACTGAAGCCTGTGGATAACCAACTAAGAACTTATACTGGAGGAAAGATAAGTCCTGTGGAAATGATACTTAGAACAGTGAAGCCACATTGGGCTTGCATGTGGTTAAAACAAAGGAGGACCAGCATTGTGGGACTGTAATTTGTTAAGACAACTGCAACTTGAGTTCAGTCTACCATTTGTATTCCACATCCCCTGTGATAGAGTCAATTGAAAGTGAATTAAGAAAGGTGCTGATCATGTCACGGTAGTGCTCAAGGACGGCATTGGAAAACTCAAACATTGCAAGGGTAAAATAGGGTTAAGTTAAAATGCCACCCCAAGTTATACAAAACCCATCCAGTTACTTATACCATCTGTGATAAAATAGCCACTCAGCTAGAACGCATGTAGGCTGAAGGATTCTTTGGCTGAGTGGAGCCCATGGGCAATGCCTGTGGACCCAGTAGCCAAGAGGGATGGGTCTGTCAGGATCTGTGGTGATTTTAAGGTCACCATGAACTTGGTACTGAAAGTAAATCAATACCCTCTGCCCAGGATAGAGGATATTGTGCAAATCTCTCTAGGGGGAAACACTACAGTAAAATGGACTTGGCTGAGGCGTAGTTACAGAGGGAGATGGAAGAAAGGTCCAAAGTGTTTGTCACCATAAACACCCACGAAGGTGCATCTCTACCTTCTCTCTGGCAGAAAGCTATTACCCAGGTGCTGCAAGGCTACCCAGGCACTGAGTGTTACCTCAGTGTGACATCATTGTTACCAGAGAGGATGACAAGGAACATCTCCAAAATCTCACGACAGTGTTAGCAAGATTAAAAGATTATCAGCTCAGAGCATGACGCAACAAGTGTGAATTCTTTAAACTAAGCATCACTTACTGTGGTCACACCATTGATGCACATTGATTACACAAATGTGCTGAGAAAATTCAAGCAGTGGAGGATGCCCCAAGGCTAAAAGATGTGCCACAGTTCCAGTCCATTTTTAGAACTTGTCAATTACTATAACAGGTTCCTGTCAAACCTGACTTCTGTGCTCCTCCCCTTGAACGCATTGCTACCGATGGGGAAGAAGCTTGAGTTGACTTTCCAAGAAACAAAGGAAATGATGACATCATTCACTGTACTGACACATTCTGATCCACATCATCTAGTGAAGTTTGCCTGTGATGCCTTGTCTTATGGTATTGGTGCTGTCATGTCACATGTTATGAGTGATAGAAGTAAACACCACATAGCCTTTGCATCATGTTCCTTTACCACTGCAGAGGAAAGTTTACACATAGATGACAGAGGGGCCTTGAGTCTGGTTTGTGGTGTAAAATGTTTCAATCAGTACTTGTAATGTGAGCGAATTTACCCTCATTACCGATCATCAACCAGTTTTGTCTATTTTCAATCCACAGAAGGGCGCTCCACTAACAGCAGCAGCAGGAATGCAGAGACGGGCTCTGTTTCTTGGTGGACTCAATTACAAGATTGAATTCAAGAGAACAACTAACTGTGGAAATGCTCATGGGTTGTCCCATTTATCCCTGGAAAAGGAAATAACTGAAAAATATACCAAAGAGGACACTCCTCTTGACGTATTCTCCATAATGCAAATCAAAAATCTCCCTATTACCACAGAGATGATCCAAAGAGAAAACAGAAAAGACCCCCACACTACCCCAAATCTCCATGGCAACCCAAAATGGCTAGAATGTGCAGAAGGAATTTCAGTTCACCCATTTTTACCAGCGCCAGGATGAAAGTGCTCTTGATAGGGGTTGACTTAGGTGGGGATTGAGAGTTGTACCACTAAAGCTGAGAGCTAAAGTGTTGGAGGAGCTACGAGCATCTCTGACATAGGTTGTTCCAGTACTTGCCGCAGTTCTTCTGCAGACCTTGGCTGTCTCATTTGCTTCTGCATCTCCAGGCAATCCCACACAGCCTCGATGATGTAGGGATCAGGGCTCTGTGGAGGCCATACCATTTGTTGCAGAACTCCCTGTTCTTCTTTTCACTGAAGATATTTCTTTATGACCTTGGCCATGTGTTTGGGGCCATTGTCCTGCTGCAGATTGACTTTGGGACCAATCAGATGCCTCCCTAATGGTGTTGTAGGGTGGATGAGAATCTGATTGTACTTCTCAACATTGAGAATTCCATTAATTCTGGCCAGATCACCAACTCCGCTTGCAGAAATGTAGCCCCAAACCTGCAGCGAACCTCCGCCATCTTCACGTGGCTGCAGACACTCATTCACATAGCGCTCTCCAGCTCTTCGATGGATAGACTGCCTCGTGTTGGAGCCACAAATATCAAATTTTGACTCATCAGTCCAGAGTACTTGCCATTGTTCAGCACCCCAGTCCTTGTGATTGTGTGCATAGCTGAGTCTCGTGGCTTCGTTCCCACTTTGGAGGAATGGCAGCAACTCTTCCTTGAAGACTACTTCTGGCACGACTTCCCCAGACTGTAGAGGGGTGTACTTGGGTTCCAGTGGTTTATGTGAGTTTAAGGCTGAGAGCAATGTTGGGTTCTTCTGATTTAGAAGGGATGTCAGTTTGATGTATCTCTCGTCTGCTGCGCTCAGTTTCCGTGGCTGACCACTGTGTTTGTGGTCCTTAATCTTGCCTGTTTCTTTGTGCTTCTTCAGAAGAGCTTGGACAGCACATCTTGAAACTCCTGTCTGCCATGCAATTTTTCCTTGGGAGAGACCTTGCTGATATAGGATGACCACCTTGTGTCTTGTTGCTATGCTCATTCTTACCATGGTGTAAGAATTGATGGTTTGAAGTTTAACCTGTCAGATCTGCCACACCCTCACCTTTTAGTCTGGTTGTGCCTCACCCATCTGGATTCCTTCTACACCCGTTTCTATTTCAGTTAATCAGTTTAGTTCATTCAATTCATGTCGTTGATCATTAGCACCTCTTTGTTATCTTTGTTTAATCATGTACTACTTTACATTTTTGAGTTGAGATCCATTCTATATAGAATTGGGATTTATAGCTAAGCAGGGAAGAGCACTGTGTATTTAATATTTGAGTAATATTATAATATATTGTTTGATTAAGCATTCTTTGTTTTTTTCATAATTCACTTTGGTTTATATGTACAAAGTATGTGAAAGGCAAACGTCATTACACCACTGTGACATTCTGTAATTGAGTCCCTTACTAAAGTGAAACTAAGAGTACACGTGTATCCTGGCTCCCGTTTTCTTTCTTTCAATTAGTTTTTTGGAGTTACAAAATATAATACTGATAGATTTCCTGCTGTACCCGGCCCCCAAAACAACATACTTTAGAAAGCTTAAGATAATTTTAGAAAGGCTTAAGGAGTTAGGAAGGAAGTTGAGAAGCAGGACCTCAAAGGTAGTAATCTCGGGATTACTGCCTGTGCGACGTGACAGTGAGTATAGGAACAGAGTGAGGTGGAGGATAAAATGTGTGGCTGAGGGTTTGGAATGGGGGGGGGCAAGGATTCAGGTTTCTGGATCATTGGGACCTCTTTTGGGGCAGGTGCGACCTGTACCTGTCTGTCTGTACAAAAAAGACGGGTTGCACTTGATTCCCAGAGGGACCAATATCCTGAGGGCCATAGAGGGCTATGGGTAACCCTAGGTAATTTCTGAAGTAAATACATGTTCGGCACAGCATTGTGGGCCGAAGGGCCTGAATTGTGCTGTAGGTTTATGTTTCTATGTTTCTAAAATATTTTTCAGATTGAACTACAGTGGTCCCTTTAAAAATTGCTCAACATTTTAAGCAAACAGTATTCTTGTGAACTCTCACACACACGAGGAAATCTGCAGATGCTGGAAATCAAACAACACACACACAAAATGCTGGTGGAACAGCAGGCCAGGCAGCATCTATAGGGAGAAGTACATTCGACGTTTCGGGCCGAGACCCTTCGGCCCAAAATGTCGACTGTACTTCTCTCTATAGATGCTGCCTGGCCCGCTGTGTTCCACCAGCATTTTGTCCGGCATTTTCTCTGAGGGTTTAAAGTAGAAGCCAGTAGAGGAAAATCCCATTTAGGATTTCAAACTTTGCTCACAGCTTCAGTAAAAAATATCAGATCTTGATAAAACTGCCACTGCAAGCTTCTGATTGTAATCTATCAAAGTTAACCATTTGTACTAGTACCATGTAATGATGCGAAATGTGCTGTTAGAGGTGAAGGTTGGGAATTAGTTTCACATCTTTGAAACACTATTAGCAATTTGTATGCTAAATGACTGCAATCTTAGTAGAAAAGATTTTAATCAATAGTTTAAACCAAAAGAAGGAAGTTAAATATGAATTAAATATTCTGGTGAGGTCCTATGACATGAACTTTCTGTGATTCAATTTGTAAATGTAGATTTATAAGCTGCACAATGTTATACCTGTTCATAACGTTTTTCAAATACCACATGAACTGTAATTCAGTGTTGGCAAAACCTTAAAATGGCTGCATTTCAATCGGTGAACAAAAACAACATGCAAATGTGCTGCAAGTAATGCTGTGAGTGTAAACACCACAGAACATTTGAAATCGGAAGAATGTGAAGAGATGGGGGAGCAGAAATAGCAACAGCTAGAACAACATACCATAACTGTGGAGCAAATTGCCCACATAAAGGGGGTCAAAGAGCAGAGCTGCATGAAAGGAAATCATGAGGGCATGTGGCAAACAAAATCATTTTGTAAGGTAGTGCTGTGTTAAGCCATCTGATTGTGCCAAAAAGCAGAAAACAGTTCAGATTTTCCAGACAGAGCATTGTAAAGCTACACGAACAACAATGAGAATCATCAAAGCAATATCAATTAATTCTCTAGAAAGGATAAGCATACATATGAGAAATACAAAGTCAAAATAGTCACAGCTAAGGTATTCAACAGTCCTGTGAAGATTGTGATTTGGCCCATCAAGTCTATTGGTGTGATTTAAAAGCAAACACCAGAAGTGGATCGGGTGGCACAGAAGGTATATATCATGCTTACCTTGGTCGGTGGGGGAATTGAGTATAAAATGCAGGAAGTCATGTTGCAGCTTTAAAACTGGTGAGGCCACATATGGAGCGCTGTGTGCAGTTCTGATTGCCGCATTGTACGAAAGACGTGGATTCTTTAAAGAGGGAACAGAAGAGTTTCACCAGGATGTTGCCTGGATTGGAGTATATTAAATATAAGAAGTTGGACAAATTTGGATTGTTTTCTTCGGAGCATTCGAGACTGGTAGAAGTAAATGAAATTCTGAGAGGGATAGATAGGGTAGATAGAGGAGAGTTGTTTTCCTCTCCAATTGTCTTAAGGTGAGAGGGGGAAAGTTTAAAGGAGATTTACTAGGGAGGTTTTTTTTTCACAGAGAATGGTGGGTGCTGTCAGACGAGGTAGAAGAAGCAGATAGAGTAGCAACGTTTACAAGGCATTTAGTCAGACTCTTGTATAGGCAGGTAGTTGGGGGGAAACAGACCACAGGCAAGGAAATAGACTTCCTTTATATTGACATCATGATCAGTTCAAATATGATGGGCCGAACAGCACGCTGCTAGGCTCTGTTCAGTGTGCAACTCGGAGGAGAACATACTGGTTGAGGTAGAAATAATGAGATTGGGAGAAGCCTACCGAGTAGCACGTTTTGTAGACTGTGCTGTTGATGGAGGGAGTGGGTTGTGTGGGCTGCTCGGTCCTAGATGAGCGTTATTGGAGGTAGAGCATTTCATCATGCTCCTAACTTGTGAATCACAGGTGATGGAATGGGTTCAGAGTATCAGGAGTTGAGTCATTTACCACAAAATACACACCCTTCAGAATCATGGCATTTGCATTGCTGATCCAGTGGAGGTTCTGGTCAATAGTGACCTGTGGGATTTTGATAATGTAGGGTTCATATATAGTAATGACATTGATGTCAAGAGTAGGTGGTTAGACTCTCACTTGATGGAGGTGGCTATTATTTGGAACATTTGTAGCACAAATGTTACTTGACACTTATTAGTCTGTCCCTGAATGTTGCAAGGCAACATTTAACCTGCCCCCACTGATCACAGAGCAGGCAGCATGCCAACTTACTGCTGCCTTATTATTGTGATTCCTGCATGCAACAAGCACTAACCATACTATTAATTAGAAACATCAGCAGACTGAAATAGTAACTTGCTACTACCAGTTAAGACTAGCCCACACCGCCTGGAAAGGAGACAGTCATGTAGGCATCGAATTGGATCTGGGAACTATAAAGAAATGTACAAGTTAGAAAGTTTCCAGATATTGCCTTGTTGGAGGACATAGAAGCATGTAGCATCCTCCATACCTGGAGACTCCTGGATGGTGGCATAGAAGGCAGTGGGAGAAGATGCCCTTGATTATCAAACCCTGAGAAAGAATTACACAAGTAGTTTAAAGGCTCACAAGTGGTCAAAATTGGTTGGTGCAAATGCCATGTCCTACCAGCTGGCTACTAGCTTAAGCTACTGTTAAATTCACCACACTCCATCAGGTTCTGACCAACAATCTTCGATCAATATGCTTCCTCACTGCTCTCGTCTGCTGCAAGCCTCACACCAACATTTTACATATACCAGCTTGTCAGTAAGGTCAGTGAAACAAATTACATAACTTGTACCGTCATACTTGGTGCTCTCCTGTGGCAAAAGGATGAATATACTCATGAAAGTTGGTTCCCTGAACATTAATTCTGTTTCTCCCTTCACAGCTGCTGCCTGACCAGCTGTTCACTTCCATTATCTTCTGCTTCTGTTTTGCAGACCCTGCTCAGAAAACATTGTAGTCAAGACCTGAGTCATGGATAAGAAAACAAATAGAGATTAGATGTATGTACATGCTAATAAGTGATAATGAAGATGCAGCCTGAGAAGAACGTAATATGCTCGACCAAAAGCAACTCTTTTCATTCAGTAAGGTATCACATTAAGTTGTGGTAGAAGTTTAAGTCCTAAAGTATTAAAGATGGCATAGAATTGTGGAATAATATTTGTATATTATTATTATTATTATTATTATTATTATTATTATTATTATATGTATGGCCATTCTGTCCATCTGGACTATGTTGACCAAGATGCCTACCTGAGCGAGTCCTATTCACCTGCACTTGGCCCATATCCCTCTAAGCTTTCCTATCTATGTACCTGTCTAAATTGTTTTGAAATGTTGTATTCTGACCTGCGACCACCACCTCCTCTGGCAGCTTGATCCCTATACCCATCACTTTCTGTGTGGAAGTCCTGCTCCTCCAGTCCCCTTTAAGCCTTTCCTCCCTCACCTTAGACCTCTACCCTCTGGTTTTACACTTCTGTTTTAGAAGGGGCAAATAGAAGGGTAGAAGGTGCAGAGTAAAGCTAAAATATTGGCAACATGTGTCACTTCAAAAATAGGAGTATCAACTGTTATTGTGGATAATTCCAGAATGAGGCTGTGGCCAATTATCAACTGGTTAAATTACATCCTTCTGCAGTTAACTGTTTATCAACCTATGTAAAGCTAAACATATTTATGTAACATTCTGGTCTTTATAGGGATTGGATTCCTATTGAATTACCAGATAGCAAAAGAAAAAATAAATTATTGACTATTCTGACATTTTGCAAGATACGGGTCAGCATAATGATATATGAACCCAAATGCTCACCTTCCAAATACACTTAATTTCTCTTATTTATTCTCCTGACTTTTTTATCTGCATGTTGTCATAGCTTTGTATTATCAATATCTGAGTCTGCAGCAAATTGCTGTTTACCTACTAAATGTACCAACATGGAATACTCAAGATGGCAAATGATGATTATTTGATATAGTTATGATATGTTTGTATTATGATAATTCCGGATCCAGCACTGTAGCAAGCTTATGATGCTTCTGGCATTGAATGCTATAGTTTATTATGGTTTTGATCATTTCATTTGGATCTTAGGATCATGTTGAGTGGTTAAACTGTGATTAGATGCCAGTCTCTGCAGACTAAGATTTTCAGCATTGCTGGTGGTAAAGTTTTCTTTCATGGTTGCTAGGGTGTCTGATCTGACATCATCAGAGACCTCCTGTGTTGGCTAAATGTAATGTAAAATATCTTTCACATCTGTTATTACCTGTATGCAGCTTAATCCAGCACCTCTTTGTTTTGCTTATGGCTAAGTGCAAGAGAAGAATGTGGAGATTTTGTCAGAAAACACCTGCGGCCTTTACAGTCCCGTGACACAGCAGCGATGCTTGAAAAGTTGTGGCCTCCAACATTGTCTGTGGAATCTGAGATAAAATTAGCTTCCTACAAGACCTAACAAACACTTCAAAATATCCATAACTGTGTTAACATACAGGTACTGATGATATTTAAAGAATTAGAAATTTCTGCTTTGTATTTGATTAGCAATGTCACCCTACAACTAGAAAATTCTAAATCTTTGTCCTTTATTTTTATTCTGTCAACTTTTGCAGAAAAAAATTCAGCATACAGTGTTCACGCCAAGGTATTTTACAAGATCCCGACACAATCTGTGTGGCCTTGGTATCAGTAATTGTGAGGCAACCACTGTATCTTATCAAAAAATCAAAGACATGTTGTACATGCCTGCTTATTCTGATTGAAATCACATACTTCACCCACATTTGGACTGCAAGACTATCCTGCTTCACAAGTTCTCTCAAATAAAATAAATCAAAAGCTCTTAATTTACTTCTGCTGCCTCCTCAGATGTAAATCCTTTGGCATCACAATTGTTCAAATGCCTTAAAACATCACAATTTAATAATTTTATCATTCTACTAAAATGCTCTAACCTTCATTAATTAGCTGGGAAAATAAAAATTAAATTATGTAAAGCACTGTAATAGGAGGGCAGTTTACTCAACCTTATTAAGACTGGTAAATCCTAGTAAGCTACAACATTCCCCAAACATCCCCACTTTTATGGTGGTTTATATAGACCCATTAAGTATTAAGTAACCTCAGAACTGACTTAGTTTTTGCTTTAAGAAATCTTGCTGGGTGAAAAAATTTAATAAAAAAAGGATTTTCTATACAATAATCAAACTGTCCATGTTATGAAACTTTTCTTATTGTTTCAAATGAGTAGATTTTAAAACAAGCTGCATGATAATGGTTAATAAACTCTGAAAAAAACAATATATGGACACAATGGTTTATTGCATTGAGATCTTCATAATTTTATGATATGGGAGATGGTGGTTTTGTACTATTCACAGGTAAAAAGGGTACATTGAAATGTGCATGACATTGGTCTGTTCTCACAAGCCTCCGAGCAATCAGAAATGTGGAGGAATTTGTGTGCGAGAGAATAAGCAGAGTGTGGGGGTGGAGGAAAAGTGGGTGAAGAAAACCTGATAAAAAGGATGGAAGAAATAATCAAAACACAGGATCCAGGAATTGATTGAGTTCAGACTGTTTGAAGGAGCACTTAAAATTGAGAAATAGGAATCCTTACAGAGATAGAATTTATGACGAAGGACAATAGATAAGCATTAATCTCTATTTCTCTTTTCATTCTTTTCCAAAAATTTTGTTCAGTTTTTATTTTACATCTTGGAATCATTCCTGAGAACATATTTTCATCAGAAGTATGCACAGGGTTTATAGGTTTCTGTCAGTGAAATGGTTAAATCATGCTGGCTTATCTCTTAAATGGATTAGTCCTTTTTTAATGACATTTCATAGGACCGGATTCTCCAATCCACTGAGAAAGTTGCTCAATGATTGCTATACCAGAATGTAATTCAGTCTAGATTTGGTTTGTGAACTGCCTGTTAGAAATGCTTATAATTTTGATATTCAATTCACCTATTGTGCATATTTAAAGTAATTACAGGTGCTTTCACGTTAAAAATATATGTTTCATGATGGAGCTTTCCAATTATTCCCTTAAGCAATAATAATCAAGAAAAGCCTAGAATAATCATCATTTCTGCACTGTAATGTCAAAGAATACTACTTAAAATTGTAAAATAATATATTTTTAATGCGCAGAGCATTATAGTTGGATTCCTTGTGATAGTGCTAAAATTACACAGAAATTAAGAAGAGCATAATACAACCCTTTACCAAGCTCAGTGACAAACAACACTAAATGAAGGCTAGTACTTATTATATTCAAAAGCAAATAAATATTTAGAGTAACAAGTACATAATAAATAAATTATTGCTCTTGGCATCTGCTTTATTTTGAAGTTGAGACAAATAAAAATAGATGTGATGCTTGATGTTTTGGGAGCAGGTAATACTGGTATAATGAGCATGCTGAGGTTACACAATTGTGTTAGCCCATGACCAAATGTTGCTGAACTCATCAAAATGGAAGAAGATGAAGTAGGTATTGCCACAGCAAACATGACACAGATGAATTACACTGCAAACATTTGTGTAAGGTATTCACTTGTGAAGATATTTGGACTAAATGCACTGAACTCACCTTTTCATTCTGTTGATATTTTAAGAACTTAGGAATAAAATGCACAAGACAAATTCAGCCGGGTACAGCAGTCAGGATCAGAAACGTTCTAGCAACGTGAATTTATACAAATTGATTTAGGTTTCCTAGAGCACCAAATGATGTACAAGAACAAGAGGAAACAGAAGCAGGAACAGTTTACACTCAAGCTTGCCCACTATTCAATATGATCATAGCTGATCTATGGTGCTCTCAACTCCTCTTCTTTGCTATTTCCTTGATTGTTTATTTATCTATCTCCACATAAAGGATAGTTAATGAACTACCATCATTACATTATGAAAGAAGAAATTACTACATAGTTTTAAATGACCGGGCACATAACTTGTAGCTATATTTTTGTGTTCGTGTTTCTTCCATTTGTGAAACCAGCTCAACATCTGCCCTGTCCAACCTCCAGAGGACTTTATATGTTTGAATGTGTCACCTCTCCTACATGAATGTCTCATCCTTGCCTCATGTCGGCAGATCTTCAGCCACCCAATTCTTCAGGCCAAATCTGACACTCACAAATGTTATTTTCTTTCTGGAAGACCTACCTCTAACCACCTACATTTAGCTTCAGGCTAATCAGTGCCCACCAGCTTTTCATGCATTTTGATTTGAGTACATCTTGTGGCAAGTTACCAGAGCCCACATTTCCACTCCAGTTTAGGGGTTAAAACTAGACATAAAGGGTTGATCCATAACTAATGACAAGTAGCACATTAAACAAGTTATGGACAGCACAGTAGCATAGTGGTTACCGCAACACTTTACAGCGCAGTGATCATCGATCAACGTTCAATCCCAAAGCTGTCTGTAGGGAGTTTCTACAAACTTCCCATGACTATGTGGGTTTCCTCTAGGTATTCCAGTTCCTTCACACATTCCAAACACATACGGATTAGGGTTAGGGTTAGTAAATTGTGGGCAAGCTATTTTGGTGCGGAAGCAAGGCAACACTTGTGGGCTGCCCCCAGCACATACTTGCATTGTGAAGGTCATTGACGCAAACTGCACATTTCACTATATGTTTGGATGTACATGTGACAACAAAGCTAATCTCTTTAAAGCTATAAGGGAAAAAAGTTTTTCCAATACTGTAGCTATAAGGTATTTTTTGTTTAATTAAAGAAAATGAAATGGGTATATGAGATTCAATCTACAAGACAGGAACAAAATCTCATTTTATAACCTATTAAAGATGCTTTGGTATAAAATTATAAATTGTTGGAAAAAATTCTCACCAATTTCAAAGGCAGGAAGTTGACCACAAGGGGACACTCTATACTTATTTTTGTTTATGCCGATCTGCAGTATGCCTCTCTAGAAAATGATTTCAATTTTGCTGTGGTTAACTCCTCATTTGAGCTTATTATGCTGATGGATATACTAACTGCTTGTGCCCTGAAGGGGAACATATGTCCTCATTAGCTGTAGTGGTCTTCATAAATCATATTATTATTATTTGAACAAGGTTTAGTTAGGTTTTCAAAATATTTAATTTAGCCGTGTTATCAAAATTCAAGTTAACATGATAGTTCACGATCTTTTTTACAAGAATACTTTCTTTTTAAAGCTCACTTTATTTCCCTAACTGCAACAGAGTTGAAACAAACATGAATAGGTAGAGAGTAATGAATAAGTATTTTGTGATTCAAATTATAATATTACCAATTTAAATCTAAATATAGTGATTAATGTTGATCACTTAATCATATTATAGTGTGACTACACCAGAAACCTCAGAAGCCATAGGGTATTAGTAGATAAAACAATAACCATTACAACTGACACTAAATCCTGTAATGATTAATTGCAGGCCAAAATTACTTCAGTATTTCACTGTAAATAGCGTAAAACAGAAGGGTGGGTTTTAAATTCAGGCCATGAGTCCTGGGGAGCTGAGGTCTTTCTGCTCAAGAGTACTTGTAGCTGCCCTTTACCAAATTTAACAGCCTGCGTTTCCCAGAGAAATGCCAGTAACACTAAGTGTGTATATTCCAAACTTGGATGCAGTTGATTGCCAGGTTTACCAATTGTACTCAAAAGTTCAACTGCAGTGAAAGAGGACGAGGTTGGAAGTAAACCCACTGCTCCTTCAGCAGTTTATTACTCTCCTTTCATTTTAATGAAAGAGAATAACTATGCATAATCAAGATCTCAGCATTTTCATGGGTTTGGCAATGCTGGCACCCTTATAGAATGAGAGTTGCACTCTGTAGGCCCTGCCTGAGCAAGAACTCTAGCAAGTTGACCTTATGAAATCTTCATTTACTCAGAGTAGATTTTTCTTAGGGTAAAGTACTATTGATGCACCTTTGATTGCAAAATCGAGGTCATTCTATACTCATCTGAATCAAATGGGTTGTGACAACAGCTCACATAGAATCATTGAAAGTTACATAGTCTGGACTTGCCTGAGACACCTAGGTAGATGGTGGAGGGTTGGAGCAGTGAACAATTGGAGGCAAGATTGCAGGAACACTGGCAGCCATCATCCTATTTATCCTTGAAGGGTTTGATTCACCCCTGCCCTTCAGTGACATTTCTGACTTCCTTTAGAGGTGTTTCACTTTCCTTTCTGGTTTTACTGGGGACATTAAATTGCTATTTCGCCTTTCTGTCTATGTTCAAGAGAAAATCCTTGGCTCCCAAGCAACGTCATTCATTAAGAAAGATGAGCACAGAAAGAGTCAAAATTCTGCTCAGCTACATTAACCATGGGCTAGTTTTACTAGGCGGGCTAGTTTTACTAGGCAGGCTTTTTAAAATTAAAAAAGACTAAGGCTTTACATATTTGAACTAAAGGTTGACATTCATGCAACTTCCTCACCTTTTAGATCTTGACTCAAATCATGCAAGTTGTTCAAAATATGCCCAAGTCTTACATATCACTTTCATTTTGAACTGTTGATGAAATCTTTACATTTACTCCAAATAAACTCCACTGCAATCTACTATAACCTTGTTAAAAATGAATGCAAGACATATTGATCAATACATATCTTATTGATATTGGTGTGACCATATTGATGGGTTGGTTGTTTATCATTGATTTGTACAGGAGTGACTAGCATCAAAAGCAACAGTTCCCAAACATTTTAATGCTATGGACTCCTATCATTAACCAAGGGTCCATGGATCCCAGGTTGGGAGCCCCTGCTCTAAAGAAACCATGGAAACTTCCCAAAAATGTTAATAATATAATTTAAAATGCAATATATGTATGTCATTATTGGATAAGCTGAATATGAGTTAAACTTTTGGCACAGAGTATTAGTAGAATGAGTTACACAGCAGGATGAAATGCTATTTGGCTTAATAGTCCCCGTGCCAGTTGTGTGATATCTAATTAGTTCCTCTTTCCTGTTCTTTGCCCAATAGCACTGCAAATGCTTTTTTACTTCATATATTTATCCAATTCCTTTCAAACATTTACGATCAAATTAGTTTCCATCACCCTTTCAAACAGTATCTTCTGGATCATGAGCATTTATGGAAGTATCTGTTGCTTGGTGTTACACCTTAAAAATGTATTCTAATGCAAGCAGAAGGTTCCTAAAAATTTACTCTATCAAAACCTTTCATGAAACCTTTGAATGGCATTACCATTGCTAAGTCCACTACCATTAATATCCTGGATGTTACTATTGATTAGAAGCTCAGCTGGACTAGTCACATTAGTACAATGGCCACAAAATGGAAATCCTACAGTACTGTTTTGTTCACAGGGGCAGTCGAGGATGGACAATAAAAGTGGACCTGTCTAAGAAATGAACAAATTAAAATCCTGCTCTTGTCAACTATAAACAAAGTACAGGAGCAAGCTTACTCAACATTTTAACCCATCGATTTTATCTAGAACATCCAGTAATTCATTTGTCTTTCTTTTGAGCAACTACAGTGACTTTGTACAAGCTGCCAACACTTTAGAAGTAAGTGAAATTCTGTGAGAAGTATACATTCAGTGGCCACTTTATTAGGTACACCTATACACCTGCATGTTATTGCAAATATCTAATTAGCCAAACATGTGGCAGCAGCTCAATGCATAAAAGCATGCAGACATGGTCAAGAGATTCAGTTGTTGTTTAGACCAAACTTCAGAATGGGGAAGAAGTGTGACTTTGACTGTGAAATGATTGCTGGTGCAGGTTTGAGTATCTCCGAAACTGCTGATGTCCTGCGTTATTCATGCATAACAGTCTCTAGAGTTTACAGATAATCTGTGAAAAACAAAGAAACATAATTCCAGTGAGCGGCAGTTCTGTGGGCAAAATCAGCTTGTTAATGAGAGAGATTGGAGGAGAATGGCCAGACTGGTTTAAGCTGACAGGAAGGCGAGAGTAACTCAAATAACCATAAATTACAACAGTGGTGTGCAGAAAGCACAACACGTTAACCTTTGATGTGCCATGGCAGCAGAAGACTACAAACATCCACTCAGAGGCCACATTATTAGGTTCATGAGGTACCTAAAAAAGTGGCCACTGACTGCATACATCCTGATGTTCTATTTAGTACAATGCTTATAAACAATGTGCTCATATGCACACAATCAAAGTGAAATTTATCGTTTCCTGGAGTAAAACACCCAAATTTTCTGAGCCTCTCAGGCTTACCAAGGATTTAAAAGTTATGACTAAAAAGTTATCTTCATCTGAACCTGTTAGACTGACTTTACAATTAACACACTATGTGAGAATGGAACTGGATGAAATATTCTTTTTAAGAATGTGTTCTTTGCTTCAGATTGCATTAGCCAAATGCACCCTTGATTCATAGGAGTCTTGACTCTAAGTCACAAAATAGTGGGTTCAAATCCCGATCTGGAGATTGGAGTAAAAACATCACTGCGAACACTCCAATGAAAAGCAAATAGAATGCTGCAATTATTGAATAAAACCAGAGACATTGTCCTCTTGGATAGATGTAAAAGTTAACCATGTGATATGTTGGAAAAGAGAAATGGAGTTTTCATTCAGACTCTCGACCAAACATCTTCCTCTTGGAGCTTTGTGTGTGGTCCTGGTCCCTACTCTACTGGAAGGATATGGTTGTGCTGGAGAGGTTGCAGAAGAGATTCACCAGGATGTTGCCCAATTTGGAGGACATTAATTATAGGGAGAGATTAGGTAGGCTGGAGGAAAGAATGCCGAAGAGTGACCCAATAGAGGTATGTAAAATTATAGGAAGTATCAATACGGATGATGGTCAAAATCTTCTTTCCATGTTAGGGGTGTCAAAAAACAGGAAGGCATAGGTGTAAATTGAGGGGAAAGGTTTTGAAAGGTGATTTCAGCAGGTTTTTTTTTACATAGAGAGTGGTTGATATCTGGATATTGTATGCCAGAGAAATTGTGGAAACAGGTAAAATTGCAATGTTTAAATGGCATTTTGATTGGCAGGGAGGGCACAGAAGGACATGGACCTAGTGCAGACAAATGGGAGTAGTGTCACTAAGCAAACAAGTCAGCATGAATATTCGGATCTGAAGGGCCTCTCTCCAAGCTATATAGTTCTGTGACTCCATGAGTCCATAACCAAGATTAATAAAATCTGATAATCTAAATGTCACCTTAGTATTTGTGTGCAGATTAACTGTGTACAGTGCAATCTTGATTACACTTTAAAGTAGTTTATTTGCAATCACTTCAGGACATGCTGAGTTTGTGAAAAGCACTATATACAGTAAATGCAGAACAATATTTTCTTGCTTTAGTTGTAATGTCTCTGCAAGATGCATGCCTCAAAACATTAAGGTTTCCTTTGATATTAATAAACCTCAACTCAGTTTGCACATCATATACCTACCCACTCATGCCCATTTGGAGGGTCACCAGGATCATCAGGAGTGTATGGGGAGATGTGGTGTTGGAGTGTATGGGGTGTCCAGGGAGGGGTAGAACTTCTGTTGCAGGGTCTTGTTGTATCCGTTCTGCTCAGCTCACTCACCTTTGGTCCCCTGCCAGACACTCAGCTCTCAGCTGTGGCTCCAAGTAGCTGTTTGCATGTGACACCAGCCACATTCTGGTGGACTGCGTAGACAGGCAGGAAAAACCAGCTGAGGATCTGGTGGGCCTCATACCCTGGTGAGATAAGGACATACCTGTCCTCACATGTGGAGTCCGCTCTGGTGGATAGGGTGGATGAGATCCAATAGCCAGGAAGTCAGCACTGCAATGTTTCGGTGGGGGAGCGAAGGGCGTGATAAGGCACAGAAGTCATGGTTGTCCCTGAAACAAGAAGGAGCCCGGTTGTGAGATCAAGAGAGTGGAACTGTTCTAGTACAATAGTTTTCCCA
Organism: Hemitrygon akajei; assembly: GCF_048418815.1. NCBI lineage: Eukaryota > Metazoa > Chordata > Chondrichthyes > Myliobatiformes > Dasyatidae > Hemitrygon > Hemitrygon akajei. Next base: position 165,319,688 of record NC_133126.1, read on the forward strand.
CTTTAAAAACTCTCGCACAGGTTTCTTAGTGCAGTTCACATCATCTAAAAATGCACCTCAGAATGACTGCACAAGTCTAACCGTCATCATCCGATACAATGGACAACCAATCATTTGGCTCCAGACCTCATCATAATCTTATCAAACAAATGCATCATGTCTAGAGGTGAGATATAAGTGACTAGCTTTGCCATCAAGCCAGCATATGAGTCGGGTGACCACGAGTGCAACTCAAGATAACCCTGATAAAACTGAAGTTTATTAGCATCCAAATGAGAACACAGCACATGTTGGGCTTGTACCACACACAACACAAGGTGGCTGTGGTTGTTGGAGATCAGTCATCCCAACTCAGGATGTCACTGCATGAGAGACCTGCCATCATCTACTTCTTCATTAATGAGCGTTCTTTCTTCGTGAGATCAGATGTGGCATTGATTCCAGAATACCTCAGCAAATGAATCAACCTAAGCCTGTTTGAAGCATCATCTAGACATCATTTAGCCATGGACAAATAAGGTCCATGTGACAAAAGTGTTGAGCATTTTGATCATCTGCAGCACGAGAGAATCTAATCACCCACCATTTTAATGGCATTATCATTGCTGAGTCCACTACCATGAATATCCTGGACATTACTATTGATTAGAAGCTCATCTGGACTCGTCACATTAGTACAATGGCCACAAGAGCAAAATGGAGGCTGAGTATCCTGTGGTGAGATATTCATGTCCTGACGTCACAAAGCTGGTTCAGCATCTACAAGACAACCAGCTTTGTGACGTCAGGACATGAATATCTCACCACAGGATATGAATGTGCTACGATGCTCTAGGTATTGAAGACAAGATTAACTTAATTTGTCACATGTACATTGAAACATCGAAACATTCAGTGAAATATGTCGTTTGTGACATCAAATCAGCGAGGATTGTGCTGGGGGCAGCCCGCAAGTGTATCATGCCCATAACTCACTCACTCTAATCATTCATCTTTGAAGTGTGGGTGGAAACTGGAGCACCTGGAGGAAACCCACACGGTTATGGGAAGAATGTACAAGCTTCTTACAGACAGAAATAGAATCAAAATCAGGTTTATTATTACTGACATATGGCGTGGAATTTGTTGCTTCAGGACATATAACGGGTAGGAACCGAACTCTGTTCCACTTTCCCGAATGAGTGCAGTGCCAACTACTCTCAGGAATGTCAACTGTCTGCAGGACAAATAATCCTTGTAGACCCCCAAACAAACCTAACCATCTTTCCCCTCACTGCTAATACACAGTGTGTACCACTTACAGAATCCACTGCAGTACTTTGTTTAGAGTACAGCAGATCACTTCCCAAATCCATGACCTCGAGCACTGAGAAGGATAAGAGAAGAGTGGGTGTTAGAGCACTGCCTCCTTCAAATTCCCTTCCAAATCACAGGCCATCCTGAGTTGGAAATGTATCGCCATTCTTCATCATCAGGGGCTCAAAACCCTGTAACTCACTCCCCAACAGTAATGTGAAAGCATCTTCACGTGAAGGACTTCACCCTTTCAAGCAGGCAGCTCACCTCCATGTTTTCTGGGGCAATTCAGGACAGTGACCACCAGAATCTGAACAAGAAATAAAAGAGATAAAATCATGCATACAAAAAGATAGTGGAAGAAATAACAACCTTTTCAAATGTATAAAGCGATAGGTAGAAGAATGAAGTAATAAGAGATGTACAATTTTCAGTTAATTTTATTGCGCTTCACTTCAATCATCTCAGTTGATTTTGTTTTCATTTAACAGTATTATACTTTATTGGGTGTTCCTCTTTAACTGAGTGGAAATCAAGTGCCTGAAATATTTGATCAATACAATTTCAAATATAGCTAGCCAGAGGCAGGTGAACTTAAGAAATTGCATGCAGGTGCACAGTAACAATTGGATGTGCAGATTGATGTTTGGTAGAAACAAATTGTGGTTAGCAGCCTGCGTGACTGCAGTAAGAGAATTGACTTTCTCGGCTGCTTTGTACGTAGACATTCTTTTATTGTTTGCTTGCTTGCTTTTATTTTTTCCAAAGACCATAATCCTCTCCTAGTACAAACGGAAATATTGATGGTTTAAAACCAAGGATACAAAGTTTAACAATTACCCCACTTTGTAAATTCATCCTCTAATGAAAGACAAAATGTTGCAATGGTAGAAATTTCATTTGGCTCTTATACAGACTATCTAAAGACATGTAACTACAAAGATCTATGAACCTGTGTCCTGAAGGAACTACAAATATCAACTCATGAAAAGGTCAAAATGGATTTTATGGAAAAAAAATCGGTTATATCTGTGGAATCTCGTTTGTCATTTCTTATTTATTTATCCTTAGAAATATTTCAAAAATATAACATATACATATTTAATTTCTGATAGTATATGTTTTAAATTTATTTCTCTCTCATCACCCCATCACATTAAATGCTACAGAGTACCTTTTGTTACTATTAAGCAAGAGTTACATGAAAGAAGATGAAAATATCAAGCCAACAGGCAAAAACATGTCTTATTGGCCAAGTAGGTCTTTTCTAAGATTAACGTTACAATTACTTTGCCTTTCATTTGAAACAACATACTTGTAAAGCTCTCTGGATTTCCATTTACTGTGTCATTTTGCAGATAACATCAGTATGTATAATATATGTTTCTTTAGAATATAGAAGGTGGCTTACAATACATTGTGGAATATATATATATATGACAGTATATAGAAGTCTATGTCTCCCCTCTGAGCAATCCCATCAATCTCATTCCTCCACAAAACATCCTGTAGCCTATTCTTCCTCAGATGTCCTTTAACTTCCCTTTGATTCTCCTACCATTCACCTAGTCTAGGGATAATTTACAGTTACCAATTAACCTACAAACCAGCATGTCCGGGGTGTGGGTGAAAGCTAGAGCACTCAGGGGAAACTCATGAAGAACTTTAAAAATATCAGTAGTGGTGTAAGCAACAATCCCTTGAAGGTTCAATGAGTTTACAACAATAATTTGCAACCATATAGCACTTCTACCAAGATAAAATGGCTCAATACTTCCCAGCGGCTCACTTTGGAAGTAATATTGACAAAGAAAGACAGAAAAGTGACCAGAAGTTCAGTAGATTGTTCAAGAAACAGTGAAAAAGGGAGAGGTGAGAAGATCTGGAGAGAGATTTCTAGAGTATCCAGCCTAGAGAACTAACTGCACGGCTGGCCAGTGCTGCAGCAAAGGAAGCCAAAGAAGTCAGGACTGGAGATAAGTGGAACTTTCACAAGTCTGAAAAAGGTGACAGATATCATGAGGAGGAAGGTTTGGGGGGAACTTGAACATGAGACAACATATTTAAACTGAGTAGCTTGGGAGCAATGAATAACTGTTGCACCAGCTAGCATTCAGACATTAGCCTGGCATTTGCAGGGTCATTAGAGAAGCTCTACATTTGATCCAGTGACATTGGATTATGGAAAACCAATCAGCCAATGGACATAGAGTGACTGTGGGAACCATATACAACAGTAGGAACCATATCAAAACAGCCAGCCCATTGAAAATCCATCTACATATAATAGACCAACTGGGAAAATTGACAAAAAAGTTTCTTTTTCACAGAAAAAAACCAAATAGTTTCTACCTTGTATTTAATAACTAATAATTTTAAAGATAATTTAATTGCTTGTCTTTCTTCTTGTATATAAACATGTAGAGGTTTTAACCAGTTGCGATACTAATCATTAAGCACAAGCAGGTATAAATAAGACTTTGTGTCTATGTTTGCTTCCGCTTTGTTTTGGGCTGTTAAACGATTCTTACTTCAGAGGGTTTTGCCACTTGTCTCACTTACCTTAAGAAAACCTGATCTGGTCAATCATCTGCTTTTTAAAGGAGTAGCCAGATGGCAAGATCTTTTTACAACATATTAGTCGAATCATCCACTGAAGATCTGTCATTCTGAGCTCTGAGAGGTGCTGAAACAGTCCTGGTGTTATAGATCTCAACCGTGCCACTTCAAACTCAAAACCCTCTATTCCATATTCTCAGGTTACCACATGGACACTGAGTGAACTGCTTATGTTTTACTGCCTGCAAGATTTAACATAGAAATGGCAGGTAAAAAACAATATTTTCTAAGTAATTATCTGAACATTTCTCTAAATTGTCTTTCATTCCTCCTTTCCTCTCCTATCTTCTGAGCATCTCACCTGAAATAAGCCCGCGTAAAAACGGGAGCAAAGGGAAGCGAGAACTCACTGCTGCAAGTACTACAGAAACAAATGACTTTTAATACCCAGACTGAGTGTTATTGCTATAACAGTGCAAAGGGTCAACCAGGCAATGGAAAAATAAGGAACTGTCTGAGCAGTGGAGTCTGAGTCCTGGAATCCAAGAAAGTCTGATTTTAATGTTAGTGTGTGCAAGACTGAAGTTGGAATTTGTACTGATTGTAGTTCTTCCATTTGTGACTGATTGATTATGTTTTTAAGGTTGCAGTGTCACAGATGTTAACCTATAAGGCACTTGCCAATGAGACAAATTATGTCAGATTGCTTTTTGACCTGTTTTCCAATGGGGCCCGCTGTAAATCTGAAGGACAGCACCTCAACTTCTATTGAGGCATACTGCAGTCTTTTGGACTCAGTATTCAATTCATAAACCACCTTCCATTTTTATATTAGAACTGGCCTGTCTTGCTCCTGATTATTAATTCATAATGTTTATTTTTTACTCTCTCTCCCCATTGACTCATCTCACTTGCTGGGCATTTCCTATGTTTCTGACCTGTTTGTCTCGCTTTTACGTGTCCCTCTGATCGCTTGTTAATTACTTCTCTTTCCACCCACCTCGCTAAGTGCCCTCATTTATTTATTAACCAATTGGTTTCATCAACACTTTATGACTACGGCAGTCCTGGGCCCATTCTATTAGGGTGTTCATTTTGTCCTGTCCCAACCCTTCCCTAACTTATTTACTATTTAAAACTAATTTAGTTTTTCTCTCCTATTCTGATGAAGGGCTTGCACATTTGCTGCCTGACATGCCAAGTCTTTACTGCATTTTGCTGATTTTATCTTTATGTTTATTTCTTCTACCTCATCAAGAAGCTCAATTTCCTCTTAAGGTTAAATATTTCTAGTCTTTTCAACAATCATTCACCAATATGTTGGACTGTCTAAGCCTTGAATTTTAGAATTCTCTGAAATAATGTATTGTGCAAAAGTCTTAGGCATCCTAGATTCTTTATATCAGAGGATCCCAACGTTTTCATACCATGGACCCCACCCCTAACATCAGCTGAGAGGTCTGTGGACCCAAGGTTGGGAACCCCTGTTTTATCTGGTTCCACAGTCCGCCTCTGACATATGGACAGTGCTTAACAGTCTACTGGACAGGTATGTTCCAGTACAAAGGAAGGACAAGATGGCTAGGTCAGGATCGTGGATGCCAAGAGAGAAAGAAGAAAAATGGAGCATATGCATGTCCTGACCTCAGTATCATCAAGGCTTTCTGGATTTATCTGGAGAGACAGAAGCAAGTGGAACATCTGAAGTCTGTGAAAGAACTGTGGCAGTTCTCCAATATGCTTGGAACAACCAACCGGCCTATTTTCTTATAAACTGCATGACAGTGTACCTAAGAGAATTGATGCCGTTTTAAAGGCAAAAGGTGATTACACATTATATTGATTTGATTTAGTTCTTTTTGCTGTTTACAGCTCCTTTCAGTATTTATTTTGATATTTAGAAATGTTCGATTACTTTTGAAAACACCTTTGCTTTACAGATTTTTTTACGTGTGTGCTGAAGGGTACAGAAGAGATTTACCAGGATGCTGCCTGGTTTAGAGAGTATGGATTATGATCAGAGATTAAGGGAGCTAGGGCTTTACTCTTTGGAGAGGAGGAGGATGAGAGGAGACATGATAGACGTAAACAGGAATAGATAGAGTGGACAGACAGTGTCTCTTCCCCGGGGCGCCACTGCTCAATACAAGAGGACATAGCTTTAAGGTAAGGGGTGTGAAGTTCAAGGGGGATATTAGAGGAAGGTTTTTTACTCAGAGAGCGGTCGGTGCATGGAATGCACTGCCTGAGTCAGTGGTGGAGGCAGATATACTAGTGAAATTTAAGAGACTACCAGACAGGTATATGAAGGAATTTAAGGTGGGGGGTTATATGGGAGGCAGGGTTTAAGGGCTGGCACAACATTGTGTGCCAAAGGGCCTGTACTGTACTGTTTTGTTCTATATTCTAAGATTTTTGCACAGTACTGCATTTGGATTGGGGACTGGAAGTATATTGTCATCTGTAATCATAGACTCTTTTGATACATTTTCATTATTTGATCAAGATGAGGTCTAAGCGGGGGGGGGGGGGGGACGTCACGTGATGACGTAGGATCGAGACGCTGGAACCCAGCTCTCCCGTAAAAAGTTAATAAATTAATGTCTAAATGAAGAAAAGTTAGTCAGTACCTTCTAAAAGTTACTTATAAACTACTCCGGATTGTGTCAAGCTATGCCTCAAAGAAGGAAGATGATGAAAACTAATACCGGGAAGACTACGCAAGTTGGAACAAGAACAAGGCCCACGTCTACCGAGGAACCGCGGTCTCAGGTACATTATACCACCGGTGATACGGAACAGGAGACTGCGGCAACATTGGCCATTCCTAAAGGGAAAGGCCATCGTGAACTGCGCAAACGGGAGCAACAAGAACTACAAAGCCCAGCTACCACTGCAACTGAAAGTGATAGCGAATCGGAGGGAGAGTCAAGTGTCTCGGAAGGATCAGATGAAGAAGGAGTTAAAAGTCCTTCTAGAAATATAGAAAAAACTTTGAGGCAAATAATGTGTAAATTAGACACATTAAAAGTAATTAAAAATAATCAAAAAATACTCAAAAAAAATGACCAAAATGGAGATTATGCTTGATAAAATGGCAAAGAGACAGGAAAAAATGGAAAAAAGAATTACGGACTTGGAAACTACAACGGAGGACATGGTTGAAAGAATGGACAAAATAGAAAATGAAAATGCTGCTTGGGCATCAGAAAGAAAACAATTTATGGAAAAAATTGATAAGCTTGAAAATTTCAGTAGATGAAATAATATTAAAATTGTTGGACTTAAAGAAGATATAGAAGGAGAAGATCCAATAAATTTTTTTCAAAAATGGATCCCTGAAAAGTTGGAAATGGAAGGAGAAAATCCAATTGAGATCGAAAGGGCTCATAGATCCTTAAGGCCAAGACCTCGAGCTGATCAAAACCCACGATCAATTTTGATAAAATGCTTATGATACCAAGACAAAGAAAAGATCCTGAAGGCCGCTGCCCAAAGTGCCAAAAATAGAAACGGGCCATTGATGATAGCAGGGAAACCAGTTCTTTTTTATCCTGATATAAGTTACAACCTGTTGAAGAGAAAGAAGGAATTTAACCCAGTGAAAAAAGCCTTATGGGAAAAGGGTTATAAATTTACAATGTGTCATCCAGCAACACTGATAATTTTTTTGGAGGAGGGAAAAAATTTTTTTCCCGATTATCGAAAAGCGGAGGAGTTTGTACAAGATGAGGTCTAAGCAATGAAATTCTGCATCCTGCAGTATTTTGCTGAAGAACACTTTGGAAATACATCATCCAAGCATTACCTGATTCAAAGTGGTGTTAGTATTGGTTATTATTGTCACATGCACCAAGATACAAAGTAAAATTTGTCTTGCATACTGTTCAAACAGATCAAAGCATTACACAGTGCATTCAGGTAGAACAAGATAAACAGTAACAACATAGAATAAGTTGTGTAAAGCTACAGGCAGAATACAGAACAAAGCTACAGAGAAAGTGTTGTGCAGAGAAACAGCAAAATGCAAGATCATACTGAGGTAGAGTCCATCTTACTGCGCAAAGTTCAAAACTCAAAGTAAGTTTATTATCAAAGTACATATATGTCACTGTATACAACCCTGAGATTCATTTTCTTGTTGGCATCCTCAATAAATCCTATAACCATAATAGAACCAATGAAAGTCTACAGTGTGATTGATCAGCGTGTAAAAGACAACAAACTGCAAATACAAAAAGAAAGCAAACACAAGAAAAAGACATAAATAAATAAGCAATAAATATTGAGAACATGAGATGAAGAGTCCTTGACTCACTCAAGGACTCACAAAGTGAGTCTAGGATTTGTGGTAACAGTTCAGTAACGGGGCAAGTGAAGTTGAGTGAAGTTATCCCATCTGGTTCAAGAGCCTATAGTTGAGGGGTAATAACTGTTCCTGAACCTGGTGGTGTAAGTCCTGGGGCTCCTGTACCTTCTTCCTCATGGCAGCAGGGAGACGAGAGTGTGACCTAGGTGGGTCGGGGTCCCTGATGATTGATGCTGCTTTCCTACGACAGTGCTCCATGTAGATATGCTCAATGGTGGGGAGGGCTTCACCCATGATGGACTGGGCCGGATCCACTATGCTTTGTAGGTGAGAGCTCCATTCAAGAGTTTGGGATGAGTTTGAAGAGTCAATGAACTGCAAAACTAGCCGTCCTTGAGCTTAGTAGGGTGTGCTTTCAGACTTTTGTATCTTCTCCCTGATGGGAGAGGGGAGAAGAAAGAATGTCTCAGATGTGTGAGATCTTTGATTATGCTGGCTGCTGTAATGAGGCAGCAAGAAGCGTAGACAGAGTCACCACCATCTTCTCAATGGCAATGACAGGTTGGTGGCTTTTCCATAAATAAGAAAAGGCATTTCTTAAAATACGTTAAAGCCTTTCATAAAGATGAAATGGAAAGGCTGAGAAATATGGGGTATTACATTTTGATGGGAAGGACGAGGAGAGACAATTAGGCTATGGGCATAATGCAAAGTGGATTCAAGAAATCCGATCATGAGATAGTCATGCATCGTTTTTTGAAGGGAGCAGGCAGGTTGAGGAAAAGCACATGGGATCCCGAGTCATTTTAAAGTAGAGGCATTGAGTACTAGAGCATGGGAATCTTTATAAAACATCTGGGGTATTCTGTTACAGTTCTATACTCCACACCATACCTTGGAAAAGATATTAAGGCTGTAGAGTGGGTACAGAAGAAATTAACTCGAGCGATTTTACTAGTAATTTGGATATACTGGAGAAGCTGGGGGTGTTCTGGGAACAGAGGTGAGAGAATCTGATCAAGGTATTTGACATCAGGAAGGGTATAGAAGAAGATTTGGAGATGAACGAATAGGGTACATACAAATGTTTGTAGAATGAAGATGATTGGCAAAAGATCCAGAAATAGCACTGGGACAATTAGGTTTTACACCAAGTGGTTAGGGTTTGGAATGCACAGCTAGATATGGCAGCGTAGGTAGATTCAGTGGTAATGTTTGGAAGACAGCTAGTCAGGTATATGAAAAAGATTGCAGGGCTATGGGGGAGAGGAAATGGGAGTGGAAGTAATTGAAGTGCTCTTACAGGGAATTAGAATGAATGTAAGGGACCAAATGTCTTTTTTTCTGAGGTGACTATTTAGTGATTTTGTGGATACATAAAATACCATATTACATGTTTACTTCTTTTTTCCCATTGTGCACATATAATAAATTAATAAAGAGCTCATTAATTTTATTAGTCATTGAGTCAAAGAGCACTACAAGACAGAAACTGGTCCTTCAACCCATCAAGTCCATGCCGAACTGTTGTTCTGCATGGTTCCCTCGAGCTGCACCTTCACCATAGCCCTTTATACCCCTCACATCGTTGCACTAATACTAACTTCTCAGTGTTGTAATCGAACCTGCGTCCATCACTCCAGCTGGCAGCTCATTCCACACGCACATCACCCTCTGAGTGACGAAGTTCCCCCTCAGGTTTCTTTTATTATCATGAGGACAGACATTTCTGGCCAACATGCACACTGACTTTCTTTGGTGGTTAAACACCAACTTCTAATACTGTGGAATAAATAAGGTACAGAGATTGCCGACATATGAAGCAGAGTTTAATGCTGCCAAAAACAGTGCAGAGCAGACTGCAACTTTCATTTCATAATCCCAATTATCCCATAATTTGTGACTTCTTTGCTAAATTGTTAGAAATAATATTTTAAAACCTCAGTCATCAGGAGCTATTAATTCAAAGCACGTTGTTTAGAATTATCAAGAAAGTAAACATTAAAAATGTTTTTGACCTTGAATTATAAATATACCATATTTTTGCCAGGACCCTCCACTATTCCTTGAGCACTTGTTTTAACACGACATTTACTTTCAGAGAACCCTTCCATTAGCCCCTCTAGGTTTGGTTCATGATCTTTTCAATTTAGAGCATTTTTATCACTTGGATCAACTATATTATCCTCAATGACTGTAATTCCTCTATATTAAGGGCACAGATTATAATCATCTTCTAAAGCTAGCATATACTTAGGTGCTGCACTGGCCCTTACATATCTATTAGAGAGGTTAATCTGTCTTCATCATCACATTTTCAGCAATGCTTGAATTAACATTTTAATTTCTGCACATTTGTGTCTGAACTGCCACTTCATTAGCCATAGGCTGCACTGCCTCCAGCTTGTTGATAACCTGCCCTAAATTAACCTTTGTTGAGACTGCATGTGCTCTTATGCCAGAATGGAATAGATGGTAATTCTTCACTTATGGGCTTCCGTCTGATTCTCATAAATGGACAAAAAATATTAATTTATACCACTGATTTTGGAAAAATTTCCATAAAGATTCATTATTTCAGGGGTTAGAAGCAGGAAAACTGTCAGGTTAATACTTTTCCGGATACAAATGTTGCAAAAATGACATCTGCAGAGAAGAAATTTGTAGTTGCATTATCTTTTCAGAGCACCTATTTGAGACACAGTCCAAGGTTAAACAATAAAAGTGGTACAACCAAAAATTGGAGACAAGTCCCAGGGATTCTTGGTACAGGGCATGCAAAGAAACTGGAGCTGAAAGCTCCAACCTGCAGAGGGTCAGGTACAGTACATGGAGATTACAGTCTGTTCTCATGTAGAAGCAAATTCAATTAAAATTAAACCCAAAAGAACTGCAACTGGATAATTGCATTTTAAGACTCAAGGTATTTATTCTACTGGAGAGAATGTCATTTTCACTACTCAAGCAAGTGACAATTCATTCAAATGAAAAATAATAACTATAATACACTCCAGTGGATTATCAATTAATGCTGTCAGTACCTTGTAGCTTTTAGGAACAATTGACAATACTGCTTCAGGGATTATTGCTTCAAGAATTGTACTCTAACAAAACCAATAACATATCTTACCAATGACTGGTGATCCTTTAACTTACAATAATCACTGGCCCACATGTTTGGAAAGCAATGAACTGTCTTGCAATTATTTTCATGTGCATTTTTGATTCAAGTGGAAAACAGTTGGGAAAGCTCTTCAAACTGTATGCGTTCAGAATATCTTTTCATACATCACCCAATATCCAGGTCAAGGCAAAATATTTAAGAGGTTTCCTTATACCAGTCGTTCCCAACTTTTTTTGGGTCACCTCCCCTTGGCTCCCAGACCACATCCCGAGTGTCTGCCTCTCCCTTTCTGGCCATTACATAAAAACTATAAAGAATTTTGATTCACAATGTACAGTGAAAGAAATAAGAACTGAAAATTTAAAGCAGTGACAAATAATTGCAAAAATTATTCAAATCTATTTAAAGCTACAAATAAAATCACTTCTTTATTTAATCACAGTAAAAAAAAATTCAATAATTTTATAGTGTACATTATTAGTCCAACTATTCACAACTTCATTGCTTTTTCACCTTTCAAGGAGATGGATGGGCTTGGTGCAGTGATATCAGCTTCTCAACATCAGGCTGAATATCATCCAGAAAGAGTCTCAGATCTCCATGTTCTCTAATTTGCTGTCTGTTTCATTGCTTTGAAAGAAGTTGGGTGACTACACCGAAACGGCGCTCTACTAAATATAATATTTGAAAGGCAATAAACAACATCTTGACCTAGTGTTCAGGGATTTTTTTCTGTAAGCAAAAGTCTTGAACCTTGGCTTCAACTCAAAGTAATTTTGTAGTGAGATCAGTTCTTCCTCCATCCTTCCTGTTAACTCCTCATTACAAGTGTTCAGGAATGGATTTATTGCCCAATCTGGAATTTGGATTGAGAGAAGATCCTGAAATTTCTCTGACTTTATTCAGCTCTCCCAGGTGAGGACAGTATACTTGAACATCATCACTGGTATCCTTTCTTTCTCTTCCAACTCAGAGAGGCTCAGGAATTGGAAAAGGTCACGATAACCAATCTTGCATTCAAATGGGGTTAACTTGGACAGAAATGTCGAAACGACTGATTTGACCTCAATAATTTCCTTGCAATTTAGATTGATTTTATTAAACTTTGTGAATATTTCTGACAAATAAGCAATGTCATGCCAAATATTCTTGAGTTGATCACTGAATGAAGCATTTGTGTCTTCAAAGAATTTTAGCACAATTTCAAAAAGTGTGCACGAGCATCTCAGCAGTTTCCTTTTGCGAGGCATCTGACAGCAACCGTTCAAACTGTTCATCATTCTCAATACGTGCCTCTCAGAATAGTCGAGAATTGAGAGCATGGGACTTGATTTTATTTACTGCTGTGATAACAGTATTTAATGATTTATGCAGCTGATCACTTAGGTTTTCTGTGACAAGCTGTTATCTGTGAATTACACTGTGAATGATAAATATGTTAGGAACAGCTTTTTTCAAGAAAGTAATAAAACATGGTGGTGTCCTGTCATTGATGGTGCCCCATCTGTTGCACAAGCAAGAATGTTGGTGAGCAGAAAGTTCTTCTCTTTGAAAAATTGCTCAGCAGCCCAAAATATTGACCCTTCCTTAGTATCTGTTTCTTGTCCTCTTGCAAATAACAACTCTTGAACCACGTTTGAAGTGAATATTACCAAGAAGCAAAGATTTGTTGCCGGCAAAGTTGACTCATCCAACTATGAGGCAAATTCTGTTATCCAAAGTATGTTGTACAACGTGTCTTACACATTCCCAGACATTTCATCTTTTTGCCTTTAAATAGTTTTGTTGCTGAGCAGAAGCTTTAATTATCTGGCCTAGTGAGTTTTGCAAAAATGGTACTCATGACCTTCTTTACTGCTGGCAGAGTCAGTTCTCCAATTATATGGGGTTTCTATATTTAACAATGAGCTACGAAGCACGCAAACCAAGCTAAGTTCTTGTTTGCTTTATCAGAGTGTATTTTCTTCAAATATTTAAGGAGCCTGGATGGTTTCATTGCCTCATTTAAAATAACTTTTTTCAACAACAAACACATTGGCAGATCAGTTCTGGCATAAATCCATATTTTATATACTCCACACTATACAGTTTACACTTCTTCATTTGGTCTGCTTCTGCCATGTTTGTTATGGATTAATGACCATGGTCAATTGCCTACTGTCATGTCGAATGTCATATGCTGTCATCAATAAAGGGAAAAGTTATGACATCATCATTGCTCAGGCAAAACCTGACTCTGCTTGAAGGTACATAAAGTGGGGCAGCAATATCTTGGTTGGGCTGTGGGCTAGAGAAATGCGGCCAAGACCATTTGAAAGGTCGGATTCTGAACGTTACTGCATTGAATGCCATACCCTAACTCTCAGAAACTGCATCACTGCGTGATTAGAGTATAGGAATCATACTAGCTAACACCATTAGTGAACAGCAATAGTGTGTGGGCAGGGCCCGGAAATAGCACAACTTCTTCAGTCCAGATTTCTCATTATTTGCCAACGACAGAAGTGTCACATTCCGTTTCAACAACTATAACATGCTTCGAGCAATGTCCGAGAGAACACCGGGTTAGCAATAGATGAGGTGATTATGTGATCAATTGTGAGGCACTGAGAATCAAACGCTTATAATAGATACTTAATTCCATAAATTAAGCAGCTGCCCCCCTGCTACCGAGCACCTTCCCATTGCTCTCTTTATCTTTATCACCCCCTAGAAACTCCCACCTCCCCCAGGAGGGCATTATCACCCGCTTTGGGAACCACTACCTTATACCACTGCCCTTCCTGTTTATACTGTTGCTTTTTATTTCTGGATTTAAAGTGACATGAAGTGGAACGAAGCCTGTTTGTATCAATGGCTCCCTAATGAGTTGCATATGGAGCTGTAACTGCATTATACACTCACAAAGAGCCCACTTTGCCGCAGCCTAAAAAGCTGCCGCTGCTGTACTGTTAAGGCTCTTGCACCTTTCTGTCTGAGTTCCAGTTACAGATGATCAAAATGAGCAGGAATGTATGGACATAGACATCTGTATGCTTTTGATAATTAACGAAGAAGTTCTGAAATTCTGTTATAAAGCATAATTACTGTTGTAGCATTGGAACCTCAGACACTATTAGAGAAATGATTAAAATTATAATCTTTACAATATTACATCTGTTTAAAAAATCATTTGCGTATATAGCCATTTGGCTTCTGCCATCTGTAATGTGGCTGATAATTTAATTATTACATCTCCTCCCCGTGAATGTGATAAGAATGGTAAGTCTTGTGACAAGGACAGGGACAGCTTGAAACTCTGCACACTTACTCCGACAATGCCCTCAGCATCTTGTTCTCTGAAACGTTTCCTCTGCTCTTCCTCGAGATCACTGCCTGGGTTTCCCCATTCACTCATTGCCAAGGAATGTTGTAGTCATTGGGGCTCCAGCCTATTGCCCTGGTTAAAGATCTCATTGGCAGGGTATGTCAGGGCAATGCGAAGAGCTAATTAAGCGAGGCTTAGCTATTAAGCTTGAAGGAACTTCACATGTTTCTAGGTTTTCCCAGATGACATCACTTATTTATATCCTCTCTGTGCATAAATGACAGTTCGATGTGGTCAGGGAGAAGTGGAAAGATTGAATCTATTCTTATGTTGGTTCCCTGAAGTAATTGCAGAAGACATGGACAGAGAACTGGGCATCACGAGACACAGCAGCAGTCCTGGCTTTTCCAAGGGAAGTGATGCTGGCTGTCCACTTTCTTAATCGTGGGCAATTACATTACAATGCCACATTATTGATGCAAGTCAATGCCGTCATTTTACTGTGCATATTATTTTAATACATATTTGACAAACAACATTGGAGAAGTCAGTGGAGGGAAGAACTTGAATGTGAAATACCCTGGAATTTCAGTTCCTCATTTTGCCCTGGTCAGTTGCCGTGGTGATTCTGCCCATGGTGGTGTTGCATTTTTGATGACAACCAAAGCTTGCAGTTGACAAAGACACAGGCAATCTCACTGGAAATATTTAAAACTAGTCTAAGATTAGGAAATGATTTGCAGTGGGTGAATGTATGTCCCATCGTCATGAGGTTGCTCTGCAGTTTTGAGTGGGAAGGTGAATCCTTCTTTGTGGAAGTTTCTTGATGATCATTTGTGGTGAGGACTAGGCTGTTGCAGCCACTCGGGAGATGGGACACCGAGCCAATGTGGGAGATCCTCTGAGGGTGCACTGGAAACTGTACTGGTTTGGGGCCTAGCCCCTCCCGTTGGTGCTGCCCTCCAGGTGGACTAGGACCAGAGTCAGGTCATTCAGGAACTTGGGCTATATCATTTTATTTCTCTTTGTGACTTTTTGGTTATTTCTGATATATGCTGTTTGTGCCACAGAGGAACACTGTTTCATTTGTCTATATTCATGTATGCTTGAATGATAATTAAACTTGAACTTGGCATAAGTGTTTACCTCTGCAAATATGCAGTTGATTAGCAGGCACTAGAACACAATGGCTTGGGCTCACCAGCTCTGATTCACCTTTCGTTTCTGTGAATGATGTTCTCCTTCCACTTCCCACTGTTTGGAGATAGCCAGGACCTGAAAGGATTAACTACTTGAATAACAATTAATCTGTTGGCCAAATAAATGTTTTCTGTAGCAACCTTTAATAATTTGGTTTATATAATAGTGTTTTGGTCCAGAATATAATCTTTTAACATGGGACTATATGAACTGGTGTAAGGGTATAAGGATCCAAACAATGCAGCTACTGCAGAGCTTCAGAGCATAGAACATTGAACATAGAAGCAAAATAAATGTATTTTGTGCAGACTCAGAGCATATATTATCCTCCCATGCATAAGCAGGGATTATTTTTCATTTTCTAATGATATGTAAACTAGGGTCCTGACAGACTTAATTATGCTTTCCAGTGTGACTTAGAGAAAGCTTCAGTTGTAATAAATGAGAAAATATTTGGACTTCTACTTTTAAAACACCCTCAGTATTACTCCCAAAAAAAAGCAGAGACCAGGTTTTTCATGAAAACAAGCTCTCCAATTACTGCTCAGGTGGCAGATGGAAGGTAATTTCCGAACATGAGTAAAATGAAAGTTGCACTGCAAACCACCTTCTCTTATATTGAAAGAAGCAAGCGATCTTCACAAATAAGGATTTTAGTTCAAGTTTATTGTCATCTGACAATGCATGTATACAACCAAACAAAACAACATTCCTCCGGGCATGGTGTGCCCACAATATATATATATCAAACACAGCAGGTAGAACAAAATATTACCATAAATAAGTTAATAAAATAGAATTCAAAAAGCATGTAGGAAGTTGTTAGAATGGGAAGTGTTGATGCTCCTACACCTTCGTGACTAATCACTTACTAATGCAACATGTCCTATGCAATAAAAACACTATCAGCAAACACAGTACGGACTTTACAAACAGAGAGAACATTTGCCCAATTTTAACCTATAATGTTATCGACCAGAGCAGGAACAAAACATTCCTTAGAACGGCGTCATTATTTTATATTTTGAGGAATAGCCAAAAATAAACTTATCCTCTGAATTAAACCTTTGTGATTTTTTAATTCTCCTGTAAAGTATCACACTTCAACAAAGTCTAAACGTGGAGAAGGAGCAAGCTATAATGAATCTACTCATGTGTAACATAACACTGAGAAAATCAAACAGAGTCAGCTTGGATCTATGAAAGGCAAATCATATTTGACTAATTTTCTTTGAAGGTGTGATTAGATAAGGAGGAATGTTTGGACATCATGTCTTTAGATCTTCTGATTTTCGAGAAGGTCCCACACAAGTTGAGCAACAATGATAGAATACTTTGGGGACAATATATTAAGATTGTTGGCAGATAATTGTGATGTTATATATTTGAAGAACTCACTCATCAGAAACTAGATTACTTGTAAATCCTAGGGTGCATCCCAAGGAAATGTCTACTAGACAGTCAATTCTGGAAAAGTGCATAGAGACATAGAAAGCTGCAGGATGTTGGATGGCCAACAGTATAAAGAATGTCTGGTGAACCATGAGACAAAGGTGGGAAAAGGAAAGGAGAATGCTCTATTCTCCTTTTCTACCCCCTCCATTTTACCTGGACATCCAGTTCCATCTGCACATCCTTTTTCTCTTATTTGGTTCCATCTATCACCTGCCAACCTCTGTGTCACCCCACCCTTTCACTTCAATATGCTGGCCTATCTTCCCTCTACACTCTCAGCCCTGTTGCAGGGTTTCAAACTGAAATATTGACTGTCCTTTGCTTCCACAGATACTGCACGAGTTCTTCCAGCAGTTTATCTTTTACCCAAGGAAAGGAAAAGCACTGCCAAGGGAGCCTAGATACTTTAAGTATTGTAGCTTGCAAATGGAATACTGAGAAGAAAAAGGCTCTAAGATTAATCTAACCCTTTCCTCCTACATAGCCCTTCATTTTTTTCTTTTGTCCAAAGGTTCAAAGCTACACTTATTGTCAAAACATGTATCCATATACAACTCTGAAATTTGTCTTCTCCAGATAGCCAGGAAACAAAGAAAGAACATGAAAGTTGTGCAGAGAGAAAGATCAAACCCCACCCCCCCACCACACAAAAAAGAACAGCGTCCCAATCATCAACCCCCAAAACCCACTCCCCTGCACAAAAACAGAACAAGAACATTGACCCCCAAAAAACAACCCCTCCCCCTCACACAAAAACTAACAGAACATCAACCCCCAAACAGCCTCCCCTCACACAACAAAGTGGAAAAGGAACAGGCAATAAAAACACAGAATATAAAAACCATGTCTGAAACAGTCCATAAATGCACTAGTCCAATCCGCCAACGCGGAACCATGATGCCATCCTCTGATATCACTGTCATTCATCGAAAGAGGGGGACACCACATGAGCCGGAGAGGCCACTCACAGATTCCTTCTCCAGCAGTCAGCGCTGAACTCTAGCTCGCCATTTGCATTCGCCCCCATGTTTTATATTCCGCAATGCTTTAATCAGCCATTTGTGGGCGTGTTAACCAGAAAAATGGAGTCAAACATCGGCTCACACCCCATCTCGAAGCTTCTTCACGTCAAGGCCATCTGAGTACACACTCGCTTTCTGGAATCTTCTCGGAGACAGCAAAGTGTTTGATCACTTAATCGATCTCCAAACTGTAAATCACAGACTCTAACAGTCCCAGAAACACACTTGAGGTGAAATACAGACATAAAAGAAGTAAAAAAGACATTCTCATGAGCTATCTGGAAGACGTCAACGAAGGGAGCATTGTAGAGGAAGCCTAAGTCTTAAACATCCCTAATATACCTGCTTCTACCATCATGCCTGGCAGTAGGTTCCACTCTCCGTGTAAAAACATACTTCTGGCATCCTCTCCGTACTTTCCTCTAATCTTAAAATGATGTTCCACTTGTATTAACCACTTTTGCCCTGGGAAAAAGTCTCCAGCTGCCCACTCGATCTATGTAACTTATCATCTTGTTGTTGTTGTTGTTGTTCGTCCTTTGGAGTCAAAGACGACCACGACTTCTGTCAGGTGGAGGGTTTGTGACTGTGGGTCCGGAGGTGACTGGTGAGGCCAATCCAGGCCCTGAAAGCTCGCCCACGTGTGGGACACATGAGGGTAGGTGCTGCAGTGGAAGTGGAGGTAGCTCGAGCCTTGCGCGAGGCGCGTTTCCTCTGAGCCTCTGCGGTGCGTCTGATTTCTGCTGCATACGCTCCTTTAGTGGTCCTGCTCCACCAGGTCGGGTGGTCCAGAGCAAGCGATTCCCAGCTACTGGGATTGATGTTGAGGTCTTTGAGGGACACTTTGAGGCAGTCTTTGAAACGTTTCTTCTGCCCTCCAACTGAGCGCTTGCCCTGGCTCATCTTGTACACAATGCAGAGGACACAAAACTCCAGGGTTAGATTCAGATTTAAAGTTTGAAGTGAAAAAAATACTTCTGGTGTCCAATATTGTCAGTTCTGTGAAAAGAACAGCGATTACATGCATCAATGCCAAAATTTTGGTGCAAGAGCAACCTATAACATCTCAGTCTGACTCTGGAGCAGAGCGTAATGTCCCCCTGAAGCAAACCATCAACCTAAGGAATTGAGCAAGTGATATGTTGTTTATATACAACTACATTGATGCTTATGATCGGTGGGAAAGAATTCAAAGCTCTGTGGTGGAATCCATTGAAGTAGGTGAGATAGGAGGAAGCAGTCTGTAAGTGCATCCACAAGATATGTTCCATTCTCAAGGAGAAATTTAAAATCAAGAGAGTGACACTAAGGTAGCAACTTAAATAGACACTATGTTCTCCTCCCCTCTCCACAGGATATTAAGAGGCAAGTTTGCATTAACCCAAGAGATGTTAATGGACTCTGATGAAGAGCTATTGCTCCATGAAGATAATAGATAATTGATAATGAATAGTAAAAAGAATGAGTTCTGACATATAAGGTTTGATAAGGAGCGCTCATATTTAACCTGTTTCAATACGAATAGAATAAGGCTTGGAATTAGCATAGCAACAGAGGAATTTCAGCAAAGACTGGTATGAAAGTCTCAGTGGGGTAAAGGCTTTGCGAATAACCTACAGGTCTTTGGAGAAGTGGGAACAGTTGAAGAAGGAGACTTATGCTACGAATGTAAGTTCAGGGCCCCAACAAGCAGATGCAGGAAGAACTGAAGTTGAACAAGCAAAAATTGAAGTTGAGAATGAAAGAAGTCACTTGCATGGTTCATATGGTCATCAGGGATGGTGGGAAGCCACATCTGGGCAAAGCCAAGATAGTAAAGGAGATACTGAGCCTAATGGGTGTTACAACACAACAATATTTCCTGGCAGGCACAGCAACACACAAATGAACTAGAAGAACTCAGAGGGTCAGGCAGCATCTATGGAGGGAGATGTACGGTAGGCTTGGTGGGTCGATGCCCTTCACCAGGACTGAAAAAGAGGGTGAAAGGATAGAGTAAGAGCTGATGCAGGTGAAGGTGGAGTGAGAAGGATGTAAGAAATTGGGAGGTGATAGGTGGAGCTGGCAAGGAGCTGATGAAGGTGGCATCTGATAGGAGAGGGCCATCGAACATGGAATGAAGGGAAGGAAGTGGGGAGGAGAACCAATGGGAGGAATGGGTGGGTGATGGGCAGATGGAGAGGGTGGATGGGGACAGAAATATGGTGATAGGGTTGGTGCAATCAGGAAGATAAAGAAAGGGGGGAGGGACAGTGAAGTGAATACCAGAAGTTACAGGAATCGATGTCATGTCATCAGATTGGAGGCTATCAATGTAAATTATGAAACGGCAGGAGGCTGTGGACATATATGTTAATGTGGGAATGGGAAGTGGAATTTAAATGGCTGGTTACCATTCTATGTTGGGTCTCACTAATGCAGAGAAAGCAACTCTGGGAGCACCAGATGCAGTAGATAATGCTAATGGACTGTCTCCAGGATCAGAAGTGATGGTGAGGGAGCAGGGGAAGGTGTAACAGCTTGGTGTGGTTGCAGCGATATGCGCCTGTAAAATGTCTGGTGGGTTTGGCCAAACAGACAGAGGGAAAACAGCAAGGTGAGGTGAGGGGAAGTCCGCCTGGCGGTGGGATCCTGGCGGAGATGACAGAAGTTGTGGATAATATTATTTTGGATACAGAGGCTTGTAGGGTGGTAGGTGAGGATAAGGCGTACCCTATCCCTTTTGTGCCTAGGTGGGGGCAAACACAAAATGGAAGAGATGCAGGTGAGGACTCCATTAATACCTGAGGGAAACCCGGCTTTATGGATAAAGAGAACATTTTAGATGTCCTGGAATAGAAAGCCTCATTAGGGGAACAGATGAGGTGGAGACAGAGAAATTGAGAAAAGGGAATGGTGACTTGGCAAGCAACAAGGCTAGAAGGGGTAACCGTGGGAGTCAATGGCTTTGTCGGAGATATCAGTTGATAATCTGCCTCCTGAGATGGAGGCAGATTAAGAAATGGGAGAGGGGTGTTGTAGAATGACCAAGTGCGGGGTGGAAGTTGGTAGGGAAGTTGATGAAATTAATGAGCTTCCACAGGAGCAGGAGGTGGCTCAGTTACCTGGAAATCTGGACTGGTTTACCCCGTAAGATGGCTGTCAAAAAGAATATGGAATTGCATTAGTTGGAAGCTGATGAGTAAACAGTTGAACAATATGAAAGTGGCAGTCACAACAAAACCTGTGTAGGAGCTGACACTATATCCTGATGCTTCAGAAATGTGAAAAAGCAATAATCGCACAAAAGAGCTAACTGACAACTTACACAAGTAGAGCTCAGCCAGATATTGAGGCACATTACACACATGCTGAGAACTACTCGCAGTGATTTTTGGGCAGGAAATGATTTCCAAATACATGTACAGAAGAACTGCATATGTACACAGTGATCAAAACCCACAAAATCATTGTTGTTAAGTCTCTCCGCAGGGCACCAGAGAGTTTGCAGTGAATGATTATGAGCAGGGAAACAATATGAATGTTTAGTATTATTTGTGACAAAATGTGAACGTAGAGAGCATGCTTGGCCCAAAATGAGTACATCGGAGAGCTTGGAAGGGAACACAGCATGAAGATAATAAACACAAGAGATTCTGCAGATGTTGGAAATCTTGAGCAACACACAGAAAATGCTGGAGGAACTCAGCAAGTCAGGCAGCAACTTTGGAGGGGAATAAACAGTCACTATTTCGGGCTGAGACCCTGGGCCTCGAGCCGAAAATTCAAGTGTTTATCCCTCTCCATAGGCACTGCCTAACGAGCTGAGCTCCTCAGGGTTTTGACACTGTGAAGATGAACCTGATTTTAGACTGCACCGTCATCTGGGAGATAAACTGATATTTTTGAGGAGGCTTGAGATTTAGAGGAGTAATTGTTCTTAAGGTACGAAGGAAAATATGATTAAACATGTTTATTCCTTGTATATGGGAGTGAATGGGTGCCTTCATGACTGAGAAGAAATATCTTCTACCTTGGAATTAACAGGGACATCTGGATGTAGAAATGTGATTTCTAGAAAGGAAACAAGAAAAGGAAGCTCTCATCAAGCCCTAGACAGGTCAGACTGAAAGAGAGGTCAAGACTATTTCACCTAAATGGGAAAATATATCTAGTGACATGTAGTTACTTTTCAGATTTCTGTGGGATGTTCTTCTTAGAGAACACTGATTGATCAGCACCATTCACAAGTTCAAAGAACAGTATATCATCTGGTAAAATGGCCAACCAAAGTTGCTTTTTTTCTTTAAGTGTGTTTCTATACATAGTAAGACTATTCTAGACTCTGGTAACTACGTGTACAGCAGGTCTAGCTGCTCATTGTTCAGAGTAGCAGGCCGGGGTGTCGTAAGAGCTGGCTGGCAGCTCAGAGAAGCCGAGTTGGGCCACCAGGCCGAGAGAGCTGGGTCGGGACATGGGGCTGAGGAATTCAAGTTGGGGTGTTGAGCTGAGGGATTCAAGTTGGGCCGTCAGGCTGCAGGAGGAGCCTGATTGGGTTCAGAAGAGCTGACCTGGGTGCAGACCGTGCTGCTGCTTGCTACTTGGAGACTCCAGAGTTGGCACGAAGGAGGCATGTAATGAAACCGTGAGTGACTGTCTTGGACGTTGCTTTTGCGATCGCAAGACTTTGTTGGACATTGATTGCCACAGGCCTGCTTCCCTTGTTTGATGGGGATGACAGGCAGCGAGGCAGCAGTGTTGCCTTGATTGTTGCGAGGACTAGGCCTCAAGCTGCAGCCTTACATTGTAGTGAGGTGTTCGGGCTCGGTTGGGGTGGCCTCTCCTGCTGCTGCCCCCCCCCCCCCAAGTGTTGGATTGGTAGAATTACAGGCTGGACTGCCGGGAACCATAAATTTGCTGGACTTGTTGCTCTGGGTCTTGGACTAAAAGTGTGTTTTCTTAAGTGACTATGTTCTTTTTTTTCTTTCTCGCTATTTTGAATGCACATGTATGCTCTTGCACCCTGGCCCCAGATGAACACTGTCTCATTCGCCTGTATCCATGTATGGTTTGAATGGCAATAAAATTTGATTTGATACGAGCCACGTCCAAGATGCCGATCAGGTATATTAGGCTAAAGCTCTGAGGACACTACTTTGAGAAGTTTTCAGAGGATTGGTGACTTGAACACTGAACATCATCAGCTCACTTTTCACACACTGATGGACAGGAAGCAAATGCTGTTATTGTAGTTAAGGAACTGTTGAAAATAGCTAAAATGTTGCAGGCAGTCCCTGTGTGACATTCCAGCACAAGCAATCTCATGAATTAGCTTGTGTACACATATAAGGACTTTACACCTAACAACAGAAATTCTACTGGGAGCAGAGGTGCAGAACAACATTGGATGACAACCGGGATGCCAAAAGAACAAAGGAAAACTGCCGAAGGGTTTCGGCTCCACACGTCGACTATACTTTTTTCCATAAATGCTGCCTGGCCTGCTGAGTTCCTCCAGCATTTTCTGTGTGTACGTGTGTTGCTCTGGGTTTCCAGCATCTGCAGGCTTTCTCTTGCTCGAAGGGAAACTACTGTAAAAGCAATGCAAAGAATTATCACTACTAAATGCTGGAGTCATAGAGAGCACGAAGCCCATGTCAGACACACACTCCACCCAAAGACACAATGGAGGAGGGTATTCAATGTTCGAGGAGCCTAGAGGTACACACAATCAGTCTGAACCAGAAAAATTCCCCAAGTGCTCTGGCTTTTCTACTGTAAAAAAATCTCCCTTACAGGTATCTTCTTGCAGTTCACATCATAGAAGAACTGCAAAAATCTAAACAACATTGTCAGATATGATGGACAACCAATCAACCATCAATTAACTATCTGGAGAACTTTATGCCACACTATCATGAGGCAGTTATTTTGGAATCCAACTTTTCTCCTTGTTAAATGAGGGCTGCAGCTTATATGACATTTATAATAAAAATTTTAGGGATTCCACCCTGAGAGTCTCTGCTCTCTGCAGCACTGTTTATTGGGAAATCTTGTGGCAGTCAGCAGATTGCCTCTGTGGAATAAGCAATTAGTGGAAATGATGACATTCTGTATAAAATCTTTTACTTACATGCTACTTTGCTTGTTAATTTAACTTACCTACTATTTTCCAATATCTCAAAGAAGGACTGAGAAAATTTTCAAGATAGTGTGAGTTCTGGAAGTGAAACCAGCACGGAAGTTCGCTGCAGGAAGGACGTGGATACCATAGAGAGAGTGCAGAGGAGATTTACAAGGATGTTGCCTGGATTGGAGAGTGTGCCTTATGAATGAATTTGGCATTTTCTCCTTGGAGAGATGGAGGACAAGAGGTGACCTGATAGAGATGTATAAGATAATGAGGGGTATTGATCGTGTGAATAGCCAGGTTCTTACCAAGGCTGAAATGGCTAACACAAGGGGGCACAGTTTAAGGTGCTTGGAAGGAGGTACAGAGGGGATGCCAGGGGTAAGTTTTTCACACAGTGAGTGTTGGGTGCGTGGAATGCACTGCTGGCGACAGTGGTGGAGGCGGACACAATATGGTCTTTTAAGAGTCTCTTAAATAGGTACATGAAGCCTAGAAAACTAGGTAGGGTAATTCTAGGCAGTTTCTAGAGTAGGTCACATGGTCGGCACAACATTGTGGGCTGAAGGGCCTGTAATGTGCTGTAGATTTCTATGTTCTATGTTCTGCCTGCACAAAGAATTACCCTGGTGTAGAAGGTACTGGCAAAGAAAGTTACTGGTATAGATTGCCCATGGGGCATTATATTCTGCACCCAGTTACTGTTTTTACCTTTGTACTACCTCGATATACTGTATGTACTTGTAGGGATGGCATGCAGACCAAAGCTTTTCACTATATGTGAGTACATGTGATGATAATTTACCAATTATCAATAACAAATGGTCACTGGCATAGGGATATGGGCAGAGATCACCACTTGCACAGAAGGTCACTGACACAGAACCAGGGCACAGAGTATGAATAACAGAGAGAGAGAGATTTACTGATACAGGGATTTACCAGCACAGATGATTAGTAGCAGAGATAGACACGGGCACAGACAGTAAATAATGCAGGGGAAATTAGAACAAAGAATTATTGGCACATACGGGAACATCAAGGGCATGAGACATTGGGGCACAGACATGTGATGGTACTGGAAATCACTGGTACAGAGAGGAAAATATAGAGAAACTGTCATAGATAATTACAGAGGAACTGACATATACAGTAGATAAACCGTCACAGAGAATCACGGGTATGGAATGATGGGGGTACAGAGAGACGGTGAGACAGAAAGAAGCTTGCATAGTGGCAGAAAGACACTACTGAAAAGAGACACATTGAGAAACTGACACAGGTCAGGCCAATATTGAAAGGCAACACCATGAAGAGAATCTAACTCAGAGGAGTGCTCGCAATGAGTCGGAGTATCACAGACAAATACCAGCACAGAGACACCAGCCTCACAGGGCACAGACACAGAGAAAGGGGCACAGAAATTTTAAAGAACACTGGCACAGAGGAATGCCAGCAAAGAGGGGCACTGGCACAAAAGGCCATTTGCACAGAAACAGTGGCACAAAGGGACACAGCCATTGAGAGGACTGGCACAGAAAACCATCAGTGCAGACAAACACTAGAACTGAGAAAAATATACACAGGAAAACACTTGCAGAGGGAGTCATTGGCACAGAAAGTCACCAAAACATGGTCTGGCTTTAAAAAAATGCTGGCACTGTTATTTTCCCCAAGGAATCATTCCCTTCATCAAATTATTCTGAGTCAAATATAGACTACTGTAAAACAACACTTAAGCATAAACTGTGCTACTTGATGTAGAATTTATTTCTGTTAAGAATTTATAAATCAGAACATTAGATCCTTTTTTTAGGCAGATTTATTCTTAACCACTAGCAGTAATTGTAGATGCAAATTATCATGCAGCAAGTGATCATTCCATTTCTTTTTAATGTAATTTGATAGTATTTACTTTTAATATATATAAAGTCAGAGATAGATGACACAATTAGTTTAGCTGACATTTTAATTATTGTGACTAAGGCTGAGTCTCACTATCGTGCATTTTTCATTTTATACTTTCCCCCTCAGTTTGCTTTTGTGTTAGCCAAAATGTTTAACATAGTTGTCATAGTCAAAGTTTGATTGTTGTGGTTGAAGAATAAATCCTTGTTTTTACAAGCAAATTTTCCTAGGGTGGAACTAAAAGGGTGTATGTTTAACTTTTCAAGTCAGCTAATAAATAAAAAAAAATACGAATAGTTTTGAAATCTCTGCCTGTGCTGTCCACCATTTATTGGCTCATGGAACAAAACAACAGCATTCTCTAAAGCCAATATCAATGACATACTTTAAATAACCACTCTCAAGACTGAAAAAGCAGGTTCTCAGAATTTCACTCATTATTCTGTAGAACATTGGTTAGCCTCTGATTGGCATCTCCCCCTGTGGTTTATTAAAAATTATGCATCATTCTATGGAGAATGGTGGTTCAACATGATCATTTTATGGCAGTGGGATAGCCTCCTAATACTACCATGCCACCATTTCAAAGGAAATTATTATTATTGTAAAACAAATAAGAACTTCAATTTGGTAAAATTATTCCCAATGTCAATTCACATTATCAATATTAAAGCACATTATGTTGAGATTCATGGAATAGTCACTAGGGGGCACTCACCACATAGGACAGACATCTACAGTCCCTCCAATCATGCCTGACTATACTCTCTTTATTAGAAATGTACACTCACACTAAATTCTATTAAATCCTGTCAGGGGAACATAATATAATAAGGTATTATCACAAAAGCACTATTTAATTGCCAGTGGTATAAGTTTTAATCTTTCAAGTGAACTCTCCGATGGATATATAACAGCCGTATACAAACTCATTTTAATTATTGTTTGTTCTACTTTAAATTCAAAAGTAATGATTTCTCAGGGGTTTTGTTTTCCAGGATAACAAAAGAAGTTAATTTCTGATGTTGACATTGTACTTGGGATTGCAGAAGGTGCAGATCATTAATCAAAATGCAAAGGGACTCTGGTCAGGCAATTACTTTTAAATCAACACCTTAATAATATTACAGAATTCCACACAGTTTTAATCTCATTTTCCTTGTTGCATCAACATACCTCAAAGTGTCCCAGATATTATCATTTAGCACTGCTAACTGTAGTGCTTTTATATTCCAGTACTGTTTATTAAGTGATAGAAAAATACATCAATAATCTTCCATAATGCTGAGGCTTCCTTCACAGTTAATTCGGCAAACAATCTTTTGGGGCATTCTACAAACTAGACCACAGTATGGCTGGAATCAGAGTTTAAGATGCTCTAAGTAATTATAAACAAAATCAATAAAAAAGAAAGATTTCATTTTCAGCTTTGCTTTCACAGTTTTGGAAGGAAATATCACCAAGAGTTGCTCATAAGTTTACAGAACTCAGCATCAGAAATCTTTGTAGAATGTCATTTCACTCTCCCCCTTCCAACCCCTGGAAAATGTGTCAATTGTGTAAAATCAACCTGTTTCATATATTAACCTCATTCTATACCCTAATCAGTGTGTGCATAGAACATTGGGGAATAATGAATCATACCAACACTTATTACAGGGGTCTACATGAATAAAATGGGCAGAAGATTCAAGAAGACTGACAACACCTAGCTCTTCATATACACGAGGTGCACCTGCAAAGTGAAATCTCTCAGTGCTGCCTGCCTTAGATGACACACTATTTCTGGGTAATCAGTTAAAGGCATATCACTTCCTCCTTTGTGGACAAAAGCTGTTGAAGCCTGTATGCACAGAGGATAAGCACAGAATCTGGGTGACCGAAATAAAATAACTTCAGTGACATGTTAGGCTACTAAACAAAACTACAAACTCCTGACTTCCTTCACTTACCATATTTGAAAACCGTGATTTATCACATGCCATTAATTGATAAGGTTGAAATGATCAGTGAAAACAATCTTTTACACAATAGGTCATACTGATGTAAATTGAATGCTGGGTGCAATGAAGAATTCAGTCTGAAGTTTAACACTGTCCTGCTGCTTTCTATATATGCATTTTGCGTTGTTGTGGCTTCCCTGCCCTGGAAATGTTTGTGATGGAATTGTTTTTCTGTTGAAATTTCTTAAAATAAACATTAAAAAGTTGATGGCAGAAAGGATCAGGAATGTTACAGCATTGTCTGTCAGTGTGATCTCTGTTCATTGACCTGGTAAATAGCCTTGCAGACCAGTTTTCAAGACAACAATGCTCTTTTAGATTCTGCTTTTGAGTGAAGACTGTCCGGGCAATGTGGAGACGGCTTGGTCCGTAGGAACAGTAGGAACAGTAAGCTTTGAAGATTTAGGAGAGAATCCCTCTACAAGTATAAATTTCACCTCTCTAGGGATCAGTTTAAAGCTGTAGCTTATATCAGGTCCCAGGGATGATAAATCCTTTTAAGGGACAATCAGACATTTATTACACCATGCTTTATCCATTCACATGCACCTCAGGTTGATAAGGGTCCTGCAGTATTTCACTAGCATGGACAATACTTAGTCAAATGTCAGTAGGGTTACAACTTTAACAGAAACAAAACCAAACTGGATAAATTAAATAAACAACCTGAAAGACTCTAGTCCACATACAGGGGATTTCAGATAAAGTCTGATATTACACACACTGGGTCTTCCGATTCTGCCCACTGCATATTTTGGAACAGAATCAGACAGCACTTTGCGATGAATTTCATCTCATTTAATCTCCTTACATCTTTGTATAATCCTATGAGGTCCTTCCCTAGCAGGCCAAGTATGATGACGGGCATCTGACCCATTCCCAGGCCTTTTGGAATGCTGATCAAAAACCAGCTGCCAGGGGTTACTTGGTCATGGCCTGGGGAATCAATGGTTCTTCTATTCCTCTCTGAGGTAGAAACACAATACTATCTCCTAATAGCGCAGCTAGGATCAAGAACTTACCATGTGAACACTTTCCTAACCAAGAGTTCATCACAAGAAAACTGTGCTGGGCACTGGAGAGTCTATTGTACTGATATTCCCACTTTCCAAAGCACTAGGCAGCACTAATTTCTTTCTTTTTAGTGGTGACAATGTATATAATTCAATTTCTTTCCCTTACAGCATTTCAATACAAATTATTTTACAAGAAAGGGATTTCTCTCACCTGTTTGCACATAGGCTCTGCAACATTTGAAGACTGTTTTCCTGACTCCCTGTTTTTCCAACATCTTTTGAAGCAATAACTTTGGATTGGATATAAAATCACAGCATCATTAGTAACTCACAAAAATAGCTCTTCTTGTCCCCCGACCTCACTCTTCAAGCTGTGTCATGTGCTTAGAAATGTACAAGTTTGGAGGCTGAATTCCAAGTCATCATCACTGTTTAGCTCACAAAGAATGGGCTTCACACTTAACATCTGAGAAACAGAGAGTCCTCCACCAACCTGCCTCCAGATTTCGGCACAGTCCTGCAGCAGGGAAGGTTTGTGACGAGACCCTGCAAAAAAAAAAATTCCTTTAATTTGGGAGATATATTTCAATGGAGGTAGGCGTTGGTGATTAAATTCTTTGGCCATTTGAGAAAAAGAACATTTGAAGATCAAGACTTCAAACTTGTCAGAAAACTTGTGATATACTGAGCAACAACTGAAACTTGGATGACTATTGTAGGCAACTCAAAACAGTGGGTATTATCAATGTTGCCTCAGCAAAATTTTACAAATCCATTGACATGACAAGTGGGTCAACATCGGTGTCCTGCCCCAGACCAAAATCCCTGCCATATATTCAGCCAACTTGAGAAGGCATACTAACCCGACATTAGGTTCCTGAGAAACACTGTATATGAGCTCTGTCCTGAAACAGCTGGACAGAGGAAATGACTCAATACATTTTCAAAGCCAGCACCCATGCTGACTCATGGGAATCTCTGGCCAATGACTGTTCCAGATTGGGAAGGAGGGTGGGATGACAATGAGATTTTTGAGTCCATTTGCCAAGAATATGCAGCAAACCAGTATCTATGGAGGAAGGAAGTCATCAGTTCCCAAATTACCCACTGCCCACCTGGTCAAGCACCCTCAGTTGTTCTCAAACATGAAACAACTTACTAAAGCAGGTGCTCTTGCACCGACTAGAATCTAAGAATTGTAAGAACTTCTCTGAAAAGCACATTAGAGATCTGTCCATGAGCTGTAAAGCAAGGTAGCGTATAATAACCAAAACATCAGCTGAGGATCTCACAAGTTAAAGCAAATAGTCCCTGATCTTAGATGTGGAACATGACAGCTGCCTATGAGATAGAAGGACTATGAGGTTTTATAGTCTTTGTTCTGATTCTGTGTTTGTTTCTCTAAGCTGTGATTTCTTTTGACAGGAAAGATATAAAGAGATGTGTGATATCACTGACTAAACACCATGGCAGTGGTCAGTGAAGGCACATAATCAGGTTTGGTGTTTACATCGTTTCAGAGAATTCTTGGATGTGCACCTGCAAGACAACAAACTAACAAATTCGGAAATTCTTTCTTCTGAGTGTGATATTGTTACTTAATTTATTTTAATAAACTTGAGATCTGCTCATTGATTATAGAGGAAATTTCTTTCCTCTACTGAATCCTTGTCCATACTTTTGTCATCTCCAGAGCCGACGTTCCCTCATCTAGCCTTCCATCCTCCAATATCTGTATTCTTCAATGCATTCAGAACTTTGCTATCTGTATGCTTCCTTAAATCAAATTGATGCTTGACTAACGCACCAGTCCTTGGGGACCTACACAAGCATGCTCCTGATCTCCAATTCTTTACTTACAACCTTTTCGTCTTTGTGGTTGAATCAGTTTACATCTTGAGCTTCTGTACATAGTCTACTTGCTCTTATCTCCAGCCCTGCCTCTCTTCAGAATTCCCACTGACCACTGTATCCCCAACATCACAGCCGAGCTCAGATTTTCTTATTCTTTTGAGCATCCCTTCCCCTCATCCCAATAATTCATGGCCTTTGACCAAAATCATGACATTCCCCCCTTTAAACTCTATATTCCCTCTCCATCCTTATAACCCTCATTAAATTTAGCAGTATCCAAAATCACTGTAACCCCATGGGGAGAAAGCAAGTGAATGAATGGGGTTGAGAAGAATAGTAAGTCAATCAGACTCAAAGGGCCGAATGGCCTAATTATGTTCCTATGTATTTCTGTCAGTTATAATTATTGAATTCCAATTTGAGTCTTGATCTAGCAAAATAAATGCCACCAAAGCAAAGGAGATTTCAGTTCTATTAAAATTGCAATGTAGCACATGTAGATAAATAGAAAAACTAGTATTATGGGGTTTCACGAGAAATGAGAGCTATGAAAATAACCTATAATGTTGCAGCAATCCTGCTAGGCCTATAAAAATACCAATAATTTACAGCGGAATCCTGATCTTTGTTGTAGCATAGGATTAATGAGGAGTGTCAATTGAGGTTGTGAACCTTTTGATAGCGTTGACAAGTACTAAACATTAAAGGTCATAAAACATCTCAGTGGCAATGGTCGTAAGTTCAGTGAGGCTCATAAACACCAACATATGTGACAATAGTAGTGTCTTGGTTGAGTTTAACCACATTAGAAATGGCAGAGCCTGGGCCCACACGAGCATCAATATCACTTTTAGTTTACAAGGAAATTATATCAGATTGCAGTCAAACAAAGTTGCTGGTTGAATTTCAATTTACATCTTAATACTGCTTGAAGTGACAGGCATTAAATGTTATTTGCAACATTTAAAGAAAATATTGATTAAAAATATATCCTTGTTTTTCAGATTGGGGTATAATGTTGTTGGGACTGTTTTTGTTAACTTTTCTTATCATAAACTCCTATAAAGACGTCTGGCTGCCTTAATGTTCAAACACTCTGATGATACGTACATAGAAAGTGCAAAGTTGAGTCACTCTTGTCTTTTCCACATGTTACATTATGACTGAATTAATTTACATAGTTGGCACTAGCAGCTGCATCACAAATAAATGATTCAAAGCCCTGTTTCATGCCAAACTAACAAACAGATTTGATGGCATTTGGAGTTTCACTAAAATTACTAAGATTTCCTGATGTTGTAAAACCACAAAAAAGCCCTGGGGGTAACAGAGGGAAAAAATCCACATTTTAAAGAGGATATAAAGGACAGCTTTCAGTAGTTCCCTTTAAAAAAAATATGACTGGCGTTTCCTTTGTAAACCGTGCCCTTTACATGCTGATGCTTTAAAGTTCTGCTGGGGCTGAAGTACTGAAGATGCTAAAAGGCCTTCTCGATCTTATGGATTTTCAGCTCTGATGTTTTAGAATGCAGATGCCAACTCCGTTTAACCTTTTCAGTCAATGAAGCTTTAAAAGTCTTAATGTTGATTTAAAATGGGTATAATATCCTTTCAGGACAATAATGAAAAGTAGAATTCTAAATTTATTAAGGATAAGTATATTTGTATACTCAATTTATAGAATAATGGAAGTCGGATGTCTTTATTATGGAGTATTGTGAAGTGAATAAACAATTACGACAGATATTGAATGACTTTAGAAATAAAGTAAATACATTCCCAGGCATAATACAGTTAAAGGAAAGTTTTCAGCTTGAAGCCTTTCACCTTCTATAGTGAATTCAGAGACTAATTAACATCTTTTATTCCCTGAATTGCTTTATTTACTGTGTCCTGAGTTTCACAGTACTGATTATTGTTTTAAATATTATTACACTGCAGTATTTAAGCAGCCTCATCTATAAGATCCCAGCTCTTACATTTGTCAATACCAGCATTAACTAGACAATTTCACTTAGCTTCCAAAAAGTTGGCTATTGGTGAAATGGTAAGTTAACTGTTTATAATCCATTTTCATCAGGCATCAAAAAATCTCAAACAGAAAACATAAAATATAGTTCATGTATTACCATAATAATTTCCTTTTGGTAATTAGTGTTACACATCAAGCCCTTACTAGGAAGTGAAGACTTTTATAGAACTTTACAGAACAGTTGCTACTAAGTGAGCTCCAACATGGTGAATTTCAGAACACAACCCTTTTCTTCTCCCTCAGAAATGTTGTCTTCTTCCCACCATAAGAGCACTGTTGAGATTGGATTTAAATATATTATGCTTGCCTTAACAAAACCTATTGGTGGCTCCATATTGCCTGCTTCTTTAAAAGGGCATCTAGGCTTGACTATCTCATTGCCAGGATTGCACTGAAATAGTCCAGTCCACAGAATAAAGGAGTGTTTCAGCAGCAGGAAAGCAGAGACAAGGTCACAATGGGACAATGTTACAGATGTGGAATTAGGAATTCTTAGGGATGGTAGGAATAAGAATTGAAAATTTGTATTGGAGTAGAATATGGTATCAAGTTTACAAATAACCTTGTTTGGTTTCAAAAAGTGCTTATACCTGATAATGAGATTGTTGCAGATATAGTGAAACCTTTTAATATAGGTAAAAGGCAATTAATATCTGTATATTTGTAAGTTACACATGGCAAAAGTTGAACATCTGACCATTGGCAACAGTATGATTGTAGATACTCATAGATGACTATAGAAAAAAAAATTGAAAGTGTGATCAATGGTGAAGTTGTGTAAGTCAATGGGCCTTTATAAAGTGGTTGCTGAAAGAGGTCAGAGTGGGCTCCAACCATAATCTTGCAGTTTTCAATAATACTTAAAATGAAGTTAGTGGGAGGCCTGTTCATGACTTTGTTGAAGAAGAATAAACCAGATACTGACATGAATTCATGTTGCCCAGAGCAGAGCGATGAGCCAGAGATAGCACGTCCACTGCCAGAAGGCAAATCGGAGACAAGAGGAATTCCAATTATGCCCTAATTAATGTTATGTAGTAAGTTAGCATTTTAATCTTATACTCCATAAGCACCTCATTTGTTCCTACTTTCCTATATCTGCTATGCACCTCTTTTTTCTTTTAACCAGAGCTCAATATCTCTTGAAAACAAAGGTTCCTTACATTTCTTATCTTTATCTTTTATTCTGACAAGCACATACAAGCTTTGTACTCTTAAAATTACATTTTAGAAGGTCTCCCACCTTCCAAACACCTTTGCCAGAAAATAGCCTATCTCAATCCACACTTAATTTCTGATACCATCAAAATTGGCCTTTCTCCAATTTAGAACCTCAACTCGCGGACCAGACCTATATTTTTTTTGCATATTTACTTTGAAACTAATGGCATTGTGGTCACTGGATGCAAAGTGTTCCCCTACACAAACTTCTGTCACCTGCCCTGTCTCATTCCCTAACAGCAGATCCAATATCGAATGCTCTCTAATTGGGACTTCTACATACTGATGAAGCAAATTGTCCAGAATACATTTGGCAAACTCTGTTTCATCTAGTCCATTTACAGTATGGGATTTCTAGTCAATATGTGGAAAGCTAAAATCACCTGTTATAACAACCTTATGCTTCTTGCAACAGTCTGCGATCTCCTTCCAAATTCATTCCTCTAAATCCCTAGGAGTGTTGGTTGGTCTGTAATGTAGCCCCATTAACGTGGTCATATCTTTCTTATTTCTCACTTCCACCCGTAATGTCTCACTAGTCGAGTTCTCCAATCTGTCCTGACATAGCACTAGCACTGGTGTGACATTTTCCCTGGCTAGTAATGCTACCCCTCCCCCTTTAGTCCCTCCTGCTCTGTCACATCTAAAACAACGGAACCCTGGAATACTGAGCTGCCAGTCCTGCCCCTCCTGTAACCATCTCACTAATGGCTACAATGTCATAATCCTCTGCAGCCTCTTGTGATTCTGTCCATACCAGGCTGTGGTTCAACCAGTTAGAATTCTCTCCACAGTACATCTGTAGAAGTTTGCAAGTGTCATTGGTGACGTACCAAATCTCCTCAATGGAGTTGACCTGCTGGTGAGCTCCTTCATGATTGCATCAATGTGTGGGCCCAGGATAGATATGACATGTTAATGCTCAGGAACTCGAAGCTGCTCACACTTTCCACTGTTAACCCTTCAGTGAGGACTGATGTGTGTTCTCCCAACCTTCCCTTGCTGAAGTCCACAGTCAATTCCTAGGCCTTTCTCAGGTTGTGTGTGAGATTATTGCTGTGACATCCAGGTGGTCTATCTTCCTTTTGCATGCTTTCTTATTATATCTGAGGTTCTGCCAACAACAGTGAATTTATGGATGCTGTTTGAGCTGTGCCTAAGTGTAGAGAAAGTAGAGCAGTGGACTAAGAACACATCCTTGAGATGTGCCTGTATTGATTGTCAGCAAAGAGGCAATGTTATTACCGATGTGCACTGCTTGTGTTTCTCCGGGTAAGAAAGTCAAGGATCCAGTTGCAGAGGGAGGTACAGAGGCCCAGGAACACCATAGATCTTGCATGCAACAGACTGCAAATCTCCTGGTTCATCCAAGGCTTCTGGTTTGGGAAACATCGATATGTTCTCAAAGGCATACACTCATCAACGAAGGTCTTAATGAAGTCAATGATGGCTGTGGCATATTCATTCCGAACTGAAGATGGCCCTTAACAAAGGTGCAGTCCACTGATTCAAAGCAGTCCTATACATGCTCATGGATGGGAATAGAGAGTTTAGATATCATATGCACTGCCCAAGATGGAGCTGCATCTAAAATGAATTTCTTTTGTGCAAAAAGTGAACTACTGGCTACATAAAATGAAAATGAAACAGTCCAGATGAAGGGTCTCGGCCAGAAACATCAACTGTTTATTCATTTCCATAGATGCCGCCTGACCTGCTGAGTTCCTCCAGAATTTTGTGTGTGTTGCTCTGGATTTCCGGCCTTTGCAGGATCTCTTGCATTAATGAAACAATGATGATCATTCACATGTTAGTATGGATTTTCTTTAAAGATGAGCTTGATTTGTCACACATACATTGAAACATACAGTGAGATGCAGTATTTGTATTAACGACCAACGCAGTCCAAGATTGCTCTGGAGGCACTCAAGAGTCGCCACATTCCTGACACCAACATAGGATGCCCATAGCTCACTAACCCTAACACTAACTGTACGTCTTTGGAATGTGGGAGGGAACTGGAGCACCCAGAGGAAACCCACGTGGTCAAGGGAGAATGTACACACGCCTTGCAGACAGTGGCAAGAATTGAACCCTGATCAGGCATTGTAAGAAAACCATTATGCTGCCCTAACACCTAAAATTTCTATTTAAAATGAAAAATTTTAACAGGAAAATACTAAGTAATTTATCTAGAAATTGGATTTTACTCCCTT
The DNA here is from genome assembly GCF_048418815.1 of Hemitrygon akajei. Lineage (NCBI taxonomy): Eukaryota > Metazoa > Chordata > Chondrichthyes > Myliobatiformes > Dasyatidae > Hemitrygon > Hemitrygon akajei. The sequence continues at coordinate 165,356,319 of NC_133126.1, forward strand.
TTAGTCCCTTAAATGTACATGGTCCAGTTGGATTTCCTGCAAAATCATTCATGAAATTAGGGAAACATTAGAAATGGTGATACAGAGGCTTATTCCCAGAAAACAGTAGGTGCCAAAACAGGACCCATATCATTCCTTGACAGGACTTGGAAGCTTTGAATCCAACTTCTAACAATTTGTTGTATTCTGAAAATTTGAAAAACCATGCCTTCTTTTAAAGGCAGATTCCCTATTTCAGCCTTTTACCAGCAAGACACACAGCATCTCTCGTGGAGGAGGGAGAGAACGCGGGAAAGCCGGAATTATTGAAAGAGACCTGACATTCTCTCTTGGGATAGATGCAGTGAGATTGCTGTAATGGGGTTGGGGGTAAGTGGTTGAAGACCTAACGTAGCTGGAGAGCCAGGCAGGAAGTGGCTCCGGATGGCTCCTCCAACTGTGAGAACTCCAACTTACTTAAGCAATTCAAAAATAAATTTCATGTCCTCACAAGATTCATCAGAGTTGTACTTCACTGGAAACAAGCCATTTCAGTAAATGGATCGGTGAATCAGGCAGTCATGTGTTATGATCAGTGCAGGTGGTCCTGCCAAGGAGGATGTGAGGGATTATTATATGTCATACAGGCTTTCTTGCTTGACTGCTGGTGAACTATGTTAGTGTTAAAGACTGAAGTGTGGAGAAAGCCAATTTGTTTGACCTGAGGACTATGATTTTGCAAGTTTCTTATGAAAACAATCAATCAGCAAATCCTTTGCTGTGGGGCCAATCACTGCCTCCCTCCTCCATTCTTTTTTGGGGAGGGTGATGTTTGGCATGTTTCCACCTCACCACCCTTGCTGCTCTTCAGACTGAACTTTATGACCCCCAGGCTCTCGATCTCTTTGCTGCTGCTCTCTGGCTGCTGTGTTTGAGTTTCAGTGTGCAGTGTGCCACATGGCATGCTGGAAACTCTACACCCATATGGCACCTATACCACTCATCGCTTCTGGACTGATGCAGACACCAGCATCTAATATTCAGAAGACAAATGGTATTTTCTGTAACAATTCTGACAGTATTGGAGTGGCTCATGATGTAGCAGCTCACAGTGAATAAGATAGTTCTGCAAAATTTTAAATGGAATCAAGGAAGTAGAGCGTAACATTTGTTTCATAGGATCTGGCGCTATGGGCAGTGGTAAAAGTTTTATTTTGTAATTCCAGAAATGAATCGAAAGAAAAACATAGGAGCCTGGGGAAACGTCTCTATTCAATTTTACTTTTAGTGAGGTGCATACTTGTAATGTAGTAGTGAAATTATGTATGCCATTCGCATACTTCTTACATATAACCCATAATGAATTATGCAAACAGCAAAGAATGCCTAATCAAACAATATATGTACACTATTACTCAAATATTAAATACACAGCACTCCTCCCTGCTTAGCTATAAATTCCAGCATAATAAGAGATGGTTGTTGACTTCAGGAGGGCATGAAGCAACCACTCTCCACTGAACATCGACAGCTCCTCCATTGAGATCGTTAAGAGCACCAAATTTCTTGATGTTCACCTGATGGAGAGTCTCACCTGGTCCCTCAACACCAGCTCCATAGCAAAGAAAGCCCAGCAGCGTCTCTACTTTCTTCAAAGGCCGAGAAAAGTCCATCTCCCACCCCCCATCCTCATCACATTCTACAGGGGTTGTATTGAGAGCATCCTGAACAGCTGCATCACAGCCTGGCTCGGGAATTGCACCGTCTCGGATCGCAAGACTCTGCAGCAGATGGTGAGGTCAGCTGAGAAGATCATCGGGGTCTCTCTTCCTGCCATCACGGACATTTACACTACACGCTGCACCCGCAAAGCTAACAACATTGTGAAGGACCCCACGCACCCCTCATACAAACTCTTCTCCCTCCTGCCATCTGGCAAAAAGTACTGAAGCATTCGGGCCCTCACGATGAGACTGTGCAACAGTTTCTTCCCCCAAGCCATCAGACTCCTCAATACCCAGAGTCTAGACTGACATCTACATCATTTATTATTATATTGAAATTTGTCCACTACTGAGCCTATTGTCTTGTTTCTTATTTATTAATTATTGTACTGCCCTGCACTGTTTTGTGCACTTTGTGCAGTCCTGTGTAGGTTTATAGTCTAGTGCAGTTTTTGTGTTGTTTTACATAGTCTAGGGTAGCCTTGAGTTGTCTCACATAGTCTAGTGTTGCTTTGTGTTGTTTCATGTAGCACCAGGGTCCTGGAGGAACGTTGTTTCATTTTTACTGTGTACTGTACCAGCAGTTTATGGTCAAAATGACAATAAAAAGTGACCTGATTTGACTTGAATTCATCTCAACTCAAATATATATCATAATCATATATATACACACACAGTATATCTACAGTATATTATATAATTCAACTACTAAACAGACATCCACTGCATATTAAATTTTAAATGGTCTCATTCAGGCGTAAACATTTAATCACTGTGGAGGATTTCTTACTCTTGTGGGATAACGTCTTTTCTGACAAGGAGTTCACGCTGCTTGGCAGGAGACACTTGTGCCTGTGAAACAATCTCACATTCTAGGTCCTCCTCTGTGATGGTTGTTGGAGTTGACTCTGGGACTGCAGGAAGTGGTTCTGATAGCTCTGAACATCTTTCTTCTCTAACAATTGACTCTGCTCTCCTCAACTGGTTGATATTTCATCTCTATATGACATTAGATATAATCTTTACTGTGCAGGAGAGTGGAGCACCTTCCAAGGACCCACCTCTGTAGTCCCTTGCCAGGACTGCCTGTCCAGGAGTGAAACATCAAAACTCCTTGTTCCAGGAGCCTTTAATTTGTCCCAGTGGTTTCTCCTGCGTACTTGGGTTTGAGGAGATCCAAGCTTGATCACAAGAGACGACCCAGGAACCACATAGCTGGTGAGCTGTTGGTTATGGAGTGTCCTGCATTGCGGTACGCAAGGAGGGAGTTGGTGAGCTTCTGATTCTGTGTCAGTGTAGTGTGTTGACATTGCTCACAGTGCATTCTTTACACTCTGGAGAAAGCTTTCTGGCAAGTCATTTGTAGCTAGGTGGATGGGTGCAGATGTAATATGTCTTATTCCGTTCATTTTCAGGAATGACTGAAACTGTTCCACAACCAGCTGTGGTCCATTGTCACCGATCAAGTGTTCTGGAACACCTGTCCTTGAGCCGAGGCTTTTCAACGTATCAACAGTGTGAGGGGCTGCAGTGGACGCCATTAGGAACATTTTCACCACTTTGAAGCCTCATCCACTACTACCAAAAAAATTTCCCCTGAATGGTTCAGCAAAATCAACACGAATCCTTTACCAGGGCAATGCGGGCCATTCCTGGGATGGAAAGGTGTTGCTCTTGGCATCTTCTGGATGTCTTCCATTCTGACCAGTGCATGGTGAGCTGCTCCATCTGCTGATCTGTCTCAGGCCACCAGACAAACTTTCAGGCAATGCTTTTATTTCGACCATGCCTAGATTACGGACATGTGGCTCCTCCAACACTTTAGCTCTCAGCTTGATGGTGCAACAACTTTCAATCCCCACCTAAAGCAATACCCATCAGGGGCAAGTTCATTCCAGCACTGGTAAAAATGGGAGAACTGGAATTATTGCCATACGTTCCAGCCATTTTGCATTGTCGCATAGACCTGAGATAGTGTGGGGTCTTTTCATGTTTCCCCTTTAATCATCTCTGCCATAATAGGGAGACTTTTGATTTGCATGATGGAGACTCTTTTGTAAATTTTTCAGGTATTTCCTTTTCCAAGGGTAAACAGAACAATCCATCTGGGTTTCCATGATTAATTGGCCTCTTGAATTCAGTCTTGTAACTGTGTCCTCCAAGAAACAGAGCCCGACTCTGCATTCATGCTGCTGCTGTTAGTGGAACACCCTTCTGTGGATTTACAATGGACACTAGTGGTTGATGATCAGTAATGAGGGTAAATTCTCTCCCATACAAGTAATGGTTGAAACATTTTACACCCTAAACCCGACTCTGTCAATCTCTGTCAATCTCTGCGGAAGTTCTCTCTGCAGTGGTAAGGGAGTGTTATACAAAGGCTGTAAGACCATAAAACCATAAAATATAGGAGCAGAATTAGGCCTTTTTACTTAGTGCCTCTGCTCTGCCATTTCATCATGGCTGATCCAATTTTCCTCTCAGCCCCAATCTCCTGCCTTCTCCCCTTCATGCTCTTACTAATCAAGAATCTATCAACCTCTGCCTTAAAAATACATAATGACTTAACCTCCACAGCTGCATGTGGCAAAGATTCCAGAGAGTCACCAACCCCTGGCCCTCTTCTGGGGGAGGTATGACCTGTACAAAAGTGACAGGTTACATCTGAACCCTAGGGGGACCAATATTCTCACAGGCAGGTTTGTTAGAGCTGTTGGGGAGGGTTTAAACTAATTTGGCAGGAGGGTGGGAACCAAAGTGAGGAGATTCAGGATAGGATGGATGGAAGAAAGCAAAGATAGTGTCTAGTCAGACTGTCAGGAAGGGCAGACAGATGATAGGACAAAAATTGCAGCCAGCGGGGTGAGTATCAGTGCATTAGGGATGTAGATTCAAAAAGGGCAGCAAATACATTACTTAAAGTGTTAAACTGTATCTAAATGCAAGGAGTATAGAAAATAATGTGGGTGGTCTTGTTGCATATTTACCGATTGTTGGGTATGATGTTGTGGCCATCACTGTTTTGTGACTGAAGGATGGTTGTAGTTGGGAGTTGAATGTCCAAGGTTACACATTGTATTGGAGGAATGGGAAGGTAGGCAGAGAGGGTGGCGTGGCTCTGCTGGTAAAGGATGGCATCAAATCATTAGAAAGATGTGACATAGGATCAGAAGATGTTGAATCCTTATGGGTTGAGTTGAGGAACTGCAAAGGTAAAAAGACCCTGATGGCAGTTATGTACAGACCTCCCAACAGTAGCTGGGATGTGGACTAAAGATTACAATGGGAAATAGAAAAGGCATGTCAAAAGGGCAAGGTTATGATAATCATGGATGATTTTAACATGCAGGTAGGTTGGGAAAATCAGGTTGGTAATGGATCTCAAGAGAGTGAATTTGTTGAATGCCTACAAGATGGTTTTTTAGAGCAGCTTGCTGTTGAGCCTTCTAGGGGATCAGCTATACTGAACTGGGTGTTAGGTAACAAACCGGAGATGCTTAGGGAGCTGAAGGTAAAGGAACCCTTAGGAGCCAGTGATCACAATATGATTGAGTTCATCTCGAAATTTGATAGGGAGAAAGGAAAAGTCTGATGTAACATTATTTCACTGCAGTAAAGGAAATTACAGTGGTATGAGAGAAGAGTTGGCCAAAGTAAATTGGAAGGAGCTGCTGTCAGAGTTAACAAGCAGAGCAGCAATAGCTTGAGTTTCCGGGGAAAATGAAGAAGGTTCAGGATAGGTCTATTACAAAAACAAAGAAATACTTAAGTGGCAAAATAGTACAACCGTGGCTGACAACAGGTCAAAGATAATGTAAAAGCAAAAGAGAGGGCATACAACAAAGCAAAAATTAGCAGGAAGACAGAGGATTGGGAAGTTTTTATAACCCTACAGAAAGCAACTAAAAGAATCATTAGGAGGACAAAGATGAAATGTGAAAGCAGGCTAGCAAACAAAATCAAAGTGATGTAAGCCATTAAAGAAAGATAAAAGTGGATATAGGATCGCTAGAAAATAAGGCTGGAGAAGTAATAATGGGAGACGAGATGGCAAATGAACTTAATGAATATTTTGCATCATTCTTCACTGTGGAAGACACCAGCAGTCTGCCAGATGTTAAGGGTGTGAGGGAAGAGAAGGTGATCAAAAAGCTGAAAAGACTTAGAGTACATAAGTCATCCAGACCAGATGAACTGCACCATAGGGATCTGAAAGAGAAAGTGAAAGAGATTCTGGAGGCATTAGAAATTATCTTTCAAGAATCATTGGACCTTGGCATGGTTCAGGAAGACTGGAAAATTGCAAATGTCACTCCATTCTTTAGAAAGGAGGGAGGTAGCAGAAAGGAAATTATAGACCAATTAGCCTGACTTCAGGCGTTGGGAAGATGTTGGAGTCAATTGTTAAGGAGGAGGTTATGGAGTACCTAGTGACACAGGACAAGATTGGACAAAGTCAGCATAATCTTGCCTGATGAATCCGTTGGAATTCTTTGTTTCCCATGGTGGGGGAGACTAGGGCAGGAGGGTACGGCCTCAGGATTGAGGGGCGTCGTTTGAAAACAGTGATGCAGAGAAATTTCATTAGCCAGAGGGTGGTGAATTTGTGGAATTTGTTAACCACTGGCAGCTGTGGAGGTCAAGTCTTTTGGTGTACTTAAGGTGGAGATTGATATGTTCTTGATTAGTCATGGCATCAAAGGCTATGAGGAGCAGGCAGGGGAGTGGGCCTGAGGAGGGAAAAAAGGATCAGTCATGGTGAAAGGCGGAGCAGACCCGATGGGCCAAATGGCCTAATTCTGCTCATGTCTTATAGTCTCATGGTCTAAAGAAATTCCTCCTTTTCTTCAATCTAAAAAGAGGCCCCTCTATTCTGAGGCTTTGTCCCCTCGTCTTACACTCTCTCACCATAGGAAACATCTACTCCTCATCCACTCTATCAAAGCCTTTCACCGTTCGACAGATTTCAATGAGGTCACCCCTTATTCTTCTGAATGCTAGTGAATACAAGCCCTGAGCCATCAAACGTTTTTCCTGGAATCATTTTCGTGAACCTCCTTTGAACCCTCTCCAGTTTCAGCACATCTTTTCTAAGATAAGGGACTCAAACCTGCTCACAATCTCCATGTGAGGCCTCATCAATGCTTTATAAAGTTTCAACATTACATCCTTGCTTTTATATTCTAGTCCTCTTGAAATGGATGCTAACATCACATTTGCCTTCCTCACCACAGATTCAACCTGCAAATTAGCACTTAGGGAATCCTGCACAAGGACTCCTATGTCCCTTTGCATCTCAGTTTTTTGTATTTTCTCTCCATTTAGAAAATAATCAACCCTTTCATTTCTTCTACCAAAGTGCAAGACCATACACTTCCTGACACTGTATTCCATCTGCCATTTCTTTGACAATTGTCCTAATCTAAGACATTCTGTAGTCTCTACTTCCTCAAAGCTACCTGCCCTTCCACCTATCTTCAAATCGTCTGCAAACTTTGCAACAAAGCCATTAATTCCATCATCCAAATCATTGACATATAACATAAAAGAATTGTCCCAACACAGACCTATGTGGAACACCACTAGTCACCGGCAGCCAATCAGAAAATGCTCCCTTTATTCCCACTCTTTGACTCCGGCCAATCAGCCACTGCTTTATCCATGCTAGATTTTTTCCTGTTATACCATGGGGTTGTAGCTTGTTAAGCAGCTTCATGAGTGTAACCTTGTCACAGGGCTTCTAAAAATCCAAGTATACACATCAAGCTATTCTCTTTTGTCTATCCTGCTTGATACTTCTTCAAAGAATTCCAACAGATTTTTCAGGCAAGATCTTCCCTTGCCTGAGGAAACCATGCTGACTACGGTCTATTTTATCATGTGCCTGCAAGTGCCCTGAGACCTCATCCTTAGTAATCAACGCCAACATCTTCCCAACCACTAAGGTCAGACTAACTAACCTATAGTTTCCTTTCATATGCCTCTCTCCCTTCCTGAAGAGTGGAGTAACTTTTGTAATTTTCCAGTCTTCCAGAAACATTTCAAAATATAGTGATACTTGAAAGATCATTACTAATGCCTCCACAATCTCTTCAGCCACCAATTTCAGAACTTTGGGGTGTAGACCATCTGGTCCAGGTGACTTACATACCTTTAGACCTTTTAGTTTCCCCTGAACCCTCTGTCTAGCAATGATAACTTCACACACTTCATGCTCCCTGACACCTGGAACTTCCACCATACTGCTAGCAACTTCCACCACAAGCTGCTGTGAAAAAGCTGTCTCATTGATACTCTAGAAATGTCCCCTCCGGTAATTCAGCACCAACTTGATTTTCCCAATCTACCTGCATATTGAAGCCCCCCTTGACTATTGTAACATTGCCCTTTTGGCGTGCATTTCTATGTCCCATTGTAATTTGTAGGCTGTCTCCTTACTACTGTTTGGGGGTCTGTATACAACTCCCATCTGGATCTTCTTACCCTTGTAGTTCCTTAGCTCTATCCACAATACCTGATCCTATGTCACCTCTTTTGAATGATTTGATTTCATTGTTTACCAGCAGAACAATGCCTTTCCCTCAGCCTTCCTACATATCCTTACGATACAATGTGTATCCTTCGACATTAAGCTTCCAGCTATAATCTTTCAGCCATGATTCTGTAATACCTACAACATCGTACAACAATCTGCAGCTGTCCTGCAAGTTCATCTGCCTTATTCTGTATACTGTGCACATTCAGACACAACACCATCAGTCCTGTATTCACCCTTTTCAATTTTGTCTGCCTTTTACGTTGCAACTCATCCTGTTGACTGCAATTTTGCCCTATGAACAGCCTCTCCTCACTACACATTGCCTCCATTTGTAAACCAGCTACCTTATCTTCAGCACTATTATTTGCCCTTCCTATGATACTGCTTGGATTTAAATATATGTAGCTCAGGACACTGGTCGCACCATGCTCAACCTTCTGATTCCTAACTTGGCACTCTGGTTCCCATCCCCCTGCAACTCTAGTTGAAACCCCACTGTGCAGCATTGACAAACCTTCCAACCTGGATATTAGCTCGCTTCCAGTTCAGGTGCAAACCCACCTTTCCGTACAGGTCCCGCCTTCCCTGGAAAAGAGCCCAATGATCCAAAAATGTTATTCTCTCCCTCCTACACCAACTCATTAGTCATGTATTAAGCTGTATAATCTTCACAGTTCTCTCCACTAGCACATGACGCAGGTAGCAATCCTGAGATCAAAACCCTGGAGGCCTGCCCTTTAACTTAGCACCTAACTCCCTGAACTCACTTTGCAAAACCTCGTCACTCATCCTATCCATGTCATTGGTACATACATGGACCACGACTTCTGGCTGATCACCTTCCCACTTAAGAATGCTAAGGATTTGATCTGAGATATCCCAGACCCTGGTACTCGGGAGGCAACATACCATCCAGGAATTTTGTTCTCGTCCAAAGAACCTGTCTATTCCCCTAACTAATGAATCCCCTATCAGCACAGCGTGCCTCTCCTCACTTCCTTTCTGAGTCATAGAGGCAGACTCAGTGCCGTGACTTTCCTCTGTTAGGTCACCCCCGCCCCCGACAGTATCCAAAGTGATATACCTGTTGTTGAGGGGGATGGCCATAGGGGTACTCTGCGCAGATTCCTGAACCCCTTTTCCCTTCCTGACTGTCACTGAGATTCCTGTGTCCTGCACCTCTGCACCTTGGGAGTAACTACCTCTCTGTATGCCCTATCTATCATCCCTTCAGCCTCCGGAATGATCTGGAGTTCATCCAGTTGCTGCTCCAATGGTTTGTTAGAAGCTGCAGCTGGATGCACCTCACAGTTGTAGTGGTCAGGGACACTGGAGGTCTCCCTGCCTTCCCACATTCTGCAAGAGGAGCATTCCACTACCCTGCCTGGCATACTACTGTCCCAGTTGAGTAGACATAAAGAAGGGAAGGAAAAAAAAACATGAGTTTTCCTTTCTTTTGCTTCCTCTGAGTGAAACCTCTTTTCACTGAAGCCTCAAAGAGCTGAAGCTTTAAGATCACCACTCTGACTATATCCAGACGACGGCCACTCACCTTTGCCTTCCTTTAATTTGCTCTTACTAAACAACCCCAGATGCCGATTGGTCACTGGTCAAAGTAATAGTGTGTTCACTTTGATCACTCATAACGTGTGATGACTGCACCTATACCATGAGTCAAGGCGTCAGAGGCAAACCTCACTGACCGATGTAGATCATAATGTGTGAGTATAGTGTCTGACGTCACCATTTTCTTTGTCTTTTGGAAGGCCTGTTCACACTGCTTTGTCCATTACCATTCCTCCCCGATCTCTTGTACTGAGTTCAAGGGGTAGAGCACAGTAGCTAGGTTTGGCAGGAACCTGTTACAGTAATTGACAAATCCTAAAAAGGGCTGCAACTGTGATACAATCTTTTGTCTTAGGGCATCCACCACTGCTGGGAATCTCTCAGCACACTTGTGTGATGCTTGTGTGTCAATGGCGTGACCACAGTAATTGTGCTTGGTTTTAAGTATTTAGACCATATGACCATAAGATAATAGGAGCAGAGGTAGGCCATTTGGCCCACCGAGACTGCTCTGGCATTTAATCATGGGCTTCCAGTCATCCTCACTCCCCTGCCTTCTCCCCATACCCTTTGATGGCCTGATTAATCAAGGATCTATCTATCTCTACCTTAAATGCACGCAATGTATTCACACTTGTTGAGTCATGCTGTGAGAGCAGAGCTTCTAACCTTTAGAACACTGTCTTGAAGATTTTGGAGATGTTCCTTGTCATCCACATTAGTAACAACAGGTAACTTTGTGTGCCTGGGTAGCCTTGCAGCACCTGGTCCATAACTTTCTGCCAGAAAGCAGGTGCTGATGTTACCCCAAAGATAAGCCTATCATAGGGATGAAGCCCTTTGTGAGTGTTTACGGTGAGAAACATTTTGGACTCTTCTTTCATCTCCATCTGTAGGTAGGCTTCAATTAAATCCACTCTGTTGAAGTGTTTCCCTCCAGAAAAATTTGCAAAGATATCCTTTATCCTGGGCAGGGATATTCATCTACTTTCAGTCCTGGGTTTTCAGTATCAGCCATGCTTTGTAAAACCTGGATGTGGCATTTTCATTTAATATTATTTTACCCCTGAGCTGTTTGAGTTTTCCAGTACTATTCTTAAACACTGCTGTGGCATCATCCAGTACCTTTCATGATTCGCTTTGAGTTGACTGTTGCAGGGGATGTGGCATGCAAATGGTGGATGGAGCTCCAAGCAAGTTGCAGTTGTCTCAGCCAGTCATGGCCCCATGATGCTGGCAACAACGTGGCTTGTTGTTATTTCACTGTTCCAAAAGTCATTCCCACGGGAGTTCTCTTTTCTCCAGTATAAGTTCTTAGTTGGATATCTGCATGCTTCAATTCAGTAACTTTGAAATGCTGTTCAAACTCATTTTGTGTAATGACTGTAACAGCTGAGCCAGTGTCCATCATTATCATCATCATCATCAGGTGCCGTGCCCAGTTTGAGCTTTGTCTGCCATGGCCCACACACTCCTGTTTCGGGTCAAGTGGATCAATTCATTGGTATTCATTTCCAGTTCTCTGGCTGCTGTCTCCATCATTTGTCTTTGCCTTCCTTTTGCTTTCTTCCCTTCAATCTTTCCCATAATTACCGTGCATTCTAACTCCTCTTTCCTAATCACATGTCCAATGAAGTTACATTGCCTTTTCATGATCTCATACATTATTTCTCTTTTTGTGTTTGCTCTGTTCATGACATCGTCATTAGATATGTGTTTCATCCATGATAGTCTTTGCATCCTCCTCAAAAACCACATCTTTGCTGCTTCAGTTCATTTCCTCATGTTACTAGATATTCTCCAACATTCTGAGCCACATAACATAACCGGATAAACGTAACATTTCAGTACTCTGAGGCAGGTTGTCATACCTAGTTTGGTGTTGGTCAGTATACTCTTCATTCTCGTAAAGGTGTCTTCTGCCATCCCTATTCTTCTTTTGATGTCCATGTTGCACCTGCCATCTGATGTCACCCAGCTTCCTAAATAGCAAAAGTTCTGTACTTGTTTTATGTCTTCCCCGTTTATTCTCAGCCTGCAGATAGGATTATCCTTCTTCTTGGATATCACCATACATTCTGTCTTTTTGCAAGTGATAGATAGACCCATTTTTGCACTTTCTTCAACAACTATATCAATTAAGTTTTGTAGTTCTTCCTCCGTACTTGCAATTAACACAGTGTCATCCGCATATCTGAAATTATTGATGTTTTCACTGCCAACTTTGATTCCCAAGATATCTCTTATTTTTTGCCAGTGTCCAATTCCATTCAAATTAATTTGCCGTTCACTTCTAGTATCAGCCATATTGCTTGTCAATTAGTTTTTACTTTCTAAATCTCAAGGCTACCCTGTACTGTGAAACTCTCATCATTATCAAACTTCTCATCAACAGAATGCACATTAATGCTCTGTTTGAAATGTTAACTCCACTTTTTATCTTTTTCTCTTCCCTGTGCAGTCCCTTTATTTTTGTCTGCCTGACATGCTGTTTGTATGTGTTCTAATTTGTTTCATTTTCTGCATTTTGCCTTTAAACCTGCATTGGTCTGGTGTATATGAGCCCCTGCCACAACAGTAACACAATTTGTATGGCCAGGCATGATTCTGTTTAGACACTGCGATTTTGTTCATGCTCACTTTCACTCCTGACTGCAACTCAATTGTGTCTCTGGCCACTGTTTCCATTGTTACAGCAATTTCAACTACTCTTTTAAATGTAAGTTGTGCTTCAGTTAGAAGCCATTTTTGAATGCTTTCTTGCAAGTTTTTACAAACTAAATGATCTCTAAGTGCCTCATTAAGCCCATTACTGAACTGACAACATTTTCAATTCAGCCATGTATGCTGAATTGGACTCCTCTTCCTTTTGATTCCATTCATGAAACCTAAAGTGTTCTGCAATCAACAATGGTTTTGGTTCTAAATGATCCTGCATTACTTTCACGATATCAGCAAAGCTCATTTCGGCTAGTTTGATTGGAGTAGTTAATCTTCTAAACAAGCTGTATGTTTTCCCACCTATTACACTCAGCACTCATTTCTTCTCAGCTATTTCATTTGAGTTAAAATACTGTTCATTGTCACTATTCATTGTCCAGCTACTCAGTGTGCAACCGGACACACCCTTCTTTCCAGTGCAGTCAGCCATTTCTGCTTTCTTCCTATTTATTATTATCACCCAGTACTCACTGTTTATGAACCATGAGTTTAATCCGTTTGCTGCCTTTTTTAACTCAACCATCTCTCCCCCCTTGTGACAACAAAGAATGTGCTGTGCTTTTTCTTAACCCAACCATTTCACTGCACTTCATCAGGTAGGTAGTAATCATGGGTTCATTTTAAAGCTTCCTTGTTACCCCTGTTATGTTTTGTAACTCTAGAAATTAATTGAAACAAAAATACAGGAGCCTGGGAAAATGTGCCTACTCCAATTCACTTTTAGTGAGGCCCACACTTATAACATAATGGATGATGACGTATGCCATTTGCGTACTTCATAATCAGTAATGAATTATGTTAACAACAAAGAATACTTAATCAAACAATATTTTTACAAATTAATCAAATATTACTGAAATATTACATACATAATAGTAACTATGAAAACAATCTAAATCGCATGGCACCCTGTTTGTAAGCTATTTCCACAGGGAATGAGAGGCCTTCACTTTCCAGTTGTCACCAAGAGGCTGAGGAACGTGGTTCGGAGAAATGTCTTTGTACAGAGTTTTATGGAAATATGGAGTGTTCTGTTGCACAGCAAAGCTGAAGCAGAAAGCAGTATACGGTTTAAGTGCAAATTGGATAAATACTTAAAGAAGTTACTGGGCTGTGGTAGGAGACTGGGATAATGGACTTTACTTTGGAATGGTACAAAAGTACATTACTGCAGATGCAGGAAACTAAAATGAAAAATAAACTGCGGAAAATGATCAGTTGGCCAGGTGACATCTGTGTTGAGAGAAACAGATCAAACATCTCACGAGAACTGAGGGCACAAACGTGATTGCTAAAGGACCTGCAGTACATAGGAAAGTTAGAGTTCCAGCACATTCTAGATTGCTATCTTTGCCAACTCTTCCAAAAAGGATTTCCTTTCATGTTTAGAGAAGGGATCAGTGATGTAAAGATGAGAACGTATTCTATGAAGAAAGCCCAATGAAAAGCTTGATTAAACATCAGTCATGGGTTATGTTGGTCAAATCATGACAGCCATACATTTTTTATAATTTGCTCTTTAAGAATCCTGTTGTACAGAATTTCAATCAGGATTGACAAGGACTGATGAATACATTTCTGTGGGTGTTGGTTTTAATTGGGGTGGCATGGTACATGATAACGTTCAATGACGGAGTGCTCATGGGTTACTGCTCTGAAACATTGCCTACCCACACTCAGCTTTGCAACAAAGAGTGGAGCTCAAGCTATGGTCTCATTTTAGGTTTCAAATCAAGGATGATGAGTCACAGAGATATTTTTGTAGTGTGTGAAAGAACCAGGGAACTGTAACAAATAATGAATGTCTTTCATATGAATGGCAGAACAACCCAGAAACTCTCCTGATGAGAAAAACATTTAAACATGTTAATAATTCAGAATTACAGCATGAAATAACTTAGCTCACTGATATGTCAAAGAAGATACTTTCATTTAAGAATTAGGGGCTGTAAGTATCAGATGGTTGCTGGTGCATTTAATATAGACTTCGGGAGAAATTTCATTACCAAATGATAGTTAATGTATGTTGCATGCTGTCATAAATAATGTGAGGTAAGTAGCATAGGTAGATACGAGGGGAAGCTGCAAAAGCGCAAGGAAGAAAATAATAGGATAACTGACAGGGTTATTGAGGAGACTGGGAGGAAGTTCATGTCACGCAGAAGAGACTCGTGAATGGTATGTTGCCTCCCAAGTGACAAGGTCAGGGACATCTCAGATTGGTCCCACTGCTTTCTTAAGGGGGAGGGTGAGTAGCCAGAAGTTGTGGTACATCTTGCCTGCAACATAGAAAAGGGATGAAGTCCTGAAGAGAGAATGTAGAGAGCTAGGTAGGAAGTGGAAAGTAAAACCTCAAGGGTAGCAGTAATCTCTGGATTGCTGCTTGTGCCACGTGCATGTAAGGGTAGTAGTAATAATGATAATAATAATAACTTATTTATAGGTCACTTTTCATACAGACGATGCAGTGCTTGACAATGGGATAAAGTGCAAACATGGAAATAAAAGACAAAAAGATGTTAGTTAAAAGCAAGGTTGAATAAATAGGTTTTGAGCTGGTGCTTGAAAGTGTCACCTGAGCCTGCATCCTTTATAGTTTTAGGTACTGAGTTCCACAGTTTAGGAGTGTAGTTCAAAAAAAGCTGACCTGCCAATAATCTTTTGAAGGAGATTGTTTAAATTTTAAGAAACTGGTGGAAGACCTGAGTGCCTGAGCAAGTTTATAAGACAAAGGTGATTCTCTGATGTACTCTAGTCCAAGACCATTGAGAGTTTTAAAAGCAAGTAAGAAGTCTTAAAATTAATTCAAAAAGATGCAGTAAGAGTAGTTAGGACTGGAGTGATTTGCTCTCTCATCCTGATTTGAGTGCAAAATGGTGTTCTGAATTAGTTGAAGTTTGTCAATAGTTTGCTTTGGAACGCCAGTAAAAATGCATTACAGTAATCTATTCTATTCAAAATAAAGGTGTGGGTTGGTTTCTCAGCATCACTAAGTGACAGAAATGGACATACCTTAGGAACATTTAAGTGTGGAAATGCTGCTCCAGTCACTTTCTTTAGTGGGATTTGAAATTCAAATTTAATAGTCCAGAGGACTGGAAAACTGCAAAGTTACTCCACTGTTTTAGAAGGGAGTGAGGCAGAAGACATGGCCAGTTAGCTTGACGTCAGTGGTTGGGAAAATGTTGGAGTCTTTTATTAAGAATGAAGTTTCGAGATATTTGGAGGCACATGACAAAAATAGACCAAAGTCAGCATTGTTTCCTTAAGAGGAAATCTTGCCTGACAAATCTGGTGGGATTCTTTGAGGAAATAACAGGCAGGATAGACAAGGGAGAGTCAATGGATGATATTTACTTTGAAGTAAGGAAGGATATTTGTATGGTTAGAAGATTGGCTGAATAGTTGGAGGCAAAGAGTGGGAATAAAAAGGGCCTTATCTGGTTGGCTGTCAGTGATTAGTGGTGTTATTGCAGGGGTTGGTATTGAAACTGCTTTTTTAACATTATTTATCAATGATTTGGATGACAGAATTGATATCTTTATGGCCAAGTTTGTAGATGATACAAAGATAAGTGGAGGGGCAAGTACTTTTGAGGAAGCAGGGAGTCTGCAGAAGGACTGGGATAGATTGGGAGAATGGATAATGGAGTGGCAAATGGAATATAGCATCGGGAAGTGTATGGCCATGCACTTCGGTAGAAGGAATAAAGGCATAGGCTATTTTTTAAATGGGAGAGAATTCAAAAATCAGAAATGCAAAGGGATTTGAGAGTCCATGTGTAGGATTCCCTAAAGTTTTACTTGCAGGTTGAGTCGATTGTAAAGAAGGTAAATACAATGTTAGCATTCATTTTGAGAGGACTAGAATACAAATACATGGATGTAACGCTGAGGCTTTATAAAGCATTAGTCAGACCACACTTGGAGTATTGTAAGCAATTTTGGGCCCCTTATTTAAGAAAAAGTGTGCTGGCATTGGAGAGGATCCATATGTTCACAAAAATGGCACACACAAAATGCTGGTGGAACACAGCAGGCCAGGCAGCATCTATAAGGAGAAGCATTGTCAACGTTTTGGGCCGAGACTCTTGGTCAGGACTAACTGAAAGGAAAGATAGTAAGAGATTTGAAAGTAGTGGGGGGTGGGGGGAATGCGAAATGATAGGAGAAGACCGGAGGGGGTGGGATGAAGCTAAGAGCTGGAAAGGTGATTGGAGAAAGTGATACAGAGCTGGAGAAGGGAAAGGATCATGGGACGGGAGGCCTCAGAAGAAAGAAAGGGGGAGGGGAGCACCAGAGGGAGATGGAGAACAGGCAGAGTGATGGGCAGAGAGAGAGAAGAAAAATAAACAACTAAATATGTCAGGGATGGGGTAAGAAGGGGAAGAGGGGCATTAACAGAAGTTAGAGAAGTCAATGTTCATGCCATCAGGTTGGAGGCTACCCAACTGGTATATAAGGTGTTGTTCCTCCGACCTGAGTTTGGATTCATTTTGACAATAGAGGAGGCCATGGATAGACATATCAGAATGGGAATGGGACGTGGAATTAAAATGTGTGGCCACTGGGAGATCCTGCTTTCTCTGGCAGACCGAGCGTAGGTATTCAGCGAAACGATCTCCCGGTCTGCGTTGGGTCTCACCAATATATAAAAGGCCACACCGGGAGCACCGGACGCAGTATACCACACCAGCCGACTCACAGGTGAAGTGTCGCCTCACCTGGAAGGACTGTCTGGGGCCCTGAATGGTGGTGAGGGAGGAAGTGTAAGGGCAGGTGTAGCACTTGTTGCACTTGTTCCCCTGAATGGTGGTGAGGGAGGAAGTGTAATGATCCCATGATCCTTTCCCTTCTCCAGCTCTGTATCACTTTTGCCAATCACCTTTCCAGATCTTAGCTTCATCCCACCCCCTCCGGTCTTCTCCTAACATTTCGCATTCCCCCCCCCCCCCCGCCCCCACTACTTTCAAATCTCTTACTGTCTTTCCTTTCAGTTAGTCCTGACGAAGGGTCTCGGCCCGAAACGTCGACAGTGCTTCTCCTTATAGATGCTGCCTGGCCTGCTGTGTTCCACCAGCATTTTGTGTGTGTTGTTTGAATTTCCAGCATCTGCAGATTTCCTCGTGTTTGCTCACAGAAATGGCTCCAGGAATGAAAGGGTTAATATGCAGGGAGAGTTTGATGGCTCCAGGTCTTTACGTGCTGGAGTTTAGAAGAATGAGGTGTAATTGAAACCCATTGAATATTAAAAAGCCTAGATGGAGAGGATGTTTCCTGTAGTGGATGAGCCTCAGACCAGAGGGCACAGCCTCAGAATAGAAGAATATCCTCTTAGAACAGGGAGGAGGTGGAATTTCTTCAGCCAGAGGGTGGTGAATCTGTTGAATTCATTACCGCAGACAGCTGTGGAGGCCAAGTCATTGAGGACCCCTAAAGTGGAGTTTGAAATGTTCTTGATTATTCAGGGCATCATAGGATATAGGGGGAAGGCAGGAGAATGGGGTTGAGAGGGATAACAAATCAGCCATGATGGAATGGTGGAACAGACTCAATGGGCCAAATGGCCTAATTCTGCTCCTGTGTCTTATGGTCTAAACCTGAATCAAGTACAACACCCGAGGTTGTTACTTCTGATTTTAAAAGGGGAGCAAGTTCCCAAGTTAATGAAGAAGTTTATCTCTTT
The DNA here is from genome assembly GCF_048418815.1 of Hemitrygon akajei. Taxonomy (NCBI): domain Eukaryota; kingdom Metazoa; phylum Chordata; class Chondrichthyes; order Myliobatiformes; family Dasyatidae; genus Hemitrygon; species Hemitrygon akajei. The sequence goes on from NC_133126.1 coordinate 165,374,533, forward strand.
TGGTTTTGGGGCCAACTAAATGTATTTTAGTTTTATCTTCATTTTGTTGTAGGAACTGATTGCTCATCCATTTGTTTATTGCAGCCATACCACAAGTCAGAGAGGATAGGGTGTTAACATCATCAGACTCAACCGAGACATAAAATTGTGTCATCTGCATAACTGTGGAGGTCAAGTTTATGCTCTCCCAAGGGGAGCATGTACAAAGAGAAGAGTAGGGGACAAGATAACTTCCCTGAGCAACACCAAAAGATAGATTGTATCTCTCAGAAAAATGGTTTTCAAGATAGGTGAAAAAATTTCTCTCCAAGATATGTGAGCGAAACCAGTAAAGGGCACCAGGGAGGCCATCCCAGTTCTCAAGGCAATCTAGGAGAATGTTGGAGTTAATTGTGATGAAAACAGCACTTAGGTCGAGGAGAATTAGAACGGAGTCCCTGTTGGCATCAGTGCTGAAACCAAGGTCATTGTCAAGATTGGTAAAAGTTGTCTCTATTTTGTGCTTTTCTCTAAAACCTGGACGAAACTGACTGAATAGGATGAATTGGCAGATGAATGTATGGCTGAAAAATTGGTGTAGTGGGCAGGGTTTCATATTTGTGGATAACTGGGAATGCTTTTGGGGAAGTTATGATCTGAATGAAAGGGGCATATTATACCTGAACTCTTGGGGGACCAATAACCTCGTGGGCAGGTTTGCTAGAGCTGGTATACTAGTTTGGCAAGGGAGTGGGAACCAGAGTGGAAAGTCAGAGGATGGAGCAATTGGTATACGTAGTATTTAGAGAGACTGTGAGGAAGGATGAACTGTAGACGGAGTAATTACAGAGTTGGATCAGTTGAAATGTGTCTATTTTAATGCAAGAAGTATCAATAACAATGTGATGAATTTAGAGCATGGATCTGTACATGGAACTATGATTTTGTAGCCTTTGCAGAGACTTGACCACCACAGGGGGAGGCATGGCTGCTAGATGTTCTGGGTTTAACTGTTTCAAACAGTGAGGGAAGTAAATGATGCGGACTGGCATTGCTAAATAGGGATAGTATCACAGCTGCAGAAAGGCAGGGGATCCTGGAGGGATTGTCTACTGAGTCTGTATGGGTGGAAGTTGGAAACAGGAAGGGAGCAATCACTCTATTAGGAGTACAAACAAGCTGGATGAACTCAGCAGGTCGGGCAGCATCCGTTGAAAGGAGCAGTTAACGTTTCGGGCTGAGACCCTTCGACAGGACTGAAGGAGGAGGGGGCAGGGGCCCTATAAAGAAGGTGGGGGGAGGGTGGAAGGTGCCAGGTGAAAAACCAATCAGAGCAAAGATCAAGGGGTGGGGGAGGGGAAGCAGGTAGGTGATAGGCAGGAGAGGTGAAGAAGGAATGAAAGGGGAAAGCACTATGGGTAGTAGAAGAAGGCAGAATCATGAGAGAGGTGATAGGCAGCTAGGAGAGGATACAGAGTGAAAGTGGGATGGGGGAAGAGAGAGGGAGGGAATTACCGGAAGCTGGAGAATTGGATGTTCATACCAAGGGACTGGAGACTACCCAGACGGTATATGAGGTGTGGCTCCTCCAACCTGAGTTTGGCCTCATCATGGCAGTAGAGGAGGCCATGTATGGACATATCCGAATGGGAATGTGAAGCAGAGTTGAAGTGGGTGGCAACTGGGAGATCCTGTCTGTTGTGGTGGATGGAGCGGAGGTGCTCGACGAAGCTGTCCCCCAATCTGCGTCGGGTCTCGCCGATGTAGAGGAGGCCGCACCGGGAGCACCGGATGCAATAGATTACCCCAACAGACTCAAGTGAAGTGTTGCCTCACCTGGAAGGACTGTTTGGGGCCCTGAATGGTGGTAAGAGAGGAGGCGTGGGGACAGGTGTAGCACGTAAAGAACCAGATGATATGGGAAAGTAGTTAGAGAAGAAGGAATCATTGTATGAGCTCTGCAGGGATGTGTCTGGACTCCGGGGTTTTTCAGAGCACTTCAACTGGTTAATTGTTGTTTAACGAGTCATTAAGTGTTTACAGTTTCTTGTGTTTTTCTTGAGCAACTCGCTCTTTGTAATGTGGTCTCCTGGAGCTTTCTGTTTAAGCTTGTTAAATTTATTTTGATAAGCTCAGGGATTCCATGTTAGTTGTATTTTTTAAGCTGAGGCCCGATTACTTCTAATTGTGGGTCCCTAATTTTGAGAATGTTTGTGGTTTTGCTTGGCCAAGCCATTGATGTTCTTTTCAAATTATTATGAATAAACTCCCATTGCCGTCTCTACTTTGCAGCCTATCTTTCCTCTGCACTCGGGTTCTGAAATTGCCAGCGCACATCATGACAATTATTATGTTACTAGGCAGGAGCCTGGGTGCATTAGTCGGGAACGGGTGACTTAGAAGGGGACATGAGAAGGCCTTGGTGAGTAGAATTAGAGAAAACCCCAAGACATTCCACATGTACAATAGGATGACTAGAGTGAGGTTGGAACCGATCAGGGATAGAAGAACAAACATGTGCCTGAAGTTGAAGGAGGGAGGGGGGGGGGATGTCCTTAATGAATACTTTGCTTTGGCATTCATCAGTGAGCGGGACCTTGACAAATATGAGGACAGAATAATACAGGCTGATATGTTGGAACATGTTGACGAAGAAAGAGGAGGTACAGGAAATTTTGAAAGACGCGAGGATAGATAAGTTCCCAAGACTGGATGGGATATACACCAGGTTACTACGGGAAGTGAGGTTACAGATTGCCTTTGGAGATGATCTTTGTGTCCTCACTAGCTACAGAATTAATACCAGAAGAGGGTGACAAATATTATTCCTTTGTTCAAGAAGGAAAACGGAGATAATGCTGGGAAATATAGACCAGTGAGTCTTATGTCAGTGGTGGACAAACTATAAGAGAGAATCCTGAGAGACAGGATTTATGAACATTTGGAGAAACATAGTCTGATTATGAACAGCGGACTTGGCTTTGTGAGAGGCAGGTCATGCCTCAAAAGCCTGATTTAATTTTTTGAGGAAGTAACAAAACAAATTGATTAAGATAGAGCAGTGGATGTGGTATATATGTATTTTAGCAAGGTATTTGACAATGTTTTCAAAGGTAAACTCATTCAGAAAGTCAAGAGGCATGGGATCCCAGGGAAACTTGGCTGTATGGATTCAGAATTGGCTTTCCCACAGAAGACAGAAGGTGGTAGTAGATGGAGCATATTCTGCCCGGAGGTCAGAGATGAGTGCTCTTCCACGGAGATTTGTTCTGGGACCCGTGTTCTTCATTATTTTCATAACTGACTTGGATGAGAAGGTGGAAGAGTGGGTTAGTAAGTCTGCGGATGATACGAAGGTTGGTGGTGTTGTGGATAATGTAGAAGGTGGTCGTAGGTTACAATGGGGCACTGGTTGGATGCAGAGCTGGGGTGAGTAGTGGCAGATGGAGTTCAATCTAGAAAAGTGTGAAGTGAAACACTTTGGAAGGTCAAGCATGAAGATGGATTGCAAGGTTAATGGTAGGATTCTTAGAAATGTGGAGGAACAGAGGGATCTTAGGGTCCAAGTCCATAGATCTCTCAAAGTTGCTGTGCAAGTGTGGTGAAGAAGATATATGGTGTGTTGGCTTTCATTTCTCAGGGCTCTAATTTGAAGATCCTTGAGCTTATGTTGCAGCTCCATAAAACTCTGGTTAGACCACACTTAGAGTATTGTGTTGAGTTCTGGTTGCTGCATTACAGGAAGGATGTGGAAGCTTTAGAGGTGGTGCAGGGAAGATTTACCAGGATGCTGCCTGGATTAGAGAGCATGTTTTATGAGGATAGGTAAAGTTAGCTAGAGCTTTTCTCTTTGGAGCAAAGGAGGATGAGAGGTGACATGTAAGAGATGATAAGAGGCATAGGTAGAGTGGACAGCCAGAGACTTTTTCCCAGGGTGGAAATGGCCAATATGAGGGGGCATCATCTTATGGTAATTGGAGGAAAGCATAAGCTGTATCTCAGAGGAAAGTTCTTTACACAGCGAGTAGAGGCAGATATTAGGAACTTTTATGAGACTCTTAGATAGGAACATGACTACACAGATAATGGAGGACTATGTAGTGGGAGAGGGTTTGATTGATCTTAGAGTAGCTTAAAAGGTTGGCATATTATGGGCCGATAGCTCTGTATTGTGGTATAGTGTTCTATGTTCTGTGTTCTGTGTCATGAATTTGTTGGGTCAGATGATCCGCTTGTGTGATGCAAAAACTTACATATAAAATTACATTTCAGTTTTCTACAAACAAAGTGTCTGCTGATCTGGTTTCAACAGCTTGCTGTTGCTCGCAGGGAAGGCTGATATGGTGACAATTGCAAACAAGAGAATGTCTGCAGATGCTGGAAATCCGAGCAACGCACAACAAATGCTGGAGGAACTCAGCAGGCCAGGCAGCATCTATGGAAAAGAACAAACAGTTGACATTTTGGGCCGAAGCCCTTCAGCAGGACTGGAGAAAAGGAGCTGGGAGTAGATTTAAAAGGTGGGGGAAGGGGAAAGAGAAGCACCAGGTGGTAGGCGAAACCTGGAGGGGGAGGGATGAAGTAAAGAGCTGGGAAGTTGATTGGTGAAAGAGACAGAGGCCATGCAAGAAAGAAAAAAGGGGAAGAAGCATCAGAGGGAGGCGGTGGGTGAGCAAGGATGTAAGGTCAGAAAGGGAAAGGGGATGGGAAAGGTGAAGGGGGGTGGTAGGCAGCAATACCGGAAGTTTGTGAAATCTATGTTCATGCCATCAGGTTGGAGATTACCCAAATGGAATATAAGGTGTTGTTCCTCCAACCTAAGTGTGGCCTCATCATGACAGTGGAGGAGGCCATGGACGGACATATCAGAATGGGAATTGGAAGTGGAATTAAAATGGGTGGCCACTGGGAGATCCCGCTTTTTCTGGCGGATGCTCAGCGATAATTGCACTTTGGGTAGAATAGCATAGGAATATAAGGAAAAGGGGTGTAAAGGCATTGAACACGTAACTAAAAACAATGGGAATGTTCAGCTCTCTGACATTGACTGTGAAGAAATAATGCAGAAATCCCTCATGGTTTATCCACAACCACTGCTGAGTTTATGCTTCTGGATCTTTGGAGGATGAAGCAGGAAATCTTTGCAACAAAAGACCTAGGTTATTTCTGTCAGACAGACATAAGTCTTCGGAATGCTTTTTTCCCAATGGTTGACAGAAGGCAGAGGTAGATAGATATTGCGTAAGAAAAATTACGGAGGATAATGTATCAAAGTTGAGTTTATTGCCATATGCACAAGTGCATGTACGTAGTGGTGCAGTGAAAAACATACTTGCAGCAGCATAACAGACACATGGCATCATGTTAACAGTACTCACAAGAAAAAAAACATATATTAAACATATATTACCCACATAAGAGATTCTACAGATACCGAAAATCCAGACTGTTTAGTCATTTTCATAGATGCTGCCAGACCTGCTGAGTTCCTCCAGCATTTTGTGTGTTGCTCTATATTACACACAAATTTTACAAAAAAATACATCTAAAAGTGGTCATTGTGTTGTTAAACTATAGTAATTGAGGTTTTGCTGGTTCATTCAAGAACTAAACGGTTGAAGGGGAAGTAGCCATTCTTGAACACGGTAGTGTGGGACCTCAGACCTCATGGTACCTAATGCCCAATAGAAGCTGCAGAAAGATGACATTGCCTGGCCAATAGGGATCTTTGATGATAGAGGTTGCTCTTTTGAGGCAGCCCCTCAAGTATATACTATTAAAGGATAGATGGGAATGTTGAGTTGAGGCTGCAATCAGATCACCCATATCATCTTAAAGGGCAGAGCAGTCTTGAGGGGCCATGTGAGCTGATCCTTCTCCTCAGTTGACTCCTCCTATGACCTATTCCTGTCCTTCATTTGTCTTTTCCCAATCGGAATTAGGTGTAATATCACAGGCATACGTCACAGAATTTGTTGTTTTGTGGCAGCAGTAAAATTACAATAAAAAATATATTTCAATAATTTAATTAAGAAAGTAGTGCAAAAAGGGAACAAAAAAAAAGGAAAAAAAGAATAGCTAGGGAGTGTACACAAGTTAATTGTTCATTCAGAAACCTGTGTCTCCTGGCTCCTGTACCTCCTCTTTAATGGTAGCAATGAGAAGAGGGCATGTCCTGGGTGATGGGGGTGGGGGGGGGGTCCTTAATGATGGTGCTACCTTTTTGAGGTATTGCCTTTTGAAGATGTCCTTGACGCTGGGGAGGCTAGCGCCCATTATAGAGCTGTCCGCGTTTGCAACTTCCACCCGTTTTTCTGATCCTGCGTCGTGGCCTTTCCATACCAGATGATGATGCAACTAGTAGAATGCTTTCCTCGGTACATCTGTAGAAACTTGCAGGAGTCATACTTAACTCACAATAAAATCATAGTAAATAATTGTAAAATCATAATAAAGGTATCATTTAATGCAAGTTTTTGTTAATAAGTATGTGATATCTGTTAGTTACCTTTATGGGATGATTTTGGTTGAAAATTCACTGCATTTAGCCATGTGGAAATCCAAGTTACTACACCACCATACTGAACAGACTCAGTTATTTTTATTTAAGAGGAACATTACCCGGAAGTGCTTGGTGTTTCATGTGAGGGCTTTTTTCAACTTATTCCATCAATTTTTAACCAAACTATCCAAAATGAATTCAGGGAGTACCTAGAATTTGCAAAATTTGGAGTGCTGGCTGAAAGGAACCTCATAGTAATTCAAATTTATCCAGAGGTGTCAATGGCCTGTGAGAGAAAGCTTACTTACAAATGTTAATCATCTGACCTTTTTCAAATGACCTCTCCAGCCCCAAGTTTCAACTGAACACTACTTGTAAAGGCAAATCACGTGAATTATTTCCTGTCTCTTGTAGCTTCATGGCAAGAAAAGCAGATTGTTAAGAGAAAATTCCCAGCAAGGGGAGGGAGGGATTTACTATTTTTAAGCTAGATTGCAACACCCGGGTTTCTCTGTCTCAATGAATAGTAGCTTGTACTTAGTCCCACCACTTGATGAAGCACAGTGACATTTTTGGGAATCCAGAATCTATTTTTTTTCCCCAAAAGTTCTATGGCTATTTCAAGTCAAGTACTATTGTATCAGATCAATTGGAAGACTTCTTAAGTAGCCAAAAATACATTTGTTTTTAATTGGTAGGATGTTAATGCGGAAATTAGACTGGAAAGTTAGCGTCTTCTGGAAGTAAAAATGCAATGCCCCAAAATAACAATCTTCAACAAAGTAACAGTTTTCCAAAATAAATCCAGTATTGTGCAATATATGTTGACTTTGTGCTTTTAAAGGGAAACCAGTGGAGTGATAAACCTGGAGAAGCTACTTTGTGGGGATGGTGGAGGGGGAGGCAGGAGGACCTGGGATCATAGTATAAACTTTTGAGCTGTCTATTCAGAGATGACATCAGGAAACATTCTATACTTAAAGTGTTGTAGAAGTTATACAAACACCAAGGGATGCTAGGACAACTGCTGATTTTAATTCTCAGTAGCACTGAGTTTTGTTACCAAACAAGGTAAATCTAGGAAAGGCATATATGCTCTGGAATTTGATCGTACCCATTTTTGGTACCTATTCAGTACTATCATCACCTTGAATCTTATCAATAAGCTTCAAGACCTTGGACTTCATACTCCTTGTACAATTGGATCATCAATTTCCTTACTTGCAGTGGCCAGTCAGTTTGGGTTGGCAGCAACATCTCCTCCACAATCTCCCTCAGGACAGGTGCACCACGAGGCTGTGTGCTTAGCCTCCTGCTCTACTTGTTTCATACTTACGACAGTGAGGCTAAGCACTGCTCTATACTTTAAGTTTGTTGAGGACACCACTGTTGTTAGCCAAATCAAAGGTGGTGACAATTCACCATACAGATTGAGAAATCTGGCTGACTGGTGCCAGTAGACACACTCACTACTGGGAAGAACACAGAGGCCGCAGGGCAGATACATGTGATTCTCATAAAAGGACATGCAAGGCTGGCTCAATGAGTAAGTTGCAGAGGAATGTCTTATGCACCTGGGGAAATAGAAGTAAGAGGCCAATAGAGGCAAGTACAGTAACCTCCTGCAGGACTGAATAATCCTATTCAATCATTTCCATTTACGTTTCATCTCTTGCTGTATTAAACAGCATCAAGATCAGTGGGTTTTCTTCAGTAATCTGCTGGACTATTGGATCAGAGCATGGAGGAAAGAGGAAAACTGATTCTGAAAATAAAGATCAAGCGACAAGGTGTAAGGGAAGAACAAATACTCACCAATAAGACCATTTGAGCATAAGACATAGGAGCAGAATTAGGCTATTCAGCTCATTGAGTCTGCTCCGTCATTCCATCATGGCTGATATTTTCCATCTGACCCTCATCTCCTGCCCCTCACAACAACTTTTCATGCCCTTAATAATCAAGAATCTATCAACATTCCGCTTTAGACATACCAATTATCAGTGAATTAACATTCTAGTATCTGTGACTCGACCTCCACAGCCATCTGTGGCAATGAACTCCACTGATTCACTGCCCTCTGGCTAAAAATTCTTAACAAGAATTACATCAGTGTCTGCTCCTTGCATTTTAGTGTGATTTTTATTTTATTTAGAGATTCAGCAAGGTAACAGGCCTTACCAGCCCAATGGGACTGTGCCAGCCAATTACACCCCTGTGACCAATTAACCTACTAACTGGTACGTCTTTGAAATGTGGGAGGAAACTAGAGCAGCTGGAGAAAACACACACACACGGTCACGGGGTGAACGTGCAAACTCCTTATAGACAGAGATGGGATTTGAACCCAGGTTGCTGGCGCTGTAATAGTGCTACACCACTCTGCATCTACCTTGGTAGATGGGTGGTTGAAAATATTAGTCAGCTATTGGCAGAATTAACATTCACTTATCAGTTGAGTTGTCCAATAATATGTTCATCTTCATGTTTTGAACAAGCTCCAACTATTCTAACTAAAACTTCAAGAACATTTAAACTTTTCATGAATTAAAGTGACCAAGGACTACAGACACCTCTTTATTAACAATGACTGGCTTCAAATTTCTTTCCTGAAGTAAAGCAACGTTTTTGTTTTATCTTCTCTTATTTCCAAAGGCATGCCACAAAGATTATGGTTATTGATAATAAAATACTCGATTGATGGATCATAATTTGTAGAATCAGTTTCAACTCACAGAGTAGGAGATTGATTTTGATCAGTCGTACACCCAGAGCTTGTCCGAATGGGAATTCTGCAGTGACACCTCAGTCATCCTAATTTGACTGTTGAAGCAATAATATGGGATCTCACCACCTCTGCTGACTTACTATAACCTCAGGCTGGGTTTTCTCCTTGAGATGCTTTAGCCAGACTAGGTAGGTTCCTTCAGAACCACAAGGCACATTTTTACAGCTAATAGGGGGGAAAAAGTGAGGACCCATTTAAATAAAATGTAAACATCGAGAGGAGTGCTTAAAACTTTTCATCTAATCTGACTGAAGTGGGGGTTCCCAGCCTGGGGTCCAGTGACACTTTGCTTAATGGTGTTGGTCCATGGAACACCCAAATTGAGGCTTTCTCAATGCAAATATACAAATGGGTCTTCTATTCTCTCTTCCTTCACTCAATTAACTAGGATTGTTCCTACTGTTTTGAAAGAGACTGAGCCATTCTCTTACTGAGCCTTGGGTTAACATTTGAGGTGGTAAGGATTGAAATAAAATGAACTGTAGGATCACCATTCTCCGTATCATCACCTGAGGCTGATATTCCCAGCTGGAATTAGGGAAGGATATTGGAAGATCAGGCTGGTTTAGAAGAGGGAAATCCAACCATTAATGTTGATCTAAATTTTTCAAAATCTGTCCTCCTCACCCCAATATTGAGTGGAGCTACCATATATAACTTCCGTATTACATTCAAAATAAACTTTCAATGTAATACTTTCTGGAGTTTAACTGGCAAGCCCATGTTGGTAGCACTCTCACTGACAAGTTGAAAGATCTATGTGCAAATCCTGCTCCAAAGTCCTATACCCACAGATATAATCTAACATTCTGTGTGAAACTGTGAGAAAACAGCACTGGCAATTACTTAAAAAAAAACAGGGAAGTTATCCCAAAATCTCCATCAATAATTTATATCAATCAGCGTGTTTGGAATGGATTCATTATGTTGTTATCATAGCTTTTTTTTAATGGGAGCTTGATGTAAATAAATTGCTGAATTTCCTGTACCTTAGCAGTGATTATACTTGGTGTTCTGTATATGTGCAAGAACGGCAATGGAGTAGCAGGATTTAAAGTTTTTACTGAGTCATGTTTGCCATTCTCCATACTGGGTAACTTACAGTGAGAGAACTATGAACCAGGCCCACTGAGACATAAACGCGTGCACTCAAAAGCCCTCACAAGAAGAGAGAGGCTCCTGTGCATAGCAGGCCCAATCAATTCACCATCTGATCAACCACTTGCCACATTCTTGCAGTCGCTCCAATAAAGTTCAGTTGGAAGGAGCTTCTTTTGCTACAAAATTCTTTGAAAGATTTGGAAGTGACTATATAAATGCAAGCCTTTTGGATTTCAAAAATTGCACAACCATCCAAGTATAATTGTGCAACTACATTAGTCATTTCTTTTCATTGATATGAGTAGTCAAAATATGTTACATACAAAAAAAAGTCAAATAATTATGCATTATGGAAATGTAGCCAAATGCCTACCTTTAAATAACACCTTTACTATAAAAATCCATTGCTTCTTTGAAAAAAGGAAATAAGACATAGGTACAGGAACAGACACAATATATAGTTAACAACTTCTGGGAGTATAAAGTTTTACAACTGTCCAGTCACTCTTATCTTTTTCCTTTCATTGGTCTAATGACACTCCCTTGCAGAAACAAGTAAAAGCGATCCATAAACAAGTAAAGGCTGCCTATAAAGAAATCCCCAATTTGGCTGAGAAACTTTTGCCTGTGTCTGGAGAAAAATCCCCATTCAGTGAATTGTACAACAGCTGTATTACCAAGCTATCCTTTGCATGAGGACCTAAGTTAAGCAATGCCGAAGAACTCGACTAAAGGTATTGTGCAGCCAATTAAATTTATTTAGAAACAAAGTTGTAGATCCCACTAATCCTTAAAGTCTTAATGTTTATTCTGCCTAATTCCTTTTACAGTATCATTAAATCTTTAGAAGGTGCAGAGCAAGTGGCTCTGTGTACATGTTTGCAATGTTCAGACAGAGTTTAATTGTGAGGCACTTTCAAATGATAACTGGTATTATTGGCTAACATCTTGCTTTTGCAAAGATGTCTATTTTGGTGTCACAAAAAAAACCTTATAACACACTTTTGGTTGAATTAGTGGGGTGTTCTGCACCAATTCTTCTGTTTAAAATCTGTTTATTTGAACTACCCAGAGGAAAGAAGAAAACACTTTCAGTTCAGATTTTATTGTAATCCTGGTGGAAAAAAAACCTCACGAAAACAGTCTCATTTTTGTGCATGATTGTAATACATAGCACGTACCAGCAGGCCATGCTGATTTGCAAGGCTTATGGGAAAGAAACTGTAAAGACTTCTTTCTTTTCACTGAAAATCATTTACATTGTAACTCTGCCAAAACAATAACCAACTGAATTACATTCAATTATGAATATGGAAATTCTTAAACTATTAAAAAATGATTCAAAAGTTACTTTTGCAATTTGACATTTTGCTACGCTATTTTGCTTTGTTTTAGAAGAAAAATAAAAATAAATATCTTGTTTTGTGTGGTGAACAGACTGGCCTTTCTGGACTTAAAGGTGAAGACTGCCTGGTACTCGGCAGGTGCAAAGCTTATAAGCAGCTGTCTGTGGTACTCAAACAGAAGCGTCTCGGCTTCCCCAGCCGAGAGCACTTCACGTAATCCTCTCATGCAATTCACACTTTAATTGCAGAGTTTCAGGCTGCCAGGCTTACTTTATTTTTTTAGCGGATGACAAGGCCTTTTGCAAATAGGGACCAGCCATATTAATTAGTTACATGTAGCCTGGCAGCATCGTGTCAGTAGACTTTTGTCCTGTTTTCTCAAGGACACTTGGAAGATAACGCATGTGGAATTTTGTGCCGTTCTAGGATCCTTTCATAACAGCAGCAGTTTCATTCACCGCTGCTCGAGAGGCTAGCGTGCAGGATGGGGAGATTATTGTTCACGTGGTTCATCTTATTTTTGGAGCAGTGCTTGTCACATGGAAAATTAACTGTAAAAGTTGAAGACTACCTGTTTGGGCTTTGGTCTAACTACGAGTGGCTTTTTGGAGTGCACCCCTCCCCCCACCCCCCGACTCTAACTATCCACTGTCCTTCACGAACCCTCTGGGGCTGACACAGCTTATTGATGCATCATTCTCATTAGCATATTAGCAGCTTAGCACAGTAGTTTCAGAAGCAATCCGTCATGAGAAAACTGAAGAATGTGCTTTATTTGCATGTTTCAATGCCAGAACACAACTTCTTCTCAGCTGTTCATTGTACAATTTCTCTCAGTAATCTACTTTCCCAGGCAACACAAGAATCATAAAAAAAATCATTTCACTCTTTGCTGCTTTTAGTGCCAAGTGCAAAATAAAAAATGGAACTTTGTGCGCCACCAAAACTTGCAAATTTATATTGAGAAACTTACTATTACATTCTGTGCAATTGTCAACAGGTCAAAAGCTTAAAATTGATAGTTCCACTAGGAATGTGCTCATAAATTCAACAGAATTTTCCATGGAGACTGAGGAACACATTAAAACACATTATCGGAGTTTCCAGTGACCAATATAGTCAAGTTATGACAATTTATACAGCGGATTCTCTCAGCTGACAAAGTGTTGATTAGAATTTGAAGTTATCCTACATGTTTAGTTGGTTCAAGGGAAAAGAAGTGATAAACAATTATCTAAGAAGTTATTTTTGATGTCAGTGATCTTACTTCAATGATATAATTGAAACGACATTGAAAGCAACAAAAATAGATCTTGAAGATAATTCACTTATAAGCAGAAAAAATAGTAGTAATCCCATTGGTGGCTAATCTAAACCTTAGCACTTTATAATATTGCATTCAACATTTTGGAAATTACAGATTAAAATATAATATGGTCAAGAACATTTTCCAAGCAACAATCCACGTTTCACTTAGTGCATGTTACCCACATTTATACTGCAAAGCGCACTAACAAATACCAACTCACACACATTTTAGATTTATTAATTCAATTCAAATCTTGGGAAATCAATTTATATCAATTGAAAATAGAGATAAAACTCAAGAAACAGTGAAATGAAACATTCTATCTGCCCGAAAATTTTCAAAGCAGAAGCTGTCAATCCAGGACAAAACAGTAACAAAAAAAAGACACTAGCAGAAAATTGCCAACAAAATAATATAGAGGCTCTTTATAAACAGCTATACAATTTGATTAAATGTAGCCCACACAGGAAATTGGTGAGAAATTAAGGATTTCTTAATGAGCTTGATTAATTTTCTTAAATAATAGTTGAGATTACTTTCCTCAAGGAGAGAAATGGGTGATCAAATCTTGATTAGACTGTTTACTTATCTCTACAGAAATTGAGACAGTGAGCTAAATTTAGTTAAAGATTTTTTTAAATTATAGGTGATTAATTTGTCCTCAGAAAGCAGTTCAGGTCCTTTCTGCTCATCTCAAACTGTTGTCTAACCTTTCCTTAATCCATCTCATCCTGAGTTGATGGGAACTTCTTTATTCCACCTCTTGTGGAGGTAGGGAACAATCTTCTTATTCAAGCGGTCCTCTGGGCTGGTGACACACAAAAAACCGAGGGTCCTGATTAATGGCTGGTAATTAGCAATGTTAATGACCAGGTGTCCGGGTGCAGGCCAGCTACTCTCAGCATGGAGGAGCTCTCAATCAGAGTCCTGCAAATCCATTCCCAGTGACCCTTCCCCTCAGCTGGGAATAATGATGCTACACACACTCATTACTGCAAGAAGCGCAGGGGGAGGCCTGGGTCTGAGAGCGAACCTTGCTCCCGTTTTCAGCAAGTGTTGTATTAATTAAGGTCAGGTTGGCAGAAACTTCGAGGTAAAAAGAGAGCAAAGAAAATTTAACACTTACAGTGCCTTTTAGAAAGATAACAAATGTGTCTTCAATTACCGACCGTTAGCTTAGGAGTTAAATAAACTGAAATCATTGAACAATTAAAACATACAGCAGCTGTAAAATGTGTCATTGAGGAAATGCCTTTTAAACAAGACCATCATAAAAAAGATGAATTGTTTATGGCATAAAACCCGAATCCCACTTCATCTGAATTGCACTTTGTGATTGCAGATGCTTCCCCTGGATCATATTCTATAGTGGAGAGAATGTTTAGTGGCAAGTGCAAATGTAAAGTGTTTGCTATGATGTCTTTGCCACGTGTTTTGCAAGGAAGAACACTTTTAAAAAAAAGGTTATGGCATAAGGTCAAGTTGTGAAAAAAATCTGCCATTTGGTGTAGCTGCTTAAGAAGCAATTAAGTGTGGACGAGGTGTATGTGGAATAAAGAAGTTGATGGGACAAAACTATTGTCTGCCAGCACCTGGATATGGTTGAAATGCAACAATGCCCTATCCTCACAACCACAGTTAATCAAGCTCACATAATTGACTTGAGAAGACAAGAAGAACTGAGCAAGGCTACTGAATAATTAAGGAAGTATTTTCTTGGCTGGTTTTTGCATCATGACCATGTTCTACCTCACTGCCCTTTACGCTAAGCTCCCATTAACAAAAGGAAGGAAGCAAAAATACAATCAGAACCATTAACATGGAGGACAGGGCTTGATGGTAAACTAAAATCTAGTAATAAGGAGCCACAAGAATTAACAAAAACAGAACAACATGAAAATAATCAAAACTTCTAGTTTAAACAAACTTTCTGAGCAAAAGAAATTTTGCATTTGCTTTAAAATGAATTTAAATGCTAGATGAAATTCAACAGTTTCTCATTGGTTTATTATATAATGGATGGTCCAGATCTGTTTAATACTTGAGGATAGCCAAATTAGAACACAAAATGTTAAAGAACCTTGTTTTTCATGTTTAACTATACTTAAATTCAATATAAACAGATTAATTATCATTTTAAATACAGTCTATTTATCAAGTTAATTTCTTGGTTTTATCCTCTTTTTGAACTTCCCATATGTATTCAAATATGCTAATTCTCAATTAGCATATACATAAATTAAACAATTTGTGTTATAGTTTCAGTACATAAACCATAATGACAAGGTCTTAAAACCTGCTGTATTAGATGAATCAGTTTCAGTACCAGCTGGATTCAGGTAACATTTTACCAGATTTTACCAGGTAGGAAATTTGATAAAATACTGGTTGCTAATTTTTTTTGTTGCTTGTTTTGTAGGTAGATACACTTGATTAAACTATTTAAAAAGTCAAGATGTGAAAAATTAAGAGACCTGTTGTTTGTTCTCAATAGTTATGTTTTCTTTAAGGGAAGAAATTGTATGTATGCTTTCAGGTGTCAAAAATGTCATTCCTGTCTTTGTTCTTATTGCATTCAATTATAATAATTGTTTTATAACATAAACATGACAACTTGAAAAGCTCCTCTGTTATATTAGGCCACTTTAAACTGCTAAGTACGATGATACAGCTAAAAGCCATGGATATGTAGAGATACTCCCTATTTGTGGCACTTCTATACAATTACAAACATGATATTTTATAAAATTGTTTAAAAGTTAGAGCATAATTTGTACTAAGGCATCGGTCATGAAATTTAGAAAAGGAAGTGTGTTTCCGCTATATGAGAAAGTTGTATAAGTTGCTTTCCCTAATGCATGGGATAAGTTTGGTAGAAAAGGTTTTAATGTAAAGGTGTTTTAACAGTTGAAAAAGTGAATGAATTTTCATTGGCTTTTGATAAACAGATGTTAAATTAAGCCTACTTGTACTTCCTAACAGGCAAAAGCATTAATGATTTTTTTTTCAGCTGAAGCTGATTGCATTCACCATTTGAAATTTAATTTGAAATTACATTTCCTCTTCTCAGCAGTAATGTTATTGGGTAATGCTCATGTTCAATTAAAACATCTAAAGCATTCTTCTTTCAGCTACTAATGTATACGGGCTCTATATTCCTAAATTTAGTCACATAAGAAATAAGGGCAAGAGTAATCCCTTGAGCCCGCCCTGCCATTCAATAAGAACACGAGTGATCTGACCTTTGGCATCAGCTCCATTTTCTCATCCGATCCCCATAATCCCCCAATTCTCTGTAGTCAAAAAATCTCTCGATTTCAACATGCACAAATCTCTGGGCAGATAATTTCCAAGATTATGAGCTCTCAAAGAAGTAATTTATCATCATCTCATTCATAATTGGTCATCTTTTATTCTGAGATTATGACCTCCAGTTTTTGACTCACCAACTAGACAAAGATCCATCTATCATGTCAAGCTTTCTGAATATTATATGCTTCTATCCTCATTTTACTTTTCAAAAAGTTACATGTAAGACTATTAATTTTAAATATTTTGGTACTTGTAATGAACTTTCTTAATAGTCCAAAGACTATTTTGGACTATTATGCAACATTATCTTACTTTCGTAGTTTAAATGATATTTCAAGATTATCATGCTTAGAAGAAATGTTGAGCTATGCCTGTCTTCATGTCTGGTACTGGCAGTGGCCCTGATGTAATTCTTTATAAGACAGCAGTCGGTAGTTCTACTGATTTACCACTCTATCAACCTGGATTCTGTCCATTTCTCTGGTCCTGGCTTCTCCCTGTGACTGCATGATTTTCCATTGGTGCTCTTGAACCCACCTACAAGTATATCCCATAAGATGTGCCAGGTAGTAGGTTAATTAGTGAGTGCCCAAGTGTAGGAAGGTGGGTGAAGAATTGGGGTGGAACTGATGGACAAATGAGAAAGGATAGGTTACCAGAAATAGCTGAGGTGTGATACTGCTGGGAATGCTTTGAGAACTACAAAAAATCCATTGGGCCGAACAGCCTTCGTCTATGTCATGACAAATCTGAGAATGAAAAATAAATGTTCTTGTTTGAGTAGATTCATTGATTTACTATGTCCATTGCCCAGAAGCTACATTCAGTCGCCATATAAGCTGGAAGTTGCAATATCAAAAGCAAGCATGTGTAGGGAATGGTATCATGTCTATATCATTAATGCAGGGGATATAAATATATCATGCATGCATTGCGTGTCAGGTTCTTTTATTTTAGAGCCGTAGAAAAGTACAGCACAGAAACAGACCCTTCGGCCCATCTGGTCCATGCCAAAACCATTTAACCTGCCTACTCCCGTTGACCTTCACTGGGGCTCTAGCTCTCCATACCCCTACCATCCATGTACCTATCCAAACTTCTCTTAATCATTGAAATCAGGCTTGCATGCATCATTTGTGCTGGCAGCTTGTTCCACACTCTCGTGACCCTCTGAGTGCAGAAGTTTCCTCTCATGTTCCCTTTAAACTTTTCACCTTTCACCCTTAACCCACGACCTCTGTGGAAAAAGCCTGCTTGTATTTACCCTATCAGTGCCCCTCATAATTTTGTATATCTCTATCAAATCTCCTCTCAATCTTCTACATTCCGGGCAATACAGTCCTAACCTATTCAATCTTTTCTTATACCTTAGGTCCTCTAGATCTGGCAACATCCTTTTGTAAATTTTCACTGTACTCTTTTCAACCTTATTTACATCTTTCCTGTAGGTAGGTGACAAAAATTGCACACAGTACTCCAAATTAGGCCTCATCAAAGGTTTGTACGATTTCAGCATAACATTCCAACTTCTGTACTCAATCCATTGATTTATGAAGGCCAATGTGCCAAAAGCTTTTTTACGACCATTTCTACCTGTGATGCTACTTTCAATGAATTATGGACCTGTATTCCCAGATCCCTTAGGTCTACCACACTCCTACTGCCCTTCCATTCACTGTGTAAGGCCTACCCTGATGGTCCTACCAAAGTGCAACACCTCACACTTGTTAGCATTAAATTCCACCTGCCATTTCTCCAGCTGATGCAGATCCCTCTGCAATCTGTGATACCCTTCCTTGCTCTCCGCTGCACCCCCAATCTTGGTGTCATCGGGAAATCTGCTGATCCAGTTTACCACATTATCATCCAGAGCATTGATATAGATGACAAACAACAATGGAGACCCAGCACCGATCCCTATGGCACACCACTAGTCACAGGCTTCCAGCCAGAGAGTATAACCACTTTTCCCACAAAGCCAATGTCCAATCCATCTTGCATGCCAAGCGACTGAACATTTATACAGAGATACATCATGCCAATAGGCTCTTCAAGTAAAACAAGCTTGTGTAGCCTTTTACACCCATCTGACCACTTATCTACTAAGCTGAGCATCTTTGGAATGTGGGAGGAAACCCACGCAGTCACGGAAGATGTACAAATTGCTTACAGACAACAGAACCTACGTCACTGGTGCATAATAGCATTATGCTAACTGCTGCCCTATCGTGCCACCCCAAGAAATAATCAAAAATCAAAGTTGCGATCTTAGTGACAATATAGTGTAAACTGATTTTGTAATATGTTTATTAAATTGTATTAGGAGAAAGCTTAAGATCAGGTGGAAGTATTTAAAGCAAAAGAATTGCTCAGGAATGCCACGTGGTGAGAAATCTTTTGCCCTGCCCATGATGCTTCTTAACTGAAAGGCTGAGATAATAAACTATTTTAAAATAATTAATTTAATCCAATTCTTTATATTTTACTTCCCAATTAAATTAATCAATATGTTCTTAAAGTCACATCCATTCATGGCAATTTCAGAAACTGCTGCAAACTAGTCAACAAGTCCGAAAACAAACCTACACAGCCCTTAGGAGCTGTCAACTCAATAATGGCCTCAAATATAAATGCATGACATGCGATAACAAGCAATTATACTGCAAGTGGAATGGGCGCAAACTTGCATCTCAAGTTGAAGGCTGACCCAGTATTCATTGATTAATGTTGTAATGAAGCCGAAGGAGGAGGCAGGTGTTGAAATCACAATATTTATCTTCAGTCTCTCTAAAGGGATCTGAGAATATGACCACTTCCTCAAAATAAAATCAAGTTCTGTCCTTCTATTTGATGCATTGTTCATTAGGATAATTTGTGGAAAATGCATCAGAAGATTTTTTAAAATTTATTTATTGTTACTTTGGTTTGAGGGAGCTGATTATTCTCCATACCACTAACAGAAATCTGGAATTCAACCAGGTTTTCTCAGGCTGTGTTCCTGTCTGTGTCCTCAGTGGGGCAATAGTTAGAATAGTTTCCATTATTCTTTAAGGTTAAACAGGCATCCAACTAAAATTGATAGAATGAAACGATCTTTTCTCTCAGCAATAAGGGTTTGTTATTGATAGATCTCAATTCAAATGATTATTCACAATTCTGTATGAATTGTACAAACCTGGCAATTGATTCAAAGACTACAGGAATGTTAGTGGAAAAATATGGAAAATTAACATTCGAACAATGAACCAATTAGGACTGTACAGATTTCTATTTTAAATGAGTCTAGCATTTCCGTGATATGGTAATTGAATTATATTTTCTGACACATGCATTAAATCAAATATCACCCACCAACAAACCACAGTGCACTCATGCCCAATTTACCCGTGGATTTTAATCTCACTACTTTTCACTACTTTAATTTCAAAAGCTACTTTTGTTTACTGTGTCTGAAAGCTGAATGGAGTCCCACCACTATGACCATGCAGATATAGTAACTTCCCTGATAAATTGGGACTATTAGCGCTCATACTGCACAAATGGAGGTTCTATTGCTGAAATGAATAATATGGATTGCTTTGATTAATTTGCAGAGCTCCAAATGATGCACTGCTAAATATGATGATTTGGTTTCATTTGCAAAGTGCAGCATCAGTAAGCAATGGTATTTACTGGAACAGGGATATTGAATAAAGATTTAGGAGAGAAAAACAGATCTAATTCAAGTCATCATTAAGACTGCTAGTTCTTCTCCCGTTTGAAAAAAAATAACTGAATTTTCAAAAGATATATTGATATATTATCATCTGTAGATCCTTGAAACACAGAATCACAAACAGATGTCTGTGAGAAGTAAATGCTGTAATGCTTGAAATTCTGTACTTAAAAATAGTTTTAAGAACAGAATTTCAACTATTGCAGGTTTTTTTCTCTATTTGTGCTTGGCTGTAAATAGCCACTTGTGTGGTATGTTTGGAGAGAAAAGTACATGTCAAGCTGTTATGGCTGGTGGGGTGAGTTGGGATATGAGAGGGTGGGAATGCATTCCACACAGCTCTGTTGATTTAAAGTAATGCTTGGAAAACAGAGTAATTCGCAGCAAAAAAATGTGTATCTGAGGTTCAATTTTCATGAAAAACCAGACAAGTAAGATGTTGCAAAAAGGATGAAATAAACCTTCTGAAAGTTCTGTAAATACTCAGCATGGCTCCCTATACTACCTTTGATATAATGCGTTCCATACCCCTACCATACTCTCGGTGAAAAGATTATTCCTCATCTCCCCTCATTTTTTCTTTGCATCTATCGCTTTTGATTTTTGACCTCTTTTTCCAAAGAAATCATTTACCCTTCTGAATACCCCTCATAATTTTATTTTCTGAATTAAATCTCCCCTCAGTCTGCCCTGTCCCAAAGAAAGCTGCGCCAACCTATTCAATCCGCTCATTCTCATGCCCAATGCAAAACTGCTGGAAGAACTCAATGGGTCAAGTGACATTGATGGTCGTGGTTCTGGGTCAGAATCACTTTATTGCCAGTATGTGAAACATTACCAGAATTGATTGTAGTTTGGTGCTAAATATAAAACACCCAACAATACCATAAAGAGACAATACAACAGCAACCAACAATATGCAAGACAATAGTGCAAACAGTCCTGTTCAATCAGCAATTAGCAGAATGGTCGCATGCGCAGATGTCAATAATCAAACTTTAATAAATGTGAACACATGAATGGACTCAGTAAACATCAACAGAACAAGGAGAGCAGGAAAGAACACTTAATGGATGTTGTGTGGGGACAGTTAGGGTATTACACCTGAGTAACTTTGTTGAAAAGCTGGATAGCTACAGGAAATAAGCTAGTGATGGACTTGTAGTGTCTCCCTGATGGCAATTTGGTGAATAGGTGACTGCTAGAGTGGGTGGAGTCAGTAGTAGTTTTTTTCCTGCTCTTTTCTTCGCTCTGCGATGAACAGGTTTTTTAACGTCAATAGCTGACAGCCAATGATCTTCTTCACTAAGCGAGCCACTCGCTGAACCTGGACTTGGAGAGGGAGGAGGTGGTGGGAAACGGAATGGGGATAGAGGTGGTCACATCAGTCTCAATGATGGCTGAATAAAAGTTCATCAGGATACACTCTGAGATGTTAAGTTTCCTAAGCTGGCGTAGGAAGAGTTACCTCTGCTGGGCTTTCCTAAGTAATGAGCATAACGTACTTGTCCCATTTCAATGTATTGGTAATGATAGTCCCCAAGAATTTGAGTGACTGAGCTGCAGACACAGCCTTAGCATTAATTTCCAAGGGGGTTTCAGCAGTAGTCAATCCTCATTTTCACTGTCTTGATAGCATTAAGCTCCAAGTTATTAGAGCATGTCGGGCTGTAAGGAGGTCTACCTCTCCTTGATAGCAGGTCACATCATTATTAGAGATGAGACCAATTACACGTGTCATCTGCAAACTTTAAGATTTTAATGGACTTGTTTGTGGAGATGGAGTCATTTGTATGTAATGAGAACAGGAGGGGTGAAAGAACAAAGCCCTGGGGAGAGCTTGTGATTGTAGACATTGAACCAGACAAGTAGGAGCCCAGCCTTACGTACTGCTTCCCTCCTGTCAGGAAGTTGGTAATCCACTGACAGATACTGTAGGATACAACTAGCTGAGTTAGCTCGCTGTGGAGCAACTCCAGAACAATTGTGTTCTGGAGTTCCTGCATCAAGAATGTTGGGAGAGTAAAGAAAAGATCAGCCAGTATATAGAAGTGAGAGTGAGGGGTGAGACAGAGGCTGATAGGTAGAAGCAAATGTGATGGAGGAGGTTGGGGTTGCAGATATGATGGGCAGATGGAGCCAGGTGGTGGTGGGGGGGGGGGGGGGGGGGAAGTAGTGATTTATTGTAGAAATTGGCCAGTGATGGATGGCAACAGATAAGGGAGGTTCGGAAAGGTAGACATGGATGGAGAGGGGAGGGGTGAAGGGGTAATAAGACCATGGACGATAAGACATAGGAGCAGAATTTATTGGAAGGAACGTAGAAGGAGTGGGTTATCTGAAATTGGAAAGTTCAGTGTTCATACTGTTGGATTGCATGTAGAATATGAAGTGCTATTCTTCTGGTTTGCATTTCAAGTTCAAGTTCAGTTTATTGTTAATCAACCGTACACATGTATAACGAGTGAGTGAGGCCTCCATCGGTCAGGGTCGACCATAGATGTTATGTCCTAGCAAACCAGGGCAGTACAATATGTTGCCCATGTAGCTGCCCCTCTCCAGCCATCTGGTGAACCCATAGGAACGGCAGAGACCGATAGGGTTTGGCACCAGCAGCGATGCAGGAGTTGCCCATCCGTGTTGTACGCCAGCTCTGGGTTTTTCCCTCCGAGTTTACTCCCAAAGCCTTCCCCATGAGTGGGTATAGCCACAAGGCAGCAGAGGGATGAGATCGGAGTTTTTCTTCTCCTAGATGAGCGGCCAACCACAGCTGATGATTCCCATCTGCCTGAAGTGACTGGTTTTAAGGCACAAGTAGCCCACCTTTGCCCCTTCTCCTGTCAATGCATATGGTTCCGTCTGGCTTAGTAGCTAAGCCACTCGTCAAGGTCAAGAGCTGGAAATGGTTGTCAGAGGCTATTTGAGATGCACACCATTGGGAGCATTTAATAGGTAGTGGGAGCTTAACCCCACTATACCCCTGGCTTCAACAATGTTAAAGATACACATGTATATCACCAAATGAAATAATGTTCTTCCAGACCTAGGTTCACGAGAAAGTACTTATAACTCACACGCACAACACATAAAGCAATATTAGAGTCATAGAGTAATGGAAGTGACTACACAGAAACAAGCCTTCGGCCTATCTACTCCATGCTGAACTATTAATCTGTCTATCCCATTAGCCAGCACCCAGATCATAGCCTTCAATGCCTTTCCCATCCATGTACCTATCAAAATTTCTCTTATATGTTGAAATCAAACCCACATTCAAGATAACATCCCAACTCATGTACTCAATATATTGATTTTAAAAAGGCCAATGTGCCAAAATCTTTCTTTACGGACCTACCCACCTGTGATGTAACTTTCAAGGAATTATGGGTCTGAACTCCCAGCTCCCTCTGTTCTCCTGCACTCTTCTGTGCGTTTTTGCTCACTGTGTAAGGCCTACCCTGTCTTTGTCCTCCAAACCTGCAACATCTCACACTTGCCTACATTAAATTCTATCTGCCATTTTTCAGCCAACTTTCCTAGCTAGTCTAGATCCCGCTGAAACATAGAAAGCCTATAGTACAATATAGGCCCTTTGGCCTACAAAGCTGTGCTGAACATGTCCTTACTATAGAAATTACCTAGGTTACCCATAGCCCTCTATTTTTCTAAGCTCCATGTACCTATCCAGGAGTCTGTTAAAAGACCCTATCGTATCCACCTCCACCACCACCGCCGGCAGCCCATTCCACACACTCACCACTCTCTGCATTAAAAAACTTACCCCAGACATCTCCTCTGTACCTACTTCCAAGCACCTTAAAACTGTGCCCTATTAATCTATATTCCCCTACTATCATTACATACTATGTTTAATCCTCATTGATTTATATTCCGCTATTTCATTACCCATTATAGGGAACATCAGTGAATTACCTCTTGGATTTACACATCCCCACAGTTTGTTGGGACTGCAGCACATCACAAAACACAAGGGTTACATCTCACCAAGTAGAACAGGTTTTGTTCGTAATAATAACGATTCATCTTCAACTAATTATTAATCAACATTAACAGATGATCACCTATTTCCATAACTACTTAATGATTAATCCTAACTTAATTTATAATCTGTTATTATTAATACATCCCGCCATGCACCGCAGCTATCTAGGCCAGCCCGTGGAACAACCACCTAGGCTATCTAGGCCACGCTCTCTTCTTGCTGCTGCAATCAGGAAGAAGGTACAGGAATCTCAGGACCCACACCACCCCTCAACCATCAGGCTCTTGAACCAGAGAGAATAACTTCACTCACCCCAACACTGAATTGCTCCCACAACCTGTGGACACAATTTCAATGACTCTTCATTTCATGTTCTCGAAATTCATTGCATAATAATAATATTATGACTTAGGTTTTTTACTTTTTGTATTTGCGAGGTTGTTGTAATTTGTACATTGGTTGGGAAGATTATTCTTTGATTCTATTATGTGTCTTGTACTTACAGTAAATGCCTGCAAGAAAATGAATCTCAGGGTTGTATATGGTGTTATCTATGTACTTCAATAACAAATTTACTTTGAATGTGTTAAACTGTATGCTCAATCACTTTTATGCTTGGTTTGATGTTGCTAACTCTGAGCCTCCGAGAAAAGGCATTGCTACAACCTGCAACTTGGTCATCTCTGAGGCTGAGGTACGCAAATGAGTGGACCAACACGAGGCTGCGGGATTGGACGGCATCCCAGGGCGAATACTCAGGATGTGCACAGTACAAGTGTAGAGTGCCCTCCTGCTTCAAATTATCCACCATTGTCCCTGTACCAAAACAAGACCAAGGTAACATGCCTGAACGACTGGCGTCCTGTTGCACTCACCTCAATAATAAGCAAATACTTTGAAAGGCTGGTCAAGGATTACATCTGCAGCTTGCTACCACCCAAACTGGGCCCCTTACAATTCGCCTACCGACACAACCAATTGACAGATGATGCAATAGCCTCTGCTCTACACACCGTCCTTACACATCTGGAGAAGAAGGATGCTTATGTGAGAATGCTGTTCTTGGACTACTGTTCTGCATTCAACACCGTAGTTCCATCCAGGCTCAACAAGAAGCTCAGAGACCTCGGCCTTGACCCTGCTCTGTGCAGCTGGATCCTGGACTTCCTGTCAGATTGCCAGCAGGTTGTAAGAGTGGGCTCCCTCACCTCCAACCCTCTGATTCTCAATACAGGAGCCCCTCAGGGCTGCGTGCTGAGCCCCCTCCTTTACTCCCTGTAGAGCCATGATGGTGTCGCCACCCAATCTGCTAATTAAATTTGCCGATGACACTACATTGACTGGCCTGATCTCAAACAATAACGAGGCAGCCTACAGGGAAGAAGTCATCACCCTGACAAAGTGGCGTCAAGAAAACAACCTCTCCCTCAATGTCACAAAAACAAAGGAGTTGGTTGTGGATTACAGGAGGAATGGAGATGGGCTAACTCCTATTGACATCACTGAATCTGGGGTTGAGAGGGTAAACAGTTTTAAGTTGCCCTGCATCCACATCACCGAGGACTCATGTGGTCTGTACACACCAGCTGTGTGGTGAAAAAGGCACAACGGCGCCTCTTTCACCTCGGACGGTTGAGGAAGTTTGGTATGGGCCCCCAAATCGTAAGAACTTTCTACAGGCGCACAATTGAGAGCATCCTGACCGGCTGCATCACTGCCTGGTATGGCAACTGTACCTCCCTTAATCGCAGGACTCTGCAGAGAGTGGTGCAGACAGCCCAGCGCATCTGTCGTTGTGAACTTCCCATGATTCAGGACATTTACAAGGACAGGTGTGTAAAAAGGGCCCATAGGATCATTGAGGACCCGAGTCACCCCAACCACAATCTATTCCAGCTGCTACCATCTGGGAAGCGGAACCACAGCATAAAAGCCAGGACCAACCGACTCCAGGACAGCTTCTTCCACCAGGCCATCAGACTGAAGAACTCACACTGATTTAAGTGTAATCTGTATTACATTGACTGTTCTATTTATTATAAATTACCATGATTGCACATTGCACACTAGATGGAGATGTAATGTAAAGAGTTTTACTCCTCATGTCTGTGAAGGATGTAAGAAATAAAGTCAATTCAATTCAATGATCTTCCTATTTCTGGCCTCATTAGCAAGTGGCATGGGTAGCAATCCTAAAATCACAAACCTGGAGGTCCTCTCCTTTAACTTGGCACCTAATTCCCTGAACTCACTTTCCCTCAACACCCTTCCTACCCATGTCATTGGTACTGGCATGGACTATGATCTTTGGATGGTAAAAAGGACAAAGAATGACATGATGCATAGCAAAGTGGGGTGAAAACTATTTCTCTTTTTTTGTCTGCGAAGAGGGTTGAGTGAGGGTAGACATCTGGGAAATGGATGAAATTCAAAGATGGGCTCCGTCAACTACGGCAGAAAGGAAGTCATGCCTTGCTGAAAATCGTTAACCTTTCAGAAGTCCTGTCATGGAGAAGTTTACCTTGAAACTCTAACTCTGCTTTGTCTGGGGAGTGGGGGATCTGTGAGAGCAGACAGATGGGAAATGCAGAAGTGCGTAGGGGCACTGTCAACTGTGGCATTATATTTCCAGCCCATCCACCTCCAACGTGGTTCTATCTGCCCACCATCCACATATCTATCCACATGTGCTTTCCTCCTTTGGTTCACATTTCTCAAAGTTTTCCCCACTTGTTTTCATCTACCTGTATCAATCTTCCCTTACCTGGTTCCACCTATTACCTACCTCTGTTAAGATTAAACGCTTTCCTTGCTGGACTCCTATTCTTCATTAATTACAAGTAGTCTGCAGTTCTGCAACAGATATGCTTCCTGCATTCCAATCAGGTCCATCTGAGCTGAGCATTCCTGGATCTTCTTCAGAGAATTAAATTCAAAAATACAAAATATACCTCAAGTAAAATATAAAATTTCTGTTGCGAATACATGGTTGTTTTAAATATTAGTATAATCAGTACAACTCCATCTCAATTTTTTGAACTTCAAGTGATTTTCTTTACAGCTCCTTTAATAAAACCTTTTAGCTGATCTTTTCAGTATTAAGTATTGAATAATGAAATAAGCAGAGAAATTCCTTGCTGGACAGGTGAAAACCAATTTCATGTTATAGCTTTTATGCATTTGACTAATACTTTGATTTTAATTGTATTTTTCTTTTTGCCATATTTGAACTGGAATTTAAGAAAAACAATCAACGTTCATTCCTGGGATATTTTTAAAGGGCGTCATTGGTAACCTTTACTCTTTTTTTGACTGCTCTTAGCACAACAAACATCGTCTTCTTAATCCAGCAGTATTCCAATGATATTTAACTTTGTTGTAGGTTTTTTTTTCTGGTTTTGTTTAGTTCTGAAATAACACACCAAATCAAGTCAAGTGGTTAAGAAATACTGGGAGTCAACACTACGTGTGTTAGACTGATTTACTGATCAACAGCAGACACAATTCTCCTGGCTTGTGAACGCTTCATTAGAAATGAACTCAATTGGTTTCAGTACAATGGGTAAATAATGTATAAATGGATATTACATTTTAAAAATGGAGACGTACTCACACAGGTGGATACAGACTATAGTTAATGTCAAACTGTAATTAATTAAAACACAAATGGAGTACTTTCGTCAGGAAACTTTGTTTTGTCAGAGTCCTTGCTAGCAAACCAGTTTTGCATTGGGTAAGTGTGTCTATTAATTTAGAAATGTGGCCAATCCCAAATGTGAAATGCAATATGGGAATTTCCAAACAGTTCTCACAGAGACTTGGTAATACAAACTTCTGAAAGTCTGACCTTCAGTTTGCACTTCTATCTTGAATGGATCTAATCCAATACCTTCACAGTTAGCAGCAGCTTTCAATACCATAATCACTAGAGACCTTACAGGAAAATAAAATCATTTTAATTTTCCTCAGTTGCAGAGATATTTTGGAAAGAAATACACTGCGGAAATGAGATCTCTCCTCTTCATCTGCTCTGTTCAGGTAAAGAAAAAGCTACTCTTTACCATGCAATGATTTTAAGACACCTGCATCTTTTTTTTAAAATAAAATTTCATTTCAATTATTTTTTAAAAGTTAAGCCTTCATCACAGTTCTTACAATGCAGGCATTGACTATGAAATAAGGTGGGCTTGCTGATTAAGCAAGTCAAAATAACACCGGTCTCTGCATGGTTCAAAGAATGAAGTAGTCATTCTAAAAGATTTGCGTATTGGCTAAAAAGTTAAATGTTCAATTCAGGTTCATTAGAGAATATCACAAAGCAGACTGCCTTGGGAGAAGACATGACAATGATTCATCAATGGGATTTTTGTCCTTTTTTTTAATATCAAAGGGCTTTATTTAACTAGATTATTACTTTAATTACTTCCAATAACCACATAAGCCTTCTTCAAAATGTTCAAAAACTTCAATTTTAAATCATTAGAATTTCTAGTTTCAGAGTAATTGTGGGATCATTTACACAGATTCACTTTTGCCAACATTTATCTATTTCACCTATGACTTCTTTAAGCTTCCTTGTTGTCATTTTTCTTTAACGAAGCAACAAAGCAAAAGCTCATTTAAGGTGAGATTTGCACTCTTGAATGGAGATTTGATAAAGTAATGAAAGAGTTAAATTCGGCAAGAGGTAATGAGCCATGATTTTATTTAGGGCTTCACTTAATCAAAATAATTTTGTTAAAGGCTGTTTACCTCCCTTCACTCAAATTCATTTAAGTTTCTTGGCTCGTGGTTCTGTCAAAAACAAGGCAGTTTGCGAACGATGTCATTTAATGCTGCACCAGTTCAAATTACTTGATAACCAGTGGCAGTACCTAGTTGACTAAGCAAATTAGTGTCCAGGCAGGGCAAATCAGTGGGAAAATTGTATTTATCACACAATGCGGTACAGAGTTCTCTTTCCCACACACTCCTGTTACATCATTACTTAGTCTGTGGGCAGGAACACCAATCTAGTCACTAGAAAAGGGTCAGGTGACAGGGATATGAAAAAGTGAGTGGAAATTTAATATGAGAGGATGGAGTTTCAGTTGGAGCCCTCAGATAGCTGACTCCTATCCTGCTGCTGTGCAATTTTCGTCTTCGATTTCAAACCTTGCTTTTATGCTAAGCTGTTGGATCCCACAGATTGATGTCCAAGGAAACCTGGTTAGGGTGGTTCTCTGTATAGGTGCTGTGTGCAGAAAGCTCATAAATAAACTGCTAAATTGCTACAGCAATGTTTAGGGTTTCTCAAATGTTGTACTGTAGATTTTAGATTGTTGATTAAGTTTTGTAATCTTTTGTTCCAGTTTGCCTGCTAAATAATACCAACCTTAAGTTAACCCACTTAAGGTTTTGCTTCACAAAAAAAAAAGCATGAAAATGCTTGATCACAAAGTGCAGGAGAAAGATTCAGAATTTATAAACTTTAGAACAAACGATCATCCCAAACATTGCTCTGCACAGCACTTGACATCGTAAAAATATTTTTTAAAAAACCCTTTATGACATTATATAAAAGTTAAAGATTACTTTCTTTGGAAAAACTAGTACTTGGTATTAACTAATTGGAAAATAATTATTTTATTAACTGAATTCTAAGTAACAATATGAGTATGCTCAGTGTTCGAGGGAAACAACAGTAATATTTCTAATCCCAGAAACCTTTAGATTTAAGTAGAAACAAGATTTTCATGTTATCAGCACAGTTCTTTCATAAACATTACTTCAATTTTTAAATGCAGCTAAACACAGAGAAGTGTTTCAGCCAGAATCCGGTAATTTAGAGACCGTAATAAAATAACTTAAACAAGAGTCTTTAACATACAGTAGTAGAAACACAGAAATAAAACACCATTGAGTAGAAGCAAGTTGGTGCAAAGTCCACTTTTACTGTGTGTCCTTCACATTCAAAGCAATCTATGTAGTGAAACTGCAACTTAATGGTTTTGCATCTTGGAGAATTTTTATCACTAGCTGGTCACATAATTTATATGAATAGATGTAGTAAACTTGCTACTTTTACACACACGCACAACCCACATTATACTCTCATAATTGTTCTGAAAAGTAGCTCCATTGAATATAAAATGTCATTATTGCTGATATTGTTTTCAATATTTTACCCCGTTGGTAATATTTTGACAGTATTGCCTTCTTTCATTAAAACTTCTCTTAACAGTTATACGAGACAAAATGAATTGCAGTTGAGTCGGTTTTAAGTTGCCCAGAATGCCAGAGAGTTGCTTTATCTTTGGCTCTTTCAGCATTGAGGATATCACATCTGCCAGGTACTCATGCCATGGGATGGACACTATGATGTTAGCATGGTGAAAGGCTCTTGCACTAGGAAGAGGGACTTGGAACTTCCGAGCACCTCATTTTGTAGTGTGTTTGGGGAATTCTAGTTCACTGTCATGTGTTGAGAGTCAGAATGCTCAGGTAATGTTACAGTGGCAATGAAATGATTTTCATTTTTGCATTAACACTGAAAGGCTGTGTCAATGTGTGCTTAGAAATGGCTGTTTAAACTATAGTTGAATGGAAGCTCATTCTTGGCCCACCGTGTTGAACAGGCTATTTGGTTTCATTAAAACATTACACTTTGCTTCAGAAATTCATCTTATTGAAAGCAATAGAATCTACTTCAGAGGAAAGCACAGAATGTTTACTGCTACAGAATGGGCATTTGTTTTTTCTCTCTGTTTAAAGTGCCAGAGCTGGGGTGGGGGTGGAACAATGGCTGCAGAGATTGATTGTACTGTACTGACTTTGCATGGTGTTGATTACTTCATCAGCTAGTCCTTGGGCAATGGAAATTACCCAGATTTTGCATTGCTTTAATTGACATTAAGACAACTGTTTGTATATGCAAGATGCATAATTCTTGGCCACATAAAAAAGTACTGTAACCTCCAACTTCAACTTTCTTTATACTTTTAAATGCTTGAGTGTTATTTTTTGTTGCATATCGCACCTTGACCAACACACCACTGGACATTCCCCATGGATGAATAAAGTTGACATACACACCATTGTGCAAAGGAGAGTACTATACATCCCACACTGTCACCTGTGAGTCAGGCCAGCAGCACTTAGAAGGTTGTGGATTCAAATTCCACTTCAAGGATTTAAAGTCAGAAATGTAAGGTTGTTCCTCAGTGTAGCATTGTGTGAGTATTACAATTCTGGGGGGTACCATCTTTTAGATGACACATTAAACCCAAACATTGGTGGCTCTTTTTTGATGACTGTAAAAGGGAACTCTTCCTCATGTACTTTCAAACTATTTCTGCAATTAACACCAGAGCAAATTTCACAGCATACAGTATGTCAGTGATGTTAAATCTGATTCTGAATATATTGTCATTGTGACACTGATGTTTATACAGTCAAAGCTTGTTCTGCATAGAGGAGGGCAGTACTTCTTAAATGTAATTGTTAGTTGTATAGTGTTTTAAAGTGTCCTGAAGCAGTCATGAACGTTGCTATATAAATAAAAGTCTCTCTTACTTCTAAGAAAATGATGAACACAGTTGTAGAGTATATTAGAACCCAAAATCTATTGTTCTAGCATTCATGTAGTGCATAAAAGATGTTGAAAGAAGCTAAATTTCTATGCCATAATATATCAAATACTGAATGACATGGAGGGAATTCTCAACAAAAACCATGTAAAAATTGACCAAGAAAGCCAAATGTTTTAAAAGGACAATCAGCACATTTAAGATGACAATTTTTTAAAAAGTTGTGCATTCAATCCAAGTTGTTTGGATTATTACCTGAACAATAACTCTAATTATTACAGTGGAATCCGGTTAATTGGGCCATTGATTAATCGATGCAGCTGCTTATTTGGGACAACTCTTAAAGAACAAAAACAAATTGATAAAATAGCCAGAATTCCCTTTTGTTTATTTGGGACACGATGCCACATAATTGGAGACTGTTGCTGAACATTTTCTAACTAGTTTCTGTCACATGCACTTGCTTGGCTGTTAGACACTAGACCGTGCTGAGAATGAACAATTTTTAAGTAACAAACTTGCATGTTTGTGTTTAAAAAGCAGTGATTTTAGACCCTGATAAATTGCGAGTAACAACCAGTAAGGCAATTCAGAACTGTTTTGCTCACTGCAGTTTTAAGCATTCAGTCTGGGAGATATCAGAAATGGCAGGAGTGAAAATGAAACTAGTTCACTACTTCAAGAAGTTATGAACTTCATAGCATTTGAAGGTATTGATACTCATCTTGAATGCTACAATTAAAATGAAGATTTGGAATATGCAATCTTCGAAAGCATTGTTTGAAGGCAGTCTGTTATCTGCACTTGGCATTTGCACTGATTTTGTTCACTTACAGTCAATCGAAAGAATATGGCAGCATACACGGAATGAATTCCTCTGTCGATAACTGTTAAGGACTCATAAACAGTTTTATAGTACTGTAGTAGTTTTGGTAGTGTTTTAATTTAACCTGTACTTCATTTAAATACATAATTTTTACTCAGTTAAATGATAGTTTGTCTTTTTTATACCTGTCTGACTATTTCTATGAAACTTCGGCAAATTAGGGCAGGCACTTAATTGGGCCAAAATGTACTGGTCCCGATATGTCCTAGTTAACTGGAATCCACTGTGTTTCAAAATAACATCTCTGTATTCTGATTAAAAAGAAATAGAAAAGTTCTTAAAAGCTTCTGCCCTCTTCCTTTCCAGTCTTGATGATGGGTCTCGGATAATAATCCAAACAGTTTGGATTGAATATGTAATTAAAAATAACTCTTTCAACATAAATGTGTCGACTGTTTATTTCCCTCCATAGTTGGTGTGTGTGTGTGTGTGTGTGTGTGTGTGTGTGTGTGTGTGTGTGTGTGTGTGTGTGTGTGTGTGTGTGTGTGTGTGTGTGTGTGTGTGTGTGTGTGTGTGTGTGTGTGTGTGTGTGTGTGTGTGTGTGTGTGTGTCTCTTCCTTAATATACTTAATTCGCTACAGGTTTGAAACATTTTCTTCACAACATTTACATAATAAAATAACAGATTTAACTTCCCATATGGTAATTCCCATGTTAGGTAAAATACTTTTTCTACCATTAAGTTTATTGGATTCCACAAAAGTCTCTCAATTGTAGTAATTTACTTATATTCATATAAAAAAGAGTTAGCATACTGTACTGTCAGATTTGGTGCCTGCTGACATTCAATGACATCAGCAACTAATTAACTTTATATCAAACGCTGTCATTATGCACCACGTTCTATAAATTCTGATTTTCCCCACAGTATCCTACATTATAATTACACATTTACAACCATTGGAAGTAATATTGAAACAAAAAGTTACTATTTTGGAGGAAGTCAGGCAGAATTTAATTGCCAACAATTATAAACATTACTTTGTTTGGAATGCAAAATCAGGGAAAATATGCTCTAATTCAGGAACATTAATACAGATTATTTTACTGAAGGATCCTAATCTTGGTTTGGAGGGTCAATAATTTTTTTGTTCTGAAAATGATAATGAAATACTTATCACTTTAACAAATAGAAGTCTGCTTCTCTAATCACACCAGGAAGAAAATTTCAACACACAGGCAAAGTGTTGCATATTCTGGTAAGCAGTGATTCAATAGCTTAAGGATTGATGGTGGAAGACAAATGAGGATAGAAATTGAACAAGTAAAGGATCATAAACAAAAGATATAGGGGCAGTAAATGGGATAAGTACAATCACTATTTGAAACTGTAGAAGTCAGCGTTGAGTCTGTAATACACAGTACCTAATTGGAGGATGATTTTCTATTCCTACATCCTATATTGAGCTTCTTTGTAATGGGTGTGAGCCAGAAGTAATTTGGCAGGAACTGTGAAATTCAGATTGCAATTCAGGACTGAACAGAGGTTTCCAACAAAAACAATCATACAATCAATCTTGGGTCTCCCCAAAATAGGGGGATCTGTGTTACGAGCAGAAAATACAGTAAACTAATTATCAGTGTAAGTGAATTTCCATTTCACATGGTATGTTTGATACCTAGATTAGAGGGAAAGAGTTGCATCTCCCTCATTTATGCAGGAAGCTTCCATGGGACATAAAAGGTGGGGAGTATTGAAGAAGGATTAGACCTGAGTATCACACAGGTCTTTCAGGCGTTCTTTAGTTTCTGTACCAACGAGAGAGGAGAATATATTTTGCTGGCGTATCACAGTGGAGCTGAGGTGGAGAGGAATATCGGTTGAATGATAAGGTTGGAAGAAGGTGGGAAAAATGAAGTGATGAGAGCCCAATAGGGGAAAACTGAACAAAGAGATTATGAGAAGGAAGAAAAAGATAAAAACGTTAATAGTGCGGAAGATCTGAACCATGAATTGGACCACTTGAGCTGGGCTGGAAGGCGGCTTTGTATCTAATCATCATTCTCAATGCATTGGTGTACAGCTTGATCTCACCAAGGTGCTTTGTTACTCTGGGCATTGGTAACTCAGATCAACTAGTAAGGGACAACACAACCTTCTCCAGTGATAAGAACAATAACAATGTTTTATCCTTGTTTTCTCATTCTGTTGTCATAATCTTATCGAAGTGTTCACATTTTCTGCCTGAATAAGTCTGAGCATCCACAATTTGTCGCAATGATTTGCACTGTGATAACCGTTAATTGTCAAAACGTTCCTAAAGAACAATTAAAACAATGCACTGAATTCCAATTAGATGCATTTAATATTTTAATCTGTCACCTTCAACACTTTATCACCTGTTACCTTTACAAAGGAAAGATTCCAAAGTCCCTTGATGGGGACAATAGATTAAATGCTTCTATATACTTATGCTTATTATGTGACACTGCGAAAATAATATGCAGTTTCTGCAGCCTTAATTAACTGGATTGTGTTGTATCTTTATCATGTAAGGAGGATGTCGGCTTCATTCCAGATATGGTGACTGACAGTCTTTTCTGAATGATTAGATGAATAGCTTCTGGCCAGAACCAAAGGTCTTGGTTTTCTTGACCTCTACTGTCAGATCTTACATCTTTCTGGCCTCAACAGAAACCAGATAATATAACTGCAAAGCACAAATCTTTCCCATCTTCCTGGGCACACAGAACTTCTGGTTTTGAAAACATTGCTCTAAATTGTACTTTCCACGAAAGATGGTTAAATGAACATTAGAAATAAAAACTCTTTGTTTTTACCACATCTAAAGCACGTTCTCACATCTTCCACTAAATTTAGTACATTTTAAATACCTTTACAAAGATAAATAATAAATATAACTCTTCATTGCATTTAGTATTTATATTTAATCATACTTAAGAATATACAATTCACTGGTAATTTGATGAACTTTGATATTTACCAGAAACCTTGAACAAAGCAAAATTCTGCGTATGATATTTCAGAACACGTGTTGACAAGTGTTCTTTTTACATAAATTGTACATAATTCCATTTACCAACCATGAGACAAGGAGATTTGTATCAGATTCAGATTTATTCATCACATGCATGTTGGAATATGCATCGAAATGCAGAAATAACCAGCACGCTCAAGGGTGCATAGGGAGCAGCCCGAAGCCGTCATCGCACATTGTGGTCCCAGAAGAGCATGCTCACAATGTTCAGCAGAACAACACAAGAAGCAACAATAACAAAACTAGACAACACCAGCACAACGAGCCCTGTCTCACCCTCCCAAACCGATAGGTCTCCAACTCCAGTATAGGCCCTCTCAACCTCGAGTCCTTGGCCCCAACACTCAGGCTTGCAAATTGCTCTATTCATCTCAGTCTATTCATTAAAAAAAAAGTAATTTGTTGAATTCCTGTAGCACAGGATGATAAGATGAAGTGTTTTATTGAGATCAAGTAGCATTTGGGTCCATGGCCGAGAGAATTCAGGGAGCTCAAGAGGGGTGATAAGTGGAGAAGGAGTGGTGAAGCGAGGGGGAGAGAGAATGAAATGAAAGATAGAGAAAGAAAGCAGGAAAGGTGTGAAAGGAGGAGGAGAGCAGTTCAAATGAGGAAACAAATAATGTTGAAGGTGAAAAGAAATATGAGAGAAAGGGTCAGAGGTTGGAAAATGTATTTGGGCAGTTGTGTTTTTATAGAATTTCAAGTGAAAAAGAGAGAGAACGAGAGGGAGAAAGAGGGAGAGAGAGAGAAAGATAAAGAGAAACAAAGTGAGATAGATGGACAGATAGATGGAGACATACAGAGTGTTCTCCTCTCATTAACTTATGGCGAGGAGATCCACGAAGGAGCTTGTGACCA
Organism: Hemitrygon akajei; assembly: GCF_048418815.1. Taxonomy (NCBI): domain Eukaryota; kingdom Metazoa; phylum Chordata; class Chondrichthyes; order Myliobatiformes; family Dasyatidae; genus Hemitrygon; species Hemitrygon akajei. The sequence goes on from NC_133126.1 coordinate 165,410,899, forward strand.
AAGTGGCTTTTTTTTTGTCACAGATCTTACATAAAGTCCTAGACAACGAGAAAACTGCCATTCTTTAAAAACACACGCACGCACGCAGACAGATTGCACTCTCACAACAAAGAAACTATTCATATCTGTGGAGGAAACATTTATTGGTGTGGAGGGTGTGGTGGGAGATGGACATTTGAAACCCCCGAAGATGGAGCTTTGATACATAAAACCAACAGATATAAGAGGAACTTCACTGAAATCTATGACTCACATGTTGCTTTAAATGAGTATATTCCATTAATGTGGTACTGTTCATAGACAATAATTAGAAGTATTGACAGACATTTATAAATAACAAGTGTAAAGTAATCTATTGTATTTCACCAGTTGCACAAATTTCACATCAGAGTTTATACTTTGTTTCCCTCCACGCTACAGTTAAAAACTTCAGCGGAGTGAAAATTAGATTGTGTATTTCTTGGACTAAAAGCATTCATATTAAACAATTACTGAAAAAGAGTTTATGCCCCCAAACCATATATTCATTATAATTTCAACTTAAAATGATCTTTTATAGGTGGCAACACACACAAAGTGCTGGAGGAACTCAGCATTTTTGTGTGTTTCTCTGGACTTCCAGCATCTAGAGAATCTCTTGTGTTTATATTTTATGAGTGGCAATAGGAATAGAGAAGAGCAGATGTAGTAGTAGACCCAACTAAGAGAAAGAAGTTCAACTATTTAGATCCAGATAATAGCTGTATTTTGACAGACATGTGGCTGATGAAATTCTGGACAAAATAAAACAGGATTTTGTCTATCGAGACTGACAGGTAGGTTAACAGTGTGGAGGAACAGAGGAATCTTGGGGTCCAAGTCAATGGATCTCTCAAAGATCCATCAGTTGATAGAGTGATCAAGTAGATGAATGGTGTGTTGGCCTGAGTTCAAGAGTCACAAGGTAAAGTTGCAGCTCCTGGTTAGACCACACTTGGAGTACTGTGTTCAGTTCTAGTCACCTCATCATAGGAAGGATATGGAAGTTCTAGAGAAATGAAGAATATATTCACGAGGATGCTGCCTGGATTTGAGAAAGGTTGAGCAAGCTAGAGTTTTTCTCCTTGAAGTGAAGGAGGATGAGAGGCGACCTGATTGAGTTGTATAAGATTATGAGAGGCATTGATAGAGCGCACAGTCAACGTCTTTTCTCGCAAGACTGCAATGGCCAAAACCAGAGGTCATCAGTTTGAGGTGAGTGGAAGAAAGTTTATGGAAGGTGTTGGAAGTAGGTATTTTGCACAGAGAGTGGTAGGTCCCTGAAGTACAGTGCTGGGTAGAGGCTGATACAATAGCCACACTTTAAAGACTCTTAGATAGGCATATGGATGTTAGAAAAATGTAGAATTATGGGCTGCATATGAGGGAAGGGTTAGATTGATTGTGGAGTTGATTGATATAGGTAGGCACTGATTTTGGGCTGAATGGCCTGTACTGTTCTATAGTCTATGAAATCTGGTGAAAGGTATAGACTCAAGGAGCGTCTGGACATTGTCATTGATTGTACAAGTAAAAAACAAACAAACAATGAACATAGAACTGATTTTAAGAAGTCAATAATTTAAAGCATTCTGCAGAAGTTGTAGGTTGTTTCATTCAGGTTGTAACTTACATTCTGCATTCAGTATTGGTCACAAAAACAGAGGAAGTGTTTGAAGCAGGGTACAATAGTAACATTTAAGTGACACTTGGACATGGGTAAGAAAAGTTTAGAGCGATGGACTAAACATGGACAAATGGGCATCTTAATCAGCACAGGCAAGCTGGGCAGGGTCTGAGTCCATGATGTATGATTCGATAATTCAATGACTCTTTTACAGGAAAAGATGCAATCCGAATTAGAACGGAAAATGTTTATCACAAGAACTGGCTCAGCTCAAATGGTAGCATGGTTACAGGTAGGTAGGTACAACCTGGTAGAGGGCCAGGTGAGGGATGAAGCCTGGAACACCTCGAATGGAGACTGTAGTACATACTGAGCTTAACGTTTTTGTGTCCACCCAGTCCATCACAGGTAAAGCCTTCCCCACCACTGAGCACATCTTCATGGAGCATTGTCGCAGGAATGCCCACCACTCCGCTCACCGCCGCCATCAGGAAGAAGGTACAGGAGCCTCAGGACTCACACCACCAGATTCAGGAACAGTTCATACCCCTCAACCTTGAGGGGATAACTTCAGTCAACTTCACTTGCCCCATCACTGAAATGCTCCCACAATCTATGGACTCATTATCAAGCCCTTTTCATCTCACGTTCTCAATATTTATTCCTTATTTGTTTACTATCATTATTTCTTTCTTTTTGTATTTTCACAGTTTGTTGTCTTTTGCACACAGGTGAAACACCCAGCTGGTGTGGTCTTTCACTGATTCTAGTATGTTTATCGGATTTATTGAGTATGCTCACAAGAAAATGAATCCCAGTTTGTATATGGTGACAAATATGTACTTGTGATTTAAAAAAATACTTTGAACTTTGAAAAAGCACTGTCACGGGAATGGGTAGCTCTCCAGAACAGTGATCAGGGGCCTAAAACTACAATAGAATGGTGAACTGAGTGTGTGATAGCAGAGAGCTTGGAAGGCAGCAACAATCTGGGAAAAGTGAAACTATTTATCATAGAGTTATTATCAGAGTGGTGGTAAAAAAAAATGGTTGCTCTGTGCTAACAGTGGCTCCACACCACTGTTCTTTCAGCAAACAAACATGAGCTATGGTGAGATTGTAGCACCTTGGTAAAATAAGGGCATGTTTACAAATCTGAAAGTTGTGCAATAAGATCAGCGGGGAAAGGTATGGCAAAACAGGAAAAAGAGTCTTTGTTGGTATCGATCTGTCATAATAATTATAATATCTGCACAACTGCAGTTAAAATACTGTAACCCAGAAGCTGCCGTCTATAATGACTGTCTCACCACATAACACATAGCTTCCCAATCTCTCCCATAGTGATCAAGACAGAAGTAGTGATCTTTTATATATGTTATGTCCTATACCCTACTGGCAGTCTTATCAGCATATCAAACGATAATAACTGAACACCTTTCCTTTCCCTACTTGAATGGATTGAATGGAGTCTAATTACTGTAGCAAAAAGAATTCAAAATCCCACAAGTTCAAAAATAATAAACATAAATTCTAGTTATATTTTTGTTACTGACAATTCATCTACGATATTAATCCACATTTATGCACGGTTTTCATTTGTTCTCTTTAAAAACATTATTAAAAAAAAAAGCAAATGTTGTTTGTCTGTAAGAATTCTCCATGTTATGGAGACATTCAGCCAGCTTTATGATACAACAGGAGGACTCACTGCTGTCAGTGCGACTCATGTTAGAAAAATAAAATCCATGTCGAAGTATTCTGGGTGTGGAGCCCCAGCACAGTGCGTTGTCTGAGGCCTTGCTGGAAGCTGCTGTGCTGCAGAGGCGGTCAGTTCATCCATACCATCACATCGACACAGATGAGCACAGGAAAAGATCATGGCCAGTGAGCTGAATATAGCACCGCACAGCCCTCCGATGGAGTGAGACACAAGGTGGCATTTAATTAGAGTTCTGATCAATTCCCTTAAAGTGAGACAGCTTTCATTTTCCTAATAATTTTTTTTATTTAGAGATACTGTGCAGTAACAGGACCTTCCTGCCTAAAGGGCTGAACTGCAACCATGTGATCAACTAACCAACTAAACTGTGTGTTTGGAATATGGGAGGAAACCAGGGCACCCAAGAGGAAACCTACACAGTCATGGGGAGATTGTACAGCCTCCTTAAGATGATGGTGGGAATTGAACCCAGGTTGCTGGCCCTGTTATGGCATTACGCTAGCCTCTATTATACCACCTTGCCTCCCCTAAATGTTTTATGTTTAAAAAATATATTGATGTCCATCACAATTTCCCCGTGTTCATCAAAATAGTAGTATGCAAGAAACTGCTCAAAGAGGAAGTACCAAAAGAAAAAGAAACACATTCCAAGTTCAAACAAATGATCCAAAACGTTATTCTGTCTTGAATCTGCTTTTGCTGATTGCTAATGGATCTTTTCTGGAGTCATTCTATATTTACTCTTCTTCTCCAGATTTTATTTCAAATTCCTTTATATACGGTCTTTCATATTTTGTAATTTGCATGTACTGTATATTTTATAGTCAGGTGTTGTAGTAAACATGTCTAGGTACTCATTGGATATATTACTTACCAACACAAGACACTTTGGCTCTACCTGAGCAGTAGTTACTATAGTCAATACTTTCCTTGTAGATTTTAACATTTAACATTATATAAATTAATACAAATTCATAAAATTAGTAATTTTAAATTTAAAACAATTGCTGAAGTATCTTAATTGTAAAATTGATGACAATTGATTAAAATAGTTTATATTTGAACAGTTTCAATAAAATTCTCTGGATTGTTGAATTAAGTAATTTTCACAATTAACTGAGTTTTTTTGTAACTCCATGTTCACTCTGAAACACTGGTACCGATATCCCTTTTTCCAACTTCGATAAATGCAGTTTGCTGATGATGTAACATTCCTGAAATACTCTGGATTCTAAATGTAGAAAACCACCTTTAAATTTTTCTAAATGCAATTTCTTCTCTTAATTTACGAAGCCCACTCTCCAGCACATTGAAGTTCTCTCCATTCCTTAGCAGCTCTGTAGTCTGTATTTGTACATTCATACATCTCTGCTGTTGTAATGAACCTTTCCAGAACAATACTCTTGTATGGCATATTGTCACTGTGCACACACACACAGCATCCATCTACACAAAGAACACTTGAACTGTAAATTAAATGAATTACGAATCTATCCATGTGGATTCATGCGCTGAGTGATTATAGTACCAAGCTTCAGAACAAGTGTGGAAACACGCAGGCTCTGGTTTACTAAAGCATTAGTGTAAACCTGAAATTGTGAGATAACGAGATTTTTTAAACAACATACTTCAGCAACTGTTGCTGCCTCATTGCTTTAAAACCCTGTTCATTTCAATGCTTTATATCATTCTAACTTGGTTGAGGGAATAAATAAAAATCTCTGTTGGTTATTAATGTATTTGGGGAACAGAAAGCAGATTGTTTTACTTCCTGTGAATTGTCATGGTTTAATATCAGTAGTGTCCTCAGCACTAATCCATTATCATGGGGTATCCCATTTCTGACTGCCTTATCTTCATTACAGCCTCCTGGGTTTGGGTGTTCCTGTGATATACAGGGCACACACACTTTGTTCTATCTGGTATAACCCCAGGGCCTGTGACAGAGCTTGTTGCCTGTTTCTATTATCCGATTGCAAAAGCCGATAAAATGACAGGAACAAGACTCCTAATATGGTGCAGAGCTGCTGTCATACTTTTGCAAGTAAGACATATCAAAGTAATCTTAATTATTACATTAGGATGATGAATTTGTAGCTTCAAGATAACCATGTTCTTTTCATCCTGACATTTATCTCACTTGACCAATTCAACTGATGGGGTGGCTAGCTTTAACCCATAAAGCAGCTGACCCTGGCGATCATTCTCCACATCCCATTCTCTGTCATTTTACCTGTGCAAGTATTATGAATAATTAATTCATGCTGGATTTCACCATCTGGGCAGCGAGGGGATCTGACCCAAGGCAAGTCTCTTTCCTCAAATAAAGAGCAAGAAATGATACAAAAAGAAAATGATGCAATTGCTCAGCAGGTCAGGCAGCATCTATGGAGGGAGAAAGAGTTAACGTTTCACTACCACTAAGAAGAGTAATAAATCAAATGTGTTTTCAGTTGTAGAGAAGGCAGGCTGTGAAGAGAAGAACAAGGATTTCTTGCTCTCCATCCTATTGCATACATTTGATTTGTTTTCTCCATCACCCAACTTCCAAATTGCTTCCAAGTTAAACATGTTTGATGTCTAAGCTTTCCTAGTCCTTATGAAAGGACAATGATCTGAAATGTACTTATAACCATATGAGTTATACAGTTATAATCTTCTAATTTATTATACGTGCATAGCCTGCAGAATGTCACCATCGTTCATTGGTGCCATCTTGAACCAGAAGGGATAACTTCACTTGCCCCGTCACTGAAATGTTACCACATCCTATGGACTCATCATCAAGGACTTTTCATCCTCGATATTTATTGCTTACTTATTTATTCTTTCGTTTTGTATTTGCATAGTTTGTTGTCTTTTGCACACTGGTTGCCCACCCTGTCGGTGTTGTTTTCTATTATAGTTATTGGATTTATTGAGTATGCCCGAAGAAAACCAGTCTCAGGGTTGTACTGTATATGGTGACATATATGTACTTTGATAATAAATTTACTTTGAACTTTGAAATTTATATCTGTCATATAAGTGGAGCTTATGTGCTTACACACACATGCACATGTGAAACACATATTGGCTATCTGCCTACATACAGTATGTGTCTATATGTGAGGGTGGTTTATTCCTGATGCCTCTTCAGTTCAGAGGCAAATGGACAACAAATATAGACATTGCCAACAATATCCACACCTTGACAATGAAAAAAGAAAATAAATATGTCCAGAACATTTTATATGTCCGTAAGGTTCATAGGACGGTCAAGAGGAACAGCATAGCAGTCACTTAAATACTATTTTATGGATGGTTGATACCAATGGAATGTAAACGATAGGATTCAATTTAATTTAGTGAAATTGATCGGAAGTGTTTTTTAAGATATTCTGCAATTAGCAACTCGATCACTTTGAACAACGTATGTTTTTAAATTCACACTTAAAGGAATTGAAGGAGATTTTCTGGTGTTTGTGTATTTAATGGAATGAGAAATAGTTCTGGGTATCAGCAGCAAGAAGAGAAATAAATGGAAGAAACCAATCACTAAGTCCAATGTTTCCAATGAGCCCCTTACGTTTGTTACACAATTCAGTTGGATAACTGCTGATTAACATCTTAATCCTTTTAAAAGCATCATTACTCCATGCTTCCTGATACCTATACTGAACAAAGTTTATTGGTTGCAATCTTAAAGCTGATCGCCACCCAGAGCCTTTGAAGAAAGAGATCTCAATGCTTCTACTAGCTAGTGAGAAGCTATACTTTCTTATTTCACTCCTGACTTGTCTGGCTCTCATACTGCCATGAAGAATTTAATTTAATTTTCCTTTCACCTATGTTGAAATGTTTGGGTAAAATCCTACATTTTGGGTGGTCTGAGGAAAATGGTAGGTCTTGGAAAAACAATTTAGAACTGGTTAAGTTCCATCTATCAATACGTGTTTTAAAGATGAAGTAAAATTGCAGAAAGCAACTTCCTAAAAACAGACTGCTTAAAAACATTTCAATGTTCATTTTGATAAAATAAATGTTATCAATAATTTATTAGAATAAATAGCCTAAGGAGTTTGCAGAGTTAACTCAGTTTATCAATGTGTGAAGTTTAATGCAATTAAATTCTAATTATTTAAGCAGTTTTGTCAGCCAGTGATCTGATGCTCATCCTCAAAGTGACTCGTTTTTGTCAAAATTCTACAATCTAGCTCAACACAAGTTTACTTGATATTTTTGTTGGTCCTTTGGAGATGTTTCAAACAGAATAATACACATTGTGGTTTCATGGGAGTTAGTATAACACAGAGGACAAACTCAGAAACAATGCCAGTTAAGATATGGTGGTTTTTTGCCTTCTCGTTTCAGACAATAAAACTTGGTCAGACACCAATCCCTCCAGGAGTTTTCTTCCTGTATGCTCTGTCTTTAGCATTAAAAGGTAGACTGACAGGTGATAAAAAGTGATGCCAGTCCTGCCTGCCCACTCAAAGACCCTCCTTCAGGTATCAAGTGCCTAGACTGGGCTTTGAGGTCAGCTAGACACCTCCCCTGAGGCTAAACTGGGCTGAAGGATATATCTGCCAGGTATCCTGTTAGGTGGAGCGCTGGTCACCTGAGCTAAGATCAAAGTGTCCCAGTTTGCTCCATAAAACATCTTTCGAACTAGGCCTTGCTGCTTCATGCTTCAAATGGAGCTGAATGAGTCCCAAGGGAACAAACCACTCTGTACAGAAACAAACACTGTCAGAAGCAAATCCACTTTGAAAACTCAGCCCTTGTGGAAATACAGCTGCCAGGGTTTAAAAAACATTTCTAAACAGATGAGTAGAATATTCTAATGAACTCATTCATTCACTCCCACCATCACTTTGGTGACTTCAGTTCCTCTACACAATTTGTGAAATGTTGCTATCTATTTAAACCTGTAGTTACATCAGAAGAGTTTTAAGTACCAGAGCTCAAAATTGTTATTTTTGGGTCAGTTGGGATGGAACATACTAAACATGTCTCCAAATTTCTATAGCAAACTGCATTTTTTTCTGCAATCTCGAATAAAGATATGTGAACATGATGAATAATGAACTGAAATAGCTGAATGGTGTCAACAGAATATGCAGTCATATCTTGTTATTTATTTCACTTGCAGCCAATCAAGATTTATTACTTTTTGTTATGTCTCTTAACTTTGGCACATTCTTATTCTGCATACTTTGTGCAATTCATGTTAATTAAGAAATTATAACTCTGGAAAATTGCCTGTCACTAGAATTTTTAATCACGTATTTTGTGCAGATTTTAAGTGAAAAGCACTGAGTCTAGGAACTTCAATGAGCCAGTCAAATAACCTCTATCATTTTAATTAGTAATTGATTCAGAAAAGTTGAATTTTTCTAATAGGTTGCTTATCTAAATTAGAAACAGAAAAACAGTTAATTCCTTTGCAAGAAATGGGTCAAAATTCAAAACTGCTCAGTTAGAACCAGTACTACAATGCAATCAACCAAGAAAAAGCAATATTTTAAACGTGTTGGAAAAACCCAACTCAAACCAGCATTTTTAAGGTAGACTGTAACGTAATGACAGAAGGTACTTGGGCTGGATAATGGAGAGAGGAAGGTCCCTCAGATTCCCTCTAATACTCCCGTACGGTAGTGTAACGATTAGCACAATCACTTTACAGCACCAGCTGTAAGATTGGGGTTCAATTCTTGTAGCTGTCTGTAAAGAATTTGTATGTTCTCCCTGTGACTACGTGGGTTTCCTCTAAGTGCTCCATTTTACTCCCACATCGCAAAGGTGTACAGTACGACTTAGGGTTAGTGAGTTATTGGCTCCCGAAACGTGGCGACTCTTGCACAGCTGTCCAGCACAATCCCTGATGATTTGCTTTGACACAAACAACACACTTCACTGTATGTTTCCATGTATATGTGGCAAACAGAGCTAATCTTTAATCTTTTAGTTACGTCCTCCTGTTTTATCTATCCCAAATAGAGGGAAAGATTTCCTGCAGTCTACCCAATCTATACATTAATCATGACCCCTCTTAACCTCCTCTGCCTGGGGAGAACAGAGGGAGCTTCTTCATAAAGAACTTCTCCAACCCCAGCAACTTATTTCCTTACTGAAGCCTATGAGCCCGACAGTGGGATAGCCTTCTGACAGGAGCTCGCCAGAGTCCTCTGTCCTGAGCCAGTCATTCAAGTTGTCCCCCCAAGTGCAGCTCATCTTCTTAGTGTACCCTTCCTTCCTTTCCTAGGGATGAGGTCTTTGGAGCATCTGCTGGTGTTCCTGAAGCACTGTGCTTTTACAGATGGGGTTGCCAGCCCCAAGCCCAACTCTCCTTTTGCAGCTGGGCTTGGGATCGTCCGGCGGAGTTCATCCCAAATAAGGTCCTGGTCAATCTCCTCTGCACCCTCTCCAGAGTTGTCATATCCTTCCTACAGCATGGTGACCAGAGCCACAAGCTGATGTATGATCGAGGATTTATAAAGTTGGAGCATAACTTCGCTCCTTTATTGTTCCTGTACTTTATCCCATTGTTCCTCTAAAATGCCTTCACTTTTAAAAGGGTACTTATTGGTTTAAACTTTGACAAACTCTGCCTCTGAGTTCTGAGAAGTTTTGGAAGTTGGGTGCTTCAGATCCAAAGCATGTTGACATTTATCGGGAATCTTGCACACACTTGCTGCAGTGTATTGGAGCAGCAGATACTTTTGCATTTGATGTAATCTCTAGACCTAAACAGTCTTTGGCTGCCTTAATAGTAATCCTGTCGCTGTGGGAAATAATCCAGGGTTGCAGATCTGTTCTCCCTCTCGTTTACTGGCATAATCTCTAATTTTTTACAGAAATAATTGTCTGTGGCATGAGGCATAAAGTCACTTGCTTTATCCATTTCTGTGCATCTGGGTGCAAAATCCAGGTTTAGGCAAAGTGTCCCATAAATGTTCCCTTTTCACAGATTAAACAGGACTTCTTTGATTCCGCAGGTGCCAAATAGTAAGCCTTTCCCTTCCTTACAGTCTGAAGTAAAGATAACTTTCAACGTATACTTTTCTAAGAATTCACAAACTTTGCAAATTTCACAACTTTTACCCTCCTGCTTTCTTTTTCTCCTGGTTGTAATGTAAACATCATTCCATGAGAAAAGGTTTTGAGGCATGAAGCTGCCTACCAGAAATCAGAATCTATGTTATCTATGCTATCAAATTTGATCCCATAAAGAACACAATTCAAGAGAAACAGCATTCACACCAAAGCTATTGGACTTCTTAAACATATTGCAAAGTGTAAGTGTAAGCATACGTTGTTCCTGTCTGTGACTTGTGGCACATTAGGAGGCACCGTTGCTGTTTCTTTGGCATTTTTGTTTGTTTCTCAACAAATGGTTGATGCTCAACCCAGCACAGATGGAAAGCGTGCAAAGTACCAGCTGGATTCGAACCCAGGACCACTCGCCTCGAGGTCTGATGTGGATGCCACTGCACCACCAGCCAGCTGAGTGTAAGCACACTGAACACAAAACACAGTAATTGGAAAGCACTTTGTTCCCGAATCTATATTTCACATTAAAATTGTTCAAAACCACAACAGTAAAAATGACAAGAATTCAGCTGTGCTCACCTCAAACACAAACATTCTACATCAAAGGCGAGGAACGAGGAGAACACTGATGGGAGAGCTGTAACCATTTACATTTGGATCTCTTCAGCGAAGACTGCATCAAGTGCACACAGGCAGGCTAGGTGAATCGGCAAGGACGTGGCAGATGGAATATTATGCAAAAAGTGTGAGGCCATTCACGTTTGTGGGAGAATTGGAAAAGCTATTTGATTTTGAAAGCTGAGGGGAAGGTGTATGCTTGTACCCAAATCACTGAAAATTGACTTTCAGGTATAACAAGCAACCACAAAGGTAAGTGGTATGTTTGATTTAGTTAAAAATTGTGAATATTTGAGTACTAAAACTATATAGGGCCCTGGCAAAATTACTCTTGGAATATTCTGTGTCAGCCTGGTCTCTCTTTCCCAACAAAGGATATAGAGTAACGATGAAGGGTCTCAGCCCGAAACGTCGACTGTTTACTCTTTTCCATAGATGCTACCCGGCCTGCTGAATTCCTCCAACATTTTGGGTGTGTTGCTTGGATTTCCAGATCTGGAGATTTTCTCTTGTACACGATACAGAGTTCAGTTAAAGTTCATAAGTGATCTATTGATTTTACTCCCTGTAATATGGCCCCTTCTACGTCAGCGAGACCAAGCATAGACTAGGCAACCACTTTGCAGAGCACCTACGTTCTGTCCACGACAGCCATGTTGGGTTTTCAGTTGTGAACCATTTCAACTCTCCTTCCCATTCCAACACCAACCTGTCGCCTTAACTTTTGACACTGCCACAGGGATGCCAGATGCAGGCTAGAAAGTTCAAAGTTCAAAGTAAATGTATTATCTAAGTACACATATGTCACCCTGATAGAACACTAAAGCACAGGAACAGGCCATTAGGCCCAGCTAGTCTGTGCCAACTAGTCCCATCGATCTGCATCTGGATTATAGACCTCTATACCTCTCACACCCAGGTACATATCCACATTTCTCTGAAATGTTGAAATCCATCACCTCTGCCAGCAGGGCACTCCACACTCTCACCACCCTGAGTGAAGAAGTTCTCCTCCCACCTTCCGCTTAAACATTTCACCTTTTGTCCTTAACCCATGACCTCTAGTTGTATTCTCACCCAACCTCAGTGAAAAAAGCCTGCTTGCATTTACCCTATCTATACCCCTCATAATTTTATATACCCCTCCCCTCATTTTCCTAAGCTCCAAGGAATAAAGTCCTAACCCATTCAAACTTTCCCTATAAATCAGATCCTTATTTACTGTTAAGTCTTTTAACGTGGTTCTAAACTACCATAGCCAAGTCCCAGCTTCATAACCTGCTTTATTTAGGTTTAAAACCCCAGTTTGAGATTGAACTAAATCATTTTCAGCTTTTATATAAAACTGTCATATTATGATCATTGTTCTGTCAAGACCCTTACCTACCAGGCCTATTGATAAACTTTCATTACACATCACTGGATCTAAAACTTCCTGTTCTGACGATGAACCTCTCACGTACTCCTCTAGAAAAGCACCTCCTAAACAGAACTTATTTACTGCTCCTAACAAAAACCCTGGAACCAATTACTGTATGCTACTTTGGCCCGGGCAAAAGTCAATGCATACTGACAATAAAAGCACTGAAGTAACCACACATTGAAGAATGAAATAGAATCTTTCACCTAGTTTTATTGAAGAATGCTTTACTTGTAAAAACTTTAATTCTTCCTTTCTGTATCTGTCCTGCAAGTTCTCGTGTTGGTGTTAATATGAGCCCAGGTGTAAAAAAATGTGCTTTAAAAGAACATGTCTATCCATAGCCTCCTCTACTGTCACGATGAAGCCACACTCAGGTTGGAGGAACAACACCTTATATACCCGCTGGGTAGCCACCAACTTGAAGGCATGAACATTAATTTCTCAAACTTTTGGTAATCCCCCCCCACCTTCACCATTCCCCATCCCCTTTTCCCTCTCTCACCTTATCTTGTTGCCTGCCTATTGTCTCCCTTTGGTGCTCCTCCCCCCCCTTTTATTTCTTCCATGGCCTTCTGTCCTCTCCTATCAGATTTCCCCCTTCTCCAGCCCTGTATCTCTTTCACCAGTCAACTTCCCAGCTCTTTACTTCACCCCTCTCCCCCTCCTGGTTTCACCTATCACCTTGTGTTTCTCTCTCCCTTCTCCCCCACCTTTTAAATCTACTCATTTTTGTTTCTCCAGTCCTACCCAAGGGTCTTGGCTTGAAACGTCGACTGTACTTTTTCTCAATAGACGCTGCCTGACCTGCCAAGTTCCTCCAGCACTCTATGTGTATTGCTGGGATTTCCAGCATCTGCAGACTTTCTCTTGTCTGTGCTCTAAAAGGGGAGTAACTGACATTTGATTGTGATCTGTGAAATGAATGTTACTAATTACTTAAATTTTATTTATATTGCTTAATTTAAATGTACACAATCTGTTTGCTAAGATAAAATCGAGCACTGTATTACCTGAATATCCAGGTATTGTTATACTGACACACAAAAAGTTGCTTTCTCTCCTGTTCCAGACTGGGATCTGGGAGAAAAGATGGGAATTATTAAATAAGCGGTTCAATTTTAATGTGCAACTACCAAACTGAAGAGATGTACTTTCTGAGCAATGACATCTCTTCCTTCCATTATTTGCTTAATGGCCCTCTGTTGAATAGGCAATGGTTTCTCAAAGCTGTATGCGTGAGTTTCATTTCTGTGCAGGCATTCACAGTAAACACAAAGAAACACAATAATATCAGTGAAAAACTGCACTCCACAAAGATGGACAAACAACCAATGTGCAAAAGACAACAACATGTGCAAATACAAAAAGATCAAAAGAGAGAATAATAAATAAACAATAAACATCAAGAACATGAGATGAGAAGTCCTTGAAAGTCTATAGGTTGTGGGATCGTATAGTGTAGGATTGAGCTCCTTGGTTTTGCTGGCACTGAGTGAGAGGTTGTTGCTGTGGAACCACTCAGCCAGATTTTCAGTCTCCCTCCTATATGCCGATTGGTCACTATCTTTGATTTGGCCTACGACAGTGGTGTCGTCAGCAAACTTAAATATAACCATATATAACCATATAACAATTACAGCACAGAAACAGACCATCTCAGCCCTTCTAGTCCATGCCAAACGCTTACTCTCACCTAGTCCCACTGACCCGCACTCAGCCCATAACCCTCCATTCCTTTCCTGTCCATATACCTATCCAATTTTGCTTTAAATGACAATACCGAACCTGCCTCTACCACTTCTACTGGAAGCTCGTTCCACACAGCTACCACTCTCTGAGTAAAGAAATTCCCCCTCATGTTACCCCTAAACTTTTGTCCCCTAACTCTCAACTCATGTTCTCTTGTTTGAATCTCCCCTACTCTCAATGGAAAAAGCCTATCCATGTCAACTCTATTTATCCCCCTCATAATTTTAAATACCTCTATCAAGTCCCCCCTCAACCTTCTACATTCTAAAGAATAAAGACCTAACTTTTTCAACCTTTCCCTGTAACTTAGGTGCTGAAACCCAGGTAACATTCTAGTAAATCTTCTCTGTACTCTCTCTATTTTGTTGACATCTTTCCTATAATTCAGTGACCAGAACTGTACACAATACTCCAAATGTGGCCTTACCAATGCCTTGTACAATTTTAACATTACATCCCAACTCCTATACTCAATGCTCTGATTTATAAAGGCCAGCATACCAAAAGGTTTCTTCACCACCCTATCCACATGAGATTCCACCTTCAGGGAACTATGCACCATTCTTCCTAGATCACTCTGTTCTACTGCATTCTTCAATGCCCTACCATTTACCATGTATGTCCTATTTGGATTATTCCGACCAAAATGTAGCACCTCACACTTATCAGCATTAAACTCCATCTGCCATCGTTCAGCCCACTCTTCCAACTGGCCTAAGTCTCTCTGCAAGCTTTGAAAACCTACTTCATTATCCACAACACCACCTACCTTAGTATCATCTGCATACTTACTAATTCAATTTACCACCCCATCATCCAGATCATTAATGTATATGACAAACAACATTGGACCCAGTACAGATCCCTGAGGCACACCACTAGTCACCAGCCTCCAACCTGACAAACAGTTATCCACCACTACTCTCTGGCATCTCCCATCCAGCCACTGTTGAATCCACTTTACTACTTCAATATTAATACCTAACAATTGAACCTTCCTAACTAACCTTCCATGCGGAAACTTGTCAAAGGCCTTACTAAAGTCCATATAGACAACATTCACTGCTTTACCCTCGTCAACTTTCCTTGTAACCTCTTCAAAAAATTTAATAAGATTTGTCAAACATGACCTTCCACACACAAATCCATGTTGACTGTTCCTAATCAGACCCTGTCTATGCAGATAATTATATATACCATCTCTAAGAATACTTTCCATGTATATGGCATTGGAGTTGTGCTTAGCCTCACAGTCTAAACATAAAGCACACAGCCTCGTGGTGCACCTGTGCTGAGGGAGATTGTGGAGGAGATGCTGTTGCCAATCCGAACTGACTGGGTCTGTAAATAAGGAAATTGAGGATTCAGTTGTCCAAGGAGATATTGAAGCCTAGGTCTTGAAGCTTATTTATTAGTTTTGAGGGGATACCAAAACTCACACAGCTGTCCCTGGATTAGAAATGCCCGACTTACAAACACCCTATGTATGAATGAACTCCAACCTATTATTAAATTGAAAAGTCTGATGTACATACAATCACTCCTACATATGGCTGAACTAACTTCCTCCCTCCACTTTCAGTAACTGTTCTATCTTATCAGTCTTATCTGTTTTAATGTCATTCATTAAAAAAAACTGCGGAGGTACTATTACCATATTGAGTGATTTATTTTCTGACTTAGAAACCATAGAATCAAAGAACATTACAGCACAGAAACAGGCCTTTTGGCCCTTCTTGGCTGTGCCGAACCATTTTTCTGCCTAG
This sequence comes from Hemitrygon akajei, assembly GCF_048418815.1. NCBI lineage: Eukaryota > Metazoa > Chordata > Chondrichthyes > Myliobatiformes > Dasyatidae > Hemitrygon > Hemitrygon akajei. The sequence goes on from NC_133126.1 coordinate 165,426,858, forward strand.
TCCCACTGACCTGCACCTGGCCCATATCCCTCCATACACCTCTCATCCATGTACCTGTCCAAGCTTTTCTTAAATGTTAAAAGTGAGCCCACATTTACCACTTCATCTGGCAGCTCATTTCACACTTCCACCACTCTCTGTGTGAAGAAGCCCCCCCCCACAAATGTTCCCTTTAAACTTTTCCCACTTCATCCTTAACCCATGTCCTCTGGTTTTTTTCTCCCCTAGCCTCAATGGAAAAAGCCTGCTTGCATTCACCCTACCTGTACCCATCATAATTTTATATACCTCTATCAAGTCTCCCCTCATTCTTCTACGCTCCAGGGAATAAAGTCCTAACCTATTCAACCTTTCTCTGTAACTCAGTTTCTCAAGTCCTGGCAACATCCTTGTAAACCTTCTCTGCACTCTTTCAACTTTATTAATATCCTTCCTGTAATTCGGTGACCAAAACTGCACACAATAATGGACAAAATAATAGACTTATGGACAAAATAAACTTCTGTAAAAATAAAAATATTCATTACTAAGATATGGCCTATGTTCTGTCCATGCATCCAACAGGCCAATGGAATGAATACTGAAATTTCCAAATCAGGTCACCCACAACCCCACTTCAACTCGGCTTCTCTCTCCATTTAGTTACCTTTTCCATCCCTCCCTACCAAACCATATTGTCCTCCCCGAGATGATTCCATTTTCCCATCACCCACATTCATATCCACCTGGGTTTCTTCTCCCTTGGTTCATCTTTCCTATACAATACTCTGCCTTGTTCCATTTGCCCAATATTCCACAACCCCCAGCTCATTATTTGGTTCCACTTATCAATTTATCATCAATCTAGGCTGTTTCATCTCTCCTTCTGACTTCTTTATATACCGACTAACTTCCCTCTATACTCGCAGTCTAGATATAGGGTCTCAACCTAAAATGTCAGCTACTTTTTTTTTGCCTCACAAATGGTACCTAACCTACTGAGTTCCTCCAAAAGCTTTTATTTTTCCTTCAGACTGGTTACTGGAATAAAAGCTGGAAATTCTGGAAACATCAGTATCTGTGGAAAGAGAATGAGTTAATATTTGGGGTCTAAGACCCTTTGTCAGAACTGGATAAGAAGAGACCAAACACCTAACTATAAGTGACACACACAAAAAGCTGGAGGATCTCAGCAGATCAGGCAGCATCTATGGAAAAGATAAACAGTCAATGTTTTGGGCCAAGACCTTTCTACAGGAATGGAAAGGAATGAGGAAGATGCCTGAATAAAAAGGTGGTGGGGGGGACGGGAAGGAAGTTAGCTGGAAGGTAGTAGATGAAGTCAGGTGGGTAGGAAAGAGAAAAGGCTGGAAAGGAAGGAATCTAGTAGGAGAGGAGAGTGGACTTTAGGAGAATGGGGACCTTGGGCGGTGTAAGGCAGATGAGAAGAGGTAAGGTTCTGGAGTGGGGAGGGGGATGGAATTTTTTTAACCGGAAGGAGAAATTGGTATTCATGTAATCAAGTTGGAGGCCTCCTAGATAGAATATAAGGTGTTGCTCCTCCACCCTGAGGGTGGACTCATCGTTGCAGAAGATGAGGCCATGGACCGACATGTCAGTACTATCAATAACTATAAGTAACTTGCTCCTTCTTTCTGTCTGTCTTGGAATTGGCCATTTCTGTCTGCCATTCTTCTCTGTTTTGGCTCAGCTTTTCCCTCTCCTACTGGCCAGAGCCTTCTGACAAGCAACACAGGCACTGAAGCATAATGTGATTCTAGCTGCCACATTAATTCATTTGGACTCATGCTATCAGGGCTATTCCCTTTCGTTCCACTCATCCTTCCTCCACCTTCTCTGCCACTGAAAAGTAACTTGTTTTCTCTCTTTCTCTCTCGGTTCTGATGAATGACCTTGGACCTGAACTACCAAACTGGCATTTCTTTCCAAGGTTGTTGCCATCATCTTCTGTTTAGTTACAGATTTCCAGCACCTGCAGATCCTGGGCTACTTCCATGGGCAGAGATTAAGACATAGGAGCAGAATTAGGCCATTTTACAAATTGAATCTGTATTTGATCATAGTTGATTTATTATCCCTTTACCCAATTTTTACCCTGTCTTCTCCCCACCTTTTTAATCAAGAACCCATCCACCTCCACTTTAAGTATACCCAGTGACTTGACCTCCATAGCTGTCTGTGGCAATAAATTCCACAGATTCACCATCCTCTGTCTAAAGAAATCCCTCATCTCTGTTCTAAAAGGATGTTCTTGTATTCTGAGGCTGTGCCCTCTGGTCCTAGACTCTCCCATTATTGGAAATATTCTTGGCACCCCCCACTCAATCTAAACATTTCAATATTGAATAGTTTTCTATGCGATTCCCCTCATTCTTCCAAACTCTAGCAAGTACAGGCCCAGACAGTACAGCATAATACAATACATCAAACACTCCTCATACACTAACCCTTTCACTCCTGGGATCATTCTCACAAACCTCCTCTGGATCCTCTCCAAATCCAGCATATGTGTTTATATTCTAATCCCTCGAAATGAATGAAAACATTACATTTGCCTTCCTCACCACCAATTCAACCTGCAAGTTAACCTTTAAGGAATCCTGCACGAGGACTCCAAAGTCCCTTTGAACCTCCGATTTCTGAATTCCTTCGTGTTTGGAAAATAGTCTACACCTTTATTCCTTCTACCAAAGTGGATGGCCATACACTTCCCCACACTGTATTCCATCTGCTACTTCCTTGCCCTTTCTCCTAATCTGTCGAAATCCAAGTAATCAACTACAAACAGGACCACAAAGTCATCCATTCTATTACCCAGATCATTCATATATAACCTGAAAAGAAGCGTTCCCCAACACTGACCATTGTGCAGTACAACCAGTCACTGGGAGCCAACCAGAAAAAACCCCTTTATTCCCACTGTTTACCTCCTGCCAGTCTATCCATATTAGTATTTTTCCTGTAATAACATGGGCTCTTATCTTGGCCAGCAGCTCATATGCGGTATCTTGTCAAAGGCCTGAAAATACAAGTAAACAACCTGCGCTCACTCTACTTTGTCTAATTTGTCTGCTATTTGGAGGTTAGAAACATGTGGTACTAGGTAATTTAAATGGCTCAGCATGAACTAGATGGGCTGAAGGGCCTTTTTCTGTGCTATAGCTTTCTATGACTCTATGAGAGATGATCTCATTGTAGCTTGCAGAATCACTTTCTTGAGGTTAACCAAGGAGAGGGCAATAAATGTTGGTCTTGTCAGTGTTGCTCACGTCCTGAACAAGAATGAACAATTAGAAATGCCACTGGTCCTGCTCATGTTTATTCATCTCTGCGTCCATTTGTCTTCATGGTTTTACCTGCCATGCTGCTGGATGGCCAAGCTGGAAGTCGTGTTGTTGCATGTGACCTGATCGGCTGTGGATTCCCTTGGCGATCAGATTGTGGAAGTAATGATGCAAGAATTGAGAAGCAAGTGAATTCAGCGTCTTGCCAGGTATAACAAGAGAAAGGATGAGAGGGACGGGAAACTGGATTTTAAAAAAGAGAGAAATCGGAAATGAAGGAAAGAGAGAGGGAATTAACAGAGTCAAAGTAAGATAAATTTATAAAATAATCCTTCAGGAAGCAGTGTAGTCTTAATTTCAGTGCAACAACAGAAATGAACATTGATCACATTGGACTAAACTGGCCTGACAACCTCTCAGTTGTCAGCATTCATGCCCCAGCACATCTCATACTTCTGTATCACAAGTCAAAGGTAAAAGTTTGAGAACACTGGTCACCAGCCAGTGCAACTGACTATCCAGTGGCTGCCACCTCTTCACTGAGCACTGGCTCGCTGAGGAAACGTCTGCTTGTACCTTGGATCCAGGCTGGGGCTAGCTGGTATATGAACTTTGACCCTTCTCCTTTGAACAGGGTCATCAAGCTTATGGTGAAACTCGCTGCAGGTAAGCTCTTACTTTTGTTTATTTGAATATATTTTAATGTCTAATCATTTGTCAATATTCAAAATTTATTTGAATAGAGATTAAAAGAAGTCTCAAATCATTAAGGAGTTTTAAATCCATTACTGGGGTTGTGGACTCAGACTGAGCTCTGGTCACCACCCAGATCTCACTTCACTCTGTCGGACTGTGGGTAGTGAGTCTGATCAGCAGACCAAGTTGTGGACCACATAACCATGAACAAAGTGTCATCTGTTTGGAATTTCCTTGTGTGAAGTGATGTGGGCTAAAGGCAGGAAAAGGAAATTACATAGGTTGTTAAAATGAAAACTAAAGAATATTCAACAAAAAGATTGAAGAAGAATGGGAGCAGTTGCTAAACTCCACAGACTTGGGAGAAATAATGCATTGGATGGTAGGCGGTGTTTGCCACTCAGTGTACAACTAAAGAAAGGTTTCCTACTTTTCCTCTTTTGGTTGAATTCATTTATTGTTGCAAAGAATAAAATTTCCATGAAGTGGTTGCCATTCACATAAGTTTTCTCAGCCTGAAAATCACTGGATTGTTGGATGAAGTAGTTGCATATTCCTCCGCTGATGAACATTCCCAGGCATTGATCTGGGACAATTTCCTTTCCCAGTTTTCCCGTTGAACGACCCTAAGTGCATCCTAAGTGCACCGACGCTCACTCTCTGACCACTCAGCTGGTTACCAGTTTGCACACACTGAGACATCTGAGTTCCTTACAGACCAATCACAGTGGTTCAACTTTTAACGATTAATTCAGTTTCACTTTGATGAGACGGCCCATTCGGCTCATTCATCATTTAGAAAGATTGCCTCTCTGGAGCTAGGTAGCCTTACAAAGAAATCTTTGTGAATCCTTCCCGTGTGGTGAAATGGCAGGCCATAGTGACTGATGGCCTTTCCGTCTGGACTTCTGTACGTTATTCATGGCCAACTTTAACAAGGGCACCTGAGCTGCCCTGCTCCTAATATGCAGCCTGAGCGAACTAGTTGTGCAACAGAAGGTATTTCCTTACTCTGCCACTGTTGGCACACACTACAACATCTTCATAAGCTTTATCCCCTTAAACTACATTTGGCCACGCTTTTCCTTTATTACTTGGACCAAGTCAAAGATGCCACATCAGCAGACTGACTTAGAAAGGGTAAACTTTAATGAGTGCACCTGTCACTCTGTTGGCCCAGCGATGGGTCCTGAAAACTCTGGGTTTTCCTCTCATGCTGGGAAATCCACCTCTACAGTCCCATGCCAATCATACCAGGAATGTGGAGATCTCAACGTTGATGTTCATAACTTCTTGAACTGAAGTAAGAAGAATCTGTCAAATTGATGTTAACGTAAGATACTTTTAAATTACATCCACTGCGGCCTTCTCTACTCTGCATGATGTATTGAATATTGAAAGGCCTTGATAGAGTGGATGTGAAAAGGATGTTCCCAAAAGTGGGAGAGTCTAGGACCAGAAGGCACAGATTCAGAATAGAAGGATGTCCCTTTAGAACAGAGATGAGGAAGATTTTGTTTCACGAGAGAGTGGTAAATCTGTGGAATTCATTGATATAGACAGCTGTGGAGGCCAAGTCATTGGATATGTTTAATGCGAGGACGATAGGTTCTTGATTAGAAGGAGCATCAGATGTTACAGGGAGAATGCAGGAGACAGGGTTGAAAGGGAAAATAAGTCAGTCAGGATCGAATAGAGGAGTAGACTCAATGGGCTGAAAAGCCTAATTCTGCTCCTATGTCATAAGATCTTGTGGCCTTATAGGACAGCTCTCAGATCTGAATGAATGGCATTCTGGTTTCCTGATCAGGTTCATATGGGCATTGCGTCTGCTGGGTGACAATAATGGGATGAACTGATGGCTGAAAAAGTTGGCAAAGGGGAAGTTTTCATCAAGATCAGATCTCAGTGCTATTACTTCACCATTGACCTGTAATTCTAGGCCTGTGTATTTAGTATGGAAAATATGGAGCAATGGGTCACAGAAGTTTCAAAGGTAAAGGAATACTGCTTAGTTTGTCTGGGCTGGATTGTAAGCTGAGTCACAGATGGGAAGGGATATTGCATATGCCCATTTTAACTCCCAGGATCTTTACTTTCATGGAACTACATGATTCACAAATACTTCCAATGACAGCTGAAGCATATTTTGACATTTTAAGAAAACCTTAATGGGCCAAAATGCTTATGTAGCAGTAACAAACCCCCCAAAAATTATTCTGTCTGATTTTATTTATCACACCTGGTCATCTGCTCTTTATCAGAGTCAGTATGCCAATTATATGAGAGAGTCTCTAAGACTAGATGTCCAAATGTAAGGTTTATTAATCAATGGTGTGTTGTGAGCTACAGGTAGGGTCACTGACAATGATAATAACAATGGCAGCTACTATTGATGCTATCATTTGATGTTTGCTACAAGAACAATATGCAAGTTGTTATTTGAACTGAGTGACTGACTTACCATCATATTTGTATGATTTTAATGACCTTTCAATTATACTTCACAATTTACTGCTAATGAACAAATAAGAGGACATTAAATAGTAGAATCATTTCTCAGTTAATATCCTGCAATATTAATGTTCTCACCCCCTCCTAACCTGAAGAAAAGGATTAGTAACTAAAAGTCAATCAATTTTTGTCAATTCTCATTTTTGTGACAGAACAAATTCAGGTTTCAGTGTGTCACAGTAAAATAATTTGAAATGAATCGAGATGCCTCTAAATGCCTCACAAGACAGAGCGTACAACACCAAACAGTTCAGCACAGGAAGAGGCCCTTCAGCCCACAATGTTGTGCTGAATTAATTAAGCTAATGATGCTTGATTAAAGCAAGTGGTGATATGTCCCTACCAAAGGAGGTGTAAGGCGCTCCTTCCCTCTGCTAGCCTGCAGGTCACCCTTGGGCAGGGTGTAGCACCTGCTTAGTTCCCCCCCCTCCTCCCCGATCAGGGTCACGTGAAGCCATAGGAGCAGCTGGTGGATGGTCATATGAGCAGCTGGTGCATATCACAAGTCCTGGTTATGCGACCACTGACAGGCAGGTGATCTCTGAAAAGTATTGATAATGGCTGGAGTTACCTGTCTTGTAAGGACACTGCCCAGACGAAGGCAATGGCAAACCACTTCTGCGGAAAAATTTGCCAAGAACAATCATGGTCATGGATCACCCACATTATATGACATGGCATATAATGAACGAATGAACGTCAGTCTGCACATGGTCTTTATCTCCCCATTCTCCGCATATTCATGTGTCTATCTATGAACCTCTTAAACACTTCTATCATATCTGTCTCTACCAACACTCTGGCAACACATTCCAGACACCCACCACTCTCTGTGTAGAAATAACTTGCCCCACACTTCTTTGAATGTTTACCCTCTCATGTTAAGTGCTTGCCCTCAGACACTTTGGGTCTGGGTTAAAGGATACCTTATCTATACTTCCTATTCATTACACTTCCAAAAGATCTCCACTCCTGTGAAGCCTCCACTGCTCCAGAGAAAACAAGTTTGTCTAAACTCACAAAATGCTGGTGGAACGCAGCAGGCCAGGCAGCATCTGTAGGAAGAAGTGCAGTCAATGTTTTGGGCCGAGACCCTTCATCCTGACGTCCTTGAATTTCCAGCACCTGCAGATTTCCTTGTGTTTGCATTGTCTGAACTCTCCATATAGTACATATCCTCTAGTCCAGGCAGCACCTTGGTAAAACCTCTTTTCCACACTCTCCAAGGGCTCCATATCCTTCCAAGGGCAACCAGAATTGAATGCAATAAGTCTAATTCACATTTAGAATAGTTCATTGTCATTTGCACCAGAACGCAATGAAATTCCTTGCAACCATTCTGCGTTCTGTTTCCCGGGAGGGTAAGAAGACACAGAAATTACATTATTGCTGAAAAGCCAGGAGTAAATGTAAGTACTGAAACTGTAGGGCAGAGGAGCAACTATCCAGGTTCATTGTTTTATTTTCTTAGTTTTATGTCTTGCAGACACGAGAATAAAGCAATGATCATGACTTGCATCTGTTAGGGTGGTTCTCATGTCAGGTCAATTCAACATTCATTATTTTATGAAGATTGATCCTTAGATACACCTAGTCTACTCCAATATCCTGGATAAGGGTAGAGTTTCCTGGTAATTGCAAAAAAATTCAGCTACATTGTTGCGTACTATAACAGTAATCCATTTACCTGAAGCAGGCAGTATGTTTGGCTTCCTCACAGGTTTCTTCTAGTTATTCCACTCTAGTTTGTTCTAATTTTACAAAAACAACTAACTTCATTAAAAATTTCTGAATCAGGTGCATCTTTTGTGATTTTCATGTTAACTAATGTTTTACTGGAAACTTGGAAATAATTTCTGTCATTCGCAATCAATGCTCCATGCTCCAACCAGTCCAATTGGAATCATTACTGCAATACTTTTGCTGCCGGTACAGTTGTAACACAACTTGAATAGCTTGTCAAATAAATGCAAAGCTGATTGCTAATGTTCAATAAAGCCATGTGCTACGTTCAGCCAGGTTTTTTTACCCTCCCTCCCATTTGGAAGTTAATCATATTCTGAGAGATCTCAACCTCACAGACTGAATATAGGTCAGCAGAACTTGGTTGATGTAATATGAACAGAGCTATTATGTTCAACTGCGCCATCAAAGTAGAACATGTACACTATCAAAAAATCTGAAAAGAAAACAGGAAGTTTTTCTAATAACCTGGGAAAAACAAAGGTCGGTCGGTCTTACATGTATTTTTATTTTTCTGCCAATGTGAAACTAGAATTAGAATGCGGGAGAAGCATAACTGTGATAAATAGCATTTTTCTCCTCAATAATTTTTGCTTATTTTAACGGCTAATCAAAAGGGTAAGTGGTTTTGATTGTACTGCAGCCAGGTTTTAGTCACGTAAATATTCATAATGACGGAAAAACTGCAACAATTCTCTTGACAAAGGGCAAAAATTGGAAGAAAAATGAAAATATTTGCAACACACATAGATACATTTTCAATAGGTGAACTTCTGGATAAATCTGAGGTAATAAGCATCGATGTAAAACATGATTTACAGATTAAAGATTTCTAGAACTGAATTTTAAAAATTACAACTTATGGACAGGAAATCTCAGGTAAGTTTTAAGATGCAGAGCTAGACTGAGAAGTGGCAGATTCAGTTCAAGCTGGAAAAGTGTGAAGTGCTTCACTTGGAAGATTGAATTTGAAAGTAGAATAAAGGGTAAATGGTACGATTCCTGACAGTGTGGAGGAACAGAGGGATCTTGGGCTGCGCAAGATGCTAGGGTTGTTAAGAAGGCGTATGGTGTGTTGGACTTCATTAGACATGGCATTGAGTTCAAGAACTGCAAGTAATGTTGCAGCTCTATAAAACTCCAGTGAGACCACACTTGGAACATGGTGTTCATTTCCAATTGTTTCATTATAGGAAGCATGTGGAAGGTTTTGAGAGGGGGCAGAGGAGATGAGGCCTGGACTAGAGGGCATGACCTATGAAGATAAGGTTGAGGAAGCTAGGACTTCCCTCTCTCTGGAGTGGAGGAAGGTGAGAGGAGATTGATAGAGGTGTACAAGATAATATGAGGCATAGATAGAGTGGAGAGCCAAAGACTTTGCCCAGGATGGAAATGGCTACTACAACGGGGCACAATTTTAAGGTGAAAGATAAGTTTTTAAATAAGTTCTTTACATGGAGAGTGGCATGCACAGCCAGGGGTGGTGGTTGAGGCAGATACATTAAGGACACTTAAGAAACTCTTATATAAATACATGGATGATAGGTGAAACCCCATGAAACACCCTGGCTGTGTAGGTCTAGGGAAAACATTCTCTGGTCCCGCCAAACTCACGAGACTGAGATGGTTCCCCTCCACCAAACCCCGGTCTGTGTGGATGCTGTGTAATTTGCTACCCTGTTACAAATCAGTGCCGCAAAATAACAGACAGTACACTGCATATGATTAAAGAAATTATGTTTACAGATCTTAATTTAACTAAAGATTTAGTACAGAAAAACAAAAAGAAAAAGGCCATTTTAATTAAGCAGTCAAATGTGCACAACTTGGAGCTCATCTTGAACTTCACTGTCACTCACACGCTGGGCCCTCGGTCAGTGTGAAAGCCCACACCACCTTCCGAACGTCGCTCGCAAGCCGTTTCGAACAAACTGGCCTCCTGTATCCTACGACTGGTTCTCCCCAGTGTCTACTCTCTTCATCTCCTGCTGAACCAAAAAAAAACCCAAGACCAACCTTAGTGTCCCTCACCAAGAAAACCTCCCCCTAATTCTACCATCCTAATTGGATGGCGCACATTCCTCGTCATCCCTTATCTTCACCAATAACCCAAACAGGCTGACAGCAGAACAGACCGCTCTTACAGAACTGCTAAATGAAATACATACAGCATAACAGGAAAAATATGAACCAGGGCATTACATAGAAAATTGAGTGTTATGTGGATAGATTGATCTTGATCTTACAGTAGGTTTAAAAAGGGCCTGTGCTAGTGAGAATTTTGGCCAGACAGAAATTACAGCACCCAGGACATGCTGTGAAGATCAAGGTAGGAGCCTGAGTTGCATATTCTTTCCTTGGTATTATTAATCTTTGAAATATGTTCCTCAGCATGCTTAACTACTCCAGCTGTTTGTAAATGGCAAATGTACATTTTTTTTCTTTCAATAGCTTTTCATTCTCCACAAAACCGAGGAGAATCAATTCATTTACTTTACCCATCACGACAGCAAACAGCAACATTTTTCACAACTGCAACATGCTCATGAAAATGTCAATCACCACTAACACACTTGCACCAAATCATCGTATCAATGGAAATGCGTGGATGATGGAGTATTAGCTGCAGCAGAAGATAGTGAAGAGCAATGTGCAGGCCAGGCATGTGGTTAGGAGCAAAGATGTGGCACCCTGCTTGCCTCGGTGATATCAAGGTTGATGGTCTGGATTTCTAAATGAACAGGATGAGTTACTACTGAGGTCCAGCAATTTTGGAAATTTACAGCTGACCTAGAAAGACTTTGCTCTTTATGTCCCCACAACTTCTCATCTTTAAACAAAGTAAATAAATCTAAAATTGCTCTTAGATGACAGTATTTCAACTTTAACTGTATACATTTTCAACCAGCCAATGCCGACAAAACTAATTCCTCAAGTTCTTCCACTCATCACCTCCTCTGAGATGAGGCCACACTTGAGATGAAGGAACAGCACCTTATATTCTGTTTGGGTAGCCTCCAACCTGATGGAATGAAAATTGTTTCTCAAACTTCCAGTAATGTCCCCACCTCTCCCTCCTTCATCATTTCCTATCTCCTTTTCCCTCTCTCACCTTATCTCCTTGCCTGGCCATCGCCTCCCACTGTTGCTCCTCCCCACTTTTCGTTCTTCCATGGCCTTCTGTCTCTTTCACCAATCAACTTCCCAGCTCTTTACTTCGTCCCCCCCCCCCTCCAGGTTTCACCTATCACCTGGCATTTCTCTCCCCCTTCCCCCATCTTTTAAATCTACTCCTCAGCTTTTCTCGCCAGTCCTGCTGAAGGGGTTCGGCCCGAAATGTCGACTGTATTGTGTGTGTAACTGCAGAATTCTGGCCTGAGCCTTCTGGATTCTAGCTAGCAATCATTTCGAATTAGCAGATTTTCATGTCAAATAGTTTATTATTGTCACATGTACCGAGGTACAGTGAAAAGCCTGTTTTGCATGCCGTCCATACATATCTAAATTAAACAATTCTTTCCTCAGTTCCTCACAGCTGAGGAACAATGAGAGATGGCTGAATGCAATCTCAGTACGTCTGCTGTCATGAGGAAAACAGGAAGGTGGTCACTGTCATGCAGGATGATGGTAGTTACTTTATGAGTAAAGGCCCTCACCTTCTGCAGAATGTAGGCCTCCAGTCTTGAAGAATTTTTAGACCCAATCACGTTCAACCTTGCCTGATGCCCAAGCACACAGACTCTCTGCTCCTAAGGGTGTACATACATTGTGGTCCTGTGGGTTAGTCGGGTAGAGTAGGTCATGAGAGACATCTAGGCCCTAGACAACACATGTCCTGCAGGACGTTTAACAGCTTTCTATTGCCAACTACCTTTGAACTTTGTATGGCTCTAAAGCCGGGAAGGGCTCAAAACCAGTTCAAAGGGATTTCATGAATTAAAGTAAAAAATAATTATAAATTACTTAAAATACCTTGGAAGTTAATGAAAAATATCATTGTTATGTAAAACAAAGAAAAATCAAAGTGCTTCCCTGAATTTACTTTTTGATCAGAAGCAGAGATCTCACTTGAATGAAGGGGATTCTCTTACTACGTTATTCAACTCTGCGGTAATGCTGAGAAGGTAAATGTGAAATATATCCAAATCCTCTGTTTGTGGCACTTTTCTCACCTCCTGCAATTAGTGCTGAGTCCGGTGGTGGAGCAGGAAGCCAAATATTTTTATATCAAAATAAACTTAATTCATAATAATAAGAATATATTTACAAAGATAAACCATACAATGCCTTTTCATTCTTATATTCATAGTAAATTCTTTCAGTACATTCCTACACACCAATGGCACTACAGCCACTCTTGTGGCCCCCTGGGTGGTACACTACTACAATATCTGAGGGCTTTCCTCTCCCAACCCACCCCCTTCCTCTCCTGTAGCAGAATACCCCTTCACTGGGGTCCTTCCCAAGCATGCTAGTGGCTGAACTCCAGCTCCACTCTGACTTCCACTTTGCTGTGCACTTGGTGCACAGGCCAAGAATGCGTTGACTCACATTTTGCTTGTGGTCTCTCGATTCTTCTTCCTATCTTGGGAAGATGGTGGGCACCATGGTAGCGTAGCATTACAGGTTGGGGCATTGGAACTCAGAGTTCACTTCTGATGTCATCTGAGCGGAGTTTGTAGGTCCTCCCCGTGAATGCCTTGATTTTCTCCGGGTGCTCCAGTTTTCTCCCACAGTCCAAAGACATACCGGTTTGTAGATTAATTGGTCTTTGTAAATTGTTCCATGGTTAGGCTAGGATTAAACTGGTGGATTGTTGGCAACACGGCTCAAAGGACCAATTCCACACTGTATCTCTAAATAGAATTAAAATAAATAAAATCTTCTGATTCTGATTCTCTTGTTCTAAAAGCTTTTAATAAGAGATTGCTCCTCTCAATCCATCAATAGGATGAAATACAAAGCAGCAAGGCATAGAGGAATTTGCTATTCTAGTTGTCATAAATACATGGTATATAACTCAATATTTGTAACTATTATTTGTTACAAATATTTATATGTTTGCAGTTGCAGACTGCATTAATCTTTGACCATTGTTGGTAGAATCTCAGGTGGCGATGAGAGGGTGTACAGGAGTGAGATATGCCAACTAGTGGAGTGGTGCCGCAGCAACAACCTGGCTCTCAACGTCAGTAAGACAAAAGAGCTGATTGTGGACTTCAGGAAGGGTAAGACGAAGGAGCACATGGCATCCTCATAGAGGGATCAGAAATGGAGAGAGTGAGCAGCTGCAAGTTCCTTGCTGTTGATCTCTGAGGATCTAACCTGGTCCCAGCATATCAATGTAGTTATAAAGAAGGCAAGACTGTGGCTATACTTTTTCAGAGTTTGAAGAGATTTGGCATGTCAACAAATACACTCAAAAACTTCTATAATTGCACCATGGAGAGCATTCTGACAGGCTGCATCACTGTCTGGTATGGAAGGGCTACTGCACAGGACCAAAAGAACCTGCAGAAGGTTCGAAATCTAGTCAGCTCCATCTTGGGTACTAGCCTACAAAGTACCCAGGACATCTCTAGGGAGCGGTGTCTCAGAAAGGCAGCGTCCATTATTAAGGACCTCCAGCACCCAGGGCATGCCCTTTTCTCACTGTTACCATCAGGTAGGAGATACAGAAGCCTGAAGGCATAAACTCAGTGATTCAGGAACAGTTTCTTCCCCTCTGCCATCTGATTCCTGAATGGATTTTGAAGCTTTGGACACTACCTCACTTTTTAATATACAGTATTTCTGTTTTTGCACATTTGTAAATATTCTGTTCAATAAACGTAATTGATTTACTTGTTTATTTATTATTATGTTTTATTTATTTATTATTTTTTTCCTCTCTGCTAGATTATGTACTGCTGCTGCTAAGTTAACAAATTTCATGTCACATGCCAGTGATAATAAACCTGATTCTGATTCTGACCATCGAGTACAATCAGATCCACCAAAAGAAAAGGTTTGATGTTGCAACTATTAGAAAGTATTGATTATTTTCAAAATTGCTTTAAGACTCGGGTAAAGTTTTTAAAAAGACTCTTCAGCTTTAAATTAAACAACAAAGTGATTTACTCTTTGATTTATTACTGGCTCACTGACTACAGCTATTTAAAATTGATGGGATTTTAGGTTTCAGATAGTTAGCTATGGTTTGAACCATATTTACTGGGCAGATAGATTCTATTGATAGCAATAGATAAACTACTGTATACAGGACAAGAGATATTTTTAGCACTTTATACTCTTGAGTTAATCCATGTAAATTCTGGATACTAAAGGAAGCATATGATAGATAAAGGAACCAGTAAGTAAATCTAAGAGATCTGCCAAACTGTTTGGATTTCGACAAGTGTACTTGCAATAAAATAACGATAAGGACCTCATCCTGAAGGTGCAAATCCACAGTCATTTAGAAATGTCAGTCATCTGACTGATGAATGTGCTTCATCAATCAAAAGAGACATTAAGTAGAAAATGCACTGACTTCAGAAGAAATGCCAGACTGCCTGTCAGGTTATCCAGGAAACACTAAAACCATAATTACCTTCTGCTGGTCTCAATGTACCCTAGAGAAAGTGACAAAAGGTCTAGCACTTCATCTTAACAATAATAGCTGCAAGTCAACCAACACCATGGGTTACGTTTGCTTACATTTCATCTTTCATCGTGAATCAGCTCCAAGTGTTGTCCATTCCATGTAAGTTAATGCTAGATATTACTTGCTATATTAGCCAGGAGGTACTAAAGTTATTATGGGTTTGGAGCATCATAGGTACATTACATTATTAAAGGATTACTGTTTAAGCTTCTAGTGAATGCAGTTGGGAACAAATTCTAATGTGTGTATGTAACCTGTTTGGAATGTAATAATTGCTCTCTAATATCATAATTAGTAGTCTATGTCACACTCCTGTTGACTAAGTGGGGCTTCAGACCTACATTAAGATACGATGGCATCTACTATTTTTAAGCATTGAAGATTTGGCTCGGTGGCAGCAGCTTTGAATCAAAGCCAGAGAACTGCAAATTCAAATGCCACTGTAGGATTTGAGTAGGTAAGCCAGGTCACCACATTAGCACAGGACAGCTGGATCAGATGTTTTCTTTGGGATTAAATTTTGAACCAATGTCATGTGCAGGTGGATATTAAATGCCCCATAACGCAACTTAAAAGACAAGAGGATGATTCCCCTTTTGCTAAAATGATCTCATGATCAATGCCATCAACATCATCAAACCCTTTTTAAAAATTTTATTTGTACCGAACCTGTTTTGCGTCTTCAAACTATTACTTCTCTACAGTGAATACAATTAAAAATGATCGTTGGCTGTGAAATATTGGGATGACCTGGGGACATAGGTGTCAGATGAAATATAAATACAAAGTGCTACTTAAATAATGTTCAAATTATGTAACAGTTTCTGAAGGTCATGCTCCCTACACATAAATGACAATAGTGCTGTGGTTTTAATAATAGCTATAGATCAGACAAAACGTTGAAGTGTATCATGCCAGGAGGGCTAGTTGCTTCTGAGAAGATGGATCAGGAATTTCAAACTGGAAGGGACAAATGTCTAAACTGACAGAACAGTAGGAGTGGAAATTACATAAGTGCTTCATTTAGGAAAGAAAACATAATCAATATGTCCTGATCAGAGGCATTCAAGTCTGGTGACCAAGAAACGTACAAGAGGTCACGGTATGATCTCTGAAAAGCCATCCAATGGGTGAAGAGATATTTTCGGACTTTACTTGAATCAATGAAGGATGCTCGACATGCTATCACCTCTTATAAAGTAAATCAAGTAACAGAGGCAACAACAGGACTTCGCTTGTAGATGAGCTCAATGCCTTCTGTGTTTGCTTTGACCATCAAAATATGGAGGAACTCCCACAGCCCCCAATGGTCCTATGATTTCAGTTTCTGAGGCCGATGTGCGAACAGCCTTCAGGAGGGCGAACCCAGACAGCTGCCCGGCCAAGTACTAGAGACCTGTGCTGATCAAATGGCTGGAAAGTTCACTGAGATCTTTACCCCTTGCTTCGACAATCTGAAGTACCCACCAGCTTCAAGCAGACCTCACTTAAACTGGAAGAACGTGGTAACCTGCCTCAATGACTTTTGTCCAGTAGCACTTACATCCATGTGATAATGTGCTTTGAGAGGTTGGTGATGAAACATATCAACACCTGCCCGAGAAGTGACCTGGATCTTCTCTATTTTGCCTACTGGTGCAACAGGTCCACAGCAGATGTCATCTCATTGACTCTTCACTCAACCTTGGAACATCTGAAAAGCAAAGATGCGTATATCAGGATGCTCTTTATCAACTACGTATTGGCATTCAATACCATCTCAAAATTAATCAATTGGATCCTCTCTTGCACACCCCAGTCATTTTGGATTGGTAACAACATCTCCTCAGAATCTTCATTAGTATAGGTGCACCATGAGGCAGCATGCATAGCCCCCTGCTCTGCTCAGTTTACACTCATGATAGTGTGGCTAAGCACAGCTCCAATTCATATTTAAGTTTGCTTATGACACCACTGTCCTTAGCCAATAAAGGGCGATGATGAATTAGCATATAGGAGGGAGATTGGAAATCTGACTGAGTGGTGTCACAACAACATCCTCTGACTCAATGTCAGCAAGACCAAGGAGCTGAATATTGACTTTGGGTGGAGAGAGACAGCAATTTTAAATTCATTGGTGTTATCATTTGGGAGAACCTGTCCTGGGTCCAACAAGTAAGTGCAATTATGAAGGAAGCATGGCAGTGCCTGTACTTCCTTAGAAGTTTGTGAAGATTTGTGAAGGAGGAGTATAGGAAACTGATACAGGACTTTGTGATATGGTGCAACTCAAACTACCTGCGTCTCAATGTCACCAAGACCAAGGAGATGGTGGTGGACTTTAGGAGATCTAGGCCTCATATGGAGCCAGTGATCATTAATGGAGAATGTGTGGAGCAGGTTAAGACCTACAAGTATCTGGGAGTACAGTTGGACGAGAAGCTAGACTGGACTGCCAACACAGATGCCTTGTGCAGGAAGGCACAGAGTCGACTGTACTTCCTTAGAAGGTTGGCGTCATTCAATGTCTGCAGTGAGATGCTGATGATGTTCTATAGGTCAGTTGTTGAGAGCGCCCTCTTCTTTGTGGTGGCGTGTTGGGGAGGAAGCATTAAGAAGAAGGACGCCTCACGTCTTAATAAGCTGATAAGGAAGGCGGGCTCTGTCGTGGGCAAAGTACTGGAGAGTTTAACATCGGTAGCTGAGCGAAGGGCGCTGAGTAGGCTACGGTCAATTATGGAAAACCCTGAACATCCTCTACATAGCACCATCCAGAGACAGAGAAGCAGTTTCAGCGACAGGTTACTGTCGATGCAATGCTCCTCAGACAGGATGAAGAGGTCAATACTCCCCAATGCCATTAGGCTTTACAATTCAACTGCCAGGACTTAAGAACTTTTTTTTAAAGCTATTATTAATGCTTTTTGAGTTAGTGATTTAGATGCATATCATATTATTACTGAGTTAAGTATTGTATGTAATGAGTTTTTGCTACAACAAGTGTATGGGACATTGGAAAAAATGTTGAATTTCCCCATGGGGATGAATAAAGTATCTATCTATCTATCTATCTATCTATCTAAGATTTGGCATGTCATCTAAAATTTTGACCAACCTCTATAGGTGTGTGGTGGAGAGCAATGTTCCCTTTAATTTTTAGTAGCCAGTGTGCGCAAAAATCTTACGTTGTGCAAATTTGTTTTCCTGTGACAGAAGTATGTGCGCACTGAATGCACACATGGTAAAGTTTATGTAGGTTTACAAAATATTTCATATAAAACTGCACAGAATAACAACAAAATAACATACATATTTAAGTCACTCAGTTATTTTTTCTCTCTCCTGTCTTTGGTATTTACCCATTCTTTGTATACTGTATTTAGACTAATGGAACTTCCATCCAATTGATAGCTTTTGATTCTCATTAACATATCCAAATGACATTTAGCTAAACGGTTTCTCAGCTTGTTTTTGAGTTGATTCATTAGGCTAAAACCTCACTCACAGTCTGCACTAGATGCAAGAAAGGTTCCCCCAATGTCCATCAATTGTGCAAGGTCACAAAACTGTTCATTTTGAAGTACAAATGCCACCATTTGAGCGAAGTTTGGAATCAGTTTGAATTTAATTTTTTCTTGCACAGAAAATTTGAAATCATTAAACTGTCTAACTATTACAGTATTTTCAGCTAGAAAATCATACTTTAGACATAAGGCATTAACTTGTTCATCGCAAAATGCGAAGTCACAATCTGCAATTGCGGAGATATCAAAAGCTGACCATTCTTGCACCTCATCTTCAGGAAACCTTTCTTCTAGCTGAACACAAAGACTATTTATAAAAGTCAACAGTGAGCTTGTATCTACTGTGACGTTTTCTTCATGTTGTTGGCTTAGCAAAACTTTAAACAAATTTGCAGTTCTTTTGCACTTCACGCCCTTCGCTTCTTTTGAATTCGACATAGTGAATCAATATTTTTTTCCCAATAAAAACTTAGTAAGCTATCTACAGGATTTGAAACAGATCTTTGTAAACTTTACGATATGAACACTGTCCGCCAACGATGGCTATTGCTATGATGCAGCTGTACAAACTGGAACAGGAGAGGTGAGGTGATGTAAATTAGTGACGTACATTGAGGTATTTGAAAAATCAACTAACTAGTTAACAGAAACATTTAGCTAAAAGATTATTTTCAATAAGTATAATTATTAATTACTACATTATTTTAGGTAACTAACCTTTTGTGCGCACATTAATTTCCTTTGTGCAATGGTTGAAAAACGTGTGTGAGCGCACACAGCTTAGAGGGAACATAGGTGGAGAGTTTATTGACTGGCTGGATCACATTCTGGTATGGAAACGCCAACACCCTTTGAATGGAAAATCCTACAAAAAGTAGTGGATATGGCCCAGTCCACCAAGGGTACAGTCCTCTCCACCATTGAACACATCTACACAAAGCACTGTTGGAAGAAAGCAGCATCCACCATCAGGAACCCCCATTACCCAGTTCATGCTCTCTTCTCACTGTTGCCATCAGGTAGAAGGTGCAGGAGCCTCAGAACTCATACCACAGGTTCAGGAGGAGTTATTACCACTCAGCCATCAGGCTCTTGAACCAAAGAGGATAACTTGACTTGTCCCATCACTGAATTGTTCCCACAACCTATGGACTCACTTACAAGGACTCTTCACCTCATGTTCTTGATATTTATTTATTTTTGTCTTTTGCACACTGGCTGAAAGCCCAAGTTGGTGCAGTCTTTCATTGATTCTATTATGGTTATAACTTTATTATAGATTTATTGAGTATGCCTGCAAGTAAATGAATCTCAGGGTTGTATATAGTGATATATATGTATGTTGATAAAAAATTTACTTTGAACTTTGAACAGTCTGGTCTGAAATGTCAACTGTTTCTTCCTCTCTATAGATGTTGCCTGACTTCTGAGTTCCTCCAGCATTTTGTGTGTGGTACATAATCATTAAGTTCAATGAATTACATCAAAATACCTCAGGATGAAGCTGGAGGATTTCTAGACAACTTAGTAGATTCAGTGTTCCATGTTTCCAAATTAACATATGGCAACAAAATAGCAAAGTATATAGAATTGAAAACTGTAGTCAAACAATGCATTGCAATATAGATAAAATAATGTGTGGTGTTCTGATGAGACCACATCTGGCTTGCTCTATCACAATTAGAAGTGTACGCATGACCTCTGCAATCAAAAACAGCTTAAACCCACCATGATTTTACCCTATCATAATGTCCTGGTACTGAGGAGCTAGAGTAGGCCATCTGTCCCTTTAAATTCAATGAGATTAAAGCTGATTTACCTCAGTGCCTTTTTCCTGCACTGTTCAACATCCCTTGACTCCCTTTAACACCCAGATCCCCTTTAATCTCTGATCAATCAGTAACATTTCCAATTTACTGAACTGGCAATGTTAATGAATGATCAGAGATTAAAGGGGATTTCTTCCATTCCCCTTCTAAATCACCAGCATTGGTAAGTTATTCTGTTGCTTCTCTTTCCTCTATCGTGTACAGATTCTCTATCAGCTAATACTGATGTTCTGGATAAAATTGGTGGCAGGAATTTCTGAAGGAGAGTTATCTATGATCTAATTAGTATAAAATATTATTTAAAACTCCTCTTCAAGGCAGTCATAGAATATTGGGCTGGTGGGACAGTCATCAAAATATGGCTTGTTTCATGCTCAGTAAGGTCTGATATTGTGGAACCCTCTTATAATTCTTTTCTATGCATAAGAAGTTCATTACTGGAAATATTTATGCGATAATGAAAAGAGGGCAGACTAAACAGGGTTCACTAAAAGAATGAAGGATTCAAAATCAATTCTAATTTTTTTTATGAAATTGAAAAGAGGGGACAGACGGCTGTGCAGGGTTCTTCTCCTACTGGAGAGGGAGGGGCTGAGTGGGGGTGGAAGCCCCTCAATTATTGTAGTACTTAACATAAATCGCCAGAGTGCCACATGAGTGACAGCTGTCCTAGAACAGAATGGAAAGGCATAGAACGATGTATTCTTGTAAATAATTATTTTTATTGTGAATAGTTTATTTTGTTTAAAAAATGTTCCTTACAAATATATTTTCTTAAAAATTGTGGCCCCAATGGTGTCCTTTAACATATTGTAATTAATTTCAACGCTTCAACAATCTTCAGACACAGGCAGCCTTTGGTTCAAGTCATGGGTCATGACAATAGTAAGACTCTGGACCCAATGTTGCAAGTCATGCAATAGATAAACGTATTTATAGGAACTTTATAAGAGAATTGATTTGAGGGATATAATGATAAATGTTGGCCATAGGCTCATACAGTCATAGAGTAATACAACACAGCAACTGGACCTTCGACCCAACAGGCCCATGCCAACCACAGCATCCTCCCTGCTACCCCCAGTTTCTTGTGTTTTATTCGTAACCCTCCGAGCTTCCCTCCCCCCACCCCCAACACCCACACATACTTTTTGTTGTGCCAAAGAAGTTAATCATGGAGAACCACTTACAACATGACGGAGGAGCTCAGCGAGTCAGGCAGCGTCTACGGAGGGGAAGAACAGTATTTTTGTAGACTTCAGTGCCACTACCACCATAAATTAGGTAAAAACCTTCTGCCTTAGGGGAAATACTGCAGTAAATTTAATGTCAAATTTTGAAAGAAGTTGCATTTAAGAAGCAATTATTTTGATGCGTATCGATTAATATGAGCATATTTGTAGTTGGAAGTTTCCAGATGTGCCAAAAGGAAGAGTGGACAAGACTGAAATGTAAATTGGTCATCAGGAAAAATTACAAGAAGTATAGGTTCAGATTGCAATCTTTATTTCTCAGGGTGGCACGATAATGTAGCAATTAGCAAAACCAACTGTAAGAGCAGAGTTCAATTCCCACCACTGTCTGTAAGAAGTTCCACTACACATTCTAAAGATGTACAGTCAGGTTAGTGAGTTGTGAGTATGCAATGTTGGTGCCGGAAGCATAGCGACAATTGTGGGCTGCCCAACACAATCCTCACTGATTTGATTTGATGTAAGCGATGCATTATAAAGAAACCAATGCTAAGCATAGCTCTGAAATGTAAAAAAAAAGAGATTCTGCAGGTGCTGGAAATCCAGAGCAACACACATAAAATGCTGGAGGAGCTCAGCAGGTCAGACATGATCTATGTAAATGAATAATCAGTCAATGTTTCAGGCCAAGACCCTTCATCAACATTGGAAAGGAAGGGGGAAGAAGCCAGGGTAAGAAGATGTGGGGTCAGGAAAGAGTACAAGCTAGAAGGTGATAGGTTAAAACAGATGGATGGGGGGATGATGAAGTAAGAAGCTGGGGTTGATAAGTGGAAAAGGTAAAGGGATGGAGAAGAAGGAATCTGATAGGAGATGAGAGTGTACCATGGGAAAAAAGGAAGGAACCATTAGGGTGGAGGCTACCCAGACAGAATATGAGGTGTTGTTCCTGTATCCTGCGAATGGCCTCATCGTGGAAGGAGAGGAGGCCATGGACCAATAGGTCGGAATGGGAATGGGGATTGGAATTAAGATGGTTGGCCACCGGGAAATCCTGCTTTTTTTGCGGATGGAGCAAAGGTGCTCGACAAAGCAGTCCCCCAATCCACATTGGGTCTCACCGATGCAGAAGAGACCGCATTGGGAGCGCCGGATGGACTCACCAGGAAGGACTGTTCGGTGCCTGGAATGGAGTTGAGGGAGTTGGGAGTGGACAGGTCTAGCACGCCAGCTGCTGGCAAGGATAAATCCCAGAAGGGAGATCAATGGGGAGGGACGAATGGACAAGAGAATCACAGAAGGAGCGATCGCCGTGTAAAGTGGAGAGTGGGGGGGGGGGGGAGGGGGTGGTAATGATGTGTTTGGCAGTAGTATCTCATTGAATATGGCAGAAGCTGCAGAGGATGATGCATTGGGTGGGGAGGCTCATGGGGTTGTGGGTGACGATAAGAGGAACTCTATCCCTGTTAAGGCAACGGGAAGATATGGGTGTTCAGGAAATGGAGGAGACGTAGGTGAGGGGAGCATCAATTGTGGAGGAAGGGAAAGAACAGTCTTTGAAGAAAGAGGACATCTCTGATGCCTTGGAAAGGAAACCCTTCGTCTCAGCCCAAAACATCGACAGTATATTAATTTCCATAAATGCTGCCTGACCTGCTGAGTTCCTCCAGCATTTTGTGAGTGTTGCACTGAATAAGAATGACTGGTTTATTCAGTTCCTGAAACAAGGCTCCTTCTCCACCACTATTTCTAAAGCTCTAGCTCCCCCTGATAAGCATCAACATACAGGATACAAATTGTTCTTTAAAGTGTCACTACTAACAATCCTGCACATACAACATCCAGCTTTATTTAATACAGATAACCCCTAATAAGTGAGCCACTCCTAATAGTGGAACGTATGAAGTTTCAACAATAGTACAACAAGTGGGCAGGTAAAATCACATCTGTTGATCAATTGGCCTGTGCTAAGCTGTCTGTTCTTATTTTGTCCACTAATGAGCAAAATAGCAAACACAGAGCTGCATTAAAGTTCTTGACTGCAACAGGTGATCCTCCCTGAGACATACAGAGTTACATGCATTGTACTTTGTTTTTGAAACTCTTTCTCTGTGATGAATCTGGGCTAATGCCACAATTCAGAGAGTTTCTCACCATCAGAAGTATAATGCTGCATCAATTAGGATAAATAACAACATCCCTTTATATAGTGAATGCTGGAGATTAGGGGCCAGGGAACAAAATACACAGTGACCATTGTCGGGTGAGGCAAATCATGTTTCATTCAAGAATCCTGAGGTGTAGAGACTTGGATGGCTCACAAGGCTCTACCAATAAAGCAAGTTATAGAACCATAGAACACCACAGCACAGTACAGGCCCTTCAGCCCTCCATGTTGTGCCGACCCATATAATCCTTAAAAAAAGTACTAAACCCACACTACCCCATAACCCTCCACTTTTCTTTCATCCATGTGCCTGTCCAAGAGGCTCTTAAATACCCCTAATGTTTTAGCCTCCACCATCATCCCTGGCAAGTCATCCCAGGCACTCACAACCCTCTGTGTAAAAAAACTTACCCCTGATGTCTCCCCTAAACTTCCTTCCCTTCATTTTGTACATATGTCCTCTGATGTTTGCTATTGGTGTCCTGGGAAACAGATACTGACTATTCACCCTATCTATGCCTCTCATAATCTTGTAGACCTCTGTCAAATCCCCTCTCATTCTTCTACGCTTCAAAGAGAAAAGTCCCAGCTCTGCTAACCTTGCTTCATAAGACTTGTTCTCCAAACCAGGCAACATCCTGGTAGATCTCCTCTGCACCCTCTCCATAGCTTCCACATCCTTCCTATAATGAGGTGACCAGAATTGTACACAATACTCTAAGTGCAGTCTCACCAGAGATTTGTAGAGTTGCAACATGACCTCTCTACTCTTGAACTCAATCCCCCTGTTAATGAAGCCTAGCATCCCATAGGCCTTCTTAACTACCCTATCAACCTGTGCAGCGACCTTGAGGGATGTATGGATTTGAACCCCAAGGTCCCTTTGTTCATCCACACTCTTAAGTAACTGACCATTAATCCTGTACTCAGTATAGATATACTGAGGAGAGAAACTTCAGAGGGATTTAAAATAAGCATGAATTATAAAGGCAGGAATTTGCTGTGCCCAAACAGAGTAAGTATAATCCACCAAACACAGGGGTGATCACTGAACAGGACCTGGAAGCTAGCAGGCCTGAAACAGTTCAAAGGTACAAAGGTTCGTTTATTATCAAAGCATACAACTCTGAAATTCTTCTCCAGATAGCCACGAAACCAAGAAAGAAAAGAACGGCAGCACGTACATCAACCCCCCAAATCCCTCCTCCCCACAAAAAAATGAACAAAAGCTGAACAAGTGCATCCACTCCCAAATGCCCCTCCCTCATACACAAAAAATATCAGACAGATAAGGCGAAAAGCACTGAACACAAAAATCCATAAGACTGAAAAAATGTCCACAGTCCAAGTCCACATCCAAAAAGCAGAAAACCTGGGCAACATTCTCCCTCTCCATAGCAGGGCAATCTCACCAGTGATGTAAAGGCAATCTCCCCTCTCCGTAGCAGAATGATCTCACCACCGATAAAAAAGCAATTTCCCCTCTTCAGCAGCAGATGCAATCCCCCGGTGTTAAAAAGGCAGGCAGCCGGCATTTCAATCTCCCTCGTCGCTTTAATCAGTGAACAACGGAAACTTTAATCTGTGAAATAGAGTCGAACATCGGCTTACAGCCTTCTCTCCACGAGGTTCCCGCACATTGCCTCTGCCTTCCAGAATCCTCTCAGAGACTGCAGACACAAACACTCCCCAAACTGCAAATCGCAGACTCCAGCAGTTCCAGAATCAGATTCAAGACAAATAGAAATGTAAAAGACATAAAAGAAGTGAATCTATCCAGAAGATGTCAATGGAAGTCTGTTTTGGGTGAACTCTCATGTTTATGAAAAATGCAGGATGGGAGGTGAGTCAGGGAGACTTTAGTTAAGCCCAGAGGAAACAAAGGAGAAAGTGGAGATGGAAAATGTTTGGAAGCGGAAGCAGATAGAATTGGCAATTAAAAGTTCATATAGGCAGAAAATCAGCAAAGGGCAAACTTCATGCAGGTCCCTATTTGTACAGCCTTATGACTCTTCCAGGAAGGATTAGAAATGAGAATACCTCAAATAATACTGCTTTGGTTTCCTTTTCAACCTTAGTATCATGTCAATTGTTTTCAATGTTTGATATTTTGTATTTATCACCCCTGATTTTGTGCTTTCCCAGAAGTGGGATTAAAACAACTTTCCCAGTGTTCATCCTCTCAAATTTCCATCATATTGCTCTCTCAACGAGAGATCAAAACCTTATCCTATTAATACTATTTGATGGCTGCACCTCTCCCCACCTCCTACCCCCAACCCCTTTCCTGGCATCCTTCTTGCATGTTTTCATTGCTCTTATATCAACATTTTAAGTTTAGAAGCTTAAACTATGAATTGTCTTTATCAATTCAACACTCTTAAAAACTAAACACAGGAGATTCTGCAGATGCTGGAAATCCAAAACAACACACACAAAATGCTGGAGGAACTCAGCAGGTCAGGCAGCATCTGTGGAAGTGAATAAACAGTGTTCGTCTGGGTCTGAGACCCTTCATCAGGACTAAAAACTATTTAATATTGTTGAAAACATGCCCAGGGAAATGAAGCAGCAATTCTCAAGAGCAAAATTCAGCAAATCTGATAAACTGTACTGATGAATAGCTGGTTAAACTACTGTATTGTGGAAATGAAGTTTCCTATGGTGGGAGTGTATAAGACCAGAGGACACAGCTTCAAAATAGAGGGCAGTCCTTTTAGAACCGAGAGGAGGAATCAGAATCAGGTTTATTATCACTGGCATGTGACGTGAAATTTGTTAAATAAGCAGCAGTTCAATGCAATACATAATATCAAGTCAATAGATTCTGGCCTGGTTCCAGAGGACTGGAAGACTGTAAGTGTCACTCTGCTATTTAAGAAGGGGCAAGGAAGCAAAAAGGAAATTATAGACCTGTTAGCTTGACACCGGTGGTTGGGTAGTTGTTGGAGTCGATTATCAAGGATGAGGTTACGGAGTACCTGGAGGCATATGACAAGACAGGCAGGACTCAGCATGGTTTCCTTAAAGGAAAATCCTGCCTGACAAACCTAGTGCAATTTTTTGAGGAAATTACAAGTAGGGTAGACAAGGGAAATGCCCAGTGGATGTTGTGTATTTGGATTTTCAGAAGGCCTTTGACAAGGTGCCGCACATAAGGCTGCTAAACAAGAGCCCATGGAATTACGGGGAAGTTACATATGTGGATAGAGTGTTGGCAGGAAACAGAGAGTGGGAATAAAAGGATCCCATTCTGGTTGGCTGCCAGTTACCAGTGATGTTCCACAGGGGTCCGTGTTGGGGCCACTTCTTTTTACGTTGTATATCAACGATTTGGATTATGGAATAGATAGCTTTGTGGCTAAATTTGCTGATGATACAAAGATAGGTGGAGGGGCTGGTAGTGCTGAGGAAACAGCGAGTCTGCAGAGAGGCTTGGATAGATTGGGAGAATGGGCAAAGAAGTGGCAAATGAAATACAATGTTGGAAAGTGTACGGTCATGCACTTTGGTAGAAGAAATAAACAGGCAGACTTTTATTTAAATGGGGAGAGAATTCAAAGTTCTGAGATGCAAAGGGACTTGGGAGTCCTCGTGCTAGATACCCCTAAGGTTAACTTCCAGGTTGAGTCAGTGGTGAAGAAGGCGAATGCAATGTAGGCATTCATTTCTAGAGGAATAGAGTATAGGAGCAGGGATGTGATGTTGAGGCTCTATAAGGCACTGGTAAGACCTCACTTGGAGTACTGTGTGCAGTTTTAGGCTCCTTATTTAAGAAAGGATGTGCTGACATTGGAGAGAGTTCAGAGAAGATTCACTAGAATGATTCCAGGAATGAGAGGGTTAACATATGAGGAACATTTGACCGCTCTTGGACTGTACTCCTTGGAGTTTAGAAGAATGGGGGGGGGGACCTCATAGAAACATTTTGAATGTTGAAAGGCATGGACAGAGTGGATGTGGCAAAATTGTTTCCCATGGTGGGGGAGTCTAGTACGAGAGGGCATGACTTGAGGATTGCAGAGCGCCCATTCAGAACAGAGATGCGAAGACATTTTTTTAGCCAGAGGGTGGTAAATCTGTGGAATTTGTTGCCACAGGCGGCAGTGGAGGCCAAGTCATTGGGTGTACTTAAGGCTGAGATTGATAGGTATCTGAGTAGTCAGGGCATCAAAGGTTATGGTGAGAAGGCGGGGGAATGGGACTAAATGGGAGATTGGATCAGCTCATGATAAAATGGTGGAGCAGACTCGATGGGCCTGGGTGAGATCAGGCTGTGAGATGGATTTAACCCTTGTAAATGAGACGATGAGAATGTTATCATGAGGTGCTGGCATAAAGTTATGAGGACATGGTATAAGTTTAGGATAAGGTATTTTGGATGACCTATATCTCATACAGTGACCTGTATATCTATTTCCAACATGGTCCACTGTTTGCCTCCTGGATAATGCTTTGCGTTTGAAAATGTTCTGTGATGGCTAAAATTCTGAGCAGGTCTGAGTGCTGGCAAAGCATCTGGCTCACGAATGAAGCTGCAAACTTGACTTAGCCTCTAAAATTAGCACAGCAACTGAATTTGATGAATATGAAATGGAACTGCAGGAACCACATCCAGAATGTGACTACAAGAGTGAGTTAGAAGCTGGGAATCCTTGGGTGCTAAACTCACTGCTTATCTCCTAAAGACTACCCACTATCTACAAGGCACAGGTCAGGAGTGTGCTGGAAAACTCTTCACTTGCCTAAATGAGTGCAGCCGCGACAACATTTATCCATACTGGACAGAGCAGCCAGCCTGAGAAACACCCCATCCACAGTCATTCACTCACTCCACCACCAATCGGCAGACCTTCCAGACCCTCAACCTCTACTAGCAAAATCATAGGAATGCCATCAGTGAGGCATTGCCCTCCAGACCACACACCATCCTTACTTGGAGTTATATCGCCGTTCCTTTTCTGTCACAGGGTCATAATGGGGTGACATGTTTTCAGGAAATGTCCCACAAATTGCTGGAATCAGATCTTTACAGTGTCTGCCACAGTAAAGTTCCAAACAGCTTTCATCATCATAACCTCTGCTGGCTCCAAGGCTGCTAAAGCTTTTTAACCTTAGGGGATATGGGATGTATCTTTTTTTGGAGGAATGGTATATTCTTTCTGAAAGAAGCAGAGAAAGACTTATGAGTGGCTTAGATCAGAAACTTTGAAAATATGGTAATGAATTGAGTGTAAGTGAACCAGAAACAACCTGACATAGATTCTTGTGAGTCTTTAGTTCTATGGTCACTGGACAAGTAAGTCACCATCTTTAATTAATTCTTTTGCAGTTTTTAATATGTTTGTCTTAATTAGTTTTTTTATAATTATATTTGTTCATATTTTTCCAATCAGGAATTATGAGGATAAGAATGATTTTATGTTTTCCTTCTAGCTAAAATTGGTAATCTCACTTTACAATATTTCATAGAGAAGAAACTATACACCTGGTGCTCTGTACCCAGTTGTACAACTGATGATGCCTATCAAGTTAATGATCTCCAGTGCTCAGGAGGCAAAGGACTGCAACTGTGCTTAAATATCTGAAATTTATAAAAAATATGTCAGTTACCAAGGGACTCTTTGAACAAAGCTGAAGGAAACAGAAAACCAGGAGCTTCCATTACCGGGTGGAGTTTAATATAAATCTGTGAGAACTGAAATCTGGCCCAGCCACAAGATCAAACTTACCCAAAGACTACAAGGAGTTTTAGTGACAGCTCGAGCTCCCTGTGCCCTTCAGCAACCCCTCCACCCTTGCCTGAGAAAGCTCAAGTAGAGCACAGCAACAGAGCAGATGTTGAACGGGACTGATTTAATATAGCAGGCTTGTACACGCAGAAACTTCCAGTGCTATTGTAAGGAATTAGTAGAATGACATGTTGTTTTAAAGGCGCTGTGAAATAAATACAGGTAATGGCTGTGACACAGATGGCAAGGGAGGGACTACAGCCTTCAAACCTTAAACTCTAAACCACACAGCTTAAAAAACAGCATATGTGGAGCTGAGGAATAAGAAACCCATTAGTACAAACTTTTATCAGCTTTAACTTCACATTCCTGAAATGGCAGATTGTACTAAGCGCACATGCTCTTTAACTGCTCTTCACCATTCTTATTTCTGTAATCTCTCCTCAAACCCTCATAGCAAAGGAAATTTTTACAGCTTAATTGGACAAAACTTTTTAAAAACTACATGTGGGTTCCAGCAAGTCTTTTGACAATCCTTCAGGGCACAGACCAATAAGAATTTGCCGAAGCATAACACACTGTACCTCAGAAGTTCTGAAAGTGGATGTGTAAGTTTAAACAAAACTTTTATCGTCCAAAATGAGCAACAGACAAGTTGAACTGTTGCCTCACAGCTCAGAAACCTGTGTTAAATCCTGACCTTTGATGCTGTCTCTGTGGAGTCTGCATGTTCCTCCTGTGACTACACAGGTTTCTTCTGGTTGTCCCAAGTTCAATCCTAAACCTTGATGCTGCCTCTGTGGAGTCTGCATGATCTTTCTGTGACAACACGGCTTTCCTTTGGGTGTCCCAAGTTCAATCCTAAACCTTGATGCTGTCTCTGTGGAGTCTGCATGTTCCTCCTGTGACTACACAGGTTTCTTCACCCATATCTGAAATCACGCAGGTTGCTGGGATGAATAGCCAGGTCTCATTGCCTCTAGTATACGGCTAAGTGGAAAAATCTGGGAAGAATTGATGAGAATAAGGGGAGAATGTTGAAAAAATTGCATTGAATTATGATTAATGTAAATAGATGTTTGATGGTTGGTGCTGGAGGGCTATGTTGCATAAATATATGTGAGATGTATCGCCTTGAAATGACATCATACTCCTTGGCTGTCCCACAGTGCACTTTCCAATTAAAGCAATAATGTACAGACCAGAACAAAGAACATAGAAAATTCCAACACAGTACAGGCCCTTCAGCCCACAATGTTATGCTGACCTTTCAACCTACTCTAAGATCAATCTAATCTTCATACATACCTCTCCATTTTTCTATCATCCACGTGTCTATCTAAAAGTTTCTTAAATACTCAAAGTATCAGCCTCTAGCACTAATTCTGGCAAAGCTGCTTCACACTTACCCTCTCTGTGTAAACAAAAATAACTCTGACCTCCCCTCTATACCTTCCACCAATCACCTTAAGAGCAGCAGAGTAGAAAATGGCAATGGACTCCTCAGGTTGAGAATTGTTGGCTGCAAGTGGATGGGGTGGGGTGCCCTGAACATCATCATATATGGATGTGGGGTTGCCATCACTGTAGTACAACAAAGGCAACATTTTGAGAAAGAAGGGCAAAGAGATGCAGAGCCCAAGGTTCTGAGATTAAGCTGGAGAGTAGCAGGAGCAAGAGGAGGAGGAGGAGAAAGAATATGCTGTTGGGGGATGTCCCTGGAGAACAGCCACACTCTCATCTCCCTGCTGAGCTCAGGAGTACAAACATCATAAGGGATACCCAAATGGTAAATAATTTATATAAGCCAGCAAAGTCACGGTTCTCAAAACACAATAGGTGACTCTCTCTGCACTATTATTCTCAGCAACAATACACTGCCTCGTTAATCAGCAAGAAGAGCCCAGATGACAGTAGATCCCCATGTCGTGCTGTGCAAGTCCACCTGAGATGAATCAGGTAATGGTCCCCAGTCCCATAACTTGTGACTTGCAACAAAATCTCTGTATTTCTCAACGGATGATACTGTGCTGAAAGAACCGTGACCACTGTACAAACTATACTCTCTGCAGATCTTCTCCACCTTGCTGAACCCATTTCCTGCTGCTCAGCATTAACTGTCACAAGAGAGCATTGTAGCCACAGCAGCAAGAGTAAAAGATGTGAAAACATTCTTCCAACGGTGTCCATGCATAAAGGAATTAAGGAAGGCCTATCATTTTAAGTTTAAGAAATCAAACAATTATTCATCAATGTGACATCCATTATGACTGTCTGACTCTGGTTCATTTTAAATCATTGCATCAATTGGCCATTTCAAGGTCCACTACAGGGCAGTGATAGTGTGACAGTCTTTACTTGGACTGATCATTGACTGATTGTGGCTGTTCTGCACAAGCCATCACATTTCACTAAGTCCCTCACACATAAACTTACTACTTTCTGTACCCAACATGAAATAAGAGCTTCTAGAGAAGAAGCATCACAAAGATGAAGCAATGTTTCATTTCTTAATGTGTTATCTCCCAAATTTCTCAGCCATTCCTAGGAGTCCTTCTAGTTTGCTAGAACAGCAAACCCAAATTCTTCTGGAACTGTACTGTCCTTGCATTCATCTCCTTTATATCCTTACTCTGCTGTTAGATTCTTGCTCATTAATGTTCACTGTTTCTACATGTGAAACCTGATACTACCTGTCCCTTGAGGTGAGGCGGTAAACACAATGATTCAATTGGCTTCTTCCCTTCCACCATCAGATTTCTGAATGGACAATAAACTATATACACTACCCCAATATATATATATATTTTTTTGCTCTCTTTTTGCACTATTTATTTAATTAAACTTTAAAATTATATATATATATTTCTTACTGTAATTTGTATTTCTTTATTATTATGTATTGCTGCAGCAAAACAACAAATTTCACCACGTATGCCAATGATATTAGACCTCATTCTGATTCTGATCCCTCATCATAGCCTTCTCCTTTCCTTACAGACTTCTACCCTGCCCAATTCTTAGGTAGCATCTTTAACCAGAAGGGTGATGGATAATCTCCTCGTGTCTGGAGAAGTGCTGTATGTGCAGATGCACATGTATAACCTCTATACATTGTATGCATGTGAGCACACACACGCACACAATGTGTGTTCATGTGCATTCAATGCAAAGCACCTCAACGGTCATACTGAACTGTACGTGGTCCTTTTGAGAAGCAACCAGCCATTGGATTGTATAAACCAACATAGCGTTAGTGTTGTTTCAAATGACTTTTTCAACCAGTTGAATGGTTCTTAGGAGGCTTCTAATTCAGTTTTAGTTCTACCTGCCACAATGCTTAAGGTGGAATCCAATTTCTGGGCTTTGATGTCTTTGGTTTCGCTCCATTCTTAACAGCAGCAAAATAATAACAATGGGGAAATTAGTAGGACTCAATTCTAATAAATCCCAAGATCCCAAAGTTTTGAAAGAAGTGGTTTTAGAGTTAGTTGACTGGTTATCACCTTCCAACGTTCCAAATGAAACAGATTTGCTCGTCATGTCTCTTTAACTTTTGCAAGGAGGACACTGGAGAAATCAAATATAAAAACAGAAAATCCCAGAAACACGGAAACATTTGGCAGGTCAGGCAGCTTCTGTGCAAAGGGAAAGAACATCGAAGAATCAAATTAAAACCCAGTCGGAATGAACCTGAAACATTAACTCTCTTCTCTTTCCCGGATGCTACCTGATCCTCTGCGTGTTCTAGAATGATCTGTTTTTATTTTGATTTACATCAGATGTTTTAAATGTTTATTTAGTGGAGAAATGAGATGAAATGTCGAAGGCTTTCAGTAGATTGAAGTTGGGGCTGAGTGGAGCATTGTTGACTGTGCGGGAGTGAGAAGTCTAGATAGTGACAGAATGTAAATTTTGGGACCCTATAACAAGCTAAGCAGGATACCAAGCAGTCTGGTTCAGCTTGTGCAGTTGGCTGGAGGTTAATCTCCGAAAGTGTCCATAAAACCATAAGATGTAGCAGAGTTAGGCCATTTGGCCTATTGAGTATGCGCCAACATTTCATCATGGCTGATCCATTTCCCTCTCAGCCTCCTCCCCATGACCCTTCATGCCCTGACTAACCAAGAATTCATCAACCCCTGCCTTAAATATACCCAAAGAAGTCGCCTCCACAGCCACCTGTGGCAACAAATTCCACAGATTCGCAACTCCCCGGCTAAAAAAAAATTCCTCCTCATCTCCGTTCAAAATGAACGTCCCTCTATTCTGAGGCTGTGCACTCTGCTCTCAGACTCCCTCACCACAGGAGACATCCTCTTCACAAACACTCTGTCGAGGCATTTCAACATTTCAATGAGAACCCCGCACCCCCCTCCCCACCATCATTCTTCTGAATTCCAGTGAGTACAGGCCCAGAACCTTCAAATACTCCTCATATGATAAGCCTTTCAATCCTGAAATCATTTTTGAGAACCTCTTTGAACCCTCTCTAATGTCACCATATCCTTTCTTAGATAAGGGGCCCAAAACTGCTCACAATATTCCAAATGAGACCTTACCAGTGCTTTATAAAGCCTTAATGTTACATCCTTGGTTTTATATTCTCGCTCTCTCGAAATTAATACTAACATAGCATTTGCCTTCCTCACCACTGACTCAACCTGCAAATTAACCTTTAGGGAAGCCTGGATGAGGACTCCCAAGTCACTTTGCACCTCAGATTTTTGAATTTTCTCTCCATTTAGAAAATAGTCTATGCTTTTCTTTCTTCCACCAAAGTGTATGACCATACACTTCCTGACACTCTATTCCATTTGCCACTTCTTTGCCCATTTTTCTAATCTGTCTAAGTCCTTCTGCAGCCTCTCTGCTTCCTCAACATGACCAGTCCCTTCAACTATCTTCGTATCGTCCGCAAAACTGGCCACTAAGCCATCAATTCCGTCATCCAAACCATTGACATACAAAGTTAAAAGTAATGGTCCGAACACCAACCCCTGTGGAATGCCACTAGGTACTGGCAGCCAATTAGAAAAGGCTCCCTTTATTCCCGGTCTTTGTCTCCTGCCAATCAGCCACTGCTCTATCCATGCTAGTATCTTTCTTGTAATACCATGGGTTCTTAAATTGTTAAGCAACCTGATATGTGGCACCTTGTCAAAGGCCTTCTGAAAATCCAAGTACACAACATCCACCAATTCTCTTTTGACTACTTTACTTGTTATTTCTCCAAAGAATTCCAACAGATTTGTCAGGCAAATTTTTCCCTTAAGGAAACTATGCTGACTTTTGCCTATTTTATCATGTGCCTTCGAGAATCCTGAAACCTCATCCTTAACAACTGGCTCCAACATCTTCCCAACCACTGACGTCAGACTAACCAGCCTGTAATTTACTTTCTTTTGCCTCTCTCCCTTCTTGAAGTGGAGTGACATTTGCAATTATCCAGTCTTCAACGCCAGAATCACTTGATTCTTGAAAGATCATTACTATTGCCTCCACAATCTCTTCAGCCACCTCTTTCAGAACCCCAGGGTTATACCAACTGATCCACCTTCAGACCTTTTAGTTTCCCATGTGCCTTCTCCCTAGTAATGACAACTTCACTCACTTTTGCCCCCTGAGGCTCTCAAACTTTTGGCACACTGCTAGTGTCTTCCACAATGAAGAGTGATGCAAAGTACTTATTCAGTTCAACCTCCATTTGCTTGTACCCCATTAATACCTCTCCAGAATCATTTTCCAGCAGTCCAATGTCTACTCTCATCTCTCTTTTACTCTTTACATTGGAAGGAACTTTTGGTATTCTCCTTAATATTATTAGTTAGCCTACCTTCATATTCCATCTTTGCCCTCTTTATGCCTTTTTTTAGTTACCTTCCATTGGTATTTAAAAGTTTCCCAAGCCTCTAATTTCCCACTAATTTTTGCTCAATATATGCCCCCTCTTTGGCTTTTATGTTGGCTTTTACTCCCCTTGTCAGCCATGGTTGTGTCATCCTGCCTTTAGAATACTTATGCTTCTTTGGGATGTATCTACCATGTGCCTTCAAAATTGCTATGCCGTCATCCCTGCTAGTGTCCCCTTCCAATCAATTTTGGCCAGCATCTCTCTCATGCCTCTGTAATTCTCTTTACTCCACTGTAATACTGATACATCTGACCTTAGCTTCACTCTTTCAAATTTCAGGGTGAATTCTATCATGATCGGTGGTCCCTAAGGGTTCCATTACCTTTAGCTCTCTAATCAATTCCGGTTCATTGCACAACACTCAATCCAGAATATCTGATCCCCTAGTGGGCTCAACCATGAGTTATCTATCTATAACTTCCTCAGTCTCCCATATGAGCCGAAGGTCATCAAGCTGCAGCTCCAGTTCCTTAACATGTTCTCTGAGGAGCTGCTGCTTGGTGCACCTGGTGTAGATGTGTTTATCTGCTATGCTGTAGGTCTCCCAGAATTCCCACATATTACACAAAGATCATCACACTCTCTTGCTGTCATTATCACTGATCTAACTGTGCCCTATAACAGGCAAGGAATGAAGAATAAAAAAGAAGAAGAATCTTTTCAGATGCTTACTTAGTCCAAGCCTGATGAGCCAAAATGGAAGCCTCCCCACTGGCCCTCTCCAAAAATGGTCACTCTGCTTGCCTCTGCCTTATTCTTATTTGCCCTTGCTAATGAATCCCTTTCACTGATCGGTCGCAATTCAAACTCTGAAAACTGCTATGAAGCGCTGATTCTTTTTACCCTTCATTTGCGGACCAGTGTGAAGTTGCCTCTACTTCTCCTGCTCCTGTTCACATACTAGCTACAATTCAGACTCCCAGGAAGTACCAAGGCAACAGTGTTCATGCTGGGCACAGAAACGTGACGCATCTATCACTTTCTCAATTGAATAAATTAGTTTTTTACTTGAAGTCAGGTGGACTATCCACAAGCAAAGGTGGTTAAGATATCTGAAATGGTGGTACATACTAGTTAATTTTATATTTTAAGAAGACTTCCAAAGTTGTCTATATTTGATACTGTTTTTTAAAAGGCTGGAATAGCCTGAAAAGACATAGATATATAGTTAGTCAAAATATCTTTTACAACTGTTCTATTCTCTAGCAATATCAATAGACAATTGATTATTCAGGTCTTAGGGGCAGGTGGGTTTTTAATTATTATGGCAACAAATAACATGAACTAAAGTGAATCAGACTAAAAGAGCACCACTGAATCCCAGTGATTGGATCTTTAAGTACCTTCTATTGTGTTGAATTGAAACTCAATGCACTTTCTTTTCTATCCTTCATTGTTTGTCGGACTGTCTGGATGTTGAATGAACTTTATATTGCATCCGCATATGTAAAACATTCACAAATGCTGTATTTTCATTGACAAAGCAGATACCATTAGAGAAGTGTATACTTAAAAATTTGCAAAGATCATGGTGCATCATGAACTTATTTTACTCCTGTGGCCAAAAACACAACAAAGTTTCCAGTACTATTGACAAGATATCATTAATATGATATGTCTAACCTCAACCCCGGAAACATTACGATTAATGTGATATCCTCCCAATGCTCATGACATATTCAACTGATGTACAAGATAACAAAGAACACCCACGAGAAAAACCCTTGAAATATTAGTAGACTGTCCTAGATAATGTGTCATTACAATATCTGACGTGGCTCCGTGTGAACTTAAGATTACCTAA
The DNA here is from genome assembly GCF_048418815.1 of Hemitrygon akajei. NCBI lineage: Eukaryota > Metazoa > Chordata > Chondrichthyes > Myliobatiformes > Dasyatidae > Hemitrygon > Hemitrygon akajei. Next base: position 165,463,883 of record NC_133126.1, read on the forward strand.
GACAGAACTTTTAGCAGAACCTGGCATTTAATTAATCCATTTCCAGGAGCACAATATTAATATTTTGTATAATGTAGAATACAAAAGAATGTTAGTATTAACATCCAACAAACATTGCTAATTTTTGTGGTGCACAACAGATAAACCACAAGAAATAAGTTAAGCCATTATAATTACCATGGAAACATCCATGTTCAAAGCTAGCTTAAACTCTGTGTAATGCCAGAAACCACCAACCACAAGGAAGATCTATCCAAAAATTAGACTTTCACCATTGTATCTTTTGGCTTTTACACTGATAGGCATAGAAGTGTAGAAATTCAAAAACAAAATATGGAGACGTTCTGCAGCATTCAATGTTGGCCAGTTTTAATGAAAGCATCTTCTTCAGATTAAACTATAATCATGAAAGATTACAGCTTATGCGTTGTGAACTGTTAATGCTGAGTTGACTGTCGACTACGTATTTCCTCACAGCCCGATTAAATAAATTGAAGTCTGTTTGTGAGGGAAAGTTAGAAGGGGATGAATGGCTGGTGTTCTGCCAGAAAAAAAATCACCTTCTTATATCCAAGCTGACACAACATGTTTCAGACAGCTGAGTGTTTAGTTTCATGACATTAACAGCATCAGTATGTGCTCTTTGATGCATTGCCACAGTACTTAGTAATTTGGTAACAGGTTGGAAATGGACTATGGGGTAAAATGAAACTGAGTTACCGTAACAACATCTGCCCACCTTTCAATTTGAAATCAGCATTGTAGTACAGGTGACTTTTTGCCACCAGGTAGAATATGGAAGCCCCAAAGTATATCTTTCACACTTTGAAGAAGAAACCTCATTAGCAGATCTTAGAAAATGCATTTTTATTTCCAGAGAATTCCATTATAAAACTATCAAAAGAATTAAGGTTTGGATATGTAAGTTCTAAATATTCAGGTCCAGATTTTACTCAATTAGTTATTACATTTAAAGAAGATGTGAACAAATAGATAAACTAAACTAGTGGAATGTCATAAACTTCTGTTCCTTTTCATTAGGTACATGGATTTCATATAATATAGAAGATCACTAATTATGAAAATACTGCTGCCTCGTTGACTGACAATATTTAAATCAGGAAAGCAACAAACTTTAGATTTCTATTTGGTCTGACCATCTAAAACTGTTATCTATTTCTCATTGAATGTGTTAGAATTTATTTTCTAATGCTTGTGTAAATAGTGGCAGCGCTAAAATATCAGATTCCAATCAAATTAGGTTCAGTATCAAACATTCCCAGTTCCAGAAGAAAGCTCCTTCCACTCTATCAGTGCAATGTATTTTAGCATCCACCTAAGAACACAGTACACTGCACTATTTTACATGTTCTTCACCAACCATCTTACTGCAACTGCATTGAAATTGTTTGATTATTGCTAAACTAGATATTGCATTGCAGACCTATGCCCAGGAGGAAGTGGATGAACTTGCTAAAATTCATTTCACATTGGACCTTGACTGCCAGCAGAAGGGACCAACACTCATTCTATGAATTAAATGTGATAATGAACTTTTATAAAAACAAGTATTACACAAAAACATAGGAGTATTGATTCCAATTCTGGACACTGAACATAATGAAGGACTTAGGTGCCCCTCAGGATGCAGTAGGAAAGCCTTAATGTTAGAAATAATCACGTTAGAGCTGAGGAATTGAAGTATTGGAAAGACTGAAGTATTTGGTGTTATTCTCTGGGTTTAAAAAAGGTTAAGATGAATTTTCATGTACAGAATCTTGGTGGGTTTAGATAGAGAACATAAAGTAAACCTATTTCAGTTAGCAGAGGGGTTACGGACTGGAGGATGCAGGTTTAAAGCGATTGACAAAACATACAGAGTGACGTGAGGAAAGGTTGGTTTTACTGCAGTGAGCAATTACAGTCTGGGTTACTCTGTATGAATGTGGTGAATGCAGAATTATTTGTGGCCATCAAACAGGAATTGGATAAATAATGGAACACAAAAAAACCCTACAAAACATTGAGATAGAATGAGTGAATGGGACTGATTGGATTACTCTAGAATGAGCAAGCAGTTTCAATGGAATGAATATCTCCTGTAATGTTGTAACGATTTTATGACTTTATATTCTGTGTTTATGCTCGGTTTTTTTTGTTGCCATTTGTGCAATTTTGTTTTGCACAAGGAATTGGGTTTGATGTTTATTTTTTTCTTTGGGCAAGTTAGTTCTGTGGATCTTCTTTGTTCCGTGACTGTCTGTGGGAAAATGAATTTCAAGGACATACTTTGATAATAAATGCACTTTGAACTCTAAACTTTGAACTTTAGACATAAATTTAAACCCTGAATTTCAACCAAAAGACCAGTATCTAACTCATTATGGCAAAAGTATCTGCTTTGAAATTCTTCATCAAACTCATTCTGCATAACTATTTCTAAACTTCAAGGTGTAAAACAATAAAGTTGGGATAAAAGGCTGCACAAACACCCACTCAAGCACATCTCTGGCTATTCCTTACACCCACTATCAGGGATCATCTGAAGATAACTTTTCCACCCCATTTACTGCCTAATTCTGCTTGGTTAATGCAGCCATTTCATTTTTACACATTGCCTTTATCAAAATAATCCTTTACCTCCTCAAAACTCTGGACCACAACATTATTTGTCCAAAGTCTACCAATGTGGCCTATGATTCAACCTACTGTGTTTCTCAGACACAGTCGTTTTCTTCATTTTCCTTCATGAGATTCCAAACCTTGCAGTTTGGAATTAAATCAGATTTCCCATTTCCACTTACAGTGTCTCATAATTTCTGTTCCACATACATTCATCTGATTCATGTCTCATGCATACTTCTGTCACCTTTAGTCAACTCTTCATATTAGCAGCAGAATGGTTACTGTTTCATGAAGACTACTTTTCAGCTGTTCTGACTTCATCTGATGCCATCTTGTGCTCTGCTCATCCATCACACATTCTCTGCTGTCCTATTAGTCATTGCGTGCATGTCAAATTTCTCAGTTTATGAGTCGCCCATTTATTCACAAGGGAAAGTTATGTATGGGGTTGGAAAATCAGTCAGGCTAGTATGCTAGATGTTAGTCCCCGTGCATCATGTCTGACATATCAGTCACAGTTATTGCTATATTTAATTGTTTCAAAAAATATTTTTTCCCAATTTAAAGAAAGATAAAAGGCATTTGTCAACAGGTCTACAGAAGATGCAATTGCACTGGCTCTTCACTTAGCCTTGGAGCACCTGGACAATAGTAGTGCCTGTGTCAGGCTGCTGTCCATTAATTACAGACCAGCATTCAGCACAAGCATCCCCTCAGTACTAATCAACTAACTTCAAAACCTGGTCGTCTGTATCTCCTTCTACAACTGACTTCCTCATTGGCTTACCGCGGTCACCACGGCGGTGTCACAGCAACAATCTTGCACTCAATGTCAGAAAGACCAAGGAATTGTGGACTTCAGGAAAGAAGTCAGGAGAACACACACCAGTCCTCGTCAAGGGATCAGCAGAGAAAAGAGTACCTGTTCCAAATGCTGGGTGTCGAGATCTCAGAGGATATACCCTGGGCCCAACATGTTGCTGCAGTCACGAAGAAGGCACAACAGTGGCTCTACTTCATTAGGACATTGAGGAGATTTGGTCTGTTACTGAAGACCCAAGCAAATTTCTACAGATGTAGTAATTTGGTATAGAGGCTTAACTGTACAGGTTTGAAAAAAAGCTGCAGAGGGTTGTAGACTCAACCAGCTCCATCATAGACAGTAACCACTCACCATCATCCAGGACAAATCCAAAAGGAGGTACCCGAACAAGGAGACATCCATCTTACCACCCAGGACTTACCCTCTTCTCGATACTATAATCAGAAAGGAGGTACAAGAGCCTGTATACCCACACTCAGGTACAGCTTCTTCCCCTCAACCATCAGATTTCTGAACAGTCCATGACCACTGTTTCATTATTTCTCTTGTTTTTGCTCTGTTTCTGATGTTTATCTATTTATTGTTCGCTTACAGTATTTTTATGTATTGCACAGTACTGCTGCCTGCTGTAGAAGAACAAATTTCACAACATCTGTACGTGATCATAAAAGGTAGATTCTGAATCTGATTTGGAACTTCCTATAAGCTAATTCTAGTGTGTTCCCCCTTTCTTCTCAGTCCTGAAGAAGGGCTTAGACCCACAACATCTACTGTTTACAGTATTCAGTTCCATAGATGCTGCCTGACCTGCTGAGTTCCTCTGGTATTTTGTGTGTGTAACTTTCAATAAATATCAGAGTAGTATTGAAAGGATTCAATTAAGTAAGTTTTTAGAGGATTGTAAATGAAGAATAGAAGATGCAAAGAGGAAAAGAAACTCCTTAATGAAAATTGTTTTAAAAATTAAGAAGGTTGCCTTTTATTGCCATTTATTAAAACTCTGAAATTGGAATAAAACTTTGCTGTACTTGGTTATATCTCAGAAACATGTGGCTGAAAGTTGGAAGCAGGTTAAAAGTAAAGAGTTGGGGACTATTTACTTGGTTTATAGCAACACAATTATTTTCCTATTTCTATTTAACTTTATCACTGATTTGTTCCTTTTTAATTCAGATTTGTAACCTTCATTATAATTGGTTACAATTAGCTGAATGTATCAGAGTAACTAAGTTAATTGAGAATAATCTGAAACTCTATCTGTTGTTGCATTTGTTAATGACACAGAGAAGATTATATAATTACCTGGAAGCTAGTCTTCAAGAAGTTAGAAAACAGGCTATCTACTAAGGAACCCTATTTATATCCAGAAGTTTTGTTAGTGCAAGGTGAAAACTTAAATGGTGCATATGCCAGTGGTGATAGAACAATTCAATTGACTGTTGAATATTTAACTTACGACAATCTTGCTTCTCTCTGTTATATTTTGCACTCTTTGAAGTTTTATCACCATGAAGTAAAGCTTTTGAGTAATTGGTTTTCTTTTCTCAGATGTTGTAGGATTCCATGAAGAACAAAGACCCATGAAAGGGATATATGTAAAATTTGGCTATTCAAGGAATCATCTGGTTAAGCTATTCAGAGCCTCAGGGCTGGAGAGTACAATGTTAGCTGGTTTGGGTCTTTTTAGATGCCAGGATCTCTTTATACACTTGATCTTGTGAAATTTTGGAGTTGGGTAACATTTCTACATTAGTCACCTTTTCACAACAAAAACAGCTCAAGAATCATTTATAAACTGGGTAAAATGCTTTAATGGAATAAACTGGTGTGAACTGGTCATTGATCTAATGGTCTACATCAGGTTTATACACAGCTACTCATTCAAGCTCATTATCACCACATGATTCCATTTGTTCTTTAAGATTAACAAAGTGTGGGGAATCGGTATCTCAGCTAAATCCCCATTTACCCCTACAAAGTAATGGGCACGTTTAAAGCATATGCTCTCTTGGTGATACCAATTATTGGGTAACATTATTCTGAATTATGTTGAACATTCTACCATTAAGTAAGTGCTAAACTAATACTACCGTTATATGATTTAAAAAAAAATACCTGAAATCCTCAGGTTAGGAAAAATCTGTGGGAAGAGGAACAGAGTTAATATTTCATAATTTCAATTATATTTATCTATCCAAACTTCCTCCCATTTAAAAAAATATACAGTATACAGTGCTTATAAAAAAGTGTTCAACCCTCCCCCCCCCCGGAAGTTTTCATGTTTTATTGTTTTACAACATTGAATCACAGTGGATTTAACTTTGCTTTTTTGACACAGATCAACAGAAAAAGACTCTTTCGTGTCGAAATGAAAACAGATCTTTACAAAGTGATCAAAATTAATTACACATATAAAACACAAAATAACTGATTGCATAAGTATTCACCACCACCCCTTAATATAACACACCAAATCATCACTAGTGCAGCCATTTGGTCCTAAAAGTCACATAATTAGGTAAATGGAGATCACCTGTGTGCAGTCCAGGTGTTTCGACTGATTGTAGTAAAGATACACCTGTATCCAGAAGGTCCAACTGCTGGCCAGTCAGTATCCTGGAAAGAACTACACCATGGGGATGAATAAAGTATCTATCTATCTATCTATGAAGACAAAAGAACATTTTAAGCAACTCTGTGAAAATGTTATTGAAAAGCATAAATCAGGAAATGGATACAAGAAAATTTCCAAGTCACTGAATATCACGTGGAGTACAGTTAAGTCAATCAACAAGAAATGAAAAGAATATGGCACAGCTGTAAATCTTCCTAGAGCAGGCCGTCCTCAAAAATTGAGTGACCGTGCAAGAAGAGGACTAGTGAGGAAGGCCGTCAAGAGACCTATGACAACTCTGGAGGAGTTACGAGGTTCAGTGGCTGAGATGGGAGAGACTGCGCATACAACAACTGTTGCCTGGGTGCTTCACCAGTTGCAGTTTTATGGGAGAGTGGCAAAGAGAAAGCCTCTGTTGAAAAAAAATCACATGAAATTTTGGCTAGAGTTTGCCAGAAAGCATGTGGGAGACACTGAAGTCAGCTGGACGAAGGTTCTATGGTCTGATTAAACCAAAATCGAGCTTTTTTGCCATCAGACTAAATGCTTTGATTGGTGTAAGCCAAACACCAGACATCATCAGAAACACACCATCCTTATTGTGAAGCATGGTGGTGGCTGCATCATGCTGTGAGGATGCTTCACTGCAGCAGGCCCTGGAAGGCTTGTGAAGGTAGAGGGTAAAATGAATGCAGCAAAATTCAGGGAAATCCTGGAACAAAGGCTGATGCAGTCTGCAAGAGAACTGCGACCTGGGAGAAGATTTGTTTTCCAGCAAGACAATGACCCCAAGCATAAAGCCAAAGCTACAAAGGAATGGCTCAAAAACAACAAAGTTAATGTCTCGGAGTGACCAAGTCAGAGTTCAGACCTCAATCTAATTGAGAATTTGTGGCTGGACTTGAAAAGGGCTGTTCCCTCACAATCCCCATGCAATTTGACAGAACTTGAGCAGTTTTGTAAAGAAGAATGGGGAAAAATTGCAGTGTCGAGATGTGTAAAGCTGATAGAGACCTATTGACAAGAGACTCAAGGCTGTAATTGCTGCCAAAGGTGCACCTACTAAATACTGACTTGAAAGGGATGAGTAATTATGTAATCAATTATTTTGTATTTTATAATTGTCATAAATTTACACCAATTTGTACAAATTTGTTTTTACTTTGACTCAAAGTGATCTGTTGATCAGTGTCAAAAAACCCAATTTAAATCCATTGTGATTCAATGTTGTAAAATGTTAAAACATGAAAACTTCTAAGGGTGGTGGGGGTGAATACTTTTTATAGGCACTGTACTTTCAACTTCTCAGGTCTCTAGTCATTACCATCTCCATAGCTACTGAATCACATCTTCACCTCTACACATTTTCTCACGCCAACTCTAACCATTCTCCCTGGTACAATCTTCAACTTTTGTCCCATAAGGTTAAGAGATGCACACTTCAACATTAATGCCAAACAACAAATCAAATAGGTAAAAGCAGTTCCAAGTTAAAATACCCCTCAGGCAAGACCATTTGCTACACCAGGATCATCTAAAAGGCAAAAATAATTTTCCATAAGTTCTGTTATTCACTGCAGTCTACTTTCTTGAAACCCACTCCCTTGTAACTCCACCCTCACCTCCAACAAGAACAAAGATCTTCTCGTCTTCTTTGTCATTAAAATTGAGGGCATCTGTTCAACAGCCTTAGCAGTTTTCTGATCTTCTCCAAGTCCACCAACCAATCTCTGATTGGTCCAAAACATCTGAAACATTGGCTACTCTTTTCTCACGGATGCTGCCTGACCTGCTGAGTTCTTCCAGCGTTGTGTACATATTCCTTGATCCACAGCATCTGCAGTTGTATTTTACTGTTTTGTACGTAATCTCTGATTCAATCTGTATTATTCTCAAGCTTCTCTCCAATTGCCAACAGGAATGGTTCCTGCTTCATCAATCTTATTCGAAACATATTGCTGATCACAAAACTTTCCTTCCTGACTCTGGAATTGGCTGATAATATCACCAAGTCCTACTGTACTGTCCTTTCAAATCTCCCAGCTACCCTCAGCTCAAAAACCCATCTCTCCAATATTCCAAACCCTACTCAAACCCTTTCTCTCTTCACAGTTCTTCAAATTGTCACCACCTTTATTTTTCCACAACTCCACTTCAACCTTAACAGTTTCTAACCACTTATGGTCCTTAGCCCTGAGAGAATCAAATGATATCCCATGTGACTATAATCATGCTAAAAAGTGTCTCCTCTCATCTTCACTAACCTGTCTGTTCTGGACTGATCTGAAATTGCTCTTTATCCAATATCTATGTGCACCTTCACTTACCTATCCAGTTATGCAGCCTCCTGTCTATTGCCTCCTGCTGATGCGTCCTTGCTACTCTCTGTTTTTGTATTAGTTTGCTATCACTTGCCCAATTCTAAGAAGCTGGTGCACAGAATTTTCTTTCACCTCAATATTAGGAAGACTAAAGCCATTGCCCCCTGGTTCACTATAATTTTTATTCCATGTTATTTCCCTGACAATTGAATGTTGAACATGACTGGCCCTGTTTGGCCCTGAGCCAGTAATCACTTTGTCATATAAAGCTCCCCTATCTCAACTCAACCTTTGTTATTTATAGGCATCAGTGTTACATTTTAAATTGAGGCCATCTGACCTGCCCTATTTTGTACCATCCTGTTCACACAGCTTTGATTGCTGATCAACACTTACTCCCAGCAAAGACTAAATTTCACAGTGCTCTCTATTGCTTTAGAATCCTTTCATGCCCTCAATCTTCCCTAATCTCGAATCTGCACCAGCCCTACAATCTCTTGGACTTCTGGCCTCGTGCACCTTCCCGACTCGATGAGCTTTGAGCATGAGTTGACCAGTGGTGGAATTACAAATGAATGTTACCCTTTACCTTGCTGTGCTGTCTTACTCGAGGACTACATTTGCAGTGCTACTGATTTAGCGTAGTTTTAGATGATCTCAAGTTTAGGGCAGATTGAAGATGTGATGAGAAAGTATCTGCAATTCTTTTGGTTAAAATTCCAATTGCATTACATGTGTTTATACTTCTTAGAAATAAGAATATAAGTTCCAAAAGTGATAGAAACAACCTGCTTTAAAACCATGATTCCACCTAACCCTATGAATTATGTTTGGCCGTTAGTTGCATAAGGAAAAGAAGAGTGAATAGGAAAATTAGCCCAGTGAGCCTTCCAACTATTTATTAAGATCATAGCTGTTTTCTACAGTAACTGCCACTACTAGTCCAACTCCCTCATTGCTTGATTTCTTTGGTATTTGAAAATCTATTTATTAACTGAAGATCTACTACATTCTAGAGTGGAATATTCCAAAGATTCACAACTCTTTCAGTGAAGAAATTTCTCCTCACCTGCATCCTGAAAGGCCAGCTGTTTATTCAGACACTGTGGTCCTTAATTCTCTACTTGCCTACTGGTGGATTTGACCCAACATCTGCCCTGTAGTGATCTTCAGAATCATATGTGTTTTATTTAAATCACATACAGCCATCTGAAGTCCAGGGAAGACCAACTGTCCTTTCTAAGACAATATCCCCTTTACAGGGATCAGCTGTATATAATATTAAGGACCTTCTATGTAATGTATGGATCTATTTCTTTTAGAGTAATGACCCTCCCCCCCCCCCCTTAGCACTAAGTATTGATCTGTTGGTCTGCGCATACTCTGCTGTCTTATGCATGCGCATTGTTCTCTCTCCCTCGTTGCAATGTAAATGCAGCAGTTAAAGCCATCTCCTGCATGCATGCATGCTTTTATTTAATTGATATGTGGTTGTGCGCAGACATAACAAATTGGCGATGAAGATCAGAAAATATTGCGAACTGCACCGACAGTTATGGGATGCAACAGCAAGAGTTAAACAGCATGAGAATGCCAAAGGACCCATGAGTAACAGTGAAAGATGTGCTGAATTTAAAGTGAAAATAACATGGTGGTGGCTTGAGTCGGGAAAGTTGATAGTGCTAATGAAGGCTGGGAGTTGTATATCGAGAGGGTTGAAATGTATTGTAACACCAAAAACGTGGAAGAGCAAAAGAACGCCCCTATGCTTAGTTTAATGGGTGCAAGGACATACAGTCTCTTACATAACTTAGTAACCCCTGAAAAGCCAGCAAGCAAGACGTTTGATGAAATTGTTACAATTTTACAAAATCACTTGAGCCCTAAACTGCTAGTAATAGCTGAGAGATTTAGATTTTACAAAAGGAACCAGTCAAAAGATGAAAGTCTTTCTGAATACATTGCAGAACTGTGAAACTTTCCCAGTACTGTGACTTTAGAGATGGACTTTCTGATGCATTAAGTGACAGGCTTGTATGTGGCATGCATAGTCAAAACAGTCAAAAGAGGCTACTATCTGAAAGAGAACTAACCTTAGAAAGGGCATTGACCATTGCAATATTGTTAGAGATTGCAGCAGAACTACATAAACGTAGGTGAGAATGTGAAATACACAATGTCCCTGAATGGTGAGAAAAGCCAAAGGTGATATTGAGGTGGCAAATCCTCCCATGATGCAAATGACTGTTGGTTCAAAAAAGTTTGCAGAAAGTGTCGCAGACAAGGTCACATAGTGAGAATGTGCGAGGCAGACAAAAAGCACACCTGAGTGAAAAGTCTCAAACACAAAACTAAGTAAGTGCATGAAGTTACCGAATGTAAAACAGAATCAGACAACATGGAGTCTGACAAAGGTGAACTGTCATGCCTAGAACTGCATAGTATAACTGAAGCAGATCACAAAATCATCTGGATCACAATAGATGTGTCTAGTATAAAACTGAAAATGGAACTAGACACAGGTCAGCTTTGTCCATAATTTCAGAAGGTGACTTCAACAGACTGTTTTCTAAGATGTCGATAGAAAATATTTCAGTGATGCTAAAGACGTACACAGGCAAAAAAGTGTCTCCCAAAGGTAAACTGAAGGTAAATGTGATGTATGCAGGCTAAACATCACGGTTAGAACTTTATGTATTGAAAAGTGGAGGGCAACACTTTACGGGTGTGAATGGTTGAGAAAAATCCAACTAGACTGACACTCAATCAAAACTCTCAGTGTGACATCAACAGGCATGGCAGCCCAAATGGTAGCACTCACCAGAGACTGGGAATAGATTAACAGATTGATGACTTGGCCAAAAGCTGTTTGGGATGCCAAAAAGTTCAAAGTGCCCCCTACATGGCAGAGTATATTTTGACTTTGCTGGGCCATTCATAGACTGCATGTTCCTGATTGCTGTGGGAGTTCATTCAAAGTGGCCTGAAATCACACCAATAAATTCAACCACATCAGCAAAGACTGTCTCCACTCTGAGGACTATCTTCACCAGAAATGACTTACCAGAACAAATTGTGAATGACAATGGATGAAAATACACATCAGAAGAATTTCAAAAGTTCATGAAGAAAATGGCATCAGATATCTTGAGTCAGATCCTCACCACCCAACATCGAATGGGTTAGCTGAAAGGTTTATGCAAACCTTCAGGAAGTCCATTAAAGCGATGGACAAGGAAAACATTCCTCTACAGCACAAGGTGGACAACTTTCTTTTTAAATATTGGAACTCTGTTCATGTGACAACAAATCAAACACCTGCAACGTTGTCCATGAACAAGAATCTGAGATCTCTCATAGACCTCCTGAAACCAGATCTATGGAGGGAAGTGCAAAATAAGCAGTTCAGCCCGGTGCCAAGTGAAGCAGCAAGGAGTTTTGAGATTGGACAAGAAGTCCTAGTGTGTGATTACAGAGAAGACAAGTGGACACCCGGTAGGATAGCTACAGGAACTGGACCACTGATGTACACAGCAGATGTTGGAGATCAGACATGGGAGATGTCATGTGGACCAGATACTGGATGCTCAACTGAAGAACATACCTGAGTCGATTGCATCCAACAAGATGGACACATTACAGTCACCAGACTTGCCTCTCAGTGATGATCATGTCACTGACAGCAATGGGACACCGGAAACCAAGAACATTGTCATAGACAAGACTCCTGCCAAACCTGATGCCACTCCGCAGGTCCAGAGTTACTATCCTGAAAGAAACACAGCCCCACCCAGAGGACTGGATCTTTGGTATAGTGAAGTTAGTTATGGACTGTTATTGTGAAAGCACGTTTATTTGGACTATGGGTTTATGAAAGGCAAATTGAAAGTTTTGTACGTATACATTGATCTAAAGAGGGAGGAAGTTTAATGTATGGATCTATTTCTTTTAGATCAAAGACTTCCCTCCCCCCCACCCCCAGCACCACGTACTAACCTGTTGTCTGAGCAGGCACATAGCTCCTCTCTTACTCTCTCTCATTGCAATGTGAATACACCAGTCAAGGCCATCTCCTGTGTGCGTGCTTTTATTTAATTGACATGCAGTTGTGGACAGACACAATACTCCCCATCTGGGACATGCCCTCTTGTCATTACTCTCATCAGGGAGAGGTACAGGAGCCTGAAGACCCACTCAACGTTTTAGGAACAGCTTCTTTTCCTCCGGCATCAGATTTTTGAATGGTGCATGAACCCATAAACATTACCTTGCCATTCCTCTTTTTGCTCTATGAATTAATTATTTAAGTAATTAATGTATCTATTTTTATTTGTTTGTTTATTTTTGTAACTTATAACATTTTTTGTACTGCTGCCACAAATAACAAATTTCATGATATATGTCAGTAATAATGAACCTGATTGGTTCCTTAGTGTTGTTATAGCTGAGGGTGATAATAGGGACAAGCACCCACTAGCTATTAAATGCTTCCAATTGTGAACATCTCAGATAGCCTCTGCCAACCAAGTACAGCTCCTGGCCTTCACATGTAGCTTAACTGTTTCTGGCAGAACCGTTTCTACTGACAGGAAAAGGGGCAAAGGTGGGTTAATGATGCCTTAAAACCAGTCTCTTTGGGCAGAAGGGGCTTGTCAGCTGTGGTGGGCAGTTCATCTAGGAGAAGGAAAACTCTGATCTCAAACCTCCGCTGCCTTGCAGCTATACCCACTCAAGGGGAAGGCTTTGGGAGTAAACCCCGAGGGAATATCTGGAGATGGAATCCTATGTTGAGTTCTACGCTGACTGGCAACTCTTGCAATGCAGCTGGTGCCAAACTGTAGACCTCTCTCTGCTGATCCTTTAGCTTGATCAGATACGTGGAGAGGGGGAGCTTCCTACATGGGCAACCGCTCGCTCTCAATATTGTACTGCCCTGGCTTGTGTGGCAACAGCTAGGATGCAACATCCCAACTAAGGCCTCCGAATGAACCTGCTTCTGATTCATATTTTAGGATTTCTGTACTTTCACTCCACTAAAGTAAAAGTACTCAAAGTGTGATCTGATCAAAGCCTTACATAATTATAGCAGAAGTTCTTCACTTGGCTCCTCAGTAATGGTTATCATACCTTATTACTTGACTCTGTTTTTACAAGAATGAATAAGTATTATATCTATTTACCATTATTTATCTTCTTAGTTTCTTTCAGAAATATTAATAACCCTCTTGGTCAATAAGTAATTGGCACATTTCAGTGAGAAATCATTCAGAGTGTAGACTAGTTCTGTTTGGCTGTACCTTGCTTTTGGTCATCCTTTGAGGTTGTGAAAGGCACTATGTCAATGCATGACAAAATGAGGACACTATAATCAGTTCATACTTTGTGAACTATTTGCTGTTGTTGTCAACAAAGAGTGTCCTTCTCACTTCGGATATAATTTAGAATCTTAACATTAAGCCTTGTTGACTCAACTGAAGTAAAATTCAAGTAAATATTGCATTGCAATGGATCTCGCACACCCTCCCCCAGGGTATCAACTTTCCAAAGTCCTCACAGCACAAAATGACAACCAAACTAGCTTTCTTTGTCACTGCTCGCTTCTCCAATGTCACACTGCTATCAAATGTACCCATGTACCCATGTCTGCACCTGCTCTGAGTGAACACATCCACATTACCATTGAAAGATACAGCTGGGTATTTAATTCCAGGTATACCATCATTTTTGTGTCTACTGATAATTTTGACTTCCTCTTGACTGAGGCTCTGATATGAGATTTGAGGATAGTGACTTGACTGATGATAAATAGGGAGGGAGCTTCTTATATCTATGTTCTGTATGCTTAAGATCAGTCTTAGGAAATAAATGGCTTCTTCTCAAACTGTTAACATTTGTATGAAATCTCTAAACCTATGACTCAGTATGATTTACTTCTGAATATCGCACTCTGTATTTGGCACATTACATTCCCTACCTGAACACAGGATATATTGACCTTTCTTATACCATCAATTTACAAGAACGCTACCTGGGTTCCTACTGTTAAGTTTCTAGGAGTGGTTACATAAGCAAACTTTCATTTGCTGAATCCTTGAAGGCTAGGGAACAATATGGCTGTAGGTTCCAAGGGAACCCAAAAAACCATAAGGTGAGAAGATATTTTTGCTCATTTTGGAGTCAATGATCAGATTGTGTATTTCAAAAAAGCAGATCCATGCTTTTTTGGACTGAAGTTAGAAAAGTGTATCACAGATGTATAGATTGAAGTTATAAAGAACTGACTGCTTTTAAAGGTGGCAAGAGTTTGTAATATCTCCACAATAGGTAACTGATGCGAGTAATGATTAATTTTAAATCTGACTTAAGTGACAAGTCAACCATGAGTGATGGTACAATGTCAAGGAACTAAATGACCTGCACATTTTCCTATAGTCCTAATGTCTGCTCTTCTGTCCTAATATCTTGTAATAACTATAACTATATACCTGATGTTCTGATATAAACTTGTTGTTATATAGATATTGATGGGTGAACAGAGTCTGGAAAGGTTTTAATACCAAATCCTGCAACACAGTGTTACTAGTTATGATTAACCTTTGCCTTTTTATCTTACTTATGAGATCTTTAGTGAAATATATGTAATTATTCTTTATTTAAGTTGTAAATACCAGAGTTAAATGCAGAATCACATTTCTTTTGCCCTGTTGGTTTTCCTACAAAAGGGCAATGACAATAATATTCATTGCTGCATAAGTTCTGTAAAGAAAAGAAGTCAATGATTTTGGTCAATGTCACTTAACATTCAAACTTCATATTTCCTTAAGGTGGTAACTCAGACTGAAGTGAATATGGAATGAAAATAGTTCCAAAACATTCTTGAAAATTGAGAGAGGTAACAGTATAGACCTCCCTACTTGTCCCCATTGGCACTTCCGGATGATGGAAAAGAATGTTGAAGTCCATTTGTCAAGGATAATTAATTTTCTATAGTGGGACCAAGTATAGCCCAGAGCCATTGGACTTAAGAGAACATCCTATGTCATGCTGATGTACATCCTTTTCAGAATCATAGAAATGTAGCTGGTTTCTACAATACACAGTTGGAGTTGCAGTCCTTCAGAAAGAGTTCCGTGATTACTGTAATTGATGGTTATACCTCAATTCATTAATCCTACACAGAATATTAACAGCATAAGTTTAAATGCATTCACTTGCTGAAGGAGATGTTAAGTAGTTCTAAACCTTAGTACAGTATATCCGGTGCAATTTCCACATATCTTTTCCTGCTGCCAACAGCTATCAGAGTTCAAGTTATGAGGCAGCTAACCTGTCACAATTGTCAATTGCTGCATCCTGTTCATATGCTACTTAATACTAAAACAAATGCTGCAATACTCTGCTTTGCACATGGAGCCACACAAGAGTTGGCTTCTTTAGTGGAAGTGATAAACAAAGCTTCTTTATTCTTTATTGCTCTACAAAAATTTCTAGCTCCTGGTCATGAAATCTATACTTCCAGGGATTCCAATCTGGTGCCGTGGAAGTTTATGTTCTATTCTGATAATGCACAGGTGACTCATTTACATTGTGTGGTTTTGTATTTAATGTGATTATATTGATGTGCATTCATAAATCTGGAGAATAAAATAGTTAGCCCCTTCCAGCTTTTGAATTTTTTTTTTGGGAAGTTTTATGTTTATTGAGGAGCAAGCTCCAAAACTTGAGAAATGGAAAACTCTCCTGTACTTTCCTTTCATTGTCAACATTAGTGCTTCAGGTGAGTTGTCACATGGTTTTCCATTAGAGTGAAGTTTCCATAACCTTGGCCAACAAGATACTTTAGCTCCAATATAATATCAGGTAGAAATGGTGTATAATGTCAGGCTAAACCTTGTTTGGAGCACTGTGTATAGACATCAAGCTTGCAGAGATCACTATTTTTGAGAAAGTATAGATTAAAGAGAAGCTATTGACTCAAGCTTTATTAACTGAAGTAATGGTGATAGTTGTTAAAGTAAAACAATTTTAATTCATATTTTTAAAATGATACAGGCAATTAATAATGTTGATCCTCACAAATTGCTAACAGTGGTAGTAGAATCAAACAAAATCGAAGGGTCAAGATCCTGAGGGGATACAGCAGGGTAGATGTTGAGATGTTTGCAGTAGCGAGAGGATCTGGGAAAAGAGAGCAGAGGTGCAAGAATAGTGGGCATAGGAACTACTTCTCACAGAGGATGGTGAATTTCTGGAATTCTGTATCCTGTGAGGTTATGGATGCCAGATCATTGGAGGTATAAAAGAGGAAATTCATGCATTCTAGAAAAATGAGGGAAATTAGAATTATGGGCGATGAACACAAAAGAAGAAATGAGGCCATGATCATATGAAATGGTGGGGCAGAGTTAAGGGGTCATTGGCTTTTCACTCAACCCTAGAACATCTGGACAGCAAAGGTGCATACATCAGGATGCTCTTCATTGACTACTGCTTGGCATTCAATGCTATCATCCCCTCAAAACTACTTAATAAGCTTCAAGACCTTGGCCTCAATATCTCCTTGTGCAATACAGTTTCCTCACTCACAGACCCCAGTCTGTTTGGATTGGCAACAATATCTCCTCCACAATTATCATCAGCACAGGTGCACTACGAGGCTGTGTGCTCAGCCCCCTGATCTATTCGCTTTACACTTATGACTGTGTGGCTAAGTACTGCTCGAATGCCATACTTCAGGTTGTTGACAACACCACTGTAGTTGGCTGAGTCAAAGGTGGTGACAAATCAGCATGTGGCTGGGAGACTGAAAACCTGGCTGAGTGGTGCCACAACAACAGTCTCTCACTGAACGTCAGTAAGATGATGGAGTTGATTATAGACTTCAGGAGAAGGAAATCAGGGGTCCATAATCCAGTCCTCATCAGAGGATCAGAGGTGAATAACTTTAAATTCTTCAGTGTTATCATTTCACAGGATCTGTCCTGCAGGTAAGTGCAATTACGAAGAAAACACGACAATGCCTCTACTTCCTTAGAAGTTTGCGAAAATTCAGCATGACATCTAAAACTTTGACATAGATGTGTGGTGGAGAGTATGTTAACTGGTTGCATCATGGCCTGGAATGGAAACACCACTGCCTTGATGTTTATTGATTGGAAAATCTTGCAAAAAGTATGGATACTGCCCAGTCCATCACGGGTAAAGCCCTTCCCACCATTGAGCATATCTACAATGAGCACTGTAATTGGAAAGCAGCATCCATCATCAAGGATCCCCACCACCCAGGCATTGTTCTCTTCTCACTGCTGCCATTAGGAAGAAGGTACAAGAACCACAGGACCCACACCACCAGGTTCAGGAACAGTTATTCAGTCTTAGCCATCAGGCTCTTGAACCAAAGGGGATAACTTCACTCACACCGTCACTGAATGGTTTCTATAAACTATTGACTCACTGTCAAGGACTCTTCATCTCACGTTCTTGATCTTTATTGCTTATTTATTTACTTATTTGCATTTGAACAGTTTGTTGTCTTTTACACATTGTTTCTTTGTACGTCCTGTTAGGTGTAGTCTTTCAGTGATTCGATTGTGTTTCTTGGATTGATGGAGTATGCCTGCAAGAAAATGAATCTCAGGGCTGTAGATGAGGACAAATATTTTTAACTTTATACTACGAGCTTTGATGTGGTCCATACCTGCTCCTTTTTATGTTCTTATATGTTTAAGAAATATGACAGTTTATGAGCATAACTTTGACTAGACACTTTAATATACAAATCAGTTGCAATGAACTTGAAGAAGGGGAACCAGGAATTGCATTTAAAAGTGATCCCAATATTGATTCTGGCCTGTACTATTAAATAGTGTATTATTGGTCTAGTAATTCTGTCTTAGCCCATTTAAAAATATTAATGAAAAGGGATCTTGCTTATATTTATCATATTTCCAATCTTATGTTAATCTTGTTAATACCAGAATTATTTGACAGTTATGAAACTTCTGCAGAAGAACATCTTTCTTTTTGTATAATATTACAATGTTAAGATAGAGAAAGGAAGTCAAGTTGAATTTTTGCTTCAAAGATTCATTGAATTGTGGGATAATTTCCAGGGAATGATGATATAAATAGGAGGGCCGGAATGGCCTGTTTCCGTGCTGTGATTGTTAAATGGTATAGGTTAGATGAGCTTCCAGTGATGACAGATTCAGTTGGGTGGGGAAAATCAAGATTTTACTACTGTTCTGTTAAAATATATCAGGCCTATTCGGCTTATAAGACCATAAGACATAGGAGCAGAATTAGGCCATTTGGCCCATTAAGTCTACTCTGCCATTTCATCACGGCTAATCCATTTTCCCTCTCAGCCCCAATCTCCTTCATTCCCCCCCCCCCTTTCCCCTATTGACTTATTTCTAAACTTAAAATTTATTTTGTTCTTATCTACAGATCGCAGCCTAAATTGTAAGGTTTAAGGGAAGCAGATAAAAAAAGTAAATTGCATGAATAAGGGGGAAAGAGGTCAGAGTACATGTTATGAGGTATAAACGGTACCTTTTGAGGTAGAGATGTGCATGATATCCCTCATCAATGAGACCAGAGAACACTTCAGCCCATTTTTAAAATATCCATCGACTGTTAATGTTAACTCACAATAATATATCCAACTAACATTAAGTGAAGATTTTCTACATAATGATATTTCAAGGATAAATTTTACTAACAGTATCATTTAAGCTAGGATAAACAATGTTATGTGTTTTTTTTAACCCAGATAATTAAAAATAGATGATGGATGTTATTTTCTATTCAGTAGTATACTTTATTTAGTCCTTCAGAGTGAACCATAAGCAATGCCTTTATTTCCAGTGTGATCAGCAACTGGATGTTTGAATTGTTCATAGCCAATGAACCCTTTCAACTAAATCCCCAGCCTGAACTGCTACTGACAAACATTTTCCATTTGGGTGGACACTTAAGCCCCAAGTGCAATTTCCATGAACGTACTAACATTTTTATTTTGTCATTACATATTTGCATTTCAGTTTTTAAATTGACAGGTGGTAGGGTTCAGAATTTGTGCACTAAGATCTCCATATTCCCAATTTGGCTAGCTCTTAAAGGGAATTATCCCCATGATGGATTACTGGAGGTGCTTGCCCTCTGAACTGCTCACACACAGTTCCTGGCACTGGTCTGAGTGCCGTCTGCTTATTCATTCTCTTGCAGGAGATGATGCATGACTAGAAAAACTCAAGTTTAAAAAAATGAATGAACCTGATTTGCATGTTCCATCTCTTTAGTTCTATTTTTGGACCACTCTTTTTCCATTGTGCAATATTCTAAAATGCAGACATTTCTCAAAATATGACACAAAAGCTACAGGACTCTTTCCAAAACATTTCTGCATATGTTTGGAAATACTAAACAATTTTCCATAATTTATGTGGTCTTTGGTGGAATATTTTATATTCAGAGAACCAGATGTAGTTTTACTTACTTTAATTGAATGTTGCATAACTGTTTCTACAAAATCAAATATATATAAGTGGTTAGAATGCAGACCTCTGATGATACAAACTTAAATTCACCACTGCCTTTTGGAGTTTCACACCTTGTGCTGAAGTTTCTTGCTGTGTACATTTCAACTATTTTCAGTTCTCCGAGCCTGACTGTGTCATTTTCACCATGGATGTTCCGACCCTCTACAATTCCATCCCCTGCTAGGAAGGCCTTAAGGCTCTCTGCCTCATTCTTGACAAGAGACCTAACCAGTTCCCCTTCACCACCACCTTCATCTATTTGGCTGAACAGCTACTCACCTTAACAACTTCTCTTTCAGCTCCTTCCATTTTCTGCAGACCAAAGATGTAGCCATGGGCAATCTCATGGGCCCCCAGCTATGCCTGCCTTTTCATTGTCTGCACAGAACAGTCCATGTTCCAAGCCTACACTAGTAACACTGCCTGATTCCTTCGCCACTACACTAACAACTGTATTAGTGCTGTTTCCTGTACCAATGCAGAGCTCATCAATTTCAGCAGTTTCACTACCCTGTCCTCAATTTAATTGGTCCATCTCTGATACCGCTCTCCCCTTTCTTGATCTCTCTCTGTCTCCGGGGATGGAGACAAATTATCTACTGATATTTTGTTTTACAAACTCACTGACTCTCACGGTTATCTTGACTACATCTCTTTCCAACCTGTCACTTTCAGGGATACCATTGCCTTCTCTTGGTTCCCCCATTTCTGCCCCATCTGCTCTTATGATGAGGCTTTCCATTCCTGGACATGCGGGGTGTCCTCTTTTCTCAGAAAACAGTTTCTCTTCCATTGCTATCTACGTAGCTGTCACTCGCATCTCCTCTGATTCCCACACATCTGCCCTCACCCCACCCCACCCCCAACGTTTCAGGGCCAAGGTTCCCTTGTCCTCACCTCCACTCCGTAAGCCTTCAACCCACCACTTCCTATTCCCACATCAACATGTCTGTCGATGGCTTCCTCCACTGCCCCAGTGAGGTCAGATACAGACTGCAGGAGCAACACCTCAGATTCCATCTTGGTAGTCTCCAACAGCTTCTTTGTTATTAGTAGATGGGGTTAGTTTAACAGCAACATGGTTGGTGCAAACATAATAGGTCAAAGGGCCTCTTCCTGGCTGTATTGTTAAATATTCAATGGTCGTGTTTGATAATGTTGCTTATTTGGACAATAGGGTAGGGCAAATAAAATAATTAGAAATGAAATTTTCTTTTGAGGGGCTCGAGAATCAATATCAACATCTATAGCAACTTTATGCAAATAAGCCTTTCTGCATTCTATTTTCCACCCAACCACCCCATATAATAACGATACTAACGAACTTCTTTATTTCAAAGAATTACTGAATGCCTCAGGGTAAATTCTCTCTTCGTCAAAATGATATAGGCAGTTGTGAAAAACAGAAATGATATATAATCGTTGGCATTATACATCTATTTATCATTTTCAACTTCCAACTATGCATCTCACCAGTTACACAAAACCCTATGGCCAGAAGGTGGGACACACACAGTCATTGCCCGAAAACTGATATCCAACAAGCATTATTCTGCTACTTTATTTTCTCTGCAATATTTAGCATGTAATTTAAATGGGAAACTATTAGCCATTACAGAAAGGAATACAGTTGTCTGTCAGCTTTCATCATAGCTTTCTTAAGTAGGAAGATTTTGTACAATGAATTTACAGTGCAATTTATGGATTTAGCACATTATTGTAAAACGTTTTCAGATTCGGAGATAAAAAGCACCAACACTCTTTTCTTTTAGCCTGCAGCTGGCTTTGCAACGAACAGATCAAACAGCAAAGTGCAGATTGCTTTGTTCATTGGAGTTTAAGAGTGCGTCTCCTTAAGCTGCCAGGTGTTTATGTACTGCTGGTGGTTTGGGAGAGCTGCATTTTTCCGGATGAAGTGGCTAGCACACATAAAGCCCCAGAACGTAAGAGTGATTATATTGCATGGAATGGGCCGTTGGTGGCTCTGGTGATTGGAGAACTTTTAAGCCTATATACGTGGTATTCGGTTGAGCTGGCTGGGGTATTGTGGGTAATTAAGGATTAATTACAATCCTGTAGTGTGTATCATGGCTCAGGGTCAGTAGAGGGTCAGTGCACATGGCAAACTCCGAGACTAGTGAATGGTTGGGTGACGCCAGCTCGGAGAGGCTGGGAGAGTGAAGCGTACAGAATGTGGAGCCACCGGGGCTGTGGGCTACACAGCCAGGATGCTGACGTCTCCAGTGGGTCAGCACAGTCAGCCCAGTGTATCGCAGCGAACGTTAACAAGCATCCAGGACCTGAAAAAACATTTGCACAAATTGCGTTGCCTGTCACTTTGACTCATTATAACAACCACAGTGTCAGAAACAGCTTGTATGGTTATTCTGTACAGTGACTGCTGTGACAAGGCCAAGATTTATAATGCCAAGCCAAGTTGTAGATGATTATGTACATAAACAAGAGATTAACTTTCACAGAACGTATTGATTTATTTTGATGATTCCAGAAACTTTTAAATCAATTTAATAACTGTGGCATATTTCATTCAAAACTCTTAATAATAAAATTGAATAAAGTGAGGCTGACCCTGGAATGAAAGGGCAATAGCTGAAATTATTTCTTCAGATTTCTTTGGGCCCTAATGCACTTGTAGTATTAGCAGCTTCAATATGACTAACAACTCCAAAGAAGGCAAACTGAAAGGGACTGGAATCTCAAGGACACTTGGAATTATTATTGAATTCTGTGAAAGCATCAACAATGTGACCAGATAGCATTTTTAAAAGCAAGTGGAAGATTTTGAAGGTTACAGTCAGCTGTGGCATGGGTGCAGACTAGATTGAGAGTTTGCTACAGCACGACGCATCTCTGAGGAGAGGGGAAGGTAGCATTCAAAAGAAAATACAACCCCCATTTCTACAGCAAGTGACTAAACAAGTTTGCACACCGGCTTTTGTGTTTAAAGTTCCATCACGGAAAAGATGTTTGTAATTGTTCATTTTCCTTTGCAGTAGATGCACATTTCTTCAGATGTTCTGCTATTCGGTGAATCTTAAAGAATCAGAGATCTCTTTGGTTCTTTTAGATTCACCAAATAGCAGAAGGTCTGAAGAAATGTGTAGCTCTTCGTCATTTGTCCCCCTACGAGCCAATATCACTGATAAATGGATTATTTACTTGTAATTGCCTTGAATGCAGTCCGCATTTGGAATGAGCTGCTAGAGGAAGTGGCTGAGACAGTATTTAAAAGGCATGGGGGGGAGGCAGGTAAATGGACAGGAGTCTTTTAGTGGGATATAGGCAGGCCGCTGCAGCTTTGGTGGACATTCTGGTTGCATGGACCAGATGGGCTCAAGGGCCTGTTCTTGTGCTGTATGACTCTATAACAGCTTCTGAAACAGGACAACATCCATCATTAGGGACCCCCACCACCAGTGCATGTCCTCTTCTCATTGCTACTATCAGAGAGGAGCCTGAAGACACACACTACGTTTTAGGAACCACTTCTTCCCCTCTACCATCAGGTTTCTGAATGGACAATGAACCCATTGACGTTACCTCACTATTTCTATAACACACACAAAATGCTGGTGGAACGCAGCAGGCCAGGCAGCATCTATCGGGAGAAGCACTGTTGATGTTTTGGGCCGAGACCCTTTGTCAGGACTAACTGAAAGGAAAGGTAGTAAGAGATTTGAAAGTAGGAGAGGAGGGGGAAATGCAAAATGATAGGAGAAGACCGGAGGGGGTGGGGTGAAGCTGAGAGCCAGAAAGGTGATTGGCAAAAGGGATACAGAGCTGGAGAAGGGAAAGGATCATGGGACGGGAGGCCTCGGGAGAAAGAAAGGGGGAGGGGAGCACTAGAGGGAGATGGAGAACAGGCAGAGTGATGGGCAGAGAGAGAGAAAAAAAAGAGGAGGGGGGAAAATATAAATACATCAGGGATGGGGCAAGAAGGGGCGGAGGGGCATTAACGGAAGTTAGAGAAGTCAATGTACATGCCATCAGGTTGGAGGCTACCCAGCTGGTATATAAGGTGTTGTTCCTCCAACCTGAGTTGATGGTGGAAGAAGGGAAGCCACTTTGTTTAAAAAAGGAAGACACCTCCTTTGTCCTGGAATGAAAAGCCTCATCCTGAGAGCAGATTCTTCCACCATCAACACTGCTCTCAAACGCATTTCTCCCATTTCCCGCACATCTGCCCTCAGCCCATATGCCCGCCACCCCACTCGGGTTAGGGTTCTCCTTGGCCTCACCTACCACCCCACCAGCCTCCGGGTCCAACGTATAATTCTCCGTAACTTCCGCCACCTCCAACGGGATCCCACTACCAAGCACATCTTCCTCTCCCCCCCCGGCTTTCCGCAGGGATCGCTCCCTACGCGACTCCCTTGTCCACTCGTCCCCCCCCATCCCTTCCCACCGATCTCCCTCCTGGCACTTATCCTTGTAAACGGAACAAGTGCTATACCTGCCCTTACACTTCCTCCCTCACCACCATTCAGGGCCCCAGACAGTTCTTCCAGGTGAAGCGACACTTCACCTGTGAGTCGGCTGGTGTGGTATACTGCGTCCGGTGCTCCCGGTGTGGCCTTTTATATATTGGTGAGACCCAACGCAGACTGGGAGACCGTTTCACTGAACACCTACGTTCTGTCCGCCAGAGAAAGCAGTATCTCCCAGTGGCCACACATTTTAATTCCACATCCCATTCCCATTCTGATATGTCTATCCATGGTCTCATCTACTGTCAAAATGAATCCAAACTCAGGTTGGAGGAACAACACCTTATATACCGGCTGGGTAGCCTCCAACCTGATGGCATGAACATTGACTTCTCTAACTTCCGTTAATGCCCCTCCTCCCCTTCTTACCCCATCCCTGATATATTTATATTTTTTCCCCCCTCTTTTTTTTTCTCTCTCTCTGCTCACCACTCTGCCTGTTCTCCATCTCCCTCTAGTGCTCCCCTCCCCCTTTATTTCTCCCGAGGCCTCCCGTCCCATGATCCTTTCCCTTCTCCAGCTCTGTATCCCTTTTGCCAATCACCTTTCCAGCTCTCAGCTTCACCCCACCCCCTCCGGTCTTCTCCTATCATTTCGCAATTCCCCCTCTCCGTCCTACTTTCAAATCTCTTACTATCTTTCCTTTCAGTTAGTCCTGACGAAGAGTCTCGGCCCGAAACGACGACAGTGTTTCTCCCTATAAATGCTGCCTGGCCTGCTGTGTTCCACCAGCATTTTGTGAGTGTGTGTTGCTTGAATTTCCAGCATCTGCAGATTTCCTCGTGTTCACTATTTCTGTACTACATTTTTATACATATATATTTCTTTCTCTAATATATGGTATGTGTTATATATTGCACTGTACTGCTGCCAGAAAGCAATGAATTTCACCACATGTGCCATATTATCATATATATGTATATGTGATCAGTTTGCAATAGAAATGCAATTATTGGCCATGAGGGAAATGTCATTGTTTAGTTGAGTTTCAGATCTTCCCCTCCTGATCCTTCCAACTACTGCCTCCAGTCTGCAATTGAAATTGGTGCCATACCTTGTTTTTTCCAGTTACTGCCCAGCCCTGGCCTATGACTCCATGGCCTTGTATGATTTGATAAATAAAATATGTGAGAGTTGATTTATGTGCCTAACAAAAGCTGCAGCCGTTTACTTGAATTACGAACAAACCAAAAGCAGTCGCCTTACACTGATGTTATCATGTCAGACACCGTCTCTTAACAGTGAACGCACCAGCTCACTGTGAATTGTGTGGAACAGCTTCTATTAGTAACACTCAATACATTACTCTATGGCCTCCAATCCTCCTCTGGCTGTAATCTTCCATGGACCCTACCTTGAATGATCCACGGTTCCAAACGTCACAACTCCCAATCTTTCTTGCACTTACAGTTGCTCCTTGATTCATCTCTCCTATCTCACCAATCCCCAGTCCCTTAACTGCAGCCCTTTTGCACTACTCATCGGACATGAAGGGTCTTGGCCTGAAACGTCGACTCCTTACTCTTTTCCGTAGATGCTGCCTGGCCTGCTGAGTTCCTCCAGCATTTTATGTGTTGTTACTTAGATTTCCAGCTTCTACAGATTTTCTCTTGCTTGTCATCAGACATCCTGCCAATTTGAAGGAGAACAAAGAGATGAAATAAAAGCCATTAATTTCTGCATGGCAACACACACAAAATGCTGGAAAAGAATACAGCTGACATTTCAGGCCTAAACCCTTTGGCAGGACTGGGGGGATGCATATAACCAGGTCTCAGGACTCCCGGCCTTAAATCAAGCGCTCCTTACCCTTAACAAACCGCTCAACTCACTTACAAGAGCATTACCGCCCTCTTCAGACGCACTTAAAGGCGTAAAGGAATTTGGAGTATTGTCTACAGTTCTGGTCACCGAATTATAGGAAAGATGTCAACAAAATAGAGAGAGTACAGAGGAGATTTACTAGAATGTTACTTGGGTTTCAGCACCTAAGTTACAGGGAAAGATTGAACAAGTTAGGTCTTTATTCTTTGGAGCGTAGAAGGTTGAGGGGGGACTTAATAGAGGTATTTAAAATTATGACAGGGATAGATAGAGTTGATGTGGATAGGCTTTTTCCATTGAGAGTAGGGGAGATTCAAACAAGAGGACATGAGTTGAGACAGGGGGCAAAAGTTTAAAGGTAACATGAGGGAGAATTTCTTTACTCAGAGAGTGGTAGCTGTGTGGAATGAGCTTCCAGTAGAAGTGGTAGAGGCAGGTTAGGTATTGTCATTTCTCCCTCTCTCTCACCTAGAGGGGGTCAGTTGTGCTGTGAGGATTACATTCCTTGACTTCTCTAGTGCCTTTAACACCATCCAGCCCAAGATCTTAAGGCACAAACTAACGGAGATGGGAGTAGACTCTCACATGGTGGATTGGATAGTGGACTACTTGACAGATAGACCTCAGTATGTGCGGTTGGGAGACTGTAGGTCTGACACGGTGGTCAGCAGCACAGGGGTGCCGCAGGGAACCGTACTCTCTCCGGTCCTGTTCACCCTGTACACATCAGACTTCCAATATAACTCGGAGTCCTGCCATGTGCAGAAGTTCGCTGATGACACGGCCATAGTGGGGTGTGTCAGGAATGGACAGGAGGAGGAGTATAGGAAACTGATACAGGACTTTGTGATATGGTGCAACTCAAACTACCTGCGTCTCAATATCACCAAGACCAAGGAGATGGTGGTGGACTTTAGGAGATCTAGGCCTCATATGGAGCCAGTGATCATTAATGGAGAATGTGTGGAGCAGGTTAAGACCTACAAGTATCTGGGAGTACAGTTAGACGAGAAGCTAGACTGGACTGCCAACACAGATGCCTTGTGCAGGAAGGCACAGAGTCGACTGTACTTCCTAAGAAGGTTGGCGTCATTCAATGTCTGTAGTGAGATGCTGAAGATGTTCTATAGGTCAGTTGTGGAGAGCGCCCTCTTCTTTGTGGTGGCATGTTGGGGAGGAAGCATTAAGAAGAGGGACGCCTCACGTCTTAATAAGCTGGTAAGGAAGGCGGGCTCTGTCGTGGGCAAAGTACTGGAGAGTTTAACATCGGTAGCTGAGCGAAGGGCGCTGAGTAGGCTACGGTCAATTATGGATAACTCTGAACATCCTCTACATAGCACCATCCAGAGACAGAGAAGCAGTTTCAGCGACAGGTTACTATCGATGCAATGCTCCTCAGACAGGATGAAGAGGTCAATACTCCCCAATGCCATTAGGCTTTACAATTCTACCGCCAGGACTTAAGAACTTTTTAAAAGCTATTATTAATGCTTTTTGAGATAGTGATTTAGATGCATATCATATTTTTTACTGAGTTAAGTATTGTATGTAATTAGTTTTGCTACAACAAGTGTATGGGACATTGGAAAAAAAGTTGAATTTCCCCATGGGGATGAATAAAGTATCTATCTATCTATCTATCTATCTATCTATCTATCTATTTAAAGCAAAATTGGATAGGTATATGGACAGGAAAGGAATGGAGGGTTATGGGCTGAGTGCGGGTCAGTGGGGCTAGGTGAGAGTAAGCATTCGGCACGGACTAGAAGGGCCGAGATGGCCTGTTTCCGTGCTGTAATTGTTATATGGTTCCTCCAGACTCAATCACTCCCTCCTACACACAAACATATAAACATTTCATCCTGCACACAGTTACATCAACAGCACACAGACATGCGTCTCCTACACACAAGAACATTAACCCCATACAGCAGCACATCACATACAAGAATGCCGTCCTCCTACTTACAACAAAATACAAACTCACCATCCCGATGCAAACACAAATGACCCTTCACTCCCAGTGCACATGTAAGCCCCCCACCCTCCTACAAAACACAGCTTACACTTTACATGCAATCCAACCACCCACCCCTCATGGAAGTACGGCGCTGTACATTCACAAATAAAAGTTCTCCTATACATATGCACTCCACTCATCTCGTACATGATCACATGTTCCTCCTATGCACAAACACACCACCCAACCCACAAAGCAGTGTTCTGCTCATCTCATACAGAAGCTGAATGGCAATGGACACAAAATGCAGCAGGAACTCAGCAGACCAGGCAGCATTTACGGAAAAGGGTACAGTCGACATTTCAGGCCGAGACCCATCATTGCGACTGGAGAGAAGAAGGTGGCAGGAAGGGGAGGAAGAAACACAAGGTGAGAGGTGAAACTGGGAGGGGTGGCAGGTAAAGCTGGGAGGTTGATTGGTGACAGAGATACAGGGCTGGAGACGGGGGAATCTGGCAGGAGAGGACAGAGGGCCGTGGAAGAAAGGCAAGGGGGAGGAGCGCCAGAGGGAGCTGATGGGCAGATAAAGAGGTAAGGTGAGAGGGAAATGGGGATGGGGAATGGTGAAGGGGGGAGCAATAACCACAAGTTTGAGAAATCGATGTCCATGCCATCAGGCTGGAGGCTACATAACAGAGTATAAGGTGTTGCTCCTCTAGCCTCATTGTGGCAGTAAAGGAGGTCCCATGGCCTGTTTCTGTGCTGTACTGACAAACCCACTGCACTCTACACAGTGCCCCCTCCAGACACAGGCTCAACAGCCCAAACCCCACTCACAGCTGGATGATGTGACTGGCAGTTGGAGGGGTTGTTACTCTCCATTTTGAGTGAGGTGAGTGATTTGGTTATGAATTGGGAGTGGTATCTGTATGGATGGCTGATGTGCTGGTGCGTGGAGTGGACGGTGGGATTTTGGAGTGGGGGTGGGGGTGTTCGTTTGTGTTTAAGTGTGGGGGGGGTGGTGTGGCTGAGTTTGGGGTGGAGGTGTATCGGTGCATGGGGTAGCTAATGCGATTATGCTTGCAGTGGGTGCTGTGCTCATGTATATTTGGCTGTCGGGAGGCAGAGTGGAGAAGCCGGCGAGTGTAAGAACTAAACTCATTAGTGGAGTTAATTCTGCCATAGCAGATCAGATTTTCCGAGCCTGCACAGCGTCACACAGCGCTGATGTGAGAACTTCAGTCTCAACGGAACTTGCATGATTCTCACTTTCCCTAACCAACTAAAACCCATCTCGAAACCTCTGGTTTAAAATTAGAAAAAATCTTTCACTGTCATCTTGTTCAACAACTACTTCACCTGGTGTACTAAAGCTAGAGTTTTAATTAGGTGTTAAAGTCCTGCAGAGAACTTTTAATTTGAAGATTGAATCTTCTGCCTGCTTAATCATTCAGGTATAAATAGATCCAACCATGAGTACTCATTTATGGAAAGAATGGGGTAACAAGAGAAATAATAGGAGGCAGAAGCAGAACTTGGAGAAACTGAGTGACGTAATAAAGTTTATGAAAATATATTAATAAAGTGAATAAGGAATAAAATCTGCTGTGGTGTTAGGTGACCACTGGCTAAATTCAGCTGATTGAATGATTCCATAGGGGACTGCTCTCCTCAACCACGTGGGCCCCAGTGTATTTCGAACTTTGATAAATGCTCAGAGAGACATGGTTGAACTCACCGTGATCTTGTCAGTAAAGCACCTGAAAGGGCAGAGAGAGGCAGGATGGGATTCTCAGCTTTGTGCTGCGAGGTCCAGCTTCTGAACAGCAAGTGAACAGGGTCTCCTATCAGGCGGAAATAGTGGGTATAGCTAGGAACATAAGTTGATTCGCAATTTTCAATCATTTGTGAGAGTTAGATTCGGATTCATTTACTTATCACTTGCGTCTAAACACTACAGTGAAATGCACCATTTGTGTTAACAAACGCCACAACCCAAGGATGTACTGGTGGCAGTCTGCAAATGTCTCCACACATTCTGGTGCCAACATAGCATGCCCAAAATAGAAACAACACAAGCAACAACAATATACTTACTATTTTATAGATTTGCTGAGTATGCCCGCAAGAAACATTTCTGTACTTTGATAATAAAATTTACTTCAACTTTGAACACAGCAATATGACAAAATAACAATGGCAAAACAATAATCATGAGAGTTTCTGCAGATGCTGGAAATCCAGAGTAACACGCACAAAATGTTGAAGGGTCTCAGTCTGAAACATTGACTGTTTATTCCTGCCCATAGATACTGCCTGACCTGCTGAGTCCCTCCAGTATTTTGTATGTGCAACAGCAAAAGAGCCCCCTTTCCTCTCTCTCTACCACTCACACAGATAGATCTCCAACCACAGGACTGACCACTTCCAGATCTCCAGCCTCCAGTGGACGTCTGGGTTCACAGGCCCAGGGTCCTGACTTCTTCAACAGTACTTTACAGAGTCTAATAATTTTAATCATTTTAAAATGTCTGTGATGGTTGAATTATTGAAGAGCTATTAAAAGGCCTCAGGATTCAATGCCCAAGTCCTATTCACCACCCAGAGCGTGCTCCACTTTGGATATGGAGGATTGGCTTCTTTGTCCTACACATTCAGAAAGTCTGTACAAACAGGCACAGCAGGTTCCTTTGAGTTAGCTAAAGGCGAGAAGTCATATGAAGCTAAGGCAGGTAAATAGAATAGAGGACTGGATCAGCCACAATCTAATTCAGTGCAAGTGACAAACTGCTGCTTAAAGCTATTTCAATTAAGTGGGAAGATGCCTGTAATTTATGTTGAAAATGATTAGCATTACACAATGTAAATGTCTGATTCTGTATATTGTAAGTCGCAATGTTTTTATTTGTTTCTCAGATAGGATAGGAATCAAAGGTACCAGAACAACATTAGCTGCCTGGGTTGCTTGGCTCCAGCCGCAGACTCTGCCAAGCTGACAGAGTGTACACTTATACCCTGACTGTCGGTGGTTTCTCAGAAATATGAGTGCTTCTGCTCAGGTTTCGAAGAAGTAATTAGACCAGCCAATTACCATTTACCAGGAGACTTTACAAGGATGATTGATCATCAGTTACCAATTTATATATTGTACACATTTTTGTCAGTAAGATATTTTAATTATTTTGAAAGCCTAGTTTTCAGCATTTTTATTATTTAATTTTTCCAGCCTTTTCCACTACAGCAATGTTTTCAATGAAGTAAGTAAAAGAAAGAGAATTAATCTTTTAGTGGTCACTTTATATGAAGTTAACTCATTGTCTAAAGTTTAGTAACACCCATTAAACGTTTGCAGTGTTCTAATGATAGGATAAGAACATTGGATAAAGTAGCAAACTATCTTCAAAAAGTATATAAGGGCTGTAAGGTTCTTTGGAATATTATATCATGACAAAACCTTGTAAAAGTACTGTGTTCTTCTATCTAAAACTTAAATGACTCATTATCTTAGCTGCTAGAAACGATACAAAACAATTTAACAGCCTACCTTTTTTGTGGTTTAGAATAACACTGAGAAAATGAATTATACGTTGAGGCAAATAGATCAGCTCACTGAAAGTAATGGATTTTCTTTACACAAAAGCAGGGCATGAGTCAACTCCAACTGCATTCACAAGCAAAATTAAGTTCTCTTTGTTTTCATTTTCTGTAGCAACTCAGTAATAGTTTGGACAACCAAATGCTGTCATGAGTTATGCAAGCACAGCCTCACCAATGGAATGATGACAAATTCTCGGATTTAATATCAACAAGAACATGATACTCTGAAATCTTTGTAGTTTTATTCACTTCAGGTGCCTAAAGGTTCAGGTTTACCTTTGAAGATTTGATTGCACCTAGTACTATACTGATGTGTCAGTGGTACATTCCCCTTTATCTGTCAGATGTGGAAGCAGCATTCAGTCTTCCTGACTTATTCAGGAAGCACCAAGGCATTCCGCCCAGTCAGTGTTGGCACATATATTCCACACGAGCCTCCTTCCTACATACTCCATTTAATCTTAGTATCCACTATTATTTGTTTTGAGGAAGTAACTAAGAAGACTGATGAAAGCAGGGTGGTAGACGTCTATATGGACTTTAGTAAGACATTTGACATCCTCACAAAATAAGCTGGTTCAGAAGGTTATGGCACATTGAGATGCAAGGCAGGCTGGGTAAAGATAGTTTTGTGATAGAAGGTGGAGTGACTATTGGTGCAACCTGGCAAACAGTGCCCAGACCCCTGTTAGATACAGTATTAATGAACTGGATGTCAATTTATATGGTATGGTAAGTAAGTTTGCAGATGACATGAAAATTGGTAGCAACACACACAAATTGCTGGGGGAGCTCAGTAGGTCAAGCAGCATCCACGGAAGGACTACAGGCATCTGTGGAAGCTCTTGTGCACATGAAAATTAGTGGATATTGAGCAAGCTTGTCTAAGGCTACAGCAGAATATAGATCAGATTGAAAGTTGGCAGACAGAATTTAGTACTGACAAGTGCAAGCTAATACACTTTAGATTAGATTAGATTCCGCTTTATTGTCATTGTGTCGAGTACAGATACAAAGCCAATGAAAAACAGTTAGCATCTAACCAGAAATGCAAAGAATATTGTTATTTACAAAATAACTGAGACAGTACAATATGGGTGCGATACTGCTTAGTGCTGTGATGTGAGGTTCAGCAGGGTCCCAGCCTCAGGGAAGAAGCTCTTCCTGTGCCTGCTGGTACGGGAGCGGAGGCTCCTGTAGCACCTACCGGATGGGAGGAGAGTAAAAAGTCCATGGTTAGGGTGAGATGCATCCTTGATAATGCTTTTCACCCTGCCCAGGCAGCGTTTATGGTAGATGTTCTCAGTGGTGGGCAATTGGGTGCCGATAATCCACTGGGCAGTTTTCACCACACGCTGGAGTGCTTTGCGGTCGGATACAGGACAATTGCAGTACCATACTGAGATGCAGTTGGTGAGTATGGTCTCAATGGTACAGCGGTAAAGTCCGTCAGTATCCTGGGACAGAGGTGAGCTTCCTTGATGCTCCACAGGAAATAAAGGCGCTGCTGTGCCTTTTTGATCAGGATGGAGGAGTTCAGGGACCAGGTGAGATCCTCAGAAATGTGGACACCAAGGAATTTGAAGCCTGATACACGCTCCACTACAGCTCCGTTGATGTAGATGGGGACGTGAGTGTGGCTCCTAGCACACTTGAAGTCCACAATGATCTTGCTGGTCTTCTGGGTGTTAACGGCCAGGTTGTTGTCAGCACACCACGCAGCCAGGTGCTGGACCTTAAAGATAGTGGAGTCAAGGGATATGGGGAGAAGGCAGGAATGGGGTACTGATTGTGGATGATCAGGCATGATCACAGTGAATGGCGGTGCTGGCTCAAAGGGCCGAATGGCCTGCTCCTGCATCTATTGTCTATTGACCTCGTCCCTGTAGGCCATCTCGTTATCCCTTCTGATCAGAAAGTCAAAATAGGGTGTACACAGTAAATGGTAGAGCACTAACGAATGCTGATGAATATAGTGACACTGGGGTTTAAACCCCTCATTCCTTAGAAGGGGTTACACAGGTAGATAGGGTGATGGAAGAATGCATATGCCTCACTGGAACATAGAATACTAAAGTTCTTCCGCAAATTTTCAAAACACTGGTTAAACCACACATACGGTATCAGAAGCAGTTCTGGTTGTCATGCTTTAGGAAGGATGAAATTGTGCTGGAGAGAGTACTGAGGATATGGACCAGGATGTTTTCTGAATTGGAGGGTATTATTATGGGGAGAGAACAGGTACACTGGGCTTGTTGTCCCTGGAGAGAAGGAGGCTGAAGCAGACTTCATAGAGGTAAATCAGTTCATTATTGTCACATGTATTGCGGTACAGTGAAAAGCTTGTTTTCTATGCCGTCCATACAGGGAATTTTATTACAACAGTGCACTGAGGTGGTACAAGATAAAGCTATAACAGAATGCAGAATGAAGGGCTAGGGTTACAGAGAAAGTGTAGTGCAAGCAGACAATAAGGAGCAAGGCCATCTCATGAGGTAGACTGTGAGGTCAAGAGTACATCTTATCATACTAGGGGACCACTGAATAGACTTATAACTGCAGGCTAGAAGTTGTTCTTGAGCATTCATATTGAATTAAAAGAGGTGTAGATAGTTAGAATCATTTTTCCCATGGAAGTGGTATCAAAATCAAAAAGCCATAAGTTTAAGGTGAAAGGAAGATACGAAGAAGGAGATCTGAAGGGTAAGTTTTTATACATAGAGAGAGGCTGATACCTAGAACACATTACCAGAAGATGGTGAAGTCAGAAGCAATTAGTACATTTCAAAGACAGTGAGGCATGTTTGAATATGTGAGGCACAGAAGAACAATGAGTTGGAGCGTAGGTGGTAAACAGTAATCAGCATGTGTGTGGTGGGCTGCAGGACCTGTTCCTCTCCCAAACAACACTATAACTCTGAGATTCTTTTCAAGCAATGGTAACCTGATAATATGACACGTTGAATGTTATCCTCAGGGTGTTGCAGAATGCTCGGTTACTTGTTCCAGAGCATACACAATTCCACTGTTAGAGCCACGGAGAAGGAAATGAGCCCAGAACTATGTGAGATTGGTATACTTTGATATTGCTGACAAACCAATTATGCTCCACACTAACAGTCGGAAAAGAACAAACGTGATGGTTTATTAGTGCTCATAAACCCTTAAATTAATTGGAAGAAAAATAAAAATTAAACAGGCTGTGGGGTAACACGTGTGCTAAATGATTAGCTGCCAACACAAACAGGAATCCAATACAGTTGCATAAGCATACTATACAGGAAATGATAAGCACCTGTGGGAGTAAGGCTAAACTGGGAAAATGTACACGGGCACTCTGGGGATGAATTAATTATTTTGGATCTTTCTTTACCAGGGAAGAGCAAGCTTCCAAACAAAGAAGGTAGAGGTAGCTGAGACATTGGATACTTTAAAAATTGTTATCATGGTAGTCTTTGTAAAGTTGGCTAGACTTAAAGTAGGTAAGTTGCTGTGATTCAGTGGGATGCATCTTAGGATTTTGAGGGAAGTTCAGGAAGAAATCACAGATTTCACTGATTCAAATTGGATATGGTATGGGTGTGTTTGTGTGCAAGGGCAGAATCGGGTGAGAGTGGGAGGGTGGGTTGCGGTGCTTGCGAACTGGAAAGATGTAAACGTTATCCCCTTGTTCAAAAAAGTGATAAGAATAAGCCTAGCAACTGGAAGCCAGCCAGTTTAACTTCATCGGTGGGAAAGTGTGACCCACGGCAGTATTAATGTTTACCTGAGAGAAAATGGATTAATGAAGGCAGCCCAGTGTGTATTAGTCAAGAGTAAATTATATTTACCAAGTTAATAGAATTTTTAACGACGTAATGGAAAGAACTGATGAGGGTAATGCAGTCATTGTGGTGTCCCTAGGCATCCGAAAGGCTCTTGATAAGATGCCATGTCACAGGCTTGTCAGTTGTAAAAAGGGTAACAGAGCAGGGGTATGTGTACAGAAATTATTGAAAGTGTCAGGCATACACAATACTGGGATTTCTGAATGGAGATACAGAATATAAAAACAGGGGAATTAAGCTGAACTTTAAAAAGCACCAGTCATAGCTGGTTACCACAATTATAGAGAGGAAATGAAAGAATTCCAGAAGGTCCAGAAAAGAGTTTTGAAAATAGTTCTTGGGATGAGGAACTACAATTATAAGGACAGATTAGATAGACTGGGGTTATTTGCTTTTGGGAATAGAAGGTCAAGGGGAGATTTGATGGAAGTATGTAAAGTGATTTCATGCCTGGACAATGGTGACAGATAGAAAATAAAGAGGAAAAAATATAAAGAGTGACATAAGGAAAACAATTTTAAATAATGTGGTTGGAATTTAGAATGCATGACCTGCAGATATGATGGAGGCAAGTTCAAGAGGGAATTATGTAATGAAGAAATCAAGTTCAAGTTTAATTGTCATTCAACCATGTATGAATACCTATGAATAAAGCTAAATGAAACAGCGCTACTCGAGGTCCAAGGTGCAAAGTAGTCACACACATACACATAAGGCCACATATAAGATAGCAGTAAAACAAAGTCCACAGAAAACATGTATTCCAAGCCCCTGAGTGCATGAATGTTGCAGCAGTCTGGGGTCAAACACAATGCAGCTTGTCTTCTAATGAGTGAATGGGGGGAGGCAGCACTGTCTCCAGCGTGGGCACGATGCCACACCACCCCCAACTCCGTGGCACGCCTGACCCTGATGCCCCTCCGTGGCAGCTGCAGACAGGTAACACTGATGCTTGGGGCCCAGTCCTTACTACGACCGAGGCCACACAGCTCCCCTGCTGTCAGCCCCCGGCCTTCGCCAATAAATTCCACACCAGCGATGTCCAGCAGGGTGTCACGATCACAAGAAAAGTGACGAAGATGAACACTTGCTGTTCGACTGTACACCGACGCCACTTTGTCCAGGCGGTATCATGATCCGCGCCAAGTACAGCGATCAGCTTCTCTGCCAATGAGCAACTTGCTGATTGGGTAGACATATTGTTCTTAAAGTTCTTAATGTCCAGCAGGGTCTTGTGATTGTAAAAATTCAACACCTTTGGTTGACCTTGTAAATGCCATTGAATCTGAAAGCACTGCCATTTTACTGGATGTCAAAAAGAAATGCTTATAGGATCATGGGCAACAACAGCGGATAGAGAGATCTGGTAGAGAGCCAAGTCACACAGGTGGGTTAAATAGCAACTTTCTCTGCTGCAATCATTCTATGACTGTATGATCAACACATCAGAGTCAGCTATGAAAGTCCACAAGTCCACGTGTCATGTTTTTGGTGCTTTTCTGGAGATTGGGAATAGCCTGAATCAAATCTTCTGAGCAGTAGGATCAGATTGAACATGAATTACACTCTGTCCAGAATCTAATCTTCCTCACAAATTGAACCCCTACTACAATGTATAAAACCTAATCTTCCCCACAGATTGAACCCGAATTACACTGTGTCCAGAATCTAATCTTCCCCACAGATTGAACCCCAATTACACTCTGTCCAGAATCTAATTTTCCCCACAGATTGAACCCGAATTACACTCTGTCCTGAATCTAATCTTGCCTACAGATTGAAACCCAGTTGCACTCTGTTCAGAATCTAATTTTCTCCACAGATTGAACCCAAATTACACTCTGTCCATAATGTAATCTTCCCCACAGATTGAACCCGAATTATATTCTGTCTAGAATGTAATCATCCCCACAGATTGAAAGCCAATTACGCTCTGCCAGAATCTAATCTTCCCGACAGATTGAACTCCAATTACGATCTGTCCAGAATCTAATCTTCCTCACAGATTGAACCCGAAATATACTCTGTCTAGAATCTAATCTTCCTCACAGATAGAATCCCAATTACACTCTGTCCAGAATCTAATCTTCCTCAGAGATTGATCCCGAATTATGCTCTGTCCAGAATCTATTACTCCCCACAGATTGAACCCGAATTACACTCTGTCCTGAATCTAATCTTCCCCACAGATTGAACAGTAATTAGACTCTTTCCAGAATCTAATCTCCACAACAGATTGAACCCGAATTACACTCAGCCCAGAATCTAATTTCCCCACAGATTGAATCCCAATTATGCTCTTTCCAGAACTTAATCTTCCATACAGATTGACCCTGAATTACACCCTGTCCAGAATCAAATATTCCCCACAGATTGAAGCCGAATTACGCTCTGTGCAGAATACAATCTTCCCCACAGATTGAACCCAAATTACACTCAGTCCAGAATGTAATCTTCCCCACAGATTGAACCCGAATTATACTCTGTCTAGAATGTAATCTTCCCCACAGATTGAACCCCAATTACACTCTGTCCAGAATCTAATCTTCGCCACAGACTGAAGCCCAATTACACTCTGTCCAGAATCTAATCTTCCTCAGAGATTGATCCCGAATTATGCTCTGTCCAGAATCTAAACTTCCCCACAGATTGAACCATAATTACACGCTGTCCAGAATCAAATCTTCCCCACAGATTGAAACCCAATTACAGTCTGTCCAGAATCTAATCTTCCCCAGAGATTGATCCCGAATTACACTCTGTCCAGAATCTAATCTTCCTCACAAATTGAACCCCTACTACAATGTACAAAATCTAATCTTCCCCACAGATTGAACCCCAATTACACTGTGTCCAGAAACTAATCTTCCCCACAGATTGAACCCCAATTACGCACTGTCCAGAATCTAATCATCCCCACAGATTGAACCCCAATTACGCTCTGTCCAGAATCAAATCTTCAGCACAGATTGAACCCGAATTACACTCTGTCCTGAATCTAATCTTCCCCACAGATTGAACCCGAATTACGCTCTGTCCAGAATGTAATCTTCCCCACAGATTGAACCCGAATTACACTCTGTCTAGAATCTAATCTTCCCCATAGATTGAACCCGAATTACATCAGTCCTGAATCTAATCTTCCGCACAGATTAACCCCAATTACGCTCTGTCCAGAATTTAAACTTCCCTACAGATTGACCCTGAATTACACTCTGTCCAGAATCTAATCTTCCCCACAGATTGAACCCCAATTACACTCTGTCCAGAATCTAATCGTCCCCACAGATTGAACCGTAATTACACTTTGTCCAGAATCAAATCTGCCCCAAAGATTGAACCCCAATTACACTCTGTCCTGAATCTAATCTTCCCCACAGATTGAACCCGAATTACGCTCTGTCCAGAATGTAATCTTCCCCACAGATTGAACCCGAATTACACTCTGTCTAGAATCTAATCTTCCCCATAGATTGAACCCGAATTACATCAGTCCTGAATCTAATCTTCCGCACAGATTAACCCCAATTACGCTCTGTCCAGAATTTAAACTTCCCTACAGATTGACCCTGAATTACACTCTGTCCAGAATCTAATCTTCCCCACAGATTGAACCCCAATTACACTCTGTCCAGAATCTAATCGTCCCCACAGATTGAACCGTAATTACACATTGTCCAGAATCAAATCTGCCCCAAAGATTGAACCCCAATTACACTCTGTCGAGAATCTAATCTCCCCCACAGATTGAACCCGAATTACATGCTGTCCAGAATCTTATCTTCCCCACAGATTGAAACCCAATAGCACTCTCTCCAGAATCTAATATTCTCCCCAGATTGAACCCAAATTATACTCTGTACAGAATGTAATCTTCCCCACAGATTGAACCCCAATTACGCCCTGACCAGAATGAAATCGTCCCCACAGATTCAACCCGAATTACACTCTGTCCAGAATCTAATCTTCCCCACAGATTGAACCGTAATTACACTCTGTCCAGAATCTAATCCTCCCAACAGATTGAACGTGAATTATACTCTGTCCAGAATCTTAGCTTCCCCACAGATTCAACCCCAATTACACTCTGTCTAGAATATAATCTTCACCAGAGATTAATCCCGAATTACGCTCTGTCCAGAATCTAATCCTACCCACCGATTGAAACCAAATTACGTCTGTCCAGAATGTAATCTTCCTCACAAATTGAACCCCTACTACACTGTACAAAATTTAATCTTCCCCACAGATTGAACCCCAATTACACTGTGTCCAGAATCTAATCTTGCCCACAGATTGAATCCCAATTAAGCTCTGTGCAGAATATAATCTTCCCCACAGATTGAACCCCAATTACACTCTGTCCAGAATCTAATCTTCGCCACAGACTGAAGCCCAATTACACTCTGTCCAGAATCTAATCTTCCTCAGAGATTGATCCCGAATTATGCTCTGTCCAGAATCTAAACTTCCCCACAGATTGAACCATAATTACACGCTGTCCAGAATCAAATCTTCCCCACAGATTGAAACCCAATTACAGTCTGTCCAGAATCTAATCTTCCCCAGAGATTGATCCCGAATTACACTCTGTCCAGAATCTAATCTTCCTCACAAATTGAACCCCTACTACAATGTACAAAATCTAATCTTCCCCACAGATTGAACCCCAATTACACTGTGTCCAGAAACTAATCTTCCCCACAGATTGAACCCCAATTACGCACTGTCCAGAATCTAATCATCCCCACAGATTGAACCCCAATTACGCTCTGTCCAGAATCAAATCTTCAGCACAGATTGAACCCGAATTACACTCTGTCCTGAATCTAATCTTCCCCACAGATTGAACCCGAATTACGCTCTGTCCAGAATGTAATCTTCCCCACAGATTGAACCCGAATTACACTCTGTCTAGAATCTAATCTTCCCCATAGATTGAACCCGAATTACATCAGTCCTGAATCTAATCTTCCGCACAGATTAACCCCAATTACGCTCTGTCCAGAATTTAAACTTCCCTACAGATTGACCCTGAATTACACTCTGTCCAGAATCTAATCTTCCCCACAGATTGAACCCCAATTACACTCTGTCCAGAATCTAATCGTCCCCACAGATTGAACCGTAATTACACTTTGTCCAGAATCAAATCTGCCCCAAAGATTGAACCCCAATTACACTCTGTCCTGAATCTAATCTTCCCCACAGATTGAACCCGAATTACGCTCTGTCCAGAATGTAATCTTCCCCACAGATTGAACCCGAATTACACTCTGTCTAGAATCTAATCTTCCCCATAGATTGAACCCGAATTACATCAGTCCTGAATCTAATCTTCCGCACAGGTTAACCCCAATTACGCTCTGTCCAGAATTTAAACTTCCCTACAGATTGACCCTGAATTACACTCTGTCCAGAATCTAATCTTCCCCACAGATTGAACCCCAATTACACTCTGTCCAGAATCTAATCGTCCCCACAGATTGAACCGTAATTACACATTGTCCAGAATCAAATCTGCCCCAAAGATTGAACCCCAATTACACTCTGTCGAGAATCTAATCTCCCCCACAGATTGAACCCGAATTACATGCTGTCCAGAATCTTATCTTCCCCACAGATTGAAACCCAATAGCACTCTCTCCAGAATCTAATATTCTCCCCAGATTGAACCCAAATTATACTCTGTACAGAATGTAATCTTCCCCACAGATTGAACCCCAATTACGCCCTGACCAGAATGAAATCGTCCCCACAGATTCAACCCGAATTACACTCTGTCCAGAATCTAATCTTCCCCACAGATTGAACCGTAATTACACTCTGTCCAGAATCTAATCCTCCCAACAGATTGAACGTGAATTATACTCTGTCCAGAATCTTAGCTTCCCCACAGATTCAACCCCAATTACACTCTGTCTAGAATATAATCTTCACCAGAGATTAATCCCGAATTACGCTCTGTCCAGAATCTAATCCTACCCACCGATTGAAACCAAATTACGTCTGTCCAGAATGTAATCTTCCTCACAAATTGAACCCCTACTACACTGTACAAAATTTAATCTTCCCCACAGATTGAACCCCAATTACACTGTGTCCAGAATCTAATCTTGCCCACAGATTGAATCCCAATTAAGCTCTGTGCAGAATATAATCTTCCCCACAGATTGAACCCCAATTACACTCTGTCCAGAATTTAATCTTCCTGACAGATTGAACCCCAACTACACTCTGTACAAAATCTAATCTTCCCCTCAGATTGAACCCCAATTACAATGTGTCCAGAATTTAAACTTCCCCACAGATTGAACCCGAATTACACTCTGTCTAGAATCTAATCTTCCCCATAGATTGAACCCGAATTACATCAGTCCTGAATCTAATCTTCCGCACAGATTAACCCCAATTACGCTCTGTCCAGAATTTAAACTTCCCTACAGATTGACCCTGAATTACACTCTGTCCAGAATCTAATCTTCCCCACAGATTGAACCCCAATTACACTCTGTACAGAATCCAATCGTCCCCACAGATTGAACCGTAATTACACTTTGTCCGGATTCAAATCTGCCCCAAAGATTGAACCCCAATTACACTCTGTCCTGAATCTAATCTTCCCCACAGATTGAACCCGAATTACGCTCTGTCCAGAATGTAATCTTCCCCACAGATTGAACCCGAATTACACTCTGTCTAGAATCTAATCTTCCCCATAGATTGAACCCGAATTACATCAGTCCTGAATCTAATCTTCCGCACAGATTAACCCCAATTACGCTCTGTCCAGAATTTAAACTTCCCTATAGATTGACGCTGAATTACACTCTGTCCAGAATCTAATCTTCCCCACAGATTGAACCCCAATTACACTCTGTCCAGAATCTAATCTCCCCCACAGATTGAACCCGAATTACACGCTGTCCAGAATCTTATCTTCCCCACAGATTGAAACCCAATAGCACTCTCTCCAGAATCTAATATTCTCCCCAGATTGAACCCAAATTATACTCTGTACAGAATGTAATCTTCCCCACAGATTGAACCCGAAATACGCCCTGACCAGAATGAAATCGTCCCCACAGATTCAACCCGAATTACACTCTGTCCAGAATCTAATCTTCCCCACAGATTGAACCGTAATTACACTCTGTCCAGAATCTAATCCTCCCAACAGATTGAACGTGAATTATACTCTGTCCAGAATCTTAGCTTCCCCACAGATTCAACCCCAATTACACTCTGTCTAGAATATAATCTTCACCAGAGATTAATCCCGAATTACGCTCTGTCCAGAATCTAATCCTACCCACCGATTGAAACCAAATTACGTCTGTCCAGAATGTAATCTTCCTCACAAATTGAACCCCTACTACACTGTACAAAATTTAATCTTCCCCACAGATTGAACCCCAATTACACTGTGTCCAGAATCTAATCTTCCCCACAGATTGAATCCCAATTAAGCTCTGTGCAGAATACAAACTTCCCCACAGATTGAACCCCAATTACACTCTGTCCAGAATATAATCTTCCCCACAGATTGAACCCCAATTACACTCTGTCCAGAATCTAATCGTCCCCACAGATTGAACCGTAATTACACGTTGTCCAGAATCAAATCTGCCCCAAAGATTGAACCCCAATTAC
This sequence comes from Hemitrygon akajei, assembly GCF_048418815.1. Classification (NCBI taxonomy): domain Eukaryota; kingdom Metazoa; phylum Chordata; class Chondrichthyes; order Myliobatiformes; family Dasyatidae; genus Hemitrygon; species Hemitrygon akajei. The sequence continues at coordinate 165,507,178 of NC_133126.1, forward strand.
ACTCTGTCCTGAATCTAATCTTCCCCACAGATTGAACCCGAATTTCGCACTGTCCAGAATGTAATCTTCCTCACAGATTGAACCCGAATTACACTCTGTCTAGAATCTAATCTTCCCCATAGATTGAACCCGAATTACATCAGTCCTGAATCTAATCTTCCGCACAGATTAACCCCAATTACGCTCTGTCCAGAATTTAAACTTCCCTACAGATTGACCCTGAATTACACTCTGTCCAGAATCTAATCTTCCCCACAGATTGAACCCCAATTACACTCTGTACAGAATCTAATCGTCCCCACAGATTGAACCGTAATTACACATTGTCCAGAATCAAATCTGCCCCAAAGATTGAACCCCAATTACACTCTGTCGAGAACCTAATCTTCCTCACAGATTGAACGCGAATTACACACTGTCCAGAATCTTATCTTCCCCACAGATTGAACACGAATTATACTCTGTCCAGAATCTAATCTCCCCCACAGATTGAACCCGAATTACACGCTGTCCAGAATCTTATCTTCCCCACAGATTGAAACCCAATAGCACTCTCTCCAGAATCTAATATTCTCCCCAGATTGAACCCAAATTATACTCTGTACAGAATGTAATCTTCCCCACAGATTGAACCCGAATTACGCCCTGACCAGAATGAAATCGTCCCCACAGATTCAACCCGAATTACACTCTGTCCAGATTCTAATCATCCCCACGGATTGAACCCCAATTACGCTCTGTCCAGAATCTAATCTTCCCCACAGATTAAACCTGAATTACACTCTGTCCTGAATCTAACCTTCCCCACAGATTGAAACCCAATTGCACTCTGTTCAGAATCTAATATTCTCCACAGATTGAACCCAAATTACACTCTGCCAGAATGTAATCTTCCCCACAGACTGAACCCGAATTACGCTCTGTCCAGAATGTAATCTTCCCCAGAGATTGAACCCGAATTATACTCTGTCTAGAATCTAATCATCCCCACGTATTGAACCCGAATTACTATCTGTCCAGAATCTAATCTTCCCCACAGATTGAACCGTAATTACACTCTGTACAAAATCTAATCTTCTCCACAGATTGAACCCCAATTACAATGTATCCAGAATGTAATCGTCCCCACAGATTGAACCGTAATTACACTTTGTCCATAATCAAATCTTCCCCACAGATTGAACTCCAATTACACTCTGTCGAGAATCTAATCTTCCCCACAGATTGAACCCCAATTACACTGTGTCCAGAATCTAATCTTCCCCACAGATTGAATCCCAATTACACACTGTCCAGAATCTAATCTTCCTGACAGATTGAACCCCAAGTACACTATGTACAAAATCTAATCTTCCCCACAGATTGAACCCAATTACAATGTGTCCAGAATTTAATCTTCCCCACAGATTGAACCCCAATTACGCACTGTCCAGAATCTAATGACCCCTCGGATTGAACCCCAATTACGCTCTGTCCAGAATCTAATCTTCCCCACAGATTGAACCGTAATTACACTTTGTCCAGAATCAAATCTGCCCCAAAGATTGAACCCCAATTACACTCTGTCCAGAATCTAATCGTCCCCACAGATTGAACCGTAATTACACTTTGTCCAGAATCAAATCTGCCCCAAAGATTGAACCCCAATTACACTCTGTCCTGAATCTAATCTTCCCCACAGATTGACCCTGAATTACACTCTGTCCAGAATCTAATCTTCCCCACAGATTGAACCCCAATTACACTCTGTCCAGAATCTAATCGTCCCCACAGATTGAAGCGTAATTACACTTTGTCCAGAATCAAATCTGCCCCAAAGATTGAACCCCAATTACACTCTGTCCTGAATCTAATCTTCCCCACAGATTGAACCCGAATTACGCTCTGTCCAGAATGTAATCTTCCCCACAGATTGAAACCGAATTACACTCTGTCTAGAATCTAATCTTCCCCATAGATTGAACCCGAATTACATCAGTCCTGAATCTAATCTTCCGCACAGATTAACCCCAATTACGCTCTGTCCAGAATTTAAACTTCCCTACAGATTGACCCTGAATTACACTCTGTCCAGAATCTAATCTTCCCCACAGATTGAACCCCAATTACACTCTGTCCAGAATCTAATCGTCCCCACAGATTGAACCGTAATTACACATTGTCCAGAATCAAATCTGCCCCAAAGATTGAACCCCAATTACACTCTGTCGAGAATCTAATCTCCCCCACAGATTGAACCCGAATTACACGCTGTCCAGAATCTTATCTTCCCCACAGATGGAAACCCAATAGCACTCTCTCCAGAATCTAATATTCTCCCCAGATTGAACCCAAATTATACACTGTACAGAATGTAATCTTCCCCACAGATTGAACCCGAATTACGCCCTGACCAGAATGAAATCGACCCCACAGATTCAACCCGAATTACACTCTGTCCAGATTCTAATCTTCCCCACAGATTGAACCGTAATTACACTCTGTCCAGAATCTAATCCTCCCAACAGATTGAACGTGAATTATACTCTGTCCAGAATCTTAGCTTCCCCACAGATTGAACCCCAATTACACTCTGTTTAGAATATAATCTTCACCAGAGATTAATCCCGAATTACGCTCTGTCCAGAATCTAATCCTACCCACCGATTGAAACCAAATTACGTCTGTCCAGAATGTAATCTTCCTCACAAATTGAACCCCTACTACACTGTACAAAATTTAATCTTCCCCACAGATTGAACCCCAATTACACTGTGTCCAGAATCTAATCTTCCCCACAGATTGAATCCCAATTAAGCTCTGTGCAGAATACAATCTTCCCCACAGATTGAACCGTAATTACACTTTGTCCAGAATCAAATCTGCCCCAAAGATTGAACCCCAATTACACTCTGTCCTGAATCTAATCTTCCCCACAGACTGAACCCGAATTACGCTCTGTCCAGAATGTAATCTTCCCCAGAGATTGAACCCAAATTATACTCTGTCTAGAATCTAATCATCCCCACGTATTGAACCCGAATTACTATCTGTCCAGAATCTAATCTTCCCCACAGATTGAACCGTAATTACACTCTGTACAAAATCTAATCTTCTCCACAGATTGAACCCCAATTACAATGTATCCAGAATGTAATCGTCCCCACAGATTGAACCGTAATTACACTTTGTCCATAATCAAATCTTCCCCACAGATTGAACCCCAATTACACTCTGTCGAGAATCTAATCTTCCCCACAGATTGAACCCCAATTACACTGTGTCCAGAATCTAATCTTCCCCACAGATTTAATCCCAATTACACACTGTCCAGAATCTAATCTTCCTGACAGATTGAACCCCAAGTACACTATGTACAAAATCTAATCTTCCCCACAGATTGAACCCAATTACAATGTGTCCAGAATTTAATCTTCCCCACAGATTGAACCCCAATTACGCACTGTCCAGAATCTAATGATCCCCTCGGATTGAACCCCAATTACGCTCTGTCCAGAATCTAATCATCCCCACGTATTGAACCCCAATTACACTGTGTCCAGAATCTAATCTTCCCCACAGATTGAACCGCAATTACTCTGTGTCCAGAAACTAATCTTCCCCACAGATTGAACCCCAATTACGCAATGTCCAGGATCTAATCATCCCCACAGATTGAACATCAATTAAGCTCTGTCCAGAATCTAATCTTCCGCACAGATTGAACCCGAATTACACTCTGTCCTGAATCTAATCTTCCCCACAGATTGAACCCGAATTACGCTCTGTCCAGAATGTAATCTTCCCCACAGAATGAACCCGAAATACACTCTGTCTAGAATCTAATCTTACCCACAGATTGAACCCCAATTACGCTCTGTCCAGAATTAAAACTTCCCTTCAGATTGATCCTGAATTACGGTCTGTCCAGAATCTAATCTTCGCCACAGATTGAAATCCAATTTCGCACTGTCAGGAATCGAAATTACCCCACAGATTGAACCCGAATTACGCTCTGTCCAGAATGTAATCTTCCCCACAGATTGAACCCGAATTTTACTCTGTCTAGAATGTAATCTCCCCCACAGATTGAAGCCGTATTACACTCAGTCTAGAACTTAATCTTCACCAGAGATTGAATCCCAATTACACTCTTTCCAGAATTTATTCTTCCCCGCAGATTGAACACGAATTACGCTCTGTGCAGAATACAATCTTCCCCACATATTGAACACCAATTACACTCTGTCCAGAATCTAACCTTCCTGACAGATTGAACCCCAACTAAACTCTGTACAAAATCTAATCTTCCCCACAGATTGAACCCCAATTACAATGTGTCCAGAATCTAATCTTGCTCACAGATTGAACAGTAATTACACTCTGTCCAGAATCTAATCCTCCCCACAGATTGAAACCCAATTACACTCTGTCCAGAATCTAATATTCCTGACAGATTGAACCCCAACAACACTCTGTACAAAATCATATCTTCCCCACAGATTGAACCCCAATTACGCTCTGTCCAGAATCTAATCTTCCCCACAGATTGAACCGTAATTACACTCTGTCCAAAATCTAATCGTCCCCACAGATTGAACCCCAATTACACTCTGTCGAGAACCTAATCTTCCTCACAGATTGAACGCGAATTACACACTGTCCAGAATCTTATCTTCCCCACAGATTGAACACGAATTATACTCTGTCCAGAATCTAATCTCCCCCACAGATTGAACCCGAATTACACGCTGTCCAGAATCTTATCTTCCCCACAGATTGAAACCCAATAGCACTCTCTCCAGAATCTAATATTCTCCACAGATTGAACCCCAATTACAATGTATCCAGAATGTAATCGTCCCCACAGATTGAACCGTAATTACACTTTGTCCATAATCAAATCTTCCCCACAGATTGAACCCCAATTACACTCTGTCGAGAATCTAATCTTCCCCACAGATTGAACCCCAATTACACTGTGTCCAGAATCTAATCTTCCCCACAGATTTAATCCCAATTACACACTGTCCAGAATCTAATCTTCCTGACAGATTGAACCCCAAGTACACTATGTACAAAATCTAATCTTCCCCACGGATTGAACCCAATTACAATGTGTCCAGAATTTAATCTTCCCCACAGATTGAACCCCAATTACGCACTGTCCAGAATCTAATGATCCCCTCGGATTGAACCCCAATTACGCTCTGTCCAGAATCTAATCATCCCCACGTATTGAACCCCAATTACACTGTGTCCAGAATCTAATCTTCCCCACAGATTGAAACGCAATTACTCTGTGTCCAGAAACTAATCTTCCCCACAGATTGAACCCCAATTACGCACTGTCCAGGATCTAATCATCCCCACAGATTGAACATCAATTAAGCTCTGTCCAGAATCTAATCTTCCGCACAGATTGAACCCGAATTACACTCTGTCCTGAATCTAATCTTCCCCACAGATTGAACCAGAATTACGCTCTGTCCAGAATGTAATCTTCCCCACAGAATGAACCCGAAATACACTCTGTCTAGAATCTAATCTTACCCACAGATTGAACCCCAATTACGCTCTGTCCAGAATTAAAACTTCCCTTCAGATTGACCCTGAATTACGGTCTGTCCAGAATCTAATCTTCCCCACAGATTGAAATCCAATTTCGCACTGTCAGGAATCGAAATTACCCCACAGATTGAACCCGAATTACGCTCTGTCCAGAATGTAATCTTCCCCACAGATTGAACCCGAATTTTACTCTGTCTAGAATGTAATCTCCCCCACAGATTGAAGCCGTATTACACTCAGTCTAGAACTTAATCTTCACCAGAGATTGAATCCCAATTACACTCTTTCCAGAATTTATTCTTCCCCGCAGATTGAACACGAATTACGCTCTGTGCAGAATACAATCTTCCCCACATATTGAACACCAATTACACTCTGTCCAGAATCTAACCTTCCTGACAGATTGAACCCCAACTAAACTCTGTACAAAATCTAATCTTCCCCACAGATTGAACCCCAATTACAATGTGTCCAGAATCTAATCTTGCTCACAGATTGAACAGTAATTACACTCTGTCCAGAATCTAATCCTCCCCACAGATTGAAACCCAATTACACTCTGTCCAGAATCTAATATTCCTGACAGATTGAACCCCAACAACACTCTGTACAAAATCGTATCTTCCCCACAGATTGAACCCCAATTACGCTCTGTCCAGAATCTAATCTTCCCCACAGATTGAACCGTAATTACACTCTGTCCAAAATCTAATCGTCCCCACAGATTGAACCCCAATTACACTCTGTCGAGAACCTAATCTTCCTCACAGATTGAACGCGAATTACACACTGTCCAGAATCTTATCTTCCCCACAGATTGAACACGAATTATACTCTGTCCAGAATCTAATCTCCCCCACAGATTGAACCCGAATTACACGCTGTCCAGAATCTTATCTTCCCCACAGATTGAAACCCAATAGCACTCTCTCCAGAATCTAATATTCTCCCCAGATTGAACCCAAATTATACTCTGTACAGAATGTAATCTTCCCCACAGATTGAACCCGAATTACGCCCTGACCAGAATGAAATCGTCCCCACAGATTCAACCCGAATTACACTCTGTCCAGAATCTAATCTTCCCCACAGATTGAACCGTAATTACACTCTGTCCAGAATCTAATTCTCCCCACAGATTGAACGTGAATTATACTCTGTCCAGAATCTTAGCTTCCCCACAGATTGAACCCCAATTACACTCTGTCTAGAATATAATCTTCACCAGAGATTAATCCCGAATTACGCTCTGTCCAGAATCTAATCCTACCCACCGATTGAACCCAAATTACGTCTGTCCAGAATGTAATCTTCCCCAAAGATTGAACCCCAATTACACTGTGTCCAGAATCTAATCTTCCCCACAGATTGAATCCCAATTAAGCTCTGTGCAGAATAAAAACTTCCCCACAGATTGAACCCCAATTACACTCTGTCCAGAATCTAATCTTCCTGACAGATTGAACCCCAACTACACTCTGTACAAAATCTAATCTTCCTCACAAATTGAACCCCTACTACACTGTACAAAATTTAATCTTCCCCACAGATTGAACCCCAATTACACTGTGTCCAGAATCTAATCTTCCCCACAGATTGAATCCCAATTAAGCTCTGTGCAGAATACAAACTTCCCCACAGATTGAACCCCAATTACACTCTGTCCAGAATATAATCTTCCCCACAGATTGAACCCCAATTACACTCTGTCCAGAATCTAATCGTCCCCACAGATTGAACCGTAATTACACTTTGTCCAGAATCAAATCTGCCCCAAAGATTGAACCCCAATTACACTCTGTCCTGAATCTAATCTTCCCCACAGATTGAACCCGAATTACGCTCTGTCCAGAATCTTATCTTCCCCACAGATTGAACACGAATTATACTCTGTCCAGAATCTAATCTCCCCCACAGATTGAACCCGAATTACACGCTGTCCAGAATCTTATCTTCCCCACAGATTGAAACCCAATAGCACTCTCTCCAGAATCTAATATTCTCCCCAGATTGAACCCAAATTATACTCTGTACAGAATGTAATCTTCCCCACAGATTGAACCCAAATTACGCCCTGACCAGAATGAAATCGTCCCCACAGATTCAACCCGAATTACACTCTGTCCAGAATCTAATCTTCCCCACAGATTGAACCGTAATTACACTCTGTCCAGAATCTAATTCTCCCCACAGATTGAACGTGAATTATACTCTGTCCAGAATCTTAGCTTCCCCACAGATTGAACCCCAATTACACTCTGTCTAGAATATAATCTTCACCAGAGATTAATCCCGAATTACGCTCTGTCCAGAATCTAATCCTACCCACCGATTGAACCCAAATTACGTCTGTCCAGAATGTAATCTTCCCCAAAGATTGAACCCCAATTACACTGTGTCCAGAATCTAATCTTCCCCACAGATTGAATCCCAATTAAGCTCTGTGCAGAATAAAAACTTCCCCACAGATTGAACCCCAATTACACTCTGTCCAGAATCTAATCTTCCTGACAGATTGAACCCCAACTACACTCTGTACAAAATCTAATCTTCCTCACAAATTGAACCCCTACTACACTGTACAAAATTTAATCTTCCCCACAGATTGAACCCCAATTACACTGTGTCCAGAATCTAATCTTCCCCACAGATTGAATCCCAATTAAGCTCTGTGCAGAATACAAACTTCCCCACAGATTGAACCCCAATTACACTCTGTCCAGAATATAATCTTCCCACAGATTGAACCCCAATTACACTCTGTCCAGAATCTAATCGTCCCCACAGATTGAACCGTAATTACACTTTGTCCAGAATCAAATCTGCCCCAAAGATTGAACCCCAATTACACTCTGTCCTGAATCTAATCTTCCCCACAGATTGAACCCGAATTACGCTCTGTCCAGAATGTAATCTTCCCCACAGATTGAACCCGAATTACACTCTGTCTAGAATCTAATCTTCCCCATAGATTGAACCCGAATTACATCAGTCCTGAATCTAATCTTCCGCACAGATTAACCCCAATTACGCTCTGTCCAGAATTTAAACTTCCCTACAGATTGACCCTGAATTACACTCTGTCCAGAATCTAATCTTCCCCACAGATTGAACCCCAATTACACTCTGTCCAGAATCTAATCGTCCCCACAGATTGAACCGTAATTACACTTTGTCCAGAATCAAATCTGCCCCAAAGATTGAACCCCAATTACACTCTGTCGAGAACCTAATCTTCCTCACAGATTGAACGCGAATTACACACTGTCCAGAATCTTATCTTCCCCACAGATTGAACACGAATTATACTCTGTCCAGAATCTAATCTCCCCCACAGATTGAACCCGAATTACACGCTGTCCAGAATCTTATCTTCCCCACAGATTGAAACCCAATAGCACTCTCTCCAGAATCTAATATTCTCCCCAGATTGAACCCAAATTATACTCTGTACAGAATGTAATCTTCCCCACAGATTGAACCCGAATTACGCCCTGACCAGAATGAAATCGTCCCCACAGATTCAACCCGAATTACACTCTGTCCAGATTCTAATCCTGCCCACAGATTGAACCGTAATTACACTCTGTCCAGAATCTAATCCTCCCCACAGATTGAACGTGAATTATACTCTGTCCAGAATCTTAGCTTCCCCACAGATTGAACCCCAATTACACTCTGTCTAGAATATAATCTTCACCAGAGATTAATCCCGAATTACGCTCTGTCCAGAATCTAATCCTACCCACCGATTGAACCCAAATTACGTCTGTCCAGAATGTAATCTTCCCCAAAGATTGAACCCCAATTACACTGTGTCCAGAATCTAATCTTCCCCACAGATTGAATCCCAATTAAGCTCTGTGCAGAATAAAAACTTCCCCACAGATTGAACCCCAATTACACTCTGTCCAGAATCTAAACTTCCTGACAGATTGAACCCCAACTACACTCTGTACAAAATCTAATCTTCCTCACAAATTGAACCCCTACTACACTGTACAAAATTTAATCTTCCCCACAGATTGAACCCCAATTACACTGTGTCCAGAATCTAATCTTCCCCACAGATTGAATCCCAATTAAGCTCTGTGCAGAATACAAACTTCCCCACAGATTGAACCCCAATTACACTCTGTCCAGAATATAATCTTCCCCACAGATTGAACCCCAATTACACTCTGTCCAGAATCTAATCGTCCCCACAGATTGAACCGTAATTACACTTTGTCCAGAATCAAATCTGCCCCAAAGATTGAACCCCAATTACACTCTGTCCTGAATCTAATCTTCCCCACAGATTGAACCCGAATTACGCTCTGTCCAGAATGTAATCTTCCCCACAGATTGAACCCGAATTACACTCTGTCTAGAATCAAATCTTCCCCATAGATTGAACCCGAATTACATCAGTCCTGAATCTAATCTTCCGCACAGATTAACCCCAATTACGCTCTGTCCAGAATTTAAACTTCCCTACAGATTGAACCCCAATTACACGCTGTCCAGAATCTTATCTTCCCCACAGATTGAAACCCAATAGCACTCTCTCCAGAATCTAATATTCTCCCCAGATTGAACCCAAATTATACTCTGTACAGAATGTAATCTTCCCCACAGATTGAACCCGAATTACGCCCTGACCAGAATGAAATCGTCCCCACAGATTCAACCCGAATTACACTCTGTCCAGATTCTAATCTTGCCCACAGATTGAACCGTAATTACACTCTGTCCAGAATCTAATCCTCCCCACAGATTGAACGTGAATTATACTCTGTCCAGAATCTTAGCTTCCCCACAGATTCAACCCCAACTACACTCTGTCTAGAATATAATCTTCACCAGAGATTAATCCCGAATTATACTCTGTCCAGAATCTAATCCTACCCACCGATTGAACCCAAATTACGTCTGTCCAGAATGTAATCTTCCTCACAAATTGAACCCCTACTACACTGTACAAAATTTAATCTTCCCCACAGATTGAACCCCAATTACACTGTGTCCAGAATCTAATCTTCCCCACAGATTGAATCCCAATTAAGCTCTGTGCAGAATACAAACTTCCCCACAGATTGAACCCCAATTACACTCTGTCCAGAATCTAATCTTCCTGACAGATTGAACCCCAACTACACTCTGTACAAAATCTAATCTTCCCCTCAGATTGAACCCCAATTACAATGTGTCCAGAATTTAATCTTCCCCACAGATTGAACCCCAATTACGCATTGTCCAGAATCTAATCATCCCCACGGATTGAACCCCAATTACGCTCTGTCCAGAATCTAATCTTCCCCACAGATTAAACCTGAATTACACTCTGTCCTGAATCTAACCTTCCCCACAGATTGAAACCCAATTGCACTCTGTTCAGAATCTAATATTCTCCACAGATTGAACCCAAATTACACTCTGCCAGAATGTAATCTTCCCCACAGACTGAACCCGAATTACGCTCTGTCCAGAATGTAATCTTCCCCAGAGATTGAACCCGAATTATACTCTGTCTAGAATCTAATCATCCCCACGTATTGAACCCGAATTACTATCTGTCCAGAATCTAATCTTCCCCACAGATTGAACCGTAATTACACTCTGTACAAAATCTAATCTTCTCCACAGATTGAACCCCAATTACAATGTATCCAGAATGTAATCGTCCCCACAGATTGAACCGTAATTACACTTTGTCCATAATCAAATCTTCCCCACAGATTGAACCCCAATTACACTCTGTCGAGAATCTAATCTTCCCCACAGATTGAACCCCAATTACACTGTGTCCAGAATCTAATCTTCCCCACAGATTGAATCCCAATTACACACTGTCCAGAATCTAATCTTCCTGACAGATTGAACCCCAAGTACACTATGTACAAAATCTAATCTTCCCCACAGATTGAACCCAATTACAATGTGTCCAGAATTTAATCTTCCCCACAGATTGAACCCCAATTACGCACTGTCCAGAATCTTATGATCCCCTCGGATTGAACCCCAATCACGCTCTGTCCAGAATCTAATCTTCCCCACAGATTAAACCTGAATTACACTCTGTCCTGAATCTAACCTTCCCCACAGATTGAAACCCAATTGCACTCTGTTCAGAATCTAATATTCTCCACAGATTGAACCCAAATTACACTCTGTCCAGAATGTAATCTTCCCCACAGACTGAACCCGAATTACGCTCTGTCCACAATGTAATCTTCCCCAGAGATTGAACCCGAATTATACTCTGTCTAGAATCTAATCATCCCCACGTATTGAACCCCAATTACACTGTGTCCAGAATCTAATCTTCCCCACAGATTGAACCGCAATTACTCTCTGTCCAGAAACTAATCTTCCCCACAGATTGAACCCCAATTACGCACTGTCCAGGATCTAATCATCCCCACAGATTGAACATCAATTAAGCTCTGTCCAGAATCTAATCTTCCGCACAGATTGAACCCGAATTACACTCTGTCCTGAATCTAATCTTCCCCACAGATTGAACCCGAATTACGCTCTGTCCAGAATGTAATCTTCCCCACAGAATGAACCCGAAATACACTCTGTCTAGAATCTAATCTTACCCACAGATTGAACCCCAATTACGCTCTGTCCAGAATTAAAACTTCCCTTCAGATTGACATTGAATTACGGTCTGTCCAGAATCTAATCTTCCCCACAGATTGAAATCCAATTTCGCACTGTCAGGAATCAAAATTACCCCACAGATTGAACCCGAATTACGCTCTGTCCAGAATGTAATCTTCCCCACAGATTGAACCCGAATTTTACTCTGTCTAGAATGTAATCTCCCCCACAGATTGAAGCCGTATTACACTCAGTCTAGAACTTAATCTTCACCAGAGATTGAATCCCAATTACACTCTTTCCAGAATTTATTCTTCCCCGCAGATTGAACACGAATTACGCTCTGTGCAGAATACAATCTTCCCCACATATTGAACACCAATTACACTCTGTCCAGAATCTAACCTTCCTGACAGATTGAACCCCAACTAAACTCTGTACAAAATCTAATCTTCCCCACAGATTGAACCCCAATTACAATGTGTCCAGAATCTAATCTTGCTCACAGATTGAACAGTAATTACACTCTGTCCAGAATCTAATCCTCCCCACAGATTGAAACCCAATTACACTCTGTCCAGAATCTAATATTCCTGACAGATTGAACCCCAACAACACTCTGTCCAGAATCTAATCTTCCCCACAGATTGAACCCCAATTACACTCTGTCCAGAATCTAATTGTCCCCACAGTTTGAACCGTAATTACACTTTGTCCAGAATCAAATCTGCCCCAAAGATTGAACCCCAATTACACTCTGTCGAGAACCTAATCTTCCTCACAGATTGAACGCGAATTACACACTGTCCAGAATCTTATCTTCCCCACAGATTGAACACGAATTATACTCTGTCCAGAATCTAATCTCCCCCACAGATTGAACCCGAATTACACGCTGTCCAGAATCTTATCTTCCCCACAGATTGAAACCCAATAGCACTCTCTCCAGAATCAAATATTCTCCCCAGATTGAACCCAAATTATACTCTGTACAGAATGTAATCTTCCCCACAGATTGAACCCGAATTACGCCCTGACCAGAATGAAATCGTCCCCACAGATTCAACCCGAATTACTCTCTGTCCAGATTCTAATCTTGCCCACAGATTGAACCGTAATTACACTCTGTCCAGAATCTAATCCTCCCCACAGATTGAACGTGAATTATACTCTGTCCAGAATCTTAGCTTCCCCACAGATTGAACCCCAATTACACTCTGTCTAGAATATAATCTTCACCAGAGATTAATCCCGAATTACGCTCTGTCCAGAATCTAATCCTACCCACCGATTGAACCCAAATTACGTTTGTCCAGAATGTAATCTTCCTCACAAATTGAACCCCTACTACACTGTACAAAATTTAATCTTCCCCACAGATTGAACCCCAATTACACTGTGTCCAGAATCTAATCGTCCCCACAGATTGAACCCCAATTACACTCTGTCCAGAATCTAATCTTCCCCACAGATTAAACCTGAATTACACTCTGTCCTGAATCTAACCTTCCCCACAGATTGAAACCCAATTGCACTCTGTTCAGAATCTAATATTCTCCACAGATTGAACCCAAATTACACTCTGTCCAGAATGTAATCTTCCCCACAGACTGAACCCGAATTACGCTCTGTCCACAATGTAATCTTCCCCAGAGATTGAACCCGAATTATACTCTGTCTAGAATCTAATCATCCCCACGTATTGAACCCCAATTACACTGTGTCCAGAATCTAATCTTCCCCACAGATTGAACCGCAATTACTCTCTGTCCAGAAACTAATCTTCCCCACAGATTGAACCCCAATTACGCACTGTCCAGGATCTAATCATCCCCACAGATTGAACATCAATTAAGCTCTGTCCAGAATCTAATCTTCCACACAGATTGAACCCGAATTACACTCTGTCCTGAATCTAATCTTCCCCACAGATTGAACCCGAATTACGCTCTGTCCAGAATGTAATCTTCCCCACAGAATGAACCCGAAATACACTCTGTCTAGAATCTAATCTTACCCACAGATTGAACTCCAATTACGCTCTGTCCAGAATTAAAACTTCCCTTCAGATTGACCCTGAATTACGGTCTGTCCAGAATCTAATCTTCCCCACAGATTGAAATCCAATTTCGCACTGTCAGGAATCAAAATTACCCCACAGATTGAACCCGAATTACGCTCTGTCCAGAATGTAATCTTCCCCACAGATTGAACCCGAATTTTACTCTGTCTAGAATGTAATCTCCCCCACAGATTGAAGCCGTATTACACTCAGTCTAGAACTTAATCTTCACCAGAGATTGAATCCCAATTACACTCTTTCCAGAATTTATTCTTCCCCGCAGATTGAACACGAATTACGCTCTGTGCAGAATACAATCTTCCCCACATATTGAACACCAATTACACTCTGTCCAGAATCTAACCTTCCTGACAGATTGAACCCCAACTAAACTCTGTACAAAATCTAATCTTCCCCACAGATTGAACCCCAATTACAATGTGTCCAGAATCTAATCTTGCTCACAGATTGAACAGTAATTACACTCTGTCCAGAATCTAATCCTCCCCACAGATTGAAACCCAATTACACTCTGTCCAGAATCTAATATTCCTGACAGATTGAACCCCAACAACACTCTGTACAAAATCGTATCTTCCCCACAGATTGAACCCCAATTACGCTCTGTCCAGAATCTAATCTTCCCCACAGATTGAACCGTAATTACACTCTGTCCAAAATCTAATCGTCCCCACAGATTGAACCCCAATTACACTCTGTCGAGAACCTAATCTTCCTCACAGATTGAACGCGAATTACACACTGTCCAGAATCTTATCTTCCCCACAGATTGAACACGAATTATACTCTGTCCAGAATCTAATCTCCCCCACAGATTGAACCCGAATTACACGCTGTCCAGAATCTTATCTTCCCCACAGATTGAAACCCAATAGCACTCTCTCCAGAATCTAATATTCTCCCCAGATTGAACCCAAATTATACTCTGTACAGAATGTAATCTTCCCCACAGATTGAACCCGAATTACGCCCTGACCAGAATGAAATCGTCCCCACAGATTCAACCCGAATTACACTCTGTCCAGAATCTAATCTTCCCCACAGATTGAACAGTAATTACACTCTGTCCAGAATCTAATCCTCCCCACAGATTGAACGTGAATTATACTCTGTCCAGAATCTTAGCTTCCCCACAGATTGAAGCCCAATTACACTCTGTCTAGAATATAATCTTCACCAGAGATTAATCCCGAATTACGCTCTGTCCAGAATCTAATCCTACCCACCGATTGAACCCAAATTACGTCTGTCCAGAATGTAATCTTCCCCAAAGATTGAACCCCAATTACACTGTGTCCAGAATCTAATCTTCCCCACAGATTGAATCCCAATTAAGCTCTGTGCAGAATAAAAACTTCCCCACAGATTGAACCCCAATTACACTCTGTCCAGAATCTAATCTTCCTGACAGATTGAACCCCAACTACACTCTGTACAAAATCTAATCTTCCTCACAAATTGAACCCCTACTACACTGTACAAAATTTAATCTTCCCCACAGATTGAACCCCAATTACACTGTGTCCAGAATCTAATCTTCCCCACAGATTGAATCCCAATTAAGCTCTGTGCAGAATACAAACTTCCCCACAGATTGAACCCCAATTACACTCTGTCCAGAATATAATCTTCCCCACAGATTGAACCCCAATTACACTCTGTCCAGAATCTAATCGTCCCCACAGATTGAACCGTAATTACACTTTGTCCAGAATCAAATCTGCCCCAAAGATTGAACCCCAATTACACTCTGTCCTGAATCTAATCTTCCCCACAGATTGAACCCGAATTACGCTCTGTCCAGAATGTAATCTTCCCCACAGATTGAACCCGAATTACACTCTGTCTAGAATCTAATCTTCCCCATAGATTGAACCCGAATTACATCAGTCCTGAATCTAATCTTCCGCACAGATTAACCCCAATTACGCTCTGTCCAGAATTTAAACTTCCCTACAGATTGACCCTGAATTACACTCTGTCCAGAATCTAATCTTTCCCACAGATTGAACCCCAATTACACTCTGTCCAGAATCTAATCGTCCCCACAGATTGAACCGTAATTACACTTTGTCCAGAATCAAATCTGCCCCAAAGATTGAACCCCAATTACACTCTGTTGAGAACCTAATCTTCCTCACAGATTGAATGCGAATTACACACTGTCCAGAATCTTATCTTCCCCACAGATTGAACCCGAATTATACTCTGTCCAGAATCTAATCTCCCCCACAGATTGAACCCGAATTACACGCTGTCCAGAATCTTATCTTCCCCACAGATTGAAACCCAATAGCACTCTCTCCAGAATCTAATATTCTCCCCAGATTGAACCCAAATTATACTCTGTACAGAATGTAATCTTCCCCACAGATTGAACCCGAATTACGCCCTGACCAGAATGAAATCGTCCCCACAGATTCAACCCGAATTACACTCTGTCCAGATTCTAATCTTGCCCACAGATTGAACCGTAATTACACTCTGTCCAGAATCTAATCCTCCCCACAGATTGAACGTGAATTATACTCTGTCCAGAATCTTAGCTTCCCCACAGATTGAACCCCAATTACACTCTGTCTAGAATATAATCTTCACCAGAGATTAATCCCGAATTACGCTCTGTCCAGAATCTAATCCTACCCACCGATTGAACCCAAATTACGTCTGTCCAGAATGTAATCTTCCCCAAAGATTGAACCCCAATTACACTGTGTCCAGAATCTAATCTTCCCCACAGATTGAACCCGAATTACGCTCTGTCCAGAATGTAATCTTCCCCACAGATTGAACCCGAATTACACTCTGTCTAGAATCTAATCTTCCCCATAGATTGAACCCGAATTACATCAGTCCTGAATCTAATCTTCCGCACAGATTAACCCCAATTACGCTCTGTCCAGAATTTAAACTTCCCTACAGATTGACCCTGAATTACACTCTGTCCAGAATCTAATCTTCCCCACAGATTGAACCCCAATTACACTCTGTCCAGAATCTAATCGTCCCCACAGATTGAACCGTAATTACACTTTGTCCAGAATCAAATCTGCCCCAAAGATTGAACCCCAATTACACTCTGTCGAGAACCTAATCTTCCTCACAGATTGAACGCGAATTACACACTGTCCAGAATCTTATCTTCCCCACAGATTGAACACGAATTATACTCTGTCCAGAATCTAATCTCCCCCACAGATTGAACCCGAATTACACGCTGTCCAGAATCTTATCTTCCCCACAGATTGAAACCCAATAGCACTCTCTCCAGAATCTAATATTCTCCCCAGATTGAACCCAAATTATACTCTGTACAGAATGTAATCTTCCCCACAGATTGAACCCGAATTACGCCCTGACCAGAATGAAATCGTCCCCACAGATTCAACCCGAATTACTCTCTGTCCAGATTCTAATCTTGCCCACAGATTGAACCGTAATTACACTCTGTCCAGAATCTAATCCTCCCCACAGATTGAACGTGAATTATACTCTGTCCAGAATCTTAGCTTCCCCACAGATTGAACCCCAATTACACTCTGTCTAGAATATAATCTTCACCAGAGATTAATCCCGAATTACGCTCTGTCCAGAATCTAATCCTACCCACCGATTGAACCCAAATTACGTTTGTCCAGAATGTAATCTTCCTCACAAATTGAACCCCTACTACACTGTACAAAATTTAATCTTCCCCACAGATTGAACCCCAATTACACTGTGTCCAGAATCTAATCTTCCCCACAGATTGAATCCCAATTAAGCTCTGTGCCGAATACAAACTTCCCCACAGATTGAACCCCAATTACACTCTGTCCAGAATCTAATCTTCCTGACAGATTGAACCCCAACTACACTCTGTACAAAATCTAATCTTCCCCTCAGATTGAACCCCAATTACAATGTGTCCAGAATTTAATCTTCCCCACAGATTGAACCCCAATTACGCATTGTCCAGAATCTAATCATCCCCACGGATTGAACCCCAATTACGCTCTGTCCAGAATCTAATCTTCCCCACAGATTAAACCTGAATTACACTCTGTCCTGAATCTAATCTTCCCCACAGATTGAAACCCAATTGCACTCTGTTCAGAATCTAATATTCTCCACAGATTGAACCCAAATTACACTCTGCCAGAATGTAATCTTCCCCACAGACTGAACCCGAATTACGCTCTGTCCAGAATGTAATCTTCCCCAGAGATTGAACCCGAATTATACTCTGTCTAGAATCTAATCATCCCCACGTATTGAACCCGAATTACTATCTGTCCAGAATCTAATCTTCCCCACAGATTGAACCGTAATTACACTCTGTACAAAATCTAATCTTCTCCACAGATTGAACCCCAATTACAATGTATCCAGAATGTAATCGTCCCCACAGATTGAACCGTAATTACACTTTGTCCATAATCAAATCTTCCCCACAGATTGAACCCCAATTACACTCTGTCGAGAATCTAATCTTCCCCACAGATTGAACCCCAATTACACTGTGTCCAGAATCTAATCTTCCCCACAGATTGAATCCCAATTACACACTGTCCAGAATCTAATCTTCCTGACAGATTGAACCCCAAGTACACTATGTACAAAATCTAATCTTCCCCACAGATTGAACCCAATTACAATGTGTCCAGAATTTAATCTTCCCCACAGATTGAACCCCAATTACGCACTGTCCAGAATCTAATGATCCCCTCGGATTGAACCCCAATTACGCTCTGTCCAGAATCTAATCTTCCCCACAGATTAAACCTGAATTACACTCTGTCCTGAATCTAACCTTCCCCACAGATTGAAACCCAATTGCACTCTGTCCAGAATCTAATCTTCCCCACAGATTGAATCCCAATTAAGCTCTGTGCAGAATACAAACTTCCCCACAGATTGAACCCCAATTACACTCTGTCCAGAATATAATCTTCCCCACAGATTGAACCCCAATTACACTCTGTCCAAAATCTAATCGTCCCCACAGATTGAACCGTAATTACACTTTGTCCAGAATCAAATCTGCCCCAAAGATTGAACCCCAATTACACTCTGTCCTGAATCTAATCTTCCCCACAGATTGAACCCGAATTACGCTCTGTCCAGAATGTAATCTTCCCCACAGATTGAACCCGAATTACACTCTGTCTAGAATCTAATCTTCCCCATAGATTGAACCCGAATTACATCAGTCCTGAATCTAATCTTCCGCACAGATTAACCCCAATTACGCTCTGTCCAGAATTTAAACTTCCCTACAGATTGACCCTGAATTACACTCTGTCCAGAATCTAATCTTTCCCACAGATTGAACCCCAATTACACTCTGTCCAGAATCTAATCGTCCCCACAGATTGAACCGTAATTACACTTTGTCCAGAATCAAATCTGCCCCAAAGATTGAACCCCAATTACACTCTGTCGAGAACCTAATCTTCCTCACAGATTGAACGCGAATTACACACTGTCCAGAATCTAATCTCCCCCACAGATTGAACCCGAATTACACGCTGTCCAGAATCTTATCTTCCCCACAGATTGAAACCCAATAGCACTCTCTCCAGAATCTAATATTCTCCCCAGATTGAACCCAAATTATACTCTGTACAGAATGTAATCTTCCCCACAGATTGAACCCGAATTATGCCCTGACCAGAATGAAATCGTCCCCACAGATTCAACCCGAATTACACTCTGTCCAGATTCTAATCTTGCCCACAGATTGAACCGTAATTACACTCTGTCCAGAATCTAATCCTCCCCACAGATTGAACGTGAATTATACTCTGTCCAGAATCTTAGCTTCCCCACAGATTGAACCCCAATTACACTCTGTCTAGAATATAATCTTCACCAGAGATTAATCCCGAATTACGCTCTGTCCAGAATCTAATCCTACCCACCGATTGAACCCAAATTACGTCTGTCCAGAATGTAATCTTCCCCAAAGATTGAACCCCAATTACACTGTGTCCAGAATCTAATCTTCCCCACAGATTGAATCCCAATTAAGCTCTGTGCAGAATAAAAACTTCCCCACAGATTGAACCCCAATTACACTCTGTCCAGAATCTAATCTTCCTGACAGATTGAACCCCAACTACACTCTGTACAAAATCTAATCTTCCTCACAAATTGAACCCCTACTACACTGTACAAAATTTAATCTTCCCCACAGATTGAACCCCAATTACACTGTGTCCAGAATCTAATCTTCCCCACAGATTGAATCCCAATTAAGCTCTGTGCAGAATACAAACTTCCCCACAGATTGAACCCCAATTACACTCTGTCCAGAATATAATCTTCCCCACAGATTGAACCCCAATTACACTCTGTCCAGAATCTAATCGTCCCCACAGATTGAACCGTAATTACACTTTGTCCAGAATCAAATCTGCCCCAAAGATTGAACCCCAATTACACTCTGTCCTGAATCTAATCTTCCCCACAGATTGAACCCGAATTACGCTCTGTCCAGAATGTAATCTTCCCCACAGATTGAACCCGAATTACACTCTGTCTAGAATCTAATCTTCCCCATAGATTGAACCCGAATTACATCAGTCCTGAATCTAATCTTCCGCACAGATTAACCCCAATTACGCTCTGTCCAGAATTTAAACTTCCCTACAGATTGACCCTGAATTACACTCTGTCCAGAATCTAATCTTCCCCACAGATTGAACCCCAATTACACTCTGTCCAGAATCTAATCGTCCCCACAGATTGAACCGTAATTACACTTTGTCCAGAATCAAATCTGCCCCAAAGATTGAACCCCAATTACACTCTGTCGAGAACCTAACCTTCCTCACAGATTGAACGCGAATTACACACTGTCCAGAATCTTATCTTCCCCACAGATTGAACACGAATTATACTCTGTCCAGAATCTAATCTCCCCCACAGATTGAACCCGAATTACACGCTGTCCAGAATCTTATCTTCCCCACAGATTGAAACCCAATAGCACTCTCTCCAGAATCTAATATTCTCCCCAGATTGAACCCAAATTATACTCTGTACAGAATGTAATCTTCCCCACAGATTGAACCCGAATTACGACCTGACCAGAATGAAATCGTCCCCACAGATTCAACCCGAATTACTCTCTGTCCAGATTCTAATCTTGCCCACAGATTGAACCGTAATTACACTCTGTCCAGAATCTAATCCTCCCCACAGATTGAACGTGAATTATACTCTGTCCAGAATCTTAGCTTCCCCACAGATTGAACCCCAATTACACTCTGTCTAGAATATAATCTTCACCAGAGATTAATCCCGAATTACGCTCTGTCCAGAATCTAATCCTACCCACCGATTGAACCCAAATTACGTTTGTCCAGAATGTAATCTTCCTCACAAATTGAACCCCTACTACACTGTACAAAATTTAATCTTCCCCACAGATTGAACCCCAATTACACTGTGTCCAGAATCTAATCTTCCCCACAGATTGAATCCCAATTAAGCTCTGTGCCGAATACAAACTTCCCCACAGATTGAACCCCAATTACACTCTGTCCAGAATCTAATCTTCCTGACAGATTGAACCCCAACTACACTCTGTACAAAATCTAATCTTCCCCTCAGATTGAACCCCAATTACAATGTGTCCAGAATTTAATCTTCCCCACAGATTGAACCCCAATTACGCATTGTCCAGAATCTAATCATCCCCACGGATTGAACCCCAATTACGCTCTGTCCAGAATCTAATCTTCCCCACAGATTAAACCTGAATTACACTCTGTCCTGAATCTAATCTTCCCCACAGATTGAAACCCAATTGTACTCTGTTCAGAATCTAATATTCTCCACAGATTGAACCCAAATTACACTCTGCCAGAATGTAATCTTCCCCACAGACTGAACCCGAATTACGCTCTGTCCAGAATGTAATCTTCCCCAGAGATTGAACCCGAATTATACTCTGTCTAGAATCTAATCATCCCCACGTATTGAACCCGAATTACTATCTGTCCAGAATCTAATCTTCCCCACAGATTGAACCGTAATTACACTCTGTACAAAATCTAATCTTCTCCACAGATTGAACCCCAATTACAATGTATCCAGAATGTAATCGTCCCCACAGATTGAACCGTAATTACACTTTGTCCATAATCAAATCTTCCCCACAGATTGAACCCCAATTACACTCTGTCGAGAATCTAATCTTCCCCACAGATTGAACCCCAATTACACTGTGTCCAGAATCTAATCTTCCCCACAGATTGAATCCCAATTACACACTGTCCAGAATCTAATCTTCCTGACAGATTGAACCCCAAGTACACTATGTACAAAATCTAATCTTCCCCACAGATTGAACCCAATTACAATGTGTCCAGAATTTAATCTTCCCCACAGATTGAACCCCAATTACGCACTGTCCAGAATCTAATGATCCCCTCGGATTGAACCCCAATTACGCTCTGTCCAGAATCTAATCTTCCCCACAGATTAAACCTGAATTACACTCTGTCCTGAATCTAACCTTCCCCACAGATTGAAACCCAATTGCACTCTGTCCAGAATCTAATCTTCCCCACAGATTGAATCCCAATTAAGCTCTGTGCAGAATACAAACTTCCCCACAGATTGAACCCCAATTACACTCTGTCCAGAATATAATCTTCCCCACAGATTGAACCCCAATTACACTCTGTCCAAAATCTAATCGTCCCCACAGATTGAACCGTAATTACACTTTTCCAGAATCAAATCTGCCCCAAAGATTGAACCCCAATTACACTCTGTCCTGAATCTAATCTTCCCCACAGATTGAACCCGAATTACGCTCTGTCCAGAATGTAATCTTCCCCACAGATTGAACCCGAATTACACTCTGTCTAGAATCTAATCTTCCCCATAGATTGAACCCGAATTACATCAGTCCTGAATCTAATCTTCCGCACAGATTAACCCCAATTACGCTCTGTCCAGAATTTAAACTTCCCTACAGATTGACCCTGAATTACACTCTGTCCAGAATCTAATCTTTCCCACAGATTGAACCCCAATTACACTCTGTCCAGAATCTAATCGTCCCCACAGATTGAACCGTAATTACACTTTGTCCAGAATCAAATCTGCCCCAAAGATTGAACCCCAATTACACTCTGTCGAGAACCTAATCTTCCTCACAGATTGAACGTGAATTACACACTGTCCAGAATCTAATCTCCCCCACAGATTGAACCCGAATTACACGCTGTCCAGAATCTTATCTTCCCCACAGATTGAAACCCAATAGCACTCTCTCCAGAATCTAATATTCTCCCCAGATTGAACCCAAATTATACTCTGTACAGAATGTAATCTTCCCCACAGATTGAACCCGAATTACGCCCTGACCAGAATGAAATCGTCCCCACAGATTCAACCCGAATTACACTCTGTCCAGATTCTAATCTTGCCCACAGATTGAACCGTAATTACACTCTGTCCAGAATCTAATCCTCCCCACAGATTGAACGTGAATTATACTCTGTCCAGAATCTTAGCTTCCCCACAGATTGAACCCCAATTACACTCTGTCTAGAATATAATCTTCACCAGAGATTAATCCCGAATTACGCTCTGTCCAGAATCTAATCCTACCCACCGATTGAACCCAAATTACGTCTGTCCAGAATGTAATCTTCCCCAAAGATTGAACCCCAATTACACTGTGTCCAGAATCTAATCTTCCCCACAGATTGAATCCCAATTAAGCTCTGTGCAGAATAAAAACTTCCCCACAGATTGAACCCCAATTACACTCTGTCCAGAATCTAATCTTCCTGACAGATTGAACCCCAACTACACTCTGTACAAAATCTAATCTTCCTCACAAATTGAACCCCTACTACACTGTACAAAATTTAATCTTCCCCACAGATTGAACCCCAATTACACTGTGTCCAGAATCTAATCTTCCCCACAGATTGAATCCCAATTAAGCTCTGTGCAGAATACAAACTTCCCCACAGATTGAACCCCAATTACACTCTGTCCAGAATATAATCTTCCCCACAGATTGAACCCCAATTACACTCTGTCCAGAATCTAATCGTCCCCACAGATTGAACCGTAATTACACTTTGTCCAGAATCAAATCTGCCCCAAAGATTGAACCCCAATTACACTCTGTCCTGAATCTAATCTTCCCCACAGATTGAACCCGAATTACGCTCTGTCCAGAATGTAATCTTCCCCACAGATTGAACCCGAATTACACTCTGTCTAGAATCTAATCTTCCCCATAGATTGAACCCGAATTACATCAGTCCTGAATCTAATCTTCCGCACAGATTAACCCCAATTACGCTCTGTCCAGAATTTAAACTTCCCTACAGATTGACCCTGAATTACACTCTGTCCAGAATCTAATCTTCCCCACAGATTGAACCCCAATTACACTCTGTCCAGAATCTAATCGTCCCCACAGATTGAACCGTAATTACACTTTGTCCAGAATCAAATCTGCCCCAAAGATTGAAACCCAATTACACTCTGTCGAGAACCTAATCTTCCTCACAGATTGAACGCGAATTACACACTGTCCAGAATCTTATCTTCCCCACAGATTGAACACGAATTATACTCTGTCCAGAATCTAATCTCCCCCACAGATTGAACCCGAATTACACGCTGTCCAGAATCTTATCTTCCCCACAGATTGAAACCTAATAGCACTCTCTCCAGAATCTAATATTCTCCCCAGATTGAACCCAAATTATACTCTGTACAGAATGTAATCTTCCCCACAGATTGAACCCGAATTACGCCCTGACCAGAATGAAATCGTCCCCACAGATTCAACCCGAATTACTCTCTGTCCAGATTCTAATCTTGCCCACAGATTGAACCGTAATTACACTCTGTCCAGAATCTAATCCTCCCCACAGATTGAACGTGTATTATACTCTGTCCAGAATCTTAGCTTCCCCACAGATTGAACCCCAATTACACTCTGTCTAGAATATAATCTTCACCAGAGATTAATCCCGAATTACGCTCTGTCCAGAATCTAATCCTACCCACCGATTGAACCCAAATTACGTTTGTCCAGAATGTAATCTTCCTCACAAATTGAACCCCTACTACACTGTACAAAATTTAATCTTCCCCACAGATTGAACCCCAATTACACTGTGTCCAGAATCTAATCTTCCCCACAGATTGAATCCCAATTAAGCTCTGTGCCGAATACAAACTTCCCCACAGATTGAACCCCAATTACACTCTGTCCAGAATCTAATCTTCCTGACAGTTTGAACCCCAACTACACTCTGTACAAAATCTAATCTTCCCCTCAGATTGAACCCCAATTACAATGTGTCCAGAATTTAATCTTCCCCACAGATTGAACCCCAATTACGCATTGTCCAGAATCTAATCATCCCCACGGATTGAACCCCAATTACGCTCTGTCCAGAATCTAATCTTCCCCACAGATTAAACCTGAATTACACTCTGTCCTGAATCTAACCTTCCCCACAGATTGAAACCCAATTGCACTCTGTTCAGAATCTAATATTCTCCACAGATTGAACCCAAATTACACTATGTCCAGAATGTAATCTTCCCCAGAGATTGAACCCGAATTATACTCTGTCTAGAATCTAATCATCCCCACGTATTGAACTCGAATTACTATCTGTCCAGAATCTAATCTTCCCCACAGATTGAACCGTAATTACACTCTGTACAAAATCTAATCTTCTCCACAGATTGAACCCCAATTACAATGTATCCAGAATGTAATCGTCCCCACAGATTGAACCGTAATTACACTTTGTCCATAATCAAATCTTCCCCACAGATTGAACCCCAATTACACTCTGTCGAGAATCTAATCTTCCCCACAGATTGAACCCCAATTACACTGTGTCCAGAATCTAATCTTCCCCACAGATTGAATCCCAATTACACACTGTCCAGAATCTAATCTTCCTGACAGATTGAACCCCAAGTACACTATGTACAAAATCTAATCTTCCCCACAGATTGAACCCAATTACAATGTGTCCAGAATTTAATCTTCCCCACAGATTGAACCCCAATTACGCACTGTCCAGAATCTAATGATCCCCTCGGATTGAACCCCAATTACGCTCTGTCCAGAATCTAATCTTCCCCACAGATTAAACCTGAATTACACTCTGTCCTGAATCTAACCTTCCCCACAGATTGAAACCCAATTGCACTCTGTTCAGAATCTAATATTCTCCACAGATTGAACCCAAATTACACTCTGTCCAGAATGTAATCTTCCCCACAGACTGAACCCGAATTACGCTCTGTCCACAATGTAATCTTCCCCAGAGATTGAACCCGAATTATACTCTGTCTAGAATCTAATCATCCCCACGTATTGAACCCCAATTACACTGTGTCCAGAATCTAATCTTCCCCACAGATTGAACCGCAATTACTCTCTGTCCAGAAACTAATCTTCCCCACAGATTGAACCCCAATTACGCACTGTCCAGGATCTAATCATCCCCACAGATTGAACATCAATTAAGCTCTGTCCAGAATCTAATCTTCCGCACAGATTGAACCCGAATTACACTCTGTCCTGAATCTAATCTTCCCCACAGATTGAACCCGAATTACGCTCTGTCCAGAATGTAATCTTCCCCACAGAATGAACCCGAAATACACTCTGTCTAGAATCTAATCTTACCCACAGATTGAACCCCAATTACGCTCTGTCCAGAATTAAAACTTCCCTTCAGATTGACCCTGAATTACGGTCTGTCCAGAATCTAATCTTCCCCACAGATTGAAATCCAATTTCGCACTGTCAGGAATCGAAATTACCCCACAGATTGAACCCGAATTACGCTCTGTCCAGAATGTAATCTTCCCCACAGATTGAACCCGAATTTTACTCTGTCTAGAATGTAATCTCCCCCACAGATTGAAGCCGTATTACACTCAGTCTAGAACTTAATCTTCACCAGAGATTGAATCCCAATTACACTCTTTCCAGAATTTATTCTTCCCCGCAGATTGAACACGAATTACGCTCTGTGCAGAATACAATCTTCCCCACATATTGAACACCAATTACACTCTGTCCAGAATCTAACCTTCCTGACAGATTGAACCCCAACTAAACTCTGTACAAAATCTAATCTTCCCCACAGATTGAACCCCAATTACAATGTGTCCAGAATCTAATCTTGCTCACAGATTGAACAGTAATTACACTCTGTCCAGAATCTAATCCTCCCCACAGATTGAAACCCAATTACACTCTGTCAGGAATCTAATATTCCTGACAGATTGAACCCCAACAACACTCTGTACAAAATCGTATCTTCCCCACAGATTGAACCCCAATTACGCTCTGTCCAGAATCTAATCTTCCCCACAGATTGAACCGTAATTACACTCTGTCCAAAATCTAATCGTCCCCACAGATTGAACCCCAATTACACTCTGTCGAGAACCTAATCTTCCTCACAGATTGAACGCGAATTACACACTGTCCAGAATCTTATCTTCCCCACAGATTGAACACGAATTATACTCTGTCCAGAATCTAATCTCCCCCACAGATTGAACCCGAATTACACGCTGTCCAGAATCTTATCTTCCCCAGATTGAAACCCAATAGCACTCTCTCCAGAATCTAATATTCTCCCCAGATTGAACCCAAATTATACTCTGTACAGAATGTAATCTTCCCCACAGATTGAACCCGAATTACGCCCTGACCAGAATGAAATCGTCCCCACAGATTCAACCCGAATTACACTCTGTCCAGAATCTAATCTTCCCCACAGATTGAACCGTAATTACACTCTGTCCAGAATCTAATCCTCCCCACAGATTGAACGTGAAATATACTCTGTCCAGAATCTTAGCTTCCCCACAGATTCAACCCCAATTACACTCTGTCTAGAATATAATCTTCACCAGAGATTAATCCCGAATTACGCTCTGTCCAGAATCTAATCCTACCCACCGATTGAACCCAAATTACGTCTGTCCAGAATCTAATCCTACCCACCGATTGAAACCAAATTACGTCTGTCCAGAATGTAATCTTCCTCAGAAATTGAACCCCTACTACACTGTACAAAATTTAATCTTCCCCACGGATTGAACCCCAATTACACTGTGTCCAGAATCTAATCTTCCCCACAGATTGAATCCCAATTAAGCTCTGTGCAGAATACAAACTTCCCCACAGATTGAACCCCAATTACACTCTGTCCAGAATATAATCTTCCCCACAGATTGAACCCCAATTACACTCTGTCCAGAATCTAATCTTCCCCATAGATTGAACCCGAATTACATCAGTCCTGAATCTAATCTTCCGCACAGATTAACCCCAATTACGCTCTGTCCAGAATTTAAACTTCCCTACAGATTGACCCTGAATTACACTCTGTCCAGAATCTAATCTCCCCCACAGATTGAACCGTAATTACACTTTGTCCAGAATCAAATCTGCCCCAAAGATTGAACCCCAATTACACTCTGTCGAGAACCTAATCTTCCTCACAGATTGAACGCGAATTACACACTGTCCAGAATCTTATCTTCCCCACAGATTGAACACGAATTATACTCTGTCCAGAATCTAATCTCCCCCACAGATTGAACCCGAATTACACGCTGTCCAGAATCTTATCTTCCCCACAGATTGAAACCCAATAGCACTCTCTCCAGAATCTAATATTCTCCCCAGATTGAACCCAAATTATACTCTGTACAGAATGTAATCTTCCCCACAGATTGAACCCGAATTACGCCCTGACCAGAATGAAATCGTCCCCACAGATTCAACCCGAATTACACTCTGTCCAGATTCTAATCTTGCCCACAGATTGAACCGTAATTACACTCTGTCCAGAATCTAATCCTCCCCACAGATTGAACGTGAATTATACTCTGTCCAGAATCTTAGCTTCCCCACAGATTGAACCCCAATTACACTCTGTCTAGAATATAATCTTCACCAGAGATTAATCCCGAATTACGCTCTGTCCAGAATCTAATCCTACCCACCGATTGAACCCAAATTACGTCTGTCCAGAATGTAATCTTCCCCAAAGATTGAACCCCAATTACACTGTGTCCAGAATCTAATCTTCCCCACAGATTGAATCCCAATTAAGCTCTGTGCAGAATAAAAACTTCCCCACAGATTGAACCCCAATTACACTCTGTCCAGAATCTAATCTTCCTGACAGATTGAACCCCAACTACACTCTGTACAAAATCTAATCTTCCTCACAAATTGAACCCCTACTACACTGTACAAAATTTAATCTTCCCCACAGATTGAACCCCAATTACACTGTGTCCAGAATCTAATCTTCCCCACAGATTGAATCCCAATTAAGCTCTGTGCAGAATACAAACTTCCCCACAGATTGAACCCCAATTACACTCTGTCCAGAATATAATCTTCCCCACAGATTGAACCCCAATTACACTCTGTCCAGAATCTAATCGTCCCCACAGATTGAACCGTAATTACACTTTGTCCAGAATCAAATCTGCCCCAAAGATTGAACCCCAATTACACTCTGTCCTGAATCTAATCTTCCCCACAGATTGAACCCGAATTACACGCTGTCCAGAATCTTATCTTCCCCACAGATTGAAACCCAATAGCACTCTCTCCAGAATCTAATATTCTCCCCAGATTGAACACAAATTATACTCTGTACAGAATGTAATCTTCCCCACAGATTGAACCCGAATTATGCCCTGACCAGAATGAAATCGTCCCCACAGATTCAACCCGAATTACACTCTGTCCAGAATCTAATCTTCCCCACAGATTGAACCGTAATTACACTCTGTCCAGAATCTAATCCTCCCCACAGATTGAACGTGAAATATACTCTGTCCAGAATCTTAGCTTCCCCACAGATTCAACCCCAATTACACTCTGTCTAGAATATAATCTTCACCAGAGATTAATCCCGAATTACGCTCTGTCCAGAATCTAATCCTACCCACCGATTGAACCCAAATTACGTCTGTCCAGAATCTAATCCTACCCACCGATTGAAACCAAATTACGTCTGTCCAGAATGTAATCTTCCTCACAAATTGAACCCCTACTACACTGTACAAAATTTAATCTTCCCCACGGATTGAACCCCAATTACACTGTGTCCAGAATCTAATCTTCCCCACAGATTGAATCCCAATTAAGCTCTGTGCAGAATATAATCTTCCCCACAGATTGAACCCCAATTACACTCTGTCCAGAATCTAATCGTCCCCACAGATTGAACCGTAATTACACTTTGTCCAGAATCAAATCTGCCTCAAAGATTGAACCCCAATTACACTCTGTCCTGAATCTAATCTTCCCCACAGATTGAACCCGAATTACGCTCTGTCCAGAATGTAATCTTCCCCACAGATTGAACCCGAATTACACTCTGTCTAGAATCTAATCTTCCCCATAGATTGAACCCGAATTACATCAGTCCTGAATCTAATCTTCCGCACAGATTAACCCCAATTACGCTCTGTCCAGAATTTAAACTTCCCTACAGATTGACCCTGAATTACACTCTGTCCAGAATCTAATCTTCCCCACAGATTGAACCCCAATTACACTCTGTCCAGAATCTAATCGTCCCCACAGATTGAACCGTAATTACACTTTGTCCAGAATCAAATCTGCCCCAAAGATTGAACCCCAATTACACTCTGTCAAGAACCTAATCTTCCTCACAGATTGAACGCGAATTACACACTGTCCAGAATCTTATCTTCCCCACAGATTGAACACGAATTATACTCTGTCCAGAATCTAATCTCCCCCACAGATTGAACCCGAATTACACGCTGTCCAGAATCTTATCTTCCCCACAGATTGAAACCCAATAGCACTCTCTCCAGAATCTAATATTCTCCCCAGATTTAACCCAAATTATACTCTGTACAGAATGTAATCTTCCCCACAGATTGAACCCGAATTACGCCCTGACCAGAATGAAATCGTCCCCACAGATTCAACCCGAATTACACTCTGTCCAGATTCTAATCTTGCCCACAGATTGAACCGTAATTACACTCTGTCCAGAATCTAATTCTCCCCACAGATTGAACGTGAATTATACTCTGTCCAGAATCTTAGCTTCCCCACAGATTGAACCCCAATTACACTCTGTCTAGAATATAATCTTCACCAGAGATTAATCCCGAATTACGCTCTGTCCAGAATCTAATCCTACCCACCGATTGAACCCAAATTACGTCTGTCCAGAATGTAATCTTCCCCAAAGATTGAACCCCAATTACACTGTGTCCAGAATCTAATCTTCCCCACAGATTGAATCCCAATTAAGCTCTGTGCAGAATAAAAACTTCCCCACAGATTGAACCCCAATTACACTCTGTCCAGAATCTAATCTTCCTGACAGATTGAACCCCAACTACACTCTGTACAAAATCTAATCTTCCTCACAAATTGAACCCCTACTACACTGTACAAAATTTAATCTTCCCCACAGATTGAACCCCAATTACACTGTGTCCAGAATCTAATCTTCCCCACAGATTGAATCCCAATTAAGCTCTGTGCAGAATACAAACTTCCCCACAGATTGAACCCCAGTTACACTCTGTCCAGAATATAATCTTCCCCACAGATTGAACCCCAATTACACTCTGTCCAGAATCTAATCGTCCCCACAGATTGAACCGTAATTACACTTTGTCCAGAATCAAATCTGCCCCAAAGATTGAACCCCAATTACACTCTGTCCTGAATCTAATCTTCCCCACAGATTGAACCCGAATTACACGCTGTACAGAATCTTATCTTCCCCACAGATTGAAACCCAATAGCACTCTCTCCAGAATCTAATATTCTCCCCAGATTGAACCCAAATTATACTCTGTACAGAATGTAATCTTCCCCACAGATTGAACCCGAATTATGCCCTGACCAGAATGAAATCGTCCCCACAGATTCAACCCGAATTACACTCTGTCCAGATTCTAATCTTGCCCACAGATTGAACCGTAATTACACTCTGTCCAGAATCTAATCCTCCCCACAGATTGAACGTGAATTATACTCTGTCCAGAATCTTAGCTTCCCCACAGATTGAACCCCAATTACACTCTGTCTAGAATATAATCTTCACCAGAGATTAATCCCGAATTACGCTCTGTCCAGAATCTAATCCTACCCACCGATTGAACCCAAATTACGTCTGTCCAGAATGTAATCTTCCTCACAAATTGAACCCCTACTACACTGTACAAAATTTAATCTTCCCCACAGATTGAACCCCAATTACACTGTGTCCAGAATCTAATCTTCCCCACAGATTGAATCCCAATTAAGCTCTGTGCCGAATACAAACTTCCCCACAGATTGAACCCCAATTACACTCTGTCCAGAATCTAATCTTCCTGACAGATTGAACCCCAACTACACTCTGTACAAAATCTAATCTTCCCCTCAGATTGAACC
The DNA here is from genome assembly GCF_048418815.1 of Hemitrygon akajei. Lineage (NCBI taxonomy): Eukaryota > Metazoa > Chordata > Chondrichthyes > Myliobatiformes > Dasyatidae > Hemitrygon > Hemitrygon akajei. Next base: position 165,539,874 of record NC_133126.1, read on the forward strand.
CCAATTACAATGTGTCCAGAATTTAATCTTCCCCACAGATTGAACCCCAATTACGCATTGTCCAGAATCTAATCATCCCCACGGATTGAACCCCAATTACGCTCTGTCCAGAATCTAATCTTCCCCACAGATTAAACCTGAATTACACTCTGTCCTGAATCTAACCTTCCCCACAGATTGAAACCCAATTGCACTCTGTTCAGAATCTAATATTCTCCACAGATTGAACCCAAATTACACTCTGCCAGAATGTAATCTTCCCCACAGACTGAACCCGAATTACGCTCTGTCCAGAATGTAATCTTCCCCAGAGATTGAACCCGAATTATACTCTGTCTAGAATCTAATCATCCCCACGTATTGAACCCGAATTACTATCTGTCCAGAATCTAATCTTCCCCACAGATTGAACCGTAATTACACTCTGTACAAAATCTAATCTTCTCCACAGATTGAACCCCAATTACAATGTATCCAGAATGTAATCGTCCCCACAGATTGAACCGTAATTACACTTTGTCCATAATCAAATCTTCCCCACAGATTGAACCCCAATTACACTCTGTCGAGAATCTAATCTTCCCCACAGATTGAACCCCAATTACACTGTGTCCAGAATCTAATCTTCCCCACAGATTGAATCCCAATTACACACTGTCCAGAATCTAATCTTCCTGACAGATTGAACCCCAAGTACACTATGTACAAAATCTAATCTTCCCCACAGATTGAACCCAATTACAATGTGTCCAGAATTTAATCTTCCCCACAGATTGAACCCCAATTACGCACTGTCCAGAATCTAATGATCCCCTCGGATTGAACCCCAATTACGCTCTGTCCAGAATCTAATCTTCCCCACAGATTAAACCTGAATTACACTCTGTCCTGAATCTAACCTTCCCCACAGATTGAAACCCAATTGCACTCTGTTCAGAATCTAATATTCTCCACAGATTGAACCCAAATTACACTCTGTCCAGAATGTAATCTTCCCCACAGACTGAACCCGAATTACGCTCTGTCCACAATGTAATCTTCCCCAGAGATTGAACCCGAATTATACTCTCTCTAGAATCTAATCATCCCCACGTATTGAACCCCAATTACACTGTGTCCAGAATCTAATCTTCCCCACAGATTGAACCGCAATTACTCTCTGTCCAGAAACTAATCTTCCCCACAGATTGAACCCCAATTACGCACTGTCCAGGATCTAATCATCCCCACAGATTGAACATCAATTAAGCTCTGTCCAGAATCTAATCTTCCGCACAGATTGAACCCGAATTACACTCTGTCCTGAATCTAATCTTCCCCACAGATTGAACCCGAATTACGCTCTGTCCAGAATGTAATCTTCCCCACAGAATGAACCCGAAATACACTCTGTCTAGAATCTAATCTTACCCACAGATTGAACCCCAATTACGCTCTGTCCAGAATTAAAACTTCCCTTCAGATTGACCCTGAAATACGGTCTGTCCAGAATCTAATCTTCCCCACAGATTGAAATCCAATTTCGCACTGTCAGGAATCGAAATTACCCCACAGATTGAACCCGAATTACGCTCTGTCCAGAATGTAATCTTCCCCACAGATTGAACCCGAATTTTACTCTGTCTAGAATGTAATCTCCCCCACAGATTGAAGCCGTATTACACTCAGTCTAGAACTTAATCTTCACCAGAGATTGAATCCCAATTACACTCTTTCCAGAATTTATTCTTCCCCGCAGATTGAACACGAATTACGCTCTGTGCAGAATACAATCGTCCCCACATATTGAACACCAATTACACTCTGTCCAGAATCTAACCTTCCTGACAGATTGAACCCCAACTAAACTCTGTACAAAATCTAATCTTCCCCACAGATTGAACCCCAATTACAATGTGTCCAGAATCTAATCTTGCTCACAGATTGAACAGTAATTACACTCTGTCCAGAATCTAATCTCCCCCACAGATTGAACCCGAATTACACGCTGTCCAGAATCTTATCTTCCCCACAGATTGAAACCCAATAGCACTCTCTCCAGAATCTAATATTCTCCCCAGATTGAACCCAAATTATACACTGTACAGAATGTAATCTTCCCCACAGATTGAACCCGAATTACGCCCTGACCAGAATGAAATCGTCCCCACAGATTCATCCCGAATTACACTCTGTCCAGAATCTAATCTTCCCCACAGATTGAACCGTAATTACACTCTATCCAGAATCTAATCCTCCCCACAGATTGAACGTGAAATATACTCTGTCCAGAATCTTAGCTTCCCCACAGATTCAACCCCAATTACACTCTGTCTAGAATATAATCTTCACCAGAGATTAATCCCGAATTACGCTCTGTCCAGAATCTAATCCTACCCACCGATTGAACCCAAATTACGTCTGTCCAGAATCTAATCCTACCCACCGATTGAAACCAAATTACGTCTGTCCAGAATGTAATCTTCCTCACAAATTGAACCCCTACTACACTGTACAAAATTTAATCTTCCCCACGGATTGAACCCCAATTACACTGTGTCCAGAATCTAATCTTCCCCACAGATTGAATCCCAATTAAGCTCTGTGCAGAATACAAACTTCCCCACAGATTGAACCCCAATTACACTCTGTCCAGAATATAATCTTCCCCACAGATTGAACCCCAATTACACTCTGTCCAGAATCTAATCGTCCCCACAGATTGAACCGTAATTACACTTTGTCCAGAATCAAATATGCCCCAAAGATTGAACCCCAATTACACTCTGTCCTGAATCTAATCTTCCCCACAGATTGAACCCGAATTACGCTCTGTCCAGAATGTAATCTTCCCCATAGATTGAACCCGAATTACACTCTGTCTAGAATCTAATCTTCCCCATAGATTGAACCCGAATTACATCAGTCCTGAATCTAATCTTCCGCACAGATTAACCCCAATTACGCTCTGTCCAGAATTTAAACTTCCCTACAGATTGACCCTGAATTACACTCTGTCCAGAATCTAATCTTCCCCACAGATTGAACCCCAATTACACTCTGTCCAGAATCTAATCGTCCCCACAGATTGAACCGTAATTACACGCTGTCCAGAATCTTATCTTCCCCACAGATTGAAACCCAATAGCACTCTCTCCAGAATCTAATATTCTCCCCAGATTGAACCCAAATTATACTCTGTACAGAATGTAATCTTCCCCACAGATTGAACCCGAATTACGCCCTGACCAGAATGAAATCGTCCCCACAGATTCAACCCGAATTACACTCTGTCCAGAATCTAATCCTCCCCACAGATTGAACGTGAATTATACTCTGTCCAGAATCTTAGCTTCCCCACAGATTGAACCCCAATTACACTCTGTCTAGAATATAATCTTCACCAGAGATTAATCCCGAATTACGCTCTGTCCAGAATCTAATCCTACCCACCGATTGAACCCAAATTACGTCTGTCCAGAATGTAATCTTCCTCACAAATTGAACCCCTACTACACTGTACAAAATTTAATCTTCCCCACAGATTGAACCCCAATTACACTGTGTCCAGAATCTAATCTTCCCCACAGATTGAATCCCAATTAAGCTCTGTGCAGAATACAAACTTCCCCACAGATTGAACCCCAATTACACTCTGTCCAGAATCTAATCTTCCTGACAGATTGAACCCCAACTACACTCTGTACAAAATCTAATCTTCCCCTCAGATTGAACCCCAATTACAATGTGTCCAGAATTTAATCTTCCCCACAGATTGAACCCCAATTACGCATTGTCCAGAATCTAATCATCCCCACGGATTGAACCCCAATTACGCTCTGTCCAGAATCTAATCTTCCCCACAGATTAAACCTGAATTACACTCTGTCCTGAATCTAACCTTCCCCACAGATTGAAACCCAATTGCACTCTGTTCAGAATCTAATATTCTCCACAGATTGAACCCAAATTACACTCTGCCAGAATGTAATCTTCCCCACAGACTGAACCCGAATTACGCTCTGTCCAGAATGTAATCTTCCCCAGAGATTGAACCCGAATTATACTCTGTCTAGAATCTAATCATCCCCACGTATTGAACCCGAATTACTATCTGTCCAGAATCTAATCTTCCCCACAGATTGAACCGTAATTACACTCTGTACAAAATCTAATGTTCTCCACAGATTGAACCCCAATTACAATGTATCCAGAATGTAATCGTCCCCACAGATTGAACCGTAATTACACTTTGTCCATAATCAAATCTTCCCCACAGATTGAACCCCAATTACACTCTGTCGAGAATCTAATCTTCCCCACAGATTGAACCCCAATTACACTGTGTCCAGAATCTAATCTTCCCCACAGATTGAATCCCAATTACACACTGTCCAGAATCTAATCTTCCTGACAGATTGAACCCCAAGTACACTATGTACAAAATCTAATCTTCCCCACAGATTGAACCCAATTACAATGTGTCCAGAATTTAATCTTCCCCACAGATTGAACCCCAATTACGCACTGTCCAGAATCTAATGATCCCCTCGGATTGAACCCCAATTACGCTCTGTCCAGAATCTAATCTTCCCCACAGATTAAACCTGAATTACACTCTGTCCTGAATCTAACCTTCCCCACAGATTGAAACCCAATTGCACTCTGTTCAGAATCTAATATTCTCCACAGCTTGAACCCAAATTACACTCTGTCCAGAATGTAATCTTCCCCACAGACTGAACCCGAATTACGCTCTGTCCACAATGTAATCTTCCCCAGAGATTGAACCCGAATTATACTCTGTCTAGAATCTAATCATCCCCATGTATTGAACCCCAATTACACTGTGTCCAGAATCTAATCTTCCCCACAGATTGAACCGCAATTACTCTCTGTCCAGAAACTAATCTTCCCCACAGATTGAACCCCAATTACGCACTGTCCAGGATCTAATCATCCCCACAGATTGAACATCAATTAAGCTCTGTCCAGAATCTAATCTTCCGCACAGATTGAACCCGAATTACACTCTGTCCTGAATCTAATCTTCCCCACAGATTGAACCCGAATTACGCTCTGTCCAGAATGTAATCTTCCCCACAGAATGAACCCGAAATACACTCTGTCTAGAATCTAATCTTACCCACAGATTGAACCCCAATTACGCTCTGTCCAGAATTAAAACTTCCCTTCAGATTGACCCTGAATTACGGTCTGTCCAGAATCTAATCTTCCCCACAGATTGAAATCCAATTTCGCACTGTCAGGAATCGAAATTACCCCACAGATTGAACCCGAATTACGCTCTGTCCAGAATGTAATCTTCCCCACAGATTGAAGCCGTATTACACTCAGTCTAGAACTTAATCTTCACCAGAGATTGAATCCCAATTACACTCTTTCCAGAATTTATTCTTCCCCGCAGATTGAACACGAATTACGCTCTGTGCAGAATACAATCTTCCCCACATATTGAACACCAATTACACTCTGTCCAGAATCTAACCTTCCTGACAGATTGAACCCCAACTAAACTCTGTACAAAATCTAATCTTCCCCACAGATTGAACCCCAATTACAATGTGTCCAGAATCTAATCTTGCTCACAGATTGAACAGTAATTACACTCTGTCCAGAATCTAATCCTCCCCACAGATTGAAACCCAATTACACTCTGTCAGGAATCTAATATTCCTGACAGATTGAACCCCAACAACACTCTGTACAAAATCGTATCTTCCCCACAGATTGAACCCCAATTACGCTCTGTACAGAATCTAATCTTCCCCACAGATTGAACCGTAATTACACTCTGTCCAAAATCTAATCGTCCCCACAGATTGAACCCCAATTACAGTCTGTCGAGAACCTAATCTTCCTCACAGATTGAACGCAAATTACACACTGTCCAGAATCTTATCTTCCCCACAGATTGAACACGAATTATACTCTGTCCAGAATCTAATCTCCCCCACAGATTGAACCCGAATTACACGCTGTCCAGAATCTTATCTTCCCCACAGATTGAAACCCAATAGCACTCTCTCCAGAATCTAATATTCTCCCCAGATTGAACCCAAATTATACTCTGTACAGAATGTAATCTTCCCCACAGATTGAACCCGAATTACGCCCTGACCAGAATGAAATCGTCCCCACAGATTCAACCCGAATTACACTCTGTCCAGAATCTAATCTTCCCCACAGATTGAACCGTAATTACACTCTGTCCAGAATCTAATCCTCCCCACAGATTGAACGTGAAATATACTCTGTCCAGAATCTTAGCTTCCCCACAGATTCAACCCCAATTACACTCTGTCTAGAATATAATCTTCACCAGAGATTAATCCCGAATTACGCTCTGTCCAGAATCTAATCCTACCCACCGATTGAACCCAAATTACGTCTGTCCAGAATCTAATCCTACCCACCGATTGAAACCAAATTACGTCTGTCCAGAATGTAATCTTCCTCACAAATTGAACCCCTACTACACTGTACAAAATTTAATCTTCCCCACAGATTGAACCCCAATTACAATGTGTCCAGAATCTAATCTTCCCCACAGATTGAATCCCAATTAAGCTCTGTGCAGAATACAAACTTCCCCACAGATTGAACCCCAATTACACTCTGTCCAGAATCTAATCTTCCTGACAGATTGAACCCCAACTACACTCTGTACAAAATCTAATCTTCCCCTCAGATTGAACCCCAATTACAATGTGTCCAGAATTTAATCTTCCCCACAGATTGAACCCCAATTACGCATTGTCCAGAATCTAATCATCCCCACGGATTGAACCCCAATTACGCTCTGTCCAGAATCTAATCTTCCCCACAGATTAAACCTGAATTACACTCTGTCCTGAATCTAACCTTCCCCACAGATTGAAACCCAATTGCACTCTGTTCAGAATGTAATCTTCCCCACAGATTGAACCCAAAATACACTCTGCCAGAATGTAATCTTCCCCACAGACTGAACCCGAATTACGCTCTGTCCAGAATGTAATCTTCCCCAGAGATTGAACCCGAATTATACTCTGTCTAGAATCTAATCATCCCCACGTATTGAACCCGAATTACTATCTGTCCAGAATCTAATCTTCCCCACAGATTGAACCGTAATTACACTCTGTACAAAATCTAATCTTCTCCACAGATTGAACCCCAATTACAATGTATCCAGAATGTAATCGTCCCCACAGATTGAACCGTAATTACACTTTGTCCATAATCAAATCTTCCCCACAGATTGAACCCCAATTACACTCTGTCGAGAATCTAATATTCCCCACAGATTGAACCCCAATTACCCTGTGTCCAGAATCTAATCTTCCCCACAGATTGAATCCCAATTACACACTGTCCAGAATCTAATCTTCCTGACAGATTGAACCCCAAGTACACTATGTACAAAATCTAATCTTCCCCACAGATTGAACCCAATTACAATGTGTCCAGAATTTAATCTTCCCCACAGATTGAACCCCAATTACGCACTGTCCAGAATCTAATGATCCCCTCGGATTGAACCCCAATTACGCTCTGTCCAGAATCTAATCTTCCCCACAGATTGAAACCCAATTGCACTCTGTTCAGAATCTAATATTCTCCACAGATTGAACCCAAATTACACTCTGTCCAGAATGTAATCTTCCCCACAGACTGAACCCGAATTACGCTCTGTCCACAATGTAATCTTCCCCAGAGATTGAACCCGAATTATACTCTGTCTAGAATCTAATCATCCCCACGTATTGAACCCCAATTACACTGTGTCCAGAATCTAATCTTCCCCACAGATTGAACCGCAATTACTCTCTGTCCAGAAACTAATCTTCCCCACAGATTGAACCCCAATTACGCACTGTCCAGGATCTAATCATCCCCACAGATTGAACATCAATTAAGCTCTGTCCAGAATCTAATCTTCCGCACAGATTGAACCCGAATTACACTCTGTCCTGAATCTAATCTTCCCCACAGATTGAACCCGAATTACGCTCTGTCCAGAATGTAATCTTCCCCACAGAATGAACCCGAAATACACTCTGTCTAGAATCTAATCTTACCCACAGATTGAACCCCAATTACGCTCTGTCCAGAATTAAAACTTCCCTTCAGATTGACCCTGAATTACGGTCTGTCCAGAATCTAATCTTCCCCACAGATTGAAATTCAATTTCGCACTGTCAGGAATCGAAATTACCCCACAGATTGAACCCGAATTACGCTCTGTCCAGAATGTAATCTTCCCCACAGATTGAACCCGAATTTTACTCTGTCTAGAATGTAATCTCCCCCACAGATTGAAGCCGTATTACACTCAGTCTAGAACTTAATCTTCACCAGAGATTGAATCCCAATTACACTCTTTCCAGAATTTATTCTTCCCCGCAGATTGAACACGAATTACGCTCTGTGCAGAATACAATCTTCCCCACATATTGAACACCAATTACACTCTGTCCAGAATCTAACCTTCCTGACAGATTGAACCCCAACTAAACTCTGTACAAAATCTAATCTTCCCCACAGATTGAACCCCAATTACAATGTGTCCAGAATCTAATCTTGCTCACAGATTGAACAGTAATTACACTCTGTCCAGAATCTAATCCTCCCCACAGATTGAAACCCAATTACACTCTGTCAGGAATCTAATATTCCTGACAGATTGAACCCCAACAACACTCTGTACAAAATCGTATCTTCCCCACAGATTGAACCCCAATTACGCTCTGTACAGAATCTAATCTTCCCCACAGATTGAACCGTAATTACACTCTGTCCAAAATCTAATCGTCCCCACAGATTGAACCCCAATTACACTCTGTCGAGAACCTAATCTTCCTCACAGATTGAACGCAAATTACACACTGTCCAGAATCTTATCTTCCCCACAGATTGAACACGAATTATACTCTGTCCAGAATCTAATCTCCCCCACAGATTGAACCCGAATTACACGCTGTCCAGAATCTTATCTTCCCCACAGATTGAAACCCAATAGCACTCTCTCCAGAATCTAATATTCTCCCCAGATTGAACCCAAATTATACTCTGTACAGAATGTAATCTTCCCCACAGATTGAACCCGAATTACGCCCTGACCAGAATGAAATCGTCCCCACAGATTCAACCCGAATTACACTCTGTCCAGAATCTAATCTTCCCCACAGATTGAACCGTAATTACACTCTGTCCAGAATCTAATCCTCCCCACAGATTGAACGTGAAATATACTCTGTCCAGAATCTTAGCTTCCCCACAGATTCAACCCCAATTACACTCTGTCTAGAATATAATCTTCACCAGAGATTAATCCCGAATTACGCTCTGTCCAGAATCTAATCCTACCCACCGATTGAACCCAAATTACGTCTGTCCAGAATCTAATCCTACCCACCGATTGAAACCAAATTACGTCTATCCAGAATGTAATCTTCCTCACAAATTGAACCCCTACTACACTGTACAAAATTTAATCTTCCCCACGTATTGAACCCCAATTACACTGTGTCCAGAATCTAATCTTCCCCACAGATTGAACCCCAATTACACTCTGTCCAGAATATAATCTTCCCCACAGATTGAACCCCAATTACACTCTGTCCAGAATCTAATCGTCCCCACAGATTGAACCGTAATTACACTTTGTCCAGAATCAAATATGCCCCAAAGATTGAACCCCAATTACACTCTGTCCTGAATCTAATCTTCCCCACAGATTGAACCCGAATTACGCTCTGTCCAGAATGTAATCTTCCCCATAGATTGAACCCGAATTACACTCTGTCTAGAATCCAATCTTCCCCATAGATTGAACCCGAATTACATCAGTCCTGAATCTAATCTTCCGCACAGATTAACCCCAATTACGCTCTGTCCAGAATTTAAACTTCCCTACAGATTGACCCTGAATTACACTCTGTCCAGAATCTAATCTTCCCCACAGATTGAACCCCAATTACACTCTGTCCAGAATCTAATCGTCCCCACAGATTGAACCGTAATTACACGCTGTCCAGAATCTTATCTTCCCCACAGATTGAAACCCAATAGCACTCTCTCCAGAATCTAATATTCTCCCCAGATTGAACCCAAATTATACTCTGTACAGAATGTAATCTTCCCCACAGATTGAACCCGAATTACGCCCTGACCAGAATGAAATCGTCCCCACAGATTCAACCCGAATTACACTCTGTCCAGAATCTAATCCTCCCCACAGATTGAACGTGAATTATACTCTGTCCAGAATCTTAGCTTCCCCACAGATTGAACCCCAATTACACTCTGTCTAGAATATAATCTTCACCAGAGATTAATCCCGAATTACGCTCTGTCCAGAATCTAATCCTACCCACCGATTGAACCCAAATTACGTCTGTCCAGAATGTAATCTTCCTCACAAATTGAACCCCTACTACACTGTACAAAATTTAATCTTCCCCACAGATTGAACCCCAATTACACTGTGTCCAGAATCTAATCTTCCCCACAGATTGAATCCCAATTAAGCTCTGTGCAGAATACAAACTTCCCCACAGATTGAACCCCAATTACACTCTGTCCAGAATCTAATCTTCCTGACAGATTGAACCCCAACTACACTCTGTACAAAATCTAATCTTCCCCTCAGATTGAACCCCAATTACAATGTGTCCAGAATTTAATCTTCCCCACAGATTGAACCCCAATTACGCATTGTCCAGAATCTAATCATCCCCACGGATTGAACCCCAATTACGCTCTGTCCAGAATCTAATCTTCCCCACAGATTAAACCTGAATTACACTCTGTCCTGAATCTAACCTTCCACACAGATTGAAACCCAATTGCACTCTGTTCAGAATCTAATATTCTCCACAGATTGAACCCAAATTACACTCTGCCAGAATGTAATCTTCCCCACAGACTGAACCCGAATTACTCTCTGTCCAGAATGTAATCTTCCCCAGAGATTGAACCCGAATTATACTCTGTCTAGAATCTAATCATCCCCACGTATTGAACCCGAATTACTATCTGTCCAGAATCTAATCTTCCCCACAGATTGAACCGTAATTACACTCTGTACAAAATCTAATCTTCTCCACAGATTGAACCCCAATTACAATGTATCCAGAATGTAATCGTCCCCACAGATTGAACCGTAATTACACTTTGTCCATAATCAAATCTTCCCCACAGATTGAACCCCAATTACACTCTGTCGAGAATCTAATCTTCCCCACAGATTGAACCCCAATTACACTGTGTCCAGAATCTAATCTTCCCCACAGATTGAATCCCAATTACACACTGTCCAGAATCTAATCTTCCTGACAGATTGAACCCCAAGTACACTATGTACAAAATCTAATCTTCCCCACAGATTGAACCCAATTACAATGTGTCCAGAATTTAATCTTCCCCACAGATTGAACCCCAATTACGCACTGTCCAGAATCTAATGATCCCCTCGGATTGAACCCCAATTACGCTCTGTCCAGAATCTAATCTTCCCCACAGATTAAACCTGAATTACACTCTGTCCTGAATCTAACCTTCCCCACAGATTGAAACCCAATTGCACTCTGTTCAGAATCTAATATTCTCCACAGATTGAACCCAAATTACACTCTGTCCAGAATGTAATCTTCCCCACAGACTGAACCCGAATTACGCTCTGTCCACAATGTAATCTTCCCCAGAGATTGAACCCGAATTATACTCTGTCTAGAATCTAATCATCCCCACGTATTGAACCCCAATTACACTGTGTCCAGAATCTAATCTTCCCCACAGATTGAACCGCAATTACTCTCTGTCCAGAAACTAATCTTCCCCACAGATTGAACCCCAATTACGCACTGTCCAGGATCTAATCATCCCCACAGATTGAACATCAATTAAGCTCTGTCCAGAATCTAATCTTCCGCACAGATTGAACCCGAATTACACTCTGTCCTGAATCTAATCTTCCCCACAGATTGAACCCGAATTACGCTCTGTCCAGAATGTAATCTTCCCCACAGAATGAACCCGAAATACACTCTGTCTAGAATCTAATCTTACCCACAGATTGAACCCCAATTACGCTCTGTCCAGAATTAAAACTTCCCTTCAGATTGACCCTGAATTACGGTCTGTCCAGAATCTAATCTTCCCCACAGATTGAAATCCAATTTCGCACTGTCAGGAATCGAAATTACCCCACAGATTGAACCCGAATTACACTCTGTCCTGAATCTAATCTTCCCCACAGATTGAACCCGAATTACGCTCTGTCCAGAATGTAATCTTCCCCACAGAATGAACCCGAAATACACTCTGTCTAGAATCTAATCTTCCGCACAGATTGAACCCGAATTACACTCTGTCCTGAATCTAATCTTCCCCACAGATTGAACCCGAATTTTACTCTGTCTAGAATGTAATCTCCCCCACAGATTGAAGCCGTATTACACTCAGTCTAGAACTTAATCTTCACCAGAGATTGAATCCCAATTACACTCTTTCCAGAATTTATTCTTCCCCGCAGATTGAACACGAATTACGCTCTGTGCAGAATACAATCTTCCCCACATATTGAACACCAATTACACTCTGTCCAGAATCTAACCTTCCTGACAGATTGAACCCCAACTAAACTCTGTACAAAATCTAATCTTCCCCACAGATTGAACCCCAATTACAATGTGTCCAGAATCTAATCTTGCTCACAGATTGAACAGTAATTACACTCTGTCCAGAATCTAATCCTCCCCACAGATTGAAACCCAATTACACTCTGTCAGGAATCTAATATTCCTGACAGATTGAAACCCAACAACACTCTGTACAAAATCGTATCTTCCCCACAGATTGAACCCCAATTACGCTCTGTACAGAATCTAATCTTCCCCACAGATTGAACCGTAATTACACTCTGTCCAAAATCTAATCGTCCCCACAGATTGAACCCCAATTACACTCTGTCGAGAACCTAATCTTCCTCACAGATTGAACGCAAATTACACACTGTCCAGAATCTTATCTTCCCACAGATTGAACACGAATTATACTCTGTCCAGAATCTAATCTCCCCCACAGATTGAACCCGAATTACACGCTGTCCAGAATCTTATCTTCCCCACAGATTGAAACCCAATAGCACTCTCTCCAGAATCTAATATTCTCCCCAGATTGAACCCAAATTATACTCTGTACAGAATGTAATCTTCCCCACAGATTGAACCCGAATTACGCCCTGACCAGAATGAAATCGTCCCCACAGATTCAACCCGAATTACACTCTGTCCAGAATCTAATCTTCCCCACAGATTGAACCGTAATTACACTCTGTCCAGAATCTAATCCTCCCCACAGATTGAACGTGAAATATACTCTGTCCAGAATCTTAGCTTCCCCACAGATTCAACCCCAATTACACTCTGTCTAGAATATAATCTTCACCAGAGATTAATCCCGAATTACGCTCTGTCCAGAATCTAATCCTACCCACCGATTGAACCCAAATTACGCCTGTCCAGAATCTAATCCTACCCACCGATTGAAACCAAATTACGTCTGACCAGAATGTAATCTTCCTCACAAATTGAACCCCTACTACACTGTACAAAATTTTATCTTCCCCACAGATTGAACCCCAATTACACTGTGTCCAGAATCTAATCTTCCCCACAGATTGAATCCCAATTAAGCTCTGTGCAGAATACAAACTTCCCCACAGATTGAACCCCAATTACACTGTGTCCAGAATCTAATCTTCCTGACAGATTGAACCCCAACTACACTCTGTACAAAATCTAATCTTCCCCTCAGATTGAACCCCAATTACAATGTGTCCAGAATTTAATCTTCCCCACAGATTGAACCCCAATTACGCATTGTCCAGAATCTAATCATCCCCACGGATTGAACCCCAATTACGCTCTGTCCAGAATCTAATCTTCCCCACAGATTAAACCTGAATTACACTCTGTCCTGAATCTAACCTTCCCCACAGATTGAAACCCAATTGCACTCTGTTCAGAATCTAATATTCTCCACAGATTGAACCCAAAATACACTCTGCCAGAATGTAATCTTCCCCACAGACTGAACCCGAATTACGCTCTGTCCAGAATGTAATCTTCCCCAGAGATTGAACCCGAATTATACTCTGTCTAGAATCTAATCATCCCCACGTATTGAACCCGAATTACTATCTGTCCAGAATCTAATCTTCCCCACAGATTGAACCGTAATTACACTCTGTACAAAATCTAATCTTCTCCACAGATTGAACCCCAATTACAATGTATCCAGAATGTAATCGTCCCCACAGATTGAACCGTAATTACACTTTGTCCATAATCAAATCTTCCCCACAGATTGAACCCCAATTACACTCTGTCGAGAATCTAATATTCCCCACAGATTGAACCCCAATTACACTGTGTCCAGAATCTAATCTTCCCCACAGATTGAATCCCAATTACACACTGTCCAGAATCTAATCTTCCTGACAGATTGAACCCCAAGTACACTATGTACAAAATCTAATCTTCCCCACAGATTGAACCCAATTACAATGTGTCCAGAATTTAATCTTCCCCACAGATTGAACCCCAATTACGCACTGTCCAGAATCTAATGATCCCCTCGGATTGAACCCCAATTACGCTCTGTCCAGAATCTAATCTTCCCCACAGATTAAACCTGAATTACACTCTGTCCTGAATCTAACCTTCCCCACAGATTGAAACCCAATTGCACTCTGTTCAGAATCTAATATTCTCCACAGATTGAACCCAAATTACACTCTGTCCAGAATGTAATCTTCCCCACAGACTGAACCCGAATTACGCTCTGTCCACAATGTAATCTTCCCCAGAGATTGAACCCGAATTATACTCTGTCTAGAATCTAATCATCCCCACGTATTGAACCCCAATTACACTGTGTCCAGAATCTAATCTTCCCCACAGATTGAACCGCAATTACTCTCTGTCCAGAAACTAATCTTCCCCACAGATTGAACCCCAATTACGCACTGTCCAGGATCTAATCATCCCCACAGATTGAACATCAATTAAGCTCTGTCCAGAATCTAATCTTCCGCACAGATTGAACCCGAATTACACTCTGTCCTGAATCTAATCTTCCCCACAGATTGAACCCGAATTACGCTCTGTCCAGAATGTAATCTTCCCCACAGAATGAACCCGAAATACACTCTGTCTAGAATCTAATCTTCCGCACAGATTGAACCCGAATTACACTCTGTCCTGAATCTAATCTTCCCCACAGATTGAACCCGAATTTTACTCTGTCTAGAATGTAATCTCCCCCACAGATTGAAGCCGTATTACACTCAGTCTAGAACTTAATCTTCACCAGAGATTGAATCCCAATTACACTCTTTCCAGAATTTATTCTTCCCCGCAGATTGAACACGAATTACGCTCTGTGCAGAATACAATCTTCCCCACATATTGAACACCAATTACACTCTGTCCAGAATCTAACCTTCCTGACAGATTGAACCCCAACTAAACTCTGTACAAAATCTAATCTTCCCCACAGATTGAACCCCAATTACAATGTGTCCAGAATCTAATCTTGCTCACAGATTGAACAGTAATTACACTCTGTCCAGAATCTAATCCTCCCCACAGATTGAAACCCAATTACACTCTGTCAGGAATCTAATATTCCTGACAGATTGAACCCCAACAACACTCTGTACAAAATCGTATCTTCCCCACAGATTGAACCCCAATTACGCTCTGTACAGAATCTAATCTTCCCCACAGATTGAACCGTAATTACACTCTGTCCAAAATCTAATCGTCCCCACAGTTTGAACCCCAATTACACTCTGTCGAGAACCTAATCTTCCTCACAGATTGAACGCAAATTACACACTGTCCAGAATCTTATCTTCCCCACAGATTGAACACGAATTATACTCTGTCCAGAATCTAATCTCCCCCACAGATTGAACCCGAATTACACGCTGTCCAGAATCTTATCTTCCCCACAGATTGAAACCCAATAGCACTCTCTCCAGAATCTAATATTCTCCCCAGATTGAACCCAAATTATACTCTGTACAGAATGTAATCTTCCCCACAGATTGAACCCGAATTACGCCCTGACCAGAATGAAATCGTCCCCACAGATTCAACCCGAATTACACTCTGTCCAGAATCTAATCTTCCCCACAGATTGAACCGTAATTACACTCTGTCCAGAATCTAATCCTCCCCACAGATTGAACGTGAAATATACTCTGTCCAGAATCTTAGCTTCCCCACAGATTCAACCCCAATTACACTCTGTCTAGAATATAATCTTCACCAGAGATTAATCCCGAATTACGCTCTGTCCAGAATCTAATCCTACCCACCGATTGAACCCAAATTACGTCTGTCCAGAATCTAATCCTACCCACCGATTGAAACCAAATTACGTCTATCCAGAATGTAATCTTCCTCACAAATTGAACCCCTACTACACTGTACAAAATTTAATCTTCCCCACGTATTGAACCCCAATTACACTGTGTCCAGAATCTAATCTTCCCCACAGATTGAATCCCAATTAAGCTCTGTGCAGAATACAAACTTCCCTACAGATTGAACCCCAATTACACTCTGTCCAGAATCTAATCTTCCTGACAGATTGAACCCCAATTACACTCTGTCCAGAATCTAATCGTCCCCACAGATTGAACCGTAATTACACTTTGTCCAGAATCAAATATGCCCCAAAGATTGAACCCCAATTACACTCTGTCCTGAATCTAATCTTCCCCACAGATTGAACCCGAATTACGCTCTGTCCAGAATGTAATCTTCCCCATAGATTGAACCCGAATTACACTCTGTCTAGAATCTAATCTTCCCCATAGATTGAACCCGAATTACATCAGTCCTGAATCTAATCTTCCGCACAGATTAACCCCAATTACGCTCTGTCCAGAATTTAAACTTCCCTACAGATTGACCCTGAATTACACTCTGTCCAGAATCTAATCTTCCCCACAGATTGAACCCCAATTACACTCTGTCCAGAATCTAATCGTCCCCACAGATTGAACCGTAATTACACGCTGTCCAGAATCTTATCTTCCCCACAGATTGAAACCCAATAGCACTCTCTCCAGAATCTAATATTCTCCCCAGATTGAACCCAAATTATACTCTGTACAGAATGTAATCTTCCCCACAGATTGAACCCGAATTACGCCCTGACCAGAATGAAATCGTCCCCACAGATTCAACCCGAATTACACTCTGTCCAGAATCTAATCCTCCCCACAGATTGAATGTGAATTATACTCTGTCCAGAATCTTAGCTTCCCCACAGATTGAACCCCAATTACACTCTGTCTAGAATATAATCTTCACCAGAGATTAATCCCGAATTACGCTCTGTCCAGAATCTAATCCTACCCACCGATTGAACCCAAATTACGTCTGTCCAGAATGTAATCTTCCTCACAAATTGAACCCCTACTACACTGTACAAAATTTAATCTTCCCCACAGATTGAACCCCAATTACACTGTGTCCAGAATCTAATCTTCCCCACAGATTGAATCCCAATTAAGCTCTGTGCAGAATACAAACTTCCCCACAGATTGAACCCCAATTACACTCTGTCCAGAATATAATCTTCCCCACAGATTGAACCCCAATTACACTCTGTCCAGAATCTAATCGTCCCCACAGATTGAACCGTAATTACACTTTGTCCAGAATCAAATATGCCCCAAAGATTGAACCCCAATTACACTCTGTCCTGAATCTAATCTTCCCCACAGATTGAACCCGAATTACGCTCTGTCCAGAATGTAATCTTCCCCATAGATTGAACCCGAATTACACTCTGTCTAGAATCTAATCTTCCCCATAGATTGAACCCGAATTACATCAGTCCTGAATCTAATCTTCCGCACAGATTAACCCCAATTACGCTCTGTCCAGAATTTAAACTTCCCTACAGATTGACCCTGAATTACACTCTGTCCAGAATCTAATCTTCCCCACAGATTGAACCCCAATTACACTCTGTCCAGAATCTAATCGTCCTCACAGATTGAACCGTAATTACACGCTGTCCAGAATCTTATCTTCCCCACAGATTGAAACCCAATAGCACTCTCTCCAGAATCTAATATTCTCCCCAGATTGAACCCAAATTATACTCTGTACAGAATGTAATCGTCCCCACAGATTGAACGTGAATTATACTCTGTCCATAATCTTAGCTTCCCCACAGATTCAACCCCAATTACACTCTGTCTAGAATATAATCTTCACCAGAGATTAATCCCGAATTACGCTCTGTCCAGAATCTAATCCTACCCACCGATTGAACCCAAATTACGTCTGTCCAGAATGTAATCATCCTCACAAATTGAACCCCTACTACACTGTACAAAATTTAATCTTCCCCACAGATTGAACCCCAATTACACTGTGTCCAGAATCTAATCTTCCCCACAGATTGAATCCCAATTAAGCTCTGTGCAGAATACAAACTTCCCCACAGATTGAACCCCAATTACACTCTGTCCAGAATCTAATCTTCCTGACTGATTGAACCCCAACTACACTCTGTACAAAATCTAATCTTCCCCTCAGATTGAACCCCAATTACAATGTGTCCAGAATTTAATCTTCCCCACAGATTGAACCCCAATTACGCATTGTCCAGAATCTAATCATCCCCACGGATTGAACCACAATTACGCTCTGTCCAGAATCTAATCTTCCCCACAGATTAAACCTGAATTACACTCTGTCCTGAATCTAACCTTCCCCACAGATTGAAACCCAATTGCACTCTGTTCAGAATCTAATATTCTCCACAGATTGAACCCAAATTACACTCTGCCAGAATGTAATCTTCCCCACAGACTGAACCCGAATTACGCTCTGTCCAGAATGTAATCTTCCCCAGAGATTGAACCCGAATTATACTCTGTCTAGAATCTAATCATCCCCACGTATTGAACCCGAATTACTATCTGTCCAGAAACTAATCTTCCCCACAGATTGAACCGTAATTACACTCTGTACAAAATCTAATCTTCCCCACAGATTGAACCCCAATTACAATGTATCCAGAATGTAATCGTCCCCACAGATTGAACCGTAATTACACTTTGTCCATAATCAAATCTTCCCCACAGATTGAACCCCAATTACACTCTGTCGAGAATCTAATCTTCCCCACAGATTGAACCCCAATTACACTGTGTCCAGAATCTAATCTTCTCCACAGACTGAATCCCAATTACACACTGTCCAGAATCTAATCTTCCTGACAGATTGAACCCCAAGTACACTATGTACAAAATCTAATCTTCCCCACAGATTGAACCCAATTACAATGTGTCCAGAATCTAATCTTCCCCACAGATTGAACCCAATTACAATGTGTCCAGAATCTAATCTTCCCCACAGATTAAACCTGAATTACACTCTGTCCTGAATCTAACCTTCCCCACAGATTGAAACCCAATTGCACTCTATTCAGAATCTAATATTCTCCACAGATTGAACCCAAATTACACTCTGTCCAGAATGTAATCTTCCCCACAGACTGAACCCGAATTACGCTCTGTCCACAATGTAATCTTCCCCAGAGATTGAACCCGAATTATACTCTGTCTAGAATCTAATCATCCCCACGTATTGAACCCCAATTACACTGTGTCCAGAATCTAATCTTCCCCACAGATTGAACCCCAATTACTCTGTGTCCAGAAACTAATCTTCCCCACAGATTGAACCCCAATTACGCACTGTCCAGGATCTAATCATCCCCACAGATTGAATATCAATTAAGCTCTGTCCAGAATCTAATCTTCCGCACAGATTGAACCCGAATTAGACTCTGTCCTGAATCTAATCTTCCCCACAGATTGAACCCGAATTACGCTCTGTCCAGAATGTAATCTTCCCCACAGAATGAACCCGAAATACACTCTGTCTAGAATCTAATCTTACCCACAGATTGAACCCCAATTACGCTCTGTCCAGAATTAAAACTTCCCTTCAGATTGACCCTGAATTACGGTCTGTCCAGAATTTATTCTTCCCCGCAGATTGAACACGAATTACGCTCTGTGCAGAATACAATCTTCCCCACATATTGAACACCAATTACACTCTGTCCAGAATCTAACCTTCCTGACAGATTGAACCCCAACTAAACTCTGTACAAAATCTAATCTTCCCCACAGATTGAACCCCAATTACAATGTGTCCAGAATCTAATCTTGCTCACAGATTGAACAGTAATTACACTCTGTCCAGAATCTAATCCTCCCCACAGATTGAAACCCAATTACACTCTGTCCAGAATCTAATATTCCTGACAGATTGAACCCCAACAACACTCTGTACAAAATCGTATCTTCCCCACAGATTGAACCCCAATTACGCTCTGTCCAGAATCTAATCTTCCCCACAGATTGAACCGTAGTTACACTCTGTCCAAAATCTAATCGTCCCCACAGATTGAACCCCAATTACACTCTGTCGAGAACCTAATCTTCCTCACAGATTGAACGCAAATTACACACTGTCCAGAATCTTATCTTCCCACAGATTGAACACGAATTATACTCTGTCCAGAATCTAATCTCCCCCACAGATTGAACCCGAATTACACGCTGTCCAGAATCTTATCTTCCCCACAGATTGAAACCCAATAGCACTCTCTCCAGAATCTAATATTCTCCCCAGATTGAACCCAAATTATACTCTGTACAGAATGTAATCTTCCCCACAGATTGAACCCGAATTATGCCCTGACCAGAATGAAATCGTCCCCACAGATTCAACCCGAATTACACTCTGTCCAGAATCTAATCTTCCCCACAGATTGAACCGTAATTACACTCTGTCCAGAATCTAATCCTCCCCACAGATTGAACGTGAAATATACTCTGTCCAGAATCTTAGCTTCCCCACAGATTCAACCCCAATTACACTCTGTCTAGAATATAATCTTCACCAGAGATTAATCCCGAATTACGCTCTGTCCAGAATCTAATCCTACCCACCGATTGAACCCAAATTACGTCTGTCCAGAATCTAATCCTACCCACCGATTGAAACCAAATTACGTCTGTCCAGAATGTAATCTTCCTCACAAATTGAACCCCTACTACACTGTACAAAATTTAATCTTCCCCACGGATTGAACCCCAATTACACTGTGTCCAGAATCTAATCTTCCCCACAGATTGAATCCCAATTAAGCTCTGTGCAGAATACAAACTTCCCCACAGATTGAACCCCAATTACACTCTGTCCAGAATATAATCTTCCCCACAGATTGAACCCCAATTACACTCTGTCCAGAATCTAATCGTCCCCACAGATTGAACCGTAATTACACTTTGTCCAGAATCAAATATGCCCCAAAGATTGAACCCCAATTACACTCTGTCCTGAATCTAATCTTCCCCACAGATTGAACCCGAATTACGCTCTGTCCAGAATGTAATCTTCCCCATAGATTGAACCCGAATTACACTCTGTCTAGAATCTAATCTTCCCCATAGATTGAACCCGAATTACATCAGTCCTGAATCTAATCTTCCGCACAGATTAACCCCAATTACGCTCTGTCCAGAAATTAAACTTCCCTACAGATTGACCCTGAATTACACTCTGTCCAGAATCTAATCTTCCCCACAGATTGAACCCCAATTACACTCTGTCCAGAATCTAATCGTCCCCACAGATTGAACCGTAATTACACGCTGTCCAGAATCTTATCTTCCCCACAGATTGAAACCCAATAGCACTCTCTCCAGAATCTAATATTCTCCCCAGATTGAACCCAAATTATACTCTGTACAGAATGTAATCGTCCCCACAGATTGAACGTGAATTATACTCTGTCCATAATCTTAGCTTCCCCACAGATTCAACCCCAATTACACTCTGTCTAGAATATAATCTTCACCAGAGATTAATCCCGAATTACGCTCTGTCCAGAATCTAATCCTACCCACCGATTGAACCCAAATTACGTCTGTCCAGAATGTAATCTTCCTCACAAATTGAACCCCTACTACACTGTACAAAATTTAATCTTCCCCACAGATTGAACCCCAATTACACTGTGTCCAGAATCTAATCTTCCCCACAGATTGAATCCCAATTAAGCTCTGTGCAGAATACAAACTTCCCCACAGATTGAACCCCAATTACACTCTGTCCAGAATCTAATCTTCCTGACTGATTGAACCCCAACTACACTCTGTACAAAATCTAATCTTCCCCTCAGATTGAACCCCAATTACAATGTGTCCAGAATTTAATCTTCCCCACAGATTGAACCCCAATTACGCATTGTCCAGAATCTAATCATCCCCACGGATTGAACCACAATTACGCTCTGTCCAGAATCTAATCTTCCCCACAGATTAAACCTGAATTACACTCTGTCCTGAATCTAACCTTCCCCACAGATTGAAACCCAATTGCACTCTGTTCAGAATCTAATATTCTCCACAGATTGAACCCAAATTACACTCTGCCAGAATGTAATCTTCCCCACAGACTGAACCCGAATTACGCTCTGTCCAGAATGTAATCTTCCCCAGAGATTGAACCCGAATTATACTCTGTCTAGAATCTAATCATCCCCACGTATTGAACCCGAATTACTATCTGTCCAGAAACTAATCTTCCCCACAGATTGAACCGTAATTACACTCTGTACAAAATCTAATCTTCCCCACAGATTGAACCCCAATTACAATGTATCCAGAATGTAATCGTCCCCACAGATTGAACCGTAATTACACTTTGTCCATAATCAAATCTTCCCCACAGATTGAACCCCAATTACACTCTGTCGAGAATCTAATCTTCCCCACAGATTGAACCCCAATTACACTGTGTCCAGAATCTAATCTTCTCCACAGACTGAATCCCAATTACACACTGTCCAGAATCTAATCTTCCTGACAGATTGAACCCCAAGTACACTATGTACAAAATCTAATCTTCCCCACAGATTGAACCCCAATTACACTGTGTCCAGAATCTAATCTTCCCCACAGACTGAATCCCAATTACACACTGTCCAGAATCTAATCTTCCTGACAGATTGAACCCCAAGTACACTATGTACAAAATCTAATCTTCCCCACAGATTGAACCCAATTACAATGTGTCCAGAATCTAATCTTCCCCACAGATTAAACCTGAATTACACTCTGTCCTGAATCTAACCTTCCCCACAGATTGAAACCCAATTGCACTCTGTTCAGAATCTAATATTCTCCACAGATTGAACCCAAATTACACTCTGTCCAGAATGTAATCTTCCCCACAGACTGAACCCGAATTACGCTCTGTCCACAATGTAATCTTCCCCAGAGATTGAACCCGAATTATACTCTGTCTAGAATCTAATCATCCCCACGTATTGAACCCCAATTACACTGTGTCCAGAATCTAATCTTCCCCACAGATTGAACCCCAATTACTCTGTGTCCAGAAACTAATCTTCCCCACAGATTGAACCCCAATTACGCACTGTCCAGGATCTAATCATCCCCACAGATTGAACATCAATTAAGCTCTGTCCAGAATCTAATCTTCCGCACAGATTGAACCCGAATTAGACTCTGTCCTGAATCTAATCTTCCCCACAGATTGAACCCGAATTACGCTCTGTCCAGAATGTAATCTTCCCAACAGAATGAACCCGAAATACACTCTGTCTAGAATCTAATCTTACCCACAGATTGAACCCCAATTACGCTCTGTCCAGAATTAAAACTTCCCTTCAGATTGACCCTGAATTACGGTCTGTCCAGAATTTATTCTTCCCCGCAGATTGAACACGAATTACGCTCTGTGCAGAATACAATCTTCCCCACATATTGAACACCAATTACACTCTGTCCAGAATCTAACCTTCCTGACAGATTGAACCCCAACTAAACTCTGTACAAAATCTAATCTTCCCCACAGATTGAACCCCAATTACAATGTGTCCAGAATCTAATCTTGCTCACAGATTGAACAGTAATTACACTCTGTCCAGAATCTAATCCTCCCCACAGATTGAAACCCAATTACACTCTGTCCAGAATCTAATATTCCTGACAGATTGAACCCCAACAACACTCTGTACAAAATCGTATCTTCCCCACAGATTGAACCCCAATTACGCTCTGTCCAGAATCTAATCTTCCCCACAGATTGAACCGTAGTTACACTCTGTCCAAAATCTAATCGTCCCCACAGATTGAACCCCAATTACACTCTGTCGAGAACCTAATCTTCCTCACAGATTGAACGCGAATTACACACTGTCCAGAATCTTATCTTCCCCACAGATTGAACACGAATTATACTCTGTCCAGAATCTAATCTCCCCCACAGATTGAACCCGAATTACACGCTGTCCAGAATCTTATCTTCCCCACAGATTGAAACCCAATAGCACTCTCTCCAGAATCTAATATTCTCCCCAGATTGAACCCAAATTATACTCTGTACAGAATGTAATCTTCCCCACAGATTGAACCCGAATTACGCCCTGACCAGAATGAAATCGTCCCCACAGATTCAACCCGAATTACACTCTGTCCAGAATCTAATCTTCCCCACAGATTGAACCGTAATTACACTCTGTCCAGAATCTAATCCTCCCCACAGATTGAACGTGAATTATACTCTGTCCAGAATCTTAGCTTCCCCACAGATTCAACCCCAATTACACTCTGTCTAGAATATAATCTTCACCAGAGATTAATCCCGAATTACGCTCTGTCCAGAATCTAATCCTACCCACCGATTGAACCCAAATTACGTCTGTCCAGAATGTAATCTTCCACACAGATTGAACCCCAATTACACTGTGTCCAGAATCTAATCTTCCCCACAGATTGAATCCCAATTAAGCTCTGTGCAGAATACAAACTTCCCTACAGATTGAACCCCAATTACACTCTGTCCAGAATCTAATCTTCCTGACAGATTGAACCCCAACTACACTCTGTACAAAATCTAATCTTCCCCACAGATTGAACCCCAATTACACACTGTCCAGAATCTAATCTTCCCCACAGATTGAACCCGAATTACACTCTGTCCAGAATCTAATCTTCCCCATAGATTGAACCCGAATTACATCAGTCCTGAATCTAATCTTCCGCACAGATTAACCCCAATTACGCTCTGTCCAGAATTTAAACTTCCCTACAGATTGACCCTGAATTACACTCTGTCCAGAATCTAATCTTCCCCACAGATTGAACCCCAATTACACTCTGTCCAGAATCTAATCGTCCCCACAGATTGAACCCGAATTACACGCTGTCCAGAATCTTATCTTCCCCACAGATTGAAACCCAATAGCACTCTCTCCAGAATCTAATATTCTCCCCAGATTGAACCCAAATTATACTCTGTACAGAATGTAATCTTCCCCACAGATTGAACCCGAATTACGCCCTGACCAGAATGAAATCGTCCCCACAGATTCAACCCGAATTACACTCTGTCCAGAATCTAATCTTCCCCACAGATTGAACCGTAATTACACTCTGTCCAGAATCTAATCCTCCCCACAGATTGAACGTGAATTATACTCTGTCCAGAATCTTAGCTTCCTCACAGATTCAACCCCAATTACACTCTGTCCAGAATCTAATCTTCCTGACAGATTGAACCCCAACTACACTCTGTACAAAATCTAATCTTCCCCTCAGATTGAACCCCAATTACAATGTGTCCAGAATTTAATCTTCCCCACAGATTGAACCCCAATTACGCATTGTCCAGAATCTAATCATCCCCACGGATTGAACCCCAATTACGCTCTGTCCAGAATCTAATCTTCCCCACAGATTAAACCTGAATTACACTCTGTCCTGAATCTAACCTTCCCCACAGATTGAAACCCAATTGCACTCTGTTCAGAATCTAATATTCTCCACAGATTGAACCCAAATTACACTCTGCCAGAATGTAATCTTCCCCACAGACTGAACCCGAATTACGCTCTGTCCAGAATGTAATCTTCCCCAGAGATTGAACCCGAATTATACTCTGTCTAGAATCTAATCATCCCCACGTATTGAACCCGAATTACTATCTGTCCAGAATCTAATCTTCCCCACAGATTGAACCGTAATTACACTCTGTACAAAATCTAATCTTCCCCACAGATTGAACCCCAATTACAATGTATCCAGAATGTAATCGTCCCCACAGATTGAACCGTAATTACACTTTGTCCATAATCAAATCTTCCCCACAGATTGAACCCCAATTACACTCTGTCGAGAATCTAATCTTCCCCACAGATTGAACCCCAATTACACTGTGTCCAGAATCTAATCTTCCCCACAGACTGAATCCCAATTACACACTGTCCAGAATCTAATCTTCCTGACAGATTGAACCCCAAGTACACTATGTACAAAATCTAATCTTCCCCACAGATTGAACCCCAATTACAATGTGTCCAGAATTTAATCTTCCCCACAGATTGAACCCCAATTACGCACTGTGCAGAATCTAATGATCCCCTCGGATTGAATCCCAATTACGCTCTGTCCAGAATCTAATCTTCCCCACAGATTAAACCTGAATTACACTCTGTCCTGAATCTAACCTTCCCCACAGATTGAAACCCAATTGCACTCTGTTCAGAATCTAATATTCTCCACAGATTGAATCCAAATTACACTCTGTCCAGAATGTAATCTTCCCCACAGACTGAACCCGAATTACGCTCTGTCCAGAATGTAATCTTCCCCAGAGATTGAACCCGAATTATATTCTGTCTAGAATCTAACCATCCCCACGTATTGAACCCCAATTACACTGTGTCCAGAATCTAATCTTCCTGACAGATTGAACCCCAACTACACTCTGTACAAAATCTAATCTTCCCCTCAGATTGAACCCCAATTACAATGTGTCCAGAATTTAATCTTCCCCACAGATTGAACCCCAATTACGCATTGTCCAGAATCTAATCATCCCCACGGATTGAACCCCAATTACGCTCTGTCCAGAATCTAATCTTCCCCACAGATTAAACCTGAATTACACTCTGTCCTGAATCTAACCTTCCCCACAGATTGAAACCCAATTGCACTCTGTTCAGAATCTAATATTCTCCACAGATTGAACCCAAATTACACTCTGCCAGAATGTAATCTTCCCCACAGACTGAACCCGAATTACGCTCTGTCCAGAATGTAATCTTCCCCAGAGATTGAACCCGAATTATACTCTGTCTAGAATCTAATCATCCCCACGTATTGAACCCGAATTACTATCTGTCCAGAATCTAATCTTCCCCACAGATTGAACCGTAATTACACTCTGTACAAAATCTAATCTTCCCCACAGATTGAACCCCAATTACAATGTATCCAGAATGTAATCGTCCCCACAGATTGAACCGTAATTACACTTTGTCCATAATCAAATCTTCCCCACAGATTGAACCCCAATTACACTCTGTCGAGAATCTAATCTTCCCCACAGATTGAACCCCAATTACACTGTGTCCAGAATCTAATCTTCCCCACAGACTGAATCCCAATTACACACTGTCCAGAATCTAATCTTCCTGACAGATTGAACCCCAAGTACACTATGTACAAAATCTAATCTTCCCCACAGATTGAACCCCAATTACAATGTGTCCAGAATTTAATCTTCCCCACAGATTGAACCCCAATTACGCACTGTGCAGAATCTAATGATCCCCTCGGATTGAATCCCAATTACGCTCTGTCCAGAATCTAATCTTCCCCACAGATTAAACCTGAATTACACTCTGTCCTGAATCTAACCTTCCCCACAGATTGAAACCCAATTGCACTCTGTTCAGAATCTAATATTCTCCACAGATTGAATCCAAATTACACTCTGTCCAGAATGTAATCTTCCCCACAGACTGAACCCGAATTACGCTCTGTCCAGAATGTAATCTTCCCCAGAGATTGAACCCGAATTATATTCTGTCTAGAATCTAATCATCCCCACGTATTGAACCCCAATTACACTGTGTCCAGAATCTAATCTTCCCCACAGATTGAACCCCAATTACAATGTATCCAGAATGTAATCGTCCCAAAGATTGAACCGTAATTACACTTTGTCCATAATCAAATCTTCCCCACAGATTGAACCCCAATTACACTCTGTCGAGAATCTAATCTTCCCCACAGATTGAACCCCAATTACACTGTGTCCAGAATCTAATCTTCCCCACAGATTGAATCCCAATTACGCACTGTCCAGAATCTAATCTTCCTGACAGATTGAACCCCAAGTACACTATGTACAAAATCTAATCTTCCCCACAGATTGAACCCCAATTACAATGTGTCCAGAATTTAATCTTCCCCACAGATTGAACCCCAATTACGCACTGTCCAGAATCTAATGATCCCCTCGGATTGAACCCCAATTACGCTCTGTCCAGAATCTAATCTTCCCCACAGATTGAAACCCAATTGCACTCTGTTCAGAATCTAATATTCTCCACAGATTGAACCCAAATTACACTCTGTCCAGAATGTAATCTTCCCCACAGACTGAACCCGAATTACGCTCTGTCCACAATGTAATCTTCCCCAGAGATTGAACCCGAATTATACTCTGTCTAGAATCTAATCATCCCCACGTATTGAACCCCAATTACACTGTGTCCAGAATCTAATCTTCCCCACAGATTGAACCGCAATTACTCTCTGTCCAGAAACTAATCTTCCCCACAGATTGAACCCCAATTACGCACTGTCCAGGATCTAATCATCCCCACAGATTGAACATCAATTAAGCTCTGTCCAGAATCTAATCTTCCGCACAGATTGAACCCGAATTACACTCTGTCCTGAATCTAATCTTCACCACAGATTGAACCCGAATTACGCTCTGTCCAGAATGTAATCTTCCCCACAGAATGAACCCGAAATACACTCTGTCTAGAATCTAATCTTACCCACAGATTGAACCCCAATTACGCTCTGTCCAGAATTAAAACTTCTCTTCAGATTGACCCTGAATTACGGTCTGTCCAGAATCTAATCTTCCCCACAGATTGAAATCCAATTTCGCACTGTCTGGAATCGAAATTACCCCACAGATTGAACCCGAATTACGCTCTGTCCAGAATGTAATCTTCCCCACAGATTGAACCCGAATTTTACTCTGTCTAGAATGTAATCTCCCCCACAGATTGAAGCCGTATTACACTCAGTCTAGAACTTAATCTTCACCAGAGATTGAATCGCAATTACACTCTTTCCAGAATTTATTCTTCCCCACAGATTGAACACGAATTACGCTCTGTCCAGAATCTAATGTTCCTGACTGATTGAACCCCAACTACACTCTGTACAAAATCTAATCTTCCCCTCAGATTGAACCCCAATTACAATGTGTCCAGAATTTAATCTTCCCCACAGATTGAACCCCAATTACGCATTGTCCAGAATCTAATCATCCCCACGGATTGAACCCCAATTACGCTCTGTCCAGAATCTAATCTTCCCCACAGATTAAACCTGAATTACACTCTGTCCTGAATCTAACCTTCCCCACAGATTGAAACCCAATTGCACTCTGTTCAGAATCTAATATTCTCCACAGATTGAACCCAAATTACACTCTGTCCAGAATGTAATCTTCCCCACAGACTGAACCCGAATTACGCTCTGTCCACAATGTAATCTTCCCCAGAGATTGAACCCGAATTATACTCTGTCTAGAATCTAATCATCCCCACGTATTGAACCCCAATTACACTGTGTCCAGAATCTAATCTTCCCCACAGATTGAACCGCAATTACTCTCTGTCCAGAAACTAATCTTCCCCACAGATTGAACCCCAATTACGCACTGTCCAGGATCTAATCATCCCCACAGATTGAACATCAATTAAGCTCTGTCCAGAATCTAATCTTCCGCACAGATTGAACCCAAATTACACTCTGTCCTGAATCTAATCTTCACCACAGATTGAACCCGAATTACGCTCTGTCTAGAATGTAATCTTCCCCACAGAATGAACCCGAAATACACTCTGTCTAGAATCTAATCTTACCCACAGATTGAACCCCAATTACGCTCTGTCCAGAATTAAAACTTCCCTTCAGATTGACCCTGAATTACGGTCTGTCCAGAATCTAATCTTCCCCACAGATTGAAATCCAATTTCGCACTGTCTGGAATCGAAATTACCCCACAGATTGAACCCGAATTACGCTCTGTCCAGAATGTAATCTTCCCCACAGATTGAACCCGAATTTCACTCTGTCTAGAATGTAATCTCCCCCACAGATTGAAGCCGTATTACACTCAGTCTAGAACTTAATCTTCACCAGAGATTGAATCGCAATTACACTCTTTCCAGAATTTATTCTTCCCCACAGATTGAACACGAATTACGCTCTGTCCAGAATCTAATCTTCCTGACTGATTCAACCCCAACTACACTCTGTACAAAATCTAATCTTCCCCTCAGATTGAACCCCAATTACAATGTGTCCAGAATTTAATCTTCCCCACAGATTGAACCCCAATTACGCATTGTCCAGAATCTAATCATCCCCACGGATTGAACCCCAATTACGCTCTGTCCAGAATCTAATCTTCCCCACAGATTAAACCTGAATTACACTCTGTCCTGAATCTAACCTTCCCCACAGATTGAAACCCAATTGCACTCTGTTCAGAATCTAATATTCTCCACAGATTGAACCCAAATTACACTCTGCCAGAATGTAATCTTCCCCACAGACTGAACCCGAATTACGCTCTGTCCAGAATGTAATCTTCCCCAGAGATTGAACCCGAATTATACTCTGTCTAGAATCTAATCATCCCCACGTATTGAACCCGAATTACTATCTGTCCAGAATCTAATCTTCCCCACAGATTGAACCGTAATTACACTCTGTACAAAATCTAACCTTCCCCACAGATTGAACCCCAATTACAATGTATCCAGAATGTAATCGTCCCCACAGATTGAACCGTAATTACACTTTGTCCATAATCAAATCTTCCCCACAGATTGAACCCCAATTACACTCTGTCGAGAATCTAATCTTCCCCACAGATTGAACCCCAATTACACTGTGTCCAGAATCTAATCTTCTCCACAGACTGAATCCCAATTACACACTGTCCAGAATCTAATCTTCCTGACAGATTGAACCCCAAGTACACTATGTACAAAATCTAATCTTCCCCATAGATTGAACCCCAATTACACTGTGTCCAGAATCTAATCTTCCCCACAGACTGAATCCCAATTACACACTGTCCAGAATCTAATCTTCCTGACAGATTGAACCCCAAGTACACTATGTACAAAATCTAATCTTCCCCACAGATTGAACCCAATTACAATGTGTCCAGAATTTAATCTTCCCCACAGATTGAACCCCAATTACGCACTGTCCAGAATCTAATGATCCCCTCGGATTGAACCCCAATTACGCTCTGTCCAGAATCTAATCTTCCCCACAGATTAAACCTGAATTACACTCTGTCCTGAATCTAACCTTCCCCACAGATTGAAACCCAATTGCACTCTGTTCAGAATCTAATATTCTCCACAGATTGAACCCAAATTACACTCTGTCCAGAATGTAATCTTCCCCACAGACTGAACCCGAATTACGCTCTGTCCACAATGTAATCTTCCCCAGAGATTGAACCCGAATTATACTCTGTCTAGAATCTAATCATCCCCACGTATTGAACCCCAATTACACTGTGTCTAGAATCTAATCTTCCCCACAGATTGAACCCCAATTACTCTGTGTCCAGAAACTAATCTTCCCCACAGATTGAACCCCAATTACGCACTGTCGAGAATCTAATATTCCTGACAGATTGAACCCCAACAACACTCTGTACAAAATCGTATCTTCCCCACAGATTGAACCCCAATTACGCTCTGTCCAGAATCTAATCTTCCCCACAGATTGAACCGTAGTTACACTCTGTCCAAAATCTAATCGTCCCCACAGATTGAACCCCAATTACACTCTGTCGAGAACCTAATCTTCCTCACAGATTGAACGCGAATTACACACTGTCCAGAATCTTATCTTCCCCACAGATTGAACACGAATTATACTCTGTCCAGAATCTAATCTCCCCCACAGATTGAACCCGAATTACACGCTGTCCAGAATCTTATCTTCCCCACAGATTGAAACCCAATAGCACTCTCTCCAGAATCTAATATTCTCCCCAGATTGAACCCAAATTATACTCTGTACAGAATGTAATCTTCCCCACAGATTGAACCTGAATTACGCCCTGACCAGAATGAAATCGTCCCCACATATTCAACCCGAATTACACTCTGTCCAGAATCTAATCTTCCCCACAGATTGAACCGTAATTACACTCTGTCCAGAATCTAATCCTCCCCACAGATTGAACGTGAATTATACTCTGTCCAGAATCTTAGCTTCCCCACAGATTGAACCCCAATTACACTCTGTCTAGAATATAATCTTCACCAGAGATTAATCCCGAATTACGCTCTGTCCAGAATCTAATCCTACCCACCGATTGAACCCAAATTACGTCTGTCCAGAATGTAATCTTCCCCACAGATTGAACCCCAATTACACTGTGTCCAGAATCTAATCTTCCCCACAGATTGAATCCCAATTAAGCTCTGTGCAGAATACAAACTTCCCTACAGATTGAACCCCAATTACACTCTGTCCAGAATCTAATCTTCCTGACAGATTGAACCCCAACTACACTCTGCACAAAATCTAATCTTCCCCACAGATTGAACCCCAATTACACACTGTCCAGAATCTAATCTTCCCCACAGATTTAACCCCAATTACACTCTGTCCAGAATCTAATCGTCCCCACAGATTGAACCGTAATTACACATTGTCCAGAATCAAATCTGCCCCAAAGATTGAACCCCAACTACACTCTGTCCTGAATCTAATCTTCCCCACAGATTGAACCCGAATTACGCTCTGTCCAGAATGTAATCTTCCCCACAGATTGAACCCGAATTACACTCTGTCTAGAATCTAATCTTCCCCATACATTGAACCCGAATTACATCAGTCCTGAATCTAATCTTCCGCACAGATTAACCCCAATTACGCTCTGTCCAGAATTTAAATTCCCTACAGATTGACCCTGCATTACACTCTGTCCAGAATCTTATCTTCCCCACAGATTGAAACCCAATAGCACTCTCTCCAGAATCTAATATTCTCCCCAGATTGAACCCAAATTATACTCTGTACAGAATGTAATCTTCCCCACAGATTGAACCCGAATTACGCCCTGACCAGAATGAAATCGTCCCCACAGATTCAACCCAAATTACACTCTGTCCAGAATCTAATCTTCCCCACAGATTGAACCGTAATTACACTCTGTCCAGAATCGAATCCTCCCAACAGATTGAACGTGAATTATACTCTGTCCAGAATCTTAGCTTCCCCACAGATTGAACCGTAATTACACTTTGTCCAGAATCAAATCTGCCCCAAAGATTGAACCTCAATTACACTCTGTCCTCAATCTAATCTTCCCCACAGATTGAACCCGAATTACGCTCTGTCCAGAATGTAATCTTCCCCACAGATTGAACCCGAATTACACTCTGTCCAGAATCTAATCTTCCCCATAGAGTGAACCCGAATTACATCAGTCCTGAATCTAATCTTCCGCACAGATTAACCCCAATTACGCTCTGTCCAGAATTTAAACTTCCCTACAGATTGACCCTGAATTACACTCTGTCCAGAATCTAATCTTCCCCACAGATTGAACCCCAATTACACTCTGTCCAGAATCTAATCGTCCCCACAGATTGAACCCGAATTACACGCTGTCCAGAATCTTATCTTCCCCACAGATTGAAACCCAATAGCACTCTCTCCAGAATCTAATATTCTCCCCAGATTGAACCCAAATTATACTCTGTACAGAATGTAATCTTCCCCACAGATTGAACCCGAATTACGCCCTGACCAGAATGAAATCGTCCCCACAGATTCAACCCGAATTACACTCTGTCCAGAATCTAATCTTCCCCACAGATTGAACCGTAATTACACTCTGTCCAGAATCTAATCCTCCCCACAGATTGAACGTGAATTATACTCTGTCCAGAATCTTAGCTTCCTCACAGATTCAACCCCAATTACACTCTGTCCAGAATCTAATCTTCCTGACAGATTGAACCCCAACTACACTCTGTACAAAATCTAATCTTCCCCTCAGATTGAACCCCAATTACAATGTGTCCAGAATTTAATCTTCCCCACAGATTGAACCCCAATTACGCATTGTCCAGAATCTAATCATCCCCACGGATTGAACCCCAATTACGCTCTGTCCAGAATCTAATCTTCCCCACAGATTAAACCTGAATTACACTCTGTCCTGAATCTAACCTTCCCCACAGATTGAAACCCAATTGCACTCTGTTCAGAATCTAATATTCTCCACAGATTGAACCCAAATTACACTCTGTCAAGAATGTAATCTTCCCCAGAGATTGAACCCGAATTATACTCTGTCTAGAATCTAATCATCCCCACGTATTGAACCCGAATTACTATCTGTCCAGAATCTAATCTTCCCCACAGATTGAACCGTAATTACACTCTGTACAAAATCTAACCTTCCCCACAGATTGAACCCCAATTACAATGTATCCAGAATGTAATCGTCCCCACAGATTGAACCGTAATTACACTTTGTCCATAATCAAATCTTCCCCACAGATTGAACCCCAATTACACTCTGTCGAGAATCTAATCTTCCCCACAGATTGAACCCCAATTACACTGTGTCCAGAATCTAATCTTCCCCACAGACTGAATCCCAATTACACACTGTCCAGAATCTAATCTTCCTGACAGATTGAACCCCAAGTACACTATGTACAAAATCTAATCTTCCCCACAGATTGAACCCCAATTACAATGTGTCCAGAATTTAATCTTCCCCACAGATTGAACCCCAATTACCCACTGTGCAGAATCTAATGATCCCCTCGGATTGAACCCCAATTACGCTCTGTCCAGAATCTAATCTTCCCCACAGATTAAACCTGAATTACACTCTGTCCTGAATCTAACCTTCCCCACAGATTGAAACCCAATTGCACTCTGTTCAGAATCTAATATTCTCCACAGATTGAATCCAAATTACACTCTGTCCAGAATGTAATCTTCCCCACAGACTGAACCCGAATTACGCTCTGTCCAGAATGTAATCTTCCCCAGAGATTGAACCCGAATTATATTCTGTCTAGAATCTAATCATCCCCACGTATTGAACCCCAATTGCACTGTGTCCAGAATCTAATCTTCCCCACAGATTGAACCCCAATTACAATGTATCCAGAATGTAATCGTCCCAAAGATTGAACCGTAATTACACTTTGTCCATAATCAAATCTTCCCCACAGATTGAACCCCAATTACACTCTGTCGAGAATCTAATCTTCCCCACAGATTGAACCGCAATTACACTGTGTGCAGAATCTAATCTTCCCCACAGATTGAATCCCAATTACGCACTGTCCAGAATCTAATCTTCCTGATAGATTGAACCCCAAGTACACTATGTACAAAATCAAATCTTCCCCACAGATTGAACCGCAATTACAATGTGTCCAGAATTTAATCTTCCCCACAGATTGAACCCCAATTACGCACTGTCCAGAATCTAATGATCCCCTCGGATTGAACCCCAATTACGCTCTGTCCAGAATCTAATCTTCCCCACAGATTAAACCTGAATTACACTCTGTCCTGAATCTAACCTTCCCCACAGATTGAAACCCAATTGCACTCTGTTCAGAATCTAATATTCTCCACAGATTGAACCCAAATTACACTCTGTCCAGAATGTAATCTTCCCCACAGACTGAACCCGAATTACGCTCTGTCCACAATGTAATCTTCCCCAGAGATTGAACCCGAATTATACTCTGTCTAGAATCTAATCATCCCCACGTATTGAACCCCAATTACACTGTGTCCAGAATCTAATCTTCCCCACAGATTGAACCGCAATTACTCTCTGTCCAGAAACTAATCTTCCGCACAGATTGAACCCCAATTACGCACTGTCCAGGATCTAATCATCCCCACAGATTGAACATCAATTAAGCTCTGTCCAGAATCTAATCTTCCGCACAGATTGAACCCGAAATACACTCTGTCTAGAATCTAATCTTACCCACAGATTGAACCCCAATTACGCTCTGTCCAGAATTAAAACTTCCCTTCAGATTGACCCTGAATTACGGTCTGTCCAGAATCTAATCTTCCCCACAGATTGAAATCCAATTTCGCACTGTCTGGAATCGAAATTACCCCACAGATTGAACCCGAATTACGCTCTGTCCAGAATGTAATCTTCCCCACAGATTGAACCCGAATTTTACTCTGTCTAGAATGTAATCTCCCCCACAGATTGAAGGCGTATTACACTCAGTCTAGAACTTAATCTTCACCAGAGATTGAATCGCAATTACACTCTTTCCAGAATTTATTCTTCCCCACAGATTGAACACGAATTACGCTCTGTGCAGAATACAATCATCCCCACAGATTGAACATCAATTAAGCTCTGTCCAGAATCTAATCTTCCGCACAGATTGAACCCCAATTACAATGTGTCCAGAATCTAATCTTGCTCACAGATTGAACAGTAATTACACGCTGTCCAGAATCTAATCTTCCCCACAGATTGAAACCCAATTACACTCTGTCCAGAATCTAATATTCCTGACAGATTGAACCCCAACAACACTCTGTACAAAATCGTATCTTCCCCACAGATTGAACCCCAATTACGCTCTGTCCAGAATCTAATCTTCCCCACAGATTGAACCGTAATTACACTCTGTCCAAAATCTAATCGTCCCCACAGATTGAACCCCAATTACACTCTGGCCAGAATCTAATCTTCCCCACATATTGAACCCCAATTACGCACTATCCAGAATCTAATTTTCCCCACATACTGAACCCAAATTACGTTCTGTGCAGAATGCAATCTTCCCCACAGACTTAACCCCAATTACACTCTGTCCAGAATCTAATCTTCCCCACAGATTGAACCCGAATTACGCCCTGACCAGAATGAAATCGTCCCCACAGATTCAACCTGAATTACACTCTGTCCAGAATCTAATCTTCCCCACAGATTGAACCGTAATTACACTCTGTCCAGAATCTAATCCTCCCCACAGATTGAACGTGAATTATACTCTGTCCAGAATCTTAGCTTCCCCACAGATTGAACCCGAATTACACTCTGTCCAGAATATAATCTTCCCCACAGATTGAACCCCAATTACACTCTGTCCAGAATATAATCTTCCCCACAGATTGAACCCCAATTACACTCTGTCCAGAATCTAATCATCCCCACAGATTGAACCGTAATTACACTTTGTCCAGAATCAAATCTGCCCCAAAGATTGAACCCCAATTACACTCTGTCCTGAATCTAATCTTCCCCACAGATTGAACCCGAATTACGCTCTGTCCAGAATGTAATCTTCCCCACAGATTGAACCCGAATTACACTCTGTCTAGAATCTAATCTTCCCCATAGATTGAACCCGAATTACATCAGTCCTGAATCTAATCTTCGCACAGATTAACCCCAATTACGCTCTGTCCAGAATTTAAACTTCCCTACAGATTGACCCTGAATTACACTCTGTCCAGAATCTAATCTTCCCCACAGATTGAACCCCAATTACACTCTGTCCAGAATCTAATCGTCCCCACAGATTGAACCGTAATTACACTTTGTCCAGAATC
The DNA here is from genome assembly GCF_048418815.1 of Hemitrygon akajei. NCBI lineage: Eukaryota > Metazoa > Chordata > Chondrichthyes > Myliobatiformes > Dasyatidae > Hemitrygon > Hemitrygon akajei. Next base: position 165,577,717 of record NC_133126.1, read on the forward strand.
AAATCTGCCGCAAAGATTGAACCCCAATTACACTCTGTCGAGAACCTAATCTTCCTCACAGATTGAACGCGAATTACACACTGTCCAGAATCTTATCTTCCCCACAGATTGAAACCCAATAGCACTCTCTCCAGAATCTAATATTCTCCCCAGATTGAACCCAAATTATACTCTGTACAGAATGTAATCTTCCCCACAGATTGAACCCGAATTACGCCCTGACCAGAATGAAATCGTCCCCACAGATTCAACCCGAATTACACTCTGTCCAGAATCTAATCTTCCCCACAGATTGAACCGTAATTACACTCTGTCCAGAATCTAATCTTCCTGACAGATTGAACCCCAACTACACTCTGTACAAAATCTAATCTTCCCCTCAGATTGAACCCCAATTACAATGTGTCCAGAATTTAATCTTCCCCACAGATTGAACCCCAATTACGCATTGTCCAGAATCTAATCATCCCCACGGATTGAACCCCAATTACGCTCTGTCCAGAATCTAATCTTCCCCACAGATTAAACCTGAATTACACTCTGTCCTGAATCTAACCTTCCCCACAGATTGAAACCCAATTGCACTCTGTTCAGAATCTAATATTCTCCACAGATTGAACCCAAATTACACTCTGCCAGAATGTAATCTTCCCCACAGACTGAACCCGAATTACGCTCTGTCCAGAATGTAATCTTCCCCAGAGATTGAACCCGAATTATACTCTGTCTAGAATCTAATCATCCCCACGTATTGAACCCGAATTACTATCTGTCCAGAATCTAATCTTCCCCACAGATTGAACCGTAATTACACTCTGTACAAAATCTAATCTTCCCCACAGATTGAACCCCAATTACAATGTATCCAGAATGTAATCGTCCCCACAGATTGAACCGTAATTACACTTTGTCCATAATCAAATCCTCCCCACAGATTGAACCCCAATTACACTCTGTCGAGAATCTAATCTTCCCCACAGATTGAACCCCAATTACACTGTGTCCAGAATCTAATCTTCGCCACAGACTGAATCCCAATTACACACTGTCCAGAATCTAATCTTCCCCACAGATTGAACCCCAATTACAATGTGTCCAGAATTTAATCTTCCCCACAGATTGAACCCCAATTACGCACTGTCCAGAATCTAATGATCCCCTCGGATTGAACCCCAATTACGCTCTGTCCAGAATCTAATCTTCCCCTCAGATTAAACCTGAATTACACTCTGTCCTGAATCTAACCTTCCCCACAGATTGAAACCCAATTGCACTCTGTTCAGAATCTAATATTCTCCACAGATTGAACCCAAATTACACTCTGTCCAGAATGTAATCTTCCCCACAGACTGAACACGAATTACGCTCTGTCCACAATGTAATCTTCCCCAGAGATTGAACCCGAATTATACTCTGTCTAGAATCTAATCATCCCCACGTATTGAACCCCAATTACACTGTGTCCAGAATCTAATCTTCCCCACAGATTGAACCCCAATTACAATGTATCCAGAATGTAATCGTCCCCACAGATTGAACCGTAATTACACTTTGTACATAATCAAATCTTCCCCACAGATTGAACCCCAATTACACTCTGTCGAGAATCTAATCTTCCCCACAGATTCAACCCCAAGTACACTATGTACAAAATCTAATCTTCCTCACAGATTGAACCCCAATTACAATGTGTCCAGAATTTAATCTTCCCCAAAGATTGAACCCCAATTACGCACTGTCCAGAATCTAATGATCCCCTCGGATTGAACCTCAATTACGCTCTGTCCAGAATCTAATCTTCCCCACAGATTGAAACCCAATTGCACTCTGTTCAGAATCTAATATTCTCCACAGATTGAACCCAAATTACACTATGTCCAGAATGTAATCTTCCCCACAGATTGAACCGCAATTACTCTGTGTCCAGAAACTAATCTTCCCCACGGATTGAACCCCAATTACGCACTGTCCAGGATCAAATCATCCCCACAGATTGAACATCAATTAAGCTCTGTCCAGAATCTAATCTTCCGCACAGATTGAACCCGAATTACACTCTGTCCTGAATCTAATCTTCCCCACAGATTGAACCCGAATTACGCTCTGTCCAGAATGTAATCTTCCCCACAGAATGAACCCGAAATACACTCTGTCTAGAATCTAATCTTACCCACAGATTGAACCCCAATTACGCTCTGTCCAGAATTAAAACTTCCCTTCAGATTGACCCTGAATTACGGTCTGTCCAGAATCTAATCTTCCCCACAGATTGAAACCCAATAGCACTCTGTCCAGAATCTAATATTCTCCACAGATTGAACCCAAATTACACTCTGTACAGAATGTAATCATCCGCACAGATTGGACCCGAATTATACTCTGTCCAGAATCAAATCTTCCCCACAGATTGAACCCCAATTACACTCAGTCCATAATCTAATCTTCCTGACAGATTGAACCCCAACTACACTCTGTACAAAATCAAATCTTCCCCACAGATTGAACCCCAATTACACTCTGTCGAGAATCTAATCTTCCCCACAGATTGAACGCGAATTACACTCTGTCCAGAATCTTATCTTCCCCACAGATTGAACCCGAATTACACTCTGTCCAGAATCTTATCTTCCCCACAGATTGAAACCCAATACCACTCTGTCCAGAATCTAATATTCTCCACAGATTGAACCCAACTTACACTCTGTACAGAATGTAATCTTCCCCACAGATTGAACCCGAATTACACTCTGTTCTGAATGAAATCTTCGCCACAGATTGAACCCGAATTATACTCTGTCTAGAATCTAATCATCCTCACAGATTGGACCCGAATTATACTCTGTCCAGAATCAAATCTTCCCCACAGATTGAACCGTAATTACACTCTGTCGAGAATCTAATCTTCCCCACAGATTGAACGCGAATTACACTCTGTCCAGAATCTTATCTTCCCCACAGTTTGAACCCAAATTACGGTCTGTCCAGAATCTAATCCTGCCAAACGATTGAACCCAAATTACGTCTGTCCAGAATGTAATCTTCCTCACAAATTGAACCCCTACTACACTGTACAAAATTTAATCTTCCCCACAGATTGAACCCCAATTACACTGTGTCCTGAATCTAATCTTCCCCACAGATTGAGTCCCAATTACGCTCTGTGCAGAATACAAACTTCCCCACAGATTGAACCCCAATTACACTCAGTCCAGAATCTAATCTTCCTGACAGATTGAACCCCAACTACACTCTGTACAAAATCAAATCTTCCCCACAGATTGAACCCCAATTACACTCTGTCGAGAATCTAATCTTCCCCACAGATTGAACGCGAATTACACTCTGTCCAGAATCTTATCTTCCCCACAGTTTGAACCCAAATTACGGTCTGTCCAGAATCTAATCCTGCCAAACGATTGAACCCAAATTACGCTCTGTCGAGAATCTAATCTTCCTGACAAATTGAACCCCTACTACACTGTACAAAATCTAATCTTCCTCACAGATTGAACCCCAATTACACTGTGTACAGAATCTAATCTTCCCCACAGATTGAACCCGAATTACACTCTGTCCTGAATCTAATCTTCCCCATAGATTGAACCCGAATTACATCAGTCCTGAATCTAATCTTCCCCACAGATTGAAATCCAATTTCGCACTGTCTGGAATCTAAATTACCCCACAGATTGAACCCGAATTACGCTCTGTCCAGAATGTAATCTTCCCCACAGATTGAACCCGAATTTTACTATGTCTAGAATGTAATCTCCCCCACAGATTGAACCCGTATTACACTCAGTCTAGAATTTAATCTTCCCCAGAGTTTGAATGCCAATTACACTCTTTCCAGAATTTATTCTTCCCCACAGATTGAATCCGAATTACGCTCTGTGCAGAATACAATCTTCCCCACATATTGAACCCCAATTACACTCTGTCCAGAATCTAACCTTCCTGACAGATTGAACCCCAACTAAACTCTGTACAAAATCTAATCTTCCCCACAGATTGAACCCCAACTACACTCTGTACAAAATCTTATCTTCCCCACAGATTAAACCCCAATTACGCTCTGTCCAGAATCTAATCGTCCCCACAGATTGAACCGTAATTACACTCTGTCCAGAATCTAATCGTCCCCACAGATTGAACCGTAATTACACTCTGTCCAGAATCTAATCTTCCCCACAGATTGAAACCGAATAGCACTCTGTCCAGAATCTAATAATCCCCACAGATTGAACCCCAATTACGCACTGTCCAGATCTAATCATCCCCATAGATTGAACCCGAATTACATCAGTCCAGAATCTAATCTTCCTGATAGATTGTACCCCAACTACACTCTGTACAAAATCTAATCTTCCCCACAGTTTGAACCCCAATTATAATGGTCCAGAATCTAATCTTCCCCACAGATTGAACTGTAATTACACTCTGTCCAGAATCAAATCTTCCCCACAGATTGAACCCCAATTACACTCTGTCCAGAATCTAATCTTCCCCACAGATTGAACTGTAATTTTACTCTGTCCAGAATCAAATGTTCCCCACAGATTGAACCCGAATTATACTCTGTATAGAATCTAATCATACCCACAGATTGAACCCCAATTACCCTCTGTCCAGAATGTAATCTTCCCCACAGATTGAACACGAATTATAGTCTGTCCAGAATCTAATCTCCTCCACAGATTGAACCCGAATTACACTCTGTCCTGAATCTTATCTTCCCCACAGATTGAAAACCAATAGCACTCTGTCCAGAATCTAATATTCTCCACAGATTGAACCCAAATTACACTCTGTACAGAATGTAATCTTCCGCACAGATTGAACCCGAATTACGGTCTCTCCAGAATGAAATCTTCGCCACAGATTGAACCCGAATTATACTCTGTCTAGAATCTAATCATCCGCACAGATTGGACCCGAATTATACTCTGTCCAGAATCAAATCTTCCCCACAGATTGAACCCCAATTACACTCAGTCCATAATCTAATCTTCCTGACAGATTGAACCCCAACTACACTCTGTACAAAATCAAATCTTCCCCACAGATTGAACCCCAATTACACTCTGTCAAGAATCTAATCTTCCCCACAGATTGAACGCGAATTACACTCTGTCCAGAATCTTATCTTCCCCACAGTTTGAACCCAAATTACGGTCTGTCCAGAATCTAATCCTGCCAAACGATTGAACCCAAATTACGCTCTGTCGAGAATCTAATCTTCCTGACAAATTGAACCCCTACTACACTGTACAAAATCTAATCTTCCTCACAGATTGAACCCCAATTACACTGTGTACAGAATCTAATCTTCCCCACAGATTGAACCCGAATTACACTCTGTCCAGAATCTAATCTTCCCCATAGATTGAACCCGAATTACATCAGTCCTGAATCTAATCTTCCCCACAGATTGAACCCCAATTACGCTCTGTCCAGAATTAAAACTTCCCTACAGATTGACCCTGAATTACCGTCTGTCCAGAATCTAATCTTCCCCACAGATTGAAATCCAATTTCGCACTGTCTGGAACCTAAATTACCACACAGATTGAACCCGAATGTTACTATGTCTAGAATGTAATCTCCCCCACAGATTGAACCCGTATTACACTCAGTCTAGAATTTAATCTTCCCCAGAGTTTGAATCCCAATTACACTCTTTCCAGAATTTATTCTTCCCCACAGATTGAATCTGAATTACGCTCTGTGCAGAATACAATCTTCCCCACATATTGAACCCCAATTACACTCTGTCCAGAATCTAACATTCCAGACAGATTGAACCCCAACTAAACTCTGTACAAAATCTAATCTTCCCCACAGATTGAACCCCAATTACAATGTGTCCAGAATCTAATCTTCCTCACAGATTGAACAGTAATTACACTCTGTCCAGAATCTAATCTTCCCCACAGATTGAAACCCAATTACACTCTGTCCAGAATCTAATATTCCTGACAGATTGAACCCCAACTACACTATGTACAAAATCTTATCTTCCCCACAGATTGAACCCCAATTACGCTCTGTCCAGAATCTAATCGTCCCCACAGATTGAACCGTATTTACACTCTGTCCAGAATCTAATCGTCCCCACAGATTGAACCGTAATTACACTCTGTCCAGAATCTAATCTTCCCCACATATTGAACCCCAATTATGCACTATCCAGAATCTAATTTTCCCCACAGACTGAACCCAAATGACGTTCTGTGCAGAATACAATCTTCCCCACAGATTGAACCCGAATTATACTCTGTCTAGAATCTAATCATCCGCACAGATTGGACCCGAATTATACTCTGTCCAGAATCAAATCTTCCCCACAGATTGAACCATAATTACACTCTGTCCAGAATCTAATCCTCTCCACAGATTGAACGTGAATTATACTCTGTGCAGAATCTTAGCTTCCCCACAGATTCAACCCCAATTACACTCTGTCCAGAATCTAATCTTCACCAGAGATTAATCCCGAATTACGCTTTGTCCAGAATCTAATCCTACCCACCGATTGAACCCAAATTACGTCTGTCCAGAATGTAATCTTCCTCACAAATTGAACCCCTACTACAGTGTACAAAATTTAATCTTCCCCACAGATTGAACCCCAATTACACTGTGTCCCGAATCTAATCTTTCCCACAGATTGAATCCCAATTACGCTCTGTGCAGAATACAAAATTCCCCATAGATTGAACCCAAATTACACTCTGTACAAAATCTTATCTTCCCCACAGATTAAACCCCAATTACGCTCTGTCCAGAATCTAATCGTCCCCACAGATTGAACCGTAATTACACTCTGTCCAGAATCTAATCGTCCCCACAGATTGAACCGTAATTACACTCTGTCCAGAATCTAATCTTCCCCACAGATTGAAACCCAATAGCACTCTGTCCAGAATCTAATATTCTCCACAGATTGAACCCAAATTACACTCTGTACAGAATGTAATCTTCCCCACAGATTGAACCCGAATTACGCCCTGTCCAGAATGAAATCTTCCCCACAGATTGAACCCGAATTATACTCTGTCTAGAATCTAATCATCTGCACAGATTGAACCCGAATTACACTCTGTCCAGAATCTAATCTTCCCCACAGATTGAACCGTAATTACTCTCTGTCCAGAGTCTAATCGTCCCTACAGATTGAACGCCAATTACACTCTGTCCAGCATCTAATCTTCCCCACATATTGTACCCCAATTACGCACTATCCAGAATATAATTTTACCCATGGATTGAACCCAAATTACGTTCTGTGTAAAATACAATTTTCCCCACAGATTGAACCCCAATTACACTCTGTCCAGACTCTAATCTTCCCCACATATTGAACCCCAATACGCACTATCCAGAATCTAATTTTCCGCACAGACCGAACCCAAATTACGTTCTGAGCAAAATACAATCTTCCCCACAGATTGAACCCCAATTACACTCTGTCCAGTATCTAATATTCACCACAGATTGAACCCAAATTACACTCTGTTCTGAATGAAATCTTCGCCACAGATTGAACCCGAATTATACTCTGTCTAGAATCTAATCATCCGCACAGATTGAACCCGAATTACACTCTGTCCAGAATCTAATACTCCCCACAGATTGAACGTGAATTATACTCTGTGCAGAATCTAATATTCACCACAGATTGAACCCAAATTACACTATGTCCTGAATGAAATCTTCCCCACAGATTGAAACCCAATAGCACTCTGTCCAGAATCTAATATTCTCCACAGATTGAACCCAAATTACACTTTGTATAGAATGTAATTTTCCCCACAGATTGAACCCGAATTACGCCCTGTCCAGAATGAAATCTTCCCCACAGATTGAACCCGAATTATACTCTGTCTAGAATCTAATCATCTGCAGAGATTGAACCCAAATTACACTCTGTCCAGAATCTAATCTTCCCCACAGATTGAACCGTAATTACACTCTGTCCAGAATCGAATCCTCCCCACAGATTGAACTTGAATTATACTCTGTGCAGAATCTTAGCTTCCCCACAGATTGAACCCCAAATACACTCTGTCCAGAATCTAATCTTCACCAGAGATTAATCCCGAATTACGCTCTGTCCAGTATTTAATCCTACCCACCGATTGAACCCAAATTACGTCTGTCCAGAATGTAATCTTCCTCACAAATTGAACCCCTACTACACTGTACAAAATTTAATCTTCCCCACAGATTGAACCCCAATTACACTGTGTCCCGAATCTAATCTTTCCCACAGATTGAATCCCAATTACGCTCTGTGCAGAATACAAAATTCCCCATAGATTGAACCCGAATTATACTCTGTCTATAATCTAATCATCCCCACGGATTGAACCCGAATTACAATCTGTCCAGAATCTAATCTTCCCCACAGATTGAACCTTAATTACACTCTGTACAAAATCTAATCTTCCCCACAGATTGAACCCCAATTACAATGTATCCAGAATCTAATCGTCCCCACAGATTGAACCGTAATTACACTTTGTCCATAATCAAATCTTCCCCACAGATTGAACCCCAATTACACTCTGTCGAGAATCTAATCTTCCCCACAGATTGAACGTGAATTACACTCTGTCCAGAATCTTATCTTCCCCACAGTTTGAACCCAAATTACGGTCTGTCCAGAATCTAATCCTCCCAAACGATTGAACCCAAATTACGCTCTGTCGAGAATCTAATCTTCCTCACAAATTGAACCACTACTACACTGTACAAAATCTAATCGTCCTCACAGATTGAACCCCAATTACACTGTGTACAGAATCTAATCTTCCCCACAGATTGAACCCGAATTACACTCTGTCCTGAATCTAATCTTCCCCATATATTGAACCCGAATTACATCAGTCCTGAGTCTAATCTTCCCCACAGATTGAACCCCAATTACGCTCTGTCCAGAATTAAAACTTCCCCACAGTTTGACACTGAATTATGCTCTGTCCAGAATCTAATCTTCCTCACAGATAGAAACCCAATTTCGCACTGTCCAGAATCAAATTTTCCCCACAGATTGAACCCAAATTACACTATGTCCAGAATCTAATCTCCCCCACAGTTTGAACCCGAATTATACTCAGCCCAGAATCTAATTTCCCCACAGATTGAATCCCAATTACACTCTTTCCAGAATCTAATCTTCGCCACAGACTGAAGCCCAATTACACTCTGTCCAGAATCTAATCTTCCCCAGAGATTGAACCTGAATTCCACTCTGTCCAGAATCTAATCGTCCTCACAGATTGAACCCCAACTACACTCTGTACAAAATCTAATCTTCCCCACAGATTGAACCATAATTACAGTCTGTCCAGAATAAAATGTTCTCCAGAGATTAAACACAAATTACACTCTGTCGAGAATCTAATCTTCCCCAGAGATTGAAAGCGAATTACACTCTGTCCAGAATCTTATCTTCCCCACAGTTTGAACCCAAATTACAGTCTGTCCAGAATCTAATCCTCCCAACGGATTGAACCCAAATTACGCTCTGTCAAGAATCTAACCTTCCTCACAAATTGAACCCCTACTACACTGTACAAAATCTAATCTTCCTCACAGATTGAACCCCAATTACACTGTGTACAGAATCTAATCTTCCTCACAGATTGAACCCGAATTACACTCTGTCCTGAATCTAATCTTCCCCACAGATTGAAACCCAATAGCACTCTGTCCAGAATCTAATAATCCCCACAGATTGAACCCCAATTACGCACTGTCCAGAATCTAATCATCCCCACAGATTGAACCCGAATTACACTCTGTCTAGAATCTAATCTTCCCCATAGATTGAACCCGAATTACATCAGTCCAGAATCTAATCTTCCTGATAGATTGAACCCCAACTACACTCTGTACAAAATCTAATCTTCCCCACAGTTTGAACCCCAATTACAATGGTCCAGAATCTAATCTTCCCCACAGATTGAACTGTAATTACACTCTGTCCAGAATCAAATCTTCCCCACAGATTGAACCCCAATTACACTCTGTCCAGAATCTAATCTTCCCCACAGATTGAACTGTAATTTTACTCTGTCCAGAATCAAATATTCCCCACAGACTGAACCGAAATTACACTCTGTCCAGAATCTAATCTTCCCCACAGATTGAACCCGAATTATACTCTGTATAGAATCTAATCATCCCCACAGATTGAACCCCAATTACACTCTGTCCAGAATGTAATCTTCCCCACAGATTGAACACGAATTATAGTCTGTCCAGAATCTAATCTCCCCCACAGATTGAACCCGAATTACACTCTGTCCAGAATCTTATCTTCCCCACAGATTGAAACCCAATAGCACTCTGTCCAGAATCTAATATTCTCCACAGATTGAACCCAAATTACACTCTGTACAGAATGTAATCTTCCCCACAGATTGAACCCGAATTACACTCTGTTCTGAATGAAATCTTCGCCACAGATTGAACCCGAATTATACTCTGTCTAGAATCTAATCATCCTCACAGATTGGACCCGAATTATACTCTGTCCAGAATCAAATCTTCCCCACAGATTGAACCGTAATTACACTCTGTCGAGAATCTAATCTTCCCCACAGATTGAACGCGAATTACACTCTGTCCAGAATCTTATCTTCCCCACAGTTTGAACCCAAATTACGGTCTGTCCAGAATCTAATCCTGCCAAACGATTGAACCCAAATTACGTCTGTCCAGAATGTAATCTTCCTCACAAATTGAACCCCTACTACACTGTACAAAATTTAATCTTCCCCACAGATTGAACCCCAATAACACTGTGTCCTGAATCTAATCTTCCCCACAGATTGAGTCCCAATTACGCTCTGTGCAGAATACAAACTTCCCCACAGATTGAACCCCAATTACACTCAGTCCAGAATCTAATCTTCCTGACAGATTGAACCCCAACTACACTCTGTACAAAATCAAATCTTCCCCACAGATTGAACCCCAATTACACTCTGTCGAGAATCTAATCTTCCCCACAGATTGAACGCGAATTACACTCTGTCCAGAATCTTATCTTCCCCACAGTTTGAACCCAAATTACGGTCTGTCCAGAATCTAATCCTGCCAAACGATTGAACCCAAATTACGCTCTGTCGAGAATCTAATCTTCCTGACAAATTGAACCCCTACTACACTGTACAAAATCTAATCTTCCTCACAGATTGAACCCCAATTACACTGTGTACAGAATCTAATCTTCCCCACAGATTGAACCCGAATTACACTCTGTCCTGAATCTAATCTTCCCCATAGATTGAACCCGAATTACATCAGTCCTGAATCTAATCTTCCCCACAGATTGAACCCCAATTACGCTCTGTCCAGAATTAAAACTTCCCTATAGATTGACCCTGAATTACGGTCTGTCCAGAATCTAATCTTCCGCACAGATTGAAATCCAATTTCGCACTGTCTGGAATCTAAATTACCCCACAGATTGAACCCGAATTACGCTCTGTCCAGAATGTAATCTTCCCCACAGATTGAACCCGAATTTTACTATGTCTAGAATGTAATCTCCCCCACAGATTGAACCCGTATTACACTCAGTCTAGAATTTAATCTTCCCCAGAGTTTGAATCCCAATTACACTCTTTCCAGAATTTATTCTTCCCCACAGATTGAATCCGAATTACGCTCTGTGCAGAATACAATCTTCCCCACATATTGAACCCCAATTACACTCTGTCCAGAATCTAACCTTCCTGACAGATTGAACCCCAACTAAACTCTGTACAAAATCTAATCTTCCCCACAGATTGAACCCCAACTACACTCTGTACAAAATCTTATCTTCCCCACAGATTAAACCCCAATTACGCTCTGTCCAGAATCTAATCGTCCCCACAGATTGAACCGTAATTACACTCTGTCCAGAATCTAATCGTCCCCACAGATTGAACCGTAATTACACTCTGTCCAGAATCTAATCTTCCCCACAGATTGAAACCCAATAGCTCTCTGTCCAGAATCTAATAATCCCCACAGATTGAAACCCAATTACGCACTGTCCAGATCTAATCATCCCCACAGATTGAACCCGAATTACACTCTGTCTAGAATCTAATCTTCCCCATAGATTGAACCCGAATTACATCAGTCCAGAATCAAATCTTCCTGATAGATTGAACCCCAACTACACTCTGTACAAAATCTAATCTTCCCCACAGTTTGAACCCCAATTATAATGGTCCAGAATCTAATCTTCCCCACAGATTGAACTGTAATTACACTCTGTCCAGAATCAAATCTTCCCCACAGATTGAACCCCAATTACACTCTGTCCAGAATCTAATCTTCCCCACAGATTGAACTGTAATTTTACTCTGTCCAGAATCAAATGTTCCCCACAGATTGAACCCGAATTATACTCTGTATAGAATCTAATCATCCCCACAGATTGAACCCCAATTACCCTCTGTCCAGAATGTAATCTTCCCCACAGATTGAACACGAATTATAGTCTGTCCAGAATCTAATCTCCTCCACAGATTGAACCCGAATTACACTCTGTCCTGAATCTTATCTTCCCCACAGATTGAAACCCAATAGCACTCTGTCCAGAATCTAATATTCTCCACAGATTGAACCCAAATTACACTCTGTACAGAATGTAATCTACCCCACAGATTGAACCCGAATTACGGTCTCTCCAGAATGAAATCTTCGCCACAGATTGAACCCGAATTATACTCTGTCTAGAATCTAATCATCCGCACAGATTGGACCCGAATTATACTCTGTCCAGAATCAAATCTTCCCCACAGATTGAACCCCAATTACACTCTGTCCATAATCTAATCTTCCTGACAGATTGAACCCCAACTACACTCTGTACAAAATCAAATCTTCCCCACAGATTGAACCCCAATTACACTCTGTCGAGAATCTAATCTTCCCCACAGATTGAACGCGAATTACACTCTGTCCAGAATCTTATCTTCCCCACAGATTGAACCCGAATTACACTCTGTCCAGAATCTTATCTTCCCCACAGATTGAAACCCAATAGCACTCTGTCCAGAATCTAATATTCTCCACAGATTGAACCCAACTTACACTCTGTACAGAATGTAATCTTCCCCACAGATTGAACCCGAATTACACTCTGTTCTGAATGAAATCTTCGCCACAGATTGAACCCGAATTATACTCTGTCTAGAATCTAATCATCCTCACAGATTGGACCCGAATTATACTCTGTCCAGAATCAAATCTTCCCCACAGATTGAACCGTAATTACACTCTGTCGAGAATCTAATCTTCCCCACAGATTGAACGCGAATTACACTCTGTCCAGAATCTTATCTTCCCCACAGTTTGAACCCAAATTACGGTCTGTCCAGAATCTAATCCTGCCAAACGATTGAACCCAAATTACGTCTGTCCAGAATGTAATCTTCCTCACAAATTGAACCCCTACTACACTGTAAAAAATTTAATCTTCCCCACAGATTGAACCCCAATTACACTGTGTCCTGAATCTAATCTTCCCCACAGATTGAGTCCCAATTACGCTCTGTGCAGAATACAAACTTCCCCACAGATTGAACCCCAATTACACTCAGTCCAGAATCTAATCTTCCTGACAGATTGAACCCCAACTACACTCTGTACAAAATCAAATCTTCCCCACAGATTGAACCCCAATTACACTCTGTCGAGAATCTAATCTTCCCCACAGATTGAACGCGAATTACACTCTGTCCAGAATCTTATCTTCCCCACAGTTTGAACCCAAATTACGGTCTGTCCAGAATCTAATCCTGCCAAACGATTGAACCCAAATTACGCTCTGTCGAGAATCTAATCTTCCTGACAAATTGAACCCCTACTACACTGTACAAAATCTAATCTTCCTCACAGATTGAACCCCAATTACACTGTGTACAGAATCTAATCTTCCCCACAGATTGAACCCGAATTACACTCTGTCCTGAATCTAATCTTCCCCATAGATTGAACCCGAATTACATCAGTCCTGAATCTAATCTTCCCCACAGATTGAAATCCAATTTCACACTGTCTGGAATCTAAATTACCCCACAGATTGAACCCGAATTACGCTCTGTCCAGAATGTAATCTTCCCCACAGATTGAACCCGAATTTTACTATGTCTAGAATGTAATCTCCCCCACAGATTGAACCCGTATTACACTCAGTCTAGAATTTAATCTTCCCCAGAGTTTGAATCCCAATTACACTCTTTCCAGAATTTATTCTTCCCCACAGATTGAATCCGAATTACGCTCTGTGCAGAATACAATCTTCCCCACATATTGAACCCCAATTACACTCTGTCCAGAATCTAACCTTCCTGACAGATTGAACCCCAACTAAACTCTGTACAAAATCTAATCTTCCCCACAGATTGAACCCCAACTACACTCTGTACAAAATCTTATCTTCCCCACAGATTAAACCCCAATTACGCTCTGTCCAGAATCTAATCGTCCCCACAGATTGAACAGTAATTACACTCTGTCCAGAATCTAATCGTCCCCACAGATTGAACCGTAATTACACTCTGTCCAGAATCTAATCTTCCCCACAGATTGAAACCCAATAGCACTCTGTCCAGAATCTAATAATCCCCACAGATTGAACCCCAATTACGCACTGTCCAGATCTAATCATCCCCACAGATTGAACCCGAATTATACTCTGTCTAGAATCTAATCTTCCCCATAGATTGAACCCGAATTACATCAGTCCAGAATCTAATCTTCCTGATAGATTGAACCCCAACTACACTCTGTACAAAATCTAATCTTCCCCACAGTTTGAACCCCAATTATAATGGTCCAGAATCTAATCTTCCCCACAGATTGAACTGTAATTACACTCTGTCCAGAATCAAATCATCCCCACAGATTGAACCCCAATTACACTCTGTCCAGAATCTAATCTTCCCCACAGATTGAACTGTAATTTTACTCTGTCCAGAATCAAATGTTCCCCACAGATTGAACCCGAATTATACTCTGTATAGAATCTAATCATCCCCACAGATTGAACCCCAATTACCCTCTGTCCAGAATGTAATCTTCCCCACAGATTGAACACGAATTATAGTCTGTCCAGAATCTAATCTCCTCCACAGATTGAACCCGAATTACACTCTGTCCTGAATCTTATCTTCCCCACAGATTGAAACCCAATAGCACTCTGTCCAGAATCTAATATTCTCCACAGATTGAACCCAAATTACACTCTGTACAGAATGTAATATTCCCCACAGATTGAACCCGAATTACGGTCTCTCCAGAATGAAATCTTCGCCACAGATTGAACCCGAATTATACTCTGTCTAGAATCTAATCATCCGCACAGATTGGACCCGAATTATACTCTGTCCAGAATCAAATCTTCCCCACAGATTGAACCCCAATTACACTCAGTCCATAATCTAATCTTCCTGACAGATTGAACCCCAACTACACTCTGTACAAAATCAAATCTTCCCCACAGATTGAACCCCAATTACACTCTGTCGAGAATCTAATCTTCCCCACAGATTGAACGCGAATTACACTCTGTCCAGAATCTTATCTTCCCCACAGTTTGAACCCAAATTACGGTCTGTCCAGAATCTAATCCTGCCAAACGATTAAACCCAAATTACGCTCTGTCGAGAATCTAATCTTCCTGACAAATTGAACCCCTACTACACTGTACAAAATCTAATCTTCCTCACAGATTGAACCCCAATTACACTGTGTACAGAATCTAATCTTCCCCACAGATTGAACCCGAATTACACTCTGTCCAGAATCTAATCTTCCCCATAGATTGAACCCGAATTACATCAGTCCTGAATCTAATCTTCCCCACAGATTGAACCCCAATTACGCTCTGTCCAGAATTAAAACTTCCCTACAGATTGACCCTGAATTACCGTCTGTCCAGAATCTAATCTTCCCCACAGATTGAAATCCAATTTCGCACTGTCTGGAATCTAAATTACCACACAGATTGAACCCGAATTACGCTCTGTCCAGAATGTAATCTTCCCCACAGATTGAACCCGAATTTTACTATGTCTAGAATGTAATCTCCCCCACAGATTGAACCCGTATTACACTCAGTCTAGAATTTAATCTTCCCCAGAGTTTGAATCCCAATTACACTCTTTCCAGAATTTATTCTTCCCCACAGATTGAATCCGAATTACGCTCTGTGCAGAATACAATCTTCCCCACATATTGAACCCCAATTACACTCTGTCCAGAATCTAACATTCCTGACAGATTGAACCCCAACTAAACTCTGTACAAAATCTAATCTTCCCCACAGATTGAACCCCAATTACAATGTGTCCAGAATCTAATCTTCCTCACAGATTGAACAGTAATTACACTCTGTCCAGAATCTAATCTTCCCCACAGATTGAAACCCAATTACACTCTGTCCAGAATCTAATATTCCTGACAGATTGAACCCCAACTACACTATGTACAAAATCTTATCTTCCCCACAGATTGAACCCCAATTACGCTCTGTCCAGAATCTAATCGTCCCCACAGATTGAACCGTATTTACACTCTGTCCAGAATCTAATCGTCCCCACAGATTGAACCGTAATTACACTCTGTCCAGAATCTAATCTTCCCCACATATTGAACCCCAATTATGCACTATCCAGAATCTAATTTTCCCCACAGACTGAACCCAAATGACGTTCTGTGCAGAATACAATCTTCCCCACAGATTGAACCCGAATTATACTCTGTCTAGAATCGAATCATCCGCACAGATTGGACCCGAATTATACTCTGTCCAGAATCAAATCTTCCCCACAGATTGAACCATAATTACACTCTGTCCAGAATCTAATCCTCTCCACAGATTGAACGTGAATTATACTCTGTGCAGAATCTTAGCTTCCCCACAGATTCAACCCCAATTACACTCTGTCCAGAATCTAATCTTCACCAGAGATTAATCCCGAATTACGCTTTGTCCAGAATCTAATCCTACCCACCGATTGAACCCAAATTACGTCTGTCCAGAATGTAATCTTCCTCACAAATTGAACCCCTACTACAGTGTACAAAATTTAATCTTCCCCACAGATTGAACCCCAATTACACTGTGTCCTGAATCTAATCTTCCCCACAGATTGAGTCCCAATTACGCTCTGTGCAGAATACAAACTTCCCCACAGATTGAACCCCAATTACACTCAGTCCAGAATCTAATCTTCCTGACAGATTGAACCCCAACTACACTCTGTACAAAATCAAATCTTCCCCACAGATGGAACCCCAATTACACTCTGTCGAGAATCTAATCTTCCCCACAGATTGAACGCGAATTATACTCTGTCCAGAATCTTATCTTCCCCACAGTTTGAACCCAAATTATGGTCTGTCCAGAATCTAATCCTGCCAAAGGATTGAACCCAAATTACGCTCTGTCGAGAATCTAATCTTCCTGACAAATTGAACCCCTACTACACTGTACAAAATCTAATCTTCCTCACAGATGGAACCCCAATTACACTCTGTCCAGAATCTAATCTTCCCCATAGATTGAACCCGAATTACATCAGTCCTGAATCTAATCTTCCCCACAGATTGAACCCCAATTACGCTCTGTCCAGAATTAAAACTTCCCTACAGATTGACCCTGAATTACGGTCTGTCCAGAATCTAATCTTCCCCAAAGATTGAAATCCAATTTCGCACTGTCTGGAATCTAAATTACCCCACAGATTGAACCCGAATTACGCTCTGTCCAGAATGTAATCTTCCCCACAGATTGAACCCGAATTTTACTATGTCTAGAATGTAATCTCCCCCACAGATTGAACCCGTATTACACTCAGTCTAGAATTTAATCTTCCCCAGAGTTTGAATCCCAATTACACTCTTTCCTGAATTTATTCTTCCTCACAGATTGAATCCGAATTACGCTCTGTGCAGAATACAATCTTCCCCACATATTGAACCCCAATTACACTCTGTCCAGAATCTAACCTTCCTGACAGATTGAACCCCAACTAAACTCAGTACAAAATCTAATCTTCCCCACAGATTGAACCCCAACTACACTCTGTACTAAATCTTATCTTCCCCACAGATTGAACCCCAATTACGCTCTGTCCAGAATCTAATCGTCCCCACAGATTGAACCGTAATTACACTCTGTCCAGAATCTAATCGTCCCCACAGATTGAACCGTAATTACACTCTGTCCAGAATCTAATCTTCCCCACAGATTGAAAACCAATAGCACTCTGTCCAGAATCTAATAATCCCCACAGATTGAACCCTAATTACGCACTGTCCAGATCTAATCATCCCCACAGATTGAACCCGAATTACACTCTGTCTAGAATCTAATTTTCCCCATAGATTGAACCCTAATTACATCAGTCCAGAATCTAATCTTCCTGATAGATTGAACCCCAACTACACTCTGTACAAAATCTAATCTTCCCCACAGTTTGAACCCCAATTATAATGGTCCAGAATCTAATCTTCCCCACAGATTGAACTGTAATTACACTCTGTCCAGAATCAAATCTTCCCCACAGATTGAACCCCAATTACACTCTGTCGAGAAACTAATCTTCCCCACAGATTGAACTGTAATTTTACTCTGTCCAGAATCAAATGTTCCCCACAGACTGAACCGAAATTACACTCTGTCCAGAATCTAATCTTCCCCACAGATTGAACCCGAATTATACTCTGTATAGAATCTAATCATCCCCACAGATTGAACCCCAATTACCCTCTGTCCAGAATGTAATCTTCCCCACAGATTGAACACGAATTATAGTCTGCCCAGAATCTAATCTCCTCCACAGATTGAACCCAAATTACACTCTGTACAGAATCAAATCTTCCCCACAGTTTGAACCCCAATTACACTCTGTCCAGAATCTAATCTTCCCCACAGATTGAACCGTAATTACACTCTGTCCAGAATCTAATCCTCTCCACAGATTGAACGTGAATTATACTCTGTGCAGAATCTTAGCTTCCCCACAGATTCAACCCCAATTACACTCTGTCCAGAATCTAATCTTCACCAGAGATTAATCCCGAATTACGCTCTGTCCAGAATCTAATCCTACCAACCGATTGAACCCAAATTACGTCTGTCCAGAATGTAATCTTCCTCACAAATTGAACCCCTACTACACTGTACAAAATTTAATCTTCCCCACAGATTGAACCCCAATTACACTGTGTCCAGAATCTAATCTTCCCCACAGATTGAGTCCCAATTACGCTCTGTGCAGAATACAAACTTCCCCACAGATTGAACCCCAATTACACTCTGTCGAGAATCTAATCTTCCCCACAGATTGAACTGTAATTTTACTCTGTCCAGAATCAAATGTTCCCCACAGACTGAACCGAAATTACACTCTGTCCAGAATCTAATCTTCCCCACAGATTGAACCCGAATTATACTCTGTCGAGAATCTAATCTTCCCCACAGATTGAACTGTAATTTTACTCTGTCCAGAATCAAATGTTCCCCACAGACTGAACCGAAATTACACTCTGTCCAGAATCTAATCTTCCCCACAGATTGAACCCGAATTATACTCTGTATAGAATCTAATCATCCCCACAGATTGAACCCCAATTACCCTCTGTCCAGAATGTAATCTTCCGCACAGATTGAACACGAATTATAGTCTGCCCAGAATCTAATCTCCTCCACAGATTGAACCCAAATTACACTCTGTACAGAATCAAATCTTCCCCACAGTTTGAACCCCAATTACACTCTGTCCAGAATCTAATCTTCCCCACAGATTGAACCGTAATTACACTCTGTCCAGAATCTAATCCTCTCCACAGATTGAACGTGAATTATACTCTGTGCAGAATCTTAGCTTCCCCACAGATTCAACCCCAATTACACTCTGTCCAGAATCTAATCTTCACCAGAGATTAATCCCGAATTACGCTCTGTCCAGAATCTAATCCTACCAACCGATTGAACCCAAATTACGTCTGTCCAGAATGTAATCTTCCTCACAAATTGAACCCCTACTACACTGTACAAAATTTAATCTTCCCCACAGATTGAACCCCAATTACACTCTGTCGAGAATCTAATCTTCCCCACAGATTGAACTGTAATTTTACTCTGTCCAGAATCAAATGTTCCCCACAGACTGAACCGAAATTACACTCTGTCCAGAATCTAATCTTCCCCACAGATTGAACCCGAATTATACTCTGTATAGAATCTAATCATCCCCACAGATTGAACCCCAATTACCCTCTGTCCAGAATGTAATCTTCCCCACAGATTGAACACGAATTATAGTCTGCCCAGAATCTAATCTCCTCCACAGATTGAACCCAAATTACACTCTGTACAGAATCAAATCTTCCCCACAGTTTGAACCCCAATTACACTCTGTCCAGAATCTAATCTTCCCCACAGATTGAACCGTAATTACACTCTGTCCAGAATCTAATCCTCTCCACAGATTGAACGTGAATTATACTCTGTGCAGAATCTTAGCTTCCCCACAGATTCAACCCCAATTACACTCTGTCCAGAATCTAATCTTCACCAGAGATTAATCCCGAATTACGCTCTGTCCAGAATCTAATCCTACCAACCGATTGAACCCAAATTACGTCTGTCCAGAATGTAATCTTCCTCACAAATTGAACCCCTACTACACTGTACAAAATTTAATCTTCCCCACAGATTGAACCCCAATTACACTGTGTCCAGAATCTAATCTTCCCCACAGATTGAGTCCCAATTACGCTCTGTGCAGAATACAAACTTCCCCACAGATTGAACCCCAATTACACTCAGTCCAGAATCTAATCTTCCTGACAGATTGAACCCCAACTACACTCTGTACAAAATCAAATCTTCCCCACAGATTGAACCCCAATTACACTCTGTCGAGAATCTAATCTTCCCCACAGATTGAACGCGAATTACACTCTGTCCAGAATCTTATCTTCCCCACGGTTTGAACCCAAATTACGGTCTGTCCAGAATCTAATCCTCCCAAACGATTGAACCCAAATTACGCTCTGTCGAGAATCTAATCTTCCTGACAAATTGAACCCCTACTACACTGTACAAAATCTAATCTTCCTCACAGATTGAACCCCAATTACACTGTGTACAGAATCTAATCTTCCCCACAGATTGAACCCGAATTACACTCTGTCCAGAATCTAATCTTCCCCATAGATTGAACCCGAATTACATCAGTCCTGAATCTAATCTTCCCCACAGACTGAACCCCAATTACGCTCTGTCCAGAATTAAAACTTCCCTACAGATTGACCCTGAATTACGGTCTGTCCAGAATCTAATCTTCCCCACAGATTGAAATCCAATTTCGCACTGTCTGGAATCTAAATTACCACACAGGTTGAACCCGAATTACGCTCTGTCCAGAATGTAATCTTCCCCACAGATTGAACCCGAATTTTACTATGTCTAGAATGTAATCTCCCCCACAGATTGAACCCGTATTACACTCAGTCTAGAATTTAATCTTCCCCAGAGTTTGAATCCCAATTACACTCTTTCCAGAATTTATTCTTCCCCACAGATTGAATCTGAATTACGCTCTGTGCAGAATACAATCTTCCCCACATATTGAACCCCAATTACACTCTGTCCAGAATCTAACCTTCCTGACAGATTGAACCCCAACTAAACTCTGTAGAAAATCTAATCTTCCCCACAGATTGAACCGCAATTACAATGTGTGCAGAATCTAATCTTCCTCACAGATTGAACAGTAATTACACTCGGTCCAGAATCTAATCTTCCCCACAGATTGAAACCCAATTACACTCTGTCCAGAATCTAATATTCCTGACAGATTGAACCCCAACTACACTATGTACAAAATCTTATCTTCCCCACAGATTGAACCCCAATTAGGCTCTGTCCAGAATCTATTCGTCCCCACAGATTGAACCGTAATTACACTCTGTCCAGAATCTAATCGTCCCCACAGATTGAACCGTAATTACACTCTGTCCAGAATCTAATCTTCCCCACATATTGAACCCCAATTATGCAATATCCAGAATCTAATTTTCCCCACAGACTGAACCCAAATGACGTTCTGTGCAGAATACAATCTTCCCCACAGATTGAACCCCAATTACACTCTGTCCAGAATCCAATCTTCACCACAGATTGAACCCAAATTACACTCAGTCCAGAATCTAATCTTCCTCACAAATTGAACCCCTACTACACTGTACAAAATCTAATCTTCCTCACAGATTGATCCCCAATTACACTCTGTCTAGAATCTAATCGTCCCCACAGATTGAACCGTAATTACACTTTGTCCAGAATCAAATCTTCCCCAGAGATTTAACCCCAATTACACTCTGTCGAGAATCTAATCTTCCTCACAGATTGAACGCGAATTACACTCTGTCCAGAATCTTATCTTCCCCACAGATTGAACACGAATTATACTCTGTCTAGAATGTAATCTTCCCCACAGTTTGAACAGTAATTGCACTCTGTCCAGAATCTAATCTCCCCCACAGAATGAACCCGAATTACACTCTGTCCAGAATATTATCTTCCCGACAGATTGAAACCGAATAGCACTCGGTCCAGAATCTAATATTCTCCACAGATGGACCCCAAATTACACTCTGTACAGAATGTAATCTTCCCCACAGAATGAACCCGAATTACACTCTGTCCAGAATCTACTCTTCCCCACAGATTGAACCGTAATTACACTCTGTCCAGAATCTTAGCTTCCCCACAGATTCAACCCCAATTACACTCTGTCCAGAATCTAATCTTCACCAGAGATTAATCCCGAATTACGCTCTGTCCAGAATCTAATCCGACCCACCGATTGAACCGTAAGTACACTCTGTCCAGAATCTAATCTTCCCCACATATTGAACCCCAATTATGCAATATCCAGAATCTAATTTTCCCCACAGACTGAACCCAAATGACGTTCTGTGCAGAATACAATCTCCCCACAGATTGAACCCCAATTACACTCTGTCCAGAATCCAATCTGCACCACAGAATGAACCCAAATTACACTCAGTCCAGAATCTAATCTTCCTCACAAATTGAACCCCTACTACACTGTACAAAATCTAATCTTCCTCACAGATTGATCCCCAATTACACTCTGTCCAGAATCTAATCGTCCCCACAGATTGAACCGTAATTACACTTTGTCCAGAATCAAATCTTCCCCAGAGATTTAACCCCAATTACACTCTGTCAGGAATCTAATCTTCCTCACAGATTGAACGCGAATTACACTCTGTCCAGAATCTTATCTTCCCCACAGATTGAACACGAATTATACTCTGTCTAGAATGTAATCTTCCCCACAGTTTGAACAGTAATTGCACTCTGTCCAGAATCTAATCTCCCCCACAGATTGAACCCGAATTACACTCTGTCCAGAATATTATCTTCCCGACAGATTGAAACCGAATAGCACTCTGTCCAGAATCTAATATTCTCCACAGATGGACCCCAAATTACACTCTGTACAGAATGTAATCTTCCCCACAGATTGAACCCGTAATTACACTTTGTCCAGAATCAAATCTTCCCCAGAGATTGAACCCCAATTACACTGTACAAAATCTAATCTTCCTCACAGATTGATCCCCAATTACACTCTGTCCAGAATCTAATCTTACCCACAGATTGAACCCCAATTACACTCTGTCCAGAATCTAATCGTCCCCACAGATTGAACCCGTAATTACACTTTGTCCAGAATCAAATCTTCCCCAGAGATTGAACCCCAATTACACTCTGTCGAGAATCTAATCTTCCTCACAGATTGAACGCGAATTACACTCTGTCCAGAATCTTATCTTCCCCACAGATTGAACACGAATTATACTCTGTCTAGAATGTAATCTTCCCCACAGTTTGAACAGTAATTGCACTCTGTCCAGAATCTAATCTCCCCCACAGATTGAACCCGAATTACACTCTGTCCAGAATATTATCTTCCCGACAGATTGAAACCGAATAGCACTCTGTCCAGAATCTAATATTCTCCACAGATGGAACCCAAATTACACTCTGTACAGAATGTAATCTTCCCCACAGATTGAACCCGAATTACACCCTGTCCAGAATCTACTCTTCCCCACAGATTGAACCGTAATTACACTCTGTCCAGAATCTTAGCTTCCCCACAGATTCAACCCCAATTACACTCTGTCCAGAATCTAATCTTCACCAGAGATTAATCCCGAATTACGCTCTGTACAGAATCTAATCCTACCAACCGATTCAACCGTAATTACACTCTGCCCAGAATCTAATCGTCCCTACAGATTGAACCCCAATTACACTCTGTCCAGAATCCAATCTTCCCCACATATTGAACCCCAATTACGCACTATCCAGAATATAATTTTACCCACAGATTGAACCCAAATTACGTTCTGTGCAGAATACAATTTTCTCCACAGATTGAACCCCAATTACACTCTGTCCAGAATCTAATCTTCCCCACAGATTGAACCCAAATTACGTTCTGTGCAGAATACAATCTTCCCCACAGATTGAACCCCAATTACACTCTGTCCAGAATCTAATCATCCCTACAGATTGAACCCCAATTACACTCTGTCCAGAATCTAATCTTCCCCACATATTGAACCCCAATTACGCACTATCCAGAATATAATTTTACCCACAGATTGAACCCAAATTACATTCTGTGCAGAATACAATTTTCTCCACAGATTGAACCCCAATTACACTCTGTCCAGAATCTAATTTTCTCCACAGATTGAACCCCAATTACACTCTGTCCAGAATCTAATCTTCACCAGAGATTAATCCCGAATTACGCTCTGTCCAGAATCTAATCCTACCCACCGATTCAACCGTAATTACACTCTGCCCAGAATCTAATCGTCCCTATAGATTGAACCCCAATTACACTCTGTCCAGAATCCAATCTTCCCCACATATTGAACCCCAATTACGCACTATCCAGAATATAATTTTACCCACAGTTTGAACCCAAATTACGTTCTGTGCAGAATACAATTTTCTCCACAGATTGAACCACAATTACACTCTGTCCAGAATCTAATCTTCCCCACATATTGAACCCAAATTACGTTCTGTGCAGAATACAATCTTCCCCACAGATTGAACCCCAATTACACTCTGTCCAGAATCTAATCATCCCTACAGATTGAACCCCAATTACACTCTGTCCAGAATCTAATCTTCCCCACATATTGAACCCCAATTACGCACTATCCAGAATATAATTTTACCCACAGATTGAACCCAAATTACATTCTGTGCAGAATACAATTTTCTCCACAGATTGAACCCCAATTACACTCTGTCCAGAATCTAATTTTCTCCACAGATTGAACCCCAATTACACTCTGTCCAGAATCTAATCTTCACCAGAGATTAATCCCGAATTACGCTCTGTCCAGAATCTAATCCTACCCACCGATTGAACCGTAATTACACTCTGCCCAGAATCTAATCGTCCCTACAGATTGAACCCCAATTACACTCTGTCCAGAATCTAATCTTCCCCACATATTGACCCCCAATTACGCACTATCCAGAATATAATTTTACCCACAGATTGAACCCAAATTACGTTCTGTGCAGAATACAATTTTCTCCACAGATTGAACCCCAATTGCACTCTGTCCAGAATCTAATCTTCCCCACAGATTGAACCCAAATTACGTTCTGTGCAGAATACAATCTTCCCCACAGATTGAACCCCAATTACACTCTGTCCAGAATCTAATATTCACCACAGATTGAACCCAAATTATACTCTGTCCAGAATCTAATCTTCCTCACAAATTGAACCCCTATTACACTGTACAAAATCTAATCTTCCTCACAGATTGAACTGTAATTACACTTTGTCCAGAATCAAATCTTCCCCACAGATTAAACCCAAATTACACTCTGTCCAGAATCTTATCTTCCCCACAGATTGAAACCCAATAGCACTCTCTCAAGAATCTAATATTCTCCACAGATTGAACCCAAATTACACTCTGTACTGAATGTAACCTTCCCCACAGAATGAACCCAAATTACGGTCTGTCCAGAATGAAATCTTCGCCACAGATTGAACCCGAATTATACTCTGTCTAGAATCTAATCATCCGCACAGATTGAACCTGAATTGTACTCTGTCCAGAATCTAATCTTCCCCACAGATTGAACCGTAATTACACTCTGTCCAGAATCCAATCTTCCCCACATATTGAACCCCAATTACGCACTATCCAGAATATAATTTTACCCACAGTTTGAACCCAAATTACGTTCTGTGCAGAATACAATTTTCTCCACAGATTGAACCACAATTACACTCTGTCCAGAATCTAATTTTCTCCACAGATTGAACCCCAATTACACTCTGTCCAGAATCTAATCTTCACCAGAGATTAATCCCGAATTATACTCTGTCTAGAATCTAATCATCCGCACAGATTGAACCTGAATTGTACTCTGTCCAGAATCTAATCTTCCCCACAGATTCAACCCCAATTACACTCTGTCCAGAATCTAATCTTCACCAGAGATTAATCGCAAATTACGCTCTGTCCAGAATCTAATCCTACCCACCGATTGAACCCAAATTACTTCTGTCCAGAATGTAATCTTCCTCACAAATTGAACCCCTACTACACTGTACAAAATTTAATCTTCCCCACAGATTGAACCCCAATTACACTGTGTCCAGAATCTAATCTTCCCCACAGATTGAATCCCAATTATGCTCTGTGCAGAATACAAACTTCCCCACAGATTGAACCCCAATTACACTCTGTCCAGAATCTAATCTTCCTGACAGATTGAACCCCAACTACACTCTGTACAAAATCTAATCTTCCCCACAGATTGAACCCCAATTACAATTTGTCCAGAATTTAATCTTCCCCACAGATTGAACCCCAATTACGCACTGTCCAGAATCTAATCATCCCCACAGATTGAACCCCAATTATGTTCTGTCCAGAATCTAATCTTCCCCACAGATTAAACCTGAATTACACTCTGTCCTGAATCTAACCTTCCCCACAGATTGAGTCCCAATTACGCTCTGTGCAGAATACAAACTTCCCCACAGATTGAACCCCAATTACACTCAGTCCAGAATCTAATCTTCCTGACAGATTGAACCCCAACTACACTCTGTACAAAATCAAATCTTCCCCACAGATTGAACCCCAATTACAATCTGTCGAGAATCTAATCTTCCCCACAGTTTGAACGCGAATTACACTCTGTCCAGAATCTTATCTTCCCCACAGTTTGAACCCAAATTACGGTCTGTCCAGAATCTAATCCTCCCAAACGATTGAACCCAAATTACGCTCTGTCGAGAATCTAATCTTCCTGACAAATTGAACCCCTACTACACTGTACAAAATCTAATCTTCCTCACAGATTGAACCCCAATTACACTGTGTACAGAATCTAATCTTCCCCACAGATTGAACCCGAATTACACTCTGTCCAGAATCTAATCTTCCCCATAGATTGAACCCGAATTACATCAGTCCTGAATCTAATCTTCCCCACAGATTGAACCCCAATTACGCTCTGTCCAGAATTAAAACTTCCCTACAGATTGACCCTGAATTACGGTCTGTCCAGAATCTAATCTTCCCCACAGATTGAAATCCAATTTCGCACTGTCTGGAATCTAAATTACCACACAGGTTGAACCCGAATTACGCTCTGTCCAGAATGTAATCTTCCCCACAGATTGAACCCGAATTTTACTATGTCTAGAATGTAATCTCCCCCACAGATTGAACCCGTATTACACTCAGTCTAGAATTTAATCTTCCCCAGAGTTTGAATCCCAATTACACTCTTTCCAGAATTTATTCTTCCCCACAGATTGAATCCGAATTACGCTCTGTGCAGAATACAATCTTCCCCACATATTGAACCCCAATTACACTCTGTCCAGAATCTAACCTTCCTGACAGATTGAACCCCAACTAAACACTATAGAAAATCTAATCTTCCCCACAGATTGAACCCCAATTACAATGTGTCCAGAATCTAATCTTCCTCACAGATTGAACAGTAATTACACTCTGTCCAGAATCTTATCTTCTCCACAGATTGAATCCCAATTACGCTCTGTCCAGAATCTAATCTTCCCCACATATTGAACCCCAATAATGCACTATCCTGAATCTAATTTTCCCCACAGACTGAACCCAAATGACGTTCTGTGCAGAATAAAATCTTCCCCACAGATTGAACCCCAATTACACTCTGTCCAGAATCTAATCTTCACCACAGATTGAACCACAATTACACTCTGTCCAGAATCTAATCTTCCCCACAGATTGAACCCAAATTACGTTCTGTGCAGAATACAATCTTCCCCACAGATTGAACCCCAATTACACTCTGTCCAGAATCTAATCATCCCTACAGATTGAACCCCAATTACACTCTGTCCAGAATCTAATCTTCCCCACATATTGAACCCCAATTATGCACTATCCAGAATATAATTTTACCCACAGATTGAACCCAAATTACATTCTGTGCAGAATACAATTTTCTCCACAGATTGAACCCCAATTACACTCTGTCCAGAATCTAATTTTCTCCACAGATTGAACCCCAATTACACTCTGTCCAGAATCTAATCTTCACCAGAGATTAATCCCGAATTACGCTCTGTCCAGAATCTAATCCTACCCACCGATTCAACCGTAATTACACTCTGCCCAGAATCTAATCGTCCCTATAGATTGAACCCCAATTACACTCTGTCCAGAATCCAATCTTCCCCCATATTGAACCCCAATTACGCACTATCCAGAATATAATTTTACCCACAGTTTGAACCCAAATTACGTTCTGTGCAGAATACAATTTTCTCCACAGATTGAACCACAATTACACTCTGTCCAGAATCTAATCTTCCCCACAGATTGAACCCAAATTACGTTCTGTGCAAAATACAATCTTCCCCACAGATTGAACCCCAATTACACTCTGTCCAGAATCTAATCATCCCTACAGATTGAACCCCAATTACACTCTGTCCAGAATCTAATCTTCCCCACATATTGAACCCCAATTACGCACTATCCAGAATATAATTTTACCCACAGATTGAACCCAAATTACATTCTGTGCAGAATACAATTTTCTCCACAGATTGAACCCCAATTACACTCTGTCCAGAATCTAATTTTCTCCACAGATTGAACCCCAATTACACTCTGTCCAGAATCTAATCTTCACCAGAGATTAATCCCGAATTACGCTCTGTCCAGAATCTAATCCTACCCACCGATTGAACCGTAATTACACTCTGCCCAGAATCTAATCGTCCCTACAGATTGAACCCCAATTACACTCTGTCCAGAATCTAATCTTCCCCACATATTGAACCCCAATTACGCACTATCCAGAATATAATTTTACCCACAGATTGAACCCAAATTACGTTCTGTGCAGAATACAATTTTCTCCACAGATTGAACCCCAATTACACTCTGTCCAGAATCTAATCTTCCCCACAGATTGAACCCAAATTACGTTCTGTGCAGAATACAATCTTCCCCACAGATTGAACCCCAATTACACTCTGTCCAGAATCTAATATTCACCACAGTTTGAACCCAAATTACACTCTGTCCAGAATCTAATCTTCCTCACAAATTGAACCCCTATTACACTGTACAAAATCTAATCTTCCTCACAGATTGAACCGTAATTACACTTTGTCCAGAATCAAATCTTCCCCACAGATTAAACCCAAATTACACTCTGTCCAGAATCTTATCTTCCCCACAGATTGAAACCCAATAGCACTCTCTCAAGAATCTAATATTCTCCACAGATTGAACCCAAATTACACTCTGTACAGAATGTAACCTTCCCCACAGAATGAACCCGAATTACGGTCTGTCCAGAATGAAATCTTCGCCACAGATTGAACCCGAATTACACTGTGTCCAGAATCTAATCTTCCCCACAGATTGAATCCCAATTATGCTCTGTGCAGAATACAAACTTCCCCACAGATTGAACCCCAATTACACTCTGTCCAGAATCTAATCTTCCTGACAGATTGAACCCCAACTACACTCTGTACAAAATCTAATCTTCCCCACAGATTGAACCCCAATTACAATTTGTCCAGAATTTAATTTTCCCCACAGATTGAACCCCAATTACGCACTGTCCAGAATCTAATCATCCCCACAGATTGAACCTCAATTATGTTCTGTCCAGAATCTAATCTTCCCCACAGATTAAACCTGAATTACACTCTGTCCTGAATCTAACCTTCCCCACAGATTGAGTCCCAATTACGCTCTGTGCAGAATACAAACTTCCCCACAGATTGAACCCCAATTACACTCAGTCCAGAATCTAATCTTCCTGACAGATTGAACCCCAACTACACTCTGTACAAAATCAAATCTTCCCCACAGATTGAACCCCAATTACAATCTGTCGAGAATCTAATCTTCCCCACAGTTTGAACGCGAATTACACTCTGTCCAGAATCTTATCTTCCCCACAGTTTGAACCCAAATTACGGTCTGTCCAGAATCTAATCCTCCCAAACGATTGAACCCAAATTACGCTCTGTCGAGAATCTAATCTTCCTGACAAATTGAACCCCTACTACACTGTACAAAATCTAATCTTCCTCACAGATTGAACCCCAATTACACTGTGTACAGAATCTAATCTTCCCCAGAGATTGAACCCGAATTACACTCTGTCCAGAATCTAATCTTCCCCATAGATTGAACCCGAATTACATCAGTCCTGAATCTAATCTTCCCCACAGATTGAACCCCAATTACGCTCTGTCCAGAATTAAAACTTCCCTACAGATTGACCCTGAATTACGGTCTGTCCAGAATCTAATCTTCCCCACAGATTGAAATCCAATTTCGCACTGTCTGGAATCTAAATTACCACACAGGTTGAACCCGAATTACGCTCTGTCCAGAATGTAATCTTCCCCACAGATTGAACCCGAATTTTACTATGTCTAGAATGTAATCTCCCCCACAGATTGAACCCGTATTACACTCAGTCTAGAATTTAATCTTCCCCAGAGTTTGAATGCCAATTACACTCTTTCCAGAATTTATTCTTCCCCACAGATTGAATACGAATTACGCTCTGTGCAGAATACAATCTTCCCCACATATTGAACCCCAATTACACTCTGTCCAGAATCTAACCTTCCTGACAGATTGAACCCCAACTAAACTCTATAGAAAATCTAATCTTCCCCACAGATTGAACCCCAATTACAATGTGTCCAGAATCTAATCTTCCTCACAGATTGAACAGTAATTACACTCTGTCCAGAATCTAATCTTCCCCACAGATTGAAACCCAATTACACTCTGTCCAGAATCTAATATTCCTGACAGATTGAACCCCAACTACACTATGTACAAAATCTTATCTTCCCCACAGATTGAATCCCAATTACGCTCTGTCCAGAATCTAATCTTCCCCACATATTGAACCCCAATAATGCACTATCCTGAATCTAATTTTCCCCACAGACTGAACCCAAATGACGTTCTGTGCAGAATAAAATCTTCCCCACAGATTGAACCCCAATTACACTCTGTCCAGAATCTAATCTTCACCACAGATTGAACCACAATTACACTCTGTCCAGAATCTAATCTTCCCCACAGATTGAACCCAAATTACGTTCTGTGCAGAATACAATCTTCCCCACAGATTGAACCCCAATTACACTCTGTCCAGAATCTAATCATCCCTACAGATTGAACCCCAATTACACTCTGTCCAGAATCTAATCTTCCCCACATATTGAACCCCAATTATGCACTATCCAGAATATAATTTTACCCACAGATTGAACCCAAATTACATTCTGTGCAGAATACAATTTTCTCCACAGATTGAACCCCAATTACACTCTGTCCAGAATCTAATTTTCTCCACAGATTGAACCCCAATTACACTCTGTCCAGAATCTAATCTTCACCAGAGATTAATCCCGAATTACGCTCTGTCCAGAATCTAATCCTACCCACCGATTCAACCGTAATTACACTCTGCCCAGAATCTAATCGTCCCTATAGATTGAACCCCAATTACACTCTGTCCAGAATCCAATCTTCCCCACAGATTGAACCCCAATTACACTCTGTCCAGAATCTAATTTTCTCCACAGATTGAACCCCAATTACACTCTGTCCAGAATCTAATCTTCACCAGAGATTAATCCCGAATTACGCTCTGTCCAGAATCTAATCCTTCCCACCGATTCAACCGTAATTACACTCTGCCCAGAATCTAATCGTCCCTATAGATTGAACCCCAATTACACTGTGTACAGAATCTAA
Source organism: Hemitrygon akajei (assembly GCF_048418815.1). Classification (NCBI taxonomy): domain Eukaryota; kingdom Metazoa; phylum Chordata; class Chondrichthyes; order Myliobatiformes; family Dasyatidae; genus Hemitrygon; species Hemitrygon akajei. The sequence continues at coordinate 165,610,153 of NC_133126.1, forward strand.
TCTTCCCCAGAGATTGAACCCGAATTACACTCTGTCCAGAATCTAATCTTCCCCATAGATTGAACCCGAATTACATCAGTCCTGAATCTAATCTTCCCCACAGATTGAACCCCAATTACGCTCTGTCCAGAATTAAAACTTCCCTACAGATTGACCCTGAATTACGGTCTGTCCAGAATCTAATCTTCCCCACAGATTGAAATCCAATTTCGCACTGTCTGGAATCTAAATTACCACACAGGTTGAACCCGAATTACGCTCTGTCCAGAATGTAATCTTCCCCACAGATTGAACCCGAATTTTACTATGTCTAGAATGTAATCTCCCCCACAGATTGAACCCGTATTACACTCAGTCTAGAATTTAATCTTCCCCAGAGTTTGAATGCCAATTACACTCTTTCCAGAATTTATTCTTCCCCACAGATTGAATCCGAATTACGCTCTGTGCAGAATACAATCTTCCCCACATATTGAACCCCAATTACACTCTGTCCAGAATCTAACCTTCCTGACAGATTGAACCCCAACTAAACTCTATAGAAAATCTAATCTTCCCCACAGATTGAACCCCAATTACAATGTGTCCAGAATCTAATCTTCCTCACAGATTGAACAGTAATTACACTTTGTCCAGAATCTAATCTTCCCCACAGATTGAAACCCAATTACACTCTGTCCAGAATCTAATATTCCTGACAGATTGAACCCCAACTACACTATGTACAAAATCTTATCTTCCCCACAGATTGAATCCCAATTACGCTCTGTCCAGAATCTAATCTTCCCCACATATTGAACCCCAATAATGCACTATCCTGAATCTAATTTTCCCCACAGACTGAACCCAAATGACGTTCTGTGCAGAATAAAATCTTCCCCACAGATTGAACCCCAATTACACTCTGTCCAGAATCTAATCTTCACCACAGATTGAACCACAATTACACTCTGTCCAGAATCTAATCTTCCCCACAGATTGAACCCAAATTACGTTCTGTGCAGAATACAATCTTCCCCACAGATTGAACCCCAATTACACTCTGTCCAGAATCTAATCATCCCTACAGATTGAACCCCAATTACACTCTGTCCAGAATCTAATCTTCCCCACATATTGAACCCCAATTATGCACTATCCAGAATATAATTTTACCCACAGATTGAACCCAAATTACATTCTGTGCAGAATACAATTTTCTCCACAGATTGAACCCCAATTACACTCTGTCCAGAATCTAATTTTCTCCACAGATTGAACCCCAATTACACTCTGTCCAGAATCTAATCTTCACCAGAGATTAATCCCGAATTACGCTCTGTCCAGAATCTAATCCTACCCACCGATTCAACCGTAATTACACTCTGCCCAGAATCTAATCGTCCCTATAGATTGAACCCCAATTACACTCTGTCCAGAATCCAATCTTCCCCACAGATTGAACCCCAATTACACTCTGTCCAGAATCTAATTTTCTCCACAGATTGAACCCCAATTACACTCTGTCCAGAATCTAATCTTCACCAGAGATTAATCCCGAATTACGCTCTGTCCAGAATCTAATCCTACCCACCGATTCAACCGTAATTACACTCTGCCCAGAATCTAATCGTCCCTATAGATTGAACCCCAATTACACTCTGTCCAGAATCCAATCTTCCCCACATATTGAACCCCAATTACCCACTATCCAGAATATAATTTTACCCACAGTTTGAACCCAAATTACGTTCTGTGCAGAATACAATTTTCTCCACAGATTGAACCACAATTACACTCTGTCCAGAATCTAATCTTCCCCACAGATTGAACCCAAATTATGTTCTGTGCAGAATACAATCTTCCCCACAGATTGAACCCCAATTACACTCTGTCCAGAATCTAATCATCCCTACAGATTGAACCCCAATTACACTCTGTCCAGAATCTAATCTTCCCCACATATTGAACCCCAATTACGCACTATCCAGAATATAATTTTACCCACAAATTGAACCCAAATTACATTCTGTGCAGAATACAATTTTCTCCACAGATTGAACCCCAATTACACTCTGTCCAGAATCTAATTTTCTCCACAGATTGAACCCCAATTACACTCTGTCCAGAATCTAATCTTCACCAGAGATTAATCCCGAATTACGCTCTGTCCAGAATCTAATCCTACCCACCGATTGAACCGTAATTACACTCTGCCCAGAATCTAATCGTCCCTACAGATTGAACCCCAATTACACTCTGTCCAGAATCTAATCTTCCCCACATATTGAACCCCAATTACGCACTATCCAGAATATAATTTTACCCACAGATTGAACCCAAATTACATTCTGTGCAGAATACAATTTTCTCCACAGATTCAACCCCAATTGCACTCTGTCCAGAATCTAATCTTCCCCACAGATTGAACCCAAATTACGTTCTGTGCAGAATACAATCTTCCCCACAGATTGAACCCCAATTACACTCTGTCCAGAATCTAATATTCACCACAGATTGAACCCAAATTACACTCTGTCCAGAATCTAATCTTCCTCACAAATTGAACCCCTATTACACTGTACAAAATCTAATCTTCCTCACAGATTGAACCGTAATTACACTTTGTCCAGAATCAAATCTTCCCCACAGATTAAACCCAAATTACACTCTGTCCAGAATCTTATCTTCCCCACAGATTGAAACCGAATCGCACTCTCTCAAGAATCTAATATTCTCCACAGATTGAACCCAAATTACACTCTGTACAGAATGTAACCTTCCCCACAGAATGAACCCGAATTACGGTCTGTCCAGAATGAAATCTTCGCCACAGATTGAACCCGAATTATACTCTGTCTAGAATCTAATCATCCGCACAGATTGAACCTGAATTGTACTCTGTCCAGAATCTAATCTTCCCCACAGATTCAACCCCAATTACACTCTGTCCAGAATCTAATCTTCACCAGAGATTAATCCCAAATTACGCTCTGTCCAGAATCTAATCCTACCCACCGATTGAACCCAAATTACTTCTGTCCAGAATGTAATCTTCCTCACAAATTGAACCCCTACTACACTGTACAAAATTTAATCTTCCCCACAGATTGAACCCCAATTACACTGTGTCCAGAATCTAATCTTCCCCACAGATTGAATCCCAATTATGCTCTGTGCAGAATACAAACTTCCCCACAGATTGAACCCCAATTACACTCTGTCCAGAATCTAATCTTCCTGACAGATTGAACCCCAACTACACTCTGTACAAAATCTAATCTTCCCCACAGATTGAACCCCAATTACAATTTGTCCAGAATTTAATCTTCCCCACAGATTGAACCCCAATTACGCACTGTCCAGAATCTAATCATCCCCACAGATTGAACCCCAATTATGTTCTGTCCAGAATCTAATCTTCCCCACAGATTAAACCTGAATTACACTCTGTCCTGAATCTAACCTTCCCCACTGATTGAGTCCCAATTACGCTCTGTGCAGAATACAAACTTCCCCACAGATTGAACCCCAATTACACTCAGTCCAGAATCTAATCTTCCTGACAGATTGAACCCCAACTACACTCTGTACAAAATCAAATCTTCCCCACAGATTGAACCCCAATTACACTCTGTCGAGAATCTAATCTTCCCCACAGATTGAACGCGAATTACACTCTGTCCAGAATCTTATCTTCCCCACAGTTTGAACCCAAATTACGGTCTGTCCAGAATCTAATCCTCCCAAACGATTGAACCCAAATTACGCTCTGTCGAGAATCTAATCTTCCTGACAAATTGAACCCCTACTACACTGTACAAAATCTAATCTTCCTCACAGATTGAACCCCAATTACACTGTGTACAGAATCTAATCTTCCCCACAGATTGAACCCGAATTACACTCTGTCCAGAATCTAATCTTCCCCATAGATTGAACCCGAATTACATCAGTCCTGAATCTAATCTTCCCCACAGATTGAACCCCAATTACGCTCTGTCCAGAATTAAAACTTCCCTACAGATTGACCCTGAATTACGGTCTGTCCAGAATCTAATCTTCCCCACAGATTGAAATCCAATTTTGCACTGTCTGGAATCTAAATTACCACACAGGTTGAACCCGAATTACGCTCTGTCCAGAATGTAATCTTCCCCACAGATTGAACCCGAATTTTACTATGTCTAGAATGTAATCTCCCCCACTGATTGAACCCGTATTACACTCAGTCTAGAATTTAATCTTCCCCAGAGTTTGAATCCCAATTACACTCTTTCCAGAATTTATTCTTCCCCACAGATTGAATCCGAATTACGCTCTGTGCAGAATACAATCTTCCCCACATATTGAACCCCAATTACACTCTGTCCAGAATCTAACCTTCCTGACAGATTGAACCCCAACTAAACTCTGTAGAAAATCTAATCTTCCCCACAGATTGAACCCCAATTACGCTCTGTCCAGAATCTAATCTTCCCCACATATTGAACCCCAATTATGCACTATCCTGAATCTAATTTTCCCCACAGACTGAACCCAAATGACGTTCTGTGCAGAATACAATCTTCCCCACAGATTGAACCCCAATTACACTCTGTCCAGAATCTAATCTTCACCTCAGATTGAACCCAAATTACACTCAGTCCTGAATCTAATCTTCCTCACAAATTGAACCCCTACTACACTGTACAAAATCTAATCTTCCTCACAGATTGATCCCCAATTACACTCTGTCCAGAATCTAATCTTACCCACAGATTGAACCCCAATTACACTCTGTCCAGAATCTAATCGTCCCCACAGATTGAACCGTAATTACACTTTGTCCAGAATCAAATCTTCCCCAGAGATTGAACCCCAATTACACTCTGTCGAGAATCTAATCTTCCTCACAGATTGAACGCGAATTACACTCTGTCCAGAATCTTATCTTCCCCACAGATTGAACACGAATTATACTCTGTCTAGAATGTAATCTTCCCCACAGTTTGAACAGTAATTGCACTCTGTCCAGAATCTAATCTCCCCCACAGATTGAACCCGAATTACACTCTGTCCAGAATATTATCTTCCCGACAGATTGAAACCGAATAGCACTCTGTCCAGAATCTAATATTCTCCACAGATGGAACCCAAATTACACTCTGTACAGAATGTAATCTTCCCCACAGATTGAACCCGAATTACACTCTGTCCAGAATCTACTCTTCCCCACAGATTGAACCGTAATTACACTCTGTCCAGAATCTAATCTTCACCAGAGATTAATCCCGAATTACGCTCTGTCCAGAATCTAATCCTACCCACCGATTCAACCGTAATTACACTCTGTCCAGAATCTAATCGTCCCTACAGATTGAACCCCAATTACACTCTGTCCAGAATCCAATCCTCCCCACATATTGAACCCCAATTACGCACTATCCAGAATATAATTTTACCCACAGATTGAACTCAAATTACGTTCTGTGCAGAATACAATTTTCTCCACAGATTGAACCCCAATTACACTCTGTCCAGAATCTAATCTTCCCCACAGATTGAACCCAAATTACGTTCTGTGCAGAATACAATCTTCCCCACAGATTGAACCCCAATTACACTCTGTCCAGAATCTAATCATCCCTACAGATTGAACCCCAATTACACTCTGTCCAGAATCTAATCTTCCCCACATATTGAACCCCAATTACGCACTATCCAGAATATAATTTTACCCACAGATTGAACCCAAATTACATTCTGTGCAGAATACAATTTTCTCCACAGATTGAACCCCAATTACACTCTGTCCAGAATCTAATCTTCACCAGAGATTAATCCCGAATTACGCTCTGTCCAGAATCTAATCCTACCCACTGATTCAACCGTAATTACACTCTGCCCAGAATCTAATCGTCCCTATAGATTGAACCCCAATTACACTCTGTCCAGAATCCAATCTTCCCCACATATTGAACCCCAATTACGCACTATCCAGAATATAATTTTACCCACAGTTTGAACCCAAATTACGTTCTGTGCAGAATACAATTTTCTCCACAGATTGAACCCCAATTACACTCTGTCCAGAATCTAATCTTCCCCACAGATTGAACCCAAATTACGTTCTGTGCAGTATACAATCTTCCCCACAGATTGAACCCCAATTACACTCTGTCCAGAATCTAATCATCCCTACAGATTGAACCCCAATTACACTCTGTCCAGAATCTAATCTTCCCCACATATTGATCCCCAATTACGCACTATCCAGAATATAATTTTACCCACAGATTGAACCCAAATTACATTCTGTGCAGAATACAATTTTCTCCACAGATTGAACCCCAATTACACTCTGTCCAGAATCTAATTTTCTCCACAGATTGAACCCCAATTACACTCTGTCCAGAATCTAATCTTCACCAGAGATTAATCCCGAATTACGCTCTGTCCAGAATCTAATCCTACCCACCTATTGAACCGTAATTACACTCTGCCCAGAATCTAATCGTCCCTACAGATTGAACCCCAATTACACTCTGTCCAGAATCTAATCTTCCCCACATATTGAACCCCAATTACGCACTATCCAGAATATAATTTTACCCACAGATTGAACCCAAATTACGTTCTGTGCAGAATACAATTTTCTCCACAGATTGAACCCCAATTGCACTCTGTCCAGAATCTAATCTTCCCCACAGATTGAACCCAAATTACGTTCTGTGCAGAATACAATCTTCCCCACAGATTGAACCCCAATTACACTCTGTCCAGAATCTAATATTCACCACAGATTGAACCCAAATTACACTCTGTCCAGAATCTTATCTTCCCCACAGATTGAAACCCAATAGCACTCTCTCAAGAATCTAATATTCTCCACAGATTGAACCCAAATTAAACTCTGTACAGAATGTAACCTTCCCCACAGAATGAACCCGAATTACGGTCTGTCCAGAATGAAATCTTCGCCACAGATTGAACCCGAATTATACTCTGTCTAGAATCTAATCATCCGCACAGATTGAACCTGAATTGTACTCTGTCCAGAATCTAATCTTCCCCACAGATTCAACCCCAATTACACTCTGTCCAGAATCTAATCTTCACCAGAGATTAATCCCAAATTACGCTCTGTCCAGAATCTAATCCTACCCACCGATTGAACCCAAATTACTTCTGTCCAGAATGTAATCTTCCTCACAAATTGAACCCCTACTACACTGTACAAAATTTAATCTTCCCCACAGATTGAACCCCAATTACACTGTGTCCAGAATCTAATCTTCCCCACAGATTGAATCCCAATTATGCTCTGTGCAGAATACAAACTTCCCCACAGATTGAACCCCAATTACACTCTGTCCAGAATCTAATCTTCCTGACAGATTGAACCCCAACTACACTCTGTACAAAATCTAATCTTCCCCACAGATTGAACCCCAATTACGCACTGTCCAGAATCTAATCATCCCCACAGATTGAACCCCAATTACGCACTGTCCAGAATCTAATCATCCCCACAGATTGAACCCCAATTATGTTCTGTCCAGAATCTAATCTTCCCCACAGATTAAACCTGAATTACACTCTGTCCTGAATCTAACCTTCCCCACTGATTGAGTCCCAATTACGCTCTGTGCAGAATACAAACTTCCCCACAGATTGAACCCCAATTACACTCAGTCCAGAATCTAATCTTCCTGACAGATTGAACCCCAACTACACTCTGTACAAAATCAAATCTTCCCCACAGATTGAACCCCAATTACACTCTGTCGAGAATCTAATCTTCCCCACAGATTGAACGCGAATTACACTCTGTCCAGAATCTAATCCTCCCAAACGATTGAACCCAAATTACGCTCTGTCGAGAATCTAATCTTCCTGACAAATTGAACCCCTACTACACTGTACAAAATCTAATCTTCCTCACAGATTGAACCCCAATTACACTGTGTACAGAATCTAATCTTCCCCACAGATTGAACCCGAATTACACTCTGTCCAGAATATAATCTTCCCCATAGATTGAACCCGAATTACATCAGTCCTGAATCTAATCTTCCCCACAGATTGAACCCCAATTACGCTCTGTCCAGAATTAAAACTTCCCTACAGATTGACCCTGAATTACGGTCTGTCCAGAATCTAATCTTCCCCACAGATTGAAATCCAATTTCGCACTGTCTGGAATCTAAATTACCACACAGGTTGAACCCGAATTACGCTCTGTCCAGAATGTAATCTTCCCCACAGATTGAACCCGAATTTTACTATGTCTAGAATGTAATCTCCCCCACAGATTGAACCCGTATTACACTCAGTCTAGAATTTAATCTTCCCCAGAGTTTGAATCCCAATTACACTCTTTCCAGAATTTATTCTTCCCCACAGATTGAATCCGAATTACGCTCTGTGCAGAATACAATCTTCCCCACATATTGAACCCCAATTACACTCTGTCCAGAATCTAACCTTCCTGACAGATTGAACCCCAACTAAACTCTGTAGAAAATCTAATCTTCCCCACAGATTGAACCGCAATTACAATGTGTCCAGAATCTAATCTTCCTCACAGATTGAACAGTAATTACACTCTGTCCAGAATCTAATCTTCCCCACAGATTGAAACCCAATTACACTCTGTCCAGAATCTAATATTCCTGACAGATTGAACCCCAACTACACTATGTACAAAATCTTATCTTCCCCACAGATTGAATCCCAATTACGCTCTGTCCAGAATCTAATCTTCCCCACATATTGAACCCCAATTATGCACTATCCTGAATCTAATTTTCCCCACAGACTGAACCCAAATGACGTTCTGTGCAGAATAAAATCTTCCCCACAGATTGAACCCCAATTACACTCTGTCCAGAATCTAATCTTCACCACAGATTGAACCACAATTACACTCTGTCCAGAATCTAATCTTCCCCACAGACTGAACACAAATTACGTTCTGTGCAGAATACAATCTTCCCCACAGATTGAACCCCAATTACACTCTGTCCAGAATCTAATCATCCCTACAGATTGAACCGCAATTACACTCTGTCCAGAATCTAATCTTCCCCACATATTGAACCCCAATTACGCACTATCCAGAATATAATTTTACCCATAGATTGAACCCAAATTACATTCTGTGCAGAATACAATTTTCTCCACAGATTGAACCCCAATTACACTCTGTCCAGAATCTAATTTTCTCCACAGATTGAACCCCAATTACACTGTCCAGAGTCTAATCTTCACCAGAGATTAATCCCGAATTACGCTCTGTCCAGAATCTAATCCTACCCACCGATTGAACCGTAATTACACTCTGCCCAGAATCTAATCGTCCCTACAGATTGAACCCCAATTACACTCTGTCCAGAATCTAATCTTCCCCACATATTGAACCCCAATTACGCACTATCCAGAATATAATTTTACCCACAGATTGAACCCAAATTACGTTCTGTGCAGAATACAATTTTCTCCACAGATTGAACCCCAATTGCACTCTGTCCAGAATCTAATCTTCCCCACAGATTGAACCCAAATTACGTTCTGTGCAGAATACAATCTTCCCCACAGATTGAACCCCAATTACACTCTGTCCAGAATCTAATCTTCCTCACAAATTGAACCCCTATTACACTGTACAAAATCTAATCTTCCTCACAGATTGAACCGTAATTACACTTTGTCCAGAATCAAATCTTCCCCACAGATTAAACCCAAATTACACTCTGTCCAGAATCTTATCTTCCCCACAGATTGAAACCCAATAGCACTCTCTCAAGAATCTAATATTCTCCACAGATTGAACCCAAATTACACTCTGTACAGAATGTAACCTTCCCCACAGAATGAACCCGAATTACGGTCTGTCCAGAATGAAATCTTCGCCACAGATTGTACCCGAATTATACTCTGTCTAGAATCTAATCATCCGCACAGATTGAACCTGAATTGTACTCTGTCCAGAATCTAATCTTCCCCACAGATTCAACCCCAATTACACTCTGTCCAGAATCTAATCTTCACCAGAGATTAATCCCAAATTACGCTCTGTCCAGAATCTAATCCTACCCACCGATTGAACCCAAATTACTTCTGTCCAGAATGTAATCTTCCTCACAAATTGAACCCCTACTACACTGTGTCCAGAATCTAATCTTCCCCACAGATTGAATCCCAATTATGCTCTGTGCAGAATACAAACTTCCCCACAGATTGAACCCCAATTACACTCTGTCCAGAATCTAATCTTCCTGACAGATTGAACCCCAACTACACTCTGTACAAAATCTAATCTTCCCCACAGATTGAACCCCAATTACAATTTGTCCAGAATTTAATCTTCCCCACAGATTGAACCCCAATTACGCACTGTCCAGAATCTAATCATCCCCACAGATTGAACTCCAATTATGTTCTGTCCAGAATCTAATCTTCCCCACAGATTAAACCTGAATTACACTCTGTCCTGAATCTAACCTTCCCCACAGATTGAGTCCCAATTACGCTCTGTGCAGAATAAAAAACTTCCCCACAGATTGAACCCCAATTACACTCAGTCCAGAATCTAATCTTCCTGACAGATTGAACCCCAACTACACTCTGTACAAAATCAAATCTTCCCCACAGATTGAACCCCAATTACACTCTGTCGAGAATCTAATCTTCCCCACAGTTTGAACGCGAATTACACTCTGTCCAGAATCTTATCTTCCCCACAGTTTGAACCCAAATTACGGTCTGTCCAGAATCTAATCCTCCCAAACGATTGAACCCAAATTACGCTCTGTCGAGAATCTAATCTTCCTGACAAATTGAACCCCTACTACACTGTACAAAATCTAATCTTCCTCACAGATTGAACCCCAATTACACTGTGTACAGAATCTAATCTTCCCCACAGATTGAACCCGAATTACACTCTGTCCAGAATCTAATCTTCCCCATAGATTGAACCCGAATTACATCAGTCCTGAATCTAATCTTCCCCACAGATTGAACCCCAATTACGCTCTGTCCAGAATTAAAACTTCCCTACAGATTGACCCTGAATTACGGTCTGTCCAGAATCTAATCTTCCCCACAGATTGAAATCCAATTTCGCACTGTCTGGAATCTAAATTACCACACAGGTTGAACCCGAATTACGCTCTGTCCAGAATGTAATCTTCCCCACAGATTGAACCCGAATTTTACTATGTCTAGAATGTAATCTCCCCCACAGATTGAACCCGTATTACACTCAGTCTAGAATTTAATCTTCCCCAGAGATTGAATCCCAATTACACTCTTTCCAGAATTTATTCTTCCCCACAGATTGAATCCGAATTACGCTCTGTGCAGAATACAATCTTCCCCACATATTGAACCCCAATTACACTCTGTCCAGAATCTAACCTTCCTGACAGATTGAACCCCAACTAAACTCTGTAGAAAATCTAATCTTCCCCACAGATTGAACCCCAATTACAATGTGTCCAGAATCTAATCTTCCTCACAGATTGAACAGTAATTACACTCTGTCCAGAATCTAATCTTCCCCACAGATTGAAACCCAATTACACTCTGTCCAGAATCTAATATTCCTGACAGATTGAACCCCAACTACACTATGTACAAAATCTTATCTTCCCCACAGATTGAATCCCAATTACGCTCTGTCCAGAATCTAATCTTCCCCACATATTGAACCCCAATTATGCACTATCCTGAATCTAATTTTCCCCACAGACTGAACCCAAATGACGTTCTGTGCAGAATAAAATCTTCCCCACAGATTGAACCCCAATTACACTCTGTCCAGAATCTAATCTTCACCACAGATTGAACCACAATTACACTCTGTCCAGAATCTAATCTTCCCCACAGATTGAACCCAAATTACGTTCTGTGCAGAATACAATCTTCCCCACAGATTGAACCCCAATTACACTCTGTCCAGAATCTAATCATCCCTACAGATTGAACCCCAATTACACTCTGTCCAGAATCTAATCTTCCCCACATATTGAACCCCAATTACGCACTATCCAGAATATAATTTTACCCACAGATTGAACCCAAATTACATTCTGTGCAGAATACAATTTTCTCCACAGATTGAACCCCAATTACACTCTGTCCAGAATCTAATTTTCTCCACAGATTGAACCCCAATTACACTCTGTCCAGAATCTAATCTTCACCAGAGATTAATCCCGAATTACGCTCTGTCCAGAATCTAATCCTACCCACCGATTGAACCGTAATTACACTCTGCCCAGAATCTAATCGTCCCTACAGATTGAACCCCAATTACACTCTGTCCAGAATCTAATCTTCCCCACATATTGAACCCCAATTACGCACTATCCAGAATATAATTTTACCCACAGATTGAACCCAAATTACGTTCTGTGCAGAATACAATTTTCTCCACAGATTGAACCCCAATTGCACTCTGTCCAGAATCTAATCTTCCCCACAGATTGAACCCAAATTACGTTCTGTGCAGAATACAATCTTCCCCACAGATTGAACCCCAATTACACTCTGTCCAGAATCTAATATTCACCACAGATTGAACCCAAATTACACTCTGTCCAGAATCTAATCTTCCTCACAAATTGAACCCCTATTACACTGTACAAAATCTAATCTTCCTCACAGATTGAACCGTAATTACACTTTGTCCAGAATCAAATCTTCCCCACAGATTAAACCCAAATTACACTCTGTCCAGAATCTTATCTTCCCCACAGATTGAAACCCAATAGCACTCTCTCAAGAATCTAATATTCTCCACAGATTGAACCCAAATTACACTCTGTACAGAATGTAACCTTCCCCACAGAATGAACCCGAATTACGGTCTGTCCAGAATGAAATCTTCGCCACAGATTGAACCCGAATTATACTCTGTCTAGAATCTAATCATCCGCACAGATTGAACCTGAATTGTACTCTGTCCAGAATCTAATCTTCCCCACAGATTCAACCCCAATTACACTCTGTCCAGAATATAATCTTCACCAGAGATTAATCCCAAATTACGCTCTGTCCAGAATCTAATCCTGCCCACCGATTGAACCCAAATTACTTCTGTCCAGAATGTAATCTTCCTCACAGATTGAACCCCTACTACACTGTACAAATTTTAATCTTCCCCACAGATTGAACCCCAATTACACTCTGTCGAGAATCTAATCTTCCCCACAGATTGAACGCGAATTACACTCTGTCCAGAATCTTATCTTCCCCACAGTTTGAACCCAAATTACGGTCTGTCCAGAATCTAATCCTCCCAAACGATTGAACCCAAATTACGCTCTGTCGAGAATCTAATCTTCCTCACAAATTGAACCCCTACTACACTGTACAAAATCTAATCTTCCTCACAGATTGAACCCCAATTACACTGTGTACAGAATCTAATCTTCCCCACAGATTGAACCCGAATTACACTCTGTCCAGAATCTAATCTTCCCCATAGATTGAACCCGAATTACATCAGTCTTGAATCTAATCTTCCCCACAGATTGAACCCCAATTACGCTCTGTCCAGAATTAAAACTTCCCTACAGATTGACCCTGAATTACGGTCTGTCCAGAATCTAATCTTCCCCACAGATTGAAATCCAATTTCGCACTGTCTGGAATCTAAATTACCACACAGGTTGAACCCGAATTACGCTCTGTCCAGAATGTAATCTTCCCCACAGATTGAACCCGAATTTTACTATGTCTAGAATGTAATCTCCCCCACAGATTGAACCCGTATTACACTCAGTCTAGAATTTAATCTTCCCCAGAGTTTGAATCCCAATTACACTCTTTCCAGAATTTATTCTTCCCCACAGATTGAATCCGAATTACGCTCTGTGCAGAATACAATCTTCCCCACATATTGAACCCCAATTACACTCTGTCCAGAATCTAACCTTCCTGACAGATTGAACCCCAACTAAACTCTGTAGAAAATCTAATCTTCCCCACAGATTGAACCCCAATTACAATGTGTCCAGAATCTAATCTTCCTCACAGATTGAACCCCAATTATGCACTATCCTGAATCTAATTTTCCCCACAGACTGAACCCAAATGACGTTCTGTGCAGAATACAATCTTCCCCACAGATTGAACCCCAATTACACTCTGTCCAGAATCTAATCTTCACCACAGATTGAACCCAAATTACACTCAGTCCAGAATCTAATCTTCCTCACAAATTGAACCCCTACTACACTGTACAAAATCTAATCTTCCTCACAGATTGATCCCCAATTACACTCTGTCCAGAATCTAATCTTACCCACAGATTGAACCCCAATTACACTCTGTCCAGAATCTAATCGTCCCCACAGATTGAACCGTAATTACACTTTGTCCAGAATCAAATCTTCCCCAGAGATTGAACCCCAATTACACTCTGTCGAGAATCTAATCTTCCTCACAGATTGAACGCGAATTACACTCTGTCCAGAATCTTATCTTCCCCACAGATTGAACACGAATTATACTCTGTCTAGAATGTAATCTTCCCCACAGTTTGAACAGTAATTGCACTCTGTCCAGAATCTAATCTCCCCCACAGATTGAACCCGAATTACACTCTGTCCAGAATATTATCTTCCCGACAGATTGAAACCGAATAGCACTCTGTCCAGAATCTAATATTCTCCACAGATGGAACCCAAATTACACTCTGTACAGAATGTAATCTTCCCCACAGATTGAACCCGAATTACACTCTGTCCAGAATCTACTCTTCCCCACAGATTGAACCGTAATTACACTCTGTCCAGAATCTTAGCTTCCCCACAGATTCAAACCCAATTACACTCTGTCCAGAATCTAATCTTCACCAGAGATTAATCCCGAATTACGCTCTGTCCAGAATCTAATCCTACCCACCGATTCAACCGTAATTACACTCTGCCCAGAATCTAATCGTCCCTACAGATTGAACCCCAATTACACTCTGTCCAGAATCCAATCCTCCCCACATATTGAACCCCAATTACGCACTATCCAGAATATAATTTTACCCACAGATTGAACTCAAATTACGTTCTGTGCAGAATACAATTTTCTCCACAGATTGAACCCCAATTACACTCTGTCCAGAATCTAATCTTCCCCACAGATTGAACCCAAATTACGTTCTGTGCAGAATACAATCTTCCCCACAGATTGAACCCCAATTACACTCTGTCCAGAATCTAATCATCCCTACAGATTGAACCCCAATTACACTCTGTCCAGAATCTAATCTTCCCCACATATTGAACCCCAATTACGCACTATCCAGAATATAATTTTACCCACAGATTGAACCCAAATTACATTCTGTGCAGAATACAATTTTCTCCACAGATTGAACCCCAATTACACTCTGTCCAGAATCTAATTTTCTCCACAGATTGAACCCCAATTACACTCTGTCCAGAATCTAATCTTCACCAGAGATTAATCCCGAATTACGCTCTGTCCAGAATCTAATCCTACCCACTGATTCAACCGTAATTACACTCTGCCCAGAATCTAATCGTCCCTATAGATTGAACCCCAATTACACTCTGTCCAGAATCCAATCTTCCCCACATATTGAACCCCAATTACGCACTATCCAGAATATAATTTTACCCACAGTTTGAACCCAAATTACGTTCTGTGCAGAATACAATTTTCTCCACAGATTGAACCCCAATTACACTCTGTCCAGAATCTAATCTTCCCCACAGATTGAACCCAAATTACGTTCTGTGCAGAATACAATCTTCCCCACAGATTGAACCCCAATTACACTCTGTTCAGAATCTAATCATCCCTACAGATTGAACCCCAATTACACTCTGTCCAGAATCTAATCTTCCCCACATATTGAACCCCAATTACGCACTATCCAGAATATAATTTTACCCACAGATTGAACCCAAATTACATTCTGTGCAGAATACAATTTTCTCCACAGATTGAACCCCAATTACACTCTGTTCAGAATCTAATTTTCTCCACAGATTGAACCCCAATTACACTCTGTCCAGAATCTAATCTTCACCAGAGATTAATCCCGAATTACGCTCTGTCCAGAATCTAATCCTACCCACCGATTGAACCGTAATTACACTCTGCCCAGAATCTAATCGTCCCTACAGATTGAACCCCAATTACACTCTGTCCAGAATCTAATCTTCCCCACATATTGAACCCCAATTACGCACTATCCAGAATATAATTTTACCCACAGATTGAACCCAAATTACGTTCTGTGCAGAATACAATTTTCTCCACAGATTGAACCCCAATTGCACTCTGTCCATAATCTAATCTTCCCCACAGTTTGAACCCAAATTACGTTCTGTGCAGAATACAATCTTCCCCACAGATTGAACCCCAATTACACTCTGTCCAGAATCTAATATTCACCACAGATTGAACCCAAATTACACTCTGTCCAGAATCTAATCTTCCTCACAAATTGAACCCCTATTACACTGTACAAAATCTAATCTTCCTCACAGATTGAACCGTAATTACACTTTGTCCAGAATCAAATCTTCCCCACAGATTAAACCCAAATTACACTCTGTCCAGAATCTTATCTTCCCCACAGATTGAAACCCAATAGCACTCTCTCAAGAATCTAATATTCTCCACAGATTGAACCCAAATTAAACTCTGTACAGAATGTAACCTTCCCCACAGAATGAACCCGAATTACGGTCTGTCCAGAATGAAATCTTCGCCACAGATTGAACCCGAATTATACTCTGTCTAGAATCTAATCATCCGCACAGATTGAACCTGAATTGTACTCTGTCCAGAATCTAATCTTCCCCACAGATTCAACCCCAATTACACTCTGTCCAGAATCTAATCTTCACCAGAGATTAATCCCAAATTACGCTCTGTCCAGAATCTAATCCTACCCACCGATTGAACCCCAATTACTTCTGTCCAGAATGTAATCTTCCTCACAAATTGAACCCCTACTACACTGTACAAAATTTAATCTTCCCCACAGATTGAACCCCAATTACACTGTGTCCAGAATCTAATCTTCCCCACAGATTGAATCCCAATTATGCTCTGTGCAGAATACAAACTTCCCCACAGTTTGAACCCCAATTACACTCTGTCCAGAATCTAATCTTCCTGACAGATTGAACCCCAACTACACTCTGTACAAAATCTAATCTTCCCCACAGATTGAACCCCAATTACGCACTGTCCAGAATCTAATCATCCCCACAGATTGAACCCCAATTACGCACTGTCCAGAATCTAATCATCCCCACAGATTGAACCCCAATTATGTTCTGTCCAGAATCTAATCTTCCCCACAGATTAAACCTGAATTACACTCTGTCCTGAATCTAACCTTCCCCACTGATTGAGTCCCAATTACGCTCTGTGCAGAATACAAACTTCCCCACAGATTGAACCCCAATTACACTCAGTCCAGAATCTAATCTTCCTGACAGATTGAACCCCAACTACACTCTGTACAAAATCAAATCTTCCCCACAGATTGAACCCCAATTACACTCTGTCGAGAATCTAATCTTCCCCACAGATTGAACGCGAATTACACTCTGTCCAGAATCTTATCTTCCCCACAGTTAGAACCCAAATTACGGTCTGTCCAGAATCTAATCCTCCCAAACGATTGAACCCAAATTACGCTCTGTCGAGAATCTAATCTTCCTGACAAATTGAACCCCTACTACACTGTACAAAATCTAATCTTCCTCACAGATTGAACCCCAATTACACTGTGTACAGAATCTAATCTTCCCCACAGATTGAACCCGAATTACACTCTGTCCAGAATCTAATCTTCCCCATAGATTGAACCCGAATTACATCAGTCCTGAATCTAATCTTCCCCACAGATTGAACCCCAATTACGCTCTGTCCAGAATTAAAACTTCCCTACAGATTGACCCTGAATTACGGTCTGTCCAGAATCTAATCTTCCCCACAGATTGAAATCCAATTTCGCACTGTCTGGAATCTAAATTACCACACAGGTTGAACCCGAATTACGCTCTGTCCAGAATGTAATCTTCCCCACAGATTGAACCCGAATTTTACTATGTCTAGAATGTAATCTCCCCCACAGATTGAACCCGTATTACACTCAGTCTAGAATTTAATCTTCCCCAGAGTTTGAATCCCAATTACATTCTTTCCAGAATTTATTCTTCCCCACAGATTGAATCCGAATTACGCTCTGTGCAGAATACAATCTTCCCCACATATTGAACCCCAATTGCACTCTGTCCAGAATCTAACCTTCCTGACAGATTGAACCCCAACTAAACTCTGTAGAAAATCTAATCTTCCCCACAGATTGAACCCCAATTACAATGTGTCCAGAATCTAATCTTCCTCACAGATTGAACAGTAATTACACTCTGTCCAGAATCTAATCTTCCCCACAGATTGAAACCCAATTACACTCTGTCCAGAATCTAATATTCCTGACAGATTGAACCCCAACTACACTATGTACTAAATCTTATCTTCCCCACAGATTGAATCCCAATTACGCTCTGTCCAGAATCTAATCTTCCTCACATATTGAACCCCAATTATGCACTATCCTGAATCTAATTTTCCCCACAGACTGAACCCAAATGACGTTTTGTGCAGAATACAATCTTCCCCACAGATTGAACCCCAATTACACTCTGTCCAGAATCTAATCTTCACCACAGATTGAACCCAAATTACACTCAGTCCAGAATCTAATCTTCCTCACAAATTGAACCCCTACTACACTGTACAAAATCTAATCTTCCTCACAGATTGATCCCCAATTACACTCTGTCCAGAATCTAATCTTACCCACAGATTGAACCCCAATTACACTCTGTCCAGAATCTAATCGTCCCCACAGTTTGAACCGTAATTACACTTTGTCCAGAATCAAATCTTCCCCAGAGATTGAACCCCAATTACACTCTGTCGAGAATCTAATCTTCCTCACAGATTGAACGCGTATTACACTCTGTCCAGAATCTTATCTTCCCCACAGATTGAACACGAATTATACTCTGTCTAGAATGTAATCTTCCCCACAGTTTGAACAGTAATTGCACTCTGTCTAGAATCTAATCTCCCCCACAGATTGAACCCGAATTACACTCTGTCCAGAATATTATCTTCCCGACAGATTGAAACCGAATAGCACTCTGTCCAGAATCTAATATTCTCCACAGATGGAACCCAAATTACACTCTGTACAGAATGTAATCTTCCCCACAGATTGAACCCGAATTACAATCTGTCCAGAATCTACTCTTCCCCACAGATTGAACCGTAATTACACTCTGTCCAGAATCTAATCGTCCCTACAGATTCAACCCCAATTACACTCTGTCCAGAATCCAATCTTCCCCACATATTGAACCCCAATTACGCACTATCCAGAATATAATTTTACCCACAGATTGAACCCAAATTACGTTCTGTGCAGAATACAATTTTCTCCACAGATTGAACCCCAATTACACTCTGTCCAGAATCTAATCTTCCCCACAGATTGAACCCAAATTACGTTCTGTTCAGAATACAATCTTCCCCACAGATTGAACCCCAATTACACTCTGTCCAGAATCTAATCATCCCTACAGATTGAACCCCAATTACACTCTGTCCAGAATCTAATCTTCCCCACATATTGAACCCCAATTACGCACTATCCAGAATATAATTTTACCCTCAGATTGAACCCAAATTACATTCTGTGCAGAATACAATTTTCTCCACAGATTGAACCCCAATTACACTCTGTCCAGAATCTAATTTTCTCCACAGATTGAACCCCAATTACACTCTGTCCAGAATCTAATCTTCACCAGAGATTAATCCCGAATTACGCTCTGTCCAGAATCTAATCCTACCCACCGATTCAACCATAATTACACTCTGCCCAGAATCTAATCGTCCCTATAGATTGAACCCCAATTACACTCTGTCCAGAATCTAATCTTCCCCACATATTGAACCCCAATTACGCACTATCCAGAATATAATTTTACCCACAGATTGAACCCAAATTACATTCTGTGCAGAATACAATTTTCTCCACAGATTGAACCCCAATTACACTCTGTCCAGAATCTAATCTTCCCCACAGATTGAACCCCAACCACACTCTGTACAAAATCTAATCTTCCCCACAGATTGAACCCCAATTACAATTTGTCCAGAATTTAATCTTCCCCACAGATTGAACCCCAATTACGCACTGTCCAGAATCTAATCATCCCCACAGATTGAACCCCAATTATGTTCTGTCCAGAATCTAATCTTCCCCACAGATTAAACCTGAATTACACTCTGTCCTGAATCTAACCTTCCCCACAGATTGAAACCCAATTGCACTCTGTTCAGAATCTAATATTCTCCACAGATTGAACCCAAATTACACTCTGTCCAGAATGTAATCTTCCCCACAGACTGAACCCGAATTAGGCTCTGTCCAGAATGTAATCTTCCCCACAGATTGAAAGCGAATTACACTCTGTCCAGAATCTTATCTTCCGCACAGTTTGAACCCAAATTACGGTCTGTCCAGAATCTAATCCTCCCAACGGATTGAACCCCAATTACACTGTGTACAGAATCCAATCTTCCCCACAGATTGAACCCGAATTACACTCTGTCCTGAATCTAATCTTCCCCACAGATTGAAACCCAATAGCACTCTGTCCAGAATCTAATAATCCCTACAGTTTGAACCCAAATTACGGTCTGTCCAGAATCTAATCCTGCCAAACGATTGAACCCAAATTACGCTCTGTCGAGAATCTAATCTTCCTGACAAATGGAACCCCTACTACACTGCACAAAATCTAATCTTCCTCACAGATGGAACCCCAATTACACTGTGTACAGAATCTAATCTTCCCCAGAGATTGAACCCGAATTACACTCTGTCCAGAATCTAATCTTCCCCATAGATTGAACCCGAATTACATCAGTCCTGAATCTAATCTTCCCCACAGATTGAACCCCAATTACGCTCTGTCCAGAATTAAAACTTCCCTACAGATTGACCCTGAATTACGGTCTGCCAGAATCAAATCTTCCCCATAGATTGAAATCAAATTTCGCACTGTCTGGAATCTAAATTACCCCACAGATTGAACCCGAATTACGCTCTGTCGAGAATCTAATCTTCCTCACAGATTGAACGCGAATTACACTCTGTCCAGAATCTTATCTTCCCCACAGATTGAACACGAATTATACTCTGTCTAGAATGTAATCTTCCCCACAGTTTGAACAGTAATTGCACTCTGTCCAGAATCTAATCTCCCCCACAGATTGAACCCGAATTACACTCTGTCCAGAATATTATCTTCCCAACAGATTGAAACCGAATAGCACTCTGTCCAGAATCTAATATTCTCCACAGATGGAACCCAAATTACACTCTGTAAAGAATGTAATCTTCCCCACAGATTGAACCCGAATTACACTCTGTCCAGAATCTACTCTTCCCCACAGATTGAACCGTAATTACACTCTGTCCAGAATCTTAGCTTCCCCACAGATTCAACCACAATTACAATCTGTCCAGAATCTAATCTTCACCAGAGATTAATCCCGAATTACGCTCTGTCCAGAATCTAATCCTACCCACCGATTGAACCGTAATTACACTCTGCCCAGAATCTAATCGTCCCTACAGATTGAACCCCAATTACACTCTGTCCAGAATCCAATCTTCCCCACATATTGAACCCCAATTACGCACTATCCAGAATATAATTTTACCCACAGATTGAACCCAAATTACGTTCTGTGCAGAATACAATTTTCTCCACAGATTGAACCCCAATTACACTCTGTCCAGAATCTAATCTTCCCCACATATTGAACCCCAATTACGCACTATCCAGAATATAATTTTACCCACAGATTGAACCCAAATTACGTTCTGTGCAGAATACAATTTTCTCCACAGATTGAACCCCAATTACACTCTGTCCAGAATCTAATCTTCCCCACAGATTGAACCCAAATTACGTTCTGTGCAGAATACAATCTTCCCCACAGATTGAACCCCAATTACACTCTGTCCAGAATCTAATATTCACCACAGATTGAACCCAAATTACACTCTGTCCAGAATCTAATCTTCCTGACAAATTGAACCCCTACTACACTGTACAAAATCTAATCTTCCTCACAGATTGAACCGTAATTACACTTTGTCCAGAATCAAATCTTCCCCACAGATTAAACCCAAATTACACTCTGTCCAGAATCTAATCTTCCCCATAGATTGAACCCGAATTACATCAGTCCTGAATCTAATCTTCCCCACAGATTGAACCCCAATTACGCTCTGTCCAGAATTAAAACTTCCCTACAGATTGACCCTGAATTACGGTCTGTCCAGAATCTAATTTTCCCCACAGATTGAAATCCAATTTCGCACTGTCTGGAATCTAAATTACCACACAGGTTGAACCCGAATTACGCTCTGTCCAGAATGTAATCTTCCCCACAGATTGAACCCGAATTTTACTATGTCTAGAATGTAATCTCCCCCACAGATTGAACCCGTATTACACTCAGTCTAGAATTTAATCTTCCCCAGAGTTTGAATCCCAATTACATTCTTTCCAGAATTTATTCTTCCCCACAGATTGAATCCGAATTACGCTCTGTGCAGAATACAATCTTCCCCACATATTGAACCCCAATTGCACTCTGTCCAGAATCTAACCTTCCTGACAGATTGAACCCCAACTAAACTCTGTAGAAAATCTAATCTTCCCCACAGATTGAACCCCAATTACAATGTGTCCAGAATCTAATCTTCCTCACAGATTGAACAGTAATTACACTCTGTCCAGAATCTAATCTTCCCCACAGATTGAAACCCAATTACACTCTGTCCAGAATCTAATATTCCTGACAGATTGAACCCCAACTACACTATGTACTAAATCTTATCTTCCCCACAGATTGAATCCCAATTACGCTCTGTCCAGAATCTAATCTTCCTCACATATTGAACCCCAATTATGCACAATCCTGAATCTAATTTTCCCCACAGACTGAACCCAAATGACGTTCTGTGCAGAATACAATCTTCCCCACAGATTGAACCCCAATTACACTCTGTCCAGAATCTAATCTTCACCACAGATTGAACCCAAATTACACTCAGTCCAGAATCTAATCTTCCTCACAAATTGAACCCCTACTACACTGTACAAAATCTAATCTTCCTCACAGATTGATCCCCAATTACACTCTGTCCAGAATCTAATCTTACCCACAGATTGAACCCCAATTACACTCTGTCGAGAATCTAATCTTCCTCACAGATTGAACGCGTATTACACTCTGTCCAGAATCTTATCTTCCCCACAGATTGAACACGAATTATACTCTGTCTAGAATGTAATCTTCCCCACAGTTTGAACAGTAATTGCACTCTGTCCAGAATCTAATCTCCCCCACAGATTGAACCCGAATTACACTCTGTCCAGAATATTATCTTCCCGACAGATTGAAACCGAATAGCACTCTGTCCAGAATCTAATATTCTCCACAGATGGAACCCAAATTACACTCTGTACAGAATGTAATCTTCCCCACAGATTGAACCCGAATTACAATCTGTCCAGAATCTACTCTTCCCCACAGATTGAACCGTAATTACACTCTGTCCAGAATCTAATCGTCCCTACAGATTCAACCCCAATTACACTCTGTCCAGAATCCAATCTTCCCCACATATTGAACCCCAATTACGCACTATCCAGAATATAATTTTACCCACAGATTGAACCCAAATTACGTTCTGTGCAGAATACAATTTTCTCCACAGATTGAACCCCAATTACACTCTGTCCAGAATCTAATCTTCCCCACAGATTGAACCCAAATTACGTTCTGTTCAGAATACAATCTTCCCCACAGATTGAACCCCAATTACACTCTGTCCAGAATCTAATCATCCCTACAGATTGAACCCCAATTACACTCTGTCCAGAATCTAATCTTCCCCACATATTGAACCCCAATTACGCACTATCCAGAATATAATTTTACCCACAGATTGAACCCAAATTACATTCTGTGCAGAATACAATTTTCTCCACAGATTGAACCCCAATTACACTCTGTCCAGAATCTAATTTTCTCCACAGATTGAACCCCAATTACACTCTGTCCAGAATCTAATCTTCACCAGAGATTAATCCCGAATTACGCTCTGTCCAGAATCTAATCCTACCCACCGATTCAACCATAATTACACTCTGCCCAGAATCTAATCGTCCCTATAGATTGAACCCCAATTACACTCTGTCCAGAATCCAATCTTCCCCACATATTGAACCCCAATTACGCACTATCCAGAATATAATTTTACCCACAGATTGAACCCAAATTACGTTCTGTGCAGAATACAATTTTCTCCACAGATTGAACCCCAATTACACTCTGTCCAGAATCTAATCTTCCCCACAGATTGAACCCAAATTACGTTCTGTGCAGAATACAATCTTCCCCACAGATTGAACCCCAATTACACTCTGTCCAGAATCTAATCTTCCCCACAGATTGAACCCCAACCACACTCTGTACAAAATCTAATCTTCCCCACAGATTGAACCCCAATTACAATTTGTCCAGAATTTAATCTTCCCCACAGATTGAACCCCAATTACGCACTGTCCAGAATCTAATCATCCCCACAGATTGAACCCCAATTATGTTCTGTCCAGAATCTAATCTTCCCCACAGATTAAACCTGAATTACACTCTGTCCTGAATCTAACCTTCCCCACAGATTGAAACCCAATTGCACTCTGTTCAGAATCTAATATTCTCCACAGATTGAACCCAAATTACACTCTGTCCAGAATGTAATCTTCCCCACAGACTGAACCCGAATTAGGCTCTGTCCAGAATGTAATCTTCCCCACAGATTGAAAGCGAATTACACTCTGTCCAGAATCTTATCTTCCGCACAGTTTGAACCCAAATTACGGTCTGTCCAGAATCTAATCCTCCCAACGGATTGAACCCCAATTACACTGTGTACAGAATCTAATCTTCCCCACAGATTGAACCCGAATTACACTCTGTCCTGAATCTAATCTTCCCCACAGATTGAAACCCAATAGCACTCTGTCCAGAATCTAATAATCCCTACAGTTTGAACCCAAATTACGGTCTGTCCAGAATCTAATCCTGCCAAACGATTGAACCCAAATTACGCTCTGTCGAGAATCTAATCTTCCTGACAAATGGAACCCCTACTACACTGCACAAAATCTAATCTTCCTCACAGATGGAACCCCAATTACACTGTGTACAGAATCTAATATTCCCCAGAGATTGAACCCGAATTACACTCTGTCCAGAATCTAATCTTCCCCATAGATTGAACCCGAATTACATCAGTCCTGAATCTAATCTTCCCCACAGATTGAACCCCAATTACGCTCTGTCCAGAATTAAAACTTCCCTACAGATTGACCCTGAATTACGGTCTGCCAGTATCTAATCTTCCCCATAGATTGAAATCAAATTTCGCACTGTCTGGAATCTAAATTACCCCACAGATTGAACCCGAATTACGCTCTGTCGAGAATCTAATCTTCCTCACAGATTGAACGCGAATTACACTCTGTCCAGAATCTTATCTTCCCCACAGATTGAACACGAATTATACTCTGTCTAGAATGTAATCTTCCCCACAGTTTGAACAGTAATTGCACTCTGTCCAGAATCTAATCTCCCCCACAGATTGAACCCGAATTACACTCTGTCCAGAATATTATCTTCCCAACAGATTGAAACCGAATAGCACTCTGTCCAGAATCTAATATTCTCCACAGATGGAACCCAAATTACACTCTGTAAAGAATGTAATCTTCCCCACAGATTGAACCCGAATTACACTCTGTCCAGAATCTACTCTTCCCCACAGATTGAACCGTAATTACACTCTGTCCAGAATCTTAGCTTCCCCACAGATTCAACCACAATTACAATCTGTCCAGAATCTAATCTTCACCAGAGATTAATCCCGAATTACGCTCTGTCCAGAATCTAATCCTACCCACCGATTGAACCGTAATTACACTCTGCCCAGAATCTAATCGTCCCTACAGATTGAACCCCAATTACACTCTGTCCAGAATCCAATCTTCCCCACATATTGAACCCCAATTACGCACTATCCAGAATATAATTTTACCCACAGATTGAACCCAAATTACGTTCTGTGCAGAATACAATTTTCTCCACAGATTGAACCCCAATTACACTCTGTCCAGAATCTAATCTTCCCCACATATTGAACCCCAATTATGCACTATCCAGAATATAATTTTACCCACAGATTGAACCCAAATTACGTTCTGTGCAGAATACAATTTTCTCCACAGATTGAACCCCAATTACACTCTGTCCAGAATCTAATCTTCCCCACAGATTGAACCCAAATTACGTTCTGTGCAGAATACAATCTTCCCCACAGATTGAACCCCAATTACACTCTGTCCAGAATCTAATATTCACCACAGATTGAACCCAAATTACACTATGTCCAGAATCTAATCTTCCTCACAAATTGAACCCCTACTACACTGTACAAAATCTAATCTTCCTCACAGATTGATCCCCAATTACACTCTCTCGAGAATCTAATCGTCCCCATGGATTGAACCCGAATTGCAATCTGTCCAGAATCTAATCTTCCCCACAGATTGAACCGTAATTACACTCTGTACAAAATCTAATCTTCCCCACAGATTGAACCCCAATTACAATTTATCCAGAATCTAATCGTCCCCAAAGATTGAACCGTAATTACACTTTGTCCATAATCAAATCTTCCCCACAGATTGAACGCGAATTACTCTCTGTCCAGAATCTTATCTTCCCCACAGTTTGAACACAAATTACGGTCAGTCCAGAATCTAATCCTCCCAAACGATTGATCCCAAATTACGCTCTGTCGAGGATCTAATCTTCCTCACAAATTGAACCCCTACTACACTGTACAAAATCTAATCTTCCTCACAGATTGAACCCCAATTACACTGTGTACAGAATCTAATCTTCCCCACAGATTGAACCCGAATTACACTCTGTCCTGAATCTAATCTTCCCCACAGATTGAAACCCAATAGCACTCTGTCCAGAATCTAATATTCTCCACAGATTGAACCCAAATTACACTCTGTACAGAATCTAATCATCCCCACAGATTGAACCCCAACTACACTCTGTTCAGAATCTAATCTTCCTGACAGATTGAACCACAACTACACTCTGTACAAAATCTAATATTCCCCACAGATTGAACCCCAATTACAATGGTCCAGAATCTAATCTTCCCCACAGATTGAACTGTAATTACACTCTGTTCAGAATCAAATCTGCCCCACAGATTGAACCCCAATTACACTCTGTCCAGAATCCAATCTCCCCCACAGATTGAACCCAAATTACACTCTGTCTAGAATCTAATCTTCCCCACAGATTTAACCCGAATTATGGTCTGTCCAGAATGAAATCTTCGCCACAGATTGAACCCGAATTATACTCTGTCTAGAATCTAATCATCCGCACAGATTGAACCCGAATTATACTCTGTCCAGAATCAAATCTTCCCCACAGATTGAACCATAATTACACTCTGTCCAGAATCTTATCTTCCCCACAGTTTGAACCCAAATTACGGTCTGTCCAGAATCTAATCCTGCCAAACGATTGAACCCAAATTACGCTCTGTCGAGAATCTAATCTTCCTGACAAATGGAACCCCTACTACACTGCACAAAATCTAATCTTCCTCACAGATGGAACCCCAATTACACTGTGTACAGAATCTAATCTTCCCCAGAGATTGAACCCGAATTACACTCTGTCCAGAATCTAATCTTCCCCATAGATTGAACCCGAATTACATCAGTCCTGAATCTAATCTTCCCCACAGATTGAACCCCAATTACGCTCTGTCCAGAATTAAAACTTCCCTACAGATTGAACCTGAATTACGGTCTGCCAGAATCTAATCTTCCCCATAGATTGAAATCAAATTTCGCACTGTCTGGAATCTAAATTACCCCACAGATTGAACCCGAATTACGCTCTGTCGAGAATCTAATCTTCCTCACAGATTGAACGCGAATTACACTCTGTCCAGAATCTTATCTTCACCACAGATTGAACACGAATTATACTCTGTCTAGAATGTAATCTTCCCCACAGTTTGAACAGTAATTGCACTCTGTCCAGAATCTAATCTCCCCCACAGATTGAACCCGAATTACACTCTGTCCAGAATATTATCTTCCCAACAGATTGAAACCGAATAGCACTCTGTCCAGAATCTAATATTCTCCACAGATGGAACCCAAATTACACTCTGTAAAGAATGTAATCTTCCCCACAGATTGAACCCGAATTACACTCTGTCCAGAATCTACTCTTCCCCACAGATTGAACCGTAATTACACTCTGTCCAGAATCTTAGCTTCCCCACAGATTCAACCACAATTACAATCTGTCCAAAATCTAATCTTCACCAGAGATTAATCCCGAATTACGCTCTGTCCAGAATCTAATCCTACCCACCGATTGAACCGTAATTACACTCTGCCCAGAATCTAATCGTCCCTACAGATTGAACCCCAATTACACTCTGTCCAGAATCCAATCTTCCCCAGATATTGAACCCCAATTACGCACTATCCAGAATATAATTTTACCCACAGATTGAACCCAAATTACGTTCTGTGCAGAATACAATTTTCTCCACAGATTGAACCCCAATTACACTCTGTCCAGAATCTAATCTTCCCCACAGATTGAACCCAAATTACGTTCTGTGCAGAATACAATCTTCCCCACAGATTGAACCCCAATTACACTCTGTCCAGAATCTAATCATCCCTACAGATTGAACCCCAATAACACTCTGTTCAGAATCTAATCTTCCTGACAGATTGAACCACAACTACACTCTGTACAAAATCTAATATTCCCCACAGATTGAACCCCAATTACAATGGTCCAGAATCTAATCTTCCCCACAGATTGAACTGTAATTACACTCTGTTCAGAATCAAATCTGCCCCACAGATTGAACCCCAATTACACTCTGTCCAGAATCCAATCTCCCCCACAGATTGAAACCGAAATGCACTCTGTCCAGAATCTAATTATCCCCATAGACTGAACCCGAATTACACTCTGTCTAGAATCTAATCTTCCCCACAGATTTAACCCGAATTATGGTCTGTCCAGAATGAAATCTTCGCCACAGATTGAACCCGAATTATACTCTGTCTAGAATCTAATCATCCGCACAGATTGAACCCGAATTATACTCTGTCCAGAATCAAATCTTCCCCACAGATTGAACCATAATTACACTCTGTCCAGAATCTTATCTTCCCCACAGTTTGAACCCAAATTACGGTCTGTCCAGAATCTAATCCTGCCAAACGATTGAACCCAAATTACGCTCTGTCGAGAATCTAATCTTCCTGACAAATGGAACCCCTACTACACTGCACAAAATCTAATCTTCCTCACAGATGGAACCCCAATTACACTGTGTACAGAATCTAATCTTCCCCAGAGATTGAACCCGAATTACACTCTGTCCAGAATCTAATTTTCCCCATAGATTGAACCCGAATTACATCAGTCCTGAATCTAATCTTCCCCACAGATTGAACCCCAATTACGCTCTGTCCAGAATTAAAACTTCCCTACAGATTGAACCTGAATTACGGTCTGCCAGAATCTAATCTTCCCCATAGATTGAAATCAAATTTCGCACTGTCTGGAATCTAAATTACCCCACAGATTGAACCCGAATTACGCTCTGTCGAGAATCTAATCTTCCTCACAGATTGAACGCGAATTACACTCTGTCCAGAATCTTATCTTCACCACAGATTGAACACGAATTATACTCTGTCTAGAATGTAATCTTCCCCACAGTTTGAACAGTAATTGCACTCTGTCCAGAATCTAATCTCCCCCACAGATTGAACCCGAATTACACTCTGTCCAGAATATTATCTTCCCAACAGATTGAAACCGAATAGCACTCTGTCCAGAATCTAATATTCTCCACAGATGGAACCCAAATTACACTCTGTAAAGAATGTAATCTTCCCCACAGATTGAACCCGAATTACACTCTGTCCAGAATCTACTCTTCCCCACAGATTGAACCGTAATTACACTCTGTCCAGAATCTTAGCTTCCCCACAGATTCAACCACAATTACAATCTGTCCAAAATCTAATCTTCACCAGAGATTAATCCCGAATTACGCTCTGTCCAGAATCTAATCCTACCCACCGATTGAACCGTAATTACACTCTGCCCAGAATCTAATCGTCCCTACAGATTGAACCCCAATTACACTCTGTCCAGAATCCAATCTTCCCCAGATATTGAACCCCAATTACGCACTATCCAGAATATAATTTTACCCACAGATTGAACCCAAATTACGTTCTGTGCAGAATACAATTTTCTCCACAGATTGAACCCCAATTACACTCTGTCCAGAATCTAATCTTCCCCACAGATTGAACCCAAATTACGTTCTGTGCAGAATACAATCTTCCCCACAGATTGAACCCCAATTACACTCTGTCCAGAATCTAATCATCCCTACAGATTGAACCCCAATAACACTCTGTCCAGAATCTAATTTTCTCCACAGATTGAACCCCAATTACACTCTGTCCAGAATCTAATCTTCACCAGAGATTAATCCCGAATTACGCTCTGTCCAGAATCTAATCCTACCCACCGATTGAACCGTAATTACACTCTGCCCAGAATCTAATCATCCCTACAGATTGAACCCCAATTACACTCTGTCCAGAATCTAATCTTCCCCACCTATTGAACCCCAATTACGCACTATCCAGAATATAATTTTACCCACAGATTGAACCCAAATTACGTTCTGTGCAGAATACAATTTTCTCCACAGATTGAACCCCAATTACACTCTGTCCGGAATCTAATCTTCCCCACAGATTGAACCCAAATTACGTTCTGTGCAGAATACAATCTTCCCCACAGATTGAACCCCAATTACACTCTGTCCAGAATCTAATATTCACCACAGATTGAACCCAAATTACACTCTGTCCAGAATCTAATCTTCCTCACAAATTGAACCCCTATTATACTGTACAAAATCTAATCTTCCTCACAGATTGAACCGTAATTACACTTTGTCCAGAATCAAATCTTCCCCACAGATTAAACCCAAATTACACTCTGTCCAGAATCTTATCTTCCCCACAGATTGAAACCCAATAGCACTCTCTCAAGAATCTAATATTCTCCACAGATTGAACCCAAATTACACTCTGTACAGAATGTAACCTTCCCCACAGAATGAACCCGAATTACGGTCTGTCCAGAATGAAATCTTCGCCACAGATTGAACCCGAATTATACTCTGTCTAGAATCTAATCATCCGCACAGATTGTACCTGAATTGTACTCTGTCCAGAATCTAATCTTCCCCACAGATTGAACCCCAACTACACTCTGTCCAAAATCTTATCTTCCCCACAGATTGAACACCAATTACTCTCTGTCCAGAATCTAATCGTCCCCACAGATTGAACCGTAATTACACTCTGTCCAGAATCTAATCGTCCACACAGATTGAACCGTAATTACACTCTGTCCAGAATCTAATCTTCACCACAGATTGAAACCCAATAGCACTCTGTCCAGAATCTAATAATCCCCACAGATTGAACCCCAATTACGCACTGTCCAGATCTAATCATCCCCACAGATTGAACCCGAATTACACTCTGTCTAGAATCTAATATTCCCCATAGATTGAACCCGAATTACATCAGTCCAGAATCTAATCTTCCTGATAGATTGAACCCCAACTACACTCTGTACAAAATCTAATCTTCCCCACAGTTTGAACCACAATTATAATGGTCCAGAATCTAATCTTCCCCACAGATTGAACTGTAATTACACTCTGTCCAGAATCAAATCTTCCCCACAGATTGAACCCCAATTACACTCTGTCCAGAATCTAATCTTCCTCACAAATTGAACCCCTACTACACTGTACAAAATCTAATCTTCCTCACAGACTGATCCCCAATTACACTCTGTCCAGAATCTAATCTTACCCACATTGAACCCCAATTACACTCTGTCCAGAATCTAATCGTCCCCACAGATTGAACCGTAATTACACTTTGTCCAGAATCAAATCTTCCCCAGAGATTGAACCCCAATTACACTCTCTCGAGAATCTAATCGTCCCCATGGATTGAACCCGAATTGCAATCTGTCCAGAATCTAATCTTCCCCACAGATTGAACCGTAATTACACTCTGTACAAAATCTAATCTTCCCCACAGATTGAACCCCAATTACAATTTATCCAGAATCTAATCGTCCCCAAAGATTGAACCGTAATTACACTTTGTCCATAATCAAATCTTCCCCACAGATTGAACCCCAATTACACTCTGTCGAGAATCTAATCTTCCCCACAGATTGAACGCGAATTACTCTCTGTCCAGAATCTTATCTTCCCCACAGTTTGAACACAAATTACGGTCAGTCCAGAATCTAATCCTCCCAAACGATTGATCCCAAATTACGCTCTGTCGAGGATCTAATCTTCCTCACAAATTGAACCCCTACTACACTGTACAAAATCTAATCTTCCTCACAGATTGAACCCCAATTACACTGTGTACAGAATCTAATCTTCCCCACAGATTGAACCTGAATTACACTCTGTCCTGAATCTAATCTTCCCCACAGATTGAAACCCAATAGCACTCTGTCCAGAATCTAATATTCTCCACAGATTGAACCCAAATTACACTCTGTACAGAATCTAATCATCCCCACAGATTGAACCCCAACTACACTCTGTTCAGAATCTAAACTTCCTGACAGATTGAACCACAACTACACTCTGTACAAAATCTAATATTCCCCACAGATTGAACCCCAATTACAATGGTCCAGAATCTAATCTTCCCCACAGATTGAACTGTAATTACACTCTGTCCAGAATCAAATCTGCCCCACAGATTGAACCCCAATTACACTCTGTCCAGAATCCAATCTCCCCCACTGATTGAACCCGAATTACACTCTGTCCTGAATCTAATCTTCCCCACAGATTGAACCCGAATTATACTCTGTCTAGATTCTAAACTTCCCCACAGATTGAAACCGAAATGCACTCTGTCCAGAATCTAATTATCCCCATAGACTGAACCCGAATTACACTCTGTCTAGAATCTAATCTTCCCCACAGATTTAACCCGAATTATGGTCTGTCCAGAATGAAATCTTCGCCACAGATTGAACCCGAATTATACTCTGTCTAGAATCTAATCATCCGCACAGATTGAACCCGAATTATACTCTGTCCAGAATCTAATCTTCCCCACAGATTGAACCGTAATTACACTCTGTCCAGAATCTAATCCTCTCCACAGATTGAACGTGAATTATACTCTGTGCAGAATCTTAGCTTCCCCACAGATTCAACCCCAATTACACTCTGTCCAGAATCTTATCTTCCCCACAGTTTGAACCCAAATTACGGTCAGTCCAGAAACTAATCCTGCCAAACGATTGATCCCAAATTACGCTCTGCCGAGGATCTAATCTTCCTCACAAATTGAACCCCTACTACACTGTACAAAATCTAATCTTCCTCACAGATTGAACCCCAATTACACTGTGTCCAGAATCTAATCTTCCCCACAGATTGAATCCCAAATATGCTCTGTGCAGAATACAAACTTCCCCACAGATTGAACCCCAATTACACTCTGTCCAGAATCTAATCTTCCTGACAGATTGAAACCCAACTACACTCTGTACAAAATCTAATCTTCCCCACAGATTGAACCCCAATTACAATGTGTCCAGAATCTAATCATCCCCACAGATTGAACCCCAATTATGTTCTGTCCAGAATCTAATCTTCCCAACAGATTAAACCTGAATTACACTCTGTCCTGAATCTAACCTTCCCCACAGATTGAAACCCAATTGCACTCTGTTCAGAATCTAATATTCTCCACAGATTGAATCCAAATTACACTCTGTCCAGAATGTAATCTTCCCCACAGACTGAACCCGAATTATGCTCTGTCCAGAATGTAATCTTCCCCAGAGATTGAATCCGAATTATACTCTGTCTAGAATCTAATCATACCCACGGATTGAACCCGAATTACAATCTGTCCAGAATCTAATCTACCCCACAGATTGAACCGTAATTACACTCTGTACAAAATCTAATCTTCCCCACAGATTGAACCCCAATTACAATGTATCCAGAATCTAATCGTCCCCACAGATTGAACCGTAATTACACTTTGTCCATAATCAAATCTTCCCCACAGATTGAACCCCAATTACACTCTGTCGAGAATCTAATCTTCCCCACAGATTGAACGCGAATTACACTCTGTCCAGAATCTTATCTTCCCCACAGTTTGAACCCAAATTACGGTCAGTCAAGAATCTAATCCTGCCAAACGATTGATCCCAAATTACGCTCTGCCGAGGATCTAATCTTCCTCACAAATTGAACCCCTACTACACTGTACAAAATCTAATCTTCCTCACAGATTGAACCCCAATTACACTGTGTACAGAATCTAATCTTCCCCACAGATTGAAACCCAATAGCACTCTGTCCATAATCTAATAATCTCCACAGATTGAACCCAAATTACACTCTGTACAGAATCTAATCATCCCCACAGATTGAACCCCAACTACACTCTGTCCAGAATCTAATCTTCCTGACAGATTGAACCCCAACTACACTCTGTACAAAATCTAATATTCCCCACAGATTGAACCCCAATTACAATGGTCCAGAATCTAATCTTCCCCACAGATTGAACTGTAATTACACTCTGTCCAGAATCAAATCTTCCCCACAGTTTGAACCCCAATTACACTCTGTCCAGAATCTAATCTTCCCCACAGACTGAACTGTAATTTTACTCTGTCCAGAATCAAATGTTCCCCACAGATTGAACCCGAATTATACTCTGTCTAGAATCTAATCATCCCCACAGATTGAACCCGAATTACACTCAGTCCAGAATCTAATCATGCCCACAGATTGAACGTGAATTACACTCTGTCCAGAATGTAATCTTCCCCACAGATTGAACCCCATTTAGGCTCTGTCCAGAATCCAATCTCCCCCACTAATTGATCCCGAATTACACTCTGTCCTGAATCTAATCTTCCCCACAGATTGAACCCGAATTATACTCTGTCTAGAATCTAATCTTCCTCACAGATTGAACCCCAATTACACTGTGTACAGAATCTAATCTTCCCCACAGATTGAAACCCAATAGCACTCTGTCCAGAATCTAATATTCTCCACAGATTGAACCCAAATTACACTCTGTCCTGAATCTAACCTTCCCCACAGATTGAAACCCAATTGCACTCTGTTCAGAATCTAATATTCTCCACAGATTGAATCCAAGTTACACTCTGTCCAGAATGTAATCTTCCCCACAGATTGAACCCGAATTACACTCAGTCCAGAATCTAATCATCTCCACAGATTGAACGTGAATTACACTCTGTCCAGAATGTAATCTTCCCCACAGATTGAATCCCAATTACGCTCTGTCCAGAATGTAATCTTCCCCAGAGATTGAACCCGAATTATACTCTGTCTAGAATCTAATCATCCCCATGGATTGAACCCGAATTGCAATCTGTCCAGAATCTAATATTCCCCACAGTTTGAACCGTAATTACGCTCTGTACAAAATCTAATCTTCCCCACAGATTGAACCCCAATTACAATTTATCCAGAATCTAATCGTCCCCAAAGATTGAACCGTAATTACACTTTGTCCATAATCAAATCTTCCCCACAGATTGAACCCCAATTACACTCTGTCGAGAATCTTATCTTCCCCACAGTTTGAACACAAATTACGGTCAGTCCAGAATCTAATCCTCCCAAACGATTGATCCCAAATTACGCTCTGTCGAGGATCTAATCTTCCTCACAAATTGAACCCCTACTACACTGTACAAAATCTAATCTTCCTCACAGATTGAACCCCAATTACACTGTGTACAGAATCTAATCTTCCCCACAGATTGAACCCGAATTACACTCTGTACTGAATCTAATCTTCCCCACAGATTGAAACCCAATAGCACTCTGTCCAGAATCTAATATTCTCCACAGATTGAACCCAAATTACACTCTATACAGAATCTAATCATCCCCACAGATTGAACCCCAACTACACTCTGTCCAGAATCTAATCTTCCTGACAGATTGAACCCCAACTACACTCTGTACAAAATCTAATCTTCCCCACAGATTGAACTGTAATTACACTCTGTCCAGAATCTAATCTTCCCCACAGATTGAACTGTAATTACACTCTGTCCAGAATCAAATCTTCCCCACAGTTTGAACCCCAATTGCACTCTGTCCAGAATCTAATCTTCCCCACAGACTGAACTGTAATTTTACTCTGTCCAGAATCAAATGTTCCCCACAGATTGAACCCGAATTATACTCTGTCTAGAATCTAATCATCCCCACAGATTGAACCCGAATTACACTCAGTCCAGAATCTAATCATGCCCACAGATTGAACGTGAATTACACTCTGTCCAGAATGTAATCTTCCCCACAGATTGAACCCCAATTAGGCCCTGTCCAGAATCCAATCTCCCCCACTGATTGATCCCGAATTACACTCTGTCCTGAATCTAATCTTACCACAGATTGAACCCGAATTATACTCTGTCTAGAATCTAATCTTCCTCACAGATTGAACCCCAATTACACTGTGTACAGAATCTAATCTTCCCCACAGATTGAACCCGAATTACACTCTGTCCTGAATCTAATCTTCCCCACAGATTGAAGCCCAATAGCACTCTGTCCAGAATCTAATATTCTCCACAGATTGAACCCAAATTACACTCTGTCCTGAATCTAACCTTCCCCACAGATTGAAACCCAATTGCACTCTGTTCAGAATCTAATATTCTCCACAGATTGAATCCAAGTTACAGTCTGTCCAGAATGTAATCTTCCCCACAGATTGAACCCGAATTACACTCAGTCCAGAATCTAATCATCTCCACAGATTGAACGTGAATTACACTCTGTCCAGAATGTAATCTTCCCCACAGATTGAATCCCAATTAC
This sequence comes from Hemitrygon akajei, assembly GCF_048418815.1. Taxonomy (NCBI): domain Eukaryota; kingdom Metazoa; phylum Chordata; class Chondrichthyes; order Myliobatiformes; family Dasyatidae; genus Hemitrygon; species Hemitrygon akajei. Next base: position 165,647,396 of record NC_133126.1, read on the forward strand.
GCTCTGTCCAGAATGTAATCTTCCCCAGAGATTGAACCCGAATTATACTCTGTCTAGAATCTAATCATCCCCATGGATTGAACCCGAATTGCAATCTGTCCAGAATCTAATCTTCCCCACAGATTGAACCGTAATTACACTCTGTACAAAATCTAATCTTCCCCACAGATTGAACCCCAATTACAATTTATCCAGAAACTAATCGTCCCCAAAGATTGAACCGTAATTACACTTTGTCCATAATCAAATCTTCCCCACAGATTGAACCCCAATTACACTCTGTCGAGAATCTAATCTTCCCCACAGATTGAACGCGAATTACACTCTGTCCAGAATCTTATCTTCCCCACAGTTTGAACCCAAATTACAGTCAGTCCAGAATCTAATCCTCCCAAACGATTGATCACAAATTACGCTCTGTCGAGGATCTAATCTTCCTCACAAATTGAACCCCTACTACACTGTACAAAATCTAATCTTCCTCACAGATTGAACCCCAATTACAATGGTCCAGAATCTAATCTTCCTGACAGATTGAACCCCAACTACACTCTGTACAATATCTAATATTCCCCACAGATTGAACCCCAATTACACTCTGTACAGAATCTAATCATCCCCACAGATTGAACCCCAACTACACTCTGTTCAGAATCTAATCTTCCTGACAGATTGAACCCCAACTACACTCTGTACAAAATCTAATATTCCCCACAGATTGAACCCCAATTACAATGGTCCAGAATCTAATCTTCCCCACAGATTGAACTGTAATTACACTCTGTCCAGAATCAAATCTTCCCCACAGTTTGAACCCCAATTACACTCTGTCCAGAATCTAATCTTCCCCACAGACTGAACTGTAATTTTACTCTGTCCAGAATCAAATGTTCCCCACAGATTGAACCCGAATTATACTCTGTCTAGAATCTAATCATCCCCACAGATTGAACCCGAATTACACTCAGTCCAGAATCTAATCATGCCCACAGATTGAACGTGAATTACACTCTGTCCAGAATGTAATCTTCCCCACAGATTGAACCCCATTTAGGCTCTGTCCAGAATCCAATCTCCCCCACTAATTGATCCCGAATTACACTCTGTCCTGAATCTAATCTTCCCCACAGATTGAACCCGAATTATACTCTGTCTAGAATCTAATCTTCCTCACAGATTGAACCCCAATTACACTGTGTACAGAATCTAATCTTCCCCACAGATTGAAACCCAATAGCACTCTGTCCAGAATCTAATATTCTCCACAGATTGAACCCAAATTACACTCTGTCCTGAATCTAACCTTCCCCACAGATTGAAACCGAATTGCACTCTGTTCAGAATCTAATATTCTCCACAGATTGAATCCAAGTTACACTCTGTCCAGAATGTAATCTTCCCCACAGATTGAACCCGAATTACACTCAGTCCAGAATCTAATCATCTCCACAGATTGAACGTGAATTACACTCTGTCCAGAATGTAATCTTCCCCACAGATTGAATCCCAATTACGCTCTGTCCAGAATGTAATCTTCCCCAGAGATTGAACCCGAATTATACTCTGTCTAGAATCTAATCATCCCCATGGATTGAACCCGAATTGCAATCTGTCCAGAATCTAATATTCCCCACAGTTTGAACCGTAATTACGCTCTGTACAAAATCTAATCTTCCCCACAGATTGAACCCCAATTACAATTTATCCAGAATCTAATCGTCCCCAAAGATTGAACCGTAATTACACTTTGTCCATAATCAAATCTTCCCCACAGATTGAACCCCAATTACACTCTGTCGAGAATCTAATCTTCCCCACAGATTGAACGCGATTTACACTCTGTCCAGAATCTTATCTTCCCCACAGTTTGAACACAAATTACGGTCAGTCCAGAATCTAATCCTCCCAAACGATTGATCCCAAATTACGCTCTGTCGAGGATCTAATCTTCCTCACAAATTGAACCCCTACTACACTGTACAAAATCTAATCTTCCTCACAGATTGAACCCCAATTACACTGTGTACAGAATCTAATCTTCCCCACAGATTGAACCCGAATTACACTCTGTACTGAATCTAATCTTCCCCACAGATTGAAACCCAATAGCACTCTGTCCAGAATCTAATATTCTCCACAGATTGAACCCAAATTACACTCTATACAGAATCTAATCATCCCCACAGATTGAACCCCAACTACACTCTGTCCAGAATCTAATCTTCCTGACAGATTGAACCCCAACTACACTCTGTACAAAATCTAATATTCCCCACAGATTGAACCCCAATTACAATGGTCCAGAATCTAATCTTCCCCACAGATTGAACTGTAATTACACTCTGTCCAGAATCAAATCTTCCCCACAGTTTGAACCCCAATTGCACTCTGTCCAGAATCTAATCTTCCCCACAGACTGAACTGTAATTTTACTCTGTCCAGAATCAAATGTTCCCCACAGATTGAACCCGAATTATACTCTGTCTAGAATCTAATCATCCCCACAGATTGAACCCGAATTACACTCAGTCCAGAATCTAATCATGCCCACAGATTGAACGTGAATTACACTCTGTCCAGAATGTAATCTTCCCCACAGATTGAACCCCAATTAGGCCCTGTCCAGAATCCAATCTCCCCCACTGATTGATCCCGAATTACACTCTGTCCTGAATCTAATCTTCCCCACAGATTGAACCCGAATTATACTCTGTCTAGAATCTAATCTTCCTCACAGATTGAACCCCAATTACACTGTGTACAGAATCTAATCTTCCCCACAGATTGAACCCGAATTACACTCTGTACTGAATCTAATCTTCCCCACAGATTGAAACCCAATAGCACTCTGTCCAGAATCTAATATTCTCCACAGATTGAACCCAAATTACACTCTGTACAGAATCTAATCATCCCCACAGATTGAACCCCAATTACACTGTGTACAGAATCTAATCTTCCCCACAGATTGAACCCGAATTACACTCTGTCCTGAATCTAATCTTCCCCACAGATTGAAACCCAATAGCACTCTGTCCAGAATCTAATATTCTCCACAGATTGAACCCAAATTACACTCTGTCCTGAATCTAACCTTCCCCACAGATTGAAACCCAATTGCACTCTGTTCAGAATCTAATATTCTCCACAGATTGAATCCAAGTTACAGTCTGTCCAGAATGTAATCTTCCCCACAGATTGAACCCGATTTACACTCAGTCCAGAATCTAATCATCTCCACAGATTGAACGTGAATTACACTCTGTCCAGAATGTAATCTTCCCCACAGATTGAATCCCAATTACGCTCTGTCCAGAATGTAATCTTCCCCAGAGATTGAACCCGAATTATACTCTGTCTAGAATCTAATCATCCCCATGGATTGAACCCGAATTGCAATCTGTCCAGAATCTAATATTCCCCACAGTTTGAACCGTAATTACGCTCTGTACAAAATCTAATCTTCCCCACAGATTGAACCCCAATTACAATTTATCCAGAATCTAATCGTCCCCAAAGATTGAACCGTAATTACACTTTGTCCATAATCAAATCTTCCGCACAGATTGAACCCCAATTACACTCTGTCCAGAATCTTATCTTCCCCACAGTTTGAACACAAATTACGGTCAGTCCAGAATCTAATCCTCCCAAACGATTGATCCCAAATTACGCTCTGTCGAGGATCTAATCTTCCTCACAAATTGAACCCCTACTACACTGTACAAAATCTAATCTTCCTCACAGATTGAACCCCAATTACACTGTGTACAGAATCTAATCTTCCCCACAGATTGAACCCGAATTACACTCTGTACTGAATCTAATCTTCCCCACAGATTGAAACCCAATAGCACTCTGTCCAGAATCTAATATTCTCCACAGATTGAACCCAAATTACACTCTATACAGAATCTAATCATCCCCACAGATTGAACCCCAACTACACTCTGTCCAGAATCTAATCTTCCTGACAGATTGAACCCCAACTACACTCTGTACAAAATCTAATATTCCCCACAGATTGAACCCCAATTACAATGGTCCAGAATCTAATCTTCCCCACAGATTGAACTGTAATTACACTCTGTCCAGAATCAAATCTTCCCCACAGTTTGAACCCCAATTACACTCTGTCCAGAATCTAATCTTCCCCACAGACTGAACTGTAATTTTACTCTGTCCAGAATCAAATGTTCCCCACAGATTGAACCCGAGTTATACTCTGTCTAGAATCTAATCATCCCCACAGATTGAACCCGAATTACACTCAGTCCAGAATCTAATCATGCCCACAGATTGAACGTGAATTACACTCTGTCCAGAATGTAATCTTCCCCACAGATTGAACCCCATTTAGGCTCTGTCCAGAATCCAATCTCCCCCACTGATTGATCCCGAATTACACTCTGTCCTGAATCTAATCTTCCCCACAGATTGAACCCGAATTATACTCTGTCTAGAATCTAATCTTCCTCACAGATTGAACCCCAATTACACTGTGTACAGAATCTAATCTTCCCCACAGATTGAACCCGAATTACACTCTGTCCTGAATCTAATCTTCCCCACAGATTGAAACCCAATAGCACTCTGTCCAGAATCTAATATTCTCCACAGATTGAACCCAAATTACACTCTGTCCTGAATCTAACCTTCCCCACAGATTGAAACCCAATTGCACTCTGTTCAGAATCTAATATTCTCCACAGATTGAATCCAAGTTACAGTCTGTCCAGAATGTAATCTTCCCCACAGATTGAACCCGAATTACACTCAGTCCAGAATCTAATCATCTCCGCAGATTGAACGTGAATTACACTCTGTCCAGAATGTAATCTTCCCCACAGATTGAATCCCAATTACGCTCTGTCCAGAATGTAATCTTCCCCAGAGATTGAACCCGAATTATACTCTGTCTAGAATCTAATCATCCCCATGGATTGAACCCGAATTGCAATCTGTCCAGAATCTAATCTTCCCCACAGATTGAACCGTAATTACACTCTGTACAAAATCTAATCTTCCCCACAGATTGAACCCCAATTACAATTTATCCAGAATCTAATCGTCCCCAAAGATTGAACCGTAATTACACTTTGTCCATAATCTAATCTTCCCCACAGATTGAACGCGAATTACACTCTGTCCAGAATCTTATCTTCCCCACAGTTTGAACACAAATTACGGTCAGTCCAGAATCTAATCCTCCCAAACGATTGATCCCAAATTACGCTCTGTCGAGGATCTAATCTTCCTCACAAATTGAACCCCTACTACACTGTACAAAATCTAATCTTCCTCACAGATTGAACCCCAATTACACTGTGTACAGAATCTAATCTTCCCCACAGATTGAACCCGAATTACACTCTGTACTGAATCTAATCTTCCCCACAGATTGAAACCCAATAGCACTCTGTCCAGAATCTAATATTCTCCACAGATTGAACCCAAATTACACTCTGTACAGAATCTAATCATCCCCACAGATTGAACCCCAACTACACTCTGTTCAGAATCTAATCTTCCTGACAGATTGAACCCCAACTACACTCTGTACAAAATCTAATATTCCCCACAGATTGAACCCCAATTACAATGGTCCAGAATCTAATCTTCCCCACAGATTGAACTGTAATTACACTCTGTCCAGAATCAAATCTGCCCCACAGATTGAACCCCAATTACACTCTGTCCAGAATCCAATCTCCCCCACTGATTGAACCCGAATTACACTCTGTCCTGAATCTAATCTTCCCCACAGATTGAACCCGAATTATACTCTGTCTAGATTCTAAACTTCCCCACAGATTGAAACCGAAATGCACTCTGTCCAGAATCTAATTATCCCCACAGACTGAACCCGAATTACACTCTGTCTAGAATCTAATCTTCCCCACAGATTTAACCCGAATTACGGTCTGTCCAGAATGAAATCTTCGCCACAGATTGAACCCGAATTATACTCTGTCTAGAATCTAATCTTCCTCACAGATTGAACCCCAATTACACTGTGTACAGAATCTAATCTTCCCCACAGATTGAACCCGAATTACACTCTGTCCTGAATCTAATCTTCCCCACAGATTGAAACCCAATAGCACTCTGTCCAGAATCTAATATTCTCCACAGATTGAACCCAAATTACACTCTGTCCTGAATCTAACCTTCCCCACAGATTGAAACCCAATTGCACTCTGTTCAGAATCTAATATTCTCCACAGATTGAATCCAAGTTACAGTCTGTCCAGAATGTAATCTTCCCCACAGATTGAACCCGAATTACACTCAGTCCAGAATCTAATCATCTCCACAGATTGAACGTGAATTACACTCTGTCCAGAATGTAATCTTCCCCACAGATTGAATCCCAATTACGCTCTGTCCAGAATGTAATCTTCCCCAGAGATCGAACCCGAATTATACTCTGTCTAGAATCTAATCATCCCCATGGATTGAACCCGAATTGCAATCTGTCCAGAATCTAATCTTCCCCACAGATTGAACCGTAATTACACTCTGTACAAAATCTAATCTTCCCCACAGATTGAACCCCAATTACAATTTATCCAGAATCTAATCGTCCCCAAAGATTGAACCGTAATTACACTTTGTCCATAATCAAATCTTCCCCACAGATTGAACCCCAATTACACTCTGTCGAGAATCTAATCTTCCCCACAGATTGAACGCGAATTACACTCTGTCCAGAATCTTATCTTCCCCACAGTTTGAACACAAATTACGGTCAGTCCAGAATCTAATCCTCCCAAACGATTGATCCCAAATTACGCTCTGTCGAGGATCTAATCTTCCTCACAAATTGAACCCCTACTACACTGTACAAAATCTAATCTTCCTCACAGATTGAACTCCAATTACACTGTGTACAGAATCTAATCTTCCCCACAGATTGAACCCGAATTACACTCTGTACTGAATCTAATCTTCCCCACAGATTGAAACCCAATAGCACTCTGTCCAGAATCTAATATTCTCCACAGATTGAACCCAAATTACACTCTGTACAGAATCTAATCATCCCCACAGATTGAACCCCAACTACACTCTGTTCAGAATCTAATCTTCCTGACAGATTGAACCCCAACTACACTCTGTACAAAATCTAATATTCCCCACAGATTGAACCCCAATTACAATGGTCCAGAATCTAATCTTCCCCACAGATTGAACTGTAATTACACTCTGTCCAGAATCAAATCTGCCCCACAGATTGAACCCCAATTACACTCTGTCCAGAATCCAATCTCCCCCACTGATTGAACCCGAATTACACTCTGTCCTGAATCTAATCTTCCCCACAGATTGAACCCGAATTATACTCTGTCTAGATTCTAAACTTCCCCACAGATTGAAACCGAAATGCACTCTGTCCAGAATCTAATTATCCCCACAGACTGAACCCGAATTACACTCTGTCTAGAATCTAATCTTCCCCACAGATTTAACCCGAATTACGGTCTGTCCAGAATGAAATCTTCGCCACAGATTGAACCCGAATTATCCTCTGTCTAGAATCTAATCATCCGCACAGATTGAACCCGAATTATACTCTGTCCAGAATCTAATCTTCCCCACAGATTGAACCGTAATTACACTCTGTCCAGAATCTAATCCTCTCCACAGATTGAACGTGAATTATACTCTGTGCGGAATCTTAGCTTCCCCACAGATTCAACCCCAATTACACTCTGTCCAGAATCTTATCTTCCCCACAGTTTGAACACAAATTACGGTCAGTCCAGAATCTAATCCTCCCAAACGATTGATCCCAAATTACGCTCTGTCGAGGATCTAATCTTCCTCACAAATTGAACCCCTACTACACTGTACAAAATCTAATCTTCCTCACAGATTGAACCCCAATTACACTGTGTACAGAATCTAATCTTCCCCACAGATTGAACCCGAATTACACTCTGTACTGAATCTAATCTTCCCCACAGATTGAAACCCAATAGCACTCTGTCCAGAATCTAATATTCTCCACAGATTGAACCCAAATTACACTCTATACAGAATCTAATCATCCCCACAGATTGAACCCCAACTACACTCTGTCCAGAATCTAATCTTCCTGACAGATTGAACCCCAACTACACTCTGTACAAAATCTAATATTCCCCACAGATTGAACCCCAATTACAATGGTCCAGAATCTAATCTTCCCCACAGATTGAACTGTAATTACACTCTGTCCAGAATCAAATCTTCCCCACAGTTTGAACCCCAATTACACTCTGTCCAGAATCTAATCTTCCCCACAGACTGAACTGTAATTTTACTCTGTCCAGAATCAAATGTTCCCCACAGATTGAACCCGAATTATACTCTGTCTAGAATCTAATCATCCCCACAGATTGAACCCGAATTACACTCAGTCCAGAATCTAATCATGCCCACAGATTGAACGTGAATTACACTCTGTCCAGAATGTAATCTTCCCCACAGATTGAACCCCATTTAGGCTCTGTCCAGAATCCAATCTCCCCCACTGATTGATCCCGAATTACACTCTGTCCTGAATCTAATCTTCCCCACAGATTGAACCCGAATTATACTCTGTCTAGAATCTAATCTTCCTCACAGATTGAACCCCAATTACACTGTGTACAGAATCTAATCTTCCCCACAGATTGAACCCCAATTACACTCTGTCCAGAATCCAATCTCCCCCACTGATTGAACCCGAATTACACTCTGTCCTGAATCTAATCTTCCCCACAGATTGAACCCGAATTATACTCTGTCTAGATTCTAAACTTCCCCACAGATTGAAACCGAAATGCACTCTGTCCAGAATCTAATTATCCCCACAGACTGAACCCGAATTACACTCTGTCTAGAATCTAATCTTCCCCACAGATTTAACCCGAATTACGGTCTGTCCAGAATGAAATCTTCGCCACAGATTGAACCCGAATTATACTCTGTCTAGAATCTAATCTTCCTCACAGATTGAACCCCAATTACACTGTGTACAGAATCTAATCTTCCCCACAGATTGAACCCGAATTACACTCTGTCCTGAATCTAATCTTCCCCACAGATTGAAACCCAATAGCACTCTGTCCAGAATCTAATATTCTCCACAGATTGAACCCAAATTACACTCTGTCCTGAATCTAACCTTCCCCACAGATTGAAACCCAATTGCACTCTGTTCAGAATCTAATATTCTCCACAGATTGAATCCAAGTTACAGTCTGTCCAGAATGTAATCTTCCCCACAGATTGAACCCGAATTACACTCAGTCCAGAATCTAATCATCTCCACAGATTGAACGTGAATTACACTCTGTCCAGAATGTAATCTTCCCCACAGATTGAATCCCAATTACGCTCTGTCCAGAATGTAATCTTCCCCAGAGATCGAACCCGAATTATACTCTGTCTAGAATCTAATCATCCCCATGGATTGAACCCGAATTGCAATCTGTCCAGAATCTAATCTTCCCCACAGATTGAACCGTAATTACACTCTGTACAAAATCTAATCTTCCCCACAGATTGAACCCCAATTACAATTTATCCAGAATCTAATCGTCCCCAAAGATTGAACCGTAATTACACTTTGTCCATAATCAAATCTTCCCCACAGATTGAACCCCAATTACACTCTGTCGAGAATCTAATCTTCCCCACAGATTGAACGCGAATTACACTCTGTCCAGAATCTTATCTTCCCCACAGTTTGAACACAAATTACGGTCAGTCCAGAATCTAATCCTCCCAAACGATTGATCCCAAATTACGCTCTGTCGAGGATCTAATCTTCCTCACAAATTGAACCCCTACTACACTGTACAAAATCTAATCTTCCTCACAGATTGAACTCCAATTACACTGTGTACAGAATCTAATCTTCCCCACAGATTGAACCCGAATTACACTCTGTACTGAATCTAATCTTCCCCACAGATTGAAACCCAATAGCACTCTGTCCAGAATCTAATATTCTCCACAGATTGAACCCAAATTACACTCTGTACAGAATCTAATCATCCCCACAGATTGAACCCCAACTACACTCTGTTCAGAATCTAATCTTCCTGACAGATTGAACCCCAACTACACTCTGTACAAAATCTAATATTCCCCACAGATTGAACCCCAATTACAATGGTCCAGAATCTAATCTTCCCCACAGATTGAACTGTAATTACACTCTGTCCAGAATCAAATCTGCCCCACAGATTGAACCCCAATTACACTCTGTCCAGAATCCAATCTCCCCCACTGATTGAACCCGAATTACACTCTGTCCTGAATCTAATCTTCCCCACAGATTGAACCCGAATTATACTCTGTCTAGATTCTAAACTTCCCCACAGATTGAAACCGAAATGCACTCTGTCCAGAATCTAATTATCCCCACAGACTGAACCCGAATTACACTCTGTCTAGAATCTAATCTTCCCCACAGATTTAACCCGAATTACGGTCTGTCCAGAATGAAATCTTCGCCACAGATTGAACCCGAATTATCCTCTGTCTAGAATCTAATCATCCGCACAGATTGAACCCGAATTATACTCTGTCCAGAATCTAATCTTCCCCACAGATTGAACCGTAATTACACTCTGTCCAGAATCTAATCCTCTCCACAGATTGAACGTGAATTATACTCTGTGCGGAATCTTAGCTTCCCCACAGATTCAACCCCAATTACACTCTGTCCAGAATCTTATCTTCCCCACAGTTTGAACACAAATTACGGTCAGTCCAGAATCTAATCCTCCCAAACGATTGATCCCAAATTACGCTCTGTCGAGGATCTAATCTTCCTCACAAATTGAACCCCTACTACACTGTACAAAATCTAATCTTCCTCACAGATTGAACCCCAATTACACTGTGTACAGAATCTAATCTTCCCCACAGATTGAACCCGAATTACACTCTGTACTGAATCTAATCTTCCCCACAGATTGAAACCCAATAGCACTCTGTCCAGAATCTAATATTCTCCACAGATTGAACCCAAATTACACTCTATACAGAATCTAATCATCCCCACAGATTGAACCCCAACTACACTCTGTCCAGAATCTAATCTTCCTGACAGATTGAACCCCAACTACACTCTGTACAAAATCTAATATTCCCCACAGATTGAACCCCAATTACAATGGTCCAGAATCTAATCTTCCCCACAGATTGAACTGTAATTACACTCTGTCCAGAATCAAATCTTCCCCACAGTTTGAACCCCAATTACACTCTGTCCAGAATCTAATCTTCCCCACAGACTGAACTGTAATTTTACTCTGTCCAGAATCAAATGTTCCCCACAGATTGAACCCGAATTATACTCTGTCTAGAATCTAATCATCCCCACAGATTGAACCCGAATTACACTCAGTCCAGAATCTAATCATGCCCACAGATTGAACGTGAATTACACTCTGTCCAGAATGTAATCTTCCCCACAGATTGAACCCCATTTAGGCTCTGTCCAGAATCCAATCTCCCCCACTGATTGATCCCGAATTACACTCTGTCCTGAATCTAATCTTCCCCACAGATTGAACCCGAATTATACTCTGTCTAGAATCTAATCTTCCTCACAGATTGAACCCCAATTACACTGTGTACAGAATCTAATCTTCCCCACAGATTGAACCCGAATTACACTCTGTCCTGAATCTAATCTTCCCCACAGATTGAAACCCAATAGCACTCTGTCCAGAATCTAATATTCTCCACAGATTGAACCCAAATTACACTCTGTCCTGAATCTAACCTTCCCCACAGATTGAAACCCAATTGCACTCTGTTCAGAATCTAATATTCTCCACAGATTGAATCCAAGTTACAGTCTGTCCAGAATGTAATCTTCCCCACAGATTGATCCCGAATTACACTCTGTCCTGAATCTAATCTTCCCCACAGATTGAACCCGAATTATACTCTGTCTAGAATCTAATCTTCCTCACAGATTGAACCCCAATTACACTGTGTACAGAATCTAATCTTCCCCACAGATTGAACCCGAATTACACTCTGTCCTGAATCTAATCTTCCCCACAGATTGAAACCCAATAGCACTCTGTCCAGAATCTAATATTCTCCACAGATTGAACCCAAATTACACTCTGTCCTGAATCTAACCTTCCCCACAGATTGAAACCCAATTGCACTCTGTTCAGAATCTAATATTCTCCACAGATTGAATCCAAGTTACAGTCTGTCCAGAATGTAATCTTCCCCACAGATTGAACCCGAATTACACTCAGTCCAGAATCTAATCATCTCCGCAGATTGAACGTGAATTACACTCTGTCCAGAATGTAATCTTCCCCACAGATTGAATCCCAATTACGCTCTGTCCAGAATGTAATCTTCCCCAGAGATTGAACCCGAAGTATACTCTGTCTAGAATCTAATCATCCCCATGGATTGAACCCGAATTGCAATCTGTCCAGAATCTAATCTTCCCCACAGATTGAACCGTAATTACACTCTGTACAAAATCTAATCTTCCCCACAGATTGAACCCCAATTACAATTTATCCAGAATCTAATCGTCCCCAAAGATTGAACCGTAATTACACTTTGTCCATAATCTAATCTTCCCCACAGATTGAACGCGAATTACACTCTGTCCAGAATCTTATCTTCCCCACAGTTTGAACACAAATTACGGTCAGTCCAGAATCTAATCCTCCCAAACGATTGATCCCAAATTACGCTCTGTCGAGGATCTAATCTTCCTCACAAATTGAACCCCTACTACACTGTACAAAATCTAATCTTCCTCACAGATTGAACCCCAATTACACTGTGTACAGAATCTAATCTTCCCCACAGATTGAACCCGAATTACACTCTGTACTGAATCTAATCTTCCCCACAGATTGAAACCCAATAGCACTCTGTCCAGAATCTAATATTCTCCACAGATTGAACCCAAATTACACTCTGTACAGAATCTAATCATCCCCACAGATTGAACCCCAACTACACTCTGTTCAGAATCTAATCTTCCTGACAGATTGAACCCCAACTACACTCTGTACAAAATCTAATATTCCCCACAGATTGAACCCCAATTACAATGGTCCAGAATCTAATCTTCCCCACAGATTGAACTGTAATTACACTCTGTCCAGAATCAAATCTGCCCCACAGATTGAACCCCAATTACACTCTGTCCAGAATCCAATCTCCCCCACTGATTGAACCCGAATTACACTCTGTCCTGAATCTAATCTTCCCCACAGATTGAACCCGAATTATACTCTGTCTAGATTCTAAACTTCCCCACAGATTGAAACCGAAATGCACTCTGTCCAGAATCTAATTATCCCCACAGACTGAACCCGAATTACACTCTGTCTAGAATCTAATCTTCCCCACAGATTTAACCCGAATTACGGTCTGTCCAGAATGAAATCTTCGCCACAGATTGAACCCGAATTATCCTCTGTCTAGAATCTAATCATCCGCACAGATTGAACCCGAATTATACTCTGTCCAGAATCTAATCTTCCCCACAGATTGAACCGTAATTACACTCTGTCCAGAATCTAATCCTCTCCACAGATTGAACGTGAATTATACTCTGTGCGGAATCTTAGCTTCCCCACAGATTCAACCCCAATTACACTCTGTCCAGAATCTTATCTTCCCCACAGTTTGAACACAAATTACGGTCAGTCCAGAATCTAATCCTCCCAAACGATTGATCCCAAATTACGCTCTGTCGAGGATCTAATCTTCCTCACAAATTGAACCCCTACTACACTGTACAAAATCTAATCTTCCTCACAGATTGAACCCCAATTACACTGTGTACAGAATCTAATCTTCCCCACAGATTGAACCCGAATTACACTCTGTACTGAATCTAATCTTCCCCACAGATTGAAACCCAATAGCACTCTGTCCAGAATCTAATATTCTCCACAGATTGAACCCAAATTACACTCTATACAGAATCTAATCATCCCCACAGATTGAACCCCAACTACACTCTGTCCAGAATCTAATCTTCCTGACAGATTGAACCCCAACTACACTCTGTACAAAATCTAATATTCCCCACAGATTGAACCCCAATTACAATGGTCCAGAATCTAATCTTCCCCACAGATTGAACTGTAATTACACTCTGTCCAGAATCAAATCTTCCCCACAGTTTGAACCCCAATTACACTCTGTCCAGAATCTAATCTTCCCCACAGACTGAACTGTAATTTTACTCTGTCCAGAATCAAATGTTCCCCACAGATTGAACCCGAATTATACTCTGTCTAGAATCTAATCATCCCCACAGATTGAACCCGAATTACACTCAGTCCAGAATCTAATCATGCCCACAGATTGAACGTGAATTACACTCTGTCCAGAATGTAATCTTCCCCACAGATTGAACCCCATTTAGGCTCTGTCCAGAATCCAATCTCCCCCACTGATTGATCCCGAATTACACTCTGTCCTGAATCTAATCTTCCCCACAGATTGAACCCGAATTATACTCTGTCTAGAATCTAATCTTCCTCACAGATTGAACCCCAATTACACTGTGTACAGAATCTAATCTTCCCCACAGATTGAACCCGAATTACACTCTGTCCTGAATCTAATCTTCCCCACAGATTGAAACCCAATAGCACTCTGTCCAGAATCTAATATTCTCCACAGATTGAACCCAAATTACACTCTGTCCTGAATCTAACCTTCCCCACAGATTGAAACCCAATTGCACTCTGTTCAGAATCTAATATTCTCCACAGATTGAATCCAAGTTACAGTCTGTCCAGAATGTAATCTTCCCCACAGATTGAACCCGAATTACACTCAGTCCAGAATCTAATCATCTCCACAGATTGAACGTGAATTACACTCTGTCCAGAATGTAATCTTCCCCACAGATTGAATCCCAATTACGCTCTGTCCAGAATGTAATCTTCCCCAGAGATCGAACCCGAATTATACTCTGTCTAGAATCTAATCATCCCCATGGATTGAACCCGAATTGCAATCTGTCCAGAATCTAATCTTCCCCACAGATTGAACCGTAATTACACTCTGTACAAAATCTAATCTTCCCCACAGATTGAACCCCAATTACAATTTATCCAGAATCTAATCGTCCCCAAAGATTGAACCGTAATTACACTTTGTCCATAATCAAATCTTCCCCACAGATTGAACCCCAATTACACTCTGTCGAGAATCTAATCTTCCCCACAGATTGAACGTGAATTACACTCTGTCCAGAATCTTATCTTCCCCACAGTTTGAACACAAATTACGGTCAGTCCAGAATCTAATCCTCCCAAACGATTGATCCCAAATTACGCTCTGTCGAGGATCTAATCTTCCTCACAAATTGAACCCCTACTACACTGTACAAAATCTAATCTTCCTCACAGATTGAACTCCAATTACACTGTGTACAGAATCTAATCTTCCCCACAGATTGAACCCGAATTACACTCTGTACTGAATCTAATCTTCCCCACAGATTGAAACCCAATAGCACTCTGTCCAGAATCTAATATTCTCCACAGATTGAACCCAAATTACACTCTGTACAGAATCTAATCATCCCCACAGATTGAACCCCAACTACACTCTGTTCAGAATCTAATCTTCCTGACAGATTGAACCCCAACTACACTCTGTACAAAATCTAATATTCCCCACAGATTGAACCCCAATTACAATGGTCCAGAATCTAATCTTCCCCACAGATTGAACTGTAATTACACTCTGTCCAGAATCAAATCTGCCCCACAGATTGAACCCCAATTACACTCTGTCCAGAATCCAATCTCCCCCACTGATTGAACCCGAATTACACTCTGTCCTGAATCTAATCTTCCCCACAGATTGAACCCGAATTATACTCTGTCTAGATTCTAAACTTCCCCACAGATTGAAACCGAAATGCACTCTGTCCAGAATCTAATTATCCCCACAGACTGAACCCGAATTACACTCTGTCTAGAATCTAATCTTCCCCACAGATTTAACCCGAATTACGGTCTGTCCAGAATGAAATCTTCGCCACAGATTGAACCCGAATTATCCTCTGTCTAGAATCTAATCATCCGCACAGATTGAACCCGAATTATACTCTGTCCAGAATCTAATCTTCCCCACAGATTGAACCGTAATTACACTCTGTCCAGAATCTAATCCTCTCCACAGATTGAACGTGAATTATACTCTGTGCGGAATCTTAGCTTCCCCACAGATTCAACCCCAATTACACTCTGTCCAGAATCTTATCTTCCCCACAGTTTGAACACAAATTACGGTCAGTCCAGAATCTAATCCTCCCAAACGATTGATCCCAAATTACGCTCTGTCGAGGATCTAATCTTCCTAACAAATTGAACCCCTACTACACTGTACAAAATCTAATCTTCCTCACAGATTGAACCCCAATTACACTGTGTACAGAATCTAATCTTCCCCACAGATTGAACCCGAATTACACTCTGTACTGAATCTAATCTTCCCCACAGATTGAAACCCAATAGCACTCTGTCCAGAATCTAATATTCTCCACAGATTGAACCCAAATTACACTCTATACAGAATCTAATCATCCCCACAGATTGAACCCCAACTACACTCTGTCCAGAATCTAATCTTCCTGACAGATTGAACCTCAACTACACTCTGTACAAAATCTAATATTCCCCACAGATTGAACCCCAATTACAATGGTCCAGAATCTAATCTTCCCCACAGATTGAACTGTAATTACACTCTGTCCAGAATCAAATCTTCCCCACAGTTTGAACCCCAATTACACTCTGTCCAGAATCTAATCTTCCCCACAGACTGAACTGTAATTTTACTCTGTCCAGAATCAAATGTTCCCCACAGATTGAACACGAATTATACTCTGTCTAGAATCTAATCATCCCCACAGATTGAACCCGAATTACACTCAGTCCAGAATCTAATCATGCCCACAGATTGAACGTGAATTACACTCTGTCCAGAATGTAATCTTCCCCACAGATTGAACCCCATTTAGGCTCTGTCCAGAATCCAATCTCCCCCACTGATTGATCCCGAATTACACTCTGTCCTGAATCTAATCTTCCCCACAGATTGAACCCGAATTATACTCTGTCTAGAATCTAATCTTCCTCACAGATTGAACCCCAATTACACTGTGTACAGAATCTAATCTTCCCCACAGATTGAACCCGAATTACACTCTGTCCAGAATCTTAGCTTCCCCACAGATTCAACCACAATTACAATCTGTCCAAAATCTAATCTTCACCAGAGATTAATCCCGAATTACGCTCTGTCCAGAATCTAATCCTACCCACCGATTGAACCGTAATTACACTCTGCCCAGAATCTAATCGTCCCTACAGATTGAACCCCAATTACACTCTGTCCAGAATCCAATCTTCCCCAGATATTGAACCCCAATTACGCACTATCCAGAATATAATTTTACCCACAGATTGAACCCAAATTACGTTCTGTGCAGAATACAATTTTCTCCACAGATTGAACCCCAATTACACTCTGTCCAGAATCTAATCTTCCCCACAGATTGAACCCAAATTACGTTCTGTGCAGAATACAATCTTCCCCACAGATTGAACCCCAATTACACTCTGTCCAGAATCTAATCATCCCTACAGATTGAACCCCAATAACACTCTGTCCAGAATCTAATTTTCTCCACAGATTGAACCCCAATTACACTCTGTCCAGAATCTAATCTTCACCAGAGATTAATCCCGAATTACGCTCTGTCCAGAATCTAATCCTACCCACCGATTGAACCGTAATTACACTCTGCCCAGAATCTAATCATCCCTACAGATTGAACCCCAATTACACTCTGTCCAGAATCTAATCTTCCCCACATATTGAACCCCAATTACGCACTATCCAGAATATAATTTTACCCACAGATTGAACCCAAATTACGTTCTGTGCAGAATACAATTTTCTCCACAGATTGAACCCCAATTACACTCTGTCCGGAATCTAATCTTCCCCACAGATTGAACCCAAATTACGTTCTGTGCAGAATACAATCTTCCCCACAGATTGAACCCCAATTACACTCTGTCCAGAATCTAATATTCACCACAGATTGAACCCAAATTACACTCTGTCCAGAATCTAATCTTCCTCACAAATTGAACCCCTATTATACTGTACAAAATCTAATCTTCCTCACAGATTGAACCGTAATTACACTTTGTCCAGAATCAAATCTTCCCCACAGATTAAACCCAAATTACACTCTGTCCAGAATCTTATCTTCCCCACAGATTGAAACCCAATAGCACTCTCTCAAGAATCTAATATTCTCCACAGATTGAACCCAAATTACACTCTGTACAGAATGTAACCTTCCCCACAGAATGAACCCGAATTACGGTCTGTCCAGAATGAAATCTTCGCCACAGATTGAACCCGAATTATACTCTGTCTAGAATCTAATCATCCGCACAGATTGTACCTGAATTGTACTCTGTCCAGAATCTAATCTTCCCCACAGATTGAACCCCAACTACACTCTGTCCAAAATCTTATCTTCCCCACAGATTGAACACCAATTACTCTCTGTCCAGAATCTAATCGTCCCCACAGATTGAACCGTAATTACACTCTGTCCAGAATCTAATCGTCCACACAGATTGAACCGTAATTACACTCTGTCCAGAATCTAATCTTCACCACAGATTGAAACCCAATAGCACTCTGTCCAGAATCTAATAATCCCCACAGATTGAACCCCAATTACGCACTGTCCAGATCTAATCATCCCCACAGATTGAACCCGAATTACACTCTGTCTAGAATCTAATATTCCCCATAGATTGAACCCGAATTACATCAGTCCAGAATCTAATCTTCCTGATAGATTGAACCCCAACTACACTCTGTACAAAATCTAATCTTCCCCACAGTTTGAACCACAATTATAATGGTCCAGAATCTAATCTTCCCCACAGATTGAACTGTAATTACACTCTGTCCAGAATCAAATCTTCCCCACAGATTGAACCCCAATTACACTCTGTCCAGAATCTAATCTTCCTCACAAATTGAACCCCTACTACACTGTACAAAATCTAATCTTCCTCACAGACTGATCCCCAATTACACTCTGTCCAGAATCTAATCTTACCCACATTGAACCCCAATTACACTCTGTCCAGAATCTAATCGTCCCCACAGATTGAACCGTAATTACACTTTGTCCAGAATCAAATCTTCCCCAGAGATTGAACCCCAATTACACTCTCTCGAGAATCTAATCGTCCCCATGGATTGAACCCGAATTGCAATCTGTCCAGAATCTAATCTTCCCCACAGATTGAACCGTAATTACACTCTGTACAAAATCTAATCTTCCCCACAGATTGAACCCCAATTACAATTTATCCAGAATCTAATCGTCCCCAAAGATTGAACCGTAATTACACTTTGTCCATAATCAAATCTTCCCCACAGATTGAACCCCAATTACACTCTGTCGAGAATCTAATCTTCCCCACAGATTGAACGCGAATTACTCTCTGTCCAGAATCTTATCTTCCCCACAGTTTGAACACAAATTACGGTCAGTCCAGAATCTAATCCTCCCAAACGATTGATCCCAAATTACGCTCTGTCGAGGATCTAATCTTCCTCACAAATTGAACCCCTACTACACTGTACAAAATCTAATCTTCCTCACAGATTGAACCCCAATTACACTGTGTACAGAATCTAATCTTCCCCACAGATTGAACCTGAATTACACTCTGTCCTGAATCTAATCTTCCCCACAGATTGAAACCCAATAGCACTCTGTCCAGAATCTAATATTCTCCACAGATTGAACCCAAATTACACTCTGTACAGAATCTAATCATCCCCACAGATTGAACCCCAACTACACTCTGTTCAGAATCTAAACTTCCTGACAGATTGAACCACAACTACACTCTGTACAAAATCTAATATTCCCCACAGATTGAACCCCAATTACAATGGTCCAGAATCTAATCTTCCCCACAGATTGAACTGTAATTACACTCTGTCCAGAATCAAATCTGCCCCACAGATTGAACCCCAATTACACTCTGTCCAGAATCCAATCTCCCCCACTGATTGAACCCGAATTACACTCTGTCCTGAATCTAATCTTCCCCACAGATTGAACCCGAATTATACTCTGTCTAGATTCTAAACTTCCCCACAGATTGAAACCGAAATGCACTCTGTCCAGAATCTAATTATCCCCATAGACTGAACCCGAATTACACTCTGTCTAGAATCTAATCTTCCCCACAGATTTAACCCGAATTATGGTCTGTCCAGAATGAAATCTTCGCCACAGATTGAACCCGAATTATACTCTGTCTAGAATCTAATCATCCGCACAGATTGAACCCGAATTATACTCTGTCCAGAATCTAATCTTCCCCACAGATTGAACCGTAATTACACTCTGTCCAGAATCTAATCCTCTCCACAGATTGAACGTGAATTATACTCTGTGCAGAATCTTAGCTTCCCCACAGATTCAACCCCAATTACACTCTGTCCAGAATCTTATCTTCCCCACAGTTTGAACCCAAATTACGGTCAGTCCAGAAACTAATCCTGCCAAACGATTGATCCCAAATTACGCTCTGCCGAGGATCTAATCTTCCTCACAAATTGAACCCCTACTACACTGTACAAAATCTAATCTTCCTCACAGATTGAACCCCAATTACACTGTGTCCAGAATCTAATCTTCCCCACAGATTGAATCCCAAATATGCTCTGTGCAGAATACAAACTTCCCCACAGATTGAACCCCAATTACACTCTGTCCAGAATCTAATCTTCCTGACAGATTGAAACCCAACTACACTCTGTACAAAATCTAATCTTCCCCACAGATTGAACCCCAATTACAATGTGTCCAGAATCTAATCATCCCCACAGATTGAACCCCAATTATGTTCTGTCCAGAATCTAATCTTCCCAACAGATTAAACCTGAATTACACTCTGTCCTGAATCTAACCTTCCCCACAGATTGAAACCCAATTGCACTCTGTTCAGAATCTAATATTCTCCACAGATTGAATCCAAATTACACTCTGTCCAGAATGTAATCTTCCCCACAGACTGAACCCGAATTATGCTCTGTCCAGAATGTAATCTTCCCCAGAGATTGAATCCGAATTATACTCTGTCTAGAATCTAATCATACCCACGGATTGAACCCGAATTACAATCTGTCCAGAATCTAATCTACCCCACAGATTGAACCGTAATTACACTCTGTACAAAATCTAATCTTCCCCACAGATTGAACCCCAATTACAATGTATCCAGAATCTAATCGTCCCCACAGATTGAACCGTAATTACACTTTGTCCATAATCAAATCTTCCCCACAGATTGAACCCCAATTACACTCTGTCGAGAATCTAATCTTCCCCACAGATTGAACGCGAATTACACTCTGTCCAGAATCTTATCTTCCCCACAGTTTGAACCCAAATTACGGTCAGTCAAGAATCTAATCCTGCCAAACGATTGATCCCAAATTACGCTCTGCCGAGGATCTAATCTTCCTCACAAATTGAACCCCTACTACACTGTACAAAATCTAATCTTCCTCACAGATTGAACCCCAATTACACTGTGTACAGAATCTAATCTTCCCCACAGATTGAAACCCAATAGCACTCTGTCCATAATCTAATAATCTCCACAGATTGAACCCAAATTACACTCTGTACAGAATCTAATCATCCCCACAGATTGAACCCCAACTACACTCTGTCCAGAATCTAATCTTCCTGACAGATTGAACCCCAACTACACTCTGTACAAAATCTAATATTCCCCACAGATTGAACCCCAATTACAATGGTCCAGAATCTAATCTTCCCCACAGATTGAACTGTAATTACACTCTGTCCAGAATCAAATCTTCCCCACAGTTTGAACCCCAATTACACTCTGTCCAGAATCTAATCTTCCCCACAGACTGAACTGTAATTTTACTCTGTCCAGAATCAAATGTTCCCCACAGATTGAACCCGAATTATACTCTGTCTAGAATCTAATCATCCCCACAGATTGAACCCGAATTACACTCAGTCCAGAATCTAATCATGCCCACAGATTGAACGTGAATTACACTCTGTCCAGAATGTAATCTTCCCCACAGATTGAACCCCATTTAGGCTCTGTCCAGAATCCAATCTCCCCCACTAATTGATCCCGAATTACACTCTGTCCTGAATCTAATCTTCCCCACAGATTGAACCCGAATTATACTCTGTCTAGAATCTAATCTTCCTCACAGATTGAACCCCAATTACACTGTGTACAGAATCTAATCTTCCCCACAGATTGAAACCCAATAGCACTCTGTCCAGAATCTAATATTCTCCACAGATTGAACCCAAATTACACTCTGTCCTGAATCTAACCTTCCCCACAGATTGAAACCCAATTGCACTCTGTTCAGAATCTAATATTCTCCACAGATTGAATCCAAGTTACACTCTGTCCAGAATGTAATCTTCCCCACAGATTGAACCCGAATTACACTCAGTCCAGAATCTAATCATCTCCACAGATTGAACGTGAATTACACTCTGTCCAGAATGTAATCTTCCCCACAGATTGAATCCCAATTACGCTCTGTCCAGAATGTAATCTTCCCCAGAGATTGAACCCGAATTATACTCTGTCTAGAATCTAATCATCCCCATGGATTGAACCCGAATTGCAATCTGTCCAGAATCTAATATTCCCCACAGTTTGAACCGTAATTACGCTCTGTACAAAATCTAATCTTCCCCACAGATTGAACCCCAATTACAATTTATCCAGAATCTAATCGTCCCCAAAGATTGAACCGTAATTACACTTTGTCCATAATCAAATCTTCCCCACAGATTGAACCCCAATTACACTCTGTCGAGAATCTAATCTTCCCCACAGATTGAACGCGAATTACACTCTGTCCAGAATCTTATCTTCCCCACAGTTTGAACACAAATTACGGTCAGTCCAGAATCTAATCCTCCCAAACGATTGATCCCAAATTACGCTCTGTCGAGGATCTAATCTTCCTCACAAATTGAACCCCTACTACACTGTACAAAATCTAATCTTCCTCACAGATTGAACCCCAATTACACTGTGTACAGAATCTAATCTTCCCCACAGATTGAACCCGAATTACACTCTGTACTGAATCTAATCTTCCCCACAGATTGAAACCCAATAGCACTCTGTCCAGAATCTAATATTCTCCACAGATTGAACCCAAATTACACTCTATACAGAATCTAATCATCCCCACAGATTGAACCCCAACTACACTCTGTCCAGAATCTAATCTTCCTGACAGATTGAACCCCAACTACACTCTGTACAAAATCTAATATTCCCCACAGATTGAACCCCAATTACAATGGTCCAGAATCTAATCTTCCCCACAGATTGAACTGTAATTACACTCTGTCCAGAATCAAATCTTCCCCACAGTTTGAACCCCAATTGCACTCTGTCCAGAATCTAATCTTCCCCACAGACTGAACTGTAATTTTACTCTGTCCAGAATCAAATGTTCCCCACAGATTGAACCCGAATTATACTCTGTCTAGAATCTAATCATCCCCACAGATTGAACCCGAATTACACTCAGTCCAGAATCTAATCATGCCCACAGATTGAACGTGAATTACACTCTGTCCAGAATGTAATCTTCCCCACAGATTGAACCCCAATTAGGCCCTGTCCAGAATCCAATCTCCCCCACTGATTGATCCCGAATTACACTCTGTCCTGAATCTAATCTTACCACAGATTGAACCCGAATTATACTCTGTCTAGAATCTAATCTTCCTCACAGATTGAACCCCAATTACACTGTGTACAGAATCTAATCTTCCCCACAGATTGAACCCGAATTACACTCTGTCCTGAATCTAATCTTCCCCACAGATTGAAGCCCAATAGCACTCTGTCCAGAATCTAATATTCTCCACAGATTGAACCCAAATTACACTCTGTCCTGAATCTAACCTTCCCCACAGATTGAAACCCAATTGCACTCTGTTCAGAATCTAATATTCTCCACAGATTGAATCCAAGTTACAGTCTGTCCAGAATGTAATCTTCCCCACAGATTGAACCCGAATTACACTCAGTCCAGAATCTAATCATCTCCACAGATTGAACGTGAATTACACTCTGTCCAGAATGTAATCTTCCCCACAGATTGAATCCCAATTACGCTCTGTCCAGAATGTAATCTTCCCCAGAGATTGAACCCGAATTATACTCTGTCTAGAATCTAATCATCCCCATGGATTGAACCCGAATTGCAATCTGTCCAGAATCTAATCTTCCCCACAGATTGAACCGTAATTACACTCTGTACAAAATCTAATCTTCCCCACAGATTGAACCCCAATTACAATTTATCCAGAAACTAATCGTCCCCAAAGATTGAACCGTAATTACACTTTGTCCATAATCAAATCTTCCCCACAGATTGAACCCCAATTACACTCTGTCGAGAATCTAATCTTCCCCACAGATTGAACGCGAATTACACTCTGTCCAGAATCTTATCTTCCCCACAGTTTGAACCCAAATTACAGTCAGTCCAGAATCTAATCCTCCCAAACGATTGATCACAAATTACGCTCTGTCGAGGATCTAATCTTCCTCACAAATTGAACCCCTACTACACTGTACAAAATCTAATCTTCCTCACAGATTGAACCCCAATTACAATGGTCCAGAATCTAATCTTCCTGACAGATTGAACCCCAACTACACTCTGTACAATATCTAATATTCCCCACAGATTGAACCCCAATTACACTCTGTACAGAATCTAATCATCCCCACAGATTGAACCCCAACTACACTCTGTTCAGAATCTAATCTTCCTGACAGATTGAACCCCAACTACACTCTGTACAAAATCTAATATTCCCCACAGATTGAACCCCAATTACAATGGTCCAGAATCTAATCTTCCCCACAGATTGAACTGTAATTACACTCTGTCCAGAATCAAATCTTCCCCACAGTTTGAACCCCAATTACACTCTGTCCAGAATCTAATCTTCCCCACAGACTGAACTGTAATTTTACTCTGTCCAGAATCAAATGTTCCCCACAGATTGAACCCGAATTATACTCTGTCTAGAATCTAATCATCCCCACAGATTGAACCCGAATTACACTCAGTCCAGAATCTAATCATGCCCACAGATTGAACGTGAATTACACTCTGTCCAGAATGTAATCTTCCCCACAGATTGAACCCCATTTAGGCTCTGTCCAGAATCCAATCTCCCCCACTAATTGATCCCGAATTACACTCTGTCCTGAATCTAATCTTCCCCACAGATTGAACCCGAATTATACTCTGTCTAGAATCTAATCTTCCTCACAGATTGAACCCCAATTACACTGTGTACAGAATCTAATCTTCCCCACAGATTGAAACCCAATAGCACTCTGTCCAGAATCTAATATTCTCCACAGATTGAACCCAAATTACACTCTGTCCTGAATCTAACCTTCCCCACAGATTGAAACCGAATTGCACTCTGTTCAGAATCTAATATTCTCCACAGATTGAATCCAAGTTACACTCTGTCCAGAATGTAATCTTCCCCACAGATTGAACCCGAATTACACTCAGTCCAGAATCTAATCATCTCCACAGATTGAACGTGAATTACACTCTGTCCAGAATGTAATCTTCCCCACAGATTGAATCCCAATTACGCTCTGTCCAGAATGTAATCTTCCCCAGAGATTGAACCCGAATTATACTCTGTCTAGAATCTAATCATCCCCATGGATTGAACCCGAATTGCAATCTGTCCAGAATCTAATATTCCCCACAGTTTGAACCGTAATTACGCTCTGTACAAAATCTAATCTTCCCCACAGATTGAACCCCAATTACAATTTATCCAGAATCTAATCGTCCCCAAAGATTGAACCGTAATTACACTTTGTCCATAATCAAATCTTCCCCACAGATTGAACCCCAATTACACTCTGTCGAGAATCTAATCTTCCCCACAGATTGAACGCGAATTACACTCTGTCCAGAATCTTATCTTCCCCACAGTTTGAACACAAATTACGGTCAGTCCAGAATCTAATCCTCCCAAACGATTGATCCCAAATTACGCTCTGTCGAGGATCTAATCTTCCTCACAAATTGAACCCCTACTACACTGTACAAAATCTAATCTTCCTCACAGATTGAACCCCAATTACACTGTGTACAGAATCTAATCTTCCCCACAGATTGAACCCGAATTACACTCTGTACTGAATCTAATCATCCCCACAGATTGAACCCCAACTACACTCTGTCCAGAATCTAATCTTCCTGACAGATTGAACCCCAACTACACTCTGTACAAAATCTAATATTCCCCACAGATTGAACCCCAATTACAATGGTCCAGAATCTAATCTTCCCCACAGATTGAACTGTAATTACACTCTGTCCAGAATCAAATCTTCCCCACAGTTTGAACCCCAATTGCACTCTGTCCAGAATCTAATCTTCCCCACAGACTGAACTGTAATTTTACTCTGTCCAGAATCAAATGTTCCCCACAGATTGAACCCGAATTATACTCTGTCTAGAATCTAATCATCCCCACAGATTGAACCCGAATTACACTCAGTCCAGAATCTAATCATGCCCACAGATTGAACGTGAATTACACTCTGTCCAGAATGTAATCTTCCCCACAGATTGAACCCCAATTAGGCCCTGTCCAGAATCCAATCTCCCCCACTGATTGATCCCGAATTACACTCTGTCCTGAATCTAATCTTCCCCACAGATTGAACCCGAATTATACTCTGTCTAGAATCTAATCTTCCTCACAGATTGAACCCCAATTACACTGTGTACAGAATCTAATCTTCCCCACAGATTGAACCCGAATTACACTCTGTACTGAATCTAATCTTCCCCACAGATTGAAACCCAATAGCACTCTGTCCAGAATCTAATATTCTCCACAGATTGAACCCAAATTACACTCTGTACAGAATCTAATCATCCCCACAGATTGAACCCCAATTACACTGTGTACAGAATCTAATCTTCCCCACAGATTGAACCCGAATTACACTCTGTCCTGAATCTAATCTTCCCCACAGATTGAAACCCAATAGCACTCTGTCCAGAATCTAATATTCTCCACAGATTGAACCCAAATTACACTCTGTCCTGAATCTAACCTTCCCCACAGATTGAAACCCAATTGCACTCTGTTCAGAATCTAATATTCTCCACAGATTGAATCCAAGTTACAGTCTGTCCAGAATGTAATCTTCCCCACAGATTGAACCCGATTTACACTCAGTCCAGAATCTAATCATCTCCACAGATTGAACGTGAATTACACTCTGTCCAGAATGTAATCTTCCCCACAGATTGAATCCCAATTACGCTCTGTCCAGAATGTAATCTTCCCCAGAGATTGAACCCGAATTATACTCTGTCTAGAATCTAATCATCCCCATGGATTGAACCCGAATTGCAATCTGTCCAGAATCTAATATTCCCCACAGTTTGAACCGTAATTACGCTCTGTACAAAATCTAATCTTCCCCACAGATTGAACCCCAATTACAATTTATCCAGAATCTAATCGTCCCCAAAGATTGAACCGTAATTACACTTTGTCCATAATCAAATCTTCCCCACAGATTGAACCCCAATTACACTCTGTCCAGAATCTTATCTTCCCCACAGTTTGAACACAAATTACGGTCAGTCCAGAATCTAATCCTCCCAAACGATTGATCCCAAATTACGCTCTGTCGAGGATCTAATCTTCCTCACAAATTGAACCCCTACTACACTGTACAAAATCTAATCTTCCTCACAGATTGAACCCCAATTACACTGTGTACAGAATCTAATCTTCCCCACAGATTGAACCCGAATTACACTCTGTACTGAATCTAATCTTCCCCACAGATTGAAACCCAATAGCACTCTGTCCAGAATCTAATATTCTCCACAGATTGAACCCAAATTACACTCTATACAGAATCTAATCATCCCCACAGATTGAACCCCAACTACACTCTGTCCAGAATCTAATCTTCCTGACAGATTGAACCCCAACTACACTCTGTACAAAATCTAATATTCCCCACAGATTGAACCCCAATTACAATGGTCCAGAATCTAATCTTCCGCACAGATTGAACTGTAATTACACTCTGTCCAGAATCAAATCTTCCCCACAGTTTGAACCCCAATTGCACTCTGTCCAGAATCTAATCTTCCCCACAGACTGAACTGTAATTTTACTCTGTCCAGAATCAAATGTTCCCCACAGATTGAACCCGAATTATACTCTGTCTAGAATCTAATCATCCCCACAGATTGAACCCGAATTACACTCAGTCCAGAATCTAATCATGCCCACAGATTGAACGTGAATTACACTCTGTCCAGAATGTAATCTTCCCCACAGATTGAACCCCAATTAGGCCCTGTCCAGAATCCAATCTCCCCCACTGATTGATCCCGAATTACACTCTGTCCTGAATCTAATCTTCCCCACAGATTGAACCCGAATTATACTCTGTCTAGAATCTAATCTTCCTCACAGATTGAACCCCAATTACACTGTGTACAGAATCTAATCTTCCCCACAGATTGAACCCGAATTACACTCTGTACTGAATCTAATCTTCCCCACAGATTGAAACCCAATAGCACTCTGTCCAGAATCTAATATTCTCCACAGATTGAACCCAAATTACACTCTGTACAGAATCTAATCATCCCCACAGATTGAACCCCAATTACACTGTGTACAGAATCTAATCTTCCCCACAGATTGAACCCGAATTACACTCTGTCCTGAATCTAATCTTCCCCACAGATTGAAACCCAATAGCACTCTGTCCAGAATCTAATATTCTCCACAGATTGAACCCAAATTACACTCTGTCCTGAATCTAACCTTCCCCACAGATTGAAACCCAATTGCACTCTGTTCAGAATCTAATATTCTCCACAGATTGAATCCAAGTTACAGTCTGTCCAGAATGTAATCTTCCCCACAGATTGAACCCGATTTACACTCAGTCCAGAATCTAATCATCTCCACAGATTGAACGTGAATTACACTCTGTCCAGAATGTAATCTTCCCCACAGATTGAATCCCAATTACGCTCTGTCCAGAATGTAATCTTCCCCAGAGATTGAACCCGAATTATACTCTGTCTAGAATCTAATCATCCCCATGGATTGAACCCGAATTGCAATCTGTCCAGAATCTAATATTCCCCACAGTTTGAACCGTAATTACGCTCTGTACAAAATCTAATCTTCCCCACAGATTGAACCCCAATTACAATTTATCCAGAATCTAATCGTCCCCAAAGATTGAACCGTAATTACACTTTGTCCATAATCAAATCTTCCCCACAGATTGAACCCCAATTACACTCTGTCCAGAATCTTATCTTCCCCACAGTTTGAACACAAATTACGGTCAGTCCAGAATCTAATCCTCCCAAACGATTGATCCCAAATTACGCTCTGTCGAGGATCTAATCTTCCTCACAAATTGAACCCCTACTACACTGTACAAAATCTAATCTTCCTCACAGATTGAACCCCAATTACACTGTGTACAGAATCTAATCTTCCCCACAGATTGAACCCGAATTACACTCTGTACTGAATCTAATCTTCCCCACAGATTGAAACCCAATAGCACTCTGTCCAGAATCTAATATTCTCCACAGATTGAACCCAAATTACACTCTATACAGAATCTAATCATCCCCACAGATTGAACCCCAACTACACTCTGTCCAGAATCTAATCTTCCTGACAGATTGAACCCCAACTACACTCTGTACAAAATCTAATATCCCCACAGATTGAACCCCAATTACAATGGTCCAGAATCTAATCTTCCCCACAGATTGAACTGTAATTACACTCTGTCCAGAATCAAATCTTCCCCACAGTTTGAACCCCAATTACACTCTGTCCAGAATCTAATCTTCCCCACAGACTGAACTGTAATTTTACTCTGTCCAGAATCAAATGTTCCCCACAGATTGAACCCGAGTTATACTCTGTCTAGAATCTAATCATCCCCACAGATTGAACCCGAATTACACTCAGTCCAGAATCTAATCATGCCCACAGATTGAACGTGAATTACACTCTGTCCAGAATGTAATCTTCCCCACAGATTGAACCCCATTTAGGCTCTGTCCAGAATCCAATCTCCCCCACTGATTGATCCCGAATTACACTCTGTCCTGAATCTAATCTTCCCCACAGATTGAACCCGAATTATACTCTGTCTAGAATCTAATCTTCCTCACAGATTGAACCCCAATTACACTGTGTACAGAATCTAATCTTCCCCACAGATTGAACCCGAATTACACTCTGTCCTGAATCTAATCTTCCCCACAGATTGAAACCCAATAGCACTCTGTCCAGAATCTAATATTCTCCACAGATTGAACCCAAATTACACTCTGTCCTGAATCTAACCTTCCCCACAGATTGAAACCCAATTGCACTCTGTTCAGAATCTAATATTCTCCACAGATTGAATCCAAGTTACAGTCTGTCCAGAATGTAATCTTCCCCACAGATTGAACCCGAATTACACTCAGTCCAGAATCTAATCATCTCCGCAGATTGAACGTGAATTACACTCTGTCCAGAATGTAATCTTCCCCACAGATTGAATCCCAATTACGCTCTGTCCAGAATGTAATCTTCCCCAGAGATTGAACCCGAATTATACTCTGTCTAGAATCTAATCATCCCCATGGATTGAACCCGAATTGCAATCTGTCCAGAATCTAATCTTCCCCACAGATTGAACCGTAATTACACTCTGTACAAAATCTAATCTTCCCCACAGATTGAACCCCAATTACAATTTATCCAGAATCTAATCGTCCCCAAAGATTGAACCGTAATTACACTTTGTCCATAATCTAATCTTCCCCACAGATTGAACGCGAATTACACTCTGTCCAGAATCTTATCTTCCCCACAGTTTGAACACAAATTACGGTCAGTCCAGAATCTAATCCTCCCAAACGATTGATCCCAAATTACGCTCTGTCGAGGATCTAATCTTCCTCACAAATTGAACCCCTACTACACTGTACAAAATCTAATCTTCCTCACAGATTGAACCCCAATTACACTGTGTACAGAATCTAATCTTCCCCACAGATTGAACCCGAATTACACTCTGTACTGAATCTAATCTTCCCCACAGATTGAAACCCAATAGCACTCTGTCCAGTATCTAATATTCTCCACAGATTGAACCCAAATTACACTCTGTACAGAATCTAATCATCCCCACAGATTGAACCCCAACTACACTCTGTTCAGAATCTAATCTTCCTGACAGATTGAACCCCAACTACACTCTGTACAAAATCTAATATTCCCCACAGATTGAACCCCAATTACAATGGTCCAGAATCTAATCTTCCCCACAGATTGAACTGTAATTACACTCTGTCCAGAATCAAATCTGCCCCACAGATTGAACCCCAATTACACTCTGTCCAGAATCCAATCTCCCCCACTGATTGAACCCGAATTACACTCTGTCCTGAATCTAATCTTCCCCACAGATTGAACCCGAATTATACTCTGTCTAGATTCTAAACTTCCCCACAGATTGAAACCGAAATGCACTCTGTCCAGAATCTAATTATCCCCACAGACTGAACCCGAATTACACTCTGTCTAGAATCTAATCTTCCCCACAGATTTAACCCGAATTACGGTCTGTCCAGAATGAAATCTTCGCCACAGATTGAACCCGAATTATCCTCTGTCTAGAATCTAATCATCCGCACAGATTGAACCCGAATTATACTCTGTCCAGAATCTAATCTTCCCCACAGATTGAACCGTAATTACACTCTGTCCAGAATCTAATCCTCTCCACAGATTGAACGTGAATTATACTCTGTGCGGAATCTTAGCTTCCCCACAGATTCAACCCCAATTACACTCTGTCCAGAATCTTATCTTCCCCACAGTTTGAACACAAATTACGGTCAGTCCAGAATCTAATCCTCCCAAACGATTGATCCCAAATTACGCTCTGTCGAGGATCTAATCTTCCTCACAAATTGAACCCCTACTACACTGTACAAAATCTAATCTTCCTCACAGATTGAACCCCAATTACACTGTGTACAGAATCTAATCTTCCCCACAGATTGAACCCGAATTACACTCTGTACTGAATCTAATCTTCCCCACAGATTGAAACCCAATAGCACTCTGTCCAGAATCTAATATTCTCCACAGATTGAACCCAAATTACACTCTATACAGAATCTAATCATCCCCACAGATTGAACCCCAACTACACTCTGTCCAGAATCTAATCTTCCTGACAGATTGAACCCCAACTACACTCTGTACAAAATCTAATATTCCCCACAGATTGAACCCCAATTACAATGGTCCAGAATCTAATCTTCCCCACAGATTGAACTGTAATTACACTCTGTCCAGAATCAAATCTTCCCCACAGTTTGAACCCCAATTACACTCTGTCCAGAATCTAATCTTCCCCACAGACTGAACTGTAATTTTACTCTGTCCAGAATCAAATGTTCCCCACAGATTGAACCCGAATTATACTCTGTCTAGAATCTAATCATCCCCACAGATTGAACCCGAATTACACTCAGTCCAGAATCTAATCATGCCCACAGATTGAACGTGAATTACACTCTGTCCAGAATGTAATCTTCCCCACAGATTGAACCCCATTTAGGCTCTGTCCAGAATCCAATCTCCCCCACTGATTGATCCCGAATTACACTCTGTCCTGAATCTAATCTTCCCCACAGATTGAACCCGAATTATACTCTGTCTAGAATCTAATCTTCCTCACAGATTGAACCCCAATTACACTGTGTACAGAATCTAATCTTCCCCACAGATTGAACCCGAATTACACTCTGTCCTGAATCTAATCTTCCCCACAGATTGAAACCCAATAGCACTCTGTCCAGAATCTAATATTCTCCACAGATTGAACCCAAATTACACTCTGTCCTGAATCTAACCTTCCCCACAGATTGAAACCCAATTGCACTCTGTTCAGAATCTAATATTCTCCACAGATTGAATCCAAGTTACAGTCTGTCCAGAATGTAATCTTCCCCACAGATTGAACCCGAATTACACTCAGTCCAGAATCTAATCATCTCCACAGATTGAACGTGAATTACACTCTGTCCAGAATGTAATCTTCCCCACAGATTGAATCCCAATTACGCTCTGTCCAGAATGTAATCTTCCCCAGAGATCGAACCCGAATTATACTCTGTCTAGAATCTAATCATCCCCATGGATTGAACCCGAATTGCAATCTGTCCAGAATCTAATCTTCCCCACAGATTGAACCGTAATTACACTCTGTACAAAATCTAATCTTCCCCACAGATTGAACCCCAATTACAATTTATCCAGAATCTAATCGTCCCCAAAGATTGAACCGTAATTACACTTTGTCCATAATCAAATCTTCCCCACAGATTGAACCCCAATTACACTCTGTCGAGAATCTAATCTTCCCCACAGATTGAACGCGAATTACACTCTGTCCAGAATCTTATCTTCCCCACAGTTTGAACACAAATTACGGTCAGTCCAGAATCTAATCCTCCCAAACGATTGATCCCAAATTACGCTCTGTCGAGGATCTAATCTTCCTCACAAATTGAACCCCTACTACACTGTACAAAATCTAATCTTCCTCACAGATTGAACTCCAATTACACTGTGTACAGAATCTAATCTTCCCCACAGATTGAACCCGAATTACACTCTGTACTGAATCTAATCTTCCCCACAGATTGAAACCCAATAGCACTCTGTCCAGAATCTAATATTCTCCACAGATTGAACCCAAATTACACTCTGTACAGAATCTAATCATCCCCACAGATTGAACCCCAACTACACTCTGTTCAGAATCTAATCTTCCTGACAGATTGAACCCCAACTACACTCTGTACAAAATCTAATATTCCCCACAGATTGAACCCCAATTACAATGGTCCAGAATCTAATCTTCCCCACAGATTGAACTGTAATTACACTCTGTCCAGAATCAAATCTGCCCCACAGATTGAACCCCAATTACACTCTGTCCAGAATCCAATCTCCCCCACTGATTGAACCCGAATTACACTCTGTCCTGAATCTAATCTTCCCCACAGATTGAACCCGAATTATACTCTGTCTAGATTCTAAACTTCCCCACAGATTGAAACCGAAATGCACTCTGTCCAGAATCTAATTATCCCCACAGACTGAACCCGAATTACACTCTGTCTAGAATCTAATCTTCCCCACAGATTTAACCCGAATTACGGTCTGTCCAGAATGAAATCTTCGCCACAGATTGAACCCGAATTATCCTCTGTCTAGAATCTAATCATCCGCACAGATTGAACCCGAATTATACTCTGTCCAGAATCTAATCTTCCCCACAGATTGAACCGTAATTACACTCTGTCCAGAATCTAATCCTCTCCACAGATTGAACGTGAATTATACTCTGTGCGGAATCTTAGCTTCCCCACAGATTCAACCCCAATTACACTCTGTCCAGAATCTTATCTTCCCCACAGTTTGAACACAAATTACGGTCAGTCCAGAATCTAATCCTCCCAAACGATTGATCCCAAATTACGCTCTGTCGAGGATCTAATCTTCCTCACAAATTGAACCCCTACTACACTGTACAAAATCTAATCTTCCTCACAGATTGAACCCCAATTACACTGTGTACAGAATCTAATCTTCCCCACAGATTGAACCCGAATTACACTCTGTACTGAATCTAATCTTCCCCACAGATTGAAACCCAATAGCACTCTGTCCAGAATCTAATATTCTCCACAGATTGAACCCAAATTACACTCTATACAGAATCTAATCATCCCCACAGATTGAACCCCAACTACACTCTGTCCAGAATCTAATCTTCCTGACAGATTGAACCCCAACTACACTCTGTACAAAATCTAATATTCCCCACAGATTGAACCCCAATTACAATGGTCCAGAATCTAATCTTCCCCACAGATTGAACTGTAATTACACTCTGTCCAGAATCAAATCTTCCCCACAGATTTAACCCGAATTACGGTCTGTCCAGAATGAAATCTTCGCCACAGATTGAACCCGAATTATCCTCTGTCTAGAATCTAATCATCCGCACAGATTGAACCCGAATTATACTCTGTCCAGAATCTAATCTTCCCCACAGATTGAACCGTAATTACACTCTGTCCAGAATCTAATCCTCTCCACAGATTGAACGTGAATTATACTCTGTGCGGAATCTTAGCTTCCCCACAGATTCAACCCCAATTACACTCTGTCCAGAATCTTATCTTCCCCACAGTTTGAACACAAATTACGGTCAGTCCAGAATCTAATCCTCCCAAACGATTGATCCCAAATTACGCTCTGTCGAGGATCTAATCTTCCTCACAAATTGAACCCCTACTACACTGTACAAAATCTAATCTTCCTCACAGATTGAACCCCAATTACACTGTGTACAGAATCTAATCTTCCCCACAGATTGAACCCGAATTACACTCTGTACTGAATCTAATCTTCCCCACAGATTGAAACCCAATAGCACTCTGTCCAGAATCTAATATTCTCCACAGATTGAACCCAAATTACACTCTATACAGAATCTAATCATCCCCACAGATTGAACCCCAACTACACTCTGTCCAGAATCTAATCTTCCTGACAGATTGAACCCCAACTACACTCTGTACAAAATCTAATATTCCCCACAGATTGAACCCCAATTACAATGGTCCAGAATCTAATCTTCCCCACAGATTGAACTGTAATTACACTCTGTCCAGAATCAAATCTTCCCCACAGTTTGAACCCCAATTACACTCTGTCCAGAATCTAATCTTCCCCACAGACTGAACTGTAATTTTACTCTGTCCAGAATCAAATGTTCCCCACAGATTGAACCCGAATTATACTCTGTCTAGAATCTAATCATCCCCACAGATTGAACCCGAATTACACTCAGTCCAGAATCTAATCATGCCCACAGATTGAACGTGAATTACACTCTGTCCAGAATGTAATCTTCCCCACAGATTGAACCCCATTTAGGCTCTGTCCAGAATCCAATCTCCCCCACTGATTGATCCCGAATTACACTCTGTCCTGAATCTAATCTTCCCCACAGATTGAACCCGAATTATACTCTGTCTAGAATCTAATCTTCCTCACAGATTGAACCCCAATTACACTGTGTACAGAATCTAATCTTCCCCACAGATTGAACCCGAATTACACTCTGTCCTGAATCTAATCTTCCCCACAGATTGAAACCCAATAGCACTCTGTCCAGAATCTAATATTCTCCACAGATTGAACCCAAATTACACTCTGTCCTGAATCTAACCTTCCCCACAGATTGAAACCCAATTGCACTCTGTTCAGAATCTAATATTCTCCACAGATTGAATCCAAGTTACAGTCTGTCCAGAATGTAATCTTCCCCACAGATTGAACCCGAATTACACTCAGTCCAGAATCTAATCATCTCCACAGATTGAACGTGAATTACACTCTGTCCAGAATGTAATCTTCCCCACAGATTGAATCCCAATTACGCTCTGTCCAGAATGTAATCTTCCCCAGAGATCGAACCCGAATTATACTCTGTCTAGAATCTAATCATCCCCATGGATTGAACCCGAATTGCAATCTGTCCAGAATCTAATCTTCCCCACAGATTGAACCGTAATTACACTCTGTACAAAATCTAATCTTCCCCACAGATTGAACCCCAATTACAATTTATCCAGAATCTAATCGTCCCCAAAGATTGAACCGTAATTACACTTTGTCCATAATCAAATCTTCCCCACAGATTGAACCCCAATTACACTCTGTCGAGAATCTAATCTTCCCCACAGATTGAACGCGAATTACACTCTGTCCAGAATCTTATCTTCCCCACAGTTTGAACACAAATTACGGTCAGTCCAGAATCTAATCCTCCCAAACGATTGATCCCAAATTACGCTCTGTCGAGGATCTAATCTTCCTCACAAATTGAACCCCTACTACACTGTACAAAATCTAATCTTCCTCACAGATTGAACTCCAATTACACTGTGTACAGAATCTAATCTTCCCCACAGATTGAACCCGAATTACACTCTGTACTGAATCTAATCTTCCCCACAGATTGAAACCCAATAGCACTCTGTCCAGAATCTAATATTCTCCACAGATTGAACCCAAATTACACTCTGTACAGAATCTAATCATCCCCACAGATTGAACCCCAACTACACTCTGTTCAGAATCTAATCTTCCTGACAGATTGAACCCCAACTACACTCTGTACAAAATCTAATATTCCCCACAGATTGAACCCCAATTACAATGGTCCAGAATCTAATCTTCCCCACAGATTGAACTGTAATTACACTCTGTCCAGAATCAAATCTGCCCCACAGATTGAACCCCAATTACACTCTGTCCAGAATCCAATCTCCCCCACTGATTGAACCCGAATTACACTCTGTCCTGAATCTAATCTTCCCCACAGATTGAACCCGAATTATACTCTGTCTAGATTCTAAACTTCCCCACAGATTGAAACCGAAATGCACTCTGTCCAGAATCTAATTATCCCCACAGACTGAACCCGAATTACACTCTGTCTAGAATCTAATCTTCCCCACAGATTTAACCCGAATTACGGTCTGTCCAGAATGAAATCTTCGCCACAGATTGAACCCGAATTATCCTCTGTCTAGAATCTAATCATCCGCACAGATTGAACCCGAATTATACTCTGTCCAGAATCTAATCTTCCCCACAGATTGAACCGTAATTACACTCTGTCCAGAATCTAATCCTCTCCACAGATTGAACGTGAATTATACTCTGTGCGGAATCTTAGCTTCCCCACAGATTCAACCCCAATTACACTCTGTCCAGAATCTTATCTTCCCCACAGTTTGAACACAAATTACGGTCAGTCCAGAATCTAATCCTCCCAAACGATTGATCCCAAATTACGCTCTGTCGAGGATCTAATCTTCCTCACAAATTGAACCCCTACTACACTGTACAAAATCTAATCTTCCTCACAGATTGAACCCCAATTACACTGTGTACAGAATCTAATCTTCCCCACAGATTGAACCCGAATTACACTCTGTACTGAATCTAATCTTCCCCACAGATTGAAACCCAATAGCACTCTGTCCAGAATCTAATATTCTCCACAGATTGAACCCAAATTACACTCTATACAGAATCTAATCATCCCCACAGATTGAACCCCAACTACACTCTGTCCAGAATCTAATCTTCCTGACAGATTGAACCCCAACTACACTCTGTACAAAATCTAATATTCCCCACAGATTGAACCCCAATTACAATGGTCCAGAATCTAATCTTCCCCACAGATTGAACTGTAATTACACTCTGTCCAGAAT
Source organism: Hemitrygon akajei (assembly GCF_048418815.1). NCBI lineage: Eukaryota > Metazoa > Chordata > Chondrichthyes > Myliobatiformes > Dasyatidae > Hemitrygon > Hemitrygon akajei. Next base: position 165,686,003 of record NC_133126.1, read on the forward strand.
CAAATCTTCCCCACAGTTTGAACCCCAATTACACTCTGTCCAGAATCTAATCTTCCCCACAGACTGAACTGTAATTTTACTCTGTCCAGAATCAAATGTTCCCCACAGATTGAACCCGAATTATACTCTGTCTAGAATCTAATCATCCCCACAGATTGAACCCGAATTACACTCAGTCCAGAATCTAATCATGCCCACAGATTGAACGTGAATTACACTCTGTCCAGAATGTAATCTTCCCCACAGATTGAACCCCATTTAGGCTCTGTCCAGAATCCAATCTCCCCCACTGATTGATCCCGAATTACACTCTGTCCTGAATCTAATCTTCCCCACAGATTGAACCCGAATTATACTCTGTCTAGAATCTAATCTTCCTCACAGATTGAACCCCAATTACACTGTGTACAGAATCTAATCTTCCCCACAGATTGAACCCGAATTACACTCTGTCCTGAATCTAATCTTCCCCACAGATTGAAACCCAATAGCACTCTGTCCAGAATCTAATATTCTCCACAGATTGAACCCAAATTACACTCTGTCCTGAATCTAACCTTCCCCACAGATTGAAACCCAATTGCACTCTGTTCAGAATCTAATATTCTCCACAGATTGAATCCAAGTTACAGTCTGTCCAGAATGTAATCTTCCCCACAGATTGATCCCGAATTACACTCTGTCCTGAATCTAATCTTCCCCACAGATTGAACCCGAATTATACTCTGTCTAGAATCTAATCTTCCTCACAGATTGAACCCCAATTACACTGTGTACAGAATCTAATCTTCCCCACAGATTGAACCCGAATTACACTCTGTCCTGAATCTAATCTTCCCCACAGATTGAAACCCAATAGCACTCTGTCCAGAATCTAATATTCTCCACAGATTGAACCCAAATTACACTCTGTCCTGAATCTAACCTTCCCCACAGATTGAAACCCAATTGCACTCTGTTCAGAATCTAATATTCTCCACAGATTGAATCCAAGTTACAGTCTGTCCAGAATGTAATCTTCCCCACAGATTGAACCCGAATTACACTCAGTCCAGAATCTAATCATCTCCGCAGATTGAACGTGAATTACACTCTGTCCAGAATGTAATCTTCCCCACAGATTGAATCCCAATTACGCTCTGTCCAGAATGTAATCTTCCCCAGAGATTGAACCCGAAGTATACTCTGTCTAGAATCTAATCATCCCCATGGATTGAACCCGAATTGCAATCTGTCCAGAATCTAATCTTCCCCACAGATTGAACCGTAATTACACTCTGTACAAAATCTAATCTTCCCCACAGATTGAACCCCAATTACAATTTATCCAGAATCTAATCGTCCCCAAAGATTGAACCGTAATTACACTTTGTCCATAATCTAATCTTCCCCACAGATTGAACGCGAATTACACTCTGTCCAGAATCTTATCTTCCCCACAGTTTGAACACAAATTACGGTCAGTCCAGAATCTAATCCTCCCAAACGATTGATCCCAAATTACGCTCTGTCGAGGATCTAATCTTCCTCACAAATTGAACCCCTACTACACTGTACAAAATCTAATCTTCCTCACAGATTGAACCCCAATTACACTGTGTACAGAATCTAATCTTCCCCACAGATTGAACCCGAATTACACTCTGTACTGAATCTAATCTTCCCCACAGATTGAAACCCAATAGCACTCTGTCCAGAATCTAATATTCTCCACAGATTGAACCCAAATTACACTCTGTACAGAATCTAATCATCCCCACAGATTGAACCCCAACTACACTCTGTTCAGAATCTAATCTTCCTGACAGATTGAACCCCAACTACACTCTGTACAAAATCTAATATTCCCCACAGATTGAACCCCAATTACAATGGTCCAGAATCTAATCTTCCCCACAGATTGAACTGTAATTACACTCTGTCCAGAATCAAATCTGCCCCACAGATTGAACCCCAATTACACTCTGTCCAGAATCCAATCTCCCCCACTGATTGAACCCGAATTACACTCTGTCCTGAATCTAATCTTCCCCACAGATTGAACCCGAATTATACTCTGTCTAGATTCTAAACTTCCCCACAGATTGAAACCGAAATGCACTCTGTCCAGAATCTAATTATCCCCACAGACTGAACCCGAATTACACTCTGTCTAGAATCTAATCTTCCCCACAGATTTAACCCGAATTACGGTCTGTCCAGAATGAAATCTTCGCCACAGATTGAACCCGAATTATCCTCTGTCTAGAATCTAATCATCCGCACAGATTGAACCCGAATTATACTCTGTCCAGAATCTAATCTTCCCCACAGATTGAACCGTAATTACACTCTGTCCAGAATCTAATCCTCTCCACAGATTGAACGTGAATTATACTCTGTGCGGAATCTTAGCTTCCCCACAGATTCAACCCCAATTACACTCTGTCCAGAATCTTATCTTCCCCACAGTTTGAACACAAATTACGGTCAGTCCAGAATCTAATCCTCCCAAACGATTGATCCCAAATTACGCTCTGTCGAGGATCTAATCTTCCTCACAAATTGAACCCCTACTACACTGTACAAAATCTAATCTTCCTCACAGATTGAACCCCAATTACACTGTGTACAGAATCTAATCTTCCCCACAGATTGAACCCGAATTACACTCTGTACTGAATCTAATCTTCCCCACAGATTGAAACCCAATAGCACTCTGTCCAGAATCTAATATTCTCCACAGATTGAACCCAAATTACACTCTATACAGAATCTAATCATCCCCACAGATTGAACCCCAACTACACTCTGTCCAGAATCTAATCTTCCTGACAGATTGAACCCCAACTACACTCTGTACAAAATCTAATATTCCCCACAGATTGAACCCCAATTACAATGGTCCAGAATCTAATCTTCCCCACAGATTGAACTGTAATTACACTCTGTCCAGAATCAAATCTTCCCCACAGTTTGAACCCCAATTACACTCTGTCCAGAATCTAATCTTCCCCACAGACTGAACTGTAATTTTACTCTGTCCAGAATCAAATGTTCCCCACAGATTGAACCCGAATTATACTCTGTCTAGAATCTAATCATCCCCACAGATTGAACCCGAATTACACTCAGTCCAGAATCTAATCATGCCCACAGATTGAACGTGAATTACACTCTGTCCAGAATGTAATCTTCCCCACAGATTGAACCCCATTTAGGCTCTGTCCAGAATCCAATCTCCCCCACTGATTGATCCCGAATTACACTCTGTCCTGAATCTAATCTTCCCCACAGATTGAACCCGAATTATACTCTGTCTAGAATCTAATCTTCCTCACAGATTGAACCCCAATTACACTGTGTACAGAATCTAATCTTCCCCACAGATTGAACCCGAATTACACTCTGTCCTGAATCTAATCTTCCCCACAGATTGAAACCCAATAGCACTCTGTCCAGAATCTAATATTCTCCACAGATTGAACCCAAATTACACTCTGTCCTGAATCTAACCTTCCCCACAGATTGAAACCCAATTGCACTCTGTTCAGAATCTAATATTCTCCACAGATTGAATCCAAGTTACAGTCTGTCCAGAATGTAATCTTCCCCACAGATTGAACCCGAATTACACTCAGTCCAGAATCTAATCATCTCCACAGATTGAACGTGAATTACACTCTGTCCAGAATGTAATCTTCCCCACAGATTGAATCCCAATTACGCTCTGTCCAGAATGTAATCTTCCCCAGAGATCGAACCCGAATTATACTCTGTCTAGAATCTAATCATCCCCATGGATTGAACCCGAATTGCAATCTGTCCAGAATCTAATCTTCCCCACAGATTGAACCGTAATTACACTCTGTACAAAATCTAATCTTCCCCACAGATTGAACCCCAATTACAATTTATCCAGAATCTAATCGTCCCCAAAGATTGAACCGTAATTACACTTTGTCCATAATCAAATCTTCCCCACAGATTGAACCCCAATTACACTCTGTCGAGAATCTAATCTTCCCCACAGATTGAACGCGAATTACACTCTGTCCAGAATCTTATCTTCCCCACAGTTTGAACACAAATTACGGTCAGTCCAGAATCTAATCCTCCCAAACGATTGATCCCAAATTACGCTCTGTCGAGGATCTAATCTTCCTCACAAATTGAACCCCTACTACACTGTACAAAATCTAATCTTCCTCACAGATTGAACTCCAATTACACTGTGTACAGAATCTAATCTTCCCCACAGATTGAACCCGAATTACACTCTGTACTGAATCTAATCTTCCCCACAGATTGAAACCCAATAGCACTCTGTCCAGAATCTAATATTCTCCACAGATTGAACCCAAATTACACTCTGTACAGAATCTAATCATCCCCACAGATTGAACCCCAACTACACTCTGTTCAGAATCTAATCTTCCTGACAGATTGAACCCCAACTACACTCTGTACAAAATCTAATATTCCCCACAGATTGAACCCCAATTACAATGGTCCAGAATCTAATCTTCCCCACAGATTGAACTGTAATTACACTCTGTCCAGAATCAAATCTGCCCCACAGATTGAACCCCAATTACACTCTGTCCAGAATCCAATCTCCCCCACTGATTGAACCCGAATTACACTCTGTCCTGAATCTAATCTTCCCCACAGATTGAACCCGAATTATACTCTGTCTAGATTCTAAACTTCCCCACAGATTGAAACCGAAATGCACTCTGTCCAGAATCTAATTATCCCCACAGACTGAACCCGAATTACACTCTGTCTAGAATCTAATCTTCCCCACAGATTTAACCCGAATTACGGTCTGTCCAGAATGAAATCTTCGCCACAGATTGAACCCGAATTATCCTCTGTCTAGAATCTAATCATCCGCACAGATTGAACCCGAATTATACTCTGTCCAGAATCTAATCTTCCCCACAGATTGAACCGTAATTACACTCTGTCCAGAATCTAATCCTCTCCACAGATTGAACGTGAATTATACTCTGTGCGGAATCTTAGCTTCCCCACAGATTCAACCCCAATTACACTCTGTCCAGAATCTTATCTTCCCCACAGTTTGAACACAAATTACGGTCAGTCCAGAATCTAATCCTCCCAAACGATTGATCCCAAATTACGCTCTGTCGAGGATCTAATCTTCCTCACAAATTGAACCCCTACTACACTGTACAAAATCTAATCTTCCTCACAGATTGAACCCCAATTACACTGTGTACAGAATCTAATCTTCCCCACAGATTGAACCCGAATTACACTCTGTACTGAATCTAATCTTCCCCACAGATTGAAACCCAATAGCACTCTGTCCAGAATCTAATATTCTCCACAGATTGAACCCAAATTACACTCTATACAGAATCTAATCATCCCCACAGATTGAACCCCAACTACACTCTGTCCAGAATCTAATCTTCCTGACAGATTGAACCTCAACTACACTCTGTACAAAATCTAATATTCCCCACAGATTGAACCCCAATTACAATGGTCCAGAATCTAATCTTCCCCACAGATTGAACTGTAATTACACTCTGTCCAGAATCAAATCTTCCCCACAGTTTGAACCCCAATTACACTCTGTCCAGAATCTAATCTTCCCCACAGACTGAACTGTAATTTTACTCTGTCCAGAATCAAATGTTCCCCACAGATTGAACACGAATTATACTCTGTCTAGAATCTAATCATCCCCACAGATTGAACCCGAATTACACTCAGTCCAGAATCTAATCATGCCCACAGATTGAACGTGAATTACACTCTGTCCAGAATGTAATCTTCCCCACAGATTGAACCCCATTTAGGCTCTGTCCAGAATCCAATCTCCCCCACTGATTGATCCCGAATTACACTCTGTCCTGAATCTAATCTTCCCCACAGATTGAACCCGAATTATACTCTGTCTAGAATCTAATCTTCCTCACAGATTGAACCCCAATTACACTGTGTACAGAATCTAATCTTCCCCACAGATTGAACCCGAATTACACTCTGTCCTGAATCTAATCTTCCCCACAGATTGAAACCCAATAGCACTCTGTCCAGAATCTAATATTCTCCACAGATTGAACCCAAATTACACTCTGTCCTGAATCTAACCTTCCCCACAGATTGAAACCCAATTGCACTCTGTTCAGAATCTAATATTCTCCACAGATTGAATCCAAGTTACAGTCTGTCCAGAATGTAATCTTCCCCACAGATTGAACCCGAATTACACTCAGTCCAGAATCTAATCATCTCCACAGATTGAACGTGAATTACACTCTGTCCAGAATGTAATCTTCCCCACAGATTGAATCCCAATTACGCTCTGTCCAGAATGTAATCTTCCCCAGAGATCGAACCCGAATTATACTCTGTCTAGAATCTAATCATCCCCATGGATTGAACCCGAATTGCAATCTGTCCAGAATCTAATCTTCCCCACAGATTGAACCGTAATTACACTCTGTACAAAATCTAATCTTCCCCACAGATTGAACCCCAATTACAATTTATCCAGAATCTAATCGTCCCCAAAGATTGAACCGTAATTACACTTTGTCCATAATCAAATCTTCCCCACAGATTGAACCCCAATTACACTCTGTCGAGAATCTAATCTTCCCCACAGATTGAACGCGAATTACACTCTGTCCAGAATCTTATCTTCCCCACAGTTTGAACACAAATTACGGTCAGTCCAGAATCTAATCCTCCCAAACGATTGATCCCAAATTACGCTCTGTCGAGGATCTAATCTTCCTCACAAATTGAACCCCTACTACACTGTACAAAATCTAATCTTCCTCACAGATTGAACTCCAATTACACTGTGTACAGAATCTAATCTTCCCCACAGATTGAACCCGAATTACACTCTGTACTGAATCTAATCTTCCCCACAGATTGAAACCCAATAGCACTCTGTCCAGAATCTAATATTCTCCACAGATTGAACCCAAATTACACTCTGTACAGAATCTAATCATCCCCACAGATTGAACCCCAACTACACTCTGTTCAGAATCTAATCTTCCTGACAGATTGAACCCCAACTACACTCTGTACAAAATCTAATATTCCCCACAGATTGAACCCCAATTACAATGGTCCAGAATCTAATCTTCCCCACAGATTGAACTGTAATTACACTCTGTCCAGAATCAAATCTGCCCCACAGATTGAACCCCAATTACACTCTGTCCAGAATCCAATCTCCCCCACTGATTGAACCCGAATTACACTCTGTCCTGAATCTAATCTTCCCCACAGATTGAACCCGAATTATACTCTGTCTAGATTCTAAACTTCCCCACAGATTGAAACCGAAATGCACTCTGTCCAGAATCTAATTATCCCCACAGACTGAACCCGAATTACACTCTGTCTAGAATCTAATCTTCCCCACAGATTTAACCCGAATTACGGTCTGTCCAGAATGAAATCTTCGCCACAGATTGAACCCGAATTATCCTCTGTCTAGAATCTAATCATCCGCACAGATTGAACCCGAATTATACTCTGTCCAGAATCTAATCTTCCCCACAGATTGAACCGTAATTACACTCTGTCCAGAATCTAATCCTCTCCACAGATTGAACGTGAATTATACTCTGTGCGGAATCTTAGCTTCCCCACAGATTCAACCCCAATTACACTCTGTCCAGAATCTTATCTTCCCCACAGTTTGAACACAAATTACGGTCAGTCCAGAATCTAATCCTCCCAAACGATTGATCCCAAATTACGCTCTGTCGAGGATCTAATCTTCCTCACAAATTGAACCCCTACTACACTGTACAAAATCTAATCTTCCTCACAGATTGAACCCCAATTACACTGTGTACAGAATCTAATCTTCCCCACAGATTGAACCCGAATTACACTCTGTACTGAATCTAATCTTCCCCACAGATTGAAACCCAATAGCACTCTGTCCAGAATCTAATATTCTCCACAGATTGAACCCAAATTACACTCTATACAGAATCTAATCATCCCCACAGATTGAACCCCAACTACACTCTGTCCAGAATCTAATCTTCCTGACAGATTGAACCTCAACTACACTCTGTACAAAATCTAATATTCCCCACAGATTGAACCCCAATTACAATGGTCCAGAATCTAATCTTCCCCACAGATTGAACTGTAATTACACTCTGTCCAGAATCAAATCTTCCCCTCAGTTTGAACCCCAATTACACTCTGTCCAGAATCTAATCTTCCCCACAGACTGAACTGTAATTTTACTCTGTCCAGAATCAAATGTTCCCCACAGATTGAACCCGAATTATACTCTGTCTAGAATCTAATCATCCCCACAGATTGAACCCGAATTACACTCAGTCCAGAATCTAATCATGCCCACAGATTGAACGTGAATTACACTCTGTCCAGAATGTAATCTTCCCCACAGATTGAACCCCATTTAGGCTCTGTCCAGAATCCAATCTCCCCCACTGATTGATCCCGAATTACACTCTGTCCTGAATCTAATCTTCCCCACAGATTGAACCCGAATTATACTCTGTCTAGAATCTAATCTTCCTCACAGATTGAACCCCAATTACACTGTGTACAGAATCTAATCTTCCCCACAGATTGAACCCGAATTACACTCTGTCCTGAATCTAATCTTCCCCACAGATTGAAACCCAATAGCACTCTGTCCAGAATCTAATATTCTCCACAGATTGAACCCAAATTACACTCTGTCCTGAATCTAACCTTCCCCACAGATTGAAACCCAATTGCACTCTGTTCAGAATCTAATATTCTCCACAGATTGAATCCAAGTTACAGTCTGTCCAGAATGTAATCTTCCCCACAGATTGAACCCGAATTACACTCAGTCCAGAATCTAATCATCTCCACAGATTGAACGTGAATTACACTCTGTCCAGAATGTAATCTTCCCCACAGATTGAATCCCAATTACGCTCTGTCCAGAATGTAATCTTCCCCAGAGATCGAACCCGAATTATACTCTGTCTAGAATCTAATCATCCCCATGGATTGAACCCGAATTGCAATCTGTCCAGAATCTAATCTTCCCCACAGATTGAACCGTAATTACACTCTGTACAAAATCTAATCTTCCCCACAGATTGAACCCCAATTACAATTTATCCAGAATCTAATCGTCCCCAAAGATTGAACCGTAATTACACTTTGTCCATAATCAAATCTTCCCCACAGATTGAACCCCAATTACACTCTGTCGAGAATCTAATCTTCCCCACAGATTGAACGCGAATTACACTCTGTCCAGAATCTTATCTTCCCCACAGTTTGAACACAAATTACGGTCAGTCCAGAATCTAATCCTCCCAAACGATTGATCCCAAATTACGCTCTGTCGAGGATCTAATCTTCCTCACAAATTGAACCCCTACTACACTGTACAAAATCTAATCTTCCTCACAGATTGAACCCCAATTACACTGTGTACAGAATCTAATCTTCCCCACAGATTGAACCCGAATTACACTCTGTACTGAATCTAATCTTCCCCACAGATTTAACCCGAATTACGGTCTGTCCAGAATGAAATCTTCGCCACAGATTGAACCCGAATTATCCTCTGTCTAGAATCTAATCATCCGCACAGATTGAACCCGAATTATACTCTGTCCAGAATCTAATCTTCCCCACAGATTGAACCGTAATTACACTCTGTCCAGAATCTAATCCTCTCCACAGATTGAACGTGAATTATACTCTGTGCAGAATCTTAGCTTCCCCACAGATTCAACCCCAATTACACTCTGTCCAGAATCTAATCTTCACCAGAGATTAATCCCGAATTATGCTCTGTCCACAATCTAATCCTACCCACCGATTGAACCCAAATTACGTCTGTCCAGAATGTAATCCTCCTCACAAATTGAACCCCTACTACACTGTACAAAATTTAATCTTCCCCACAGATTGAACCCCAATTACACTGTGTCCAGAATCTAATCTTCCCCACAGATTGAATCCCAATTATGCTCTGTGCAGAATACAAACTTCCCCACAGATTGAACGCGAATTACACTCTGTCGAGAATCTAATCTTCCCCACAGATTGAACGCGAATTACACTCTGTCCAGAATCTTATCTTCCCCACAGTTTGAACCCAAATTACGGTCAGTCCAGAAACTAATCCTGCCAAACGATTGATCCCAAATTACGCTCTGCCGAGGATCTAATCTTCCTCACAAATTGAACCCCTACTACACTGTACAAAATCTAATCTTCCTCACAGATTGAACCCCAATTACACTGTGTCCAGAATCTAATCTTCCCCACAGATTGAATCCCAATTATGCTCTGTGCAGAATACAAACTTCCCCACAGATTGAACCCCAATTACAATGTGTCCAGAATCAAATCTTCCCCACAGATTGAACCCCTATTACAATGTGTCCAGAATCTAATCTTCCCCACAGATTAAACCTGAATTACACTCTGTCCTGAATCTAACCTTCCCCACAGATTGAAACCCAATTGCACTCTGTTCAGAATCTAATATTCTCCACAGATTGAATCCAAATTACACTCTGTCCAGAATGTAATCTTCCCCACAGACTGAACCCGAATTACGCTCTGTCCAGAATGTAATCTTCCCCAGAGATTGAATCCGAATTATACTCTGTCTAGAATCTAATCATACCCACGGATTGAACCCGAATTACAATCTGTCCAGAATCTAATCTACCCCACAGATTGAACCGTAATTACACTCTGTACAAAATCTAATCTTCCCCACAGATTGAACCCCAATTACAATGTATCCAGAATCTAATCGTCCCCACAGATTGAACCGTAATTACAGTTTGTCCATAATCAAATCTTCCCCACAGATTGAACCCCAATTACACTCTGTCGAGAATCTAATCTTCCCCACAGATTGAACGCGAATTACACTCTGTCCAGAATCTTATCTTCCCCACAGTTTGAACCCAAATTACGGTCAGTCCAGAAACTAATCCTGCCAAACGATTGATCCCAAATTACGCTCTGCCGAGGATCTAATCTTCCTCACAGATTGAACCCCAATTACACTGTGTCCAGAATCTAATCTTCCCCACAGATTGAATCCCAATTATGCTCTGTGCAGAATACAAACTTCCCCACAGATTGAACCCCAATTACAATGTGTCCAGAATCAAATCTTCCCCACAGATTGAACCCCTATTACAATGTGTCCAGAATCTAATCTTCCCCACAGATTAAACCTGAATTACACTCTGTCCTGAATCTAACCTTCCCCACAGATTGAAACCCAATTGCACTCTGTTCAGAATCTAATATTCTCCACAGATTGAATCCAAATTACACTCTGTCCAGAATGTAATCTTCCCCACAGACTGAACCCGAATTACGCTCTGTCCAGAATGTAATCTTCCCCAGAGATTGAATCCGAATTATACTCTGTCTAGAATCTAATCATACCCACGGATTGAACCCGAATTACAATCTGTCCAGAATCTAATCTACCCCACAGATTGAACCGTAATTACACTCTGTACAAAATCTAATCTTCCCCACAGATTGAACCCCAATTACAATGTATCCAGAATCTAATCGTCCCCACAGATTGAACCGTAATTACAGTTTGTCCATAATCAAATCTTCCCCACAGATTGAACCCCAATTACACTCTGTCGAGAATCTAATCTTCCCCACAGATTGAACGCGAATTACACTCTGTCCAGAATCTTATCTTCCCCGCAGTTTGAACCCAAATTACGGTCAGTCCAGAATCTAATCCTGCCAAACGATTGATCCCAAATTACGCTCTGCCGAGGATCTAATCTTCCTCACAAATTGAACCCCTACTACACTGTACAAAATCTAATCTTCCTCACAGATTGAACCCCAATTACACTGTGTACAGAATCTAATCTTCCCCACAGATTGAAACCCAATAGCACTCTGTCCATAATCTAATAATCTCCACAGATTGAACCCAAATTACACTCTGTACAGAATCTAATCATCCCCACAGATTGAACCCCAACTACACTCTGTCCAGAATCTAATCTTCCTGACAGATTGAACCCCAACTACACTCTGTACAAAATCTAATATTCCCCACAGATTGAACCCCAATTACAATGGTCCAGAATCTAATCTTCCCCACAGATTGAACTGTAATTACACTCTGTCCAGAATCAAATCTTCCCCACAGTTTGAACCCCAATTACACTCTGTCCAGAATCTAATCTTCCCCACAGATTGAACTGTAATTTTACTCTGTCCAGAATCAAATGTTCCCCACAGATTGAACCCGAATTATACTCTGTCTAGAATCTAATCATCCCCACAGATTGAACCCGAATTATACTCTGTCTAGAATCTAATCTTCCTCACAGATTGAACCCCAATTACACTGTGTACAGAATCTAATCTTCCCCACAGATTGAACCCGAATTACATTCTGTCTTGAATCTAATCTTCCCCACAGATTGAAACCCAATAGCACTCTGTCCAGAATCTAATATTCTCCACAGATTGAACCCAAATTACACTCTGTACAGAATCTAATCATCCCCACAGATTGAACCCCAACTGCACTCTGTCCGGAATCTAATCTTCCTGACAGATTGAACCCCAACTACACTCTGTACAAAATCTAATATTCCCCACAGATTGAACCCCAATTACAATGGTCCAGAATCTAATCTTCCCCAAAGATTGAACTGTAATTACACTCTGTCCAGAATCTAATCTTCCCCACAGATTGAACCCGAATTATACTCTGTCTAGATTCTAAACTTCCCCACAGATTGAAACCGAAATGCACTCTGTCCAGAATCTAATTATCCCCACAGACTGAACCCGAATTACACTCTGTCTAGAATCTAATCTTCCCCACAGATTTAACCCGAATTACGGTCTGTCCAGAATGAAATCTTCGCCACAGATTGAACCCGAATTATACTCTGTCTAGAATCTAATCATCCGCACAGATTGAACCCGAATTATACTCTGTCCAGAATCTAATCTTCCCCACAGATTGAACCGTAATTACACTCTGTCCAGAATCTAATCCTCTCCACAGATTGAACGTGAATTATACTCTGTGCAGAATCTTAGCTTCCCCACAGATTCAACCCCAATTACACTCTGTCCAGAATCTAATCTTCACCAGAGATTAATCCCGAATTACGCTCTGTCCAGAATCTAATCCTACCCACCGATTGAACCCAAATTACGTCTGTCCAGAATGTAATCTTCCTCACAAATTGAACCCCTACTACACTGTACAAAATTTAATCTTCCCCACAGATTGAACCCCAATTACACTGTGTCCAGAATCTAATCTTCCCCACAGATTGAATCCCAATTATGCTCTGTGCAGAATACAAACTTCCCCACAGATTGAACCCCAATTACACTCTGTCCAGAATTTAATCTTCCTGACAGATTGAACCCCAACTACACTCTGTACAAAATCTAATCTTCCCCACAGATTGAACCCCAATTATGTTCTGTCCAGAATTTAATCTTCCCCACAGATTAAACCTGAATTACACTCTGTCCTGAATCTAACCTTCCCCACAGATTGAAACCCAATTGCACTCTGTTCAAAATCTAATATTCTCCAGAGATTGAATCCAAATTACACTCTGTCCAGAATGTAATCTTCCCCACAGACTGAACCCGAATTACGCTCTGTCCAGAATGTAATCTTCCCCAGAGATTGAATCCGAATTATACTCTGTCTAGACTCTAATCATACCCACGGATTGAACCCGAATTACAATCTGTCCAGAAACTAATCTACCCCACAGATTGAACCGTAATTACACTCTGTACAAAATCTAATCTTCCCCACAGATTGAACCCCAATTACAATGTATCCAGAATCTAATCGTCCCCACAGATTGAACCGTAATTACACTTTGTCCATAATCAAATCTTCCCCACAGATTGAACCCCAATTACACTCTGTCGAGAATCTAATCTTCCCCACAGATTGAACCCCAATTACACTCTGTCTAGAATCTAATCATCCGCACAGATTGAACCCGAATTATACTCTGTCCAGAATCTAATCTTCCCCACAGATTGAACCGTAATTACACTCTGTCCAGAATCTAATCCTCTGCACAGATTGAACGTGAATTATACTCTGTGCAGAATCTTAGCTTCCCCACAGATTCAACCGAAATTACGGTCAGTCCAGAATCTAATCCTCCCAAACGATTGATCCCAAATTACGCTCTGTCGAGGATCTAATCTTCCTCACAAATTGAACCCCTACTACACTGTACAAAATCTAATCTTCCTCACAGATTGAACCCCAATTACACTGTGTACAGAATCTAATCTTCCCCACAGATTGAACCCGAATTACACTCTGTCCTGAATCTAATATTCCCCACAGATTGAAACCCAATAGCACTCTGTCCAGAATCTAATATTCTCCACAGATTGAACCCAAATTACACTCTGTACAGAATCTAATCATCCCCACAGATTGAACCCCAACTACACTGGTCCAGAATCTAATCTTCCTGACAGATTGAACCCCAACTACACTCTGTACAAAATCTAATATTCCCCACAGATTGAATCCCAATTACAATGGTCCAGAATCTAATCTTCCCCACAGATTGAACTGTAATTACACTCTGTCCAGAATCAAATCTGCCCCACAGATTGAACCCCAATTACACTCTGTCCAGAATCTAATGTTCCCCACAGATTGAACTGTAATTTTACTCTGTCCAGAATCAAATGTTCCCCACAGATTGAACCCGAATTATACTCTGTCTAGAATCTAATCATCCCCACAGATTGAACCCGAATTACACTCAGTCCAGAATCTAATCATCTCCACAGATTGAACGTGAATTACACTCTGTCCAGAATGTAATCTTCCCCACAGATTGAATCCCAATTACGCTCTGTCCAGAATGTAATCTTCCCCAGAGATTGAACCCGAATTATACTCTGTCTAGAAACTAATCATCCCCACGGATTGAACCCGAATTACAATCTGTCCAGAATCTAATCTTCCCCAGAGATTGAACCGTAATTACACTCTGTACAAAATCTAATCTTCCCCACAGATTGAACCCCAATTACAATGTATCCAGAATCTAATCGTCCCCAAAGATTGAACCGTAATTACATTTTGTCCATAATCAAATCTTCCCCACAGATTGAACCCCAATTACACTGTGTCGAGAATCTAATCTTCCCCACAGATTGAACGTGAATTACACTCTGTCCAGAATCTTATCTTCCCCACAGTTTGAACCCAAATTACGGTCAGTCCAGAATCTAATCCTCCCAAACGATTGATCCCAAATTACTCTCTGTCGAGGATCTAATCTTCCTCACAAATTGAACCCCTACTACACTGTACAAAATCTAATCTTCCTCACAGATTGAACCCCAATTACACTGTGTACAGAATCTAATCTTCCCCACAGATTGAACCCGAATTACACTCTGTCCTGAATCTAATCTTCCCCACAGATTGAAACCCAATAGCACTCTGTCCAGAATCTAATATTCTCCACAGATTGAACCCAAATTACACTCTGTACAGAATCTAATCATCCCCACAGATTGAACCCCAATTACACTCTGTTCAGAATCTAATCTTCCTGACAGATTGAACCCCAACTACACTCTGTACAAAATCTCATATTCCCCACAGATTGAACCCCAATTACAATGGTCCAGAATCTAATCTTCCCCACAGATTGAACTGTAATTACACTCTGTCCAGAATCAAATCTGCCCCACAGATTGAACCCCAATTACACTCTGTCAAGAATCCAATCTCCCCCACTGATTGAACCCGAATTACACTCTGTCCTGAATCTAATCTTCCCCACAGATTGAACCCGAATTATACTCTGTCTAGATTCTAAACTTCCCCACAGATTAAAACCGAAATGCACTCTGTCCAGAATCTAATTATCCCCACAGACTGAACCCGAATTACACTCTGTCTAGAATCTAATCTTCCCCACAGATTGAACCCGATTTACGGTCTGTCCAGAATGAAATCTTCGCCACAGATTGAACCCGAATTATACTCTGTCTAGAATCTAATCATCCACACAGATTGAACCCGAATTATACTCTGTCCAGAATCTAATCTTCCCCACAGATTGAACCGTAATTACACTCTGTCCAGAATCTAATCCTCTCCACAGATTGAACGTGAATTATACTCTGTGCAGAATCTGAGCTTCCCCACAGATTCAACCCAAATTACGGTCAGTCCAGAATCTAATCCTCCCAAACGATTGATCCCAAATTACGCTCTGTCGAGGATCTAATCTCCCTCACAAATTGAACCCCTACTACACTGTACAAAATCTAATCTTCCTCACAGATTGAACCCCAATTACACTGTGTACAGAATCTAATCTTCCCCACAGATTGAACCCGAATTACACTCTGTCCTGAATCTAATCTTCCCCACAGATTGAAACCCAATAGCACTCTGTCCAGAATCTAATATTCTCCACAGATTGAACCCAAATTACACTCTGTACAGAATCTAATCATCCCCACAGATTGAACCCCAACTACACTCTGTCCAGAATCTAATCTTCCTGACAGATTGAACCCCAACTACACTCTGTACAAAATCTAATATTCCCCACAGATTGAACCCCAATTACAATGGTCCAGAATCTAATCTTCCCCACAGATTGAACTGTAATTACACTCTGTCCAGAATCAAATCTGCCCCACAGATTGAACCCCAATTACACTCTGTCCAGAATCTAATCTTCCCCACAGATTGAACTGTAATTTTACTCTGTCCAGAATCAAATGTTCCCCACAGATTGAACCCGAATTATACTCTGTCTAGAATCTAATCATCCCCACAGATTGAACCCGAATTACACTCAGTCCAGAATCTAATCATCTCCACAGATTGAACGTGAATTACACTCTGTCCAGAATGTAATCTTCCCCACAGATTAAATCCCAATTACGCTCTGTCCAGAATGTAATCTTCCCCAGAGATTGAACCCAAATTATACTCTGTCTAGAAACTAATCATCCCCACGGATTGAACCCGAATTACAATCTGTCCAGAATCTAATCTTCCCCAGAGATTGAACCGTAATTACACTCTGTACAAAATCTAATCTTCCCCACAGATTGAACCCCAATTACAATGTATCCAGAATCTAATCGTCCCCAAAGATTGAACCGTAATTACATTTTGTCCATAATCAAATCTTCCCCACAGATTGAACCCCAATTACACTGTGTCGAGAATCTAATCTTCCCCACAGATTGAACGTGAATTACACTCTGTCTAGAATCTTATCTTCCCCACAGTTTGAACCCAAATTACGGTCAGTCCAGAATCTAATCCTCCCAAACGATTGATCCCAAATTACGCTCTGTCGAGGATCTAATCTTCCTCACAAATTGAACCCCTACTACACTGTACAAAATCTAATCTTCCTCACAGATTGAACCCCAATTACACTGTGTACAGAATCTAATCTTCCCCACAGATTGAAACCCAAAAGCACTCTGTCCATAATCTAATAATCTCCACAGATTGAACCCAAATTACACTCTGTACAGAATCTAATCATCCCCACAGATTGAACCCCAACTACACTCTGTCCAGAATCTAATCTTCCTGACAGATTGAACCCCAACTACAATGGTCCAGAATCTAATCTTCCCCACAGATTGAACTGTAATTACACTCTGTCCAGAATCAAATCTTCCCCACAGTATGAACCCCAATTACACTCTGTCCAGAATCTAATCTTCCCCACAGATTGATCCGTAATTACACTCTGTCCAGAATCTAATCCTCTCCACAGATTGAACGTGAATTATACTCTGTGCAGAATCTTAGCTTCCCCAGAGATTGAACCGTAATTACACTCTGTACAGAATCTAATCATCCCCACAGATTGAACCCCAACTACACTCTGTCCAGAATCTAATCTTCCCCAGAGATTGAACCGTAATTACACTCTGTACAAAATCTAATCTTCCCCACAGATTGAACCCCAATTACAATGTATCCAGAATCTAATCGTCCCCAAAGATTGAACCGTAATTACACTTTGTCCATAATCAAATCTTCCCCACAGATTGAACCCCAATTACAATGGTCCAGAATCTAATCTTCCCCACAGATTGAACTGTAATTACACTCTGTCCAGAATCAAATCTGCCCCACAGATTGAACCCCAATTACACTCTGTCCAGAATCTAATCTTCCCCACAGATTGAACTGTAATTTTACTCTGTCCAGAATCAAATGTTCCCCACAGATTGAACCCGAATTATACTCTGTCTAGAATCTAATCATCCCCACAGATTGAACCCGAATTACACTCAGTCCAGAATCTAATCATCTCCACAGATTGAACGTGAATTACACTCTGTCCAGAATGTAATCTTCCCCACAGATTGAATCCCAATTACGCTCTGTCCAGAATGTAATCTTCCCCAGAGATTGAACCCGAATTATACTCTGTCTAGAAACTAATCATCCCCACGGATTGAACCCGAATTACAATCTGTCCAGAATCTAATCTTCCCCAGAGATTGAACCGTAATTACACTCTGTACAAAATCTAATCTTCCCCACAGATTGAACCCCAATTACAATGTATCCAGAATCTAATCGTCCCCAAAGATTGAACCGTAATTACACTTTGTCCATAATCAAATCTTCCCAACAGATTGAACCCCAATTACACTCTGTCGAGAATCTAATCTTCCCCACAGATTGAACGCGAATTACACTCTGTCCAGAATCTTATCTTCCCCACAGTTTGAACCCAAATTACGGTCAGTCCAGAATCTAATCCTCCCAAACGATTGATCCCAAATTACGCTCTGTCGAGGATCTAATCTTCCTCACAAATTGAACCCCTACTACACTGTACAATATCTAATCTTCCTCACAGATTGAACCCCAATTACACTGTGTACAGAATCTAATCTTCCCCACAGATTGAACCCGAATTACACTCTGTCCTGAATCTAATCTTCCCCACAGATTGAAACCCAATAGCACTCTGTCCAGAATCTAATATTCTCCACAGATTGAACCCAAATTACACTCTGTACAGAATCTAATCATCCCCACAGATAGAACCCCAAATATACTCTGTTCAGAATCTAATCTTCCTGACAGATTGAACCCCAACTACACTCTGTACAAAATCTAATATTCCCCACAGATTGAACCCCAATTACAATGGTCCAGAATCTAATCTTCCCCACAGATTGAACTGTAATTACACTCTGTCCAGAATCAAATCTGCCCCACAGATTGAACCCCAATTACACTCTGTCCAGAATCTAATCTTCCCCACAGATTGAAACCCAATAGCACTCTGTCCAGAATCTAATATTCTCCACAGATTGAACCCGAATTATACTCTGTCTAGAATCTAATCATCCCCACAGATTGAACCCGAATTACACTCAGTCCAGAATCTAATCATCTCCACAGATTGAACGTGAATTACACTCTGTCCAGAATGTAATCTTCCCCACAGATTGAACCCCAATTACACTCTGTCAAGAATCCAATCTCCCCCACTGATTGATCCCGAATTACACTCTGTCCTGAATCTAATCTTCCCCACAGATTGAACCCGAATTATACTCTGTCTAGAATCAAATCTTCCCCACAGATTGAACCGTAATTACACTCTGTCCAGAATCTAATCCTCTCCACAGATTGAACGTGAATTATACTCTGTGCAGAATCTTAGCGTCCCCACAGATTCAACCCAAATTACGGTCAGTCCAGAATCTAATCCTCCCAAACGATTGATCCCAAATTACGCTCTGTCGAGGATCTAATCTTCCTCACAAATTGAACCCCTACTACACTGTACAAAATCTAATCTTCCTCACAGATTGAACCCCAATTACACTGTGTACAGAATCTAATCTTCCCCACAGATTGAACCCGAAATACACTCTGTCCTGAATCTAATCTTCCCCACAGATTGAAACCCAATAGCACTCTGTCCAGAATCTAATATTCTCCACAGATTGAACCCAAATTACACTCTGTACAGAATCTAATCATCCCCACAGATTGAACCCCAACTACACTCTGTCCAGAATCTAATCTTCCTGACAGATTGAACCCCAACTACACTCTGTACAAAATCTAATATTCCCCACAGATTGAACCCCAATTACAATGGTCCAGAATCTAATCTTCCCCACAGATTGAACTGTAATTACACTCTGTCCAGAATCAAATCTGCCCCACAGATTGAACCCCAATTACACTCTGTCCAGAATCTAATCTTCCCCACAGATTGAACTGTAATTTTACTCTGTCCAGAATCAAATGTTCCCCACAGATTGAACCCGAATTATACTCTGTCTAGAATCTAATCATCCCCACAGATTGAACCCGAATTACACTCAGTCCAGAATCTAATCATCTCCACAGATTGAACGTGAATTACACTCTGTCCAGAATGTAATCTTCCCCACAGATTGAATCCCAATTACGCTCTGTCCAGAATGTAATCTTCCCCAGAGATTGAACCCGAATTATACTCTGTCTAGAAACTAATCATCCCCACGGATTGAACCCGAATTACAATCTGTCCAGAATCTAATCTTCCCCAGAGATTGAACCGTAATTACACTCTGTACAAAATCTAATCTTCCCCACAGATTGAACCCCAATTACAATGTATCCAGAATCTAATCGTCCCCAAAGATTGAACTGTAATTACACTTTGTCCATAATCAAATCTTCCCCACAGATTGAACCCCAATTACACTCTGTCGAGAATCTAATCTTCCCCACAGATTGAACGCGAATTACACTCTGTCCAGAATCTTATCTTCCCCACAGTTTGAACCCAAATTACGGTCAGTCCAGAATCTAATCCTGCCAAACGATTGATCCCAAATTACGCTCTGCCGAGGATCTAATCTTCCTCACAAATTGAACCCCTACTACACTGTACAAAATCTAATCTTCCTCACAGATTGAACCCCAATTACACTGTGTACAGAATCTAATCTTCCCCACAGATTGAAACCCAATAGCACTCTGTCCATAATCTAATATTCTCCACAGATTGAACCCAAATTACACTCTGTACAGAATCTAATCATCCCCACAGATTGAACCCCAACTACACTCTGTCCAGAATCTAATCTTCCTGACAGATTGAACCCCAACTACACTCTGTACAAAATCTAATATTCCCCACAGATTGAACCCCAATTACAATGGTCCAGAATCTAATCTTCCCCACAGATTGAACTGTAATTACACTCTGTCCAGAATCAAATCTTCCCCACAGTTTGAACCCCAATTACACTCTGTCCAGAATCTAATCTTCCCCACAGATTGAACTGTAATTTTACTCTGTCCAGAATCAAATGTTCCCCACAGATTGAACCCGAATTATACTCTGTCTAGAATCTAATCATCCCCACAGATTGAACCCGAATTACACTCAGTCCAGAATCTAATCATCTCCACAGATTGAACGTGAATTACACTCTGTCCAGAATGTAATCTTCCCCACAGATTGAACCCCATTTAGGCTCTGTCCAGAATCCAATCTCCCCAACTGATTGATCCCGAATTACACTCTGTCCTGAATCTAATCTTCCCCACAGATTGAACCCGAATTATACTCTGTCTAGAATCTAATCTTCCTCACAGATTGAACCCCAATTACACTGTGTACAGAATCTAATCTTCCCCACAGATTGAACCCGAATTACATTCTGTCTTGAATCTAATCTTCCCCACAGATTGAAACCCAATAGCACTCTGTCCAGAATCTAATATTCTCCACAGATTGAACCCAAATTACACTCTGTACAGAATCTAATCATCCCCACAGATTGAACCCCAACTGCACTCTGTCCGGAATCTAATCTTCCTGACAGATTGAACCCCAACTACACTCTGTACAAAATCTAATATTCCCCACAGATTGAACCCCAATTACAATGGTCCAGAATCTAATCTTCCCCAAAGATTGAACTGTAATTACACTCTGTCCAGAATCTAATCTTCCCCACAGATTGAACCCGAATTATACTCTGTCTAGATTCTAAACTTCCCCACAGATTGAAACCGAAATGCACTCTGTCCAGTATCTAATTATCCCCACAGACTGAACCCGAATTACACTCTGTCTAGAATCTAATCTTCCCCACAGATTTAACCCGAATTACGGTCTGTCCAGAATGAAATCTTCACCACAGATTGAACCCGAATTATACTCTGTCTAGAATCTAATCATCCGCACAGATTGAACCCGAATTATACTCTGTCCAGAATCTAATCTTCCCCACAGATTGAACCGTAATTACACTCTGTCCAGAATCTAATCCTCTCCACAGATTGAACGTGAATTATACTCTGTGCAGAATCTTAGCTTCCCCACAGATTCAACCCAAATTACGGTCAGTCCAGAATCTAATCCTCCCAAACGATTGATCCCAAATTACGCTCTGTCGAGGATCTAATCTTCCTCACAAATTGAACCCCTACTACACTGTACAAAATCTAATCTTCCTCACAGATTGAACCCCAATTACACTGTGTACAGAATCTAATCTTCCCCACAGATTGAACCCGAATTACACTCTGTCCTGAGTCTAATCTTCCCCACAGATTGAAACCCAATAGCACTCTGTCCAGAATCTAATATTCTCCACAGATTGAACCCAAATTACACTCTGTACAGAATCTAATCATCCCCACAGATTGAACCCCAACTACACTCTGTCCAGAATCTAATCTTCCTGACAGATTGAACCCCAACTACACTCTGTACAAAATCTAATATTCCCCACAGATTGAACCCCAATTACAATGGTCCAGAATCTAATCTTCCCCACAGATTGAACTGTAATTACACTCTGTCCAGAATCAAATCTTCCCCACAGTTTGAACCCCAATTACACTCTGTCCAGAATCTAATCTTCCCCACAGATTGAACTGTAATTTTACTCTGTCCAGAATCAAATGTTCCCCACAGATTGAACCCGAATTATACTCTGTCTAGAATCTAATCATCCCCACAGATTGAACCCGAATTACACTCAGTCCAGAATGTAATCATGCCCACAGATTGAACGTGAATTACACTCTGTCCAGAATGTAATCTTCCCCACAGATTGAACCCCATTTAGGCTCTGTCCAAAATCCAATCTCCCCCACTGATTGATCCCGAATTACACTCTGTCCTGAATCTAATCTTCCCCACAGATTGAACTGTAATTACACTCTGTCCAGAATCTAATCTTCCCCACAGATTGAACCCGAATTATACTCTGTCTAGATTCTAAACTTCCCCACAGATTGAAACCGAAATGCACTGTGTCCAGAATCTAATTATCCCCACAGACTGAACCCGAATTACACTCTGTCTAGAATCTAATCTTCCCCACAGATTTAACCCGAATTATGGTCTGTCCAGAATGAAATCTTCGCCACAGATTGAACCCGAATTATACTCTGTCTAGAATCTAATCATCCGCACAGATTGAACCCGAATTATACTCTGTCCAGAATCTAATCTTCCCCACAGATTGAACCGTAATTACACTCTGTCCAGAATCTTATCCTCTCCACAGATTGAATGTGAATTATACTCTGTGCAGAATCTTAGCTTCCCCACAGATTCAACCCCAATTACACTCTGTCCAGAATCTAATCTTCACCAGAGATTAATCCCGAATTATGCTCTGTCCAGAATCTAATCCTACCCACCGATTGAACCCAAATTATGTCTGTCCAGAATGTAATCTTCCTCACAAATTGAACCCCTACTACACTGTACAAAATTTAATCTTCCCCACAGATTGAACCCCAATTACACTGTGTCCAGAATCTAATCTTCCCCACAGATTGAATCCCAATTATGCTCTGTGCAGAATACAAACTTCCCCACAGATTGAACCCCAATTACACTCTGTCCAGAATTTAATCTTCCCGACAGATTGAACCCCAACTACACTCTGTACAAAATCTAATCTTCCCCACAGATTGAACCCCAATTACAATGTGTCCAGAATCTAATCATCCCCACAGATTGAACCCCAATTATGTTCTGTCCAGAATCTAATCTTCCCCACAGATTAAACCTGAATTACACTCTGTCCTGAATCTAACCTTCCCCACAGATTGAAACCCAATTGCACTCTGTTCAGAATCTAATATTCTCCACAGATTGAATCCAAATTACACTCTGTCCAGAATGTAATCTTCCCCACAGACTGAACCCGAATTACGCTCTGTCCAGAATGTAATCTTCCCCAGAGATTGAATCCGAATTATACTCTGTCTAGAATCTAATCATACCCACGGATTGAACCCGAATTACAATCTGTCCAGAATCTAATCTACCCCACAGATTGAACCGTAATTACACTCTGTACAAAATCTAATCTTCCCCACAGATTGAACCCCAATTACAATGTATCCAGAATCTAATAGTCCCCACAGATTGAACCGTAATTACACTTTGTCCATAATCAAATCTTCCCCACAGATTGAACCCCAATTACACTCTGTCTAGAATCCAATCTTCCCCACAGATTGAACCCCAATTACACTCTGTCTAGAATCTAATCATCCGCACAGATTGAACCCGAATTATACTCTGTCCAGAATGTAATCTTCCCCACAGATTGAACCGTAATTACACTCTGTCCAGAATCTAATCCTCTCCACAGATTGAACGTGAATTATACTCTGTGCAGAATCTTAGCTTCCCCACAGATTCAACCCAAATTACGGTCAGTCCAGAATCTAATCCTCCCAAACGATTGATCCCAAATTATGCTCTGTCGAGGATCTAATCTTCCTCACAAATTGAACCCCTACTACACTGTACAAAATCTAATCTTCCTCACAGATTGAACCCCAATTACACTGTGTACAGAATCTAATCTTCCCCACAGATTGAACCCGAATTACACTCTGTCCTGAATCTAATCATCCCCACAGATTGAACCCCAACTACACTCTGTCCAGAATCTAATCTTCCTGACAGATTGAACCCCAACTACACTCTGTACAAAATCTAATATTCCCCACAGATTGAACCCCAATTACAATGGTCCAGAATCTAATCTTCCCCACAGATTGAACTGTAATTACACTCTGTCCAGAATCAAATCTGCCCCACAGATTGAACCCCAATTACACTCTGTCCAGAATCTAATCTTCCCCACAGATTGAACTGTAATTTTACTCTGTCCAGAATCAAATGTTCCCCACAGATTGAACCCGAATTATACTCTGTCTAGAATCTAATCATCCCCACAGATTGAACCCGAATTACACTCAGTCCAGAATCTAATCATCTCCACAGATTGAACGTGAATTACACTCTGTCCAGAATGTAATCTTCCCCACAGATTGAATCCCAATTACGCTCTGTCCAGAATGTAATCTTCCCCAGAGATTGAACCCGAATTATACTCTGTCTAGAAACTAATCATCCCCACGGATTGAACCCGAATTACAATCTGTCCAGAATCTAATCTTCCCCACAGATTGAACCCCAATTACAATGTATCCAGAATCTAATCGTCCCCAAAGATTGAACTGTAATTACACTTTGTCCATAATCAAATCTTCCCCACAGATTGAACCCCAATTACACTCTGTCGAGAATCTAAACTTCCCCACAGATTGAACGCGAATTACACTCTGTCCAGAATCTTATCTTCCCCACAGTTTGAACCCAAATTACGGTCAGTCCAGAATCTAATCCTCCCAAACGATTGATCCCAAATTACGCTCTGTCGAGGATCTAATCTTCCTCACAAATTGAACCCCTACTACACTGTACAAAATCTAATCTTCCTCACAGATTGAACCCCAATTACACTGTGTACAGAATCTAATCTTCCCCACAGATTGAACCCGAATTACACTCTGTCCTGAATCTAATCTTCCCCACAGATTGAAACCCAATAGCACTCTGTCCAGAATCTAATATTCTCCACAAATTGAACCCAAATTACACTCTGTACAGAATCTAATCATCCCCACAGATTGAACCCCAACTACACTCTGTTCAGAATCTAATCTTCCTGACAGATTGAACCCCAACTACACTCTGTACAAAATCTAATATTCCCCACAGATTGAACCCCAATTACAATGGTCCAGAATCTAATCTTCCCCACAGATTGAACTGTAATTACACTCTGTCCAGAATCAAATCTCCCCCACTGATTGAACCCGAATTACACTCTGTCCTGAATCTAATCTTCCCCACAGATTGAACCCGAATTATACTCTGTCTAGATTCTAAAGTTCCCCACAGATTGAAATCGAAATGCACTCTGTCCAGAATCTAATTATCCCAACAGACTGAACCCGAATTACACTCTGTCTAGAATCTAATCTTCCCCACAGATTGAACGTGAATTACACTCTGTCTAGAATCTTATCTTCCCCACAGTTTGAACCCAAATTACGGTCAGTCCAGAATCTAATCCTCCCAAACGATTGATCCCAAATTACGCTCTGTCGAGGATCTAATCTTCCTCACAAATTGAACCCCTACTACACTGTACAAAATCTAATCTTCCTCACAGATTGAACCCCAATTACACTGTGTACAGAATCTAATCTTCCCCACAGATTGAACCCGAATTACACTCTGTCCTGAATCTAATCTTCCCCACAGATTGAAACCCAATAGCACTCTGTCCAGAATCTAATATTCTCCACAAATTGAACCCAAATTACACTCTGTACAGAATCTAATCATCCCCACAGATTGAACCCCAACTACACTCTGTTCAGAATCTAATCTTCCTGACAGATTGAACCCCAACTACACTCTGTACAAAATCTAATATTCCCCACAGATTGAACCCCAATTACAATGGTCCAGAATCTAATCTTCCCCACAGATTGAACTGTAATTACACTCTGTCCAGAATCAAATCTCCCCCACAGATTGAACCCGAATTATACTCTGTCTAGATTCTAAACTTCCCCACAGATTGAAATCGAAATGCACTCTGTCCAGAATCTAATTATCCCAACAGACTGAACCCGAATTACACTCTGTCTAGAATCTAATCTTCCCCACAGATTGAACGTGAATTACACTCTGTCTAGAATCTTATCTTCCCCACAGTTTGAACCCAAATTACGGTCAGTCCAGAATCTAATCCTCCCAAACGATTGATCCCAAATTACGCTCTGTCGAGGATCTAATCTTCCTCACAAATTGAACCCCTACTACACTGTACAAAATCTAATCTTCCTCACAGATTGAACCCCAATTACACTGTGTACAGAATCTAATCTTCCCCACAGATTGAACCCGAATTACACTCTGTCCTGAATCTAATCTTCCCCACAGATTGAAACCCAATAGCACTCTGTCCAGAATCTAATATTCTCCACAGATTGAACCCAAATTACACTCTGTACAGAATCTAATCATCCCCACAGATTGAACCCCAAATATACTCTGTTCAGAATCTAATCTTCCTGACAGATTGAACCCCAACTACACTCTGTACAAAATCTCATATTCCCCACAGATTGAACCCCAATTACAATGGTCCAGAATCTAATCTTCCCCACAGATTGAACTGTAATTACACTCTGTCCAGAATCAAATCTGCCCCACAGATTGAACCCCAATTACACTCTGTCAAGAATCCAATCTCCCCCACTGATTGAACCCGAATTACACTCTGTCCTGAATCTAATCTTCCCCACAGATTGAACCCGAATTATACTCTGTCTAGATTCTAAACTTCCCCACAGATTAAAACCGAAATGCACTCTGTCCAGAATCTAATTATCCCCACAGACTGAACCCGAATTACACTCTGTCTAGAATCTAATCTTCCCCACAGATTGAACCCGATTTACGGTCTGTCCAGAATGAAATCTTCGCCACAGATTGAACCCGAATTATACTCTGTCTAGAATCTAATCATCCGCACAGATTGAACCCGAATTATACTCTGTCCAGAATCTAATCTTCCCCACAGATTGAACCGTAATTACACTCTGTCCAGAATCTAATCCTCTCCACAGATTGAACGTGAATTATACTCTGTGCAGAATCTTAGCTTCCCCACAGATTCAACCCAAATTACGGTCAGTCCAGAATCTAATCCTCCCAAACGATTGATCCCAAATTACGCTCTGTCGAGGATCTAATCTCCCTCACAAATTGAACCCCTACTACACTGTACAAAATCTAATCTTCCTCACAGATTGAACCCCAATTACACTGTGTACAGAATCTAATCTTCCCCACAGATTGAACCCGAATTACACTCTGTCCTGAATCTAATCTTCCCCACAGATTGAAACCCAATAGCACTCTGTCCAGAATCTAATATTCTCCACAGATTGAACCCAAATTACACTCTGTACAGAATCTAATCATCCCCACAGATTGAACCCCAACTACACTCTGTCCAGAATCTAATCTTCCTGACAGATTGAACCCCAACTACACTCTGTACAAAATCTAATATTCCCCACAGATTGAACCCCAATTACACTCTGTCCAGAATCTAATCTTCCTGACAGATTGAACCCCAACTACACTCTGTACAAAATCTAATATTCCCCACAGATTGAACCCCAATTACAATGGTCCAGAATCTAATCTTCCCCACAGATTGAACTGTAATTACACTCTGTCCAGAATCAAATCTGCCCCACAGATTGAACCCCAATTACACTCTGTCCAGAATCTAATCTTCCCCACAGATTGAACTGTAATTTTACTCTGTCCAGAATCAAATGTTCCCCACAGATTGAACCCGAATTATACTCTGTCTAGAATCTAATCATCCCCACAGATTGAACCCGAATTACACTCAGTCCAGAATCTAATCATCTCCACAGATTGAACGTGAATTACACTCTGTCCAGAATGTAATCTTCCCCACAGATTGAATCCCAATTACGCTCTGTCCAGAATGAAATCTTCCCCAGAGATTGAACCCGAATTATACTCTGTCTAGAAACTAATCATCCCCACGGATTGAACCCGAATTACAATCTGTCCAGAATCTAATCTTCCCCAGAGATTGAACCGTAATTACACTCTGTACAAAATCTAATCTTCCCCACAGATTGAACCCCAATTACAATGTATCCAGAATCTAATCGTCCCCAAAGATTGAACCGTAATTACACTTTGTCCATAATCAACTCTTCCCCACAGATTGAACCCCAATTACACTCTGTCGAGAATCTAATCTTCCCCACAGATTGAACGCGAATTACACTCTGTCCAGAATCTTATCTTCCCCACAGTTTGAATCCAAATTACGGCCAGTCCAGAATCTAATCCTGCCAAACGATTGATCCCAAATTACGCTCTGCCGAGGATCTAATCTTCCTCACAAATTGAACCCCTACTACACTGTACAAAATCTAATCTTCCTCACAGATTGAACCCCAATTACACTGTGTACAGAATCTAATCTTCCCCACAGATTGAAACCCAAAAGCACTCTGCCCATAATCTAATAATCTCCACAGATTGAACCCAAATTACACTCTGTACAGAATCTAATCATCCCCACAGATTGAACCCCAACTACACTCTGTCCAGAATCTAATCTTCCTGACAGATTGAACCCCAACTACACTCTGTACAAAATCTAATATTCCCCACAGATTGAACCCCAATTACAATGGTCCAGAATCTAATCTTCCCCACAGATTGAACTGTAATTACACTCTGTCCAGAATCAAATCTTCCCCACAGTTTGAACCCCAATTACACTCTGTCCAGAATCTAATCTTCCCCACAGATTGATCCGTAATTACACTCTGTCCAGAATCTAATCCTCTCCACAGATTGAACGTGAATTATACTCTGTGCAGAATCTTAGCTTCCCCAGAGATTGAACCGTAATTACACTCTGTACAGAATCTAATCATCCCCACAGATTGAACCCCAACTACACTCTGTCCAGAATCTAATCTTCCCCAGAGATTGAACCGTAATTACACTCTGTACAAAATCTAATCTTCCCCACAGATTGAACACCAATTACAATGTATCCAGAATCTAATCGTCCCCAAAGATTGAACCGTAATTACACTTTGTCCATAATCAAATCTTCCCCACAGATTGAACCCCAATTACAATGGTCCAGAATCTAATCTTCCCCACAGATTGAACTGTAATTACACTCTGTCCAGAATCAAATCTGCCCCACAGATTGAACCCCAATTACACTCTGCCCAGAATCTAATCTTCCCCACAGATTGAACTGTAATTTTACTCTGTCCAGAATCAAATGTTCCCCACAGATTGAACCCGAATTATACTCTGTCTAGAATCTAATCATCCCCACAGATTGAACCCGAATTACACTCAGTCCAGAATCTAATCATCTCCACAGATTGAACGTGAATTACACTCTGTCCAGAATGTAATCTTCCCCACAGATTGAATCCCAATTACGCTCTGTCCAGAATGTAATCTTCCCCAGAGATTGAACCCGAATTATACTCTGTCTAGAAACTAATCATCCCCACGGATTGAACCCGAATTACAATCTGTCCAGAATCTAATCTTCCCCAGAGATTGAACCGTAATTACACTCTGTACAAAATCTAATCTTCCCCACAGATTGAACCCCAATTACAATGTATCCAGAATCTAATCGTCCCCAAAGATTGAACCGTAATTACACTTTGTCCATAATCAAATCTTCCCAACAGATTGAACCCCAATTACACTCTGTCGAGAATCTAATCTTCCCCACAGATTGAACGCGAATTACACTCTGTCCAGAATCTTATCTTCCCCACAGTTTGAACCCAAATTACGGTCAGTCCAGAATCTAATCCTCCCAAACGATTGATCCCAAATTACGCTCTGTCGAGGATCTAATCTTCCTCACAAATTGAACCCCTACTACACTGTACAATATCTAATCTTCCTCACAGATTGAACCCCAATTACACTGTGTACAGAATCTAATCTTCCCCACAGATTGAACCCGAATTACACTCTGTCCTGAATCTAATCTTCCCCACAGATTGAAACCCAATAGCACTCTGTCCAGAATCTAATATTCTCCACAGATTGAACCCAAATTACACTCTGTACAGAATCTAATCATCCCCACAGATAGAACCCCAAATATACTCTGTTCAGAATCTAATCTTCCTGACAGATTGAACCCCAACTACACTCTGTACAAAATCTAATATTCCCCACAGATTGAACCCCAATTACAATGGTCCAGAATCTAATCTTCCCCACAGATTGAACTGTAATTACACTCTGTCCAGAATCAAATCTGCCCCACAGATTGAACCCCAATTACACTCTGTCCAGAATCTAATCTTCCCCACAGATTGAACTGTAATTTTACTCTGTCCAGAATCAAATGTTCCCCACAGATTGAACCCGAATTATACTCTGTCTAGAATCTAATCATCCCCACAGATTGAACCCGAATTACACTCAGTCCAGAATCTAATCATCTCCACAGATTGAACGTGAATTACACTCTGTCCAGAATGTAATCTTCCCCACAGATTGAACCCCAATTACACTCTGTCAAGAATCCAATCTCCCCCACTGATTGATCCCGAATTACACTCTGTCCTGAATCTAATCTTCCCCACAGATTGAACCCGAATTATACTCTGTCTAGATTCTAAACTTCCCCACAGATTAAAACCGAAATGCACTCTGTCCAGAATCTAATTATCCCCACAGACTGAAACCGAATTACACTCTGTCTAGAATCTAATCTTCCCCACAGATTGAACCCGATTTACGGTCTGTCCAGAATGAAATCTTCGCCACAGATTGAACCCGAATTATACTCTGTCTAGAATCTAATCATCCGCACAGATTGAACCCGAATTATACTCTGTCCAGAATCAAATCTTCCCCACAGATTGAACCGTAATTACACTCTGTCCAGAATCTAATCCTCTCCACAGATTGAACGTGAATTATACTCTGTGCAGAATCTTAGCGTCCCCACAGATTCAACCCAAATTACGGTCAGTCCAGAATCTAATCCTCCCAAACGATTGATCCCAAATTACGCTCTGTCGAGGATCTAATCTTCCTCACAAATTGAACCCCTACTACACTGTACAAAATCTAATCTTCCTCACAGATTGAACCCCAATTACACTGTGTACAGAATCTAATCTTCCCCACAGATTGAACCCGAAATACACTCTGTCCTGAATCTAATCTTCCCCACAGATTGAAACCAAATAGCACTCTGTCCAGAATCTAATATTCTCCACAGATTGAACCCAAATTACACTCTGTACAGAATCTAATCATCCCCACAGATAGAACCCCAACTACACTCTGTCCAGAATCTAATCTTCCTGACAGATTGAACCCCAACTACACTCTGTACAAAATCTAATATTCCCCACAGATTGAACCCCAATTACAATGGTCCAGAATCTAATCTTCCCCACAGATTGAACTGTAATTACACTCTGTCCAGAATCAAATCTGCCCCACAGATTGAACCCCAATTACACTCTGTCCAGAATCTAATCTTCCCCACAGATTGAACTGTAATTTTACTCTGTCCAGAATCAAATGTTCCCCACAGATTGAACCCGAATTATACTCTGTCTAGAATCTAATCATCCCCACAGATTGAACCCGAATTACACTCAGTCCAGAATCTAATCATCTCCACAGATTGAACGTGAATTACACTCTGTCCAGAATGTAATCTTCCCCACAGATTGAATCCCAATTACGCTCTGTCCAGAATGTAATCTTCCCCAGAGATTGAACCCGAATTATACTCTGTCTAGAAACTAATCATCCCCACGGATTGAACCCGAATTACAATCTGTCCAGAATCTAATCTTCCCCAGAGATTGAACCGTAATTACACTCTGTACAAAATCTAATCTTCCCCACAGATTGAACCCCAATTACAATGTATCCAGAATCTAATCGTCCCCAAAGATTGAACTGTAATTACACTTTGTCCATAATCAAATCTTCCCCACAGATTGAACCCCAATTACACTCTGTCGAGAATCTAATCTTCCCCACAGATTGAACGCGAATTACACTCTGTCCAGAATCTTATCTTCCCCACAGTTTGAACCCAAATTACGGTCAGTCCAGAATCTAATCCTGCCAAACGATTGATCCCAAATTACGCTCTGCCGAGGATCTAATCTTCCTCACAAATTGAACCCCTACTACACTGTACAAAATCTAATCTTCCTCACAGATTGAACCCCAATTACACTGTGTACAGAATCTAATCTTCCCCACAGATTGAAACCCAATAGCACTCTGTCCATAATCTAATAATCTCCACTGATTGAACCCAAATTACACTCTGTACAGAATCTAATCATCCCCACAGATTGAACCCCAACTACACTCTGTCCAGAATCTAATCTTCCTGACAGATTGAACCCCAACTACACTGTGTACAAAATCTAATATTCCCCACAGATTGAACCCCAATTACAATGGTCCAGAATCTAATCTTCCCCACAGATTGAACTGTAATTACACTCTGTCCAGAATCAAATCTTCCCCACAGTTTGAACCCCAATTACACTCTGTCCAGAATCTAATCTTCCCCACAGATTGAACTGTAATTTTACTCTGTCCAGAATCAAATGTTCCCCACAGATTGAACCCGAATTATACTCTGTCTAGAATCTAATCATCCCCACAGATTGAACCCGAATTACACTCAGTCCAGAATCTAATCATCTCCACAGATTGAACGTGAATTACACTCTGTCCAGAATGTAATCTTCCCCACAGATTGAACCCCATTTAGGCTCTGTCCAGAATCCAATCTCCCCCACTGATTGATCCCGAATTACACTCTGTCCTGAATCTAATCTTCCCCACAGATTGAACCTGAATTATACTCTGTCTAGAATCTAATCTTCCTCACAGATTGAACCCCAATTACACTCTGTACAAAATCTAATCTTCCCCACAGATTGAACCCCAATTACAATGTATCCAGAATCTAATCGTCCCCAAAGATTGAACCGTAATTACACTTTGTCCATAATCAAATCTTCCCAACAGATTGAACCCCAATTACACTCTGTCGAGAATCTAATCTTCCCCACAGATTGAACGCGAATTACACTCTGTCCAGAATCTTATCTTCCCCACAGTTTGAACCCAAATTACGGTCAGTCCAGAATCTAATCCTCCCAAACGATTGATCCCAAATTACGCTCTGTCGAGGATCTAATCTTCCTCACAAATTGAACCCCTACTACACTGTACAATATCTAATCTTCCTCACAGATTGAACCCCAATTACACTGTGTACAGAATCTAATCTTCCCCACAGATTGAACCCGAATTACACTCTGTCCTGAATCTAATCTTCCCCACAGATTGAAACCCAATAGCACTCTGTCCAGAATCTAATATTCTCCACAGATTGAACCCAAATTACACTCTGTACAGAATCTAATCATCCCCACAGATAGAACCCCAAATATACTCTGTTCAGAATCTAATCTTCCTGACAGATTGAACCCCAACTACACTCTGTACAAAATCTAATATTCCCCACAGATTGAACCCCAATTACAATGGTCCAGAATCTAATCTTCCCCACAGATTGAACTGTAATTACACTCTGTCCAGAATCAAATCTGCCCCACAGATTGAACCCCAATTACACTCTGTCCAGAATCTAATCTTCCCCACAGATTGAACTGTAATTTTACTCTGTCCAGAATCAAATGTTCCCCACAGATTGAACCCGAATTATACTCTGTCTAGAATCTAATCATCCCCACAGATTGAACCCGAATTACACTCAGTCCAGAATCTAATCATCTCCACAGATTGAACGTGAATTACACTCTGTCCAGAATGTAATCTTCCCCACAGATTGAACCCCAATTACACTCTGTCAAGAATCCAATCTCCCCCACTGATTGATCCCGAATTACACTCTGTCCTGAATCTAATCTTCCCCACAGATTGAACCCGAATTATACTCTGCCTAGATTCTAAACTTCCCCACAGATTAAAACCGAAATGCACTCTGTCCAGAATCTAATTATCCCCACAGACTGAACCCGAATTACACTCTGTCTAGAATCTAATCTTCCCCACAGATTGAACCCGATTTACGGTCTGTCCAGAATGAAATCTTCGCCACAGATTGAACCCGAATTATACTCTGTCTAGAATCTAATCATCTGCACAGATTGAACCCGAATTATACTCTGTCCAGAATCAAATCTTCCCCACAGATTGAACCGTAATTACACTCTGTCCAGAATCTAATCCTCTCCACAGATTGAACGTGAATTATACTCTGTGCAGAATCTTAGCGTCCCCACAGATTCAACCCAAATTACGGTCAGTCCAGAATCTAATCCTCCCAAACGATTGATCCCAAATTACGCTCTGTCGAGGATCTAATCTTCCTCACAAATTGAACCCCTACTACACTGTACAAAATCTAATCTTCCTCACAGATTGAACCCCAATTACACTGTGTACAGAATCTAATCTTCCCCACAGATTGAACCCGAAATACACTCTGTCCTGAATCTAATCTTCCCCACAGATTGAAACCCAATAGCACTCTGTCCAGAATCTAATATTCTCCACAGATTGAACCCAAATTACACTCTGTACAGAATCTAATCATCCCCACAGATTGAACCCCAACTACACTCTGTCCAGAATCTAATCTTCCTGACAGATTGAACCCCAACTACACTCTGTACAAAATCTAATATTCCCCACAGATTGAACCCCAATTACAATGGTCCAGAATCTAATCTTCCCCACAGATTGAACTGTAATTACACTCTGTCCAGAATCAAATCTGCCCCACAGATTGAACCCCAATTACACTCTGTCCAGAATCTAATCTTCCCCACAGATTGAACTGTAATTTTACTCTGTCCAGAATCAAATGTTCCCCACAGATTGAACCCGAATTATACTCTGTCTAGAATCTAATCATCCCCACAGATTGAACCCGAATTACACTCAGTCCAGAATCTAATCATCTCCACAGATTGAACGTGAATTACACTCTGTCCAGAATGTAATCTTCCCCACAGATTGAATCCCAATTACGCTCTGTCCAGAATGTAATCTTCCCCAGAGATTGAACCCGAATTATACTCTGTCTAGAAACTAATCATCCCCACGGATTGAACCCGAATTACAATCTGTCCAGAATCTAATCTTCCCCAGAGATTGAACCGTAATTACACTCTGTACAAAATCTAATCTTCCCCACAGATTGAACCCCAATTACAATGTATCCAGAATCTAATCGTCCCCAAAGATTGAACTGTAATTACACTTTGTCCATAATCAAATCTTCCCCACAGATTGAACCCCAATTACACTCTGTCGAGAATCTAATCTTCCCCACAGATTGAACGCGAATTAAACTCTGTCCAGAATCTTATCTTCCCCACAGTTTGAACCCAAATTACGGTCAGTCCAGAATCTAATCCTGCCAAACGATTGATCCCAAATTACGCTCTGCCGAGGATCTAATCTTCCTCACAAATTGAACCCCTACTACACTGTACAAAATCTAATCTTCCTCACAGATTGAACCCCAATTACACTGTGTACAGAATCTAATCTTCCCCACAGATTGAAACCCAATAGCACTCTGTCCATAATCTAATAATCTCCACAGATTGAACCCAAATTACACTCTGTACAGAATCTAATCATCCCCACAGATTGAACCCCAACTACACTCTGTCCAGAATCTAATCTTCCTGACAGATTGAACCCCAACTACACTCTGTACAAAATCTAATATTCCCCACAGATTGAACCCCAATTACAATGGTCCAGAATCTAATCTTCCCCACAGATTGAACTGTAATTACACTCTGTCCAGAATCAAATCTTCCCCACAGTTTGAACCCCAATTACACTCTGTCCAGAATCTAATCTTCCCCACAGATTGAACTGTAATTTTACTCTGTCCAGAATCAAATGTTCCCCACAGATTGAACCCGAATTATACTCTGTCTAGAATCTAATCATCCCCACAGATTGAACCCGAATTACACTCAGTCCAGAATCTAATCATCTCCACAGATTGAACGTGAATTACACTCTGTCCAGAATGTAATCTTCCCCACAGATTGAACCCCATTTAGGCTCTGTCCAGAATCCAATCTCCCCCACTGATTGATCCCGAATTACACTCTGTCCTGAATCTAATCTTCCCCACAGATTGAACCCGAATTATACTCTGTCTAGAATCTAATCATCCCCACAGATTGAACCCGAATTACACTCAGTCCAGAATCTAATCATCTCCACAGATTGAACGTGAATTACACTCTGTCCAGAATGTAATCTTCCCCACAGATTGAATCCCAATTACGCTCTGTCCAGAATGTAATCTTCCCCAGAGATTGAACCCGAATTATACTCTGTCTAGAAACTAATCATCCCCACGGATTGAACCCGAATTACAATCTGTCCAGAATCTAATCTTCCCCAGAGATTGAACCGTAATTACACTCTGTACAAAATCTAATCTTCCCCACAGATTGAACCCCAATTACAATGTATCCAGAATCTAATCGTCCCCAAAGATTGAACTGTAATTACACTTTGTCCATAATCAAATCTTCCCCACAGATTGAACCCCAATTACACTCTGTCGAGAATCTAATCTTCCCCACAGATTGAACGCGAATTACACTCTGTCCAGAATCTTATCTTCCCCACAGTTTGAACCCAAATTACGGTCAGTCCAGAATCTAATCCTGCCAAACGATTGATCCCAAATTACGCTCTGCCGAGGATCTAATCTTCCTCACAAATTGAACCCCTACTACACTGTACAAAATCTAATCTTCCTCACAGATTGAACCCCAATTACACTGTGTACAGAATCTAATCTTCCCCACAGATTGAAACCCAATAGCACTCTGTCCATAATCTAATAATCTCCACAGATTGAACCCAAATTACACTCTGTACAGAATCTAATCATCCCCACAGATTGAACCCCAACTACACTCTGTCCAGAATCTAATCTTCCTGACAGATTGAACCCCAACTACACTCTGTACAAAATCTAATATTCCCCACAGATTGAACCCCAATTACAATGGTCCAGAATCTAATCTTCCCCACAGATTGAACTGTAATTACACTCTGTCCAGAATCAAATCTTCCCCACAGTTTGAACCCCAATTACACTCTGTCCAGAATCTAATCTTCCCCACAGATTGAACTGTAATTTTACTCTGTCCAGAATCAAATGTTCCCCACAGATTGAACCCGAATTATACTCTGTCTAGAATCTAATCATCCCCACAGATTGAACCCGAATTACACTCAGTCCAGAATCTAATCATCTCCACAGATTGAACGTGAATTACACTCTGTCCAGAATGTAATCTTCCCCACAGATTGAACCCCATTTAGGCTCTGTCCAGAATCCAATCTCCCCCACTGATTGATCCCGAATTACACTCTGTCCTGAATCTAATCTTCCCCACAGATTGAACCCGAATTATAC
Organism: Hemitrygon akajei; assembly: GCF_048418815.1. Taxonomy (NCBI): domain Eukaryota; kingdom Metazoa; phylum Chordata; class Chondrichthyes; order Myliobatiformes; family Dasyatidae; genus Hemitrygon; species Hemitrygon akajei. The sequence goes on from NC_133126.1 coordinate 165,724,529, forward strand.
TCTGTCTATAATCTAATCTTCCTCACAGATTGAACCCCAATTACACTCTGTACAAAATCTAATCTTCCCCACAGATTGAACCCCAATTACAATGTATCCAGAATCTAATCGTCCCCAAAGATTGAACCGTAATTACACTTTGTCCATAATCAAATCTTCCCAACAGATTGAACCCCAATTACACTCTGTCGAGAATCTAATCTTCCCCACAGATTGAACGCGAATTACACTCTGTCCAGAATCTTATCTTCCCCACAGTTTGAACCCAAATTACGGTCAGTCCAGAATCTAATCCTCCCAAACGATTGATCCCAAATTACGCTCTGTCGAGGATCTAATCTTCCTCACAAATTGAACCCCTACTACACTGTACAATATCTAATCTTCCTCACAGATTGAACCCCAATTACACTGTGTACAGAATCTAATCTTCCCCACAGATTGAACCCGAATTACACTCTGTCCTGAATCTAATCTTCCCCACAGATTGAAACCCAATAGCACTCTGTCCAGAATCTAATATTCTCCACAGATTGAACCCAAATTACACTCTGTACAGAATCTAATCATCCCCACAGATAGAACCCCAAATATACTCTGTTCAGAATCTAATCTTCCTGACAGATTGAACCCCAACTACACTCTGTACAAAATCTAATATTCCCCACAGATTGAACCCCAATTACAATGGTCCAGAATCTAATCTTCCCCACAGATTGAACTGTAATTACACTCTGTCCAGAATCAAATCTGCCCCACAGATTGAACCCCAATTACACTCTGTCCAGAATCTAATCTTCCCCACAGATTGAACTGTAATTTTACTCTGTCCAGAATCAAATGTTCCCCACAGATTGAACCCGAATTATACTCTGTCTAGAATCTAATCATCCCCACAGATTGAACCCGAATTACACTCAGTCCAGAATCTAATCATCTCCACAGATTGAACGTGAATTACACTCTGTCCAGAATGTAATCTTCCCCACAGATTGAACCCCAATTACACTCTGTCAAGAATCCAATCTCCCCCACTGATTGATCCCGAATTACACTCTGTCCTGAATCTAATCTTCCCCACAGATTGAACCCGAATTATACTCTGCCTAGATTCTAAACTTCCCCACAGATTAAAACCGAAATGCACTCTGTCCAGAATCTAATTATCCCCACAGACTGAACCCGAATTACACTCTGTCTAGAATCTAATCTTCCCCACAGATTGAACCCGATTTACGGTCTGTCCAGAATGAAATCTTCGCCACAGATTGAACCCGAATTATACTCTGTCTAGAATCTAATCATCTGCACAGATTGAACCCGAATTATACTCTGTCCAGAATCAAATCTTCCCCACAGATTGAACCGTAATTACACTCTGTCCAGAATCTAATCCTCTCCACAGATTGAACGTGAATTATACTCTGTGCAGAATCTTAGCGTCCCCACAGATTCAACCCAAATTACGGTCAGTCCAGAATCTAATCCTCCCAAACGATTGATCCCAAATTACGCTCTGTCGAGGATCTAATCTTCCTCACAAATTGAACCCCTACTACACTGTACAAAATCTAATCTTCCTCACAGATTGAACCCCAATTACACTGTGTACAGAATCTAATCTTCCCCACAGATTGAACCCGAAATACACTCTGTCCTGAATCTAATCTTCCCCACAGATTGAAACCCAATAGCACTCTGTCCAGAATCTAATATTCTCCACAGATTGAACCCAAATTACACTCTGTACAGAATCTAATCATCCCCACAGATTGAACCCCAACTACACTCTGTCCAGAATCTAATCTTCCTGACAGATTGAACCCCAACTACACTCTGTACAAAATCTAATATTCCCCACAGATTGAACCCCAATTACAATGGTCCAGAATCTAATCTTCCCCACAGATTGAACTGTAATTACACTCTGTCCAGAATCAAATCTGCCCCACAGATTGAACCCCAATTACACTCTGTCCAGAATCTAATCTTCCCCACAGATTGAACTGTAATTTTACTCTGTCCAGAATCAAATGTTCCCCACAGATTGAACCCGAATTATACTCTGTCTAGAATCTAATCATCCCCACAGATTGAACCCGAATTACACTCAGTCCAGAATCTAATCATCTCCACAGATTGAACGTGAATTACACTCTGTCCAGAATGTAATCTTCCCCACAGATTGAATCCCAATTACGCTCTGTCCAGAATGTAATCTTCCCCAGAGATTGAACCCGAATTATACTCTGTCTAGAAACTAATCATCCCCACGGATTGAACCCGAATTACAATCTGTCCAGAATCTAATCTTCCCCAGAGATTGAACCGTAATTACACTCTGTACAAAATCTAATCTTCCCCACAGATTGAACCCCAATTACAATGTATCCAGAATCTAATCGTCCCCAAAGATTGAACTGTAATTACACTTTGTCCATAATCAAATCTTCCCCACAGATTGAACCCCAATTACACTCTGTCGAGAATCTAATCTTCCCCACAGATTGAACGCGAATTAAACTCTGTCCAGAATCTTATCTTCCCCACAGTTTGAACCCAAATTACGGTCAGTCCAGAATCTAATCCTGCCAAACGATTGATCCCAAATTACGCTCTGCCGAGGATCTAATCTTCCTCACAAATTGAACCCCTACTACACTGTACAAAATCTAATCTTCCTCACAGATTGAACCCCAATTACACTGTGTACAGAATCTAATCTTCCCCACAGATTGAAACCCAATAGCACTCTGTCCATAATCTAATAATCTCCACAGATTGAACCCAAATTACACTCTGTCCAGAATCAAATCTTCCCCACAGTTTGAACCCCAATTACACTCTGTCCAGAATCTAATCTTCCCCACAGATTGAACTGTAATTTTACTCTGTCCAGAATCAAATGTTCCCCACAGATTGAACCCGAATTATACTCTGTCTAGAATCTAATCATCCCCACAGATTGAACCCGAATTACACTCAGTCCAGAATCTAATCATCTCCACAGATTGAACGTGAATTACACTCTGTCCAGAATGTAATCTTCCCCACAGATTGAACCCCATTTAGGCTCTGTCCAGAATCCAATCTCCCCCACTGATTGATCCCGAATTACACTCTGTCCTGAATCTAATCTTCCCCACAGATTGAACCCGAATTATACTCTGTCTAGAATCTAATCTTCCTCACAGATTGAACCCCAATTACACTGTGTACAGAATCTAATCTTCCCCACAGATTGAACCCGAATTACATTCTGTCTTGAATCTAATCTTCCCCACAGATTGAAACCCAATAGCACTCTGTCCAGAATCTAATATTCTCCACAGATTGAACCCAAATTACACTCTGTACAGAATCTAATCATCCCCACAGATTGAACCCCAACTGCACTCTGTCCGGAATCTAATCTTCCTGACAGATTGAACCCCAACTACACTCTGTACAAAATCTAATATTCCCCACAGATTGAACCCCAATTACAATGGTCCAGAATCTAATCTTCCCCAAAGATTGAACTGTAATTACACTCTGTCCAGAATCTAATCTTCCCCACAGATTGAACCCGAATTATACTCTGTCTAGATTCTAAACTTCCCCACAGATTGAAACCGAAATGCACTCTGTCCAGTATCTAATTATCCCCACAGACTGAACCCGAATTACACTCTGTCTAGAATCTAATCTTCCCCACAGATTTAACCCGAATTACGGTCTGTCCAGAATGAAATCTTCACCACAGATTGAACCCGAATTATACTCTGTCTAGAATCTAATCATCCGCACAGATTGAACCCGAATTATACTCTGTCCAGAATCTAATCTTCCCCACAGATTGAACCGTAATTACACTCTGTCCAGAATCTAATCCTCTCCACAGATTGAACGTGAATTATACTCTGTGCAGAATCTTAGCTTCCCCACAGATTCAACCCAAATTACGGTCAGTCCAGAATCTAATCCTCCCAAACGATTGATCCCAAATTACGCTCTGTCGAGGATCTAATCTTCCTCACAAATTGAACCCCTACTACACTGTACAAAATCTAATCTTCCTCACAGATTGAACCCCAATTACACTGTGTACAGAATCTAATCTTCCCCACAGATTGAACCCGAATTACACTCTGTCCTGAGTCTAATCTTCCCCACAGATTGAAACCCAATAGCACTCTGTCCAGAATCTAATATTCTCCACAGATTGAACCCAAATTACACTCTGTACAGAATCTAATCATCCCCACAGATTGAACCCCAACTACACTCTGTCCAGAATCTAATCTTCCTGACAGATTGAACCCCAACTACACTCTGTACAAAATCTAATATTCCCCACAGATTGAACCCCAATTACAATGGTCCAGAATCTAATCTTCCCCACAGATTGAACTGTAATTACACTCTGTCCAGAATCAAATCTTCCCCACAGTTTGAACCCCAATTACACTCTGTCCAGAATCTAATCTTCCCCACAGATTGAACTGTAATTTTACTCTGTCCAGAATCAAATGTTCCCCAGAGATTGAACCCGAATTATACTCTGTCTAGAATCTAATCATCCCCACAGATTGAACCCGAATTACACTCAGTCCAGAATGTAATCATGCCCACAGATTGAACGTGAATTACACTCTGTCCAGAATGTAATCTTCCCCACAGATTGAACCCCATTTAGGCTCTGTCCAAAATCCAATCTCCCCCACTGATTGATCCCGAATTACACTCTGTCCTGAATCTAATCTTCCCCACAGATTGAACCCGAATTATATTCTGTCTAGAATCTAATCTTCCTCACAGATTGAACCCCAATTACACTGTGTACAGAATCTAATCTTCCCCACAGATTGAACCCGAATTACACTCTGTCCTGAATCTAATCTTCCCCACAGATTGAAACCCAATAGCACTCTGTCCAGAATCTAATATTCTCCACAGATTGAACCCAAATTACACTCTGTACAGAATCTAATCATCCCCACAGATTGAACCCCAACTGCACTCTGTCCGGAATCTAATCTTCCTGACAGATTGAACCCCAACTACACTCTGTACAAAATCTAATATTCCCCACAGATTGAACCCCAATTACAATGGTCCAGAATCTAATCTTCCCCACAGATTGAACTGTAATTACACTCTGTCCAGAATCTAATCTTCCCCACAGATTGAACCCGAATTATACTCTGTCTAGATTCTAAACTTCCCCACAGATTGAAACCGAAATGCACTGTGTCCAGAATCTAATTATCCCCACAGACTGAACCCGAAATACACTCTGTCTAGAATCTAATCTTCCCCACAGATTTAACCCGAATTATGGTCTGTCCAGAATGAAATCTTCGCCACAGATTGAACCCGAATTATACTCTGTCTAGAATCTAATCATCCGCACAGATTGAACCCGAATTATACTCTGTCCAGAATCTAATCTTCCCCACAGATTGAACCGTAATTACACTCTGTCCAGAATCTAATCCTCTCCACAGATTGAATGTGAATTATACTCTGTGCAGAATCTTAGCTTCCCCACAGATTCAACCCCAATTACACTCTGTCCAGAATCTAATCTTCACCAGAGATTAATCCCGAATTACGCTCTGTCCAGAATCTAATCCTACCCACCGATTGAACCCAAATTATGTCTGTCCAGAATGTAATCTTCCTCACAAATTGAACCCCTACTACACTGTACAAAATTTAATCTTCCCCACAGATTGAACCCCAATTACACTGTGTCCAGAATCTAATCTTCCCCACAGATTGAATCCCAATTATGCTCTGTGCAGAATACAAACTTCCCCACAGATTGAACCCCAATTACACTCTGTCCAGAATTTAATCTTCCCGACAGATTGAACCCCAACTACACTCTGTACAAAATCTAATCTTCCCCACAGATTGAACCCCAATTACAATGTGTCCAGAATCTAATCATCCCCACAGATTGAACCCCAATTATGTTCTGTCCAGAATCTAATCTTCCCCACAGATTAAACCTGAATTACACTCTGTCCTGAATCTAACCTTCCCCACAGATTGAAACCCAATTGCACTCTGTTCAGAATCTAATATTCTCCACAGATTGAATCCAAATTACACTCTGTCCAGAATGTAATCTTCCCCACAGACTGAACCCGAATTACGCTCTGTCCAGAATGTAATCTTCCCCAGAGATTGAATCCGAATTATACTCTGTCTAGAATCTAATCATACCCACGGATTGAACCCGAATTACAATCTGTCCAGAATCTAATCTACCCCACAGATTGAACCGTAATTACACTCTGTACAAAATCTAATCTTCCCCACAGATTGAACCCCAATTAGAATGTATCCAGAATCTAATAGTCCCCACAGATTGAACCGTAATTACACTTTGTCCATAATCAAATCTTCCCCACAGATTGAACCCCAATTACACTCTGTCTAGAATCCAATCTTCCCCACAGATTGAACCCCAATTACACTCTGTCTAGAATCTAATCATCCGCACAGATTGAACCCGAATTATACTCTGTCCAGAATGTAATCTTCCCCACAGATTGAACCGTAATTACACTCTGTCCAGAATCTAATCCTCTCCACAGATTGAACGTGAATTATACTCTGTGCAGAATCTTAGCTTCCCCACAGATTCAACCCAAATTACGGTCAGTCCAGAATCTAATCCTCCCAAACGATTGATCCCAAATTATGCTCTGTCGAGGATCTAATCTTCCTCACAAATTGAACCCCTACTACACTGTACAAAATCTAATCTTCCTCACAGATTGAACCCCAATTACACTGTGTACAGAATCTAATCTTCCCCACAGATTGAACCCGAATTACACTCTGTCCTGAATCTAATCATCCCCACAGATTGAACCCCAACTACACTCTGTCCAGAATCTAATCTTCCTGACAGATTGAACCCCAACTACACTCTGTACAAAATCTAATATTCCCCACAGATTGAACCCCAATTACAATGGTCCAGAATCTAATCTTCCCCACAGATTGAACTGTAATTACACTCTGTCCAGAATCAAATCTGCCCCACAGATTGAACCCCAATTACACTCTGTCCAGAATCTAATCTTCCCCACAGATTGAACTGTAATTTTACTCTGTCCAGAATCAAATGTTCCCCACAGATTGAACCCGAATTATACTCTGTCTAGAATCTAATCATCCCCACAGATTGAACCCGAATTACACTCAGTCCAGAATCTAATCATCTCCACAGATTGAACGTGAATTACACTCTGTCCAGAATGTAATCTTCCCCACAGATTGAATCCCAATTACGCTCTGTCCAGAATGTAATCTTCCCCAGAGATTGAACCCGAATTATACTCTGTCTAGAAACTAATCATCCCCACGGATTGAACCCGAATTACAATCTGTCCAGAATCTAATCTTCCCCACAGATTGAACCCCAATTACAATGTATCCAGAATCTAATCGTCCCCAAAGATTGAACTGTAATTACACTTTGTCCATAATCAAATCTTCCCCACAGATTGAACCCCAATTACACTCTGTCGAGAATCTAAACTTCCCCACAGATTGAACGCGAATTACACTCTGTCCAGAATCTTATCTTCCCCACAGTTTGAACCCAAATTACGGTCAGTCCAGAATCTAATCCTCCCAAACGATTGATCCCAAATTACGCTCTGTCGAGGATCTAATCTTCCTCACAAATTGAACCCCTACTACACTGTACAAAATCTAATCTTCCTCACAGATTGAACCCCAATTACACTGTGTACAGAATCTAATCTTCCCCACAGATTGAACCCGAATTACACTCTGTCCTGAATCTAATCTTCCCCACAGATTGAAACCCAATAGCACTCTGTCCAGAATCTAATATTCTCCACAAATTGAACCCAAATTACACTCTGTACAGAATCTAATCATCCCCACAGATTGAACCCCAACTACACTCTGTTCAGAATCTAATCTTCCTGACAGATTGAACCCCAACTACACTCTGTACAAAATCTAATATTCCCCACAGATTGAACCCCAATTACAATGGTCCAGAATCTAATCTTCCCCACAGATTGAACTGTAATTACACTCTGTCCAGAATCAAATCTCCCCCACTGATTGAACCCGAATTACACTCTGTCCTGAATCTAATCTTCCCCACAGATTGAACCCGAATTATACTCTGTCTAGATTCTAAACTTCCCCACAGATTGAAATCGAAATGCACTCTGTCCAGAATCTAATTATCCCCACAGACTGAACCCGAATTACACTCTGTCTAGAATCTAATCTTCCCCACAGATTGAACCCGAATTACGGTCTGTCCAGAATGAAATCTTCGCCACAGATTGAACCCGAATTATACTCTGTCCAGAATCTAATCTTCCCCACAGATTGAACCGTAATTACACTCTGTCCAGAATCTAATCCTCTCCACAGATTGAATGTGAATTATACTCTGTGCAGAATCTTAGCTTCCCCACAGATTCAACCCAAATTACGGTCAGTCCAGAATCTAATCCTCCCAAACGATTGATCCCAAATTACGCTCTGTCGAGGATCTAATCTTCCTCACAAATTGAACCCCTACTACACTGTACAAAATCTAATCTTCCTCACAGATTGAACCCCAATTACACTGTGTACAGAATCTAATCTTCCCCACAGATTGAACCCGAATTACACTCTGTCCTGAGTCTAATCTTCCCCACAGATTGAAACCCAATAGCACTCTGTCCAGAATCTAATATTCTCCACAGATTGAACCCAAATTACACTCTGTACAGAATCTAATCATCCCCACAGATTGAACACCAACTACACTCTGTCCAGAATCTAATCTTCCTGACAGATTGAACCCCAACTACACTCTGTACAAAATCTAATATTCCCCACAGATTGAACCCCAATTACAATGGTCCAGAATCTAATCTTCCCCACAGATTGAACTGTAATTACACTCTGTCCAGAATCAAATCTGCCCCACAGATTGAACCCCAATTACACTCTGTCCAGAATCTAATCTTCCCCACAGATTGAACTGTAATTTTACTCTGTCCAGAATCAAATGTTCCCCACAGATTGAACCCGAATTATACTCAGTCCAGAATCTAATCATCTCCACAGATTGAACGTGAATTACACTCTGTCCAGAATGTAATCTTCCCCACAGATTGAATCCCAATTACGCTCTGTCCAGAATGTAATCTTCCCCAGAGATTGAACCCGAATTATACTCTGTCTAGAAACTAATCATCCCCACGGATTGAACCCGAATTACAATCTGTCCAGAATCTAATCTTCCCCAGAGATTGAACCGTAATTACACTCTGTACAAAATCTAATCTTCCCTACAGATTGAACCCCAATTACAATGTATCCAGAATCTAATCGTCCCCAAAGATTGAACCGTAATTACACTTTGTCCATAATCAAATCTTCCCCACAGATTGAACCCCAATTACACTCTGTCGAGAATCTAATCTTCCCCACAGATTGAACGCGAATTACACTCTGTCCAGAATCTTATCTTCCCCACAGTTTGAACCCAAATTACGGTCAGTCCAGAATCTAATCCTGCCAAACGATTGATCCCAAATTACGCTCTGCCGAGGATCTAATCTTCCTCACAAATTGAACCCCTAATACACTGTACAAAATCTAATCTTCCTCACAGATTGAACCCCAATTACACTGTGTACAGAACCTAATCTTCCCCACAGATTGAAACCCAATAACACTCTGTCCATAATCTAATAATCTCCACAGATTGAACCCAAATTACACTCTGTACAGAATCTAATCATCCCCACAGATTGAACCCCAACTACACTCTGTCCAGAATCTAATCTTCCTGACAGATTGAACCCCAACTACACTCTGTACAAAATCTAATATTCCCCACAGATTGAACCCCAATTACAATGGTCCAGAATCTAATCTTCCCCACAGATTGAACTGTAATTACACTCTGTCCAGAATCAAATCTTCCCCACAGATTGAACTGTAATTTTACTCTGTCCAGAATCAAATGTTCCCCACAGATTGAACCCGAATTATACTCTGTCTAGAATCTAATCATCCCCACAGATTGAACCCGAATTACACTCAGTCCAGAATCTAATCATCTCCACAGATTGAACGTGAATTACACTCTGTCCAGAATGTAATCTTCCCCACAGATTGAATCCCAATTACGCTCTGTCCAGAATGTAATCTTCACCAGAGATTGAACCCGAATTATACTCTGTCTTGAAACTAATCATCCCCACGGATTGAACCCGAATTACAATCTGTCCAGAATCTAATCTTCCCCAGAGATTGAACCGTAATTACACTCTGTACAAAATCTAATCTTCCCTACAGATTGAACCCCAATTACAATGTATCCAGAATCTAATCGTCCCCAAAGATTGAACCGTAATTACACTTTGTCCATAATCAAATCTTCCCCACAGATTGAACCCCAATTACACTCTGTCGAGAATCTAATCTTCCCCACAGATTGAACGCGAATTACACTCTGTCCAGAATCTTATCTTCCCCACAGTTTGAACCCAAATTACGGTCAGTCCAGAATCTAATCCTGCCAAACGATTGATCCCAAATTACGCTC